>NC_135331.1:152589206-153837331 GCF_023851605.1 Tamandua tetradactyla
GATAATCAGGGTCAATCACCCCAGACAATAATGTAGTCCCCTTCCTGGCTTGTTGATCCAGGGGCATGAGTACCCAAAGTGACCAGGTGGCAGTCTTAGGTTCCAGTTTAATGGAAACATTGTTGTTTCTCCTGGTGGAAGCACTCCCCCTTTTGGAACTAAAACCTGTAGACCAGCAGAGCTCAGGGTCACAGAGACAGGAAGCAAAAGTTTTCCTAGTGGATCACTAAGGGTAATAGTGAGTGGTGCCACTCCCATTTCCACCCCTTGGTTCCTGGACCCATGGATCCTGGCTATGGGAGAAACAGCACCATACAGCAGACACTGATTCAGAGCACACACAGCTTCCTGGAGAACATTACCCCAGCCCTTCAAGATATGGCCACCTAGTTGGCACCACACCGGAGTTTTTAAAAGGCCATTCCACTTTCTATCAATCCAGCTGCTTCTGGATGATGGGGAACATGATAAGACCAGAGAATTCCATGAGCATGTGCCCATTCCCACATTTCATTTGCTGTGAAGTGTGTTCCTTGATCAGAAGCAATGCTGTGTGAAATACCATGACAATGGATAAGGCATTCTATAAGTCCATGGATGGTAGGTTTGGCAGAAGCATTGCATGTAGGAAAAGCAAATCCATATCCAGAGTGTGTCTATTCCAGTTGGTCCAATGGAATCAATCTGCCACCATGTAGCTGGCTGATCACCTCAGGGAATGGTGCCAATATCAGGGGCTAAGTGTAGGTTTCTGCTGCTGGCAGATTGGGCAGTCAGCAGTGGTTGTAGCCAAGACAGCCTTGGTGAGTGAAAGTCCATGTTGCTGAGCCCATGTATAACCTCCATCCCTACCACCAAGAACACTTTGTTCATGAGCCCATTGGGCAATGACAGGAGTGATGAGGAAAGAGGCTGACTGGTATCCACAGAGTGGTTCATCTTATCCACTTGATTATTAAAATCTTCCTCTGCTGACGTCACCCTCTGGTGCACATTGACATGGGACACAAATATCTTCATGTTTTTAGCACACTCACAAAAGTCTATCCACATACTTTTTCCCCACCCTCTTTGTCACCAATTTTCCAGTTATGGTCTTTTCAAGTCCCCATCCAGCCAAACCATTAGCAACAGCCCATGAGTCAGTATACAAGTGCATCTCTGGCCAGTTCTCCTTCTGAGCAAAATGAACAACCAGGTGCAATGCTTGAAGTTCTGCCCACTGGGAGGATTTCCCTTCATCACTGTCCTTTAAGGACACCCCAGAAAGGGGTTGTAGTGCTGCAGCTGTCCAGTTTTGGGTGGCACCTGCATATCATGCTGAACCATCCGTAAACCAGGCCCGAATTTTCTCTCCCTCAGTCAATTCACTGTAAGGAACTCCCCAAGAGGCCATAGCTCTGATCTGGGAAAGAGAAGGTAATGTGGCAGGAGTGGAGACCATGGGCATTTGGGTCACTTCTTCATGTAACTTACTTGTGACTTCAGGAACTGCTCTGGCCCTATCTCATATATGAGATATCTCCTATCTCATACATTTCCATTTTAAAATAGAGTGTTGCTGCACACGCCCAACTTTATGGCTTGGTGGGTCAGACAACACCAACTCATGATAGGCAACTCATGTCTCGTGGTAATTTGGTGGCCCATAGTTAAGCGTTCAGTCTCTACTAAGGCCCAGTACTGGGCCAAAAGCTGTTTCTCAAAAGGAGAGTAGTTATCTGCAGCAGATGGTAAGGCTTTCCTCCAAAATCCTAAGGGTCTGCATTGTGATTCTCCTATAGGGCCTGCCAAAGGCTCCAAACAGCATCTCTATTTTCACTGACACTTCCAGCACCATTGGATCTGCTGGATCATATGGCCCAAGTGGCAGAGCAGTTTGTACAGCAGCTTGGACCTGTCACAGAGCCTCCTCTTGTTCAGGTTCCCATTCAAAATTGGCAGCTTTTCTGGTCACTCGATAAATGGGTCAGAGTAGCACACCCAAATGAGGAATATGTTGTAGCCAAATTCCAAAGAGACCAACTAGGTGTTTTACCTCTTTTTTGGTTGTAGGAGGGGCCAGATGTAGCAACTTATCCTTCACCTTAGAAGGGTTATCTCGACATGCCCCACACCACTGGACACATAGAAATATCACTGAGGTGGAAGGCCCCTGTATTTTTGTTGGATTTATCTCTCATCCTCTGACACACAAGTGCATTATCAGTAAGTCTAGAGTAGTTGCTAATTCTTGCTCAATAGGTCGAATCAACATGATATCATCAATTTAATGGACCAGTGTGATGTTTTGTGGGAGGGAGAAACGATCAAGTTCTCTGCGGACAAGATACCGATGTAGGGCTGGAGAGTTAATATACACCTGAGGTAGGACAGTGAAAGTATATTACTGACCTTTCCAGCTGAAACAAACTGTTTCTGGTGGACCTTACTAATAGCTACTGAGAAAAAAGCATTTGCCAGATCAATAGTTGCATACCAGGTACCAGGGGATGCATTGCTTTGCTCAAGCAATGATACCACACCTGGAACAGCAGCTGTTGGAGTTAGCTGGTTGAGCTTACAATAATCCACTGTCATCCTCCAAGACCCATTTGTTTTCTGCACAGGCCAAATAGGAGAGTTGAATGGGGATGTGGTGGGAATCACCATCGCTGCATCCTTCAAGTCTTTAAATGTGGCAGTAATCTCTGCAATCCCTCCAGAGATCCGGTATTGCTTCTGATTTACTATTTTGCTAGGTAGGGGTAGTTCCAGTGGCTTCCATTTGGTCTTTCCCAACATAACAGTTCTCACTGCATGAGTTAGAGAGCCAATGTGGTGATTCTGCCAGTTGCTGAGTATGTCTATTCTAATTATACATTCTGGAACTGGGGAAATAACTATAGAATGGGTCCAGGGACCCACTGGACCCACTGTGAGACAGACCTGAGCTAAAACGCCATTGATCACCTGGCCTCTATAGGCCCCCACTCTGACAGGTGGACCAGGGTGACATTTTAGATCCCCTGGAAATAATGTCACTTCTGAACCAGTGTCTAATAATCCCTAAGATATCTGATCATTTCCCCAATGTACAAGTTACCCTGGTAAAAGGTTGTTGGTCTCCTTGGCAAAAGCTTGGAGGAAGATTAACAGTATAAATTGTGGCAGTGTAACAGGGTTCTCCCCCAAAAGAAAGTTGCCTCCCCTTCATTCAAGGGGCTCTGGTCTGTAAACTGTCTCAAGTCTGGAAATTGATTAAGGGGCCGTGACTCTGTGTTTTTGCAATTCAAGTTAGACTTCTGTTCACTTTATCTAGAACTCTTTTGTTTATACAGCTCAAAAGAGATTTTAGTAGACTGCCCATCTATTGTATTTCTAGGTACCCCATGATTTACTAGTCAATGTCACAAATCTCTGCAAGTCATATAATTTTGACTCCTTCTTTGAGTTTGCTGTCTATTATAATAACCATATCTACCCTGTCTTTGGTGATTAAGTGCTGCCACCTGGCTTTGCCAACACAGGATCCAGTCATCCCCATTGTGTTTAAGGATTCCAGCTCAGTGACAGCAGTTCCTACAGTAATTTCTGACCTACAGAAAAGTAAAACTACAGAGCTCTTCAGGGATGATGATGCTAGACTCACAAATTTATTTCTCACTGTTCTGGTAAAAGGTACATCCTCCAGGCATTCCTGGGGTATAAGAGCAGGCTTTGCATGATAAATATACTCTAACATTCTAATCCCTCTAAGCCTCTGGATCTGGATGAGGGCATCTACATTATACCAGGGCAGTTTTGGCATTTCAACCTCAGGTAATGTTGGCCAATTTTTGATCCATGTTTCAACCAACCATCCAAACAAACTGTTAGTACCTTTTCTAACCCCTCAAGCCATAACATTGAATGCAGAATCTCTACTTAGCGGGACCATATCAATAAATTCAGCCTGATCCAGCCTTATATTCCTCCCACCATTATCCCACACCCTTAAAATCCATTGCTACATATATTCCCCTAATTTCTGTCTATATAAATTGAAAAACACACACAGTTCTTTTGGTATAACGTATCTCCTCATGTGTGATATTTTGTACCTCATCTTTAGGGACTAGATTAAACATCACTCATTGCAGAAGACATGCCCCTTGGCGATTACAAATGGAATCAGCTGTGGATGCAGCTGATGTGATCATGATTTAATTCTATGAAATATTCTCATTGCAACAGACAGGCCAGCACTTGCCCAACCAGACAAGCAGGTACCACCACTTGACCAAGTTGACACATGAACCTGACCATGACACACAGACATAATTAAACAATAATGCCATCAGACAAATAGATGAGGAACAGTAGGAATTTAGACCAGAATAGAACTCCAAACATTCCCCTAGTCCTTGGGTAAGCAATTTCTCCCAATTGAAAAACTGTGGTATAGAAGAAGTATTTATTGTTTTTATAACTAAATCCAAATGCCTAATCCATTGTGCAAATTCAGTTTACTTAATTTTCTATCTCCCCGCTGCACCATTCAGAAGAGTTATGCAAATGCTCAGGGATCTGCCAAGGCAGGAAGGCCCTTCCAGGCACCAGTTTTTAGTCTATACCAGTTACCTAAAAGACAATCAATGTGAAAGTCCTCATGGCCCTTTGATCCAAGGGTCTGTTGATTCTGTGTCATTCATAGGACATGAAAAATATTTGGTTTGGCTAGAATCTCTAGTACTTAATACCCACATATACCATAAAGCCATTTCCCTTGAGGTTGGTCATCTCCTTTGGGGCACTGCCATGGAACATGGGCATGGGTTCTTGTTGCTTTGTGACCCACAAATTTTCGTCCCCTTCCTTAGTTCTAGGAATTATGGCTCTCTCTTCTTTCCCTCAAAAACCTTCACTCTGTAACATCCAAATTCTCTCTCTGTTTTGAGAGCAAGAGCTGCTACAAATCAGAATATTCTTCTGATGAATAAATAACATTACATATTAGAAATTCTTTGAAGTGACCAGTTACTAACCTGGCAATCCAGATTGTTCTTGTGAGTTGCAATTATTCTTAAAGCCCATTTCACAGCATTTGCAGTTGTTTTATTTATATTTGCACACACATATCAATCTATAATTGATTTATCATCTATCTGAATACACATATCAGCATAAATAGATAAATATATAATCTTAAATTAATGTATAATAAATCATATATAGTTCTCGCTTAAGAATATAGGTTCAATTAGAGTTCACATATTGTTGGGCGTTTGCTTAAAGTCCCAAGATAATAAATCTTTCCAGGTTTTGTTATATTGAGCAATCTGAACTTGGTGAACAATATCTGCAGATTTCTAGTGCCAAAAGTCATACTTCTCACTGAATGCTGGCTTAATAAGGTAAAATTTTCTCTGTGTTTGTTGGAAACTCTTTTCTTTATACATAGTGGGATGATACAGAAAAGTATTTTGATTAATGTTCATACCAGTCTATCCATTTTAAATTGTGCTCCATGAACATACTTTGTAGTGGTTCATCGCTCACTATTAAATCAATTCATTGAAATAATTATTAAATAATTTAGTATGTATGAGAATGCCTAGAATAGTGTCTCTCAATACAGGCTTTCAGTCTATATTTATTTAATCCAAGTATGAAATGTAAGTAGGAGCGATTATAGCAAGGATGGTCAGAGAGCCTACTGATTTTTCTATTCTAAGTACCAATTGTGTACATGGAGATACTGAAATTCAAAGTGCTTGAGTCACAGTTAAGGATCATACACTTGGGTAGGAATTAGAGCCCAGTTTGGCAGTTTTTCTATATGCTGTGCTACTCCCCTCGACACTGATATCAGAATAGATCCATACCACACCACTTTGAAGATCTAGTTTGTCATGAAATCTATCCAGATAAACTTTTTGGCCCTAGAAAATAGCAGAAAGATTAAATAAGCAATCCAAAGCATATCACAAGTTAAAATCACATAGAGGCAAATGTGTGTTCTCTCACTGTTTCTTCCAGTGAAAACAGACAGGTGGTACAAATAAATTAGAGAGCCAGGAACTTGGTTTCCTTCTGGCTTGTGAGCTCTCATTGCCAATCCCATTTCTGACAGTAGCAAATTAAAAGATGTTGTGTAAGCTATTGTTCTCTGTACGAGAATGTCCTCATTACACAAAGAGAATACCGAACACAGGCCTGGCGAGGAGTTGCCTGACAGCTGTAACATTTGGCACTGGGGATGTCCTCCTTCACGAAGCATTCTCCTCAGACACAGCATTCTCCTCCCTTGATTCTGTGAGTGTGTAATTCTCATTTGAATCATCCCCACCTGAGCCACACCTCTGACACTCCTGAAGAAACCCGTTCACTCTTCTGAATCCTTTTCCTGTTTTCCCTCCTACTATAGGCACTTTCAAAAGCTCTGCATATAGCATCCTTCTCTGTCTAATCCAAAATCTCCTCTGGTGTAACTGCTTCATCATAGCCATTTGGGTAATTCCAACATTAAATGATGAAAAGTTAAAAGTTTCTGTTTATATGAAAGACTGTAGTTTCCATTTACAAAATGAAGCCTCCTCTTCCTTTTGGCCACATATTTTGTGACATTTTCAAGCCTAACTTATTAAGTGATTGACATAATTCACTATTGTGGTTTGTGGCATGTGGGTGCAAATAATGAGCCCTGTTTTCATTACAAATGGCCACATGTACTCTGCCCTATTCTTCTTCTTTCTGGTTGGCTGGAATGGAGCTCCAAGACAACTTTGGAAGCATGGTTGAAAATGAAGCAGCCACAGGATAGAAGGAGGCTGGGTCCTTTATCTCTTTTCCCAGGAGGAGAACAGCCTGACCAGGAATATATGCTTTGGATTATTAAGTAAGCAATAAGAAAGCTTTAATGTGTTAAGTCACTGAAATTTAGGGGTATGATCTGGGATAGGCCCTAGTGTTATTCACTTTATCTAGCACATTTTGGTTCTCTTCTTATATTTCTTTATTTGGAATTGTCAGAATGATCAGCAAATATTTTAAAATAAGTAAACAAAAGCAAATTCAACACTTAACACTAAAATGATCATCTATCACCCATATTTATGCTTTCATACAATCACCTAAACTTGCTGATCACCAATCTTTGAAAGTTTAGAACTATTCCCTCCATCTCCATCTTCCTTATCCTCAAAAATCTCTTTTCTATACTAGACCCATGGATACTACCTCCCTAATATTTCTCACATGGTTAGGTGCTTTGATTTTACCACTCAAGTTTAGATAAGCTTAATGTTTTGGAACTAATGTAGTTATTTCTTGTCTAGCTCTCCTACCTAAAAACTCATTCTAACATATAATAAGCCCAATACTAGTGGTTTTTAAACTATTGATTATGACCCAATGCTAGCTAGGCTATATAATCAAGTTGAAATGTTACAAATATCATTAAGAAGTGAAATAGAATAGAAGAAAAGAGAACACAGAAGAACAAAGTAGTGTGACATGGGTAAAATATATCCCTTATAAGTATGGATAAATAAGTTTATGAATTTTTTATTATATGTGTATATGCATGTATGTATACATAGAAAATAGTGATATAAAATATTTTTATTGTATGTGATGTGAGGTAGGAGTTCTCTTTCATTCTTTTCACATCAATGTCCAGTTTCCCAGCACCATTTGTTGAAGAGACAATTCTTTCCCCATTGAGTAGACTTGGTAGCCTCATCAAAAATCAGTTGGCTTTGGAGTGAAGGTCTATTCCTGAACATTCAATTTGATTCCATTGTTCTATGTGTCTGCAACAGTATTATGCTGTTTTGACAACCAGAGCTTTGCAATAAGTCTTAAAATTGTGAAGTGTGAATCCTCTGATTTTATTTTTTTAAAGATCTTTTTGGCTACTCTGGACCCCTTACCCTTCCATATAAAATCATTACCTGTAAAGAAGGCTGTTAGAATTTTGACTGGGATTACACTGGATTTGTAAATTGCTGTGGGTAGAATCGACAACTTGACGATATTTAGCTTTCCCATCCATGAGAATAGAATGTTCTTGTTTAGGTCTTGATTTCTTTTAACTATGTTTTGTAGTTTTTTGTATATAAGTATTTTAATTCCTTAAATTAATAAATTGATTCTTAATTTCCTCTTCAGATTATTCATTACTTGTATATAGAAACACTGACGATTTTCACATGCTGATCTTTACTCCACCACTTTTCTGAACTTATTTATTCACTGTAGTAGTTTTGTTGGACTCTTTCAGGAGTTCCCATATATAAGAATATAAGAAAAGCTTTCTCAAAGGAATGTGAAGTATTTTGTAGGAGGCAAATATATACACACATAAAATAATGAAATAGATTAATTTCAGGAATAGGTAACTTATTAAATATGAATAATATGTAGTGATGAATACTTCAAAATTTCAACATTGAATAAGGACCTCTGCTAAATGTAGGCAAATATGGCTATCAATGAAGCTTTAAAGAGAGATGGTTAAGCCCAAGTGAAGATGATAAGGGCCTCAAAACAAGAAAATCCCACTCATATCTCATTCAAACTTTTGAATCTATAATAGTTTCCACATCTATAAGATGATAGTATTTCTATTTGGATTTTCTGAATGATTTCCATCCTAGGGAATGTCTAAAACATATTAGAGGCTCCAGATTCAGGTACTGTAACCAAGAAATCAGGATTTAAGGGATAATTTTGATTACTGAATCATTATATAGATATTCCTTTTTGCTTTCTGGTATATTGGAGTAGATAGAGGGAAATTCCTGAAATCTCTAAATTGTAATTCCTTGATCTCTGATAATGATTGCATAACCCTTATCTTCTGTTTCTACAATTGTAAAAACCTTGTGACTAACCTTCATTTGTACCCAGTTATCCAGTTTTTCAAATTTAGAGTCTTGTAATCACTAAAAACAGTCCCTAATGTTTATTAATGAAGGGTCTTGGGTCAGCCCAGAACTAATCCACCACGAATTCAAAGTAATCTTGATAACCAAGACTGGATTTAACCAAAATGGGCCTGACTGACATGCGCAGTAGCTTAGACTTCAATCTGCAAGTCACCTGTACCTAGCCACCATTTTCTTACATACGTCCTGTGAGTAAGCACGTAACCAGTCCGCTCAGGCTCAATAATTAAACCACCTCTACTTGTATCATCTGGGGCCACTGTGTTATTATTCTAAACTCTGCCCATTCTTTCTCTAATAAAACTATTGGGGAGTCAGATTTGGGGCCATTAGGCTATCTGCTCTCCTACTATGCACCTAGTAATAAATTCTTTCTCTCTTTGAAACCTTTGTGTCTCACGAATTGGTTATGGAGCAGGTCGGGCAAAGAGCCTTTGTCCTGTAATAGTGTGCTCTGAAGCTAATCTTCATCTCATTTCTTAAGACTCAATCAAAGCTCAATGTCTCTGGAATATGAGAACTCCTCTTAACTCGGGAGTACTTTTCTAAAGTATATTCACAGCTTACAATAAATTCAGATTCATTCCTTGTTACAGAAGCTAATTACTTTTGGCATACAATCTAAAACAAGTGCAAATGGTGTTCCTCATATTCAATTTAGGAAGTAAAGATCTTTGTGTTAATTAGATGGGCAAGTACTTAAACTATTAGAGGTAATGAATCTAAAATATTCACCTGCAGAATCCAAAGAGAAATTATCTTATTGGTGTTTCTTCAAGGTGCAATGAGCTGATATTTTAGATCTCTGCAGAATGAAGATTATGCCATAAGGACAGAAATAGGAATAGTTTAAAATGTATCACTGTAGATCAACTAAGAAAAATAAAGTTTTAAGCCAAGACTTTTCCTTACAAAGTATCTGTATCTAATAGTTTAAAGCATAACAAAAACATACTAAAGACATTTTTAATACCATTGAAAAAATAAGATAAGGGAAAAGAAAGATAACAATTGCAATATCTTCACAGTGATATGTATTCAAAACTATTTTCAGACAGAAGACAGATGTGTATTCTAAAGAAAGGAAAAAAACCACCCATGATATTGTGATTTAGATTAAATGAAACATAAATTCAAGCTTTGTGGATTGATATCTGAGTTATCATTGCTGAGGCAATTACTGGAGCTGTTTCTGAGGCACTATCTATGTTTTAGAATGTATATTAAATATTCTATACATTTTCACATTTCACTGAGAAGTCAATATTTACAACCATTTGTAGATAAGCTAATTTTGACATCTGAGAAATTAGAACCTGAAAATTATCAAAAGAAAGGTTTGGTCTGTATGAAATTAACTCAATAGTTGTTGAACAGTAAAAGCGACTACTATTTTAGAAGACCTACTATGTACCAGTCATATTTACAAGCTCTTTCTATGGATTAACTTCTTTAAGGTTTATAACAATTTTATGAAATAGATGCCATGCTCTTACAAAATGCAGGTTAGGAGCTCTGATTTTTAAAGTTAATTCTATCACCATCATTCCCCAAGATTTCTGGTCCATTTCTGTATTGTGTCTATAGGGCAGTGGGCCAGTGAACCATTTATTCCTATGTTTAGTGAATGAACTGTTCATTTTCAGGCTGTAGTTTTAAGGAGTATATTTTTACAACTTAACTGTCTAGGCATGTGCTTGCATGCACAACCTATTGCCATGCCTGCAGTCCAGAAGAGGAGAAATGTCTATCCCACATATGTGGGTGTGTGCATATATATAAGATAAATGTGTATGTATACATATATATATATATATGTTTATGTATTAAAACAATGCAATTTACCTATATTTAACATGGTTATAAACTCCACAGTCATGTTTCCTCCCTTCTTTCTAGCACCTAAAGATCATCTTTTCTCATTGTTGAATGTGCATATCCAATCACAATATAAAATAAATCATACAATATATTTACAATATTTTGAGTAAGCCCATTCAGATTATAGTCAAAATGGAAATTAACTTTTGTCTTCAACTCTTACTTTAAAACTCAATTGAGAGTTATGCCTTGCAGCCCCTAGATGAAAAATCTTGCAAGCACATGGCTTTTTTGCAAACTATATCAAAGATGATGCTTCAGTATCTGTCACTGATCAGGCAATCTCAACTGAGAAATCTGGATGTCTGGTATAAGAGGCACTCAGAAGTGCAAACTTGATTTAAAGTTTTCTTTTTTCCTTTCCCAACTTGAATCTACTTCTGCTGAAAACTTACAAAAAAATAAAAAGGAAAGAAAGAAAAAAGAAGCAAGATTGATTTCTTTTCTATCTTCTCTAATTATTATTAGTATTATTATTTTTATACAATTTCTGATATAGACCAGAGGTATAGGTGGGACTTATTGTGAGAAGGATACAAAGGAAGAAGGGAAAGAGGTAAAATGTAGGAAAGCTCTTACTTGACCTGGTTTCAATCGAAGCTGCCTTTAAACTCCTCTTTCTGTGTGTGTGTGTGTGTGTGTGTGTGTGTGTGTGTGTCTGATGACTCATTATGTTATGGATTATGTTAGAAGAAATAAAACATTATAGAGTTTCCATGGCTAAGAGATTTCAGCTGGAGTCTAGAGGTCTTTCTGGAGGATACCCTTATACAGATGTCAGCCAGATATCACAAACTGCCACAGTGTGCAGAGCCTCAAGCAATAATGGTCCTGAAAACCCTAAGTCCATCTGGACTCCACAGACAAACCACAAGATGACAATTAACTACCTAAACTGAAGGACAATTGTAATATCCAAGATACCACCAACCACAAACAACTTGCGTAATCTTCTTCTCCTTTTAAAATCTTTGCTTGGAAATGCCAACTGGGACACGATTTGGGTTGTTACTTGAATTGAAATTGTAAGACCCCAAATAAATGCATTTATTGCCTTGCAGCTTAGTACATTATTCCTGGGTTTCTCCCCCTCCAGCAGTGTCCGTGCCCCCACTGTGCCCGCCATCCCGCTGGTGGCTTGGTAGACAGCCAGGCCTTCCCTGCCAAAGGCAGAAGGTGCCAGAAGGATGGACAGGGTGCAAAATAAACAATATTTCGACTGAAGAGTACATTATTATACTTATAATACTTTTTAAGTATAATATACTTAGTATATTATTTCTAGAAATTCCTTTGCTGAAGACCTCCATCATGCAATTCCATTGATTTGGGGATTGCGTCAATGTTAGGTAGTCACTTTCAACTCCTTTGGCCTCTAGGGATCTGGTCATCAAACTCTAGCCTGGAGAGATCTTGCTTGCCACCCCCCACCCTCCGGCCCACATCCCATATGTGGTCTATAGGAAAGATTTATAGATTATTTGCTTTGGAAGAGGTTAAGATTAGGATTATAAACTCAAGCCAATACAACAGTCATCTCCAGGCTAACCAAAAAAACCCTGCGCTCTCTTCTTTCAAAGTGGTAAATTAGCCCATCTCTCACTGTCCAGGTCTCTGTGGAAGTCAGCTGCTTGTCTGCTGTGTCTCACAACTTCAAGAAACATAATTCAGAACTCTGAGTGGTCCTGAGGCAGGCTAAAACAGGAAGAGAAGGGAAAGAGAATAAAACTATGAAGACGCCCTTGGGCAAGGATGGTTATTCAGGGTCAGGAGGGCCCATGTCCTGCACAGATCCCCTGCCCCAGGGCTACCCACTCACGAGAAACAACTGGGAGCAGTGGACCCATCTGGAATTAAGCAACCCCTACCTGAATGAGTTATCTACACAGAAGGGTAGAGTCAACTGACCCACCCAAATGCATTATCTACCATCAGGTACCATGCTGGAGAGAAGAGAGGGTTGGAGAATGTCCCGAACAAGGAAAGGGGAAGGGGAGTAAATAAAGGTAATCTATAAAGCAAATGTCCCCACATTGCCAGGGCCTCCTGCCATTCTCACCTCTGTCTTTGTGAGAGTGCCCGCATGTCCTCTCACATGTGTTCTTAATAAATTTTCTTCCTGCTTACTGTGCACTGTGCTGTGCCCTGGAATTCTTTCTCATGGCATGGCCAAATCTGGCAGTAGTCCCACCATATTCCCAGCCTGAGGAAAAAGGGATGGAAGCCCTCTTTCTGTCTGTGAATTTACACCCTAAGACAGTCCTCTTCCAAAAGTTTTCTCACATTCTGTTCCCATCACTATGATCCATTTTATAACTTTGATCTTATAGAAACAGCCAAAAAAGAATGGAACTCATTTTTGTCATTTCCTTTGTAAATTCTACATATAAATATTTTTTCATACTCACTTTGCTGCCAAATATCTATTGTATTTGTATTTTTGCCAAGGAGGTAGGAACGGCTTATCTAGCCTCCTGTTTTTTTTTTTATATTTATAGTCCATCTATCAATATATTTATCAAATTATAATTTGTTATGTATGTTTTATATACATAAGTGTATACATGTTTATATACTATTATTTATATATTACTTTTAGAGTAATGTTTAATTTTAAAGGTAACATTAGAAACAAGCTAGGGTAGGAATCAGTGTTAAATGAGTGTGATGTAGATTCTTGGATTTCTAGCTTATCTCTGCTCCTTTCTCAGTAAACCAATGAAGCATAACACGTTAGCTGATGTGAAAATAGAACAGTTAATGACTAACTAACCACTTTTATTTGTTTAAGCTCCTGCTTTATCCAGAGAACTATGAGGAACAAGAGAAGGGCAACTGAGCAAAATTGGCATACCAATGATCCTTTGCAATGGTGATGGAGGGCTCTTCCCCTGTGAAGGAGGGAAACTATAGTAAGCAAGACAAGCCCAGTGATAGAAAGTCTGCACACAGTCATCAGGTGACCTGGATTTTGCACAAAGCCCCTGTTTCTGCAGTTTGCATAACGGACTCCACAACAGCTCAACATATGGGACTCTTGCCTGCCCAAGGGCACTCTCCTGGCATTAACCCATACAATCCCTCATTCCCCTTTCCCTCACTCCCCCCTTTTCCTCAGTCCCCCTTTTCTCTCAACAGCCTCACAAGCGTTTACACAGCCCAGCCTTTTTTAGCAGAACTCCCCTTCGGTGCTGCTCTGCATGCTTGTTTGCTCTCACTCAATAAAACCTGCATTATTTTAGTAGAAGAGTCCTCTGCTGTTTCTCCTTTTAGGAATTTGGAACTCTAGTTTCTAGGTCTTCAGCTGCTCCAGGTTTAACACTGATGATCTTGATAGATGCTTGTTCCCTTCAGAGAATCTATTTCAGTTTCCTTTAAATTGTTGGAGGTACATTTTTCACGTGAATTGGGTATCTATTTTTGTGAAATTCAGGAAGTTGTTCTAGGATGTTCCCATTATAACTAAAATAGATAGCATGTGTTTCTATTTATGCTTTTCTAAAATAATATACATATTAATCATTTAATAATTTTTCTTTAAAATGGATTTCCTTTAAAAGGACTTATGAACTCATATGGAATGACAATCTCTGGTTCATGGATCTCAGATGGGCGTGCTCCTGACACAATCAATCAGATAGATTATAACTCAGTTTAGTTTGACTAACCACACTTATGGTTAAGATCATAAATGGCTTTAAATTTTCTTTTTAAAGCTTGTTACTTACACTTTGGTTATGTTAGTCCCATAACGCACTACTGGTAAAAGACAAGATGCAGAACACACACCAAGGTAGAAATATAACAAAATGATGAGCAACTTTGAAGATAATGCGGCAAACCCACATAGATTTCCACCAAACATGTTAATTGCACTCTTAAATTTGTTTTACCAGTATATAAAAATGTCCCTAGTAATTGAAAACTATGTAAAAATGATAAAATATTTTGTAGCATTTTTTTCCAATTTAGATTTTCATTAATTGGGATCAAAACCCTCCTTACACCAAAGGTATATTCAGGCAAGTATTTGTAGATATAAAAAAAGAATGTTTTCACATGTCAACATTTGAAATATAAATAATATAATTAAAATGCCATTAAAGGGCGGGCCATGGGGGCTCAGTGGCAGAGTTCTCGCCTGCCATGCCGGAGACCCAGCTTCGATTCCGGGTGCCTGCCCATGCAAAAAAAAAATAAATAAATAAAATAATTTTTTTTTAGAGTATGATACATAAGAATTCTAATATCTTGGCGGTTTGTCTGTCTTCTCTTTTTAGATTAAGAAAGTCCATGTGATGGCAAGTTTCAGGTTTGGGTTTGTTTATTGTGCTTTGACTTCTTTCACAGAACAACTCTCCAGCCCAATTTAGCCAATTTGGTAATGGTTCTGTGATGGTTTGAAGCTCCATGTAGCCCAGTAAAGGTCACTTTCATCCATTCCTGTGGGTGTGGACCTATTGTGGATGGGTCTTTTTGATTAGGTTATTTCAGTTAAATAGAATCCCAATATGGGTCTTAATCCTCTCACTAGAGTTCTTTAGAAGAGGATAAAAGACTCAGAAAAGAGCCCCAGAGAAGTTAAGAGAGCCAGAGAAGCTGTGAGAGGAGGACACACACAGAAGCTCAGAGAGGAAGCCAGAAGCTGGAAGCAATGAAATCCTGGAAAGAATGAAGAGAACAGTTGCATTAGAGAAAGTTGCATGATAAAATTGTATGATACTTATAATACTAAACTTTCCAAAGTTAGAGTTTAAATAATAAAAACTTAAATTTACTAATGATTAAGCATAGCAGTATATTCATAAATAGATTTCTAAAAAAAAAGAAAGGGCAGAACTAGTTTACAAATATGTAGAACATTTTTCTCATTCTGTCCTTTAAAAATCATACTGCACATGAAGAATTAAAGTTCCATGATTTTATCTCACCTTTTAAAATAAAAATCTATAATTAAATTCAATTCTCAAAACAAATTGTCCTCAGCATCCCTGAGTTAAGAAAAACTATTCCATTAACTGAATGTATATTGCAACAGAAGCAAGCCTAAGGCATAAACATTATACCTACAAATGTAAAGTTCCACTTTATTTCTTTTCATATTGAAACTTAAGAAGAGTGATACATTTTGAAAGCTTTGTATTATTTTGGAAATATTTACATTTGTTTTATCCTATGCATATTAACACAACGGTTTTTCATTTGGTTTTCATTCATATATGAAAAATAAATTGACAAAAGAAAAGTGACTATAATGTATGTTAGTCATAGGATGGAGTAGTGTATATATACTATCTCATTAAAGTAAAACCATCATTTCACATTTTATGTCTATAACTTTGTTGTAATAGAAGCTCCATGTTAATTCAAAACCTTAATAGAAGGTATCTGAGTGTAGTAAGTTTAATATCCTAGGGAACATTCATAATGTAAATTCAAGTCCCATGTGGGCCAGAGATCTCAGGATAAGTAACTCAATTTTTCAGAAGGGAAATGATATACATTTTAAAATAGAAAACCATTTAATTAATCAACTAAGGGCAAAGGTTACCACCAGGTTATAAGTTTCTTGAAGTTGAATAAAAAAACTTTCATCTATTATTTATTTAGAGCAAACTTTAGAAATTACAAGATTATGTGCTTTTATTGATCCATGTTAAGGAATTGACCAAATTATTCTGAATAAAAAATTCCATTAATTGTTTGGTTCATTTTGCATATTTAGTCAACCTTTCTTTATACCTCACACTATAAATGCCTAGTATTTTCCTATAAGTGGCTCACAATGCAGTGAAGAAACAAACACAAAAAATAATTGAAATACAATCAGTTTATAATAAAATGCAAGGTATATTTGAAAAAACATAGGAAGTAATATGAGAGTCTACCAGTGTGGATTGAGAGGGGAGACAGAAAATATTTTGAAAAAGAGAATTTGATTGGAGACCTCAATGATTAAGAAAAAAGGGGAGAACCTAGGGAAAGTAGAGCAAATGGGTGACTGTAAATGGAAAAGAGCATGAAATGTTGATGGGGCTTACTCATGAAAAACTAAGGAGTTCAGATTTTTTTCATATAGGTAATAGAAATCTATCAACATATTTTTTTCATCACATAGTCATGTATTCTTTACCACGATCATTTTTAGAACATTTGCATCACTACAGAAAAAGAAATAAAAAGACAAAAAAAGAACTCATACATCCCAAACTCCTTACTCCTCCCTCTCATTGACCCACAGTATTTCAATATATCTAATTTTTACCCTTTGTCTTCCCATATTATTTATTTATTTTTATCTTTTTTTTTTTTCACTCATCTGACCATACCCTGGATAATGGAGCACCAGACACAAGGTTTTCACAATCACATAGTCGTATTGTAAAAGTTGTGTAGCTATACAGTTTTCTTCAAGAATCAAGGCTATTGGAACATATTCAACAGTTTCAGGTACTTCCCTCTAGCCATTCCAATACACCATAAAATAAGAATGAATATCAATATAAAGGATAAGAATACACTCCAGTACAACATCTCAACTCTGTTTGAAATCTCTGTCACCGAAACTTTATTTTGTCTCATTTCTCGCTTCACCCTTTTGATCAAGAAGACTTTCTCATTCTGATGATGTCAGATCCAGGCTCATCCTGGGATTTCTGTCCCACATTACCAGGGAGATTTACACCCCTGGGAGTCATGTTCCACATAGGGGGGAGGGCAGTGAGTTCACCTACCAAGCTGGTTTAGAGAGAGAGGTGACACCTGAGCATCAAAACAGGGTCTCCAGGGTTGACTCTTAGGCATAATTATCGGTAGACTTAGCTTTTTCTTTGCAGGAGTAAGCTTCATAGGGGTGAGCCCCAAGATTGTGTGATCAGCCTATTATCAGCATATCTTGAGAGGATGGGTACATATTCAAACCTCGTTTTATTTGATGCAGTATGAAATCAAACCAGAAAAGCCAACTAGAAGTCAACTGTAATAATTCATGTAAGAATTTTAGAATATCTGAATTAGGATTATGGAGGAGGTAGTGAGGCTAGAGAGGATAGAAAAGGGTATGATAGTAGGTAAGAAATTAAGAAGTTCCTTGGGAAGAACAAAGCTTCATCTCTAACAGATTTAACTGGTTTTGAATAATTAATGTTTTTTAAACTGGACAAGTTATTAAATGTCCATGAGCCAGTCTCATTCCTCTCTCTCTCTCTCTTTTCTTTCTCATCACTCCTTAATATATCATTAAAGATTATTTTAAAATTAATAATGATATAAAAATCCAATTAGTAGGTGCCCCCAAATTAAAAATACTTTCATTATTAAATAAAATCTATAGAACTTAATCATTAATTTTGGTAAGAAATAAGAAAGAGTATAATCTGAAACAAATATTTCTAACAAAGGCAACTGGTAAACAGTTGTACCAGGAGAAGAAGAAATATTGTATGAAATAACCAGTAGACAATACTGAGTAGGCATTTGGGTATGATGTTCTAGAGCCCAGGAGAGGTTTGTGCCAAAATGAAGAGCCAGAAATCATCCAAATCTGATAAAAGCATGTATTTTAATAAATTCCCAGGAAGAGCATAAATATATAGTTTGTTTCTCCTATTTAGCATATGTTTTAGAAAATAATTAAATTGACTGCTAGTCATTCCATAAATAAAACACTTTTTTAGTGACACTTCCTGAGCAAATTGTCAACTATGCTGCCATTTTAAGTGTTAATTTACAGATTTAAGTTTCTGAAATACTGCCGTCTGTAATACAGAATTTTGCCTGTAATTACACAACTATATTTTAATGGGTCCTTGAATAAATATTCCACTATACATGTGCATAGTACAAACTCAATTATTGCTAAAAAACCAATGTACTAAATAAGTTTCTATTGCTATCTCTGATTCTCAACTGAAGATTATTCCTCTACCCACTAAATTTGGATTACTTGTGCTGTTCTTGAACTCCATATAATTGGAATCCTATAATATGTTCTTTTATGTCTGTCTTCTTTTATTTAGTATGTTTATATGATTCATGTTATTGTATGCATCAGTAGGGACTACATTTTATTGTTGTGTAGTTTTTCATTATATGAATATACTATAATTTATCTGTTCTCTTGTTTATAGACTTTTTTGTTTTGTTCGACTATGAATAAAGCTGCAATAAACGTATTTGCATATCTTTTAGTAGACATACATACTCATTTACCTGGGAAATACACTGAAATATGGAGCTACTGTCATAATGTTAGAAATATTGCCATACTGTTTTTCAAAGTAGTTATATTAATGTGCTCTCCTACCTGCACTGCATGAGAGTTTTAGTTGTTCCATATTGCCTACACTTGATTTCAACAGTCTTTTTTATTTTAGCCATTCTGGTGAGTATTTAGTTACATCTCAAGTACTGCCTTGGTTATTTTAAATGCTTTCATTTCCATATAAATTTTAGAATAAATTTGTCAATTTTCACAACAAACACCTGCTGGGAATTTGATTAGGATAACATTGACTATATAGCTACATTTAGGAAGATCTGATATTTTAACAATATTGAGCCATCCAATCAATGAACTTTGCATAATCTCTTCATTTATTTAGAACTTTCAAATTTCTCTCAATGTTTGGTTTTTCAGAGCTGAAGCCCTAACATCTATTATAAGCTTTATTCCTAAATATTTGAGGCCTTCTGATATTGTTAATGGTATTTTATAAAATGTAACAATATTGTACAATTGTTTTCTAATATAAAGTTCAACTAAATAGTATATAATACATTTTGAACAGCAACTTTGTCAAATGCAAGTGTTCATTCCAATTGGTAGATCCTTTAATTTTGCACATAATTTAATGATCTGCAAATCATTATTACATTACTTTTTCTTTTCTAAGCTTTTTCCTGTTTTATACACTGGCAAGAAACCCCAATAGTGTGCTGAATAGAAGTGATGATAATGGGCATCCTGGTGTTACATTAACCCATACTTTTGGGGTCATCTTTTCCAGAGAGCATTGCATTTGCTACCCTCCCAAAAGTTTAGCCTCCTTTAATGTTGCCTTAAAACATTGTAAGTAACCTTAACAGGGCGTATAGAACCTAGCATTCTATTTCCCCATTTTGCCTGAGTTTATGTCCTCAGAGTAAATGCTTCTTTTTTAACAATCATAATTTCTAATGATATGTTTTTATTCAAGAGTTTAGAATAAATTTTTCTTAAGCACAAGAGTTTTTTTCTTTTTTTATATTTGAATCCCTAGTGCCCAAAATAGTACCTAATATAAAATAGGTGTTTGAAAACATCTAGTTAACGAATGAATGTGGACCTTAAAACAAATTTCTTAATAAGTATAGTGGATTGCATAAAGGCCACAAATTCTTCCCAATCCTATATTTGCATACCTTTTTCTTTACTTTGTTTTTTGCAACTCTCTCAAGACATGTAGTCTATTTCTCAATCCCTTAGAACTGGGCTTGATTATGCGACCTGCTTAAGCCAATGCAACACTAGGAAAAAGGACTTCAGCAGAGGTTTGATAAGTGCTTCCACTTTGAGTTTCTATTTCTTCCACACTTTGTGATCAAGTTTGGACTAAGCCTTCTGAAGGATTGGAGACCATATGGAGAAAGGCATCCTGCTGAGGCCAAAAACACAAGAGTGAGCCCAAACACATGGAACACAGACGGGCCATCCCAGCTGAGCCCACACCAAGTTGAAGATGAGGAAATAAATTATTTTATTGACCTACTAATATTTAGAGGGTTTCTAGGCAACAAAATGCTTACTATTACAAAAGATATTTCTAAATCATGTCCATTTTACTGATGAAAATATCAAGGCCAGTACACAGGATTGCAGAGAAAGCAAGCAACAAAGATAGAATTGAAAATAAACTTAATTATAAAATGTATTCTTGCTAGTAACAAAGAAGCATCTGAGTTATATATTGATGAGCTTTTGGGTAATAACTACTGAATACCTTCCATGATTTTTGTATAATAGAGAATCAATAATATACCTGAATTGAATATTGCTAGAAGATATGAGTTTATACCTAAAAATTTTATTGTGAGCCTCCACTAGGAAGTTTTACTTGTGGTGAGGTCTAAAAAACCAAGTATCAGAGGGTGCAAGGGTAGTTCAGTGGTAGAATTCTCACCTACCTTGGGAGACCCAGGTTCAATTCCTGGCCCATGCATTTGCTGCCTCCCACCCCCACCAAATAATAACAATTAAGCAAATGATGTTGCAATAATGGGGTAATCACATGGGAAAACAATGAAAATGAATGAAATGAAATGACCCTACCATAGAGCATGCAAAAGAAAAAAAAAAAAAACTTTTTTTCTCTGCTTTCTTTTCTAAAATATTTCATTAAAGATTCATGATGAACAACTTTTAGAAAAAATGGTTATATAACAGAAAGATATTTTATCCTGTCAAGCATATTGTTTTATACTTCTTTTGAATATCTAATTACATTTGAAAGATAAGCCCACTGCTTCAATTGCCCAGAATAAAGTTAAAACTTTCAAGTCTGACATGATAGACACTTCATACTGCTGCCTTTTATTTTTCAAGGCTCTTTGGTTACAAGTAATAGAAATTCATCTCAAATTGACTATTAGATATTGGGCAGTTCTGACCATCCAGATCCAATTGCCGTTCCTAAGGGAAATCTCATTTACTTTTGGGTCCCCATTGGATATAGATTTTATGGTATAGCAGACTCACTCATGCTTGTCCAAGCAGAGAATTCCTGAAGTATTCTTCTACCTGAAAATTTCTCTTTTCAACCAAGTAAAGTCAAAGGGCAAGCACAAGTTCTAAATTTTGCAAAAAAGAATTTCTCCCCAAGGATTATGAATTTAAATTGTGATCCAAGGATACATTCTTTTCCAATTGCTAGCACCTACATAAAATACTTGAGTTCTCCTCTTAAAGCCTTCCTATGATGCCTGATTATTACCAAGCTAGGTTCTTCAGTAAGCTGATGTTCTAGTTAAACTTTCAACTTAAATTATCCTGATTTTGGATTGCCATGGACCGTTATCTTTCCCATAAATGTGATGTAGATAACTGAAAGTCAGGAGTGGTGTCCTACATCTTGAGTATTGCCCACAAGATACTGGATATTGAGTAGCCCCCAAAGAGAGACTGAATATATAGTGCTACATGCCCAGAAGTTAAGGAAAGAGTCACTCATAACCGGGGACTAGAAAAATATTTCTTTGGGTCAAGGGAACTGAAAGAAATTAAGGTCCATTATAAAAAATTAATAGTTGATAATAAAAAAAAATCTTAAAAGATCAGTAAGGCGTAGAGGCAGGAAACCACTCAGCTAAGTAAAAAATGGCCAGCCCCAATCCCCTCCTTCTTTCACCAACTTCTGATTTGATGGGAGTGAAGAAATAACTAGATGTTGGGGATAGAAGTGAGTTGGAAGAAATTAGAGGTCTCTCTTCCCCATTGGCAATCTGGCAGCCTGAAGCAGACCTGAGTTGGGAGAAAGAAAATTTCATGATATGCTAAATTTGGAGTTTTGATTACCACACAGGACTTGGCATTCTAATTACTGAATTGAAGATTTTTTTAATTGAAAATAAATGTAGGACTCTTGATTTACCAAAGTTGAGAAGAAAAGCCATGATATCAAAGTTCTCATTAAGGATAAGATGATCTTAGTTGAATAAAGTGTACAGGAATGGCGGTAGGTAATGTGTTTGGATTATGTCACAAATTCTGCTTAATCAAAAAACATACCATCATGATTTTTATATGATACTCTTTTCTGAAAAATAGAATAATAGTTTTTCCCCTTAAAAATGCATAGCAATTATAGAAATTCTCAATTTTTTTAAAATAATAAAAGCATTTCTGTTATCTATTTTGCTCAAAGTACAATAGAGTGAAAATGAAAGTAAAGACTTATTGCTTGTCCCTTGCCTGGTTACTAACAGATCCATTCCCTGCATTTCCCCTAGTGAGTTCTATATCACAAAGGAATGACCCAGCAAACCAAGTGTTCTTGGCTTTTTCACTGTTTGGATGCTGGCTAGAGCTGGCCAATACAAAGGACTGAAGGGAGATTAAAGAGTGAGAAGCCAGAAACCAGGTTATTTCTCCTCCTTCATCCTGACTCTGATAGGAAGAGTATGCCAGCAGGGGGCTATGTCCCCTCTCTGCTATGGCTTCCATTGACAGAATGCTTCTGTCATCTGAATTCCTTCCGTGGTCCAGAACTTTGATGATGCCAAATCTTCCATTTACCTCTCCAGTTCTAAGGGTGATAGCAACCTTCTCCTCTTGTTCATCTCTAAATTGCTTCACCATATTCTCTTTGAGCTTTAAACATTTGCATTTTTAAACAGTTCCCCATATTATTTCTATATTAAATTAATTAGCATTTTGTTACCAGCTACACCCTGATTCCTAACATCCTTGTTAACAGTCTGGGGATGTCTTTTATGGGATTTGTATTTATTCTGCTAGAGCAACATATATTATCCAAATATTAGCTGATACTTTCCTGCTCTTTGGAGATAGCCTTGAACTCTGAGGTCAGATATTTCCTCAAAATTTCTGGAGATTCCTGAGAGCATATATTCCCACTGGTTATCACTGTTTTAAATTTCTAAATTATCTATAGTTCTTTTGAATTTACCCTTTGAACAAAATTGAAAATATCAGCTTCCCCTCCCCTTCTATGTATGCATCTATTTATATATTCATTACTAGATCTATATGCTCTCTTACCCCTTCCTTTGCTGTCCCATAATCATGGACGTAAAATTGCTTACTGCACATCTTTGATATATTTCCTCTGTATACTAATTTATGGTTTTGTCTATGTGATTCATCAAATTCTATACAAAGTGTGATTGATCTGCCTGTCTAACTGTGGTTTTGTCTGACTCTTTTATTTGTAAAGACTTCTGCTATAAATAAATCAATGCAATGGTACTTGAATAAAAGATCAGAAAAATTATATATTTTGATGAATTGCAGCTTTCATCAATGCAAAAATATCTCTTTGTCCCATTTGCATTGTTTTCTTGAAATTTAGTTCAGCTCAGTTAAATACTGACAAACCTACTGTGTTTTATGAGCATTTACTTGACATGTTCTTGCTGAAACCCTTACTTTAAATTTTTGTGTCCTTTAATTCATTTTTTTTTATGTATAGCGTTCAGGTATGATTTGGTTTTTACCCCAACTTTTTTTGCTGTTAGTAATGGAAATAAGCACATTCAGATTGCTTGTGTCCACTAAAAACTGGGTGTGGTTTCTACCATCAGATTTGATTATTTTTATTTTTCAATGCTTTTAAGCTTTCTGATTTTTGCTAGAATAGACAAGTTTATTTTCTCCTTTTTTCTTCCTCTTTTTTCATAGAATTTGAGGTTTAAAAGCCATATATACTCACACACTAATTAATCTTCATTAAATGAGGAGATTAAGAATGTGATTTAAGATTTAATTTCAGTAGCTCTTCACTCCATCTCCCAACATTTTCACATATATTCAAGAGTACACAGCTTTATCACCTTAAATATCAATTTGCCTGTGTTTAATGCTTTACTTCACATGCATAGGTGTCAAAATATAGAACAATCAGTAGAACAGAAAAGATGCATGAACACAAAGATCATAAACTAACCTTATACATATAAAGGAGACATCATTTTAATATGAGAAATTCATGTGACCACCTACGCTTTCTTTGAAAGAAATATAGAGCATGCAGTGCAGTCATTGACATTGCTTTTGAAAGGAAAAAACAACAACCACCACAACAGTATTCTCCCACATGACTTGTTTAATCCATTAGAAGCTTAGTATAATAGAAGTATAATTTGGAAACTCAAGAGGATATTATATACCAATGAGACTTTGTAGACACTTTATTTGTTGACATATTTCTTTAAAAAAAAAAGCCCATGGGAGAAAATACTGTGTTCTTCTGAGGGTGAGAAGTATATAATGTGAGACGTATCTTGCCTCCAATAAGAAATGGGTCATTTCAAAGGAGGTAGCTATGTTACTGGCACAACCAGCATGCTAAGAAAGCTGGTTACATGCCCAGAAGTCTGTTAAAGCCCAGTAAAATCTGGATTTCCTTCAAACTTTGTTTCATAAATTCCATAAAGCACTATGATTTTATATTTCTTTGACTTTTCTATGGTGAATAAATATAGTAAGCATTATGTTGAAATTTAAGTCAATTAAACTCCATTAAGCCGGTGATGTTGTGTCTTACACATCTCCACAACCTAGCACCTGGCATGATGCCTGGCAGAGAATAAGTGCCAGTTTATTAACTAATGATCAAAGACAAGTTTTGGAATACCAAATTAATTTATGGGTCTTATAATAGACTTTTAAATATCTCCTTATTTGAACAAAGCCAGAGCACTACTCGCAACTGAGAATGAAAAACTCACATCTACTTAGAAGCAGACAATTCAAGCTAAGTTTAATTATTAGGAAAGAGAAACTTTTATCACTTTGATAATTATACATAAAAACCGTATATAACAATTACTAGAAAAACTTATTCATTAGCTTCACATTTACACATTGCAAATTTCCTCCTCTGAAAGCTACCCTTTAACTTTAAAGATTTCTTCTAGCCCTTAACAGTGTCCCGATAGCACTAGAACCCTATGTCTCTTGGCACAATTAGCCCAGTTGAATTATAATTAGGTGTTTACACATCTGTCTTCCCCACAACACGTAAAAGCAGGGACCGAGTCATTTTCCTGTTTGCACTCACGATGTCTGTGATAGATTAAATACTAAATATATGTTGGCTGAAAAGAGCTTTTCCATCTCCAGAAAGAGCTGAACTATGGGACTCCTGGATCTAACTTTGGATAGAGGAGCAAATAAAAAGCAGGAAAATAAGAGTTAGTATCTCCTGGTTTTCATTTTTACATTTATTACTTTCCCTTTGGTTATGCTGTTGATATTCTTATCTCATGACCCTCTACACAAGCACACCAATGGGAGATTAAAGAGTAAGAAGAAGGGGGGAAGCATGCTACTTTTCCTGCTTCCTCTCTGACTCTTTTGGGGAGAGTATGCAAGCAGTGGCTATGTCCCCTCCCTGCTCCAGTTTGCATTGGCAGAATGCTTTTGTCACCCAAATTCCTTCCATGGTCCAGAACTTTGTTAAAACCAAATCTTCCATTTACCTCCCCAGCACCATGCAAATGAAAGAAGTTATAAACTTTCCCTGAGCATAAAGGCTAGGGGAGTGAAGCATCTTTGAAAAATCGTTCCTTAACTCAAATTCTGTACGTGAAATCTGATAGAGTAAAATCAAAATTTCTAACTGTATACTGAACATTATATTACTTTCTCTCTTAGCCAGTTATGTGCTGATTCTTCTTATTGAAACCCTTAACGAACTACAGCTTTCAAGAATCAGGGAGTGGGTCAGAAGAACACGTGAAATATGAAAAGAAAATAAGTTGTGGTATTGAAAAAATTTGACATTATAAAATAACAAGAAACATCTTAAAAACAAAATTATTTGTTATAAAATATAAAAATCTGAGTATATATCAGTACTATAAAGGAAAATGTATGATTATCACAAGATGTCAAATATGGTACGGTTTTAATAAAGAAATTTAAACAAGAAATGTGTTTTGTCCACCAATTATACCATGTGACTAGGTAAGAAATTCCATTCATGACTCCTGATCCTTTTAGTAGAAGTTCTGTGAATCTTAGAAAAGGAAATAAGTGTGTCATCAGTGGAATGCAAAGATTTAAATCTAATGCAAGGGGTTAGAATACTCCATGTTAGGGAAAATATAGTTCTAGGTTATTGCTAAGATCTGTTCTCTATATGTAAGACTTTATTTTGGTTTGGTTTGGTCTTAAATATAAAACATGGTCAGAATGTACAATGTACAATGATCTTTATGAAAAGGATGTAAACATGATTAGTTGTGAATGAACAGCCAAATTCTAGAGAGCAGAAAACATGCAAATAATTATTTTTACCTCATTATTGTGCACCTCTTGCTCTTAACAGAAGGAGTTATATGCCCTGTGAAGCACACCTGTTCACAAACCCCATTCAAAATTAAGAACATTACAGCAATACAGGTAGGAAGACTTTCAAGTTCTTATACAACAGCTCTGAACCATTGACTTTATTACAAACTGCATTAAATATAAATTCATATTTCTTAAAAAGCTTTATCTCTAGTGTAAGCTATGCATTACATTAAAGTTTGCCATTATATTTGTGACTTCAGTGCATGCTCTTTCTATTTAAACATTCATCGTTTTTAGAAAGCAAAAATACTAGGCTGAAATTCCTGGGATTTTACCCTTAAAGATATGCTCTTCAAACCTCTCAGGAAAATACATACATTCATGCTGTGTTCAAAGTCTATTACAGACTTTCTTTGTGTTAACTTACTCCTTGAAAACTTCTACATCTATTTAAATCTATTGAGTTTATAGCATATATGACCATTTAACAATGCAGTCATTTTGTATCAATAGTGTTCCAAATATCACTTGTGATAATAATAGCCCAGGTAGTTAACTTACCTCAAATCCTGTCTAAGCACTTTTATGTAAATTACATCATTTGATCCTTTTTAAAAAAGCCACGAGGCAGATACTAGTGCAATCATCATTTTACAAGTGAGCTAAGTGATGCACAGAGAGGTTAAATAATTCACCCAAGGTCACACAGATAATGAGTTAAATTGCTGAGCTGGGATTGGAATCTAGGTAGTTTAACATAACAGCCTCACCTTTTAATCACCACATAAAGCTGCTTATAATATATTTCTGTGAAAATCAAGAAAGTTATTACTAAATATAAAATGAAAATTGTCAGATATTTTTCAAAAAAGGGACTTCATTTTTCCCATTTGTCCCATCACCTGGTGGTATAGGAGTTGCCTGCACAGAATTCCGAAGGCCAAAACAAAGACAAGACTTCAATCGTGCTTCCCTCAGCTTCCTGCTGTGTCAGTTAGACAGGTTGACATTTTTAAGCCTTAGTTTCCACATCCATGAAGTGGGTATAACAATAATTGGGCCTGCTTGTTAGAGTTGCTATGAAGAGTTCATGAAATAGTATATATGAAACCATTCATCAATGCAGCTGGCACGCTATGACAGAAGTTAGCCAATATATGTTAATAATTGCAGTCAGGTTTTAGAAAACAATGAGACAACTTCAGATTCAGGTAACTGTTTTTATGTATGTTAGACTATTTTAACTACCATGATAAAAGAAACAAGAAGGAAAATCTTAATTTAAGAGAATACTTCTGCCTGTTTTTTTTAATTTTTATTTATTTTTATTTTTTAAATTTCATTTTTTTATTAATTAAAGAAAAAAAGAAATTAACACAACATTTAGAAATCATTCCATTCTACATATGCAATCAGTAATTCTTAACATCATCACATAGATGCATGATCATCATTTCTTAGTACATTTGCATCGATTTAGGAAAAGAACTAGCAAAACAACAGAAAAAGATATAGAATGTTAATATAGAGAAAAACATAAAAATAATAAAAAAAAGACACAAACAAACAAACAAAAAAACTATAGCTCAGATGCAGCTTCATTCAGTGTTTTAACATAATTACATTACAATTAGGTAGTATTGCGCTGTCCATTTTTGAGTTTTTGTATCTAGTCCTGTTGCAC
Source organism: Tamandua tetradactyla (assembly GCF_023851605.1). Lineage (NCBI taxonomy): Eukaryota > Metazoa > Chordata > Mammalia > Pilosa > Myrmecophagidae > Tamandua > Tamandua tetradactyla. Next base: position 152,617,699 of record NC_135331.1, read on the forward strand.
AGTCTGTATCCTGTTTTTGATTAAAAAAAAAAGAAAATCAGGTTAAATGCTGCCAACATTTATCACACTGATAGCTCTGAATTAATTCAGTAAAAATATTGGTAATTATGGTTAGGAGTAGTCATAGGCAAAGAATGACATTGTGGTCAAAGTGCTAACTTGATGACAGTGATTGAAGAAGTGACCAAAGCCGGGTAACATTGTTTGATTAGTTCATCTCTTACATATTGCATAAAGACATTATAAAAGCAAATGCAATTATTATAAATCTGAAATGTTTAGTGAATAATGAATATAAATTTTATGCATAAATGTACCTTAAATATAAAATATCATACCTATAAAGGGAATGTTTCAAATTGCAAGCATTAAAAAGAAGCTAATTTCTTATATAAATATTCTCCTTGTGAAACACAGGTCTTTAAATATAATTTAATTAGTCCTAATAGAAATGTTCCTCATTTTTAAATAGTTAATTTTTTTCTTTGCACCAGACAATTATCCTTAACTTTGATAATCATATAAGGTCTTCAGAGATTAGTAAACTAATCATTCATTCTTGTAGACACATCCTTCATTTTTCTCATATATATATATATATATATATATATATATATATATACTATTCATAATTCATCTTTTATGTTTCAAATCTGTTTAGTAAATAACAATTCCAGGTCTTTGACTTGCCTATGCATTTCATTCTTCATTCATTGTTTTCTTTAGCATCATACCCAACTTCAATTCAGTAATAAAGTATTATTTTCTGGTAATACACATAGCTAAATTAAGTTTAATCAATTTAGCTTAATTAATTTAGGTTAAAAACAAAAGGCCTTATTCAGGTAAACTTCTAAGTGCATCTTTCCAAACCTGCTCATCTTAGAATCAGAATATAGACTTGGTGTGAAATATGCCTAGGCAAGACATCAACCCACATATAGCAATATCTAGATGGGTGCCCTAACTTGAGACTTTATAAAAACAATAAAAAATCAATGAACTCACATTTATAATAGAATTAACAGGCTTAGTTATACATATGTTCCATCAGTGCTTCTTCCCTGAATGATGGTGGAAATCTTAAGCTGAGGGGGTAGCAGAGCACTACTAAAGTACTTCAGCATATGGGCTAAGAACAGAAGCTTTGAAGTAAAAAATGAGTAAGGATTTGTCTTGTCACTGCTAGGAATGATCAGTGAGTTCTTTGGGTAAGTTAAATATCATCTCTAACTCTGAGTTTTTAACATGTAAGGTGTAGATAAAAGCAACTTCTTCATAGGATCATGATGAGAAATTACTCAGATAATAAAAAGATAGATATCACTAGAGGGTCTGGCACATAATCAGTGCCCAATACATTCCAATTGATGTTGTTTGGCATCCTGTCTATACAGATAAAATCTGAATTTGTCTTTTTCCAAGCTTTGCTGATTTTCTTCTGACTTCCACAGTGATTTATTAACTGTTAGACAACCATTCCTCTCCCCCTTATTATTAATGTCACTGGATTTCCAATCTCCATCAGTAATTGCTGCAAGTCCAGATTTTCAAGTAACCATCAACTGATGTCTAAGAGTTTTTCTTTCCTCTAAAATGTCCGGAAAAAATTTCCTGCCACCAGTTTCCTTATAAACTAGATTAGAGACTCTTATGTGAGGCTCCTGAGGTCCCTGTAAGTCCCACTAAGTCTCCGCCCAGAATTCTGGGATTCTGCTCTTAGGTCTGTGGGCCTTTCCCTCAGCAGCTGTCTATCTCATTCTTTCCTTATTGTTATTGCATACTTTCACACTGGGTATGAAGTTTAAAAAACAAAACAAAACCTTCCACACATACAAAAATTCAAAATCCCATAATACTTCTTGTGAAATTGTACTAAATCTTTTCTCTGCCCACAATAAATGATATGGCTTTACCAATTTCCAAACAAGAGGTGGCTTTAAAAAGGACAAACAGTAGAACTGCATTTTTTATCCTTTATCAAGTTTTCCAGTACAGTGTATTTTAAAATGTATTCATTTTTGAAGGCTTTGTAGGAAAGATGGCAGAGTAGAAGCTGCAGGAGTCAGTCCTTCCTCCAAAGCAGCTAGTGAACAGGCAGCAGTTGTCTGAAAGGACTGTTAAAGGGCTCTGGAGGTCAGAGGAACACTGTACTGCATGCAGGGGAGAGTGTTGAGAAGAGGCTGAGAAACCATGGTACACACTCATGAGTGGGTCACTCAGCAGGGCAACTACCAATGATAATGCCTCATTCTTGAGGTGAGCTCCTTGGGGTCCAGACCCTGGATAGCTACTATGGACAAAAAGGAACTTAAAAATCCTTTTCTTCAAGGATTAGAGTGAAGGAGGGGCATGGCCAATCACTGATTGTAGTTTTTGATTAGCAAATTTGGACCATTGGGTCCCAGCTCTGTGCTACTATTTCAAAATGTGCTGGACTGGACACAGCCTTTTTTCACCCCAAAAGAGGTGAAGGCAGTAGATTTAAAGATCCCTTAGGGCTGCAATGAAAAGTTTGCTGAAGAGCATCATCTGCTGAACAGACCAGGAAAGCGCAGCTTCAAGGAACCAAAAAGAGGTTCTAGTGTTTTCCTGATCCTCTTCCCAGAGTCCTTGGAGCATTTCTGTGCCCCATTCATGACTCTCTGGCCTTTTGTAGACATGGAAATACTTGAGGAAATCCTCCCCAGGGTGACTCTCCTCTGAGAAATTTTCCTTTGTGCAAAGCATCTATAGACAAGGAAGTGTAAAAAGAAAGGATTAGAGGAAAGGGTGCAAAAAAAAAAAAAAAAAACATTGTGCCAAAACAAAAACAAACAGAATAGATGGAGAATCCTTGAGAAGGAATAGAGGAAGGAAGCTTTCTATTGGGGATGAAACAATTGCACAAATAGTGAAATTTTAAAAATTGTACAACATACCCATGGTAAGAATCAGAATAAGAACAGCTGAAAAAAATCTGATCAGTTAAGCATAGGCAATTATAAAGGTCTAGAATAAGTTCAACCAAGTGTCAAAGAAGAGCCTTAACAGAAAGCCAAACCAACAATAAAACCTTAGGCAAAAGTGAGAACTAATCTTCAGAGTAGACTCATCAAGATAATCAGATGTCTGGAAATCAGCAAAAATTACAAGCCATACTAAAAAACAGGAGGATACGGCCCAAAGGAACAAGTTAACACTTCAAGGGAGACACAGAATTTGGAACAATTAATCAAAGATTTTCTAATAAATCTCTTAATCATTTCAAGGAGGTGAAAAAAGTATGTGGCTAAAGAGTTAAAAGATATTAAGAAGACACTGGGAGAGCATAAAGAAGAATTTGAAAGTATAAAAAGGAAACATACCAGAACTTATGGAAATTAGAGGCACAATAGTAGAGATTAAACATACTCTAGAAGCAAACAACAGCAGATTTGAACAGGTAGAAAACAGAATCAGTTAACTAGGACACAGGACAAATGAAATCTCATAGACAGAAGCACAGATAGGGATAAGAATGGGGAAAAAAAATCAAGCAGGATCTCAGGGATTTGAATGACAGCATGAACACAAAAATGTACACATCATGGGTTTCCCAGAAGGAGAAGAGATGGGAAAAAGAAGCAGAAGAAAAATTTAAGGAAATAATGGCAAAAATTTCCCAATTCCTATGAAAGAGATAAATATACATGTCCAACAAGCACAACATACTCCAAACAAAATAAATCCTAATAGACTTACTCCAAGACACATGCTAATCAGAATGCTAAATGCCAAAGAAAGAAAAAGAGAGACTCTTGAAAGCAGTATCAAAAAATCGATTCATCACTGTATCAGTGTGAAAGGATTATGTACCCTAGAAAAGCCATGTTTCGATCCTGATCTATTTTGTGGAGGCAACAGTTTCTTTCTTTATTTTTTCAGGTGCATGATCTGGGAATTGCACCCAGGTCTCTTGCATGGAAGGCGAGTTCTACCACTGAACACCTAAGACCATTCCTTTTCATCTCTATTCAGGATTGCAGTTTGGAAACTTGATTAGATTATCTTCATAAAGGGAGCTCATCAGAAAGAAAGAGAAAGAAAGAAAGGAGAGAGAGGCTTAGAGGGGAGTGTAAAAATGAAGCTTATCAGTAAGGATAACTAAAAAGTTAAAAAGTGAGACAAATTAATATATGACATAAAGCCAAAGGATAAAACGGTTGAAGCTAGCTCTGCTTTTATACTGATAATATTAAATGTTAAGGGGTTAAACTCCTCAATCAAAAGAAACAGATTGGCAGAAAGGATAAAACATTTGATCCAACTATATGTGGTCTACAAGAGGCTCACCCTAGACTGAAAGATAAAAATAGGTTAAAAATGAAGGGTTGGAAAAAGATATTTCATGCAAACTATAACCAAAAAAGAGCTGAGGTAGCTAAACTAATATGGAGCAAAACATACCTTAAATGCAAAACTGTTATACCAAACAAAAATGGACACTATATATTAATAAAAGGACCAATGCACCAAGAAGAAATAGCAGTCATAAATATTTATGCACCTAACTAGGGTGCCCCAAAATATATGAGGCAAACACTGGCAAAACTGAAGGGAGAAATAGATGTCTCTACAATAATATTTGCCGAGTTTAATATACAACTCTCATCAATGGATAGAACATCTAGACAAAAGATCGATAAGAAAAACAGAGAACTTGAATGATATGATAAACTAGACCTAAAAGACATATACAGAACATTGCAGCCCTGAACGATAGATTTATACATTTCTCTCAAATGCTCATGGATCATTCTCCAGTATAGACCACGTGTTGGATCATAAAACAACTCTCAACAAGTTTAGACAGTGTACAATGATCCAAAACATTTTCTCTGATCATAATGCAATGAAGTTAGAAATCAATAACAAGCAGAGAACTGAAAAATTTGCAAATACATTGAGGCTAAATCACATACTCTTAAAAAAATCGATCAAAGAATAATTGCAATAGAACTCAGTAAATATACCAAGGTGAATGAAAATTAGAATACAACATATCAAAATGTATGGGATGCAGGGCTATGCAAGGGTAGCTCAGTGATAGAATTCTCACCTGCAATGCAGGAAACCCATGTTTGATTCCTGAAGCATGCACAAGCGAAAAACAACAACAATAACAACAACAAAAACCTTATGGGATGCAGCAAAGGCAGTGCTGGGAGGGAAATTTATAGTCCTAAATGCTTACATTATGAAACAAAAAAGAGCTAAAATCAAAGACCTACCTCCACACCTGGAGGAATAGGAAAAGAACAGCAAACTAATCCTAAAGTATGCACAAGCAAAGAAATGACAAAGATTAGAGCAGAAATAAATGAAATTGAGAATAATAAAACAATATAGAGAATTTAAAAATAAAAAAATGGTTCTTTGGGAATATCAATAAAATTGACAAACTCTAAGCTAGACTGACAAGGAAAAAAAGGAGAGAGAATGCAAATAAAATCATAAATGAGAGAGAAACATTACTACTAACCTCACAGGAAATAAAAGCATCATAGGATGATAGTATGAGCAGCTGTACCCAAAACATTTAGACAACTTAAATGAAATGGACAAATTCCTAGAAAAATATTAACAACCTACATTAACTCTAGAACAAATAGAAGACCTCAGCAGACCAATTACAAGTAGAGATTAAGTTAGTAATCAGAACCTTTTCAACAAAGAAATGAAATCCTGATGCATATAAAAAATGGTTGAAGCTTGAGGACATTATGTTGAGTGAAATAAGCCAGACAGAAAGGACAAGTATTGTATGACCTTCATGTTATAATTTATAATAAGCAAGCTCACAAAGTCAGAATCTAGAACATAAGTTACCAGGATAAATTTTGCAGTTAGAAATGGGGAGTTGATGATTAACTTGTACAGAATTTCTATTTAGACTGATGGTAAAGGTTTGGAAATGGGTGATGATGATGGTAGCATATTCTGGTGACTATAATCAATAGCACTGAACTATATAGGTGAATGTGGTTAAAACAGGAACTTTAGGATACATACATGTATTACTAGAATAAAAATGAAATGATAAAAACAGGACAGTTCAGCACAGTGAACCCTATTGTAGAGTATAGACTATAGTAAATACTACAAGTATAAGAATATTCTTTCACGGGTCATAACAAATGTATGATACTAAAATAAGGTGTTAATGATAGAGTGGTATATGGGAAAAATAATGGACGATAAATGGAATTATTTTAATAATTTTTCATCAATTTTAGTAAAGGTAACTACTATTACAAAAAAAGTACAGTGATAAAAAACTGTTGGCAACAAATGTTCCACACCAATTCAAGGTGTTGGTGTTGGTGGTGTGTGGTGAACAGGAAGCCTGTATTTTGTGCATGATTATTTGGTAAACTTACAACTTCTCTAAAAAAAAGGGCATTCATTTCATTCTGCATTCTTACTCCAAAAAATGTCTAATGGATTCTATTTGAATCCAAATAGTTTATTTCTTCTCATCATCAATGTGACAAAACTTAATCCTCTGTTTTAAATTCTATTTTTGGTAATATTCTAGAATCAGGATGAAAGTGACCTCTGTGGAATAAATGCAAAAACTTTATTGGCAAATAGCCCATCTCCATCAAAGTATGGTAAGAGCAAAGTAGACTTTATCAGTCATAGTATGAAGTGAAAATTGTGGCTGAAACTTTAAAAAACTGAGAGAATGATGCCAAAATCTTTTAACTAAAATATTGAAAATATAATGCTTTAAAAATGTATTTTAGAAGCATATTGCTTAACCTAAGAATAAAATATACAAAAAGATGGAAGGCATTTTATTCAATATTCAAGTAATTACTTAAATTTAGAACAATTTGCAGATGGAAATTTGATTTTGGCCATAGTAATAATATATATATATATATATTATGTTTTTTGTACAATCAAAATAACTGATATTAGAGTAGAATTTAATCAAATTCAACCATACCTTCAACAGAATGATTTTCTTAAATCATTAAAATGTACTGTGAGCTAAACATTGGTAAAAATTTATCAGGCTTGGGAGTTCTGGTTAAGCAGATGATAAGAGAAAAACTGAAGGGACTGAATCTATGCAACATAAATGAAAAAAACTTTTTTTCCGAGAAAAATATTATTGAAAAATCTATCAACTTTCCTGACTTAATAAACACAACATACTTTGACCAAGGGACATCATAATGACATTAATTTTTGTTCAGTGGTGCTGGTCTTTGCTGTTTGGAACACATGGCTGGATAAACATGAACTCCAAGAGACAGGCAGAGCCTGCTTATCCAGTATCAAGTTTTTGTTTCCATTTACCTCTTTCTTACTGAACTAGAATGAAGAATGCTCAGCTCCATGACCTCCTGGACTCTGTGACACTTCTGTCTTTTTCCAAAATTAATTAGTGAATCAAAGGCTGAATCAGCCCTTCCTCCAAGTAATTTTCTTGCTCTTCAGAAAGTTAACTTCTTTACTCTCATTATCAATGTCCTTTGCCTTGTCAGCAGCATTTAAAACAGTATCCATTATTTCTGCATCACTAGCACAATGTCAATGGGAGGAGTGAGACCCTTTCTGCAGAGCCGCTCCCAGTGGCAGGGTTAACCAGAGTACTAGGATCAGGGATGTCAAACAACCAAGTCGGGAGACAGTTGGGAATCTTGGTTGGGTTATTAGCCATTGACGGTAACATAGAGATGGAGATTTGTCAGTAGTGGCTGCAGCAAGCAGTCAACCACATCCAGGAATGCAGAATTTTGGAACCAGGCTGCAAAACAGAGAATTTAGTAAATACAAGATTAGGGAAAATGGAAACCTACTTGAAGTCCAGTATTAGAGTCAGAACCTTAATTCAGGTTCACAAATAGAACAAAGAAGAATTAAGGGGGCAGATTATCTACTGGGAAAATTTGGGTATCTGAGATATTTTTATTCCAGCCTATTTATGTTGAGAATTCTCCTATATTTGAGTCTACCTGACAGACATCTTCCTTGCCCAGTCTTCCTGTCCTTCTAAGTAACACAAGCATGTTTTGTGCCACATCACATTGCATTTACTGCCAACCCAACTTCTATTACTAATATACACTCCTCCTGTATACATCACATTTTCAAAAGTTGTATTATGTTTTAATCTCAAAATGCTATAAAATTTGAAAATTGATTCCTGGCATATTTATTCCAGATAATTCTAGAGACTTAATGACAAGTGACAATGTCTCTATGATATTCTTAGATTATCAAAATTTTAGATTCTTAGATTAGCCAAAATAAGATAAAAAAATACAAAAACATACAAAAGTTGTATGTTATATTTAATGAATACACAAAAAGTATAAAATTTTCCTAAATACAAAAACATGGCAAAATGTGCCTGTGATTACTTCAGAGAAGGGAAAGAAGGGAATAAGACTAGAGAGGAAAACAAGGATCTTCATAATTTTTTAAGAAAAATGTATTGCAATCCTGGGAAAACACTACTGGTTTTAATTTTTACTGGCAGATCCATGGGTTATCGTTTTGTCTTATCAGTTTTCCTGAATTTTCAATTAAACAGGTGTGTGTGTATGTGATTGTGTGTGTGTGTGAGAGAGAGAGAGATACAAAGAAATCATAACTCCTACCTCTGCCATCTTTTATCTTAAATCAATCAAGTACTTTATTCTGCCCTTTACAATTGGATTTAAGTTTCCCGTCTGTCCTGACTTGCCATCTGCTCACCAGTGATTTTGGCTTGACTGTTATACTTGATGCTTCTCTTAGCCTGGTCCTTAGAAGAATGACCAAAGACCAGAAAACACAAAGAGCCATGCAGCTGAGTATGGCAACCCGCAGAGAAGGGACAGATGCAAAATTAAGCTGAGTGTCAGTTATCTTGGTCTTTCATACCAGACCACCTGAGAAATGGGGGAGAACGATGTGATAAAAGGCCCAATAACTACCCCAGATAAGGATATTCTGCTTGAGTAAGAGTGGAGATAAATCAGTATGAGGGTTGTTTGTGCCCTGCATCAAGGAGAATAGTGAGAAATGAGAGGCAGAAGTTTCATCCAATGCCTAGTTTGAGACAGAGCAATACAAAGAAGCTTTAATGCACATGTATATATATGAACATGGATATGCATTCTTGCATGCATTGATGACATTTAAATGAGTGAAAACATATTCAATTCATAAAAATAGCATTCTCAAGTGGGGTAAGTCATATAAAAATTGAGCAGAGCAAGGCAAAGATACTGTTAAGTGGGTGGATGTTATTAAATAAAGAAAATCTAAGTCTCTCACTACATTACCCATCGCCAATCCCATTGGGGGAAATATTAAAATCTCGAAGAGGAAAGAAAATACAGAGTCTAAGCACACTCCACACTTGGTTCTGAGATGTGCCCTTTTGTTCTTATCACTGAGAATAGCTGCTTTTAAGATTATTTAAATTTCCAAAACTCAAGATTTTTTCTAATGGAATATTACATGTAAGGAGTAGACAACTGGATGTATTCTCCTAAAAATTGGGAAGAAAATTCACAAAGAAATGCTCAGTTAGAATATGGTAAACCTCATAAATAGACCAATCTCTCTGGCATTGTAGAACTATTCAGGATCAAGATTGTATTCAGAAATGAGTTTTCTGAAGAGGGCACAAACTTATTTTGCAGCTGCATGGTTTATTTATTCTTTTTGATGGACTGTGGTAGCTTTTTAATGCTGTGTCTGTATTTAAAGTGACAAAATTTTACTTGGTAAACATCATGCCTTATTTAATTGTATTTGCTCATAGCATATTTGGAAATTTCTATTAAGATTGGACCAGAGATGGAACAATTTTAAAACTCCTGCCTAGCACCAGTTTTATAAAAGTGCCCCCAATGAGTCACACAGGGCATGGCATTCATTAACAATTTTCAATGGTACAGAATTTTTTTTAAATGATGTCACTTTTACATTATAGGTTTGGCTATTGTAGAGAAAAATTAATAATGGTAAATCTTAATAGATTTATTCTTCATTAATCTCAATTCATATGTTTTTATCGCCAATTGTACTCTGAAGATTACACAATAATCTTTTTTCTAATTCCCATTTACCAGCAAATTGACTGGATGCCTTTGGTATACATGTGTGATAGATGCTGCTATTTGTCTCTCAGGTGTTAGTCTCTGCATCTACATTAGTAGACTTCCTGCTTTTTAGCTGCGGAAAGGTCACCAGGGAAGTAAACTCTGATATCCAACTACCATTGCAGCATAGTAAGTAGCTATGTTTTGGCCAAAGGCCAAAAAAGAAATGGCACATGCAAACTCCTAGGAAATATCTCTAAAGGAAGTGTGTGATCAATTCCTTCTCTTTTCCTCCTACTTACTAGTTGGAATCACAGACATGTGGGCTAGAACTGGACAGCCACTAAAATTCAAGGTTGGGAGTGGGTGAGGAAAAAGGTGAGAGGTGTTTGGGTCCCTGATAATGAGTCAGTCATCACATCAGTTCTGGAATGCTTTGTGTGCATCTGCATGAGAAGAAAAACTTCTAATCTTGCTGAAGCCAGAGCTTCTTCTACTTGCAATTACACTTAATCTTAAATTCACGTTTTCTAATGTACTATATAGTATACTATCTGTATTATTTCTGTTCAGGAGGCAGACCACAAAGTAAAGAAAATGGATTACAGACTCATGTGATGTTTAGTAATTGGACAAATGATGGCAAAAGCTAAGCATTTAAGTTCCCTAAAACCTGCTGGGGTGTTTCATTTTACAAAATTTGATACCTCCAATGTCTTTCTTTACTCTGTTCCAGACTGAAGACATCTCAATCCACTATCACCACCTTTGCTTTGTATCCTCCACTTTCTGCTTCCCCTACTTCAAATCAAACTATTTAATTCATATAAATAGTTTTTATTCTTTTTATTTCTGTTTAATGGCCTTGAAGTCCCATTACATTTGTTTTAATTTTATGGCCATTGCTATTCTACAGTAAGCGTGCTTTTTTATTTCAATCCAGAAAAGGACAACTCACATCTCAGATCTTCAATGTTCAGCCTAATTTACTCCCAGGTCTTTCAAAAGTGACTGTGAGACTTTTTTGTTTCATACAATTTTTCCCCAAACAACTGAATGTCCTGAACATCTAAAAGAAAAATTACTTGTGAGCTTAAAATATTTTAAGAGGTTCTACAAAGCACTGGGATACTTTTTAATAACATCTCTATGCTACTTTTTCAGATCCTACTGACACTGCTTTCTAATTTAAAAGGCGAACATTGAATGATAATTTTAATTATTACTTGATATTGGTAGATACGTTTTATAACACAAATTTATATTTATATGTAGCTGAATCATAGACTAATAGAATGAAAATGTATAACTAGAAACAGTTGCAGCAGACTCTTGAAAATTGTGAATGTTTGAATTTGATTAAGGAAAAAGTAGTTATAAACCATGTGGTTCTATGGACATGGACCTGAGTGACATTTTATAAAGACAAATTAAAGTACTTTTTAATGGACTCTAAAAAGGAATTTATGACAAGGAAAGATAGGAACATCAGTAAAATGGCCAATTCTTTTAAATTCAACTTGTTTCATAGCCTATATTGAAATAGGACTGCAATAAAATACAGTCTCCTGATAATGCCAGTCATCGACTACCAAATAAAAATAGGAAGACACTGCTGCCAGCTGTGGTCTTAACCCATGGTATTGTTTCCTTCACTTTGTGTGTTTTTTCTGAATGTTCTTCTAAGTTACTTCTCATGAGAAAAACTGTCACCCCTAGAATTGTTAACCATAGTACCTGAACACACGGGGTTCCATTCCATGGATGAATAAATGAGAGTAGTTCTGTTTCAGACACACCAGATGCCATACATTTTCTGGAAAGGATCAGGATTTCAGGTCTTTAGTGAGACGCCTCACTAAGCTGAACATCTGTTCATAATATAGTATGCATTTGCTAGTAAGCCTAAGAATGCTAAGGCTATTAGAATATCTAGATTGCATTTTTCAATAGTATACAGACAAAAGAAGATGTCTAATTGGGACATTGAGCAAGCAATGTCATTCAGCCACCATCCAAATATGTACAACCTTTTTTGTTCACTAACCTTATTTATCAATAAGATAAATAATTCAATCAAATAGATAGAAATTTTCAAAGAAAAGCAATTCACCTATTACTTCCAGAAAATTCTGACTTTGCCGCTGACATAAATGAATAGATAATGAAGAGGATAATTTGAAAGACTAAGATAATTTTCACATCTGCAAAAGCACATCTACCCCTCTGAGTATTTGAACTTCCTTGGCTATGTCAGAATTATTTTTTTATACCATTGAAATTGTGAGTTAAGAAATGCAATTAGCATGACCATATAGGATATATGCAACTGATTGCTTTGCAAAAGTGATTTTTGACTTAACTCCTCTTCAACCATTAATTTATATCTGATGATATACCAAATTCTTTCTCTTTTTAGTGAATGACTAAAATCAAAATATTGCATTAAAAGTCCTTATTTTATTGAGGATCTCTGAATAAATACTATAATGAGCAAGAAAAGCAATTGTCAATGTACATTATTTGCAGATTGAATAAAAGTGAGTTATTAACTACTGAAACTCAGCTCCTTTTATTAAAACATCTAGTTTACTAGTGACACAAATTCATTAAGAATAGTAAGAATGCAATTCTTTCCTTAGAAAATACCTGATCAAGCAAATTTAATTCAATTAACTGTGTATTAGGTAGGGAAAATCTGTAAAAACCTAAGGACCCTGAAAAGTTAATGCAATGTTGTTCATTTCTCAAGGAAAAGGTGGTAAAATTACAAGTGCAGGAGGGATAACAATTTTTTTTTCCAAATACATATCCAAATGTTCATACTTAGGCCATTATTATTTGATTCTCCACATTATCCTTGAATATGTCTTTTATTTAAAAAATATATTTCATATATTCATTTCAATTTTAATTCAGCCAAAGAGCATGATCATTTGAGAGCCAAAATTAAATGCTGGAAATGAGTTTTCAAGATTTTTATTTTTAATAACGGTGATCATATACTTATGGATCAAAATCAATACCAAGCACAGCTGGGAAATAAGTTTGCCAAAAACATGTTACACTTTTACTTCAGACTCAGAAAACAGAGACATCTTTCTGTAGATCTGCCCCAATTAGATATGTGAAACTTTCATCACAGCTTTTATATCATTATGATATCAGATTCCTCAAGGAAAGCAAGAAAAGGAGTGATTTGGTTAGTGAAATCCAGTCCTACATCTCAACATTCAGCATAGTTTAGTGTCTTATTCCTGTCACCCACGGATGGGATGAAAACAAACAAAAATATTTTACAGTAAAAAAAATCATGTTATGGGACATCTTATTTAAACTGCTGGTTCTCATGAAGTAAACTTAAGAAAACATAGCAGCTGTACCAAATTACATGAGTTGGGAAAATGTGTGTGTTTTGCATACATTTCCCCAAATGGCCCAATTCAGAGAAGAATAGCTCAGTAATTAGTGGTAACCAAGAAGGAAAAGTCCTACATGTATTATCAATCTATCTTCACCAGGATGTTTTGTAATAGGATTGGTATGTTCTATAATCCAAAGCACTGTTTAGTTTAGAAGATATCTGATATATGATCCATTCTATTTATATGCCTAGGATATATATATATATATCCTAGAGAGAGAAGCCAATTTCACTAATTTTCAAAGCTGACTTAGTCTTTTACTATGATTCATATTTATTCCAAATAAATATCAATTATTGACAGCTTCACTTGAAAAGATATGAGTACTCTAAAGCCCTGCAAATTTTAATTTTAAATAAATGTCAGTAGTTCTTCACTTTTTTAGCTCAGCTTTATTTTCTTTTTGCTTAAATTTTTTTAACTATACTGCTTTCAATTAGTGTTTGTTTTTATACTGCATACAAAGGAAAGCCTGATAGACTTATTCTCTGGCTATAATTTTTTTAATACAGATTTAACTTTGAAGAGAAGTAACATTCAGGTAATCGTAGTACGGAGGTGATTGCAAGAAAACTGAGCTCCTCTATGAATGAAATCATATTTCTTTTTCCAAATGATTCAGACAAGAGCACATAGAGAAAATTACAGGCAATTCTGATGACCTATCCCTGGGACATGTTAAGTATACATGAAGAATATGCAAGAAGTCAGAAGGTCGGAAACAAATGCCCCAATTGAAAAAAAAAAAGTGGAAGAAATCACTGGTGTCAGAACTCAATTTACCTTTTTGATGGTGTTATTAGATTGTGAGAAACCATATACAAGTCATTTCTAGATATCTTCTTGCAAAGCATTTTTCAAGGCCTGTCATAAAAAAAAAACTTAAGAAGAAAATGAAGAATGTGAGTTGGAGGTAAATATTCTTAAGAGATTAATAATTGATTGAATAGCCAGCCTCATGAATGGGTCAGTGTCATTTTAGAAGGAAACCTTAACTCTTTCCTTTTCAATGATTTAATCAAAGACTTGTTTGAAGCACTGGTGGCATCCAAACTATCACATTTGGCACAAGGCTTCAGGAAAAAGTTAATATTCAGATAGTATAATCATATGCAAGAAAACATTTTTGCATGTTGTATTGATGGGTCATATATGATAAGAAGTTGAGCAGACGTAAGTTCCAATTCCTACTTAGTTCTCAAAATCAGTTAGAAACCTGAAGGTGAGCAAAAGCATAGATTACCCTTCATAGGCTATTGCAGAGAAGATATAGAGCTTTGGATGGGAGAACGAAGTAAATTAGTTCTCAAGTTTCTTCCACCATCGAAGTTAAATTATTATGTGATGTATTTACTAATATGCCACAGAAATGTGTGTGTTCTTTAAAAAAATATATTTATGAGGAAAATTCTACATATGTCTCTGGACAGATAGAAATCCAGTTGTCCATGAAATGATTGTTCTCTGGTCTCTGAATTCCTATTTAAGTTGAGGGAAAAAAACAACACCAGTTTTCCAAATTCTATTGAAACTAGAATGCTTCATCTATTGCAAGTAGTCAATTCATTCCAATATTGGAGAAAGAATATGCCTGCATTTACTTTCGTAAGAACTGGTTTTACTGTAGATCTTATAGGAGATGTATTGTATGACTTTCACTTATATAGACAGAATAATTGGAATAATTATTTTAAATGAATATCAGCTATAAGGATACAATCATAATTTTGGTACTAGGGTCCATTTTTAGGTATTTAATAAGTTTAATTCTTAATAAAGTAAATTTCATGTTGGCAACGAGGACAGTTAGAAATGGATTTATGACAAATGATTTTTTTCAAGTAAAATCGGTACTTACCTTTGGCGTGAAAATCAAAAGAATTGTGAGATGGCAACCATATTGGTCTTAGAACGTTCCTCCCACTAGGTACTAAGTTTAAAGTTCTTAAATAACCCAATTAGGGACCTTTAGGAGAGAAAAAAAGAAAAGAAAAAACAACAGCCAAATGGTGACTAATTAAAATGACAGGTGCTCTTCTGACTCATGGGGGAGTCACAGTACCTAAGCAGTAAAAATAGTGTCTCATTAGCCTTTTAAACATTATTCCCAGGTTTCTGTGAAATTGATATTTAATCACTTTCCCAGTGTACAGCAGGCACTTACTACACAGGGAAGATTTGGAGAGTGAAAAGTTTAAAATTTTCTGTCAATCTCTTCTCAATTTGAAGAATGATTCATTATAATGGGTCACTAGTGGCAGAAGAATGCTAAATGGAAGCCTGTAATTAACTTCATTTCCTGCTTTATTGATGGCATTTGCTGTGGGATGAGATCACATGGTACATCTTGGGAGATGCACCCCATGGAGTAGGCTGTATGATATTCTAAACTGCATCTAAATTGTGTCTACAGGTGTATTAGTCACAGATCTGGATATTGATTTTCTGAAATTTGGGGATATTTTAACATGTTTGGTGACTGTGTGTGTTACTCAAGATAAAGCATTCAGATGGAATTAGTTTCTGAAAGAAGAAAATGCATATTTAAATTTGGGTACAACTCTATAAAGTACAAAAATTGCCCGTAAGAATGATCTTTACTAAGACAAGATTCCCTTTTAAAAATTGTCAGTACATTTCATCTTTGACTTGTTTTTATGAGGTAGGGCTATTCTTTTAAAGAGATGACATCATTCAACTCTTTTACTCTTGTTAGATGGTTAAAACCAAATTGAAGTGTGGTTGTAAGAACTAGTTCATTTCTTCATTAAGACCAACATTTAAGCTTTCAAGTGCATACAGGAAACTACAGGAAGCATCAGTTTGGCAACCTGCACCACCCCTTCCCCAAACCCCCAAAAGCCTAAAACTCCGCATAGAGCATTTTTCCACATTTAACAGAAGAGAATAGAAAATATTTGACACTATTATTCATTATTCATTTAATCAGAAGCTTTCATTTCATGGACATAGCATGTAAACTTTTTTATGTCACTTCACATGACAGGATGAACTTTGTCTTTTATCCTAGTGGCAAATCTTTATATTATATACTTTCATAAAAGAAACATAATCATGAAATATTTGCTTGCTATTATATTGTTGTGCTCATCCATTTTTGGCACTTCCATTTGTAGTGTGAATGCCCCATTCCAAGACCACTCCTAAGAAAACAAATTGATTCACTGGTTTGGCCGGGAACCCTGGGCATTTCCTGCTAAACTAGCATACAGTTGCTGTTTTTATGGACTTCTTACTCTACTGAGGGAAAAGACACAAAACTATTATAAACAATGCAATGGGTACTTTTTAGCATATGGTCCAACTTCTTTAGCATGTGTCAGGAAGAGCACTCAGAGGAATTAGCATTTAATCTAAGCTCAAGTATGAGCAACATCCATAAATATTTTTTTAATGACACAAGAATCTTCAGACTGCTGTGTTAGTATAATACAGAAGAATGCACTATTCTAGAAATCAGGAAATTAGATCATCTCTAGTCATACTGAATGAAATTAGGCAAATGACAACTCTAAAATTTAATCTAATTAAGTAGAAAGTAGAAATATCAGATCATTGCCTTGAATGAAAAATAAGAATTTATAAAAAGTTCTTCTGAAAACTGCATTGTTTACTTGAAATCCACAAAGAATTCTTTTAAATTGGTTTTCTTATACTGTTGTAAATTGATAGAAAAATATGTAATATATTATGTATAACCATTCCAACATTTGTGGCAGAACCATTGCATTAACAAAATCTCCTTTACACTTCACGCTGCCTTTACAAGTTATGAGCTGAAGGAAAGACCTAAATTTCACAACGTGCATTCTGCTTTTCTATTAAGTGAGAATCCTCTAAAGACCACAAAGGGGCCAAATTATCTAAAATTTTAAAGGCTTATTATATTTCTACAAAATTATCAATTTTATAAAACAATTAAACAGGGAAAGCCAATTAGTGTAAAAGTGGTCTTTAGAGTATAATCATTAGTTAGAAACTCATTTGATAGGGTTAGGTCCAAATCTAATAAGTTAAACCCCCAGCAGAACCATAATGGAGCCTTAGTGGCAATTTTTAACAGTGCCCGTCTCTAAATAGAACCATCAGAAATTAAGGAAATTAAAAAAGAAGTTATTTTTACCACAATCAACAAAATCTCTGTAGAGTTATATCAAGCAAGCATCAGAGTAGTTTCTTAATTATGATCACTAGAAATTTACTTTTACCATGAATCAAATGATTATGAGTTCTACTTTCTTCTAATAGACTAAGGCCCACAGGTTAAAAGACTAGAAAAAGAAGAGGCAAAGTATTAAATAAACACTTTAGAACTTCAGGGGAAAGACACATTATCACTAATATGACGGGATACAAGTATAATATATACAGTCATCAATGTACTGTAACATTCTCAATCCCTGTTAATTCTGTCTTATTTATATTCAGAAAATATTCTTTAAGTAAAAATGTAAAATAATAAAGGAGAAATGGATAATGCAAATGCATCTATTTACACATAAGTGTGAACTCACTTAAATGCTGAACCAGAAAGTCAGGGTTAAAAAAATGAGCTACTTCCCATAGAGAATTGAACTATTTTCAGAAAAAGATAATACAATCTAACACCTAATAAATAATAATTGACTGATTTGTTTGAATAAGGGAAAAGTTACCTACTTTAGAATGGAGTTCTTTGTTTTCTCACACACACAAAAAAAATTCTTAAAATATGATCCCCATAATATATTTTTCTTGTTCCCATAATATATTTTATAAAGTTTTTTTGCATCATTTACTTACATCCCATTCACTATATTACCTGCATAGAAATTAATAAAATATATTACATATCAGGAAAATAGCGTTCTCAATTCACTATTTCCTTCTATCTTGACAAACTATGTCTTTGGAATTCTCTAGGAAGTAGCTAATTGAGATGGTCAGATCATCAACCCAACAGTACATTCACAGTATAAAAACAGAGGAACAGATAGGTCATTAGGGAACTGTCGGCAGATTACGATATCTCCCACACAACCTTAAACATATATACTCTTGAACTGGTTATAAAAGCATTGTAAACAGTCATTTGCCTTTTACTGTTCTCTTATTTCTCTTTTATTCTATGTATATATATTTTATGATTCATTTTTAAATACTGGCGTAACAATAATTTATTTTGACATTTTCATTTTGAAGAATCAACCTGTGCTATATTAAAGTGTTTTCATCTTTTTCAGCAATAATGTTCTGGAGCAACATCTTATTACTATAGTTGCACAAATAATCATGCCAGATCTCTCAGGTAATTAAAAAATAAAATGAGCATCTGTTTGTACAAATTCACAATGCGAATGATAACATGCAGGTTAAAGGTTAACTGATAAAAAATTTGACATGGTGAATGAACACAAAATGAATCACTGCATGTATTACTACCACTTAGTTAATTATGCTGTACATCAAACTAATAATTAAGGAAGCATCTGTTACTTCAGTGTCCTATCCAAACAACTATATATTACTCCATACATTCGAACTGTGCTTGGTCATAAATCACACATCAAGGAATAATAACAAAATACAATTTGCCTTACTCCTTGGAAAAAAATACACAAGTGTCATTTTAAAATACATTCCAAGGATGTAAATCTAGCATTCCTAGCTTAATAAATTAAAATGCTTAGATAGAAAGAAAAATGTTGCAGTAATCTATTGCTGCATAATCAATTACCTCAAAATATGGTGACTAAAGCAGCAATCATTTATTTGTTCGCAATTTTGTAATGTAAGCAAGAACAGCTAATTTGTGTTCCATGTAGCATCAGCAGAATGGGTCTATTGGTGCTGGACAACCCACTTCTAAGATGGCATCGCTCCCATTTCTGGAAAGTTAGTGCAGGCTGTTTCTGGTAGCTCAGCCTTGGCTGCTATCCAGGGGCTTCTGTTCTCCTTCATCTGGTCTCTCCACTTACTTAGGTTGGGCTCCTCATAGCATGGAAAAGAAGGTCCCATGGCAGTCATGCTGCTTTCATGCAGCCTTGTGTCTCCCAGGACACAAAAACATAATCTTAAGGCTTAGCTCTGGAACCAGCATGCCTTCAATTCTTCTGTATTCTGAGTCAAAGCAAGTCATGGGCAAGTTCATATTCAATTGGAGGGAACTATACAAGTGCATGAATACTGGGAGCCACGAAAATAACCCTTCTGCAACAAGTAATTTCCTACCAAAATTGTTATAGTACCCACCAATATGTTTCTAAGTGGTAACATTGACCTTAACATAATATAAACACATACATGTCAGTATTTTCCAAGAATTTAAAATTAAGGTAGCTAACCTTAAATATCTTTTATTAAAGCAATGAAAATTCATACAGCAGAACTGCTAGGCATTTCATCCATATTCCCCAACTAATTTTTTTTTTTCCAGTTACCTCATCATTATCTAGAGATAGTACAGTCGGCAACTTCTTTTTAGAAGAAAGTTGGCATAGCCACTGGGGTCCTGCTCCTTGAGGAAGTATGGTAATATCTGTGTCCTTGGTCATTTAACAAATGCACTTATGGCAATATTTCTCATGTTCTATGCTGGAGTATGTAATGCTGTTTATGTCCGTCACAAACAATAATGTTGAGATAAGAATTCCTTTAATAGGTAATTCCTTAGAAGTTAATGCAGTAGAATATGGTAAAGTGGAATGAATAATTCAAACTTGATGATCTCTTTTACTTGTTTTAACATGACAATATAAAATAGAACCAGATTTTTCCACTGCCTAATTTACTTTCTAGATTAACATTAGAAACATATTGGAAACTGAATATTTTAAAAACTGGCTCACGCTACCGTTTGCTAAATGGTACTCATGGTATAGCTTCGAATTAACCATAACGTAAATTCAGCCTTACATGTCTAGAGGTTCTGACATTTGACCCAAAGTTCACTGCTAATATCCATGAGTAGAGAAACTTCACACTTATAACAATAAGTCTCAAACAAACAAATTAAAATAGCAAGCATAACTAATTCAAACAGATGTTCATTCATTGTCCCATGACATATATAGCACTATATTAGGTACAACTAAAACTTAAAATGTGGTTGGTAACATAATCTCTGTCCTGTGAGAATGTAAAATATAGAAGAATCATTTCACACATATAATAAAACAGTTCAACATTATAAAGAGGTTTATGTTATTTATGTATTTATTTTGTACATTGTATGGTGGGGTGCCACATTTCATTCTTTTTTTCACATGACTATACCGATATTGCAGCACCATTTGTTGAATTTTTGGGGGTGGGGTGGAGAGAAGTGCACTGCCGGGAATCAAACCCGAGTCTCCAACATGGCAGGCGAGCATTCTACCACTGAACTACCCATGCACCCCCTTTAAAGAGCTTTATTTATAAAGGTCAAAAGCATTGTTATAGAAAATAAATGTTGCAAGACCTCAAAGAAGGGAAAGATAAAACACTAGCAGAAAAATTGTACTGGAAATGTTCATGAAGACTTCAACATAAAAAAAATTGTGTAGCATCGAGGTATGTAGAAAAGGTTGAGAAGAAGCATGAGCAAAATACAAAGACAAGAAGAAGTACATGTTCAGAGTTGTCATGGATATCTTTCATTTTTGGCCACTCAAACCTCCATCTTCTGAGCAAGAACACTATTTATTTTTAAGAATATACATCTCCTCATTGTATTCAATCCTGATTAAGAAGCCCCTCTGGTCTTCCACTTTGGAAACTAAAGGATTCAGTAGAGGCTCCTTTATTGAGATTTTTGCTCTTCCAACCCCATAAAAACAAAGGAAAGGCAAGTTATCTAATGGCCGATCAGATACTCTCTCCCATGGCTTCAAATATCCAGAGGAGTGGCACTAGTCGGGATTTTTTCCTATCTCAGTGCTGAAGGTAAGTATGATCAGCAGTTACTGCTGCCAGATTTATAAAGTTACAAATTTTTGTTTAGTCTTAGCCTGGATATCCTGTTCTAATTTGGATCCTGTGAGTGTGTCCATATCCATCCAAAAATGTGTTTTTGGCTTTTGAAGTGATAAAACTTGCAGTTTCTATACTTAATAACTTGATGGGTGAAGTTAAATGTTCCACAGGTTTCCAAGATTAAGAAACTTGGATGATCATTCCACCTGCCAATTGCTAATCCAAAATATGTGGGTCTCAGCAAAGCATCATCATGGCTAAATTGAACATTGCCCTGAGAGGAGGGTGTTTCAAGAGGGAGGGAAGGGACTATGTAAAAGCTGAGAATGTAGAAGAATGAGAAATGAAGTGGGAGTTAGTAAGCAGGAGAAGAAAAACAAAGAAATTAGTAACAGTTGATATTTATTAAGCACTTACCAGATTGAAGAGACCCTGCAACCAATCAGCAGTTATAGTTCTTTGGCAGGGAAATAAAGAAGCAGAGATGAGAGGAGGCAATAAATGAGCAAGTAGAAGAGCTGGAGGAAAGTCCAGGCAAACCCCAGTGTGTGAGGTCACTGGTCCCAGCTGAAATCCCATTGCTCACTGAACCATTATTAGTGAATGGACCGGAATAGATTAGAAAACATAATTGAGAAAAACAGACAAATTTAGGGAAAAAAAGGAAATAGATTGTGGGAGTGGGTGAAGGGTTTGAATTAAGTTACAACACATTTGAGGTGACATAATGTTTAGCACAAATATGTCGTATAGAAATTGTAATCCAGAACTAGACAAGGAACACTGACTAGAGAAACATAAGCAGAGCATTGCAAAATAAAATTCATCTCACAAAGGGAGAGGACTAGAAGGTAGAGCACCAACTTATAAAGTCTACATTGGGGAAAACACTATTTTTAAAGGAGAGGAGAAGGAAGAGGAGTGACAAAGAGGGATTGACAAGGTAAATGAAAACAAAAATTGTATGGTGTCATAAGTCACACGAAAGAAGTATCAAAATGCAGGTGACGATACCTAGCACAGTTGGGACTGAGGAAGGATGACTAGCACATGTTGCCTAGTAAATTTTCATTTTGGGCTAACAGCTTCTGAGGGATGCATTTGGATGTGTTTTCCTAGTATATCTTTATGGCAACATTTCAGTTTGATAATATTAATGTACTATATTTCTCAGGGAGTGGTCACATGATGTATTTCTCTAATGTCAGTGCTGTCCAACATAAATAGATGTTTAGCCAGTTCAGTTTAATTATACAATTAAAACACTTCTGACAGTAATATGTCTACAAATAAAATAATCTGTGTTTTCTTCCACCAAATAAAAAATAACCTAGACAGAGTACTAAACAATTAAAAAACAAAGAGAACAGGGCTTAATATTTTCAGAATGTCTACTTGGAAAAGTTTTGATAATGGATCATAGTGATGATAGCACAATATTATGAAGATAATTCAACAGCATTGAGTTACATATTTGAATGTGATTGAAGAGGACGTTTTAAGTTGTATATATGCTACTAGAATAAAAACTAAGAAAAAAAAATCCAAAGAACTGCCGAATGCAAACAATGAGCCCTAAGTTAAACCATGGACAATAGTTAACAGCACAATTACAAAAATGTGCTTTCACCAAATGCAACAAATGTACTGCACCAAAACAAGTGTTAATAACAGGACGGTATACAGCAACCTGGCATTTTGTGCATGACTTTTCTGTCAGCACATAACTTCTCTAATAAAAAAAAGAAAAAATCTAAGGTATGCAATTAGGAATGTTCTATCATTGTCCCTTAAACATAATTAGCTTCAGAATTGTGATCCATGATATTCAGTAGGAGAGGTTAGCTCCCATGCAGTAGCTGGCAATAGCTAGCTTTAATTGAGACCTCCTATTTGCATTTAAAACCACATTTGTTGCTTTGTGTATTGTCCTACACTATTTAACAATATCTGAAAGTAAATTTTAAAGTATGAAATACATTTATTTTTATGAAATTCTGCCTCTTAGAGAACTTAGGACAGTTACCATTTTATTAAGCATCTACTAGGTAAAAGCCCTGGTTCTAAGTTTGTCCTATAAATTACCTCACATTTATTCTTACAAAAAGCCAGTGGGGCAGATACTATGGTTATTCTCATTTTATAGATTAGGAATCCGAAACTCAGAAAAGTGAAGATTTGCTCAAGGATTCAGAATGAAGACGTGATGGAACCATATTCAAATTAAGGCTATCCGGCAAGAGTTTGGGCTCTTTACCACTCCCCAATGCCAGGTGACAAGGGAAACCGGTCTCACAATTGTCATGCCAGAAAATTTAGGGGCAACTATAGCCTTGCGTTAAGACACATGGTGTGTGTATACAAAATACCTAGTTGGCATCCCTGGGGGATTTGCTTGATATACAACAGGGGAGAGCACTTCAAAAATCAGAGAAAGTGCAGAGAGTTGGTGCTGACTATCTAAAACCCAAAAATTTTAGTCACAGCAGCTGCCCCCCAGGGAAACTAAACACTGATCTGAATTTCCTCTTATTTCAGCACTCCCTTTCCTGGTAGATCAGACCCCCGTAACACTGTGAATGACACAAGCCCTCTGTCTGATTTGAACATTTTTTTTAAGCAATCATGAAAACGCTAAAGAAATCACATAAGGACTAAAGAATAAATAAATAAAAGAAATTCTCAGAAAAAATTTATGAAAAACAATAAGACCCATTTGCCCTTTACAACCAGTGCAAAGTGACCTCACCTAACCCTACTCCTAAAATTCAATGTCCTCTTGATCCTGTGACCTACTCTGGGTTGGCCTCAAATAGGCAAGAAAGACCTGTAATTAAATTTTGAATATATTAAATAGATAAATGCATAATATTTAATACGATTCAATGAATTATCTGTATTTTTAAATGGAAATTCATTTCTTTATACACTTATTTTCAATGAATAATTATATATCACTCTTAGTAGTAAGTTAAAAACCTCTCACAATCCTACTCTCCAGTTTGTCTCTTTAAATCCTAAAATAATATTGGTATATATTGTTTTGTTTTATAAACACACACACAGATATAAGTGCTTATTTAACTTAATGAATATGCCTCAACATTTTAAATGGTTGAATAGTTTACCATTTTGTTCATTTGCTGTTTTTAAAGCAATCTACTGTACATTAAAGGAATAGATTATTTGATCAATCTGTTGAGCATTTTAGCTGTCTGTAATTGCTTTTAACTGTTTAAAACAATTATTTATAAACATCTTTGGGCATATATAGCTTCACATTACTATAATACTCTTATTTAACTTTTACACGTACTGTTAAATTGTTTTTTTAAATTGGTTGTTTCTGTTCATATTTCTACTCACATTGTTTTCAAGGTAACATATACCCACAGCTATAAAAAACAGTGGATATTACACACCTTTTAAAATATGTTAATATTTCTTTGTTCATTTCTGTTGGATTTTTCAACATCATAGGAGATAAGCAAATGTACTGATTGGCATCCCAAAACTAAAAGTCAGTAAAACAATGTGTTACACTAATTTGAAGTGATTAAATAATTCTAATTCACTTTTTATTACAAAAAAGTCAAAGTAATAAATTTTATTGTTCTATGAAAAACATATTTTGCCTTGACAGTTTTTTAAAGGATACAACTCTTCTAGTTTACCAAAACACACAGGATATTCTGTTCTAATGTTCTAATGTATGGAAAATCAAATCATCAAAACTATTGACATAAAAGGAAAAAAAATTACATTCTAACTGCATCTCTTTATTCCTTAGGAAAGATCAGCATCCCATGTCTCTAAGTACAAAATCAAATGCAGCTATTGTGCTGTTCAGGTGCTGGTCCCTAACTTGACCAAAAACTGCTATAGCAGTTTCTGCCCTGAGTGTCTGAGTGTCGCTAATCTTGCTTCAAAGCAAACACCAATGAATAAGGTGAGAGAATTGTCAACTGGAAAAAAGAAAGCCAGAAGCAGAGACAAATGTGATTCTGTACAGTGCCTAGGATCAAACTTCAACCATTGGTTCTTTCTGACCACCACTAGAAAGGAGCCTAGTACAGCTGCTGCACTGGACAAAGCTGGAAGTTTTGGTGGAAGAAATCAGTGTTTCTGAAGTGCCTACTTTCTTTTTTGGAGAAATCTCATTGCCATTTCTGAAGGGAAAAAAGAAAAATCTGCAAAATAGTCATTATCCCTTTCAACGCATATACCATATAACATACCTTAATTCTAAAGTATGTTCATAGAACAAATACATGTATGCAACTCTTTACTTTGTAAGAACTTTGTCACTATAATAGATATGAATAGGCTAGAATTGTTATCTCAGAATTGGAGATCCCCAAGATACATATGTTGGCTTAACCTCATATAACCAGTATTAATATCTTTATTTAGCCATAATTTAAGCTGAAAGTCGAATTTCACCATTTTAGAAGGAAGTCCACAGAAAACAGAAGAAATCTTAGGGTAACCAATTCCATCATTGATAGAATAGATTGTAGTGGGGCAAGTTCCTGGGAAGGAAAGATAGAAAATCCAGATAAAACCCTTTACCACCCACCCACATAAATTGAAGCCATCAAACAGCCATTGAAGCAGCCATTGCTTGAGAGGCCAAGATTTCTGAGAGTGAAAAAGCTCATTAAAATTAGTCCAAAATCCTCCTCACTAATTTTTTTTCTGTAAGCATTTAGAATTGCTTGGCACAGAGATAAAGATCAGACAAGCAGGCAGAAGGCAGCTACAAGAAGCCTGTGGGTCCTTCAACAATCTTTCAGAGCTGTGGGGAATAGGGAACAAAGGCAGGAGTTTGGGGACACCAAATCAGCCAGGACTTGACAGTCCAAATCACAGAGAGAAGGTAAATGCAGAGAAGTGAGACCAACATTAAGCACCAGTTTTCACCAAGAAGATTTTATTGACTCTGAAACTATGCAGCTAAAGAGGCTAAGACGTCTCTTTAAAATGGTTGAAAACAGAATAGACTAAAAATTGCAGAAGAGGACATTCTAAGCAGTGTGTGTGTGTGTGCGTGTGTGTGTGTTTGGGGAGGTGGAGTTCTAGAAAAATTACTGTAATTAGAACCCAAGGAGTGTGAGTGAATGAGAGAGAGAACAAGTTTTACAAAGACTGTGATTCATTCTTAAATAAGCCTAGGTCCTAACTGGATTTGAGGTAATTTTCTCCAGCTTAAAATTTCATGCCAAAAAATAGGGTGAATCCTCTGTGGATGAATATAACTTTAACCAGAGACCCAAAAATGTTCCAAACGCAATGCCCAGCATTGAATATAATTATCGGTCATGACAAGGAGTGCTGGGATTAGAGAACAGACCTACTAGTTATACCACATTTTTGTTATCAGATAAAGACTTTAAATAATCATGATGAATGTGCTTAAGAAAAATAAATGACAAAAATGTATGACATTTTCAGTGGAAAATGTAATCTCTATAAAAAGACTTAATCTGTAGGGTTGATATTATCTGATTTCTAAGACTTATCTTAAAACTACAGTAATTAGGACAGAGTGGTATTGATTAAAGTATTGATAAGAAAACCAATGGAACAAAGTATATAGTCCATAAATGGAGCCCCACATATATGGGCACTTAACTATAAAAGTGAAATTGCAGTACATTAGGAAAAAAGGTTCAAAATTTCAGTAAAATGTTATGGGTCATATAGATTTATAGAAAAGAACAAAAATGGTTTTTGCTCTTCTATTTCACACTATATCAATTACTAGTAGATTGTTTATCTAAGTATGAATGATTAAAAAAATAAAGTTTCTAGAAGTTACCAGAGAATATCTCCATAATTTTTGCATTGGCAATAACTGATTAAACAAAACATGAAAATTACAGACAAAAGAGGAAATTATTGATATATTAGTGTCCATTAAACTAATGAAACCTGTTCATTAAAAGACACCATTAGGAGAGTAAAAAAGACAACACATCGAGTGGAAAGCATTTCCAATGCATATACATAAAATACTTATATCCAGAATATATAAAGAACTCTAAAAATCAATAAGACAGTGAGCAAAAAATAAGCAAGGTCTTCACACAAAAGATCATCCCAATGTCCGAGAAACATATGGAAAATTGTAAACCTCATGACAATGCAAATTAAAACAACATGATATCTCAGCAATCCATAGCGTGGACAAGCTTAAGAAGATCCGAAATACCTAATCTTGTAAAAGAATTATAGAACTAGAACTCCATTACCTTACTAGTGGTTAGCTTTTTGAAAGTGTCTATTATAGCTGAACATAAACATAACCTATGACCCCGAAATTTTTCTTCTAGGCATATATTCAACATAAATGCAAGCATGTGTTTACCAAAAGACATGTGGTGGAGATTCCATAGCAAATTGTTTTGTATAATAGCTAGAAACTGTAAAAAAAAAAAAATCCATACACGCACACAAATTACATCAGCAATAGAATGGGATATTCATACAACAAAGTTTTTTTGCTGCAATGAGAATAAATGAGTTATTTCTCTAGGTAAAAATTTGGATATTTATCACAGAAGTATATTTTGCATGCTTCATTTATATAAAGTTCATAATCAATAAAAACTGATCAATCATGAACAAAATCAGGATGTGGTTTAATTTTGGTGATTTTGGAAGTGGTAATGCCTGAAAAGGGTCATAAGTAAGCTTCTTGGATGCTGACAACATTCTCTTTCCTGATCTGGGTAGGGCTTACACAGGTATGTTCACTCTGAAAATCTGTCTGGCTCTGTATATGTGAAAATCTATGCTGTAAAGTTTTCTATATGTATATCATATTTCAATGAAAAGTTGACTTTAAAATAAGAATCAATCCAGTATTTTATTTAAATTTTAATTATCATTAAGGTTTTGAGGGAGACAAGCAGGAATAAATGCACTCTTCCCTTGGAATATTCAGACAGCTACCACCTGATAACTCATAGCCTCTTGGCCTGTCTCTCAAAAATGGCAGATTACTTCCATGAGGTTAAAATCAAACCCAAATCAAACAACACTGGACAGTTTATGTTATATAGATATACAGTAAATATAATTAAATTTTGATTACACTTACCTATATTAAATTTCAGTATTCAGTACAAGAGGTACTACTTCTTAGCATCAATGTACGTTTTTAATAATCCTATGCTCTTTCAAGCCACTCTTGGTGTTACTTAATTGTGTGTTTTGCTTTCATGAACACCACTTTCAACAATTAAAACACATGTCCTTAGCTTGGCCCTCCTCATTCTTCTGGTTCAGCACCACAAAAGCAAAAAAGACAAGGCATGTTTCTGCCTGCTTATTGCAGGATACGGTAATAGGTAATCAAGATTCATTTATTTTAGAAATGGTGTTAATTTTAGGAAACTGGTAAAAAGAATTATAAACAATCCCAATTAATGAAGAGGAGGAGAGCTGCCCTATGTGGTCAGACATTTTGTTTTAGCATCTGTTTTAGTTTGTTAATGCTGCTGGAAATGCAATATATCAGAAATAGGTTGGCTTTTATAAAGAGAATTTATAAGTTGCAAGTTTATAGTTCTAAGGCCATAAAAATGCCCAAACTAAGGCATTCAGAGAAAGATAACTTGGCTCAAGAAAGATGGCTTCCCAAATATCTCTGTCAGCAGAGAAGGCATATAACTGGCATTTGCTGGTAATTTGGCTTCTATTTCAAACAGCTTCCCCAGGGATGTTTTCTTTCTGTGGCTACAAATATCTCTCTCTGTGTCAGCTCTGACACTTTTTCCAAAATAATTCCCTCTTAAAGGACTCTAGTAAGTGACACACCTTGAATGGGTGGAGACACATCTCCATGGAAACAGCTTAATCAAAAAGATCCCACTCAACAATATTGAAACAGGATTAAAGAACATGGCTTTTCTTGGGTACACAACAGTTTCAAAGCATCTTTTCCAATTCCTTACCTAGGTCACTGATGAAATACTTAAATATTTTCCTAAAAACATATGAAGTTGATTAAAACTTCTATGCATCTTAAGATAGTTTTAATGCAGTTATTACCAACATAAGCATTTCAACCAAGTTTCCGCAAATCTGTGATGCATAATACCTTCAAACTAGCCAATTTAATTTCTTGCCACTCCAGTCAGCCTAATCTAATTGCCACCATATGTCTGATCTAAGTCAGTCAGGAGGTAACCAAGAGAAGTTAGAGCTACCACAGTCAGCGAATGGACATTAAATAAGAAGTAAACAGAATGTTTACCTATATATATATACATATGTAGGTATATAATTTCTGTTAATTAAGACTTATCTGGTAATCTTAAATTAAGTGTGAACACATGAATTTGATCAAGACCCTGCCTCCTGCATGTATTCTAAAAGGACAGCTTAGGGGTGGAATATGCCAGTAAATACATGTGAATTAGTGACGTACCTCTAAATTAGTGACCTGAGGGATTGGGCATGAATGCTAAAAATAGTATGAGAAATTATTTCAATAATCCATTATTCTCATTTCACTATCCAAAGCACCAAAGGAAACCTGTGTACATAAATAGTAACAAAGCAGCAACATTATGTCGCATAATACTTATATAAGTGTTGTGAAAATGCTCACTTACAATGAGGGGTAATGACTACAATAACACTTTATTCAATGCTTTAATTTGCCCCATGAATCATCCAGGCCGATGTACTTGCATTGTTAATATGACACTATTGAATAAGCCGGTCATGCACAAATGAAATGGATCCTTTTTAACTGGGCCATGTTAAACACGTCTATGAAATGATTTGCTGGATTGTTCTACCTAAACGTATCTTATGATCAGCTCTCTAAGGGAATGAATAATTAGTTTCATAAATCTTACATTAAGCTAAAAAACATTGTCCTGCTAAAAAATATTGTCCTGCTAAATACCATAGAGTTTATCACTCATTGCCCTTACATATAAGTAAATATATGACATAATAGTTAATAAATGTGAGTTTCATTTAGTTATATAACACATTAATGAAAGATTTCAGGTAAATGACTCGGTAGATGGAATGGATTTGGAAAGATCACTAGGAGTTGTAAGGATATATACTTCAGCATACTTTAACAAAACATAGTTTCATGAGAATGGAATAAGACAATGCTGATTTGCATTACAGAGAAATAGAAAGCAATTGTGAATAGGAATATAAAAATCTGTTGGAAATTATCTAAAAGGGATTTATTACCTTTAAAACATAATGAAAGGACAGGCTAAAGTATGTGCTATCTAAATTCTTTGCAAAAATTAGGAAACGTGTTAAAACAAATCTACCACAACTGGATAAATGAAACTTCCAGAGACATTGCCAAAAAAAATCCTAAAATATGAAGTTCTCTAATCGGCAGAGAAACAAAATAAACTAACTTATTTTTTTCTTGGCTTTCACATACCTAATCCTGGAGACCTGCAGATTACAAAAATTCCTGTGAGTGTGGTGATAAACCTAGAGCTATAATTAAGGTCTAAATCTAGAATGTTTCCAGGCAAACTGCAAACCCAAAATAAGGAGAGGAGCAAATTATGGTCTATCTATATATTTTAAGTGGTAATGTTGCAATTAAAAATGTAGATGCTGAAGACCTCACAATAATTTAAAAAGTACTTAACTATAATGTAAATCACAACATAAAATCAGATATCAAATAACTGAAGTAGAACTAGTGGAAGGAAACACACAGAGATGCTAAAAATGAATGGCTTGGGTCATGGGAGAACAGAGGAAATATTTTCTCTATTAATAGAATGGATTTCTTATAGCTAAAATTTTATAAATGTGACTTTAAAAAACACAACCTGTTGTTCAGATATGTTACAATCATAGACTGGGATAGGAAAGCAGCACTGATGTGGAAAAACATGTCGGAATTTGAAGCAGGTGAAAACTGAAACAGGTGAACAGGTATAGTGATATCTAAGCCCCAGCCTGGGAAATAATCAAACTATCAATATGTTCAAAGATTGCAGATATTACACTGAAAGGCTCAATATTTAACGGATGTCATACTTTTCTGGAAATTCAAGCTTTGTGGTGGTATGGAAAAAAATAGAGCAGGGAAATGGGAATCAACATGCCAGAGGGTAGGAGGGAAGGGATGGGGTACAGCAGTAATAAAAAAGGAAGGCCTTAGTGAGAGAACGAGATTTGAACAAAGCTTTGAGAAAGGGGAGGGGTTAGCCAAGTGGATATATCAGAGAAAGTGCTTTAAAGAAATTGACATATTGCTTTCTTTTGTGAAATCTTCTGGAAGTCTAGTTACACTAATGCAAATAACCGCTTGACTTCTTTAGAACATTTACACAAATGACCCCACAGCAGTCATAATAAAAGTACATTTCTACTCTGTGTTGCTGGCTGAAATTATTATTCTATTAGGATTCCATTCTATAATATTATGTTATTAGTACTTTGGGAGTTACCAAGAGAAACTGCTCAATGATAACAACATCATTAATGCCTCTAGTGAAACACTTAAAAGTTTTTTATTGATCTTAGTTCCAAATGCATCAAAATGCCATATTACCCTTTGGTTGAAATATTCACCTTACTACCATTCTCAGGTGAATAGTCTCATTCCAAGTTCAAGGGTCCTTGTTCTTGAGCTCCAGATAGAACGAAGAAATGACAGAATTTACCCACCTAGAAAATATAAACGTTATCAAAGCCTCATATTCATTTCTTATGCTTTAGTTCTATTTCCTCTATTATACATATATTACTGATCATCTATATGCCCTTTAGTATTAAACATTAGCCATTAATATTAAATGTATTAATAATATTGAACTAATAGTAAATACAGACTAAGGAAACCTTGAGAACAAAATGTTCAATAAAAATGAAGTTTCACGTATAAAAATCCTAGATTTCAATTCACTACTCTTAGTCTAGTTCAATTCACAAATAATTGCTCTTCTGACTGAATTGGCTCCCAGACTTCAATCTAGAGCTCTTGAATGGTGAAGACCTATTTAAATCATAATTTCTATCATGAAATCGGTATATTTTCTCTGAGTGAGTGAATGAAAGCCAAATTAAGTTGGTGAACAATTACTCCAAATTTATCATTGAGCTCCAGGACTTGCATGTTCACCCGGGCCTGTTCCCTGCATATCATACCTGTAGTGTTTGCAGTTTTGCACAGCTTCTTTTTGACAATGTCACTATCAAGGGCCACAGTAGCATATCCTGTTCTAGCTATTTCCCAGAAGGTGACAGAAATAGCTAACTTAATGTCAATAGCATGACCGATCATTCCAACACCTTATTTCTACCCCAAATAGTCTTCTGAATTCACAAAGAGTAAGGGGGATCATAAGTAAGTGGACTGAAGGCAAGTAGCAGTAAATGGTTTGCAAAAGCATCCATATGTGAAGAATATATACTATGATTATGTTTTCGTGATAGGAAATTAGGGCACAGTGCCTACTATTTCACTGCTCAGAAGCAAATAGATATTTAATAAATTATTTTGAGTCATCTCTTATTCATTTGATTGCTTAAAAATTCAGTTTATGGAAGTTAACTGAATGTTTGCTTTCTTTTCTCTCTAATATAAATGTAGATTGCTACCTCGAAATTTTGTGTCCCCTGAATACCGCGAATTGATGAACAAGGGGTTTGATGGGAACAAAGGTCTTAATGTTTTATATATATAATGTTATAATTTAAACAATATCACAATATGTTGTTTCAAACACCAAAATGTGTCATGCAGTTTATTATAAACTGTGTCTTCAGGTCAGTTTCTCATTCCTACTGCAACACGAAATAAGCCATCTGAGTAAATTAAAATTTAAATAACTAAAACAAGTATATTATATTAGATTTGGCAGAAAGGTAGAGAACTTCAATTCTCTAGCAATGTGGTTTCAAATTGTATCACTATTGAAATCAGGACGGCATGTAAAAATCCCAAATAAAATAAAGTAACTTTTCTTGTTGCCCATGCCATATGTTGAACAGATTTTTCTTTTATGCTTTTTACCCTAAAGAGATTTTTGTCAACTACTATGCTTTGAAGTTTATTCCATTGGCCTGTCTAAAATTTTTGAGACGAAAATAGACTCATATTTTTTAAAGCTAATCTAATCACCCAGGCTTCAATACTTTTGCCAAAATTTACTTTGGCAAGCAAAAATAAGTCTATAGTATGCTATTATGAATTATATTGGAAAAAGTCTATTAACAAGCTAATAATTAGAAAGTCCTCTCCTCACCTTTCTAAAACACCAACGAAATTCAATTAAAATTGTACTTTGGGAGGCAAATCTGTGGACTAGAGAAAAGAAGTGTTCATGAACTCAGAGCATGCTCCTGCTTTTAATTGATTGTACAGTGAATGAACTTGCACATACTTGACTGTATTGCTATAAAAAAGGGTTCATGGGAGGTGGGAAGGTGACTAGATGCTTCATTATACATGTTCAAAGGTTATAACAAAAATTTTGGAGATGAATAAAAACTATCCTTTTCCCCAAAGTCTCTGTTACAAAACAGTAAAAATTCCCACTAACTGAAAGTTAAAATTTTAACCATATGTTCAGAGCTCACATATGATTTTCAGTTTTTGTGCCAAACGCTTCTACTTCTAAAAGGCTCTTTAATTTTCTCTTATATATGAAAATAAGGTGTTTTGATACGTAACTAGAGTTGAATAAAGGCCACCGTAGGATTTTCCTTTCCACTTACCAAGACAATTTCTTCTTATGAAATTACAAAGCCTAGTACTTTACTGGCCTCTATCGTTGCAATCACAGTATAACATTTCTGCAAACTGCAGCTTAATGACATTCTGATATTTTAGTTGAAGAAATAATATACAGTCCAAAATTCTTAAGTTGCCACATAAGAGGAATCTGATGGCTCTCAGATTATAAAAAGGAAAATAAGCAGTTCATTTAAAATAATATGTGGCATATATGATTGCCACACAACAAATATCTATTTAAGAGAAAAAAAAATATTCACCCATTTTTCAGTTTCTTAGTTTAAATCAATTAGACATTGCTTCTTATTCCACATCATATCTGTCCTAACAAACAAACTAAACAAGGTCTTCCAGAAATGCCAAATATATTTGGTAAGTGGATATGTTAATATTCAATCTGTAATGCTAAAGAGAGATTTGTGATGTAATCAATATATCCAACACTGAAAAGTACATCCAGGTCATAATTGATCTATCTTCATGGTAGAGAGAGGTTAAAATTTAAATATCAACTTAACCAAATTTTTGTCAGAGAATACAAATCAATTTTATTTTGATGAAATACTAAAGCATACTATATTACTAGAGATTTGTTTCGATGACATTAACTGTTTCCTTAAACTTAATTTGTGTGGATAAAGACAGTATAAATAGCAAAAAAGTGCTTTCCAGGATAAAGGAGGGAGTTAACAGGAGGAATTGTTGTTATTAAGTATGAACTATCATCTTGACCGTGATGCAAAAGCTCAGCCATCATCTTCTGCTGAGAGGTGAAGCCTCGACTTACTATCCAGGCAGAAATTTTCCACAAGGCTATTGACTTTCAAATGAAATATAATGTGAGTCACATATATGAATTTATTTTTAATTTAAAAAGTAAAAGGTAAAGGTTGTTCATTTTAGTAGTATATTTTATTTAATCCAATATATGCAAAATATCATCATTTCAATCGATAAACATTAGTGAGAAAATGTACTTCTTTTAATTCTAAGTTTTGAAATCTGGTGTATATTTTACATCTATCCAAATCTTATTTCTGACCAGCCACATTTCAAATGCTCGAAAGCCATACATGGCTAGTGGCTCCTCTATCGATGAGCAAATCTAGATCCTCTGAATTTAGCAAAAGATTTCTGAAATGCATAAATTCTGTGGTTTCCTCTTTCCAGAGGCTACCACTTGCAGAGTTTTAAGTGGGGAATGGCACATTTTAGATACAGAAAGAAAATGTAACCATAGTCTGCTTCTAGGCAATTTAGAACAAGTCACCCAAGACCATGCATTGAATTGTTATCATTCAACAAATGTTTGAGCTCCTGTTATTAGTCAGTCTTCATCAGTGAACAAAATAAAGTAGAAATTAAAATCACAGACTTTGATTGCAGTCTACTTGTACTATAAATTCTAGGACTCTGAGAAAGTGATTTAAACTCACCCACTAAATGCCTCCGTTTTCTTACTTATAAATTGGGGAAGATAATATTACCTATATTACAGGGTGGTTATGAAGATTGAATTATTGAAGATGAGTTAAGAAGGAAGGCAAAGAAAGAGAGACAGAGAGAGACAAAGACAGAGACAGAGAGAAAATGAGAAAGAGAGAGAGAGAGAGAAGAGAAAATGGATATGACATTCCTGAGTCAGGAAAAGGTGATAAATACACATGCAAAATATCAGTATGTCAAATGGTTTTGTGTGCCAGGGTTGAAAACTGAAAAGGGAAGGGGGATAGATAGTTCTAGATGTTGGGGTCATGTTTGAAAATTTCCAATAGGTTAATATGGAAGGCATTATAGAGATGGTGATTTATTTTTATTTTTTTATTTTTTTTGATAGTGATATTTGAGCAAAGAATTGAAAGTGACAAAGAAGTAAGCCATATGTCTAAATAGGGGAAGAGTTTTTCAGGTACATGGAGCAGTGAATAAAAAAAATCCCTAGAGCAGGAGCATGCCTAGTGTTATTAAGAGTCAGGAGGCCAATGAAGCTAAAATAAAGTGAACTACTAGAAGAGCAACAGGAAATGAAGTCAGAGAGCATACAGAAGTCAGACTATACTGGAACTTACAGACCTTTATAAAGGCTTTAACCATTAATTTAAGAAGTAGAAAGTTGTTAAAGAATTGTAGCTGGCTGGTATCTTGAGAATAGACTGTACAAAACAAATGAAGAAGTATGAAAATTAGAAAATCTGTGCAGTAACTAGGCAAGTGATGATGTCCTCATGCAGGGACATGATATTGATGTTGATCAGGTTCTAAATATAGTTTGAAGGTGGAGCCAAAAGGATTTTCTGTCAGATTACATACAGGTTATCAGAGAAACAGAGGTGTCAAGGATAACATGAAATTGTCATACCTTAGATAGGGAAGATTTGGGAAAAAACAGGTCCAGAGATAAAGAGCAGGAGCTTTGTATAGAAATGTTAGGACTACAATATCTACTTAAATGTCTTGAGAAGTAATTGTCTATAAGGTAAGAAAAACAAACAAACAGCAATACAGTTTCCTAGAATCTAGATGAAAGGCATGATATGAGGAAGAAGAAGTGATCAGTCGTATTGAATGTTGCTAAGAGGTCAAATAAAATAAAGTCAAACATATAATCATTGCATTTAATATTAACATTAACAGCCTTGTTTTCTGAATTGGAGAAATAAAAGTGAATGGAAAAAATCCAGTAGAGTAGAAAAAATTATGATTTCAGAAAGAGAGGAAAGGAAAGTACTAGGATGATGGGATTGAGGGTAAATAAGATAGAATGGATTCTGTGTTCCTTGGCTAGGAACATTGGGAATTCATCCATAATAGGAAGAAATACAGAGAATATCTCTAAAGATGCAGGCAAATTGGAGAAATTATGTGGTAGCATCTGGAAATTCTCTTCCAATTTCACCTATTTTATCAGTGAGTAAGGGTAGCAGCAAATGTTGGAGGTTTGAGAGAAAAGATTGTATGAAATAATCATGTGGAAGTTATACGGATTATAAAGCATGATTAAATTCTTGATTTGTATAAAGGATCTATTTGATTTAATAATAAAAGGTGAGCCAGTATCAACATGTCCTTTAACTTTTCTCTTTCCAGGATCATGGCTTCTTCGCTTGTGTGATGTTTACATAACACTGTCTCTCTAGTTGGAACATTGTATGAGACTGTGTTCCAGAGTGTTTGGATCTATCTAACCTCAGTTGAGCTCTAACCCACTTAAAATAAGTTGTGACTAGAAATTCTTCAGAATTTTTTTAATGAACCTCATTCTATTTACTGGCTGATCCCTTATCTCATCTATATACAATTACGATTCTTGCTCATGAGATTATCCCAAAAGGAAATTATCAATTCTTTAATTACAAATTATTTTCTAGAAAGTTTGTCTGTCCTTCCAGAACTTTAGTGATTTGCATAGCATCTTCAAGATTCTCTTCTTATCTGATTGTAGTAAATGGAACAAAGCCAAGTTGATTGTTCATCAATTAAGCACTTTGCACAAATATTGGAGGTCTCTGGTGGTTAGAGATAGGTAGGAACTATGCATCCTCTCTCCCACAATCTCAATACCAGCTGGTATGTTACCATAAGTGCAAGTCTGTTTCCAAATTCTGACAAAGATGCAAATATTTACTAGAAAACAGCCAACAAAACAGCCGAGCAATCTGTTTGTATAGGCTTTCTGAAGTTTTCATTATCTGTCCTTAGATCACCTGCTGTGAAAGTCAGTGACACACTTAGCAGCCATCTCCCAGCCCTTGCCTAGCTCCCTCCTTTTCTATTGTGTATAAATGTTTCAATGATTTCATTCTGCAACCTAGGACAGATGTTAGGCCTGACCACACCTTAAACCTGAAACCAGGCACAAGCAGGTCCAGCTGCTTATCAGAGCAGAAAGTCCCCGCTCTCTGGGGTATTTAATTACTGCCTCTTAGACAGTACAGGTGACCCTCGTCTCTGAAATGAAACAAAGCATATGGAGCCCTCTATCCACCAATGCTTATGCAAGCAGTTAGCCTCTCTAGAAGCTTGGCTGTGATGGGATCTCTTTCCCTGCTCTTTAGGACCCCTTGTGCTATGTTAGTAATAAGGCAGTCATTTGTTGAAAGTCTATTCTGTGTTTGAGCTTATATTCCCACAATGCAAGGTATAGTAACTTGCTCCACAGCACCTAGCAGTTAGATTTGTTGGCAGAGTCAACCACTAAATGAGGGGTTGGAGGACAGGCCCAAATAGATCTCTGAACTTAAAGTGAGGCTCCTTGTGCATGAGCAGACAGACTTGCTAATATATTACACATCATTCATGTAAGGTTGGAGAAGTGGTAAAATCTTTCTACCCAACCCACATCTTTTAACACCACTCATCTCATCAATGAAAAAGAATTCCTATCATCCCTAATAATAATTAGTAAACCTCCCAGTATAAATGTTAATAATTAATAAATTTTCCATTATAAATGTCAATAACAATGTTGAAGTATTTAAGGACTAAAGCACAATCCATGAAAAGAAAATATTAAATTGGACTTCAATAAATTAAAGTCTTTCTGCTCTGTGAAAGACACATTCAAGAGAATTAAAAGGCAAGTCACAGACTGAGATAAAATATTTACAAAACATACTAATAAAGGATTTCTCTTCATTATGTTTTTATATATTCCTTATTATTCATTATATAATTTATAATGTTCACTATTTTTGTTTTAATAATTTTAAAATATCATAAATAAAATGATCTTATAATTAATACTACTACCTCCACCCCTTCCATGTTGCTTAAATATATTTGCTTAAAATTATTTCATTAGAACTTCTGTTTCCCCTTCTACTTGAAATGGCTAAAATCCTGGACAGAACATATGGAAAGAAAAAAAAAACTTTTTCAAGACACTAGATATTTGGGGTGGATCTACTGATATCAGACAAAGTATATTTCAAAGCAAATAATATTATCAGTGATACAAAAAGCTCATTTAATAATAAATAATGGGTCAATTAGTCAAGAGAAATAGCAACCCAAAGCATTTGTGCACCTAATAACAGAGCTTCAAAATTCATGAAACAAAACCTGGCAGAACTGCAAGGAGAAATAGACAAATCTGCAATTATAGTCAAAATAAGTAAAAAAAAGTAGATATAAAAAATAAGAGCTGACCGTTAAGATATAGAAAACAAACAAATACTAAAAGAAACTTACCCAAATCAAAGTTCGTACTTTAAAATAATCAACAAAATTGATAAGATGAGCTAGACTGATCAAGAAAAAGAATGACCACAATTTGCCAACATAATAAATGAAATAGGGATTATCACTAAACATCCTACAGTATTTTTTTTAAAGTAAGAAAATATTATGAACAATTCATAATCTCAATAATTTAGATGAAATAAACAAATTCCTTGAAAGAAGAAATACAAATAAATGGTCAATAAGTGCGTGAAAGCATGCTCAATATCATCAGTCATCAAAAACAAAGGACACGATGAGATACTACTACACACACATTAGAATGGCTGAAGTTAAAAACACCAGTAATGCCAAGTGTGGCAAGAATGTGGAACCACTGAAACTCTCTGGCTCTGCTGATGACAACGATTTGCACTACCTTAAACATTAAATGTAGATCTGCCACACAACCCAACCACTTCACTCCTAGATATTTAACCAGGAGAAATGAAAACATGAGATTCTCAAAAATGGAAGTTAATCTATAATAAAAAAGAAGCATATCAGTGGTTGCCTGGGGCCCCGGCTCCAGGGAAGGATAGACTGCAAAGGGACAAAAGGGAATTTAGGGAAGTGATGGAAATGTCCTGACCGTGACATATACACCTACCAAAATTCATCTAATTTTGATCTTTAAATGGACACAGTATTTGTGAATTATACCTACATAAGTTTGATTAAAAGAAAGTATAAAAGAAAAACATAAAAAAATATTTGTAATATATGTACACACTGAACACAGTTGATTTATTTTGCTTCCATTCCAGGAAACTTTTAGATTTTCCTGTATAGATCAAGGTTTTATTTTTTATGTGTTTGGCTGATGACTCTAGGGAAAATATGTCTTTATTTCAAAATATCATTCTGCCAAATGCAAGTCAGCAAAATGATTATTTCTTTCCAAAAGGTCATTTTATGTACACTGCAGCGAGAGACAGGAACATGAAACACTTGCCAAATTCCTATGAGAACAATCTCTCTATCATGAAGTAACGATATCAATGGTTCTACTGAAAAAGAGTAAAGGGAAGAAAAGAAGACAAAACAAGCAGCCTTTTCATTAGAGCGAGTGTGAAAAAATAATATCGTGATGGTGACAGCAACAGGGCCGAACAATTTTAGCACAGAGAATCTCTCTTTTAATAAGTTTTGGGGTAAAATCCTCTTCAGTTCTTTGCTTGTGGCTTGCAAGTATAAAATCCCGTGTCCACCAAGCAAGGAAGTGATACACTGATTTTTTTAGACTTTTAAGATAAAAAAAAAAAAATTTTAACAGCTACCAAAAGGCTTACAAGAAGAACTGCTAATGGATGGAGTCTTCCCAGTTTTGTCTTATATAAAGATCTCAACAGGAAAACACTTTTGCTGGTTCATGCATCTTGGTGTATTTTAATTTCATTCTTAAAGAATTTGCACAAAGAAAGTACTTCAGAAAAGAGAGTGCTCTGGTCTTGGTATTGTCTTAAAACAACTTCATGGAT
Organism: Tamandua tetradactyla; assembly: GCF_023851605.1. NCBI lineage: Eukaryota > Metazoa > Chordata > Mammalia > Pilosa > Myrmecophagidae > Tamandua > Tamandua tetradactyla. Next base: position 152,658,605 of record NC_135331.1, read on the forward strand.
GCCTCAAATCACATTTTTAATGATGTTGACACAATAAATAATATAAAAACAAACACATAATACTAAAGACACACAAAAGAATAATGAATGCAGTACGTGCCTGTGTTCAAATTCATAGCCTACTGTGAGCTAGCACTTTGATTTTGGGAAGTAACGTAACCCCTCTGTGCTTGATGGGTTTGCGGTGAGTAGATAAGCTAATACTGGTACCGCATGCAGACTCTAGGAGGTTAGCTGTTACCAAAACCAACTAATCAAACTTAAAACATGAAGTAAATTATATGAAGTACATTAAAGAAAAACTACATTTCCATAGTCATCAGTGCACGCCAAGACTTTGTCATTGTTATTTCACAATTACAATTAAAATAACACTGCAGAATAAAGTGTGCCCACAGTGTGCAAAAGATAACTTGGATAATAAACCAATATAACTAATGTATTTTGGAGCCTTGGATTACTACTTTATTTTAGAAAGCTTTCTAATGTGATTAACAGGTAGTAGATATCTCCTTTTCCCAAATGTCTTTGAATTTACGGAGGAATTATCCAGTTTAAATATAACTCTCTTCTGCAGCGAATAATAATAATGGTAAACTAAGCATTTCCCTCTGGTCTTCCATTTTTTAAACAAGTATCTTTCAGCCATCATATTTTTAATCCTTCTTATGAAGGCCATTTTAAAAACCAAGCTGGTGATTTAGGCCAAAATAAGTTAGTCATATAGACTCAACCGTATGAACATAGGTCTCTTCGGACATTTGACCACAAACAACTCGTAATGTATGCAGCTATGGATGACTCCCTATTCACGGTCAGCAATTGCAGAATTAGTACAGCCACTTATTGCAAGTAAAACAGAAAATGAGCTATATTTTTCTATTTTAATTTAGCTTTTAATAAATAATTCTAGGTTTCACAAATGCTTAGTTTAAAAAATTGTTAGTGGCATCTAGACTAAAGATACTTCTCTCATATACATTTCAGAACAACTCATGCATTTTTGTATAATATTTGCATTTGGGACGCTAATCCTGAAAGAAAAATAAAAAAGATATACCATTATTGAATACCATTGTGAAATATAACTCAATCCTATTTTCGCCAAATTTGTATCTCACCTGCAACCACTAGAGGGCAAGCTTTACATTGCAATGAAACAAGAATTCACTTTCATAACCACTATAATAGCACATTTTTAAATGTTTTAAATGACTGTTTTAGGAATAGAAATCTATCTCAGTGAACTTTTTCTTTGAGAGATAAATTATGGTAAAAATCATCATTGTATGTATAACATCATTTAATGTAGCTACTCAATTGTAGTTAATTAAAAAAATTTTGTCCTGACAAATCTGTTAGACATAAGAATAACATACAGGTCCACATCTTCAAAAATGATGTTTGAGATCAAACAAATCCTCTTTTGTAACGTTTATTTCTAAAATAAAGTTCTGCATGATCTCATTTGAGTGTTCCCTATCTTCTGTTCCATGAGTTAGGCAAAAAAATTCTGCCTGAAACTTTAGCAGCTGAAATCAAATAAGAACTGTACATGGCAGAGAGCTCCTTCAGTTACCACAAAAAAATCTTTGATAACATTGATAGTTCATACCATGAAAATGTGTGTGTAATGTCTTGAATAAAGTTCCTCTCTCACAATGGAAATCTTGTAGTCAGCAGAATTGATAGTCAAAATAATCTTATCCTTACTGACTTACAGTAACGTATATTCCTTCTCAGTTCCATGGGCATGTTCTGCAACTCAGCAAAAAAGAATCATTAGAAAATTACATAGGAAATAACATATTTGATCATTGGTAGCTGTAACTGAGCACTTGATATTTTAAATTAAATTACTTGGTCAAAGACTTACTGCAGTTAAATCTTTGAGTTTAGATTACTACTGATACTTTCCACCATTCGTAAGAGATTACTTTTTTCATGTTAAACCTCTGAGGTCCAAATAACTGCTAAGAAATAACTACTGCCTAATTGAATCATTAGATTGTAGTCTGAGGCAGGTTGACCTTAGAATAAGGAGCAGCCCAGCTATAATCCAATTACAATTTGAACTCTTAGGTGACCACCACCTATAATCTCCTTGGCACTTGAGAGATACCAGTTCCAACTAAGCCTAAAAACAATTTTTTTTTTTTAGTTAAAGTATACTACAAGAGCTAGAAGAGTGAAATTGATGCAAATTCAAGGTTATTAATTTATGTTATGCAAATAATACATTTTTTAAACTTTTTTGTTGTATAATATGACATATATACAAAGCAAAGAAAGAAAAAAGCAATAGTTTTCAAAGCACTCTTCAACAAGTAGTTACAGGACAGATCCCAGAGTTTGTCATGGGCTACCATACAATGCTCTCATATTTTTCCTTCTAGCTTCTCCAGAACACTGGAGGCTAGAAGGATTTTTTTTCATCATCATAATCAATTTTTTTTCTTTTTTTGTGAAAAATAACATACATACAAAAAATAAATAAATTTCAAAGCACATCACAACAATTAGTTGTAGATCAGATTTCGGAGTTTGGTATGGGTTACAATTCCACAATTTTAGGTTTTTACTTCTAGCTGCCCTAAGATACTGGAGATGAAAAGAAATATCAATATAATGATTCAGCAATCATACTCATTTGCTAAACCCTATCTTCTCTGTATAATTCTACCATTATCTTTGATTTTTCTCCCACTCTTTAGGGGTATTTGACACATTCTAACGTTTTCATGTTGGAAGAGGTTATCGATAGTATGGGGTAGGGGGAGTGACACTAGTTGACGCTCTGAAAAGTCTGGCCCCTCTGCATTTCAGGATTTACCTGGTCCAGGGACCCATCTGGAGGACGTAGATTTCTGGAAAGTTACCCTAGTGCATGGAAACTTTGTAGAATCTTATATATTGCCCTAGTGTTCTACAGGATTGGCTGGAATGGTTTTGGTTAAAGTTTGGCAAGTTATGATAGGTAGCAATGTCTAACTAAAGTTTACATAAGAGTGACCTCCAGAGTAGCCTCTCGACTCCATTTGAACTCGCTCAGCCACTGATACCTTATTTGTTACACTGCTTTTACCCTTTTTTGTCAGGATGTCATTGTTGATCCCATGGTGCCAGGGCCAGGCTCATTCCTAGAAATCATCTCCCACCCTACCAGAGAGACTTCTATCCCTTGATGTCATGTCCCACGTAGAGGGGAGGGCAATGGTTTCACTCACAGAGCTGGGCTTAAAGAGTGTGATGCCACATCTGAGTAACAAAAGAGGTCCTCTGGAAGTAACTCTTAGGCACAGCTGTAGGTAAGCTAAGCTTCTCTGCTACATAAATAAGCTTCACAAGAGCAAGTCTCAAGATCAAATGGTTGACCTGTTGACTTGGTGTATTGACACAGTATCAGAGGTTCCCCTGGTGGTAAAGTTTAATAATTCCATATTTTTTCTCTTATCTGTCAAGGGACTTGGCCTATACTTTTGGATTATCTGCTTAATATACTCTGGGATGTATCCAGGCATTACATTCAGCTGTACAAGATTAAAGGTTCTCATTTATATTTTCTTTTCATTAAATTTAAAACTGGTGACCTACTATGGTAACCTGATTACTTTGATGACCCTAGATAACGGCTTATTTTCTCTCCACGTCATTTGTAATTTGATTTTGTGGTTACTTCCTTCAAGGGGCAAAGTCTGTTTTTCTAACCATTGTATCAGGTATGGCTTACAACTTATTTTGGTGAGAAAAATAAAGCAGAAGTGACAGTGACCAGTCCAACCTAGAAGTAGGCAGCTTGTATGCTTCTGTTTACCTCCTCCTCTCTTTCACAGTTGGGCTTACTCACGTTTGCTCTCTGCTAGTGCTATGTGAACATGGCAAGGCTGGTCTCTTGGACGTTCATGACCAACTTGTAAAGGATGAGACAGAGGAAGAGAGCTGGCAACAAACCCCACAGAAGAGCTGCCTAGCTGACCATAGTTGCATGGGAGAGTTTAGCTAAGCCTAGATGTGGTCGACAGAATTATGGTCCCATTTTTCTACATGCCCTAATCCCTAGAACTTGTGAATATATTACCTCACATGGCAAAAGGGACTTTACAGATGTGATTAAGTCAAGGATCTTGACTATCCAGGCAGACCCAATGAAATCACAAGGTTTCTGTGTTGTTTTGAATGATTATGTGCCCTAGAAAAGCCATGTTTTAATCCTGATCCATTGTGTGGAGGCAACATTTCTTTTAATCCCTATTCAGTACTATAGGGTAGAAACTTGATTAGTTTATCTCCACAGAGATGTGACATACTCAATTGTGATATTAACCTTTGATTAGAGGGAGATGTGACTCCACCCATTCCAAGTGGGTATTGATTAGTTTACTGGAATCCTTCAAAAAAAGGAAGAATTTTGGAAAAAGCTTGAGAGCCATGAGAGAGCCTTGAGAATCACGAGAGCCTGCGTAGTCAGAGGCCTTTGGAGATGAAGAAGGAGAACTTCCTTGAGGGAGCTTTAAGAAACAAAAAGCCTGGAGAGAAAGCTAGCAGATGTCACCATGTTCACCACATGCCTTTTCAGTTGAAGGAGGAACCCTGGACTTAATCGGCCTTCTTGAACCAAGGTATTTTTTCCTGGATGTCTTTAGATTGGACATTTCTATAGCCTTGCTTTAATTGGGACATTTTCACGGCCTTAGAACTGTAAACTTGCAACTTAATAAATTCCTCCTTTTAAAAGCCATTCTGTTCCTGGTATATCACATTTCAGCAGGTAGCAAACTAGAACTGTTTCTTATAACAGAAAGGCAGGAGGACCAGAGAGATGTGAAGATGCAAGCAGAGGGAAAAATGGAAGAGAGACTTAACAGTATAATGCTGTTGGCCTTGAAGATAGAGGAAGGGGCTACAGGTCAAAGAATGCATGTGGTCTCTAAAAGCTAAAAAAAGCAAGAAAAATTCTACCTCAGAGCCTCAGGGAGGTAGACAGCTATCCTGACACCTTAGTTTTAGCACCATCAGAACCATTTCAGACTTCTGACCTTTAGAAATGTAAGATAACAAATTTGTGGGTTTCTTTTATAGTAGCAGAAAGAAATTAATACATTAGCCTAAAGCATAGCCTGGATCATGAGTTAAGTGTTGTTTTTTTGCATTACTAAATTTGGGGTATTTTGTCATCTAGCAATGTTCATTGAGATAGAGATTTTGTTCTTTGTATATAAAAACACCCCAACTATCTAAAAATGTGAGGCAGTTGTATGGATCCAAATACTAATAAAATACTTAAAGAACAAGAAAATGAGAAAGACAGGGAGGGAAAGAGCAACATTCTATATCTGATTTGTACAACCACCATAGAGATAATAAATAATCTTAATTTTTTACACTTAAAAAACTAAAATATATTTCTAAAGCTAAAAATAAAAAATCTTGAAACTGGACACGAGTCCTTATAGTAGTGAAATTTATAACTTTCAAAATAATAGCACAAAGAAAAATAAATATAATGTGACTTTTATATAATAATGATAAGATTTTTTTTTACCATCAGCATAACCTAAGAGATTTATATGAAATGGTATGCTTCAGCAGAATGTGTTTTCAGATTAATGCTTGCCTCTGTCAGAAATAATGCAATTATCATGCAATAGCAGAAGCAAAAGAATATTATATCAGCCTTGCTTTGAGTATCTATCAGAATAGCATCGAGTGTTTGAAAGAATTTAATGTTACAACAAAAATTTCTGTTTCAAATAATTTTGCCAAGAACTTTAGGGCAAATGATGTTTCTTTAAAGTTTATTTTAAAGCTATTTCAGACAGAAATGCTATAATGCAGAGTTCATCAGAACATCAATTCCAAGCCTGAAAGGAGAAATACAAAGGTATATTATAGAACACCACCAGAGAAAACATCATCTGGTTCTTTTTTTTTTTTTTTAATATATATGGCTCTCCAATTGGAATGATTACATTTCATATAAGAACACTGAAAAATGCAACTAATGTCATTTTCACCATCTTTTCTGAAAATACTTGCCCCTTTACTGCATACATGGTTCTTCTAAAAAAAAGAAGAGCTGACAGAGTATCCTAACTGCTTTTAAAATGTCTTGTGCTGAAGACTTCTATTTCTGCAGCATATTATAATGATATAAGAAGCTCTCTTAAATGCAAATTACAGGGAAGCATTGCAGAGCTACTTAATTAAAATCTGCAGGGGGAGAATTGGGAATTATAATTTTAAAACATTTTTCACAGGTAGCTGGTCCTGAATCCAGGTTTTAGAAACTACCAATATTGTGTTAAAGATGTTTTCAGTTTTGACTGGTTAACAGGGTAGGTAGTGAATAATCACTTAGGTGACAGTGTTATGAAGACCTCGATTTAAAAATCAGACTCCCTGACTTAGTACCTAGGAAAGATGATCAAGTTACTTTACCTTTCTTTCTTTGGTGAGATTAAGAATGTAAAATAACATACATACAGAGGCTTGTAAAGCATCAAGAAATTATGCTATTTACTAATTATAATATGGAACTAAAGAATCCAAAGCATGGAGTCTCATGAGCCATAGTTCTATAGCCCTTTCACGACCCCAAATGGCAATCCTAACTTTAGTCATCTCTCTTGGAAATGCATGCCACTGTCCAGTGTCACTATGTATATACCTATTGCCCATACCCACATCTGCAAGATTCCTGCCCAGGCTCTAGATCCAGAAAAGTTATGTCTGCTTAAACACTAATACCTTAGTTCTTACAAATCAACACTGCAATCAACCTGCTATGCCTGCAGCTTATGTCCATGTGCCTTGAAGATTATTTTAGCCCCTAGGCAGCATGAAAGTATTGGCAATAAGCTTCTACAGTTCCTCATCAAAATATGCTGATTCACAAATCAAAGAAACAGCAAATCAGACTTTCATCTGTTCATGATTTTAGAGTATAAATCAATGAAATTGACTGTACTTTACCATGAAGTTGGTTATTCAGGATTATCTTCCCTTGGCAGGAACTGGTACGCCTTATCAATTCTAGATTGTATTATTGTTCCAATCACAGAGAAATGTATTTTGGCCAATTGTATACACACCGTAAGACTTCTGATTTGAGGAAGTGGTCAGTTTATAGCATGATGAGAAAATCATTTTGAGCTCGTCTCTACCCTTCCCATCCCAGTCTTCCACTACATCTATCAAGCTCATCATACCTTTGCCCTCCTATTTTTCTCACCTATTTTTTGGGTACTCAAGACTAGCCCTTCTTCTTTACTTCTCTTCTATGATTTACCTTCTCTGACATGCACTTCCCTTTTGGTAACCCAATAACATGCACCCTTACCTTCTTCTGCTTATTACTAACGCAAGTGGTATCTTCGTTCTCTAGCCCAGGCCTAAAAGTCAGTTCCTTTTATTCCCGTCAAAATGTGGCCTAGAAACAATCCAATGGATGTCCTTCTTCCTTCAATTCTCTACTAAAAATATGATTGCATTACTTAGCATATCACCAAATTGATTTAGCCTTTTTCTTATAAAATTCAGTGTTCTTTTCCCATAGGTTTAAATCTAAATGAATTCCCATATTCTTATCTAAGCAAATAACAACAATTTCGTCTACAATCAGATGTCATTTCAAGGAAGGAACAGAGGTATTCTTGATATTTTTACAACTCTCTGAAGCAGATATATAATTGTCAGTGGTGATCTATTATCATGACTGTCTTACAGTATTTGGTCAGGTTTAACATACAGCTCTCTCTTATTCAGCTGCAACATTAATCACCAAAGACTAACTTTTAAAGATACATTTCCTACAATTTTTAAACTTTACAATTCCTTTTGTTCTGTGATGTGAAATTTATCTTTCTGAGAGGATGTACAGAATTTGGTCAGACTTATTTGAAAGTTGTATTTAATATAATAAAAATTTATTATCATAATTTTCCCAAGAAAGAAGAAGAATTATTTAAGCATATCTGGAATTTTCTGCTTTTCACATTTCAGGATGTCCAGCAAAATCTGCTTTTTTTTGTTTGATACTAGGATGTTCAAATTTGGGTAGCAAAGGGACGTGTGCTCACGTGTGTTCATACTCAGATGCCCCAATCAGGCTTTCTTCAAAGGCTGAGTCAAATAAGAATAACCCAGACTTCCATTTTCAATGATTATTGTGATTTGTCTCAAATTTAAATCAGAGGTCACTTCTGCGTACTCCTTGATAAAATACTAATTCAAAAAACTTTTAAAGGGATTAAAATTGTATCTTCATGGTCATAAATGATACAATTAGTGTAACATTTCCTACTTATTACATTTTTAGATGTTTCCTTTTTAGTAAGTGAAAACAGCCATTTTTTTACATATCTGAATAAAATATCATTTTGATAGTTTGATTATATTTTTCTGCAATTGTTTGATAATCACCTACAGAAAATATAAGTATCATGAATAAATGGGAGCTCTACCCCAGAAACTGGGTACATAAGTCACTTTTTGATATTATGCATAAATGTTTATTTGAAGTATTCTCGAAGTTAACATTTTGCTACTCAGCATAAGACAATGAAATTCCAGGAAAAAAAAAAAGCATGAGAAATTTAAGAAGTAAAGGAATCTGGACACTCAAATATCTTTGCTCATAGCTTAACTTTATGTAGCTGGGTGTATAATTTCTTGGAAGAGATAGAGTGCTTCTTCATTTCTTGACGGTTTACAAGTCTTGCCAATTACAGAAAATCTTTCCTGTTGTTGTTGTTTGCCTTTTTATTTTTAATATAAGACTCATAATCTGAGAAAGTGGTCAGCCAGTAGCTCAAAGATAAAAATACAAGGGAAGAAACATATTAGAAGAAAGGATCTATGGTTAAGCTGTAATAGTTTAAAATAATTTATTACGTTTGACCATGCATTTTAGATTAATAGGAACAACATTTCCAATAAGGAAATAATACTCTAAGATGATTTGGAACAGCCCACAGATATTCTTATCTTTCCTTGATAAATCTCTGAGTTAAAAGATGAAGCTGTTTGGGACAGGACACAGCGGCTCAGCAGTCAGCGTTCTCACCTGCCATGCAAGTTTGATTCCTGATCTCTGCCCATGCCCAAAAAAAAAAAAAAAGAAAAGAAAAGAGATAAAGCTATTTGTATGATCAACTTCATAAGCAATAGATGCTTCAGGGTAAATTAGACAAAATCACTTGTCATTTATTATTATGGCATTTAAAAAAATCAACTATTTTGGTAGTTTTATTCCTAAGGGCAGACTAGACATATGTTATTACTTTAATGACAATTTCTAAAACTATTATTAGAAGGTCATGGTTATGTCATCAACAAGGGACACATTTTTATTTCTTTTTACTAGCAGTTATTAGAGTGATTATTAGAAATCTCTTTTGCAAAAGGGATGTGTATAAAACTAAATTAAAAATTTTCTGGAAAATTTTTTTTTCACTGGAAAATGACTCATTGTCCCATTTTAGCAGTACTTTTATAGAAGTCCTTAAACACCTAGAGTAACAGAAAATAATAATAACAAGTCACTTGTATGGCATCATAAAAAGCAGATTTATGAATAATGTTTTCATTTTGGCCTTCATAGTAAAGGGAAACACAAGGCCAAGCATAAAATGAGAATAAAATATCCTTAGGCTTCTTAGAAAGTATCAAATTTTGTATAGATTGCAAAAAGTTTATTGATAAGGTGGCTAAATTTGGTACTGAATATCATGTGAATTGCTGATATTATCACTGAATATTTTTACTTAAAATGAAACAAGCAAGATTTTCTTTTATTTTTGGAAGTTGTAAAATAAATAATTTGAAGGGAAAAATTTGATATTTTTCATGATGTTGTTTCCTAATGGATAATCATTTCTAAAGACTGATTTATGTTACAGTTTTCCTTACAGGTTATTTCTTGTGTCTTTTTTAGGGAGGATTAGAGGAGAACCTCGGGTATCTCATAATTGATTTTTCATTTAAATATCCCATACGTTCATATAATTAGCTGCTAAATGTCTTCTAATTTCAAAATATTTATGAGAATATAAATCAGATGAATCTTTTATCTTTTAACATTTGTTCATCATTCAATAAATATTTATTAATCATTTACTCTGTGGTAGGCATTATTCTAGGAAAATGGCTGCTGTTGAAAGGATTACAAATATTGGATTGCTTGAATTGTAGCCTTATCAGTTCCTCTTTTCTTTATTAACTTAGCCTTTAGGCTATGGTTTAAAAGAGATAAAGATCATCCCAACAAACTCAGTCTGTAACCTCCAAACTTCTGATGGCATAATGGCAGCCACCTAAGTCAGAATGAATCCACATAGCCTCCAAAACAATATGGATCTCACAAGTAAATACTTCCCCAACTACCCCATGGAATAATGAGGAATCAGAGAATACTGCCAACCCCAAATTCCATGTAAGTAGGAAGCCAACTAAAAAGAAGGCAGAGACTGTGTGGAAAGCGAGAGGGCAACATGCCTCATGGTGAGTAGAACATCGGCGGGGGTGGAGAGGCTGGGGAAAACAGAAAAGATAAAGTCTAAGCCCAAGAAGAGAAGAACTGAGAAGAGGTCTGACATCTGGTGGATCAGGGCACTAGAAACACAATAAAGGAGCTCAAAGTACAAAAACTAACAAGCAAATAAATAAAAAAACAGAGGCATCTTGGGAAGGCAATGCTTTGAAAGAAGAGAAGATGATGTAAAAGGGGGAAGTATGTCTTCAAGGCTTGGTATGAAGGAAAACATGAAAGCAAGTGTGGAAATGAAGGATCTTACAAAAAGTAAAAAAAAAAAAAAAAAAAAAACTGAAATAAGATCAAAAGCTACACCAACTTAATTTCCCACTCCCCCAAAATGCACACATATTAAAGTCAGGAAACTCACTATACTATCCAAGGCAGACATTTTTGAATAAAAACTTGGATATCAAAGCACTATTTTTCCTCTCCTTACACACAAAAAAGAAATGTTAATGCTAATCCAAGAAAATCTATGATGTATTAAAATGAACAAATTAAAAACAGCCAACCACCATACTGGAAAAATGACAAGAAAAGAATGTCAGATGATGATAATCCTCTCACCAAACTAACTCTGAAGAAGAGGGAAAAATGCAGCACACACACACGTGGAAAAAAAAAAACACACAATCTGAATTAAATGTCCTTAAACAAGCATTTGCAAATAAAAAAAAATGACTAGATGCCATCTGTCCCTGCATGTCCTCCCACCCAGCACTGTGCACCATGGCCATTAGCAGACAGTTCTCCAGGGCCCAAGACCACTGGGTTTCTGCCTTGCAGGGGTGCAAGAACTTGGAGCAGACTCTCATTTCCCAGGTCACTCCTGAAAGGCAGGTTGCTGTATCTAATTTATGTGTTAAAGATGTAATTACAGCCACTGATGGGGAACATGCTAGCAATATGACACACTCAGAAGCTCTGAACAAAATAAGGGTTTCAGAGACAATATGGCTCTCACAGTGGCCAGATCTGAACACAAAATCTGGTCTCCTCTGATGGCAGAGGAAGGGGAAACGTCATCTATAACTGGAGGAATTTAGCTTCTGAACCCCAAGTAGTTCTACACATAGAAACTGAAATGCTGTGCCTTTACTGTCTAGCCTGTCTCTAGTACTGCCCCCAAGGTCATTGCAAAGCAGTACAACAACCCAGCTGGCCTCTACTCTTCTAAAAACATCAACTTCAGCAGTGCCTTCGAGTCAAAGACTGCAGCCAGCAGGGAAGAAACCAAAGGCAGATCTTTTGACCATTCTGTCTCCAAGTGGTGTCATCATAGACAAAGAATCTGAAGTCTATAAGATGCTTCAAGAGAAACAGGAGTTAAATGAGCCCCCAAAGCAGTCCACTTCATTCCCATTTTTGTTTTGTTTTGTTTTCAGGAATTTCTGGAGTCTCAGGAGAAAAAGGGATCCCAACAAGCCCTCAGGATTCTGAAGGCTCCTATCACCAAAGGGGCTGCATGGATTAGAAATGCTCAGAAGTTGCCCATGTGTGACAAAGGCAGCACTGGCATTGTCGGCGTCTTTGTGAAGGTGCAGGACCGGCACTGCTCCCGGACTTTGTGTGTGCACCTACGGTGGCACTAACCTGAAGCAGAAGGGCCATTTCTTTGTGAAGGACCAAATCTACTTTGAAAAGCCAGCGCAGGAGCAAGTCATGCCACCCAAGAGCTACCAAGTGGTCACCGTGCTCCCTAGGTGAAATAGTGTGTTCTTGCCAGACTGCTGTTCTCCAGCCAGTCCCTACTGCAAATTGTCCTCTAAATATCCTGGCCTCTTCTCTATTGAAAGCTCTGTGCTTACCTTGGTTTTGTACCTGCTCATTAAACATTGAGTCCCTCAGCCTCTGCTAAATAACTCAGACAGGCTGTGTGATCTGCTTGAACAACTAAGAGGAGATTGCTTTGTAAGAGGCTTGCATCACGCTGTCTCCTCCTTGCCCCCATTCTTCTCTGCTGTGAATGGATAGCAGCTAAATTTGAACCAAACTGAATTTAAGAGGTCTGACACTGATTTTATTTTTTAATCAGTAAACTTACAGACTCAAAAAAAAAAAAAAAAAGAAAGTGCTAGAATTAGAACTTCAAAAATTTAGGGCAGAAATGGACAAAAACCTGTAATATGAAAGTTGCACAAATTCAAGGAATATATTGAAAAAATAACCTAAAAATGAAGATAAAAATCATAAGACATCCAAGGAAAAATTTGTTAAAAATAGCTACAAAAGTAAGAGAAGAGAAAGGAAATGATATAAAAAGAATCAGAAAAAGTAGTAAGTATAGAATATAGGTAAAGGAGTTTCATTTATATGAGTATTAATTTGGAGTCTGAAGAAAAAAATAAATCAGTGGAATAAATGCAATTCAAGAAAACTTCCCAGAAATAAAAGACTCAAATCTGCATAATGGAAAGGTTCACCATATACCTGGGAAAACTTATATGTCAGTTTTGGGAGTTAACAGTCATCTCTTGAGTGATACCAAACTAAAAAACTAAATTTTAAAATAAATAAAATACCTTAGACCATTAACTTATTTCCAAAGAAAGAAAAATAGATGGACATTAGATTTCATTATAGCAACACACAAATATAAAGCAAGGCAAAAGTGGAGTAATATTTTCAAGAAATTCAAAGAAAGCAAGACTCAGTGAGAGCAAAGAGAATAGACAACACAGAGGGAAAAACACAGTAAACATAAAATGATATGTATAGTAACTATAAAATAAAATATGACAGTTGATTTTAAGCATATCAGACATAACAGCTATTAAAACAGTTTCAAATTTTAACTCACAAAGCGAAACTAAATTCTCTTAGCTTCGGGGATCTGTTATATGGAAAGATGAATAAAGCCATGTAATTCAGAAATGCAGAAACAAAGTGATTAAAAATGGATACCAGTTGACCTCAAACAATAATAAAGCAGGGTTGCGACCTTGGATTGAAACACATTTTAGTGGCTTACACTGTTTCACTTTTGTTAAGCAGACATCTACATTTCCAAGAATTCTCTTCCCAGTGTGGCTTCTGATAAACTTCTGTTTAGAGATAGAAGTGATGCAGCAGTCATTACTCTGTGAAGTTCGTTTCACAATCAGATGCAACGATAGATGAAGAGAGGTGCAGCAGTGTCCTCACCTCCCTCTACTCTCCATCCAACCCTTCTCCCCAACTGCTGGCTCTAGCCCACTAGTAAATGCTTAGCTGTGGAAAGGCAGTAGCTACATAAAACCTACAGTTTCTCATAGGCATTCCAAATATTTCCTCTGTGGTCTAATTCAGAATTTGAGCATCCTCAGCTTCTAAGATTGATTGGTTAGTGGTTCCTTCTGTGATCCTTCAATTCCCTGGCTCTTCCCACAACTGTAATATCTTAATATTCATAATGGCTCTTCTCCCCTGTCAGGATTGAGCCACATGCAAATAAGGAAAATTTTAATATACCAGTCTCAGTCAATGACAAGGCATTGGATAAAAGAAAAATTAGTAGGGAAAGAGAAGACTTAAATAACAGAGTAAATATCGTAAGTACGGTGGCTATCTATTATTTTAATCTCAGATATAAGGATTTATTTTTGTCTCAAGAGCAAATAAAACTATCACAAAATTGACTGCATATTAGTTGTATTAGTTAGGGTTCTCTGGAGAAGCAGAATCAACAGGGAACACTCACAAATATAAAATTTATAAAAGTATCTCATGTGACCATAGGAACGCAGAGTCCAAAATCCGCAGGGCAGGCTGTGATGCCAATGATTCCGATGGAGGGTCTAGATGAACTCCACAGGAGAGGCTCACCAGCTGAAACAGGAAGAGCCTGTCTCTTCTAAATCTTCCTTAAAAGGCTTCCAGTGATCAGATTAAGCATTACTCATTGCAGAAGACACGCCCCTTTGGCTGATTACAAATGGAATCTGCTGTGGATGTAGCTGACATGATCATGATTTAATTCTATGAAATGTCCTCATTGCAACAGACAGACCAGCACTTGCCAAACCAGACAAACAGGTACCACCATTTGGCCAAGTTGACACATGAAACTGACCATGACATTAGTCAACACAGAAAACCTCAAAAAGTTCCATTAAATATAAGTAAAACAGAAAGCATCTTTTAATCACCATGTAATAAGCTCAGTCAAAAGACAAATAGCACCCTGGGAAAAATGCTTGCTACATATATACAAATGTTAAACCTTACCTTCTCTATGTAACTCCACCAGCACCTTGGATCTTTCTTCTACTCTTTAGGGGTATTGGGGCTATGCCCATTCTAACTTCTTTACTTTGGAAGGTGCTATCGATAATTGTTAGCAGTTGTTAATCAGTAATATTATCATGATCTTCAGAAAGGATGAACATGTGTGCTGAAATTTCTGAAGGCAAAAGAGAGGTAGGAGAACAAAACAGAGAATTATGACAACAGAAAGAAAGGATTTTCCTTTGGTAAGTGAATAGAGCTTACCTTAACCAATTATTTTCCCAGTTAAGAAGTGTAATGGGAAGCAAGAGCAGCCTCATTATGTTTCAGGTATCCCTGTACTGGCCTCTATGTCTTTTCCAAAACAAGCACTAGCCTTTTCACCTCCTCTTCTTAAACTTAGAAGAAAGGGGTTATATCCCCACCATTCTTCACTCACAATGTTTCTTAGCTATCTTTACCAACTAATGCAAAACAATTTTTATAGCTCCTGTTCAGACATATTATGAATTAAACTATTAATGTAATATTTATACGGAAGAAAAAATGAAGTGATGTGCATTAAGAATTTGGCTTCTTTAAAAGAATCACTAATGGCAACATTTAATGATAAGTCATTGGTGCTACACAGGCAATGACCCTTTGATATTTTCCGTAGTCCAAAGAGCCTTATGTCATTCTTTTTCTCTTTGATTAACAGCTCAGGAAAAACTGTATTTGCTAAAAATTAAAACAATAAAATATACTTGGGTCATTTACATTTCATCCTCTGCGAGCACAGGCAAATGCAGTGATTTTTCTCTGCTTTTATAAATCTCTTTCAACTGGAAAATAAGTCCTGCATAACTTTAGGAAATAATTTATTTAAAACATCTAGTGAATCCCCAATTCTCTATGTGAATTCATTTGCAAAATTTTGTGCATTTTAAATGCCTTCTATTATAAAGTCCCAACATCCAGCTTTCACTATAACAAAACAGAATGTGACACAATTTGCTCTTTTTCTATTGAGCATCTTCAGTTGCTCCATTTAAGGCAAACAAAGCAGCTCTCCCACATTCTCATCTCAGCGGGAGGTCCTCCACCTCCTGGTACTGGGAAATCTATAAGGATTGGTGCAAAGTGATAGCTGCTGGCAAGGTGATTGATGACAGACAAAAGCATATTTCTTTAACTTAAATTTTACCTTCACTGAAAAATGTATAGCTATTCCCATCTTGATATTTATTTTTAGAGGTTACCGAAGAAAATAACTCCTGTATATTTATATTGCAGGCCAGAAAGATCTAAAACCTCTAGTAGTATCAATGTGATCTTTTCTCAAATTCAGTTTTGTTAGGCCAATCTAATTCTTTTCTTTGGATTCCTTATGGTAGGAGTATGGGTTTATCTTTTGTATAAATAAGATTCCCATTAGATCCAAAGATTCAATGTAATGTTTTCTGAAGTGAAAGAAAAATGATGTGAGTTCATTTACAACTTAAAATTACATTTAGATTTAAAATTTAAATAGCAAAGTGACAATGAGGAACAGAAGTGCTATTACCTCCCAACAAGCATAATTTGCTGCTATAGTTCTGAGATTAATACTGGGACAATAGGGCAGCAGGGAAAAATTTTTCTATTACAAAGACCCCATGGGAAAACATGTTTTTTTAAATCATGTTTCTAGTTGACAATAACAAAAAATAATTATCTATTTGTGTAATACTAGGTTTTCTAATCTTGGGGAAATATTACGTGTATATTACTCATTGCATGTAGTATCTTAGTGGGAAAAATGACCCTGAAAATTGGATATTAATGATGAATGCAGATATACTCTTCATTCAGTGTGTAATTTAAAAATTAGCAAAATTTGCATTTGAAGTGTCAATGCTTTTTGGCTAAAGATTAAAAAACACACTTATAGAAGAACTCATTTGTATTCATTGAGTCATTGCAATGAGGAATAAAGCACAGTATGGGAAACTATGAGGTATATTAGTTAGAGGGTGTTAGAAAGACTTTATTATAGGATGAGGGCCTGTATTAGGTGATTTGGGGGAGGCTTCTAGGAAGTAGGGTTTTCTCTGAAATGATGCCATCAGGAAGCAGGGATAATTCTATGATTAGGTAGTACCAAGAATTATCCAACCTGTGAGGGTCGAGTGCACAGTCTTCCAGTCTGATGAAGATTTCTGACACCGACTGCAAGGAGTTAAGTTTCAACCACTAAGTTAGAGGGAAGAATCCACACAAGACTACTCCACTTTTTTTTTTTTTGATATGAAAACAGATTTTATTAGGAAAGAAATCAAAAGAAAGTAATTGAAAGTAATTAAAAGAGCTTTCAAAATTAAGGCATGGTTGGGTCCATGGGTGGCTCAGTGGTAGAATGCACATCTTTCATGTGGGAGACCCGGGTTCAATTCCCGGACCATGCACCCCCCCCACCCAAAAAAATAAGGCATAGTTATATCACCAGATAAGATGGCACCAACTCCTAAAGAAAAGTGTTGGGAAGTCTCAGAAGCAGCATTCCAAGTCTCACTTGTACAAATCCACAACAATCTTAGAAACAGCATTCAAAGTCAATTCCACTTTTGACCACCAACTAGATGTTCCAAAAAAAGCACCCTTAGGCTTGATAATTAAGTAGAAGAACTCATACAACTCACTGAACTCATACAACTCAGTGAACTTTATCAGACTCATAGTTACAAACATGATCAAAAGTCAGACAAAGGAAGAGACACATAGGGCAGAGTCTGGGAGCATTCCAAACATGAAGCTTCCATTGTCCTCAGGATGCCTGTAACCCTCTTAGCATCTATGTGTGAGAATATGAACAGAATATTGACAATCGGGGAAACTTACCTGAGCTTGAATATCCAGAGTTTTTAACGGGGCTTCATTATGCAAGCAAGAGTGATTGGTTGATGATTCACATGATTGGTCTTGGACCAGTTTTGAGGTGAACTGATTCCACATGATCCAAAGCATTCTAAATCAAATATTGTTGCTCATTCTAAATCAAATATTGTTGCTTCTGATGCAACTAGGCTCCCCCTCAAATAAAGACACTCCTATCACATATGGCATATATTACCTCCCAGAAGCTGAGCTCAAAGACCAGACCTTAATATGGGTGAGGCCAACTGCACAGGTATATTAATTCTTATCTACACATACAAAAGAATGAAGTGAGGGTTAATCTGTGATTGGTAAAAAGCAGAAGTTATTAATATTAGCTAAGATAAGGAGATGTTTGGTCATTTTTATGGTTTTGATAATAATCATATTTTTGTTAGTGTTCAAAAATGATTATGTAGTGATCTTGTTTTTGTCTGATCCATTGTAGTAGAATAACGGTCTATTCTTTAACTTGTTTATGTTAAATAGGAAAACTCCTAAAGTCTTGCTATGGATACCAGGCCAGACCCCAGCTTTGTGGGCGTTCTTTTTTCTTTCCCTGAAGAAACTCCTTTATTGAGCTAGCAGGCTCCTGAAAATTATAATTTTAGGCCATCAAAGATGCCAAAATACCATAAGATCTTTTGATTATATTGTGAGAGATGCTTTACAAATCCTTTTATAAAAATGTTCTTTTGATGATTTTATACAATTAAAAATTTGAAAATGATTACAAAGTAAATTTTACTTATTGAAAATTACTTGCATGCTATAAAATTTTAATGTCTTTACTGAATTATAATTGCCATGCACTAAACTGTACATATTTAAATGTGCGACTTTATGTTTTTACATATGTATTCACCTGTGAAATCATCTGCACAACTAAGATAATGAAAATGCCCATCTTCTCCAAAGTAAAATAAAATTTTAAAATATTTCTCTAATAAAAAAGTTTCCAGATGAAAATATTACTGTATTAATTTTATTTCTCCTATTTTTTCCTGTTTCTTTTATTTCTTGGGTTTAATTTCTCCCTAGCAAGATGGATTTATTGAAATATAGCTCTGGACACGAAAACCCCTGGAGAGAAAAGACAGCATTAAGAGCTGATAGTAGAAATTCACCCAGCCAGGAAAAATATTATTTTCCTCTTAAACCATATTGAAAAAAAATTCAGTCTGTGTTCTAAGTTGCAGGTTTCAGAATTTGCCTTTGGCTGATTTAAGCAGAATAGAGTCTTGGATAGTTCACAGAATCTCTTGGAATGCTGCAGATCCAGGCTCAGAAATTGGTCAAGACCATGGACGTTGGACAGTGGCCATGACTGCTGAAAAAAAATATTATACAAAAGAAAAGAAGGCCCTTTGGACATAAGGAAGTGAATGATGCTGATCACAGCTGGCTCAGCTGAGGACATTCCAAACTCCACTGGGAAGATCTCGAAATAAGATATTGCTTAGCCATTGCCACCACCGTGTTGCCCCTTTCAATCAAAGTTCAGGTAGGGTGAAGCTTAGTAGCTGAGCCTTGATCAGGTCATCATGCTCTGGCTTAAAAGGAAACCTGGACAAAAAGTGAGTGTTCAATGTTTTCAGCCTCTTCTATGGAGAGCAAGCTCTGCTTTCTGCTAAGACAAAAGATGAAGATTTTCCTATAAAATAGAAATGAGAAAAGGCCTACAGGTTATGGACAGAAAATAATGTCAATTTCCACTGCAGAGTCTAAAATGAAGCAGTTTACAGATTAATTGGGAGCAGCCATATTGGAAAGGAAAGCAGGCAGCACTTTGTCTCCAGACTGATTCCTTGGCAAGTCTTTAGTACTCAGGGATGGACAGACAACAGTAAACCAGGAGGGCAGGCCATGGTGGCTCAGCAGGCAGAGTTCTCGCCTGCCATGCCGGAGACCCGGGTTCAATTCCCAGTGCCTGCCCATGTTAAAAAAAATAGTAAACCAGGATACAGTCCCAGCAAGTGAACAAAACAAAATTCCAGTAATATCAATTTTAAATGTTTTGAGTGGTAACATCAAAGTTAAATGAAATGTTTGCCTCCAAATGGTCAACAATC
Organism: Tamandua tetradactyla; assembly: GCF_023851605.1. Taxonomy (NCBI): domain Eukaryota; kingdom Metazoa; phylum Chordata; class Mammalia; order Pilosa; family Myrmecophagidae; genus Tamandua; species Tamandua tetradactyla. The sequence continues at coordinate 152,678,312 of NC_135331.1, forward strand.
TACTCAGGTAAATAGGAAACTAGACCAGGATTGAAAACATGGCCCATCTCACTTTCTATGTCAACTCAGCATGGCCTCAAGGTTTTCCATTATGATTTCCTTTGGACACAGCGATGTGTTCACCACCCACCCACCACTCATTCCCTGCTGACAAGGACCCTCTGTAGAGTAAATTGGATATTTCTCTCTTCTCTCCTTTTACAAGGTAAGGTCCTAACTTAGTTGACCTGATTTCATATTTTTCACACAATTTTGCTTTTTTCTTCTACTGGTCAGAAATGAAAATGATACAATTTGCTGCTGAACTAAATCCACACAGTTTTTTTCAAGCCCCAGCAAATCGTAATGGTCAAATCATAAGCACTAGAAAATAGGAGTTTAAAATAGAAATGCTGACAAGCCATTAACCACAACATTTTGAATGATGCCGCTATAATGCACTGTATTAGATGTGCTCCTTAGAGCTTATTGCCAATGGTGAGTCTATAAATTTTTGAGTTAAGCTTCAACTGCTCACAGCTTACACTTTTAAATTAAATTTCTTACTTCATGCTTTCCTTAGAGAAACCTAAGCTGCAGCAGCTGGTATACATGGGTAAATAAAAATAGGATAAACTAAACTACTTGTATCAAATCTGAACTATATTTCCATCTTGTCACATATAAAGAAAATTATGTGTTCAACTTAACAAATATTTCTTTGGGCACTTTGTATCATTTTGGCCATTCCTAGTCAAGAAAGAAGAAAAGGAAGAACTACAGAACAGTATCCTCTGAGACTGAAATTAAATGATTTAGAAATTTGGGGAAGTATCTGTTTCTTTAAAATATTTTGTTGAATATTTTTAACATATTCTGATTTTTTCTCACTGTTCATGATTCTAAATAATGAGTCCAGTTTTTCCACATTATATTCAAATTGTTAACTGTTTTCTTTTATTCGTATCAATTTTGTTTTAGAATCATAGCACTCATTTCTAAGGCAGAGGCTTTGGAGAGTGTAACTTTCATTTAGCTGGTCTTGACGTGTTGATAGGTGATCTTTGTTTAGTTAAATGAAGATGCTAAATTCAGATTATTGCTCAGCGTTTCTGACTGGGATGGTCGGAGAGGAGGAAAGCATGATAAATGTCCTTCCCAGACGCTTTAAGTAAGATATATATTGAGTTTTCAATTTTCATGTTCTATAACTTCAACTAGAATTTCATCCTGAAACTCATCTACTATGAGAGAATTTCAGAGAAAAATCGAGAATGAACTGCATGGAAAACCATCCTTAAATCATGCCTATGAATCTCACAAAGCCACGTAGTTTCTTTTATTTTCACCCGTATCTTGAGAAAGCAGTCAAAAGTCAAAAACAATCAAAGATGATGCATAGATTAAAACCTGGCGCTTGTTTATTTAGGGGATTTAAAATGTTTTATGATCCAAAGATTTTAGGAAACTGAAAAAACTTACTTGCTCAAGTAATGTCCACATTCTCTATATTAATGAGATAGGCAAAGTATTTCAAACATGTCTCCTTTACTTCCATATAACAGTCTTTCAAATGGAAAGACTTTCAAATGAAATTCCAACTGGAAATGGGAATGAACGTAATTCAATAAGAAATCATCAAATAAGACAGCAATTTCAATTTTTTTAAGATTGATTTTCTTATCTGGCACTCAGACTCTAAAATCTTTTTTATTAAATAAGTCTTAGTAATTTCTTTAGGAGTCACGGTTACAGTTATTCAGGATCAGATGTCCAAATAAAGATGTATTACCCAGAGGCAACATTCTTCATCAGAATGTGCCAGTGAGATCTAAAATTTGTGCACACACATTAAACCCACGGGGTTTCAAAACCAGCAGCACCATCATCAAGAGTGTTCTCTAGAGACTACAACACCGCAGTAGGAAAGGAGACTCTCTCTTGAATTCCTTGCTCATTGAATTTAATGGGAAAGTTATAGAGATACTAGTAGATGCAAAGTCATTGAGGAACCACCCATGCATGGGAAAGTTAGTTCAACTGCTGAAAATCCTGACGAATTTCCTTTGCAATTAAAGCTTCATTCTTCCAAGTTGAAGGTAATGTAGATTAGCTTGGTCCTTAAATGGAGAGGTAAATTGAAAACATTATCACTCAAACTAATTTGTTTGCCATTTAACTTTCTCAACGAAGTATAAAATACACAGCTTAGTATTAAAATATTTACCATCTATCTATATTTTTATGTATTTTTGTTAGGACAATGGATGCATTGTGACAATTTTGGAATCTATGCTTATAGACTACTGACTAATAAATCCTTACTGATTTACCTATGGCCTCAACTGCAGGAAATCTCTTGGACTTTACCTTCATGAATTTCCTTGCATGGCTAGAAAAATGCTCATTCTTCTTAGTGAGGCTGAATGCTGAATGCAGGTTGGGGTATCCTTTCCCTGCTTATGCTTTCTTGATGCAAAGGGAAAGAGATTGGGCAAAAAAATGTGCTTTTAACATCTTCTGTCCTTTTAAAAGTCTACTTTGATGATCTTGTTTTTATCTCACTACATATGTAGAAGCATGAAAGAATTATCCATATATTTAGACAGCCCCAAAACTCAGGCCTCTTCTGCTTTCTTTACATGTTTTCTCCCTGAGCAATTCATCTCCTCCAGTTTAGGGGTTGGATAATAAACATTATAGGCTTTATGGGCATTACAGTCTCTTTTGCCACTACTCAATTCTGTTCATATAGCATGATAACCAACTACTGACAATACTTAAATTAATGGGCATGGCTCCATTCCAATAAAACTTTATTTACAAAAACAGGTGTATTAGTTAGGGTTCTCTAAAGAGACAGAATCAACCGGGAACACTTGCAAATATAAAATCTATAAAAGTGTCTCACGTGACCATGGGAATGCAGAGCCCAAAATCCACAGGGCAGGCTGTGAAGCCGATGACTCCGATGGATGGCCTGGATGAACTCCACAGGAGAGGCTCACCAGCCAAAGCAGGAATGGAACCTGTCTCCTCTGAGTCCTCCTTAAAAGGCTTCCCATGATTGCATTTAGCATCACTAATTGCAGAAGACACTCCCCTTTGGCTGATTACAAATGGAATCAGCTGTGGATGTAGCTGACGTGATCATGACCTAATCCTGTGAAATGTCCTCATTGCAACAGACAGGCCAGTGCTTGCCCAATCAGATGAACAGGTACCACAACTTGGCCAAGTTGACACCTGTCCCTAACCATGACAACAGGTGACAGGTTGGTTTTGGTTTGTGGGCTATAGCTTGCTGATCCCTTCTCTCGGCTATAATTTTAACCATCATTCTTTGTGACTAGTTTTCATATATGCATCAGTAGTCCTGGCCTTTCCAACCTCATCTCTAGGTCTACATTTCAATCTACTTAAAAAACACTGTACTTTGGTATGCTTAATCTTACAATGCCCTCTACATTTGTGTTGTTACATTTGATCCTCATGATAGTGAAGAGTTAGTTACCACTGTCCTCTTTCATAGAGACCTAATGGAACTTGTCTAATCCTGCAGCTACAGAGTACAAAGATTCTTTTTTTAAACACAGTTTTATCTAATCCCAAATCCCATGATTCCATTGCTTTTTACATACAGAATGAAATTCAAATTCCTTAGCCTGACACTCCTCATGATTCATAATTTTGTCCAGGACTCAGAGCCATTGTGTTTAATCTACAATGATGGTATAATACATAAAAATAGTTTATTCAAACACAATATCAAAGTAACTCAAATGTCACAGGAGAAATCACAACTCCAAAGATCTTTACAGAATATGGTTTATTTAACAGAAAAAGATAAAACAGTGGTAAAAGAAGAAAACCAGGATAACGGCATGCCAAAGTTTGCCCATGAGAACTTTCTTATTCAAAAGGCAGTTTCCCCAACAGAGTTAGGCAAGAGAGGCTTTGCCAGGGGAACAAGCTTAAAAACTCTTTTTTGAGTTTTATAGAACTAAAAGCAAAATTTCAGTTGTTTTAAGCTACCCAGTTAGTAGTACTTTGTTACAGCATCCTTAGGAAATGAATACATTTTCTGAAAAGTAAGAAAACAAATAGTTGCAAAAAAGGAAAAGAAAGTAGATTGAAAGCTTCAGCATCAATATCATGAAAAGGAGTGCTTCCTAAGATATTGGCTTGGAAATCTCTGGTAACTACCTGCAGAGAGATGCTACTTTAGTAGCAGATATGCCCCTTTGGTGCTTATTTGTCATGTTAACCACTTGGCCTACAGACACCCTCCTTATATGTGGGGAGTTCCAGGACAACTGGGAAGTAGGACCCTGAATAATATTCACTCTCCCAACTCTTGGGAGCCAGCGAGTGGACACAGCTAAAATGCCTGTATACTCCTACCCAGGACTTTAAATCTGGGATAAGTGATGCAAGAAGGCATGAAAATTCTTAGAATTTATTCTGGAGAGAACAAAAGAAGAAGCAAATTACGTCATGTAGTCAGAATCATTCACATACTAATGATTCTGCTCTGAGCAGGCACTTCAAGTCTTTATAATAGTTACACTATTGTGCAGTCATGTACCTGCTTCTTCCTATCTGTTTCTACTCCTTTCAAACCCATGAAAACTCATCTTCTGGTCTTGAAACTGTTATGCCTAATCTCTCTTCATATAGTTCTCTCTATTTTTCATTATAAAATCATCCTACCTTTTCCCAGTCTGTGGAGGACCCTCTTAAAGAGCTATGAAGAAGGGGAAAATTGTGGGGAGCCAGAGGCCTCTTTGTGGACAATGAGAGAAGGACATTTGCAAATACTCATGTATCAGTGATATTTAACCAAGTTCTCTTACCTCAGCATGTGTCTTCTTCTCCCACATGTCCCATGGCCTCTATGTTCTAGCTGTACAAAACTATTCGCTATTCCCCAAATGTGAGATACACTAGCAGACTTCCATGTTCCCTTACTCAGCCTGGAATACTTTGCTTCATTGAGTCCACTCATCATCTCTAAATCTGTAAACTCTTCCCTAACCCTATTAGAATGTAGATTACAGGAGGATGAGGGTCTTCATCTTTCATGTTCACTCTTCTGTCTGCAATGCCTAAAGCCATGCTTAATTAGAATTCAATAAAAAGTATATGAAAACAATTTAAAATGAATGACAATAATTGCAACTATATATGACCTATAATCTATGTCCCAGACACATTTCTAAACAATTTAAATGTAATGAGACATTTAAGGTAGGTATTAGCATCGTTGCATTATAAATGAAGAAATCTAAAGAGGTTAGGCAATTTATCTAAGGCCACAGTGCAACTAAATGGTCGAAATGGAATATGAACCCTGCAGTCCACTCCAAGCCCACATCCTCATTCAGATAGCTCTAGTTCCTTCTACATAACTCATCATTCCTGTATCTTTATGCCCACGGTGGTTTTTATCTCCAACTACTAAAACAAAATTTCTTTTATGGCTGGTTTATCAGTAGGATTCCTAGTTGCAAACCTAAGAAGCCAGACCTGGTCAATATATAGTGAAAGGGACACTACTGGAAGGATGGCAGTATTTCAGAGAATTAATGCAAAGGCTAAAACAAACAAACAAAAAATTGTCTTAGACAACTGACAACTCTAAGGAGCAAGATTTGCAGCCAAAAGCATCCCACGGGAATAGTGCGGGTAGGTCTCCACGCAGTCCCTGCTGGCAGCTCCATCATGGCTGGCACTGGACCTGGATATGCCATTTGGAAGTGGCTACAGCACCAAATGCTTCTTCTTTTGCTCTCTCCAGAATAAATTCTAAGAATTTTCATGCCTTCTTGCATCACTTATCCCGGATTCAAAGTCCTGGGTAGGACTATCCAAACATTTAGCTTGTGTCCACTCTCTGGCTCCCAAGAGTTGGGAGAATGAATATTATTCAGGGTCCTACTTCCCAGTTGTCCTGGAACTCCCCTCAGATGAGGAGGGAGTCTGGAGGCCAAGTGCTCAACATGACAAATAGCCACCAAAGGGGCATATCTGCCACTAAAGTAACATCTCCCTGCAGGTAGTTACCAGAGATTTCCAAGCCACTATCTTATGAAGCACTCTTTTTTGTGTTATTGACGCTGAAGCTTTCAATCTACTTTCTTTTTCTTTTTTGCAACTATTTGTTTTCTTGTCCTTTCAGAAGATGTATTCATTTCCTAAGGATGCTGTAACAAAGTACTACTAACTGGGTAGCTTAAAACAACTGAAACTTATTGTTTCACGTTCTGAAACTAGAAGCCTAAAATCGTGGTGTTGACAGGGCCATGCTCCCTCTGAAACATGTAAGGAAGATTCTTTTCTTGTCTCGTCTAACTTCTCATGTATATTGGCAGTCCTTGGCATTCCTTAGTTTATAAATTTGCACCTGCCTCCATCTTCACACAGCCTTCTCCCTCTGCTATTTTCCTCCCTTCTTCTAAGGACACAATTCACATTAGATGAGGGCCCACCCTAAATCTGTTTGGTCTCGTCTTAACTAATCACATCTCCAAAGATCTTTTTTCTAAATAGGATCCCATTCACAGGACCAGGAGTTAGGATTTCAACATACTTTTGGGGGTGGGGGGACACAATTTGACCCATAACAGAGTCTGCTATGGAACAAAGCATAGACATTCTTCACTTCCTCCTTCCATGTCTTTCCATCAAATTATCCCAAGTCTTTTTTTATTTTGCATTTTAAAGATTTTCAATCTGAAGGAAAGATTATCAAATATAATCAAGTAGGGAATTTACAATGGGTCATGAAGTCTTAAGAAGCTTTTGCTGTTATAAATTACAATCAATAGTACCTATTTTCTTACCAGATTGTATCAAGAAGCCTGTTTACATGACACAGAAGACCAATCAGATACCTCATGCTTTAATCCAGAATATATTCTCACTTCTAAATCCAAAGTGAATACTAGCCCCTGCCTATAGGAATTTCCTGGTGTCTTATTCTTGGATCTTGTCCCCTTTCCTGTTGTTTCATCTTCGTGAGTAAGAAATGCTCTTTCAATTGGATTTATTCTTGCATTTCAGCATATTTTGCACCGGATGTTATATCTGGCTCAGGTCTCCTTGAGGTAGTCCCTTCCTACTAGCCCCTGAAGTTCCAGCCCCACTCTTTCTGCTCACACCTCATGGAGAAGAATGCCCCCTTGTCTGGGAGCTCCATGCTTTAGCCCTCCTTCCACTGATCTGCTTTAGTCTCTATTACCCTGATTAGAAGCAATTTTGCCTTAAACTCCCTAATCATGCATTTCTCCTACTCATTTTGTTTGTTTGTTTATTGGAGTCTTTTTCAGTTTAGCTGTCATATGCTGCTAGCTTTCACTGAATATTGGTATTTTTATGTCTAAGGTGTTTTATCTTTCCTTCTTAATGGCCATGTGGCCTATCAGAAGATGGACTGCTCTCTATTTTCCTCTTACAGGGTTTCTGGTCAGTGTTTTCCTATTTCGGAGATCCTCGTTTCCTGCACATTATTATCTAGTTTCTATTTCCTGGCTAAAAATTATTTTAGTTCACAGTCAATTTGCAAGCTTGAGATCATTAGCACAACCTGAGGGAAACACCTTGACTCTCTAGTCCAGTTACTGGCTCTATGTATACGCCTGAGGTTCTCTGAAATGGCTCTCCTTCAGGCGTCTCATTTACCTACTGTAGCCCTCTACTTCATTTCTGTCCATTTATTTTCAATTAAAATTTTATATAGCAACAAAACAAAAAATGGCATAAAGAGCCATATCCACAATTTTCACTAATGGGAGAAAGACGGTCAATTCTGAATAATTGTCCCCTAACATTCAGCACGTCTGTTCCAAATAATACACAATTCAGTAAATATTTAATTTGAAATGAACTGACAAACTATAGGCCTCCAAAGGATGGGGACCTCCACTTTATTTACATGTAAGCCTTAGAAAACATTTTTATTTGTAAATGGTTCTTGCCCAATCTTGGGCCATCCTGTTCTAAAATAATTCAGAGTAACAATTGGCTCTGGTAATTAAGAAAACTTACCTACTTCTTAGATATAGAGTAGCACTTTATTTTTTTCATTTGAGGAAAGGTTACATACATGTCACCATTTTTTTAAATCATAAACTTCTTTATAGCTATATTATCCTTTTAACTAGGAATCATGTTCTGTTAATAAAGCTGAATGAGTGCTTTACGAAAGTTTTTTTTAGCAGCCCAGCTTGTAACTGCATAACAAATAGGAATAGCCTCACCTCCCCCAGAAAGTCAAATCAATCTCAGGATAAAATACATTTGAAAGTACTTTTCTCTCATCATTTTCGTGGTGGTAATTCTTTATCGTAATTTCAGCTGAGGCAGATACAGAGCCACCTTGAAGTTTAACAACAAGACAAAGATACATTGAGCTGAAATCAAGAGAGAAAAATGTAAAGTGAGAAAAAATAGGTCACCCATGTTGTTTCATAATTATACTATGGATTTTCCTTCCAATAAATTACTCTACCAACGCATCTAGCATAAATGTAAATTATCCATGGGGATTTTACAGATGATCAGTGATGACATTAATATATTGCTCAGCTGAAATCCATTATGCTAAAACAGGAGCCTAGATATAAAAGGTTGAAAATCTAATCAATAACTTGCTGAAAGAAAATTTATTAGAGAGGATTCACAGTACTTTTATAGAGAAACTAAATGGATAAATATTAATACAAGCACCTAAAATAATATTTGATCCCTGCTCTGTGAATGCATTAAGTTGGTATTAGTAAAACTCTTACCATCATTTAAATGCTTGCTTTTCTTTTCCCTGTTAAGTCAACCTTGAGCAACATATTGGTTGAGGGGTTACCTGGCAAATAAAGATTGTATATACAGCAATTAGGAAAATTCAAACGACAAAGTTAGAAGGACAGACTTTTTTGTTTTCCCTGGTCAAAGTACTCCATGGTGGCACTCTCAAGGGTAAAAATTTAAGGAAAAATAAAACAGAATCTCCAGATTCAATTTTATTTGCTTCCTGGATGCCCAAGATGCAGTTTTCATTCAGGCTCATAAACCTCAGATTTTAGGACCTCAGTCTTTGACAAATTTTCAGTCCATGCACAGAAACACAAGCACATGATTTCAATATCTCCCAATCCTCTGTTGGTCAACTGAAGGAAGTATATAGAAATTGGGAACATCCATGTATATTTTTTCCAGCCAAGCTTACACATACAGAAAGAATTAAAAAATTGTCTATTATCAAAACAAATAAAATATATTAAACCTTATTTATAGTATATTAATTAGAAATGCTAAAATGTCTATTTAATGACACATCTACATTTATTCTTACAGTAATCATTAATTAACAATGACTCCAAGACCCAGAGAATATCATGTATTAATCAGAGAAAAGTGAAATTATTATCAATTTAAAGATGTTTTATTGCATTATAATCCTTTGGAAAGTTACAATTTTATATGGGTCTTTATCAGAGTCCTGGATTTTTATAAACTCCATCTCCTTACCTTCACAGATAGCAATGTGTTTGCTTATACAACATTTTGCCTAATATAACTACAGAAAAAGTTGAATCTTGGGTCTCAGTTTCACATCTTGCAAGTTTATGTTATACTTGCCTTATTGGTGAGAAAAATAAAACAAATTAAAATGCAGGCTCCATAGCAGCTGGAGGTTGGGGTGTTCATTTTCAGTTGAGAGCTGATAATTAGACTGCATCCATTCAAGCACATAACGAACAGTAAGATGGTTCTGCTCCTGACAAAAGTGTTCTGGAGCAATTTCATTTCTAATTATGGGTCCTGATAGAATATGCCTGTACTTAATCTATAGTGGAAAATAATCTACTGGGAAATAAGAGAACCAAGATATTGAAATCACATTTTAAGTTAGAAGTTGGCAATGAGTACTGTTGGAAATAACTCCTGTCCAAAATATGGATGAGCTTTTTTTGCAAAATGACAAAAATCTGTAAGAGAAAAGTAATTTCTTTTCCAAGATCTTGTCTGGGAGTGAAGTATAGATAGCATATAATGATATACTTGTAGCTGTAGATAAGGATGTAGAGGTAGATATATTAGGTCTCCACCTACTATGGGACAGAGACAGAAATAGAGACAGAGAAAGAGGTAAAGCAGTTCTTATTCAAACACATCTGAACACTCTCATGCTCCAAGCTAAATTCTCTGAGTTAGCAATTAAGCAAAGATAACTTAAGTACTTTGAAAGTGTCATTAAATTGATCAGGTCATTGAAGCAATAAATTTTAATGGCATGAATTAATCCATTGTTTCAAAAGTTATCGATTATTTCATGGAAATATTATATACTTAGGCATATACCTAATATACTTAGGTATATAAGTGTTATATACCTATAATACAAAATAGTATTATATACTTAGGTAAACAGCCTCAGCCCTTCACTTACCATTCGCTAGCTTATAGGGTAACAAACTCTTCAGGACCTAAATTATGTATTTAATATTTTGGATATTGAATAGGATTAATAGCGGTCTAGCATCTTTAGATAATCCCCTAGACTCAAGAAAAATTTTGCCTTCCATGTGAATGTAACATTACCTCAATAAAAACAAATAAATAGAATTAAAAGTAAAAATAAAATACACTTGACCCTATTCTGAGATACAGAATGGTTAGCTTTATCTTTTATGCCTGGTTGAAGAATCATAGTTTGGTTAGAACTAGGATCTGAGTCCAGTGATTATAGCGCTTTCATAAAACACTAAACACGATATTATCTCTGTCTCTTAAAAAAAATGAATTTGTTGTTTCACTGTTTACTCAATGGACTAATCCATCGAATACAGTCACAATTTCCTCACATTTCTTTATTTCAGATTCTTGTGTTCTCTTAAATTAAATGTGATTTTAGTCATTAGAAAACAGCACCATTATATTATGTGCCCCACTGAGCAGTTTGCACATTAGTGCCACTTAAAATTTGAAATATCAACAAAATTCATTTGTTATGTCTTCTAAAATATGTATCAATTTTCTTGGATCAAAATATGATGCAGTTGTGTTCAACAATTTACAGTGGCTGCCTAAGGTAGTCGTATCTCTGAATGTTACCTTTATCCTATCATTGTTGCTTTGAAAACTATTGCTTTTTTTCTCTTTTTGCTTTATGTATATGTTATATTATACAATTTTAAAAGTTAAAAAAAACTCATTGTTACATTTTCCAAAGCCTTGACATCCAAAGAAACACTATTACTGTGACATGCTTCATGAGAGAACAAAGTTATGTGTACAAATATATTTGTAAGTCTTTGGGCTCATTTCCATTCTTGAAAACTCAAAACACACATTAAAATATTAAAACCTCTGATGAATTCTTGTGTAAGAGAAAGCCACTTATACTTGTTAACTTTTGTTTAAACTCGACACTTCTTAAAAGCTTATTTGACCCTTGAGCCAAGAAAGACTTTTAGTGTAACAGTTTAATATCCACAAAACTATTTTCTTCATAACATACTTTGAAAATGCCGGCTTGTTGAAATGTATTATTTTAACTACATACAAGTCACCACAGGGATGTAAGGGTTAAGTGGTCGTAGATGGATTGGAACAAATTGCTACTCGTATGGAAATCAGAAGAGCTATTTTTGAAATTTGATAAACCAACAAATGGGGACGGTGGTTAAGAATGTTAAGGGAATTTTAGGTGATTGCCTTGGTTACAAAAAAGAAGAAAACTATCAGAACTAAGCCCAGAAAAATAATGATCCTAGAATAATAATAAATACACACATGATGAAATATATATTTTTCTTAAATAAAATTGCTCAGATACCCAGATCTTCTCATGACATGTCTTACTTTGGAAAAAATCGCCTCCAGCACCCCAAACAGCACCCCATATACACATACATACACACCCAGTTATATTTTTTATTTCATTCAATCACAGTATTTTATTCACTTCAATTCAGGTACAGTGATATTTCTGATATGTTAAGTAACTACTAATTCATAGTGCAATATTGGTTGCAATCAATGCTTAATATTTTATGCTGATAATTTAGTATGCAATAAATGAGGCTCTAATTCTTGTCTACTTTGTCAACTCCCTCTCAGAGTTACTCAGAAATATTTAGACATTTAAAGCATGTTGTACATACCAGAGTATTGTCATTAACCATAAAATATCATTAGAAGAGAGCCTGAGATTGATGAGCTTAATGGAAATTAAAGTCTATCAGGTTTTGGGAGATAAATCTAGGCAATCTACTTTATAAAAAAATTCCATTACTCCATTGAGGATGGAAGTTCTGAGGTGGGGACTGCATTTTAAGATACAATAAGTAAAACTAGCAAAGTTCATATTGAATAATAGTGTTCTCCATAGCACAAACACTACCAAGGTTCATATTTCAAAAGTGAAAAGAACTGAGGAATTGCCAAAGAGTGAAAGGAAATGTGAATTGTTTTATTAGTAGCTGTAAAAGTTGCTGTATAAAACACACATCTTAGGGATGGGAGTTCCTTGAAGATGGCAAATAGAATAGGTCGAGTTCACCCCTGCTCCCAGGAACAGCTGGAGAAGGGACAAGAAGGTGACTAAGACAATGTTTCCAGGGTGTAAGTGACCTGGGAGGGTCTTCTACACCATATAGGGAGACCCTGGTTGCAAAAGCTGAAGAATTGAGATGCAGAGACTGGCTGGCTGGTACAAAGACCCTAATGTAGAAACCCTGAGCCCTCAAAAGTGCACGGATGACGAGATGGGAACTAGGAAGTAAAGCCAAGCCACGTTCCTTGAACATGCTACCCTCACCAGCACAGTCACATGACATGTGACTCACCCCACATTCCACACACCTGAACCCTGTCACCCACCACTCCCACTGCACTCCAAGTGCCCCTGCCCACCCTCACCCTGTGAATACCTGCCCCATACTCCCACACCAAGTGCCTGCATACCTGCCCCAACCCAACCCACATTTCTTGCACAGTAGTCTCACCCTGCCCCTCCCAAGACCCACCTCCTCATTCCTGCGCCCGGCAGGTGGTTGCCAGTGCATAAAGGGTAAGGGCACTTACCTTCATACCCAGGCTACACTGGCCCCCAGCTCATAGAGTCGCACAACCCCACCCTGCCCCTCCTGAGCTCTGCACATGTGTGCATCATTTTATGACACCCTTCAGTCACGCCACCCCAGCTCTGGGAAGCACTGACCTGCACATTCCAGCCACAACCTCAGGCTCAACTCCAACCCACTGACACTTAGCCTTGCACACATGCATATAAGGGCTCCACCCCCTAGAGCAGTACACCCTACCCCCAACACCCACACACTTATACAGTCACATCCTCCCAATTGCCAGGTGCCCATGCATTTGTGCACTGACTTCTTGACTCCTGCACCCCAATTTCCTGCCCCACAAACATGCACAGTTTTCCCCCCCACCCCCCACAGCTCTTATACCTGACAGGTGATCCCATGTGCATCTGTGTTACACAGCCCCACCCTGCACACACATTGACACCTGCTCCAACCCCCTCCACATCTGTGCACAGGGCCAGGGCACTGCCCACCCTACACCACCACAGCCACCACCCCCAATTCCTGCAACCCCTTTGACCTGTGCCTGCCCCTACACACTCCCACATCTACATCCAGATACTTCTGGATCCCTCCCCCTTCATAAGGATACAACACACTCAGTCCTACCTCCCTATGCCCAACCTCTAAGCCACCTACCCTACACCCTGATACCCACAACCCAGCCATATCCTACCTGCACACCAGCTCCCGTACATCCACATTGCCTCCCCATCAGCCTCCCACAGCACTCTAACTCTGTGTCCCCAATGCTGCACCCTGCTTCTGCGCTCCAAGGACCCTGAGCTGCACCACATACTCACAGCCCCTGCACCGCAATTCTACAACCCCATGATCCACACCCAATACTCAAAGGCACCAGCATAGAATTCTCAACCTGTACCTACACTTGGATGCACTCATCACTGCACTGTTGTGCCCCACTCTGCACCATGCAGCCTGCTCCACATCCATCCTGCTAATACAAAGCTTTTAGACTACTGAAGGAAATCAACCTCCAAAGTAAACCTATCAAGATATTTATATACTACAAAGACAACAGAACATAACAAGATGCAGACAGATATAGCCCAGCCTAATGATCAAATTAACACACCAGAGGAGACACAGACTTTGAAACAACTAATCAAAGACATTCATATACTACTACTAAATAAAATACATAGGATGGCTAATGACATAAAGGAGATCAAGAAGACACTAGAAGAACATAAAGAGTAATTTGAAAGAATAAATAGAAAAATGGCAGGTATCACAGAGTTTAAAGATGCTGGAGACAAAAGAAAAATATTCTCAAGACACGGAAAAGCAGATTTGAAGAGGCAGAAGAAAGAATAAGTGAACTAGAGTACAGGACAACTAATTTCAAACACTCAAAATAGCAAATGGCAAAAAAGATGGAAAATTTTGAGTTGGATGTCAGGGAAATGATGGATAAAACAAAGTGCATAAATATAAGAATATACTGGTGTCCCAGAGGAGAAGAGAAGAGCAAAGGGCTAGAAAGATTGATTAAGAATATAATGGGAGAAAACTTCCTAACCTTTTTAAAGGGCTAAATATGCAAATCAAAGAAGTCCAGTGAACTCCAAATAGAATAAATCCAAATAGGACTTCCCCAAGACAAATACTAATCAGTCTGTTGAATGCTGAAGAGAAGCAGAAAATCCTGAAAGTGATAAGAGAAAAACAATCTACCACATACAAGGAAAACCACAAGACTGAATTCAGACTGCTCAATGGGCATTATGGAGGTGAGAAGGCAGTGGTATGATCTATTTAAGATCCTGAAAGAAATACTTTCAGTATTTAAAGAAATACTTTAAAACCGTGCTTCAAAACTGAAGGAGAGATTAAAATTTTCACAGAATAACAAATCCTGAAATAATTTGTCAACAAGAGATCAGCCCTACAAGAAATACTAAAGGGAGTTCTGACAGTTAAAAAAAAAAAAAAAAAAAAAAAAAGAGGGAGATCTAGAAAAGGGCACAGAATGGAAGAGCATCAGTAAGGGTATCTCAAAGGATAAAAAAGAGATAGAGGGGAAAGAATATATAGATCTGACAAACAAAATCTAAAGAAGATGGTGCATTCAAGAAATGTCTTTTCTGTAATAACTTTGAATGTTAATGGACTAAACCTACCAATTAAAAGATACAGATTGGCAGAATGGATTAAGAAATGTAATCCTGCTATATGCTGTTTACAAGAGACTCATCTAAGACATGAGGATACAAATAGATTGAAAGAGAAATGATGGAAAAAGATGTTCCACACACGTTGCAACCAAAAGAAAACGGGAGTAGCTATACTTATATTGGATGAAATAGACTTTAAATGTAAACACATCATAAGAGACAAAGAAGGCCACTATATATTAATAAAAGGGACCATTCACCAAGAAAAAATAACAATCATAAATGTTTATGCCCCCAATCAAGGAACTCCAAAGTACATGAGACAGACATTAGCATTCTGAAGGGAGCAACAGACATTTAATAATAATAGTAGGAGACTTCAATACACCACTCCCCTCTATAGATAGAACTAGACAGAAGATCAACAAGGAAATAGAGAAGTCAAATAACTTGATAAATGAATTAGGCCTAACAGACATATATAGATCATTACACCCTAAAATACCAGGATATATATTCTTCTCTAGTGCTCATGGAACAATTTCCAGGATAGATCATATGCTGGGGCACAAAACAGGTCTTTATAAATTTTAAAGCATTGAAATTATTCAAAGCATTTTCTCTGATCACAATGGAATGAAGTTGGATCTCACTAGCCATGAAAGAATGAGAACATTCACAAATACATGGAGATTAAATAGCACACTTTTAAATAACCAGTGGGTCAAAGAAGAAATTGCTAGAGAAATCAGCAGCTATCTGGAGATGAAAGGAAATGAGAATACAACATATTAGAACTTATGGGATGCAGCAAAGGCTGTGCTGAGAGGAAAATTTATTGTCCTAAATGCCTATATTAAAAAATAAGAAAGAACAAAAAATAAGGAATTAAGTGCTCAATTGGAGGAACTTGAGAAAGAACAGCAAGTTAGCCCCAAAGCAAATAGAAAAATAAACATAACAAAGATTAAGGCAGAGTTAAATGAATAGGAGAATAACAACACACAAAAAATAGAATCAATAAAAATAGAAATTGGTTCTTTGAGAAAGTCAATGAAATCAATGGGCCACTAGCAAGGCTGACAAAGAAAAAAAGAGAGAGGATTCAAATAAACAAAATCAGAAATGAAAGAGGGGTCACTACCACAAACCCTGAAGAAATAAAAGAAATCAAAAGACAATACTTTAAACAACTATATGCCAATAAACTAGACAACTTAGATGAAATGGACAAATTCCTGGAAACACACAAACAAGCTACACTGACTCAGGAAGAAATAGATCTCAACAAACCAATCAAAAGTAAAGAGATTTAATCAGTCATCAAAAATCTTCCTACAAAGAAAAGTCCAGGACCAAAAGACTTCATGGGGACTTTTATCAAACATTCCAAAAAAAACTAACACCGATCCGGTTAAAATTTTTCCAAAATATTGAGGAAAAAGGAACACCACGTAACTCATTTTATGATGCTAACATTACTTTAATACCAAAACCAAGTAAAGATACTACAAGAAAGAAAAATTACAGACCAATCTTCCTAATGAACACAGATGACAAAATTCTCAACAAAATACTAGCAAATCAATTACAACAACACATTAAAGGAATAATACACCATGATCAAGTAGGGTTTACACCAGGAATTCAAGAATGGTTCAACATAAGAAAATCCATCAACATAATATAGTGCATTAACATCAACATAATATAGTGCATTAACAAATCGAAAGGGAAAAATCACATGATCATCTCGATTGATGCTGAAAAAACATTCGACAAAATTCAACATCCTTTTCTGATGAAAACACATCAAAATATAGGAATCAAAGATAACTTCCTCAATATGATAAAGAGCATATATGAAAAAACCATAGCCAGCATTGTACTCAGTGGAGAGAGACTGAAAACTTTTCCCTCTAGGATCAGGAATGAGACAAAGATGCCCTTGGTTACCACTACTATTCAACGTTGTACTAGAAGCTCTAGCTAGAGCAATTAGACAGAACAAAGAAATAAAAGACATCCAATTGGAAAAGAAGAAGTAAACTTTTCATTATTTTCAGATGACATGATACTGTACTTGGAATATCCTGAAAAATCTACAACAAAATTACTTGAGCTAATAAACCAATTCAGCAAGATGGAGATGTGTCAGTTTGAAAGGACTATGTGCCCTAGAAAAGCCATGCATTAATCCTGGTCCAATCTTGTGGGAGCAACCCTTTCTTTTAATCCCTATTCAATAATAGGTTGGAATCTTTTGCTTAGATTATCTCCATGGAGATGTGACTCACCTAATTGTGGGTATTAACCTTGGATTAGAGGGAGATGTGACTACACTCATTCAAGGTGGGTCTTAATTAGTTTAAATTCTTTAAAAGAGAAGGCATTTTGGAGAAAGCTTCAGAATGATGAGATCCAGGAGAGTGATGAGAACCACAAGAGCATATGCAACCAGAGACCTTTGGAGATAAAGAAAGAAAATGCCCCCAAGGTAACTTTTTGAAGCTAGAAGTCTGGAGAGAATGCTAGCAGACATCACCATGTTTGTCATGTGCCTTTCCAGTTGAGAGTTCAACCCTAAACTTCAACAGCCTTTCTTGAATAATTGTAACCTCTTGTTGGTGCTTTAATTTGGTCATTTTTATAGACTTGCTTTAATTTGGACAGTTTCACAGGCTTAGAACTGCAAACTAGCAATTTAATAAATTCCCTTTTTTAAAAGCCATTCTGTTACTGGTATATTGCATTCCAACAGCTAGCAAACTAGAACAGGTGGGATATAATATTAATGTGCAAAAATCAATAATGGTTCTATACATAAGCAATGATTTAACTGAGGAGTCAGTTAAGGAAAATATTCCATTCAAAATAGCAACTAAAAGAATCAAGTACCTAGAAATGAACTTAACTAGGGATATAAAGGACTTGTACACAGAACACTACATAACATTGCTAATATAAATCAAAGAAGATCTAAGATGGAAAGGCATTCCCTGCTCATGAATAGGTAGGTTAAGTACAGTTAAGATGTCAATTCTACCCAAACTGATCTACAGATTCAATGCAGTACCAATCAATATTCCAATACCAATTTTGAAGACTTGGAAAAGATAGTTACCAAATTCATCTGAAAGGGAAAGAGACACTGAATAGCTAAAACAACCTAAAATAGAAAAATGAAGTGGGAGAATAAACACTTCCTGACTTTAAAACTTATTATAAAGCCACAGTGGTCAAAACAGCATGGTAATGGCACAAAGATTGAAGTATTGGCCAATGGAATCAAATTGAGACTACAGAAATAAACCACCAAATCTGTGGTCAACTTTTTTTTGACAAGGCCCCCAAATCCACTGAACAGGGACAAGTTAGTATTTACAACAAATGGACATGGGAGAATTGGATATCAATAGCCAAAGGAATGAAAGAGGACCCTTACCTTACACCCTTTACAAAACTGAACTTAAAATAGATCAAACACCTAAATATAAACACTAGTACCATAAACCTTCTAGAAGAAAATGTAGGGGACCATATTTAAGACCTAGTAATAAGAGGTAGTTTCCTAAACTTTACACCCAAAGCACAAGCAACAAAAGAAAAAATAAACAATTAGGAACTCCTCAAAATCAAATGCTTTTGCACCTCAAAAGACTTTTTTCAAAAAAGTGAGGAGGCAGCCAATTCAATGGGAGAAAATATTTGGAAATCACACATCGGATAAAGTTTTGATATCCTGTATACATAAAGAAATCATACAACTCAACAGCAAAAGAACAAACAACCTAATTTTAAAATGTGCTAAAGATATGAATAAGCATTTTTCTGAAGTCCAACACAGATGGCTCAAAAGCACATGAAGAGATGCTCATTTTCATCAGCTATAAAGGAAATGCAGATCAAGACTACAATGAGATACCACCTCACACCTATAAGAGTGGCTGCTTCTAAAAAAACAGGAAACTACAAATGTTGGAGAGGATGTGGAGAAATTGGGACACTTATGCACTGCTGTTGGGACTGCATAATGGTACAGCTGCTGTGGAAGACAGTTTGGTGTATCCTTAGAAAACTAAATATTGAGTTGCCCTATGACCTGGCAATAGCACTATTCAGTGTATACCCAGAAGAGCTGAAAGCAGTAGCACAAATAGGCATTTGCACACTGATGTCCATGGCATCACCAAAAGATGGAAACAATTCAAATACCCATCAACAGATGAGTGGATTGACAAAATGTGGTATATACATATGATGGAATGTTATGCAGCAGTAAGACAAAATGATGCCCTGAAGCAAATGACAGGATGGATAAGCCTTGAGGACATAATGCTGAGTGAAATAAGCCAGATACAAAAGGATAGATACTGTATGACTCCACTTTTATGACTACAGTAAAGGTAAACTCAGAGGCTTATAATACAGAATATGAGGGATTTAGAGATACATAGAAGCTAGAAATGAGTGAACGGTTAGCTAATGAGGTTGAACTCAAATGTAAGGGAATAGATAGAAGTGAAGGCAGTTCACTAGTGGGTCTATAAGTAATATTACCACATTGAAAGTAAATATGATTGAAAGGGATTTTATAGACCTATGGGACCCCCTGATCAACAAACAAAAAATATAAATAATTCCTTGCATGAGCTACTTCAAAGGTATGATTCATGTACAAAGAGAGTTTAAGATCAGCATATAGGAGAAAACTGCTGTTGCATGCTATGGAATATGTTTAACAGAAAAACATCAGTACTACCACAGCAATACCAGGAATAAATAGTCTATCTCAACCTGTCTAGATAGCTCATTTAAAGAACTGAAACACAGGAAGCCCAGAATGAGAATAAGGACTTTTTATCCTTTATAGCTTAATACAATGCCTGGATATATCCCAGAATATATTAAGCAGATAATCAAAAAGGAATGGCAAAGTTCCCTGTGGAATGGGAAAAATATATGGAACTATTAAACTTTGCCACTGGGGAAACCCTGGTACTGTGTCAAACATTAGGGACACCCAAATCAATAGGCCAAGCCCTTGATCTCAAGGCTTGCCCTTGTGAACCTTATATATGTAGCAGAAAAGCTGAGCCCACTTATAGGTGTGCCTAAGAGTCACCTCTGGAGGACCTCTTTTGTTGCTCAGATGTGTCCTCACTCTCTCTAAGCCCAACTCTGTGAGTGAAATCATTGCCTTCTCCACTAACATCCAGGGGTGAAAGTCTCCCTGGCTACATGGGAGATGACTCCCAGGGATGAGTCTGGCCCCGACACCATGGGATCGATAATGCCATTCTGAACAAAAGGAGGAAAAGAAGTGTAACAGATAAGGTATGAGTGACTGAAATAGTTCAAATAGAGTCAAGAAGTTACTCTGGAGGTCATTCTTACGCAAATTTCAGTTAAACATCTATCTATCTATCTATCTATCTACCTATCATAACTTGCCAGACCCCAACCAAAACCATTCCAGCCAATCCTAAAGAACACCTAAGGCAATATATAAGATTCTACGAAGGTTCCATGCACTAGGGTAACTTTCCAGAAACCTACAACCTTCAGATGGGTTCCTGGAGCAGAAAAGTCCTGAAACCTAGAAGGCCAACTTCTCTAGAACATCAGCCAGTTCCATTTCCCTACCCCTAATGAAAAAGTTAAAATGGGCATAGCCTAAATGCCCCTAAAGAGTGGAAAACAGATCAAAGTTGATGATGGAGTTATACAGAGAAAGTAGGGCTTAACAAACAAGTACGATTGCTGAATCATTATATTGATATTTCTTTTAGTCTTCAGTGTCCTAGAGCAGATAGAGGTAAAAGTCTAAAATTGTGGAATTGTAAACCATACCAAATCTGTTTTACAACTAATTGTGCTGTGCTTTGAAATGTACTGCTTTTGTATATATGCTAATTTTCACAAAAAAGAAAAAAAAAGTAATGATAAAAAACTATATATCCCTTCTAGCCTCCAATGTTCTGGAGCAACTAGAAGGAAAAACTGAAAGGATGGTATGGTAGCTCATGACAAACTTTGAATTTGTCCTGTAACTACTTGTTGAAGAGTGCTTTGAAAACTAAAGCTTTTTCTTTCTTTGCTTTGTATATATGTTATGTTATACAATTTTAAAAGTTAAAAAAAATACATATGTCTTTCTTCTTTCACAACATATAAAATACTACCTATACTAAATATTTAAAATCTGCAAAATGTGACTATTTTTAAATATTTATATTTTTCATTTTATTCTTCCTATTGTTCTCTTTGGGACAAAACTCATGAGTGGACAGAGAGAATTGTAGATTAAAAAAATAAAGGAATAGAAGTAAATTTAGGGCTCACTACTTTTATGAGTTGTTTATTAATGTTTCAGGAGGTGAATAAACATTATAAATACATGAATTTTATTATAAAACAGTATGCTATGATACAAACATAATATTAAACATATTACATTTGTTTAATAATATAGCTCAAGTTATTTAAATAGCACAAATGCATAAGCAGAAGATTACAAATGAAGTGATGATGTTTCAGAATGTTGGAGGAACATGTGTGTATCTGCTTCAGCAAGAAGTATATGTATAGGGTGGGCCACAGTGGCTTAGCAGGTAAGAATGCTTGCCTGCCATGCCCGAGGACCCGGGTTCAATTCCCGGTGCCTGCCCATGTAAAAAAAAAAAAAAAAAGTATATGTATGTTTCATCTTTAAACTTCAATACACTCATCTTAAAATCTATTTATTGAAAAATTATAGACCCAAAATTAATAAATTCATTGCCAGTCATATGGTTTAATAAATAAGACATAACTACCTAAATCAATAAAGATGAAATTGCATGGCATAATTTAAAGGCATGGAAAGCAGCAGTTATAAATCACATCCTACTCAAGCCACACAGTTAATAAGATAATGACAAAAGACACTTTTCCTTCATATTCTGGCAATTCTATTTTTAGTGTACAACACACAATAGAAGTTGCATAGTGCTGTCTGACACACTATGATATATTAGTGTTATATACTTCTCAGATAAAAACTGATGAGAATAGATGGGTATAAAATTCAATAAGCCTTAGTAATTTGCCTTATAGGTCACTAGCAAGTTGCTTTTTAGAAATAAGGAAGCGCATGCTTAAACTACCAAAGATCTAGCAATCAGAGAGGGAATTCAGAGGGAATTTGTGGAATTTATTAAATAGGCGTAAGGAAGGGCATAAATGTTAATTCTTGGGGAAAAAATGACTAAAGAGTGAGAAAAATCATGGAGAAAAAGAAAGCAGTGAAATGTTTTCAATTTATTTGACCAGACAATGAATGGGAATTTAATGAAGCATTGTTTAATTCCAGGAAAGATTGAAACTAATCACAACTACTTTAAGCTTCCTACAGAAAGAGTTCTGTTCCTTATAATAATATTCTAAAATTAATATTTTTAAATCACATGGAAATGAAGTAATTATCAGGTGGAATCTGAGCCTTGCTTCACTCATCTACCTCCATCTTGGGATAAGTTTTTGGGGAGAAGTTTGGAAGGAGATTTTGCTATTCTAATAAGATCAAGGACAAGAAGTAAGAAATTTTAATGGAGGTTGAAATAATTGACTACAGTCTTCTAAAACAAAAGAATTTTCTGTATCGGTTATTTCTCTTGTTGACTAGTCACACCAGGGTAGGTAATAAAACATTGGGTTGCATATCTAGTACGTCTTACCCATTCTTTTAGAAACTTAGTATCCACTGCTTGGATGAAAAATCCAAAACAGAAAGGCTGAAGCTCACTATCCTGATCCTGCTATAAACAAGGTAATGATGGAGCAATTATATAGCTCTCTGCTTAGATTGTTTTCCTTCTACTCAGAGAATTGAATTCATCTGGTGTAGAATAGTAGTAGAATTGGTAGCCTAGAAGAAAGTTGCAACTTTCTCTAGAAGAAAATATTTTAAATTGTTAGTGAAAATCAATGCTATTCCATCACAGCATAGATGGGTGGTATGAGACCATAGCTAAACAAGAGAGATGATGAAAAATTATATAGTTTTGCAGTTCCACATGGGGTTTTAATATTAAAAAATGTATTTAAAATATATCAACCTCTCAGTCTACAACTACATTAAAATATTCCTGTAGAAATTCATTTTAAAACTAAAAATAATTGGCCTTTGATTACCCATGACACATTCCACTCTTTCTTTCATCAATAGCTATGATTAGAATTCATTACACATGCTTGATATAATAGGTTATAAATCATATTAGAAGTCAAACTTGTTTGGTTTAGACCCAAAATCCCTATGTGCCAGTTTGAATCTGTGGTGGACTCCAGAAGAGCCATATCCTTTAATCCTCATTCAATATTGCTGGCTGGGAGTTTTTTTTTATTATTCCTATAGAGATATGACTCACCCAATTGTGGGTGATAGCTTTTGATTAGATGGCTACTATGGAATTGTGACTCCACCCATTCAGGTGGGTCTTAATTAGTTTACTAGAATACTTTAAAAGAGGAAGTATTTTGGAGAGAAAGCTGAGCCACAAGAAGCAGAGCGCATGCAGCCAGAGACCTTTGGAGATGAAGAAGAAAAATGCCCCTGTGGGAGCTTTATGAAACAAGAAGCCTGGAGAGAAAGCTAGCAGACATCGCCATGTATGCTCTATGCCTTCAGGTTGAGAGAGAAACCCTGAACTTCATGGGCCTTTCTTGAGTGAAGGTAAACACTTCTTGGTGCCTTAATTTGGATATTTCTTTAGCCTTACTTTAATTTGGACATTTTCACAATCTTAGAACTGCAAACTAGCAACTTAATAAATTCCTCTTTTTTAAAAGCCATTCAATTTCTGGTATATTGCATTCCAGCAGCTAGCAAAATAGAACACCCTATGATGTGCAACATGGAATAATGGAATAAAAGGACTATGGAGAGAAAAAGGGGAAGGATTCAATTTTGAGATCTGCTACCTCATATTCATGTTACACTGGTTAAGTCCTTTAAACTCTCTAACCTACAAAATAAAAAAAGAAAGAACTGCTAATATCTTTTACAGAGAACTTGTGAAGATTCAATGGCACTAATGACCAAAACCATTTTGTTAAGATTGAATAATAACTAGGCATTTGTTGTTATGGGCTATTGATTAGTAATAGCAGTGAACATACTTTTCCTTTCTTGTTCTGACAATTTGCAATTAATGCCTTGTCTTTATGCCTTACAGTGCATCAGAAAGCTGACAATTGTCAAGCAATTTATATATGAAACACTCTTGAAACTAAGCTACTAAAAGTTTTTTCAATCTGCTGGAAAATGTATGAACAAATGAAAATCCTGGTTTGTTTTCCCTTGAATGCTATGGATAACCTGGGTCATGCATGCTTGCCTTTGAGGCTGTATTTATTTTGATTTCTGATTTCACCCTCAACAGCGCCAACTATGGCACTATACACTACCATAGATGTAATGCCCACCATACGGTTAGTATAACCTTAATGTGGACCAAGAAATTGCATGACACTGGAATATATCATTTATATCACTTATAGACAGTTCCTTAGTTTCCAAAGTTGAAAATTTCTATTAGTTTACACATATCATCTCAACTTCATAAATATAACCATAAAAACTCTGACCATCAAATATGATTTTCATACTATATGCTGATATTTATAAATTTGAGTATCCTAAGTAAAATTATGAGTTCATGTGAGATATGAGAAGTAAAGAGCATCCAAAATATTAAATTAGATTTGTAGTAAAATCAAAATTTTAACTAATTATGAGAAAGTCCACCAACTGTATGAGCAGGGATAATATTATACAATTCTACTAAGAGGAATACCCTAAGAGACCTGAAAAGTACAACTATGAGAATTCTTGCACAGTTTGTGGGATTCACAGGAATTATATTGCCATGAAATATTGACAGACTTTCTAAGAAAAACAGTGAATTATAAGTTGACATTGAGTGTTTGGTTTTGGGCCCGACTTTGGAAAAAGAAAGGAAGCCCAACCTATCAAGGAGTTCCTACATAGTCCCCATGTCCCGGATAGACAGATGCAAAGTTTATTATGTCATCTTGTAGTACTAGTTAGATGTAAGTGGAAGGATCCAGCCTCAGCCCAGGCAATACTAACCCAAACTAATGCTGTATGTAATGGCAGTCACTGATTTATATACTTCTAAAGGTTACAAGTGTTTACCTGAGAATATCTACTCCTTAAATCCTCAACTATGTATCTCAATTTCTCTCACCATATTGATTTCCTTGCTCTAGAGTTCTTCATTAGTTTCACAGCCAGTTGTACCGCCTCTTCCTTTAACCAAATTCAATGGACAGTAATTCCTACTCTAGGCTCTGAGATTGACTCCCTACCATCTGGGAGTTGAGGAGCTTGACAGATGTCTTTCAACCATACAGAATCAGAGGGGAGAGGTGGGAGGAGAAAAATACTCCTGGAATCCAGTATTTTGATACAAAATTAAGTGTGCCCTGAAAATTGAAAATATAAATATCCTCAGAGAAAAACCTGTAAGTTTGCTATCCAGAAAGACCTCCATAACCATCTATCTCCCTTACTTCTCCTGTAGCACATGGACTACTAAAAGACTCACCTTCTTGTAAGTGGGGTTGGCCCATGAAACAGTTTTGCACAGCTAGAAATGTGTGGGTTTTAAAGTGACAGTCTTGGTCCATATGTTTCTTTGGTCCTTTGTCCTTTTCAAATTCCTTTCTACCAAGAGACAGAGCACCATGTCCTTACCATGAGCATGAGAGCCATTTGGGATAGTGGAGCAGAAAAATACAAGGAATGTGGGGATTTGATGACATGGAGCCACAACAAATCTTGCTGAACGAAAAAATAAAGTCTTGACTTTTTCTAAACTATGATTAATTACGCTTTTTCTAAATACAATTAAAATCATTTCTAATTGATACAACTCCTTAGAAGTGCAATTCTTCCTTTAATTTAATAGGCACTTGATACATTCAATATTACTTTGACAATCATTGTTGAAATTGTCATTTAACAAAAATAAAATAAAATATGATTCTCCAAACTTAATCTCTAGCAAAGGTGTATAATAAAAATAAAATTAAATTTCTGCAACAATTAAATATGTTCAGCTGTCCCAATTATATTTAAGGAACTCAAAGAATAAGTACTGAGGGACTTATTGCTACTTATTGGTGTATATTGGTGTAAATATAGAAAATATTTCACAGCAGAATAAAACTGTATCTTTTTATGATATCAAAATTGTTTATTGATCTTTTTCAGAGAAGACAAGAAGATGCAAGTATTAATAAAAAAAAGCCTACTAAGCAAATAAATTATGGTGATAATAGGCCCATCCCATAGATTTAATGTATACAATAAGAAGAAAATATGGATTTAAAAAGGATACAACAATTATGGATGGTGTAGAAACTAGTCTAAATATCCATAAAGGATTGAAACCCAAACTTTATCAAAGTAGCTTAAAAAAAAAACTGGTGATAGCACAGGATTTTGTAGAAATACCTATGATTTGGACACCATTCATTAATTTTTCTCTATTTAACTGGCATTTTGGGGAAAGCCTTTTTATAACTTTGGAATCATTTGTATATTGTTTATTAGTGAAAAAGCAGTTTCTAAAATAATGAAAAAGGAGTCCTGCCAAACTCTGGTTTAAGTAATACATACTATATTTTTGGAAACTTTTGTTGTTCAATTAGTCTTTTTTTCTACAAAGAGCACAAAGGGGGAAAATATCATCTTCTTTTTAAAGGTTCTTCCATTTCTGATTGATGAAAACCAGTTATATGAGATTTCGTTCCATATACATAAGAATTTTGCTTATCCATACGTAGGGTTTTTCCTCATTTGCCTCCATTGCCAATTAAAGTAGAGCTGGTTTTACTAAGCTCACTCAATTAAACAATATTCATTAAAATGTCAGTTAAAACCAAATACTCCTTTCCATAATCACTTTCAATATTCTGATATTTATATATTTAGCACTGTTATGTATATGTGTGGGGCAGGGGGCCACACAATCATAGCAGCTAGGAAAACAAGTAGCGAATTCCTGAATTAGTATCCTGGTGAATTCATTTCTAAGAAAGTTTTGAGCTTCTGTTAGCAAATTGAGTGGCCAATATTCTATTTGGAAGACACTTCAGAAATGAACAAGTTTTAACCCCATCATTTTTAATTTGTGGAAAATGAGTGTTGGAGAAGTAATGCAAATTGTCCAATCTCAGCTAACCTACCTAGTAAACTACAGTGCCTTCTGATAATACTGTTTTCATTCGTCTTGCTATACAATAGCCCAGAGACAAATTTTACTTTATTCTGTAATTTTAGCATTAACTTAGAATACCTGCTTGCTCCCTTCCCTTGATCTTAATTTATCCTTTGTATTCTCGTTTAAACTTCTTAAATAGGGTTTTTTCAAAGTTTAGTTAAATATATTGTATACACCATAATATATACCTTAAAAATAAAATTCTTATGAACTTCTATATATGTTTCTGCAATTCAAAGAGAATTTATAGCAAGGGTACAATGTCCTTCAACAGTATTACATGACATCACCCAGGATTAATTTCATCTAGCAAAGCCTAGATTAGTCTCCTTAATCAACAAGTGGTCAAAATTTACAAGATACCAATAAACCAAGTCAGGCATTTTTTTTTTCTTGTACTTTGCACCTATATAGTAACTCAGAATGCATTTAATTTTTAAGACCTAATACAAGACATATTTAGTCTTAAACATGTGCATTAGATTTCCAAATTCAAGAAAATTATGCATATTTTAAATTTACAAGACCGCATTTAATATGATGTATTAAGCTAAAATCACCAAGCCTTTTTTGAAACTAAAAATGTATACTTATCACTCTTTAAGTGGCAAAAAAAAAGAGAAGAGGAATAAAAGAAAACAGAGTCCTATATTTTAAAATCAGTTCTATTTGCTAGTAATATAAATAATGCACTGAGGTTTTAGGACATAAAGACACCATGACAAAGGATATCAGCTGCTTTTGACATGTCTGCGGTCTGATATACCAGGCAAGTAATAATAAAGCATAGCAATCTTTGAGCCTGGGTGTTAATAAAGGGTCTGGAGATGCCTTATCACTGAGAGCTTGATGTGTCATAGGAAAACAGAGCAATTACAACTGGAAGCAATTCTCTTGCTGTCTCTCTAACCATCCATTCTACATGATGCTTTAGGCAAAGGACAACTTGGGAAATTCAGAAAGAAGCAATAAAATCTACTAAAGCAGCTAAATTGTCTGCTAAAAGGCAGTGGACACTACCAAAAATGAGGCCATAAAAAGGAAATGCATTCCAAATCCCCTTGCAGTAGAGTTATAAATAAACATCTTTTTTTTTTCCACAAAGTTCCCCTGCATTGCCTAACCTCAAAATTTTCAGGACACTATTCTTCATATCCTAAGGCATGTACTTGGCTTTTCTGGTCTATTTATTTATTTATTTTTGTTTTGTTTCATTTTGTTTTTTGCCTCTGTACATGAATTTATTTCCGAAAAGGTTGTTTACCTGCTCTACAGCATTGGCCATCAGAGAATAGAATATTAAAAGGAATTTTGTGTGGCAAGCCAAGTTGTCAATTTTTGGTTCCTATTTTTTCTAAAGAATTATAAAAGGATGGTGACCTGAGATTATTATAACTAAAAGTAGTTGCCTATTAAATTGAGACAAATATACTGATGCATTAACCATCTTCTTTAAAGATAAACTCTGAAACCTCAGTGGCTTCGCCCAATATTCATTTCTTGCTCACATATATCTTCCTAAACAATCATTCTGAAACTCAGGTTGCCATCTTGTGCCTCTGTCCCCTTGTTTAGCTAATAGATGGCAAAAGAGATGCGGAAACACAGACAATCTCAGTCACCTCTAACCATCTCTATGTGAAGTCACACATATCACAACCCCTCATGTTTCATGGGCAAGAACTAATCACTTAGTTGTAAGTGGTGCATACAGTGGAGTGAGTAACGAAAAATGTACTCCCAGTGGCCAGCTGATTCCACCAGTAAACTATTTAATGGAAGAAAAGTACAAATATTAGATAGATAATAATTTCTGCTATACTTGAAAATCTATTTTAATAAGCAAGTATTTATTTAGTATTTATTCAATATATTAATAAATCCATGCAACTTTTTGTTTTCTGTACATTACTAATGGTCTCCAATTATTGAGCACATACTGTATAGTAGGCATTTTATGCATACCTGCTCAATTTTTTATAATATCTCCATTTTCTGACTTATTGAAAGCCAGAAATGAATAAAAGCTTTCTTAAATTTTGCAACTACTAAGTAGTTGTATTCCTACAATTAAGAAAAAATTGCTGTTCGACTCCCAAATGATAAAATGGAGGTCCAGTACATTATTGGATTCTTTGGGTATTGGATAGACTTTGTGCCCTACTTGCACATTCTACTTAGTCCTTTTTGTCAGCTATAGGAGAAAAAGCCACTCTGTGCCTTGCATCCCCCCACCCCCCAGCTTACACCCATCACTGCCCTGGGCCTGGCTCTTATTTGGAAACTGGACAGTGAGTGCATACATGACTCAGGTTTGTCTTCCTTATAGGGTGAACCTCTCCTGTTCCAGTGCACGGTGAACTTCTCTATATGGCCTATTTGTATGCATCGCATGGTACCTGGCCAACCCCACTAGTATATCTGTTTCTGGCCAACCCCACTGGTATATCTGTTCCTGGAAGCAGGAGGAACAAATCTCCTCACCTGCAACACAAGAAGAGTTTGCACAGATCTTCACCATACATCAGCTTTCGGGAGCAACCCACTAGCCATGGGACACCAACACCCATTACTGAAACTGACCTTTCTCTATCTCTTCTCTGAGTAAGCTTTGTTCCAAACAATGCATATGTGTGTTGTACCTTCTTTGGTGACTGTAATACTGCAGTACCATGGAGGGGCAGAGTATTTGGAATCCTGCTCTTGGTGACTGGCATACTCACGATCTTTGCCATCCACCATGCATTAGAACTTCTCTTGGATTAGCAGATTGTGCTTAGTTGCTCAACATTAGCCAATTTGAAAAGCAGCATCTCTGAGTGCGGCCAAGCAATAGTATGAGTTGAAAGCTGTGACACTCTTTTTTACCTTTGAAGCCCACAACCCAGATGACCCCTTTAAGCCACAAACCTATGTAATTAATGTTTGTGCCAGTTGGAGCCTCTGGCAAAGGGAGGCACTCTCCATTCAGAGATTCTCCTTTGGGTATTGGACTTGTTGCCACTCAGATACAACCACCAGATACACTACTTTAGAAAAGTAGCTGTTAGCTTGCTATTGGGTTCTTGTCAAAATTGAGTTTCTGACCCATGACATCTTTATTATTCTCCAGATTGATAGAGATTCAATCTCAAACAATGTGGGGAGGCCTAATAGACTGTTTGTCAAGTAGAAATGGTATCTTCAACAATGAAGCTCTCCTAGTCCCAGCAGCGTCAAGTTTACAACAAATGTGACAACTATCTCTCTGGTGGAAACATTATTCCTCCCTCCACATCTGAATTAAAATTACTGTCTCAATAAAGCCCTCAGTTCAGAGAGGTTCCCCTAAACATCTATGGCTAATTCACTGACAACTTAGCTAATGGTAGGCTGCAGGGACTGGGACCCACCCATGAAAGTAGATGTATTAGCTCGGGTTCTCTAGAGAAACAGAATCAGTAGGAGATATTTATAAATATAAAATTTGTAAAAGTGTTTCACGTAACCATGCAGATGTAGAGTCCAAAGTCTAGGGCAGGTCACGAGCTGGCATCTCCAGTGAAGGTTCACAACTAACTCTCAGAAGAGGCTGGCTGGGTGAAGCAGGAAGAGTGATTGTTTCTTTTGAGTCCTCCTAAAAGCCTTCTGGTGATTAGACTGCGCACTACTCATTGAAGAAGACACTCCCCTTAATTGATTGCAAGTGCAATTATCTATGGATGCTGCCAATATGGTCATGATTTAAGTTCATGAAATGTTCTAATAGCAATAGACAGGCCAGTGCTTGCCTGACCAGACAACTGGGCACCACCACGTGACCAAGTTGATATGTAAACCTGACTGTGACAATAGTAATGGTCACTCTGTTCAATAGTCAAATATCAAAATTGTTCTCAGAGCTCCGGCCAATACTCCCAGTGATGCATCTTGAGATATATATATATATATATATATATATAATGTGTATATATATATTTTTTTCTTTTGCATGGGCAAGCATCATCAATCAAACCCACAGGTCTCTGGCAAGGCAGGTGAGAACTCTGCTTACTGAGCCACCATGACCCACACCTTGATATATTTTTACCAGTTCTTGGGCTGTTGCCAGTGACTTAGTTATTTTTTAGTCATTTGAAAAACTACTGGCAGATTAAAGACAATCTCTTTTGGTCTAGCAACTGTAGAAACAAATTGTTATTTCTAGTCAAACAATTTAGGTCACTCAAGTTGATGTCCACAAGAAGGGTCCATTCTCTGATAAAAGCAACTGGAATCAAGATGTTGATTAATCTTATACTACTTAGATTGCACTATCACTCCCCAGATCCATCATTGCATTGGACATGGCAACCCATCTATCATCATAGCCTAGGCAACCACTGTGTGCCAGGCTTGTGACTCATACCAAAATTGACCCATTTGTCTTGTGGCAATTAAGGATACACTTGTACAATATACATTAGCAGCCTCAGAAAGATGTGTCCATTCTGGATTGAACTGTATCACCGAAAAAGACATGTTGAAATCATAACCCCCAGTTCTGTGAATGTGAATCCATTTGTAAATAAGATATTGTAAATTTTATTAGTTAAGATGAGGCCAAACTGGTTAGGATGGCCCATAATCCAATATGACCACTCATAGAATAAGAGAGACGGAGAGTGAGGAGAGAGTGCGTCATGTGACAGAGGTAAAAATCCAGTTACAGACCGTCAGTAAGTCACCACCAGATACCTACAGAGTTCAGAGGAGGTACGGCCCTGGCAACACCTACATTTTGGACTTCTAGCCTCCAGGACTGAGATAGTAGATTTCTATTGTTTAAGTCAACTAGTCTGTGGTGCTTTGTTATACCAGTACTGGCAAAACTACATTTTTACTAAAAAACCCACTCAACAATTGGATGTTATTCAAGGTATTTGATGGATTGTCTATGCTTCCTAACATCACAGGGATCTTGTATTGCTGAGCATTGGAACAGCCTCAAAAACATTTTTGAATCTACCTCCCTTACTTATTATTCTCCACACTCCTTAGTAAGACAGTTGATCACTGATTGTAAAAACACCAAGAAAATGTTCATCCTCCATTAGTTAATTGTCAGATGATCATCAGAACAAAAGTAGTGGAGGGATATATAGACCTATTTTGAAAATTTGGGATTCTGCCTTGACTATTTCTGGGCATGATGCTTCTTTCTTTCTTTCAATGGTACTCCTAGGGACCAGGTGGATATACCCATTTGGAGGTTAATAGTGCACAATGGCCTCAGCCTGCTGCTTGGAGTCCTGTTGATAGTAGACTTAATTAGATACTGTTGGAGATATATCAACAGACTTTGTAACAACCCCGGTCAGTTAGATTATTCCGAGCAATGGATGCATGGGGAAATCTGCCAGGAGCCAGGATGGTATAAAAACAAGGGGTTATTAATGATCTACTTTGTGAGCGCACACTGACAACCTTTAATCCCAAATCATATGCCTGAGGATAGCTGTAGAGGTAACAGTCTTGGAAGGTAAAGATAGTGCCTTCCTCTAGAGCAAAGTAAAGTTTTCTTACGACCCTGGAAGATAAAGATATCTCTATATGGAGCAAAAGGCAGGCAAGCTTATTCCCATTATAAAAGATGTGGGTTTCCTAAGCCCAGGGTTCCTTCCATGCATGCCCCAACTATGTGTGCAGGTATCATCTTGCCCTCTTCTTGTCATCACCCTACAGGAAATAAGGCATGAAACCAGCCTAAATTGCTGATATTCGGCCTATTACCATTGCTAAAATAAACTTTCCTGTGTCTCAGACTTCTACGAGGATTCATGAAGCTTGGTCAGGCTAAATTGTTACCCTGAAAATAGGGTAAGATCTCAGCTCCTTCAGGGTTCTTGGCACTAAGTGGCAAACCCAAGATTCTAGCTAGTTATTCTGACTCCTCAGCCATGTTCATCCCACTAGAACATTTTGCTTTTTTGACTCCAGGTTTAAAAATTGGAATTTTATCATTCCTTGAGAGTGTGCATATCCTAAGTTGTATTTCCAAAACTCTTACTTGCTATCTACATGACTTTAATGAAATCATTTTAATTTACCAGCTTTACTTTCATGTATATGTGAAATTTCTGTAATATCCTTAAATGAGTTGTTATATACAACAGTACTAGTGACACTGGCAAAGTAAGCACAATGGAACCATGTTTGTGCTGCCAGACTGATGACAGATACATCCTCTACTAATCCCTGGAAAGGGTAGGTAAAAAGAATCAACTTAAGCTGAGGCCAAACATAAGCATACCCTATGTCCCAATAATTACATTTTCTGCTATTCCAAAACAAATGAGTACATCTGTATATGAAGAAATCCATACCAGACTGTTCTTAGTTGCTTTACACATAGTTATAATAATTTGGAAACAATACTAATAACAATTCAGTAGTATGATAGGTAACTAAACATTGCCATATTCAAGCAATGCCATAACATACTGAAAAAAAAAAAAAGAACAAAAAGAAAAGCAATCAACTACGGCTACAGGCAGCAATACTGGTGAAACTTAGCAGGCTTACTTTGAATGCAAGAAATCAAACACAAGAGAATGCGTAAAATATGAAGTCATGCTTATACATGAATAAAAATTAATCTGCTGTGATAGAAGTCAGAATAATGGTTACATTCCTGTGAGAGGATTAATGACTGGGAGAAGGAACAAGAGAGGCATCTCATGTCCAAGTAATAGCTGCATATTGATTTGGGTGGTGGTTACACAGCTGTATATATGCACTTTGAGAAAAATTCATTGAATGGTATACTTAAGGTCAGTGAATTCTACTCTTGGCAATTTAACACTATAAGAAAAAGCATGCTCAAAAGAATCAATTTAAGATTCATAAGCAGGCTGAAATATTGTGCTATTACATAAGTGTACATTTGTAACAAAGCCCCTTTATACCTATAAGAGAAAATGTAGAATTACTGACAACTTGAAATGTAGCATAAATTGATGAAAAATATATACATAGTTTTCAAAACACAGACTTGGTGAATTACACCCATGCAAGATATTTGACAATAAAGCAAGTCAAATTATTACTTTAAAAAGGTCGACAGTGATTTTTATAAGAAATATTAACTTTTTTGAATATGTAACATTTTTAGAATTGCAGCTTTTGATTCTAAAAGAATAAGTCTGTCTTCCACTCAACCAAATAAGAGGGAAAAAAATATTTATTCAGCTGACTCCTCAGCCATGCTGTGAGTTCTTAAAATATTTTAAAACCATTATTTTCGGCATTTAATGAACCATTATAAGAACAAGTTAAATTTGAGAAATTCTTTTATAGTGCAATTATGATTCCCTTGTGCCAAATGTTTAGTTACTACTTCATTACATAATTAATAAGATACCAACATCTCATTCTAATATTTAAATTCCTTAGAATATCATCCAGAACTCTATTTTCCTCCATTTCATTAACCACTTTCTAACTTAAAGCTTACATCTTAGTTAGACTCAATAGTTTGCTATTCCCCACACCACCTCCAATTTCTGTTCCTCTTTTTTATTTCCAGTTGTTCTCTTGAATGGAAAACCTTTGCACTCCTGTCTATTAAAATCATATCCATTCTTTAAAACCCATGTGAAATACCACTTCAGTCATGAAGTCTTCTCTGACTTATGGGTAAGGCCCCTTTTTCCAATGAACTCCCATACTACTTTGTAATTCATGTTTCAGCTGTGTACCTGGATATTACTTGGAGTACTAGGTCATCACACATACCTCCCCAAGCAGAGGCAAATCAGTTTCTCCTCTCAGAGCTGTGGCTTATTTTCAGGAGACGTACCAGAAAGGGAAGACCTGAGTAGTGCCATACCCTATGACACAGTTCATCAGAGTTTCATCTCTGAAGGCAGAGCAATTCCAACTTCCCAAATATAAGCAGATTCCTCCACTATACCATCTCTTTCATAGCCCTCATTGCCAATTAGCTTCACTAAGTACATGAATTTAAGGGGCCCTCTGGTGCTTCTGGATGTCTAAGGCTCTCTAGTCATGCTCTGCAGTAAATTAGCTGTAGTTACTTGCTCCTTGTAGACTTGATGTACAAACTCTGCTTCACAAGATTTTTTGACAAAAGTTCCTAAAAAAAATCTCAACTTTTAACATATACATAGAGATGTATTGCCCTTCAAATTGATATATAGAGAGATATAAATAGCCATAGAGAGATAGACAGAGATTATGAGTTCCAAAATTTATTTCAGCATGGTTTCCTCTGTGCTCACATCCAATCTGAGTGAGCTCTACCTTTGGTTCCACACTAGTCCCTATGCTAATTATGCCACCCCCATTGCTAATTTTCACAAGAAATCACTAATTACATTTCAAAAGATTTCTTTCATATCTGCAGTGAAGCACTGTAGGATTGCAGGGAGGGACACATCTTGTACTAAACAGGGCCTTTCATCATTCTCATCCACCCTCCATGTTTATGCCCCTTCCAACACTGCCCCCTCCAACCCTACCATATGACATTCTCCTCACCATACCCATGATCAGCATTGATCTGCATTTTCTTATATTCATTCTAATGAGAGCCAGATTGTCTGGCTGTAAGTCCTACTTAAGAACTATATGACCTGCAAAAATAATTTGTCTGTGTCTCAAATCCCCCTCTGTGATATGGAGATAACAGAACCTATCTCATTGGGTGATTGGGAGGACTAAGGTTATTACTTTAGGCAAAGCTCTCAGAATAATACTTGGCTCATAGTACAGGTTATACAGGTGCCAGCTATTATTATTAGGTGATTATTATTTCATTTCTTGAATGCTAGCACTGTGTTTTCTGAAGTCTCATTATGCCCATTGCTATCGCCTTCATAACAGCACTCATAATGTCTTATTCACTGTGTGTGTGTGTGTGTGTGTGTGTGTGTGTGTGTGTGTGTGTGTATGTGCATATATACATATGTCAAATGTATTGGAAAAGTCAACTTGGAACACAGATCACTAAAACAGAACACCAGAAACAGTTGAAATAGGTGGATAACAATGATGTAAAGAGACTGAGAATATTTTAGAAATCAGAATTCCTTTTAGGAAAGTGAAATTCTTTTTCGTTAGGAAAACAAATTAAGTGCTTGAGACAGAAAATGAGAACCCAAGGGATTAAGTGGGGGGTGCTAAACATAGATGAAATGTTCTGCATATCAACAGAAGAGGATTTCCTCATAAATGACTGTATGGGGGAGAGAAAGGGAGAGTTGGAGAGGGAGAATGTTGACATGGTGACAGTACATTCATGCTTGCCACTTGGAGTCTTTCCTTCTGTACTATATATTTTGGTTAAGTCTCAATCCCAGCCCCTCATTCACCCATATACAAACATTGTTTTGTTTCAGTGGTCATTTCCCAAATAACACACTGTGATAACTCTGGGTTTCTGGTGCAGGTGGACAAGAGTGGATAGATGAAGTATAATGCAGAGGAAGAGAGAATCAGGAGCTGCTAAACTTCCAGGAAACCAAAGAAATCATGCAGAGACTTCTGGACTATCACCAATCCAAATAAATATATTTTCTTTAACATGCTAATAGACACCTGAACCTTCCAAATGAGACTATAGAACACAGCATTTTCCCAAATTTACTCTAATGATTTTTCTTGCATGGGACTAGTCTCACGTGGAACTAGTGTTTCTACATGCCAGAACAGAGAGCTGAGATATGTGAGAAAAAGCAGTGTAACGACATGGAGGAATGAGATGAAAGGAGCATGCAGAGGTGCCCATAACTAAAATTTTCTTACCTCTCAGGTGGCCTAACCTGAACTAATATAAATAGCTATAACTATTATCACATTTTTGAATGATTAAGTACCTGGTACTGAACATTTTAAAAATTGATCATTTGATAATTTAGTCACCATAACAAAACGACTGGGTGGCAATGATTCTGCCCATTTAATTAGGGAGGGAACCTATCACTACACAGGAAGAGCTGGGAATCTAATTCAGGTTTACTTGACTGCAGAATCCAAAATATGAATATCAGTGAGAAGTGAACATATTATGCCTTAATTAGAATTCATTTAGAAAGCTTTTAAATCCACATCCAGTAAAA
Source organism: Tamandua tetradactyla (assembly GCF_023851605.1). Classification (NCBI taxonomy): domain Eukaryota; kingdom Metazoa; phylum Chordata; class Mammalia; order Pilosa; family Myrmecophagidae; genus Tamandua; species Tamandua tetradactyla. The sequence goes on from NC_135331.1 coordinate 152,715,934, forward strand.
AAAAAGTTAATGAAGGACAAGACACAAAGAAAATGAAAGAAAAAATATATGTGGAAGGTATTTTCTAGAGAAGGTGAAGAAAGACATGCATCGGGGGCATAGGGAATTGACGAGTTGAAGTGGGTGCAGGCAGGTCAGCGTGCAGGATGACGGCAGTTAGTGGGGAGGAACGGTTAGAATGGGGAACAGATGCCAAATATTACCTTTTCTGATTTTTATAGCTTCTTGGGCTCCATCTCAACAATGAGGATGAAATACTGTGGAAGGGAAGTGAGAACTTCACGGTCACGAGCTGGTCATCATCAATCTTTACTCATGTCCCCCCCACCACAGAGCTGGGCCCTGGCAGCAGGATGTGTATCACAGGGCTGTGCCGTGGAATGCAGTGATAAAGGCTCTTTGGAATGAACAGAATTGAACGCTATAGCTGTGATTTGAATTTATTTGTAACAGATTAAACAAATACCAAACTATAAGAGAATCAATTTCTATTTTAGATATTTTTTTTAAAGGAGACTGGTGTGGTAGTTAGATTCAGGTGTCAACTTGGCCAGGTGAAGGCACCTAGTTCTGTTGCTGTGGGCATGAGCCAATGGTACGTGAACCTCATCTGTTGCTGATTACATCTGCAGTCAGCTAGGAGGCCTGTCTGCTGCAATGAATGACATTTGACTTAATTGGCTGGTGTTTAAATGAGAGAGCGCAACATAGCACAGCCCAAGCAGCTCAGCACACCTCATCTCAGCACTCGCAGCTCAGCCCAGACCTTTGGGGATGCAGAAAGAAGTCAACTTGGGGAAAGTTGTTGGAACCCAGAGGCCTGGAGAGAAGGCCAGCAGAGATCACCCTGTGCCTTCCCATGTAAGAAAGAACCTCAGTGGAAAGTTGGCTGCCTTTCCTCTGAAGAACTAACAAAATAAATCTCCTTTTATTGAAAGCCAATCCATCTCTGGTGCATTACATTCCAGCAGCTAGCAAACTAGAACACTGAGAAATTACATAATTTCCTCTGAGGAGAGATGTAGAACTCATTGTTCTTCATACAACTCAAGAACATACACATTTAATTAGTGTGAAGCATGAAGCACAGTCCTAGTCTATTGATTTCCAACCGGACCTTACTTCCACTATGTGACACTTGCAACCTACAACTCAAGGATATAACAAGAAGAGGATAAGAATGAGGAGGAGGATAATTTGTACATCTATAAACAAGGGTTGGGAAGAGAAGATGTTGGATGTAAAATGGAGTATTTTCAAAAACTACAATTCTACAGTATGGTTCTAACTTGCAAAGTGTAAATTGATTTAGTACTTCCCGGTCTACTGAGATTTGCTTGTATATTCTTAGGAGAATAATTTAGATGCTATGAATGAAGATTACTCATATGAAAATGAAAAAGGAAATAGATAATGGCATCATTGTCATTCATCTAATTGTTTTTACCATTTCTATTACTAGTGGCAATGTTTTGTGGAACAGTGATGAAATCGGCCCTGATAATGTAATTTAATTCATCATCTTCACTGTTTGGGTACAATCCAGCTGGTTTAGCATCAGTCAAGATAATGTAAGAACCAAAATTGAAAGCAAAGATACGAGCTTATGATAATAGGCTCATAAAATCCTCATTTTGCTGTAGTACAGATTAAATGTTTTAAAATATTTAAGAATAGGATATGAATATTAAAATTACCTTGCTTTTCATTTTTCCATTTTAATACCTTAGAAGTACCTCATGAAACAAAACCCTTAAAGTACTGTTACTCCAAAAAGGGCTATTTATTAGTTATTTTTAAGTAGTTCACCTCAAAGATATCATCTTTTAGAATGTTTCTTGTCCTAAATGTTTCTTTCCAAAATGTTTCCTCTCCATATTAATAACGATTTATATATATATTATATGTGAAGTAAGTTTATATGTATCATTTTATGAAGATTTATTAGCCATAACTACTCACTTAAGATTTAGTGATTCCTAATCCAGCCACAGTGAGGCAACAATCTCCAGGAAAATGAAAATTATAACTTAAACGTACACACAGTCAAGTGATAACATGGACTGTTCTAAATAATAGTCATTATCATTTTGGGGGGAGAGGTTTGGCAAAAGAGCTAGGTATAACAGACAAGTTAAAAGACTCAACACAACATATTGTCCTCATAACTGGTCTCAAAAATTCTCCCAGGAGCCAAGATATACTTAGAATTATAAATTTGGTTTTGTCTTTTTTTCCCCAATTAAATGATTTTTTAAAACATTTGTCTTTAAAAATTGTGCATCTTATTTGGGGAATACATGCCATTTTGATGAACAAACAAATTTGAACATTAAGGAAAATGTATAAAGTCCTAAACCAATACTATTACCAAATAAGTGGAGGGAAAAAGTTGTTTGTAATTCTGATGCTTTTTATTTTCTTTTTGACTATGTTTAGTCATGCTACACTATGCATTTGTGTAACCAGTGCTTTTTTAAAATAAAACTTGAGAAATAAAAATATCACACATTGCAAATATAGATGAACCTTAGCATGTTATTGAATCAAGTGTTTTCAAAAGCCCTTTGCTGAGTGCACATGGTGGCTCAGCAGGTAGAGTTGTCGCCTGTCATTTCCAGTGCCTCCCCATGCAAAAAAAAAAAAGCCCTTTGCTGCTGTGCCCATAAAGCAGAAGTCAAGGAGTCCAAATTCAGGGATAATTTTTTAGGGAAAAGTCTATCCCAAATATGTCTTACCAAGTGTCAAGAGCAGTTCAAGTCTCTTCATATGTATTATTCATTCTAAGAATTTTCTGTTAATTGGTATTATTATATTTTTAAATAGCAGACCTCCACCCATTATTTTTGGCCTGTCCTTATTCCTTTTTATCCCATTTGGCTGTATTTAAAGACTTCATATGTGATAATCATTTAAGTTACTATTTCTAGTCCATCTCAATTCCACTTCTACAGCTACCTTAACACCACTTTCTATTCTTCTGCCTTTCTTTTGATCTTCCCAATACATTCATCATTATATCTCTTATGTGTTTTAATCTATAGGATATTTCTTAATTAATAGCTAATCCCAAGGTCCATGTTGAACTTGTATTGATTGTATCAATGTCTCTCAAGATAGAAGCCACATTGCAGAGATTGGAAAGCAACTATAAATATAAAGTGTAATTCTTCCCACATGTTTTTATGAAGCTGAAACATCCCTGATACCATAGATAAAAAAGAAAGCATGAATTTAAAAAGTAGTGACCAAACTAAGATACAAAAAAATAAAGATATAAAAGTTATTCAACAAAGCATTAGTAAGTAGAATTCAACAATATATTAGATACACCAAAAAAAATAACATTTCTTCCAGAAATGTTATGATGCTTAAAATTTGGAAAGCTAGTAACATGATAAAAAATGTTAAAAACTATAGTGAATCAAAGTCAACATGATGCATATGTTGAAACATATTTTCATTTAAGTCAAGGGTAAGACAGCAGAAACTCTTGTATCAAGTATTATTTAACATTGCTTTTCATGTATCAGCCAAGAAAAGAATCAGAATGATAAACTGTTAATATTATCAAATGATAGGGTATTTACTAACAAACCTAAATGAATCAACCAATGAACTGTTAAAATTTCAGTCAACGGTTTTCTAATATTTTAACATCAATCAGATAAAAATGTAATATTACATCTCTTAATGATAGTAATAAGTATGTCAACTTTTGATGAATTAACAAGAAACTTTAACATTAAACTTTACTGATAAATATAAATTAAAATGTGAAGAAATGTAAAAAATACTGAATACCTTTATAACATAGCAATCATTCCAATTAAAATCACGTCATAATTTCTAAAAACTAGTTCTAAAGAGTTTATTAAACCATAAATTGACAAGAAAATGAAGAACACTGAAAAATATTAATGATATTGGGGAACTTATTTTACCAAAATACTAAAATTTATCACAGATATGCAACAATGAAATGAATACAATTCTGATACTAAAATGCACAAATAAAGAAAAAATAGTGAAAGCCTCAAAAAGCGAATTTTAGCTGCATATAAGTACTTCACAGTATTTTTAATAAATTCATTTGTATAAAAATAAGCTAAAAGAAGAATTAATGTGAACAGTTACTATCTCAAGTACAGTGGGAAAAAATAGAAAGCCTAAAGATTCAATAAGATATTAACTATATTTTATTATCTATAGATAAAATATAAAGCAATCATTAAATGGATGGAAAATATTATAATACATTAAGAAGATTAAATGTATTAAAAATGCATTTAGTATTATTCCCATTTTTAAAATAGACTCATGGGGCTGGTCACAGTGGCTCAGCAGGCAGAGTTCTTGCCTGCCATACCAGAGACCTGGGTTCGATTCCTGGTGTCTGCCCATGCAAAAAAAATAATAATTAAACAATAAAAATAAACTCATGGTGAGAGATATATACAAAAATTGTTAAGATCCATTTCTATGTTTCAGGACTATTAATTTTTGCCCCCTTTTTGTTTTTTTCTGTATTTTCCACTTTTTATCATGAGCTTATATTGCTTATGTAACCAGGAAAATATTATATAAATACTAAACATGAAAAATCAACTCTCAAATAAGTTGTTGCAAATGCGAAAAGAACCATTATAATGAAAGATATTTCCCAAATTCTTAATCTTGGGCATCAGATCATTCCTTTCATATTTATGTATTATTACTGTACTTCATTATAATTACTTTTCTTAGTAATCCTATGTATTTTATTTTAACAGCAATATGGTGATTAAGTTACTTTTTGAGCTAATTCTTCTCAAAGCATTTAATTCCCTTCATCCATGCTTGTGTTAGTTTGCAAGCTGCTGAAATGCGATACAGCAGAAATGGAATAGCTTTTCAAAAGGAAATTCAGTAGGTTACAAGTTTACAGTTCTAAGAAAGTGAAAGTATTCAAACTAAGGCATCCAGGGAAAGGTACCTTAATTCAAGGAAGGCTGATGGGTCAGGAGCACCTCTGTCAGCTGGGTAGTCAGGCAGCTGGCATTTGCTGGTCCCTTGCTCCTGGGCTCCATTGCTTCAGCCTCTGTTCCTGTGGGGGTTCCTCACTTTGCTTCTCCAGGGCTGGCTTTCACCTCTTGGCTTCCCTTGGCTCTCTCGAGGTTCTGGCTTGCTTAACTTCTCATGGCAATGTCTACTGGGTTCCAAGCATCTCCAAACATCCATGTTTCTCGTCTCCACATGTCAGCTCTGCTGTGAAGTTTCTCTCAGTTCTGAGGCTTCTGTCACTTCTATCATTTATGACTCTCACCAAAAGTGTTTCCTCTTTTAAGGTATTCCAGTAAACTAATCACAACCCACCTGGAATGCGTGGAGTCATATCTTCATCTAATCAAAAGTTCAAATATACAATTGGACTCATCACATCTCTGTGGAGATAATCTAATAAAAAATGTCCAACTTACAGTCTCGAATTGGGATTAAAAGAAATGGCTGCCTCCACAAGATTGAATCCAGATTAAAAGATGACTTTTCTGAAGTACATAATACTTTCAAACTGGCACATTCCACCCTCTGGTCCCCCCCAAAATACATTTTTTTCCATATAAAAATACATTCACTCCATTACAATATCACAAAACTTTAAAACATTTCAGTATAATAAAATACAATGCAAAGTTAAAACCAGTACAAAATCTCATCAAAGTCAATTATAGGCATGGTCTGTTCTAAGGCAAAAATTATCTTCTGGCTCTGGACCTGTAAAACTCAGAATAAGTTATTTGCCTCCAACATACAAAGGACAGACAGTCATAGGATGCATGTTTCCATTTGCATAGGGAGAAATTGAAAGGAACACAGGGGTCACCAGACCCAAACAGTTCTAGAAACATGCAGGGCAAACTCCATAAGATTTCAAAGTCTGACAGTCCTTTATCCTTGGGTCTTTAGAAAGCAAAGTCACACATTTTTCAAGGACCTGTGCAGTGGCTTTACTCTCTCCAAACTGGGGTGATTGTGACCCTGGGGGACACTGGGGAGACCACCTTTTACTTGGCTCCACCCTTTCCAAGCTTTGAGGCAACACCTGGGATCTCTGCCATCTCCAGGGCACATGCTCGACCCCTCCAAAACAATGAGGTGGCAGTCAGGCTCTCCCCAGTCCCCAAGAAATGGGCTCCACCCTCTCCAAGGTTGGCGGTGGCACAACTCTTCTTAAACAGTGAAGCAGAAGGCCCATCCTCTGCTTCCAGGGCAAACTCACCTTCTCCATGTGATGGTTCAGTCCACTCTCCTGACCTGAGGTTTCCTGGCTCCAGGCCTCAACTTCTATGATTCTGCCTCTAAAGACATTTCTCTTCACTTTGTTTCTTTTCTGTCCCTTTTAGTCCAAACTGGCAATGCTTCCATTTATACTGATCCCACAATACTCTTGTTGGTTTTCTATGCAATACACTGGGATCATGCCCATCAGACAAAAGGACTTTCAGCAAAGTCTTTCTAGATAACTCCATCTCTAATCCTCACTTTCTGAAATGGCTGACTACATCCATGTTTGGATGGATGTAGTCAATAGGTGGGGTCCTATTGACCCCTCAGGTGGGGTCCTATTGACCAGGGCCCCTCACTATAAGCTTCAAGGAGCAGCCAGAGTGTATTTTTTCCATTTAGTTTGGACATTTCCTCTGCTAACTATCCAAGTTTATCACTCTCAGATTCTGCTTGCCATCACAAAGAATGCCTCTCTTCCAGTTTGCAAAGACACATTCATCATTTCTGTCTAAAGCCTTATCAGAAGTATCCTTAGAATCCACAGTTTTACCAACAGTCTCTTCAGAGCATTCTAGGCTTTCTCTATCAAGTTCCTTACAACTCTTCCAGAATGTTCCCCTTATCCATTTAAAAATCTGTTCCAATGTGTTTGGAATTTGCAAACCACAGCAGCACCCCACTTCTCTGGTACCAAAATCTGTGTTAGTTTGCAAATTATTGGAATGGGATATTCCAGAACTGGAATGGCTTTTAAAATTCAATAAATTTTAAGAATTTAATAAATTACAAGTTTACAGTTTTAAGACTACAAAATTGTCCAAACTAAGGCATCTAGGGAAAGATACCTTAATTCAAAGAAGGCTAATGGGTCAGGAACACCTCTGTCAGCTGGGGAGTCACATGGCTGACATATGCTGGTCCCTTGCTCCTGGGCTCCATTGCTTTCAGCCTCTGTTTCTGAGGGTGTTTCCTACTTCGCTTCTCCAGGGCTGGTTTTCATCTCTTTGCTTCCTTTGACTTTTTTCCACGTTCTGACTTGCTTAACATCTCATGGCTGTGTCTACTGGGTTTCAAGCATCTCCAGATATCCTTGTTTCTGTTCTCCAAGTATTGGTATCTATATCAGCTCCACTCTGTGTTGGCTCTGTCACTTCTCAGTCTCTCCAGAATGTTTTCTCTTTTAAAGCATTCCAGTAAAATAATTAAGACCCACCTTGAATGGGTAGAGTCACCCCTCCATATAATCAAAAGGTCATACCCACAAATGAGTGTGTCACATCTCCATGGAGATAATCTGATTGAAAGTTTCCAACCTACAGTGTGTTGAATCAGGATTAAAAGAAAAGGCTTCTCCACAAGATTGGATCAGGATTAAAACATGGATTTTCTGGGATACATAATACTTTCAAACTAGCACATAATACTTTCAAACTAGCACATGCTAAAGTGAATAATAAAAAAGTATTTCTTGCTGTGCAAGGATAGCTCAGTGGTAGAATTCTTGCCTGGTATGGTGGAGACCAGGGTTCAATTCACATGCAAAAAATTATAATGATAATAAAACAAAATAAAAAGCACTTAAAGTTATAGATCAATTTTTTTCTTAAATTGTCTTAAGTATTTTTAGGTGGAAACAAACTGTCCAGAAAGGTTATTTCAGACATCATTTAAATAGAACCACACTCCATTGGAATCTGTCATCTGCCTAACTCTGTTCTGCTTATTAAACAGAGTTCAGTGAAGAAAAATAGAGAAAACAGTTGTTAAAATAGAAAAACACCTATTTTAAGTAATAATATCCTACACTTGAAAAATGACTTGAATTTTTTAAGCACTACAAATATGGGGGGGTTAATGCCAACTCTTTCAAACTGCAGTAGTCAGAATCTACTTATTGGGAAGGCTGCTTTGTTCTAAAATTAACCTTTTTTTTTTAACTCTTTACTTTTATAAATCTATCTTATGTATGTTTAATTTCAGAGAATTAAATCCAAACCCAACTGTTGAAGAAAAATCATGAATACATATGTTGCCCAAGCAATCCTTATAGTGATATGACTAGGGTTCAATGATGAGGACCTCTTTCTCTTTTGCTTGTCATATGAGCAGGAAACAGACATGAGGAATGGGAGTCCTGAGAAAACCTCATTTGGTATAGAGATTTTGTAAAATGTTCTTGTGGCATAATAAAGCTAGAAATATACCTAACAAATCTTAATACTACCCTCCTAATAGTACTTTTCTTGAATGCAGGTATTATAAATATATGGTTATAAATAATAACCATAGTTATTATTTTGCAAATGTTGGCCACTTGATAAGATCATAAAGAAAGTTTAAGATTTTGATATATAGACAAATCCCTATATAAGAGCAGCAGAAAATACAGAGATGTCCATCAGATTACCAATATCAGTCTTTTCCTGAGTGTCAAACCCTTCTGATAGAACATCATAGCAGATAGGAGACCCATAGAGGCTACCTTTATGCTGCCTGAACTACTTTACCTGTTTGCTTGGAGAGTAGAAATACCTGGAAAATTATGTTGTCCTGGGGAGGACGTTCTTTAACACTGACAAATGTGTGCATATTGGTGGGGGTTGGGGGGTGGAGGTAAGTAAATGTTTCAGCTCACTTAATTGGGATAACGTTGAGGTATGACCTACATGGTCTCCAGAGTCTCCTGAGTGGTTGAGCCAAGTTCTCCTCTGCAGCACTTCGCATGATATAGCACCTCACTTGGCCTCCTTTCTCTCCCAGGCCTGCTCTCCCACTCCTGCACCAGTTGTTCCTGGTATGTAAATCACTTTCATATGAATCATCGTTGCATGGTTTGCTTTTGAGGATGCCAAGTCCAGAAAAAACACTTCCTAAAATATAGCAATAAGTAACTAGAGACCTTAAAAGTACTGGGGGCTTAAAACGAAACAAAACAAATCTCCAAGATTAAGCTAAATTTTTCCCACCCCTCAAAATGCAAAATAGTCCTGGTTCTCATAGCATACCCTTATGGGTATTATAAAACACTGAAATAGGTAAATTTAAGAGCTATTTCTCTTATCACTAAGCCAGTCATTTAAAGTCTGCATCTTTTCTGTAATTCACTGGGTGGCAGTAAGCATTGAAGACCAAACATAAAAAAATAAAAATAAAAAACAAAGGAAATACCAATAAAATCCTTGAATTATCGGTTATGCAGGACCAAAGTTTAGTCCCAAACTCAGGTAAATAAGTTGTTATTTCTCCTCAATGAGATTCCTCTCTGGTTCTCTTGGGGAGAAGAGGAGTAGGAGTGGGTAAACCCGTTTTGAACTGTATCAGATAGATTAGACCAGAAAACAAACAATCACCAAAGGTCCATGATAAAGAAAGCCAAATGTTTTTTGTTCAATTGCTCAGTGTGTTCATTGCAGTCTGGCAGGGGGCTGTCCTTTCCTTAGTCCCTCCAGGATCAGGGCTGACAAAGTCTCCATCTCCACACACTCTTGCACAGGTATTGAGGAAGGGTCGAAGGAAACACTGGATTCGAGCACATGCTTCAGCTTGGAGGCAACTCTTGTTATTCCACTTAAAATTTATTAACCAAAACTACCACCTGGCTCCACCCAACCATGAGAGAGCAGGAAGTAGGGCTTTCATTGTGCCCAGAGGCAAAGAGAACAGATAGCAGTGAGCAGCCCCACAACTACCATACAGAGCTTTTCTTTTATTTCTCTCCTTCACTTACATTTCACACTCTCTAAGGAAAAGGGCTTTCCTCTTTTTTCACAGACCAAAACTAAAGTTAGGACTTCTGGATTCCCAAAAGTACTTAACTCCAAAGTAGCTAAACTGCCTATACCTACACTTATCTTCCCATGCTCTCTATTAGTCTCAGATAAAGAGGATGCCATTCCACTGAAAAATACCACTTAAGAAAAGTCTACAGAAGTGTGCATGCTCACTGGCATACTGTCCAAGAGAGTGGTGGGATGTACCAGAAAGAATAATAATTTTAGAGTTTAAACACTGGGTTTTTATTCTGTCTCTCTTTTGAAAGTGACCTTTTTCTCAGGAAGTCAGAGAATAACAGTTTGCAATTAGATAATCTCTAAGTAAATTATATCTAATTCCCTCAGTCACTTGTTATATTCGCATGTGTTCCTTTCTCAATGATGAGTCTTGTATCATAAATTTCTATTGTGACTTTCCAGAGAGTGAGATGAAGTTAAGCTATCACTAGAATAAATTAGTAATAATAATATCTTTTTATATTGTTGGCCAAGGATGCACATTTCTTTAATATAGTCTTTCTATTTTGACTTTAGGGTTTTCTAGAAATTAGGCTTTATGAAACAATGCTACAATGATTAATCATGCTTCTTTCAAAGCATGTAATTGGAGCTGAAGGGATACAGATTGTGCAACAGGACTGAATGTAAAAACTCAGAAATGGACAGCACAACACTGCCTAACTGGAATACAATTATGTAAAAACACTGAATGAAGCTGAATGTGAGAATGATAGAGGGAGGAGGGCTGGGGGCACAAGTGAAATCAGAAAGAAAGACAGACGATAAAGACTGAGATGGTATAATCTAGGAATGCCTAGAGTGTATAATGATAGTGACGAAATGTACAAATTTAAGAAATGCTTTTGCATGAGGAAGAACAAAGGAATGTCATTACTGCAGGGTGCTGAAAGTAGATGGTAATTAATATTTTAAAATTTTAACTTATGTGTGAGACTAAAACAAAAAATGTTTATTTGGTACAAAATTTATATTTTGACTAGTGCATTTCCTAATATAATTTATGTAGATAGCTTAATTGAACACCATAAGTACATGGAACTTTGAGTAGGACATGAGATTTTGTTGGTTTGTCCAGAGTGACGCCCCAATAAATCCCAGAGTGATTTGAATAGTGAATAAAGAAGTATTTGCAAAGTCCCCTTAGGGGGATGGTGAGAAAGGGAGAAAATTCAACTTCCCCAAGTTGAATTCTTGATATTCTAACAAGCAGTGCAGAAAACCAATGCCATAGACTGTGCCTCCAATCTTGGGGTTTGTTCATATGAAAGTTAACCCCACAAAGGATAGGTCAAGCCTACTTAAAATTAGGCCTAAGAGTCACCCCCAAGAGAACCTCTTTTGTTACTCAGATGTGGCCTCTCTCTCCAGCCAACATAACAAGTAAATTCACCACCCTCCCCCTGTCTACATGGAACATGAATCCCAGAGGTGTGGACCTTCCTGGCAATGTGAGACAGAAATCCTAGAATGAGCTGAGACTCAGTATCAAGGGATTGAGAAAACCTTCTAACCAAAAGGGAGAAGAGTGAAATGAGACAAAATAAAGTGTCAATGGCTGAGAGATTCCGAACAGAGTCGAGAGATTATCCTGGAGGTTATTCTTATGCATTAAATAGATAGCAACTTGTTAGTCAAGATGTAATGGAGAGGCTGAAGGGAACTGCCTGAAAATGTGGAGCTGTGTTCCAGTAGCTATGTTTCTAGAAGATTGTGTAATGATATAGCTTTCACAATGTGACTGTGTGATTGTGAAAACCTTGTATCTGATGCTCCTTTTATCTACCTTATCAACAGATGAGTAAAATATATGGAATAAAAATAAATAATAAGGGGAACAAATGTTAAAATAAATTTAGATTGAAACACTAGTGATCAATGAAAGGGAGGGGCAAGGGGTATGGCATGTATGAATTTTTTTCTGTTTTCTTTTTATTTCTTTTTCTGAATAGATGCAAATGTTCTAAGAAATGATCATGATGATGAATATGCAACTATGTGATGATACTTTGAATTACTGATTAAATATGTAGAACAGAATGATCAAAAGTTAAGAATATTTGCGTTTATTTGGTGTTTTTTGGTATTTAAAAAAATCAATTAAAAAAAATGGCTCTCTAAACTCCTGTGGGTCCTCCTGGCTTCTGCTGGGGCACTTCCTTTCTCCAAGTGTCTTTACTGTCTCTAAAATATCTCCCTCTTAAAGGACTCCAGTAAGTGGATTAAGACCCACTTTGAATGAGATGAATGACATCTCCATGGAAATAAACTAATCAAAAGTTCCCACCCAATAATAGGTCTGTGCCCACAAGATTGGAATTAAAGAACATAGGCTTTTCTGGGGTATGCAATGGTTTCAAACCAGCACGCCTTGGAATGTCAAGTAGTGCCAATAACCACAGAACCTAGGAGAGTGGCATGGAACAGACTCTCCCTCAGAACCTCCTAAAGGAACCAACCCTGTCAACAGCTCAAAAACTTGAACAATGACAAGCACCTTGGTATTTTAGAATATCTGTTTTGTCTTTATCGTCATTTACTTTGGTACTGTATTAATATATCTTCTGGAGTTTGGAACTATGTAGATATTATTACTTTGTCTTCTAGCATTGATTGTTTCTGTATAAAAGTCTGGCTATCCTGACTTCTAAGTAAGGGGATCTTTTTTCTACTTATAAGCTTGAATATCTTTTTATGTTCTGATGTTCACTAACTTAGGCAGAAATTTCTTAGAATTGAGCATTTTGAATTAATTTCTGAAGCACCATGTTCTGTTTCTAAATGTAGATATGAGGATATCTTCATATTGAGGATTTTTTTTTTTACATGGGCAGGCACCGGGAATTGAACCCGGTCTCCAGCATGGCAGGTGAGAACTCTGCCACTAAGCCACTGTTGCCCACCCCATATTGAGAATTTTTTACTAAAATAAGTTTAAAAATTCCAAAGTGTCCTAAAATGCTTGAATGATCTGATGATAACTTACCTCTTCAAAATCATTTCACATCCCCATCGTCCCTCCCCCATCACTCAGCCTGGCCACAATGGTCTTCTCAATCTTCAGATAATCAAAACTCCTCCCTTTGGGGCCTTTGCATGGAACTCATCTCCCTATGCCCATCACCTGACCATCTCCTCCTGCAGACTGACACTTGCTCAATGAGATATTACCTGACATCCCAACAGTTTAAGTTTCACTGTTACTTCTGTTTCATGGCATCCTGTCCTTGGCATTTATAATGTCTTAATTATAACTATTTAACTGCATGAGATTCTTTGGTGTATTTCTCTATAGACAGTAAGGATAATGAAGACTTGTATCATATCTGTTTTATTCCTACAAAGTCCCTGACATCTTATCCAGGGTTTTGGTTAAATGGATGGATGTAGAGATGGATGGATGGAAACCCTCCATCAGGGTGGGCCTGAGTCCAACATGGTTGATGTTTTTGTAAGGAAAGGAAATTGAACATGGAGATGAAGCCACAGGGAGCATCCAAAAGATGGAAGAAGCAAAAATTCTGTCCAAATTTAAAATTCTGTTTTAATGTTTTCATTGCCTTTTTATATTCATTTTTATTTGATTATTTAGAGATCATTAATTTCTTTATACCAGGATACCTTCCAGTATATGTTGATCTTTTTTAAGTCAGTGTACCAAATCCCTATACTATGGACTCAATATGCTCATAAAATCAAGGTTTCTTCTAAGCAGATCTGTCCGGCTCCTAACATCATATCTGTTTCCAGCTCATGGGCATTCTGTTAGGCCTATTCCACTCCTGGGAATCTCAGGACCTGAACACTGACACCCGCCTACTTGGTCAGCTCCCTATCAAATCCCTACCAAGTCTCCCAACCTTCGCATCTGAAGGAATACCTCAGGAGGGTGCGGATAAAATTACTTTCTTGCACCAGGTATTTCTTTCATTCAAACAGATCTGTGGCCTCTATTTTCCTTAAATTTGGAATGTAAATTGTTTTCCTTCCTATAGTTACTGTCTTAATGAAAAAGAAAGGCTAATTATGGAATAAGAAAGCTTAATCCCTTAAATGCCTGGATGATTTGTCCATATACTTGACTCATGGCTATCATATTTCTACGTCTGAGGTAAAGGTAAACTCTCACAGCTGTCATACCAGGAGAAATCATACCAACTCATTTTCACCTTTCTTCCACATTAAAAAAAAAAAGAATTTCTTTGGGAAAACTAGGACAATTTTGGTTAAATAAAAAAGACAATTTTAGGAAAAATGTTTTGAATACATTAACAAAATAAAAGGAGCATATGTATCATGTAAAATTAAATATGAAACAACATTATATTTAAAAAATCCATGTGATGATATAGTTTTCCTTACCAGATCCTTCCATCTACAATCACAAGTCAGCCGATTTAATAACCCTTTCATTTTTCCTGCATTAGATATTATTCTAATCATAGTTTTTCATTATTTTTATGTTAAATTCAAAATAAATAATCATGCATCAACCTAATTACCTTCTACCTTAGTTCTCATCCAGACATTGAGGCTTTGTGACTACTCTCCAGTTGGCATTTGACCGTTGCTTCACATGACCCACTAACTGAAAAAAATAGTGCTCATTATGTGTGTGAGAATGATAATCCACTTTGCAAATGATTTGCAAACACTATCACAGGAGCATTATAGAATAATTGCAAGTGTAGCTTCTATAGTCTGAGATGACTGCGTCTATAAACTGACTGCACTTATACTAGCCGTGTGCCCATGGGCAAGTTACTTAACTTCTGTGAGCCTCAGTTTGGTGGAAGATGTTGATGACAATACCACTGACTTCACTGGCTTGCTGTGAAGATTATTTGATGTTAAACGAGAGTGCTAGTGACATAGGAAATCCTCAATAAGTGATTCGCATTACTTCCATCGACGTGTGACACTGTACTGAATTACCCCAGCATACATAGTAAAAATTAAAAGTTCAACTCTTTGTGACACTGTACTGAATTACCCCAGCATACATAGTAAAAATTAAAAGTTCAACTCTTTCTCCATTTCCTCACTTTTTTTTTTTTTTTTTGCTTCTTCAAGGATGATGGTGATTCTGCTAAAAGGAAGGAAGGGTGGAGAAAGAAAGGAAGGAAAGAAGGAAGAATACAATTCATCTACGGATTATTTAAAAATATATTTTTATTAAGGAATATCCATACACATACAGTCCAACCATAACATGCAATCAATGACTCACAATGTCTTCACATAGTTGTGTATTCTTCACCATGATCATTTTTAGAACATTTGCATCATTCCAGAAAAAGAAAGGAAAAAAATCTCATACATCCCGTACGCCATCCCGTACCTCTCTCTCATTGATTCCACAGTATTTCAATCTATCCAATTTTTACCTTTTATCTCCCCCTATTATTTATTTATATTTTAACCTTACTATTATTATTATTTTTTTACTCATCTGTCCATACCCGGATAAAAGGAGCATCAGACAGAAGCTTTTCACAATCACAGTTACATTGTAAAAGCTATATAGTTAAACAGTCTTCTTCAAGAATCAAGGCTACTGGAACATAATTCAACAGTTTCAGGTACTTCCTTCTAGTAACGTAAACTAAAAAAGGATATCTACATAATGCATGAGAATAACTTCCAGGTTAACCTATTGACTCTGTTTGAAATCTCTCAGCCACTGAGATTCATTTTGTCTCATTTCTCTCTTCCCACTTCTGGTCAAGAAGGCTTTCTCATTCGCATGATGCCAGGTCCCGGCTCATCCCCAGAAGTCAGGCCCCATGTTGTTAGGGAGATTTATGCCACTGGGAGTCATGTTCCACATAGAGGGCAGAGCAATGAGTTCACCTTTCAAGTTGGCTTAGAGAGAGAGGCCACATCTGAGCAACAAGAGAGGTTCTCCAGGGGTGACTTGTAGGCATAATTACGAGTGGGCTTCATTTCTCCTTCGCAGGAATAAGCTTCATAGGGGTGAGCCCCAAGTTTGAGGGTTCAGCCTATTGAATTCATTGTCCCCACTGCTTGCGAGAATAATAGGAATTCCCCAGATGGAGATGTTGAATATTTCCTTCTTTCTCCCCAGTTCTCCAAGAGGACTTTATAAATACTTCTTTGTTCTCCACCCAAATTACTCTGGGATATATTGGGGCATCACACTAACCTGTACAAATCCACAAAATCCCATGCCCTGTTCAAGATTCCATGTAATTATGGTGTTCAGGTAAATTGACCATACAGGTTAAATTAGATAATGCACTACCCAAAATATAAATTTTGCACAAAATATACATCCCTGCCTTTGGCCTCTCATAGAAGTTAAAGTTTGAAAATATGGGCCATGTTATCCTTTACCCTGTAATCTGATTTACCTTAGTCCTATCCAGATCAGCTTCATTCGTATCTCTAGACAACATCTGATGACTTTTTCAGCCTTTTTAACAGTTGTTGAATGCAGTAATGCTGACTTTCATAGCTTCGGTGCCCTAACTCTAAGTCTCAGGTGTCACATAAATGCCAGAAGTTTCAGGGAATGACCAGGTTATATATAAATAGCTCAGGATCTCAGAATTTAGAAATATCAGTTGTAACTTCTAAATATATGTGAGAGCTTACAGTCTAGGAATGTTTACAATGGGTAAGATGTATTTTTAACATTGCCTTTTTTTCTATAAAATACATTTAAGATGAGAAATTAGTGAGAGCATTAAAGATGGGATTGTCATAGTTTCCATAAGCTCAGGACGCAGCACATTATCAAAGTATATTTTGTCAGTGTGGCTGTAGATCTTTTAGAATTAAAGATAAGCAAAAGCACTTCTATTTATTCTTGGTCTTAAGCATTTTCAGAGAGACACTTGATAATTAATATATAATATGTAAAGTTTGAGGTTTCCTGTTATAATTCCTTATGAAAAAGTAATATAAAGTACACAAACTAAAATAAAAGTAAATCAACAAACCTAGAATAATTTGGAAACAAGGAGAAATCAAATTAAGCCATGGAGTTTTATTTTTAAATGAACATTAACTATTTAAAAACAATAACCTACAGTGAAGTCTCTAATCTTCACAATTTTTAAGATGCTTAAAGTTCTACTGCAGATAGTTAAGTTATATAAGGCATTTTTTTTCAGAAAAATCAATTACAAAATACATATTCTATCAAAATTTTTTATCATGGAGTGCCTATATCATAAAAGTGGTATTAGAAGGATGCTAAAACTGACAGTTATGGATAAACACAGAGAAAGAGCAATTAAATCTAGAACTACATTTTGAATTAAAGAAAATAATGATGTGAGGAAGCATTTCAATGCTTTAGTCTATAAAGCGGACAGTGTGCCACAATTATGGGTCAGAGTTTATTGGTCCAAGCAATCCATCGCAGGTTTTATTGCCAGAATCATATCACTAGCACAGCACAATTTCATGGATCAAAAGCAGTGAACAGAAGATAAAAGTAGCAAGAATCTATGCCAACCCAATTTTAGTTTGGAAAGTACTTTGTCACTCATCAATTGTTCCCCAAAGTGATCCTCCTAAATGGCTCACAACTCATCCCAACACACCGTTACCTAATACTGGAGTGTTTTAGTAGTTATAGTGGAGTTGGCCCAGAATTTGGAGTCAGAGAAATCAGAATTTAACTCCCAGATGTCATTTATGAGCCAATTTTTTAAAAATCTGCCTTGAACATTTGAGTAAGTTACTTGACCTCCATTAGACTCGTCGTTCCTTAACTGTAAAATGGAAATAAGATTCATGCAGGTAATGTGAAAATTTAACTGAGATCATGCTTCATAGGAAATGTTGCACTTCTCCCATTATGAAGCATATTTAAGCAACACAAGAAAAACTGATGCTTTACTGAAAAATATTCAAAGCAAATTAAAAACAGATAGATGCAATTGTTCACAGAACCATAGGGAAATACAAGTGTCTCTGAAAATTTATCTTAAACATGTTTTAAAAATAAATCAGATCTCTTTTTAAACATTGTCTAAAGCACTTATATAGTCACCCACAGCTCTATCTCCATCCTCCCCAGCCTATGCTCTCCTTCTTAGAAATAACTACTGTTCTGAAGTTGATGTTTATCATTTCAGTGCGCATTTTAGAGTTTCATTACATATGCAACTGTGAACAATATACTGCATTGGTAAGTACCATTTTCTATGTCTTTTTGTGAGTTTTTCAGTCAAGAGTATGTCGTTGAGAGTTTTAAACATGTAAGCTGCATCACATGCCCTTATAAGAATATATACATATTCTTAATTCACTAGGACTTGCATTTACATTTACATAACCATTTTATATAAATGCATACATTTATAAGGTTATACAAATGTATATATCCATCCAAAATATATTAACTCCCTGTTATCCAATACTATTTTCATTAAATGGTATAATATATCTTTATTTTCTTCTATTTCATGGGCATGAAGTACTATCTGGACATTATTTTAATATATTTCTCTGATTGCTGGGGAGGCAAAAAATATGTCAATATATTTATTAGGCAATCAGGTATTCTTTCCTATAAGTATATGTTCATATCCTGGGACAACTATTCAATTGGATTATACATCTAATCATTTGAGGTACTTTTTGCATTATGTGGATTCTTCTCTAAACCCATGGCTCAAATTTGGTTTTCATTATGATGTTTCTATTTCCCAGGAAGTTTGAATTCTAATGTTGTCAAATTTATCAAAACATTCTATAAAATTAGTAATTTAGTCATTTTATATAAGAAATCCACCCATAATCTGCTGTGATAATGATGTTTTCTTCATTTTTTTCTAAATGTTTTAGAACTTTCCATTTGATATTTAATTCTTTAGAATTGTTTATTGTATTTTGTGAAGTATAGGTCTAGATAAACTTGTTTCCATAGTAAAAAAAAAATCTGTTTTCATATCTTTTTTAAGAACTTATTTCTTGACTTGTAATGTTGCAAGTTTTATGTGCCATGTTCCTTTCTACATGTGGGGGCTGATTCTTGCTTTGTCGGTCTAGTCCTGGTTTAACCAATGTACAACTATATATACTTCTAAAATTACCGTAGTTTGTGATAACGGTTGACACCTGGCAGGGTAAATTATCACTCATTATCCTTCTTGATATTTCTTTGATTGCTCACTGCCATTTCTCTTCTATACATGTTTTAGAATCTGCTTACCATGTGTCTGGAAAAATCTTATTAGCTTTTGTTATAATTACATTGAATTTATGAATTATTATGAGAGAGAAGAGCCATTTTATAACATTGAATTTCCTAGCTTTTGACATATTATGTGTTTCTCAAATTATTTAGTTTTGTTAAGATTAACAATAGCATTATTGGAAGGTATGAAAAGTAACATTACAAGGCAACTGAGGGATGCTTCTTCAATGAAAAGTATAAAGAAAATTGGTTAATCATGTAGAAACAAATAAAATTCAATTTTGCCACTCAAAAGGTTTATACATTTTTAGAAAAGCATTTCTACATACTATATTTTGTTGCTATTATGAATTTTAACTTTTAAAACTGCTTAAACTAAAAATTTATTGCTAATTTAAGGAATACAGTTAACTTAAACATATGGATATTCTAATCATCAAACTTTCTGAATTTCTTTACTAGGTAGAAAATTGTGTCAGTATATCCTCTTCAATTTTTTATCTAGATAATCTCTTCTTTTTCAGTTATATAGGTTTATTATTTATTTTGACTTCTTTCACTGACTCCCTCTTCTATAATACTGAAAAAAAAGTGGTATATCAAGACTTTCTGTCATGTTATAATATTAAATGAACTGCTTCTAACATTTCACCACCATGTGGAGATAGTTAATCACCATAGACAAGGTGGGTGTGTCCACCATAATGGACAATACAATCAAAGCCACAGCCAAAATAATCTGACTCACACAGACTTGTGGCATTGGCTAATAAATCATGGGGTACTTAGAAGTAAAATAGATGAGCAGTCTACTAAGTACTTGTTTGAGTTGTATAAGCAGAAAAATTCTAGTTCAGGTGAACAGAAGTCTAACTTGGAATTACAAAAACATAGAGTCACGGCCCCTTAATTCCAAGATTTGAGAAGTTTATAAACCTAAAGCCCCTTGAATGAGGGGAGGGTTGGGTATCCTTGGGTAAGGACCCTTTAAAACTGCCCCAAATTTACACTGTTAACCTTCCTTCCAACCTTCTTGAAGGAGACCGCCAGCCTTTTAGCAGGGTGACTGAACACCCTGGGCAAAAGGAAATGATCAGATATTTTGGGAATTATTAGACACTAGCTCAGAAGTGACACTAATTCTAAGAGACCCAAAACTCACTCTGGTCCATCAGTCAGAGTAGGGTGTTATGCAGGTCAGGTAATTGATGGTGTTTTAGTCCAGGTCAATCTCACAGTGATGGACCTGTGGTCATTTCCCCAGTTTCAGAATGTGTAATTGGAATGACATACTCAGCAACTGGAAGAATCTCCAATTTGGTTCTGTGACTCATAGAGAGAGGGCTATTATTGTAGGAAAGGTCAAGTGAATCAGAAGCAATACTGTATTCCTAGAGGGATTGCAAAGATTAGTGCCCTCTTCAGGACTTGAAAGATGCAGGGGTGGTGATTCCCACCACTTCCACATTCAACTCTCTTTCTTGGCTTCAACAGAAAACAGATGGATCTTGGAGGATGAGTGAATTATCATAAACTTAACCAGGTGGTGACTCCAATTGCAACTGCTGTTCCAGATGTGGTATCATTGCTTCAGTAAATCAACACAAGCCTGGTACCTGATATGCAGCTATTAATCTAGCAAATGTTTTTTCTCAATAGTTGCCCAGAAGGACCACTGAAACAGTTTGCATTCAGGTGGCTAGGCCAGATTCTGGGGTATATCAATTCTCAAATCCTATGTCACAATCTTGTCTGCAGTGACTTTGATCATTTCTGCCTCCCATAAGACATCACACTGGTCCATTATATTGATGATATCAATATAAAGAGTAGACCTAGTGAGCAAGAAGTACCAACTACTCTAAAATTATTGGTAAGACATTTGCATGTCAAGGAATGAGAGATAAATCCAACAAAAATACAGGGACTTTCCACCTCAGTGAAATTTCTAGGTGTCCAGTGGTATAGGGCATGTTGAAATATCCCTTTTAAGGTAAAGGCTAAGTTGTTGCATCTGGTCCTTCCTATGATCAAAAAAGATGCACAATGCTTAGCTGGCCTCTTCGAATTTTGGCGACAACACATTCCTCATTTGGGTGTGCTACACTGGCCCATTTATCTAGTGACCATAAAAGCTGCTAGTTTTAAGTGGGGACTGGAGCAAGAAGAGGCTCTGCAGCATGTCCAGACTGCTGTACAAGCTGCTCTGCCACTTGAGCCATATGATCCAGCAGATCCAGTGGTGCTGGAAGTGTCAGTGGCAAATAGGGATGTTGTCTGGAGCCTTTTTCAGGCCCCTAAAGGAGAATTACAATGCAGACTCAGAATTTTGGAGAAAAGTCTTACCATCTGCTACAGATAAATACTCTCCTTTTGAGAAACCCTTTTAGCCTGCTGCTTGGCCTTAGTAGAACTTGAACACTTAACCATGAACCACCAAGTTACCATGAGACTTGAGTTGTCTATCATGAGCTGGGTGTTGTCTGACCCACCAAGCCATAAAGTTGGGTATGCATAGCAGCACTCCATCACAAAATGGAAAAAGTATATCAGGGATAGGGTGGGCTTCAGCAGGTCATGAAGGCACAAGTAAGTTACATGAGGAAGTGACCCAAATGCCCATTCCCTACTCCTGCCACATTCTCTTCTGTTCTAGTTTGCTAGCTGCTGGAATGCAATATACCAGAAACAGAATGGCTTTTAAAAAGGGGAATTTAATGAATTGCTAATTTACAGTTCTAAGACTGAGAAAATGTCCCAATTAGAACAAGTCCATAGAAATGTCCAATCAAAGGTATTAAGGGAAAGATACCTTGGTTCAAGAAGGATGATGAAGTTCAGGGTTTCTCTCTCAAGTGAGAAGGCACATGGTGAGCACAGTCAGAGTTTCTCTTCTGGCTGGAAGGGCACATGGCGAGCATGGTGTCATCTATTCTCTTTCTCTCCTGGCTTCCTGTTTCATGAAGTTCCCTGGGAGGCATTTCCCTTCTTCATCTCCAGAGGTTGCTGGTTGTGGACGCTCTGCTTCGTGGTGCTGCAGCGTTCTCTGCTCTTTCCAAATCTCCTTCATTCTCCAAAATGTTTCCTCTTTTATAGGACTCCAGAAACTTATCAAGACCCACCCAGATGGGTGGAGACAGGTCGTCACCTAATCCAGTTTAACAACTGCTCTTGATTAAATCACATCTCCAGGGAGATGATCTGATTACAGTTTCAAACATACAGTATTGAATAGGGATTATTCTGCCTTTATGAAATGGGATTTAGATTAAAACATGGCTTTTCTAGGGGACATATATCCTTTCAAACCAGCACACCTTCTCTTTCCCAGACCAGAGCTATTGCTTCTTGGGGAGTTCCTAATAGTCAGTTGACTGAGGGAGAAAACTCAGACCTGGTTTATAGATGGCTTGCAAAATATTCAGGGGCCACCTAGAAGTGGACAGCTGCAGCACTACAACCCCTCTCTGGGATGTCCTTGAAGGATATCGAGCAATGTACCTGACTGTTCAATTTGCTTGGAAGGAGAACTGGCCAGAGGTGCATTTGTATACTGACTCATGGGCTGTTGCTAATGGTTTAGCTGAATTGCCAGGATCTTGGAAGGAGAATGATTGGTGACAAAGAAATCTGGGGAAGGGGTATGTTGTTAAACTTTTCTGAATGGGCAAAGAACATGAAGATGTTTGTATCTCATGTGAATGCTTACCAGAGGGTGAATTCAGCAGAAGAAAGTTTTAATAATCAAGTGAGTAAGATGACCTGTTCAGTGGATACAAGTCATCATCTTTCCTCAGCCACTCCTGCCATTGCCCAATGGGCTCATGAACAAAGTGAGCATGGTGGTAGGGATGAAGGTTATGCACAGGCTCAACAACAGGGACTTCTACTCACCAAGGCCAACTTGGGTATGGCCACTGCTGAGTGCCCAATCTGCCAGTCACAAAGATGCACGCTCAGTTCCCAATATGGCCTTAACTTGAAATGATCAGCCTGCTAGCTGGTGGCAGATTGATTACATTGGACCACTGCCATCATGGAAGGGGCAGTGATTTGTTCTAACTGGAATAGACACATACTCTGGATATGTTTTTACTTTACCTTCATGCAATGCTTCTACAAAAACTACCATATGTGGACTTACAGAATGCCTTTTCCACTGTCATGGTAATTCACACAGCATTGCTTCTGATCAAGGAACCCACTTCACAGCAAATGAAGTATGAGAATAGGCTAATTGATGTTCATGGACCTCTCTGGTGTTACATGTTCCCCATCATCCAGAGGCAGTTGTGTTGATAGAACAGTGGAATGACCTTTTGAAGACTCAATTATGGTGTCAACTAGGTGGCAATACCTTGCAGGGTTGGGGTAGTGTTCTCCAGAAGGATATATATGCTCTGAATCAACACCCACTAAATGGTGCTGTTTCCCCATAGCCAGGATTCACGGATCCAGGAATCAAAGGGTGGAAATGGACTGGCACCACTCACTATCACTCTTAGTGATCCACTAGGGAATTTTTGTTTTCTGTCCCTGAATCCTTAAGCTCTGCTCATCTATAGGACTTAGTTCCAAAAGAAGATATGCTCTTAGCAGGAGACACAACAATGATTCCACTGAAGGGGAAATTAAGACTGTATTTGGCCACTTTGGTCTTCTCATGTTACTGAATCAACAGGCACAAAAGGGGATTACTGTTCTGTTTGGAGTGATTGACCCTGGCTATCAGGGTGAAATAGAACTGCAGCTATACAATGGAGGCAAAGAAGAGTTTTCTGGAATATATGAGATCCCCTAGGGTGTCACTTAGTACAACTATGCCCTGTGATTAAAGTCAATGGAAAACAATCCAGGCAAGACTACCAATGACCCAAAAATTTCAGGAATTAAGCTTTGGGTCACCACACCTGGGAAAGAACCGTAGCCAGCTGAAATGTCTGCTGAAGGTAAAGGGAACATGGAATGGATAATATAAGAGGATAGTGATAAAAATAAACTATGACCATATGACCAGTTACAGAATTGAGGACTGTGATTGTATGAATTTTCTCCCTATTTTGTTATAAGTATGTTTGCAATTGTACATAAGCAAATATCTTGTTTTCCTCCTATCATATGACATAGTTGTATTGTTCATTAGTATTTAAGTCTTAGAATATGGAGTTTAAGAGTGAATGTTACCTAAGGACTTGTGCCATATTCTGGAAATATAGTGCATATGTATTTGTACACAGGACATTTGAGTATTATTAGACAAAACATATGTGTGTTATTGTGTTCTATTTGGAAATTGAGTGTGTTTCCAGGTGATGTGTATAGCTGTCAAATTGACAAGGGGTGTACTGTGATGGTTAGGTTTTGGTGTTAACTTGGCCAAGTGATTATGCATAGTTGTCTGGTCCAGCAAGCACTAGCCTGACCATTGCTGTAATTATATTTCATGGCTAGTTGATAAACCTGAAAGCTAATGTATTAAATCATCAGTGATAGATGCATAGACTGCATCTATGGCTAATTACATCTGCTGTCAACTAAGGCACGCCTGCCACAATGAGATAATCTAATCAGCCAGTGGCTTTTAAGGAAGGGGAGAGACTTATTCACTGCTTTTCCAGCCAAGGAACCTCTCCTGTGAAGTTCGTCCAGAACTCCTCCACTGTGTAACTGCAGTCTTATTTCCCCTTCATCACAGCTGCCAACTTCACAGCCTGCCCTATGGATTTTGGACTCTTCCTTTCCCACAGTTGTGTGAGACACCTTTATAAATCTCACATTTCTCTGTTCCTTTAGAGAACCCTGAGTAATACAATGTTTCTTAGCTTTCCCTTTCATTAATATTGCATTTAGTTTCATTATTTTATTAGTCTTCTGAAGGAACCGTTGTTTTAGTTTAATGATCTTGTCTATTTGATGATCTTGTGTTTTTGAAGATTTTTTTAATTATAGTCACTTATAGTACTGTCTTTTTTTATTTTTTGATGTTCTTTGCTTAATTTCTCCAAGAAATTCTTGAGTCTGTTTGTTTGCTTTTTTTTTTAAGAAAAACTAAAATGCAAAGTGGGAAGAACTATGTTAACCATCTTCATTATAAATCAAGAGGTAACATCCCACAGTTAACAAATCCACAACAAAGCATTTTTCCCTCATGTCATTGTCAATGCACAGAACTCATTTGTAATTTTTTAGCTCATGAGGTTAAATGTAGTGTGCATTTTCCCATTTGAGGTTTTGTGACTTGTGAGATTAAATGTATTGGTTATTTTATTAACTGAGTTCACCATATTTTAGAAACTTAATGTACAGTTTTTTGTTTTTTATCAGTTTATTTTTAGGATTTACATTAATACAGAAAATATAGCTTGGCATTCTTCCCATAATGGCAGTCATCATTAGTTCCCATAGCTTGTCTGTATAACCATAAATTAAAAAAATTTCTTTGGCATATAGAATGGAAAGTGAAAATTAATATGATTTTTTCCAAGGACACAGAAGTTTAGTTTGAATATAAATAAAAATACATAATCAGTTTCAAATAATTATAGGTCGGGTTTTTAAATGCTAAGGCAGGAAAATTGATCTATTGAAAAATTAAAAATTAGCTCTGGAAGAACAAATTTCAAAAACTGTATATTTTAATATTCTTTCCTACAGTCACAATACATTTTAGCATATCAAAGACTTTTAGAAGTACTACAGTAGGTTAAAAAAAAGCTTTTTTAATGCTGTTTAACTCAATGTCATCAAACTATATTTGACAATAGGATAACTTTTCTGACAATCAACTCAAAAAAGTATTTAGGAAATATAGTTTTTAATCAATGATTATGTGATCTCTAAAAGGACTAAATAAATAACACCCTCTGTGGTAGTTAGATTCGGTTGTCAACTAGGCCAGGTTCAGGGGCCTAGCTCTGTTGCTGTGGACATGAGCCAGTGGTATGTGAACCTCATTTGTTGCTTATTACATCTGCAGTCGGCTGGGGGCGTGCCTGCTGCAATGAATGATGTTTAACTTAATTGGATGGTGCTTAAATGAGAGAGCTCAATGTAGCACAGCCCAAGTAGCTCAGCATACCTCATCTCAGAACTACCAGCTCAGCCCAGGCCTTTGGAGATGCAGAAAGGAATTACCCCAGGGAAAGTTGTTGGAACCTAGAGACCTGGAGAGAAGGCCAGCAGAGACCATCCTGTGCCTTCCCGCATAAGAAAGAACCTCAGTTGAGAGTTAGCTGCCTTTCCTCTGAAGAACTAACTTATTAAATCCCCTTTTATTAAAAGCTAATCCATCTCTGGTATGTTTCATTCTGGCAGCTAGCAAACTAGAACACCCTCCATTGCCACTGAATATTTGAATAAATTGAGAAATAAGAAAAAATAAGTCAAATGCTAACTAAATCCTAAAATTAAGCAGACATATCTACCCAACTGCAAGGATGCTTGACTAAGAGGTTTCTCTACCATATAGAGAGAACTGGCTCTAAAATAAAAGTGAAGATCACAGCTCTCTCTGAGCCAGTGGACTCCCAAAGTGAGTAGAAAGCTGATGTTGAGCCAAACGTGCCCAGTTCCTCTTCCCTGATAAACCCTTCATATGAATTGCTCCACCTCCCTAGACGCAGATTGAATAAATGGGCAGAGACATTCTCATATGTTTTACAAATGGTGACCTTTATAAGGAAAGGCATATAACTTGTATATATAACTTGGGAAGAAGAATTTCTTAATAATATTCCCCAGATTTTATTCTGGGGAATTGGGCCTAATCATTGATCATATGGCCATCCTGGAGTATAGCAGGGCCCTTTAGGAGAGGGAATCCACAGTATGTCATTCATGGAGCTGCTTTCCTAATAGCAATCACTGCTTCTTTACGCACTTTCCTGGCTGTACCTTTTCCAGTTTAGATCTTGACTTCAAAAACTTAAAATATGACTTTGACTCAGAATAATATGGTTAATCAAAGCCATTCTTTATGCAAGAATGAAAATTGCTTTCTTATTCTACTTTCCAAATTATGGCCAACTACATTCTAACAGAGTCACTTTGATTAAGCAACAATCAAATACTCCATTCACATAAAACATAAAGACATTCAAAAACTAAACAGACAACAACCTAGAGAGCCCCAAATTTGATTAAAATCCTTTCCAATTATAAAACTTCCAGGTGGTAAAGATTGAAGGTTAAATCTCCTTGCAAGTTAAATTTAAAAGGGATTAAAGAACAAAAGAAATTCAAGTTTGAAATCAATTTGTCTTACCTTGATAAGTTAAAGCGCAGGGAATTACAGTCCAAAATTCATGCTCCTCAGTTTCTTACATACTCAGTCTCATCTACAGTAGTTTTTTGCTGCCTGAGAAGAATGAAGAGCTATTCAATATCTGCAACCTGGGCTGCATATCATGGGAAAACATGCAGTATTTTCAGGGCCTCAGAATTTGCATTAGTTCAAAACCAACTTTCCGGTATGCCTTACTTTTAAAAGATTTTAAAAAGTAATAGGCTACAAAATTATCACTGCACTGGCTTCATGCATACCTATTTGGAAAACAACTCATATCTCTAATCCCAGATCCATAATAGCTGTAAAATTATATTCTGGGATTTGCCAAATACTGTAAGAGTGGAGAATCCATTTTTGAGGCCAGGAATGTAGGTTGGTAAATGGCTTCATTTCACCTTCAGCAAGATGGTAATTGGCGAGGTTTCTAGAATTCATAACTTTTAAATTTAAAATCAATTAGGGGTAGTGTCTCAGTAAGAGAGACTGTATCTAGGGAGAAAATCCACTTATGAAATTATCTCTTCTTAGAGAGTGGTGTGGTAGACATGGTAGCACTAATCATAAGATCTTAGACGAAGCACATTTCTTTCATAGGTACACTAAAAAATTACTCCTAAAGATATCCATGCCCTAATCCCCATACTGTGACTACATTACCTTCAAAGACAAAAGGGATTTTGCAGTTGTGATTAAGTTAAGGATTTTGATATAGGGAGATTATTCTGGGTTATCTGTATGTACCCAATGTTCCAAGAGTCCTTATAAGAGGGTCAGAGTAGAGAGAGGATGGAAGTAGAGTCTGGACTGATGCACTTCGAAGATGAAGAAAGGGGCCTTGAGCCAAGTGATGCCTCCAGAAGAAGCAGTGTCACCACACTGATTTTAGCTCATAAGACCCATTTCAGACTTCTGACCCACAGAACTCTAAGCTAATAAATTTGTGTTCTTTTAAACCACTGAGTAATTTGTTGCAGCTGCTATAGAAAACTAATACACTTTTCATCTAGTGTATTCAAGCCATGCCTTGTGAGCTAGGGGTTCATGATTTTCAGTCTGGATTGAAGATGTGCTCTCTGTAATAAAGGTCCCTGCTTTAATTTGCTAATGCTTCCAGAATGCAATATACCAGAAATGGAATGGCTTATTTAAAGGGGATTTTTTAAGTTACAAGTTTACAGTTCTGAGGCCTTAAAAATGACCAAACTAAGGCATCCAGATAAAGATACTTTGACTCCGAAGAAAGACTGATTTCCATCTGGAGTTTCTCTGTCACCTGGAAAGGAACATTATGATTTCTACTGGCCCCTTGCTCCCAGATTGCATTGCTTTCAGGTCCTCTTTCCAGTGACCTCCTTTCTGAACTTCTGTCTGTCTCTGTACATCTCCAAACACATGTGTCTATGTCACCAATGAACTGTTTCTCTCTCTGTGGGTACTCTTAAAGACTCCAGTAAACTAATTAAGACCTATATTGAATGGTCAAAGTCACATCTCCATTTAATCAAAATGTCATACCCACAATTGAGTGTGTCACATTTCTATGGAAACAACCTAATCAAGAGCTCCACCATACAATATTAAATCAGGATTAGAGGAACATGGCTTTTCTGGGGTACATAAAAGTTTCAAACCAGCACAATCCCTAAAATATCTTATAAGCAAACATTCTAAATATGGTTTTGATTCTCTCTTGTTAGGAACTTCTTTAAGCCTGAGAAACATGGGTTCCACTGAAGACTTTCTCCTTGCTCTTACACTTGTTTCAGCTTAAAAAAATCACCCTTCTAAGCAGAAGCTATTATTGATGCTTCTGACATCTGTACCTTCTTACCTGTGGAGAGAACCAATGAACCCGCCATGTGCTCCACTAGTCACTGTCTTTCCTTTCTTGTTCAAGTGGTATATTTGTCAGGCATTTCCTCAGGAGTCAGACAACACCTAACCTGCACACTTACTATGCCCTTGAATTCAAGGTTGGTCCCTACAGAGTTTTCTTCCTGGGCTCAAATACAAGACAAGTTGGGGTAGGTAATTTTGTATAGCCAAGCTAAGTCTGGCACTCACAATTTAAATCTATAGAATCTTACTGCTTGTTTATAGTGAATGAAATTCAGCTCCTGACACTTAAATTCCTGTCTAATAAATTCATTATAAGATCCCTCATGTTTACACTAAACTGTCTAATCTTAGCTTCAATCAATAGTGCTTAGAAAGGCAATGTTGCATCTCAGGATACAATTTGAGACATGCCCAGCTGTAAAACTAATTCAACATTCACTCCCACTTTAGACTAGAAAGCCTGTGTATCCACAACTTTTGCTGTCAGAGGATGAGGTAAGGGACACTGACTTTCTCTTATGAAGATGGAGGATTCTATATAAAAAGCCATGGTATTATGGCCAGAGTCATTATAGAACAATAATCCACCCAGATTAAAATGTTGTGTAGCCATCTTAAACCTCACAACTAAAATAGCCCACCTGACATATAATCAGTCTTAACAAACTGCCAAGAACATAGTTTGCTGTCCACATAGGGAATGCCAAAGCCACACACTTTGGAGCCAACAAAATCTTCTCCATATATTGAGTCTACAAATTCCACTATCTCTTTTATTACTCTGTTTTCCCAAATACATCAAAGGTTGGGGTCTTTGAGAGATAAGATAAATAGAACCTGTCTTCCCCTTTCATGTACTGAACCAAGAGAAAAAGAGAAAAAAAAAGATTATAAGAAGTCTAGTTTGGGGAGCAGAGCTTCATATGAAATCCAAATGGGCCTGGTATCTAAGCCCAGATGTGTGCAATCTTTTACCTCCAGCTCTGGCAGCTTCGGCACCACATGGAAGGCCAGTCCCTAGAGAAGCATAAAAGAAAGTGTGCTTTCTGAAGGTAGACTGGCCCCCTAAGAGGAAAGAAGTATAGAGCTGAGCCAAACATGCAGAGATTATTCTTCCCAAATTCATCAGCTATGCGTCACTCCTCTTCACACCTTAAAGGCACAGCGAGTGGAAGAGGCCAGGAGTATGGTGCTAATGTGTTTCTGGTCAATTGGAAAGAAAATGTCAGTAGCGTGGAAGAAGCTTCCCCCCTGTTTGTGCTGGTTTGAAGTCGTTGTGTACCCCAGGAAAAAAACATGTTTTTGTTTTTTGTTTCTGTTTTTTGTGTTTTTTTGAGAGCATGGTCTGGGAATTGAACCCAGGTCTCCTGCATGAAAGGTAAGCATTCTAGCACTGAACCACCTGCGCACCCAAAAAGCCATGTTTTTAAATCCTGAGTCAATATTGTTGGATGGGATCATTTTACTAAGTTGTCTCCATGGAGATGTAACCTACCCAGTTGTGGGTGGGACCTTTTGATGAAGTGGTTTCTATGGAGATATGTTCCCACCCATTCAAGGTAAATCACTTACTAGAATCCTTTAAGAGAGAATCATTTTGGAAAAAAACTTCAGAGCTGACACAGACAGAGATGTTTGGAGATGCAGAAGGAAAATGCCCTTGGGGAAGCATTTGAAAGGAGAAGCCAGGAGAAAAAAATATCCAACACCACCATTTGCCTTCCCAGTTGGGACAGTAACCCTGAACATCATTGGCCCTTTCTTGAGTCAAGGTATCTTTCTCCTGATGTCTTAGTTTGGACATTTTTATGGCTTAAGAACTGTAAACTTGTAATTAATAAATTATCTTTATAAAAGCCAACCCATTTCTGGTATGTCGCATTTCTGGCAGCATTAACAAACTAAAACACGGTTGCTGAAAAAAAATAAAGTCAGTAAAGCATTATCACAAAATATAAAAGTGTAATACAATACACTTAGATGTGAATTCCTCTGCCACTACGCTATTCACCTCTGATGTATCCAGCTATTTGTACTGGTAAGTCTTTCTGAGAAAGGGTTCAAATAACTACATTTTTGGTTATGTCAATAATGATGTTTCTAAGGATGAAATCTAAAACCAGCAACTCCTAATTTATTTATTTTTTTTCACATGGGCAGGCACCGGGAGTCGAACCCGGTCCTCTGGCATCTCAGGCAAGCATCCTCGCCCTCTGAGCCACCGTGGCCTGCCCCCTAATTCATTTTGTGTCAAATATGAACTGATTTAGTCTGAAAGACTAAAGAATATATGCATACTATCTCCAGGTCTCCTGCTAACTTTTACTCCATTAGGGAATCTGTGCTCTCTAAGAATTGGGTTTTGAAACGAGGCTGGCACTTGACTCTCAATCTTATAGGTTAATTGTTGTGTGATACTTGGAAAGTTATATAACCTCCCTGTGACTTAGTTTCTCCAAATATTCCTGTTTCAGAGAATGGCTGTGAGGACACCATGTTAAAACACAGTCAGCATCTAACCACATTAATGACCTCATACGATATAGAACATTAATGATCATTACTGGCTGCCCTACATTACCTTGAAAATCCCTATCTCACTAAATGCCAAATAGACTGAATCTTTCTCTGGAATAGGGATGCTAAGGTTAGTTTGCCTCAACCAAGCTTTAAGTAAAGCCCAGAAGAAGTTAGTAAACAGGAACAAGAGCACAATAATCCTTATTTGTTTAAATCTTTTTTTCCCAAAATCTGCCTTAAGACCTTCAAGGGACAGATTTCCAAGCATCAAAAGCAATATTCAGGAATACAATGAGGGTGATTTTATGGTTAAAACAAATAAGATATCAGTTACAAAGATACTCTGTAATGAGTAACTTTAAAATAATGCATACTGAGGTATCTAAAAATTTTTACCTATATTTATATATTTCTAGATATTTATCACCCAATTATGTCTCAGTGCTTTTTTTGTCTTTTTATAGGTAAGTGAAAGAAATAATGTGTAGGAAAAGGGAAGGGGGAAAAGTAGTTCATTTTCTACTTTCACCTTTTCACTAATTTTCCCCTCCAATTCTCTGTTCCTACACCCAGTAGTTTGTCCATTTTAAACTTCACAATCAATTTGGCAGCAAGCCCTCTATTTTTGTTCCACAAAATCCCTGTGTCTTTGATTGTGTCCAAGAACCCAAAATTTTAACTCACAATATGTGTCTAGTTTAGTAGGAGTAAATTTCATTGGCTGATTTCAGGCATGATTGAGGACTTCAATATTTAATTACACACATATATGTATAATTAGTAATTATAGTAAACATATCATTATTTTTTTGGAAAATTAAACTTAGTACAGAACTTGACACATAATAAACATTTAAGAAGCATTTTCAAATTATTCTTTTGGTGAAAAATTGTGTGAACACTTTTTATCATTATAAAATTGAAGACAATCTTTTGTTTCTATTTTAAGGACTGTATACAAAATTCAAAAATTACCACATTCCTAAACTTGAACACTGTAATAATATATTCTTAAGTAATTCCACAATTATCTCAGGATTCAAAAGTTTATAAGTGGTGAATGATGTCAGCATTTGAAAGGCGTCATTAAAATAATAGCTATAATATCTGTAATGGGTGCTTAAATTACCTACTCTTCCTAAGAAAGTACTGTTTAAAGGTTTGGAAAAAGTATTTCAAAATTCTTCCTATACCTCTACAAAGTATTTACTCTATTTAGAGATGAAATAGCAATCCCACTTCATAAAACTCTTTTATCTAATATTCTTTTTGTGTATGT
The DNA here is from genome assembly GCF_023851605.1 of Tamandua tetradactyla. Taxonomy (NCBI): domain Eukaryota; kingdom Metazoa; phylum Chordata; class Mammalia; order Pilosa; family Myrmecophagidae; genus Tamandua; species Tamandua tetradactyla. The sequence continues at coordinate 152,749,092 of NC_135331.1, forward strand.
ATAAAGCTGCAAAAAGACATTTTTATGATATTTCATTGGTGTTTGGAATTTTAAACTTAGGGATGGACAAGAGCTCGAGATAGATGGTGGTGAAAAACAGTTTTGTAACTTGTTAACTCCCATTCACTCCACTAACACACAACCACATACGCACACCTATAAAATGTGTGTAATATAGTATGTTCTCTCATTTTGCATGTAAAAGGTGACTGCCAAGAGGATAAGAAGTGAAAAGCATTATTGCCAAACAAAAATTAAATGTAAGCCATTGAATGTAAGCAGTCATATATGTTTAAAAATGTCAAGGAGTCACATTAAAAAAATAAAAGTAGAACAGATGAAATTAATTTTATTATTCTGTTTTATTTAGTACAATCCATGCAAAATGTTATTTCAACATGTGATCAACATTAAATAAACATTGCAATATTTATTTAATCCAGCAAATAACTTTATTAAAATAAATGACTAATTTGTTAAATTAGTATTAAATAAAATCATTAATGAAATATTTCTTAGTGTCTGTGCTGCACTGTCTTAGAAATCAAGTGTATATTTTATGTTTAGAATGTGTTTCAATTTGGATTAGTCACATTTCTAGTGCTTGATAGCCATCGGTAGCTAGTGCTACCAAATTGGGCAGCACAAGTTAGAAAAAAATGGTTTCTCTGAAGAGAGCTATAGATACTGTTTTGGTTTGTTAAAGTTGCCAGAATGCAATACACCAGAAATGGAATGGCTCCTAGACAAGGACTTTATTAAGTTGCAAGTTTACAATTCTAAGGCTATGAAAATGTCCAAACTAAGGTATCCAGGTAAAGATACCTTAACTCAAGGAAGGGCAATGACTTTAGGGGGGATCCTGCTCAGCTGGGCAGGCACATGGCAACGTCTGTTAGCTTTCTCTCCCTGCGTCTTCCAATGGCTTTTCTTTCTGCATCTCCAAAGATCGCTGGTTGTGTGAGCTCTGAAGCTTTTTCCAAAAATGGTTCCCTCTTAAAGGGATCCAGTAAGCAACCCCATCTTGAATGGATGGTGACACATCTCCATGGAAACCATTTTATCAAAAGGTCCCACCCACAAGTGGGTGGGTCACAACTCCATGGAAACAACTTAATCAGAAAGATCCCACACAATAATGTTGAGTCAGGATTAAGGAACATGAATTTCACACAACAGTTTTAAATTGGCACAGATGTACTGTACTTCAAATAATTGTATATTCTTAAGTGTCACCCCTACTACCGGTATGGCTCAGCAAGAGACTCTGTCAATGTTCTTAAGTTGCTTCTCTCACCCTTCCACATTCTGTCTGAAAAAAATAATCTGTAGTGTCAATACTGGAAGAAAATATACATGTTCATGTAAAGTCAAATCTAATTTATTTAAAGAGGAGTAAACATCTAACAATAGTAAATAGAAAACATATGCAAGACATATCAAGTAACTAACAAGTGCTTAAATGTAGACAAGGACAAATTTTCAGAAATGCAATGGTTTACACTAATGCTTTTCGACAGAAGACTCAGATTGTGTTTTATGAGATATAATTGAGATCCATATATTCATAGACCTTTCAGTGTCACTGCAGGTATTTCATAAGCTTAATTTCTCAGATTTTAGTATTATATGCTTCAATTTCAGTAACTTAACAATTCTGGTTGAAAATGTAATGGGAAATCAAAACACACAGAGACTTATGGACGATTTATGAAAACTAAAGCTTTTATTCTGAGTGAAATGAAGAATTACTGAGAGATTTTAAGCAATGGAAAAATAATATCTTACCTGCCTTCCAAAAGAATCACTTTGGCCACTGAATGTAGAATAGATTGCATGGAACAAGAATAAAAATAGTTAAAAGGTTACTATAATATTCTGAATTAAAAAGAATTGTGGCTTGGACAGGCTGGTAGCAGTAGAGGTGATCAGAAGTTATTACATTTTTTAAATATTTTAAAGTTAGAGCCAAGAGCGTTTTATGAAAGATTGGACGTGTGTTGTGAAAGAGAAGAGTCAGGCATGAACCTCATGTTTTTCAGCCAGAACAAATGGAAAAGTGAAATTTATATGTACTTCAAAAAAAAAGAAAGGCTGCAAGTAGAAAAAATTTTGGAAAAAAGATCAGCAGCTCAGTTGGGGATATACGATGTTCGTGGTGCTTTCAGTTTGAATTGTCCAATCTGGCATTCATGTGAGACATCTGCATAGAAGATGTAGATTGAGGATCCCTCAGCTTATACATAGCATTTAAAGCTATGTGAATGGAAGTAATCACCAAAGGAGAATGTGTAGAGAGAGGAGAAGAGAGGAGAGAGGAGGGGAGGACAGGGGAGGGCACGGGAGGAGAGGGGTGGGGAGAGTTCAAATCCTTGGACCTGAAGCACTCTAATGATAAGTTGTCAAGGAGAAGAAAAACCAGCAAAGCATATACATAAGAAATGGCCAATAAGGTAAGCGATCTCTAGGAGAATGTTGTATCCAAGAAAGAAAACATTTAAAGGAGGAAAGAGTGATTACCTGTATCATATGATACTGTCTGGTCATGTACAAAAGGAAGAAGAATTAATCATTGGTGAATTTGATAAATGAAATTTCAATGGGGATGCTGGGAGCAAACTCTTGATAGGAGGTATTTAATTGAAATGAGAAGAAAATAATTAAAGATAGAGTGTCAGTAATCCTTCTACAAAGCAAATAAGGGTAAGGTAGAAAACCCTTTATCCTTTATTCCCTTCAAATCCTTTGCACCTTCTCTATTCCCACTAACCCTTTCAGCTTGCCAGAATCTCTTGCTATGATTTTTATATTAACCTACTCTCCAATACCTCCAATCCATTCTCATGCCTTTGCCAGCATTTTCTTTCTAAAATAAAAATCTTGCTAGATCTCTTGACTACTTAGAGCTTTTCAATTGCTTCCATTACTTTGGAATAAAATACAAATTAGGTAATGCTTGACCCTTTCCTTCTTATCGAAAGTCATTCCTTTTATGGCCACCTCCCAGTCAGACCACAGTCACCCAACTACGTTGAATAAGCATTACAGGATTTCTATTTATTATAGAAATTTCTTATGGTACCAAGGTTTTGTCCAGGTATCCATCCTTTTCCATTAAATTTTTCTGATTTATGAGGAGCTAACGCTACATTGATATTTATATATATAACTTTTCAATTGCTTCCTCTCCTGTAGGGTAAAATCCAAATTATTTGGGATAATTATTTTGTCTTGATCACTCAAGGTAGTCCCAAAGCCCTGGCCCATTGGTTGTCTCTGAATCCCAAGCTAAAGACAATAAGCTTGCAACATTCCTCTAGTAACTGTGATATATCCAGGTATGGGCACATGTCTTAAATTGGCCCAATCAGTCTATAAGGATTTATATTCCAATACTGTAAGAGAGGGATTCTTCTTTTTTTTTAGTAGACTTCAATAAAGAAGGACTTTGTTCAGTTGCTATTGGGAGCCATCTTGCCAGCTAAATAAAGCTGTCAACACACTGAGCCAAGAAAATTATCAAGAAACAGAGTCAAAGACCAAATCATATCACAACAGCAGGCCTCCACAATTGTTCAAGGTCTGTTCTATTACATAAAATATGGCTACCTTGTGACAGGCAATTGACATTTGGATTTCTATTACTGGTTGTATAACCAAAACAAACTCTTTCATTTTAATCACTATTTAGGTACCTTTTCTTCTATCTTCTATCTGCTATCTGCAAATGTATTTCCTTCATTCTTTACTTGGATGACTGCATAAACCAGCACATTTTAGATTTTTCCCAAATAACCTCAGACTAAGAGAGCTGCTCCTTAGAACCACAATATAGAATTTATCACACATTGCAACTATATATTTATGTCAATTTTACTACATTTAAATTGTGCAAAGGGGATTCAATTATGATTAAAAGCCTCCTATGTTGAATTTTCTCTGATTCAGTTATAAAATAGTTTTTTTAACTCTTAAAATTGATAGATAATACTTTTAGCATATTCTCATCCTCTAAATTTTAGCTATGTTATTGTACATCAAGGAAAAATAACATTCAAACTTGCCTCACAGTTACTACTTATCTATTTTGACAACCAAATATAAAACCCAATTTTTCTACTGAATGTGGCAGGTTTGGGTTTACTAAATTATATTCTCATGACAGAGTATTGAAAAGTAAGTTAAGGTGCATTTATTTCTTTCTCAGGAAACAAAAAGTTATTTTCAATTTTTTGACAACGTATGTTTAAATATGAAGGTTATCTCTTCCAAAAATGGAAAATTTCAAGTTCACTTAAAAATATTCCCTATGAAACTTCCTTTTTCAGATACTGACATTTCTTCCAGGTCACAAACATAAGCAAAATTTATTGAACACTACAATTTTTTTTAACTGTGAAAGATACCCCAGAAATACATATCTCTTTTTTCATATGATTTTTAATAGATCATGACTCATATCTGAGCCAATTCTTTTTCACCCAGCAAGAATCATCTCTAAAAATCTGCCATGTTATGTTCTCAAGTTCGCACTGAAATTTGCATGAGAAATCAACCAGAAAATGAGAAACACATGCAAATGAATTTCTTCCTGGAAAGTGCCCTAGAAGAAGAAATTTCTACAATCCCATATCACAAAAAAATAAACATAAAGAAAAGAGGCCAATAATTCATCAAGGAAGCAATAAGATTATATCCAGAGTGGACAGAAAAAAAACTACAGAAAAGTTCTCATACTCTTCCAAATTAATTTTCAACTGAATATTAAGATCTAGCTCTTCCCCTACAAAAATCTATCTGTATGAGATTGTGGTTTCTTTGCTGCATGTGCTTTTTTCTGCTTACAAAAAGGCAATAACATCTCAACAAGAGTTCATGCTCTGCATTTAGGAAGACAAATGAGACATCCACAGGGGACAGAGGTGCTTATTCCAGATCAGTGGCTACACAGTAGGATGAAAGCACTTAACCTATTGAAGAAATGATTTGGGTAATTGTGAGGGTAGATACATTTGTTATTATATTTCATATTTACATGTAATTCTCAATTTTGCTCTCTAAGTAATGTACGACTATTAGTAATAATGGGAAAATAAGATAAGATGCATTGGAATGCTTCTAATATCTAGGGAAATAGCTCTAAATTTAATTCATATAGCTACACTTCTACAGCCATATATTTAAATATTTATTAAATATATCTAAACTTATCAAAGAAATTCCAGTGTGGTGTGATTATTAAAGATAGAACAAGAAAATGTCTTAATGAGAAATTAATCTTCCACCTCAGTCTTCCTAATTCCCAACTGTAATCTCTTGGGTCAAGTTATTTCTAAACATTTTTGTTTTTATTTCTTTTGCTGTTGACTAATAGCTTAAGTTTGTTTCTTTTTTTAAAAATTCTAGATTTAGTTTATTTAAAAATCTAAGCCATTAGCTTCCATACTTAAATTTGTTTGATAGTTATAATTGGTGATGTGCTGGTAAATGTTTAACAGTGGATTCAGTGGGGAGAGAAAAATGCCTGATTTGTAGTATATGCCAATTTCTATGGTGTGAATACTTCACCATGGCCGATGTCAAGCTATCAGAGGTTTAAAAACTGGCTCAAAAATTTCTGAAAATTTAGCAATCAGCATTAGTGATCCACTACAGCCCGGCTCCAGAACACAACCGGTTAATATTAACATAAACTCTTATCTACATTTTTATGTATTTCTAATTCTTCATCAAGGCTCTTCACTCAGTAATTAATTCTGTCCTTTATCTTTCCTCCTCCCTTCTATCTTATACCTTTATCAAGGACTATTTTTATATTAAAATATCTACATTCAACTGGGAAATTACAATCAAAGTTTTCTGTGTTCCCTCTTGATTCTTAAAGTTGAAAACCTATAAACAACATTATATGAGTAAAGCCTTGTAGCCTATGTATCATGGAACATGATTTTCTTAACTAGGTTTTTTGTTTCTTGGTTTTGTTTTGGATTTGGTTTTCTTAGAGTTTCTAATTACTTTATGTGAGAATGCTGTGTGCCTGTGGACATGATACTAGGATGTGTTTATCATATTCTCATATTTATCAACTATTTCAGACTATTTTGTGATATCTCTTTGTTTTTCTTTGGGGGGGGGCGGGGTGCATGGCTTGGGAATTGAATCCAGGTCTCCCACATAGAAGCCGAGCATTCTACTGCTGAACCACCCATGCATTCCATGATATCCCTTTTTATTCCAAGAAACCCCTCTCCCAGAACCCACCTTCTTCCTGATCCCATCTGATGGCTTCTCTCTATTGTATCATTTTTATTATTACTCTATGCACAATTAAACCCAACTCTATATCTACATCATGCTATAATACCTACATCTTGGTGGCTGACCATGGCTATAAAAACTCACAACCTACTGCATTGTCCTAAAACAAAGTAAACAATCAAGAAAAAAATCCTCTGCACCAATATTTCATACCTTCCTCTCACTTCTCTGACATTCATACCTCTTTTACCATCTTCACTTTCAGCTGGTGACCTTCTTTTTGATTTTACTGAAAAAGTAGAAGCAATCAAAGGAGACTTTTCATATATTCACTAACAAAAATACCTACCATCTATATCTGTACCCACATAACTCAGCTTTCCATTCCATTAAAAGAGGCACTAATTCCTATCTCCTGTTCCCTACTCAAGAACCTTGCTCTTGTAATGTTCTCTGCATCATCAAATTTTCCTTGCCATTGAATAATTACCACAATGATACAAATATAAATTATGTAATTAAGACAGTGGAATACTGACACAAAAATAGAAATGTAGAACAAGAGACCAGAGAGCTTTCTGTGATCCCAGAATATGCCTATATGTTTTTGTTTTGTTTTGGTTTGATATAGGTATTGAAGATCAGTGTGGAAAGAATAGATTAACAAAGTCTGGTATTTGGACTAAAGAATTTGTCAAAAAAATTAAACTTAAAAGATATTGACTGAAGGAAATAATAAAGATAATCTAGAATATAATAAAATAAAAGAAGTCCAATAGAGGGATCAACAAACCGAAAAATACTTATTTGAAAATATGTACAAAACAGGACAAAACAAACAAACAAATGAATAAAAATCCTAGCCAAACAAAAAAGGTCGAAAAAGGACCTAAAAACCAAATAATAGGAATGAAAAGTAAACATCACTTAAAATAATATCAGGATATTTATGAACAACTTTATGTTACTAAAATTGAAAACAAAATAAGAAAAGTGACAGGTTCATTTAAAAAAGATAATTCACCAAAAACTGACCCAAAAAGAGATAGAATATCTGAATACACTTAATTTACTAAAGATACTAAGCCCATAAACTAAAAATTTTCAAAACATGCCATAAAATATTGTACCAGTAAATTCTTTAAAACATTTAAAGAAGAAATAGCACTAGTCTTAAAATCTACCCAGGAATTTAAAAAGTAAGAACATCTCTCAACTTGTTTTATGAGGTCAGCATTACATTGATAGAAAATCCTAATCCAACAAAGATGTTATTCCAAGATATACATAGATACGCATATATCTGTACATATAAGTATAGATATATAATACTTAAAAATCTGCAAGAAGAGGACAAGCAATGTAAAAGAAAAGTGTGTAGGACACTTCATAAAAGGTAACTCAATAGCCAATAAACATATGACAAAGACTCAATCTCATCAGTAATCAGGAAATGCTAATTAAAACCACAAGGAAATTCCATTTCCCACCCAGTTTTTCACAAAATAAAGCTTAAAGGAAAAGGTAAATTGCAATTGAAAATTAAATATCTTCCACAATTTAGTTTGGGGACTGAGATTATTACCCATTATAATATTCTTTTAAAATATTCGGGTCTCTATCATCTCTTTTCTTTTTTAATATTCTAGTCAAAAAATTATTAGACCTGATGGACTTTTCCTCTCTGACTTTACCTATATCCTCAGATTTTTTAAAAATCATTTTAGTTATTTGATGTTCTTCATTCTGTAAAATTTTCGATTTTTTTTATCTTTTTGATTTACAGCTATAATATAGTCTCAAATCTGTGTACACTGATATTTTTTATTTAACTTCATTTCCTTTAGCTCCTATTTTCTAAATTTTTCTTACAAGTTCAGATTTTCTGACATTTTATCTTGGTCTTTCTCCTTCACGATTCCTACTTCCCTCGTAACAGAAGCTGGGTCCCTGGGAAAGCAGACACCAAGACAGAGTTTAGAGTTCAGAGCATTTATTGAGGGTCTTGCAATCAACACCTGAAGCAGGACTGGGCAGGAGAAGCTGATCTGCACTACAGATTCAAAGACAACCTCCACTGGTCCCACGGACAGTCGTGAAACGAGAAAGATTTCTTGAGTATGCCCAGATAGACCACCAATATGGGCAGGCGTGTATACTCTCACGTTCATCAGTTATTGGATATGGGCCACCCCGAGAAGAGACATTGCCTGGGCAAATCCCTCTCCAAAATGAGGTTATTCCTGAAGAGGTTGGCAGCTGAAGTCTGTTTGACAATGACACTCCCAGCCCCTAAGGAAGAGGATGTGGAAGATTCTTCACAGTGTCCTCTCTGCAACTCATGTGTCTGCTGAGCCTTTGTTGTCCTCTTACAAATAAAAGTCAAATAATTCATTCTATAAATTTTAGCAAACTACAGTCCAAGGCCAAATCCAGATTATTGGATTACTATAACACCCCTTTTTTGCAGTGAAGTTTAATTAGAAGACGAACACTCCCATTCATTTATATACTGCTTTTAGCTGCTGTGGTGTTATAGGAGGAGTTGAGTAGTTGCAAGAAAACTTATGGCCTACAAAACCAAAAATACTTACTATCTAGCTGTTTATAGAAAAGTTTGCCAACACCTATTCTAGAATGGTAATGCCCTTCCTCTGTGGTTATAAAAATAGGTTTGCGTCCCATATACATCTCCCCTAGATGGGATTATAACAAACCAGCAACTAATTTTAGTGAGAACTTATCATTGCGAATTTTTAAACATTTTGAATGCATTATTTTTCTCATCAGCTTCACAGAAACTTATAAGGAGGCATTATTATTTCCACCAATATTATGGAAACTGAGGCTCAAATATTAATAAATTCACCTGAAGCCTCACAAGTCAATAGTGGAGTGAGATTTTAGCCTCAGGCACTCTGGTCCCACGATCCATGCCATAACCATTGGAAAGTTTGTCTCTGCGAGCAGAATAAGTTGAACAACAGCTTCCCATTGGTGAGCAAATAAGCCCATAGGGTTTTGAACCCCTCCAGTGTCAGAAGTTCGAGACATTTTCATAGAACCTGGAACCCTTAGCTCTCTTAGGATGGTTGTCTCACCACAGCCTACTCTGAATTCAATTTCTCATTCCTGGGATTCCATACAGCACCTTCATACTTGCTTCCTCCATCCTAGTCCATCACTTGTACACACATTTCCATTAACTTCCCACTTCTAGAAAAGCGTGGTCTGCAGCTAACCCTCTGTCATAATTGACTCACTGGATTTCAATGTGTGATCACAGTCCCAGGAAGTCAATGCCTGTGCTTACTTCATCATTTTGATCTGGAAGCCAATACAGTATTTTAATTTGTTGTTTTTAATTGTGCATTAAAGACAAAAAAGTCATTTTAGTGATTTTTTTACATTTTTAATTGCTAATCAGTACTTAAATATTTACATTTTAGGAAGATTGACTCTATCTAATAAATGATGATATCAGTGCCAAGTGGAGCCTGAGGCAAAAGGAAAAATCAGTAAGATTGATCCTTTCTTTTTTTTAAAATTTTGTTCTTCATGGATATTTATGCATTAATATTGACTTTAAATGTTATGATTTATCTTAATTACTGAGATTTTTGATGTTCTCAAATTTTACACCCAAAGTGAGTCATGTAAAACTCACCGTTTCCCAGCCCTGCTTTACTGATCCTCAAAGTTCTTGATTATATGAGTCTCATGTAGGGACAATCGTGTAACTGTGAATACCTAGAGGAGATGGATACTATAGAAACACCCATAGCAAAACATTTTCTGTCACACTTCTTATGTTTCTATAGATTAGTGTTTGCATTTCCAAGGTGTAGGGTACATATTTCATTAAACGATAATCAGTTTGTTTTATTTTCTAATTTGAAAACTTATTGGTAGGGAAAAGTTCAAAGAAGAGCCGAGCATTAATATGGAACAGAAGAGAAGGAACTCTCTCAAGCAAAGGGGGAAAGCGTACCTTATAAATGCATTGCTAACATCCAAAGCAATCAGCATAAATCCAATGACTGGCTTTAGATGGGACAATCTGAAAACCTTGGAAAAATGAGATGTGATAATAACAATGTTTAGCCTCTACTTTTGCCTGAACTAATTTTTTTGCTCTATTTAGGCACAAAGCATCAAATGCTGTAACCACCATAAAAAAATAAAATCTCAATAAATGTATATTGCTCTAGAAAATGGAACATTTGCAAGGATTTTAAAATTTTACTCACTAAGATTTTAAACTTAAATTTTCTGAACATGATTCAAAAAACTGTATAAAAATAGAATATGGATGCATTAGTAAAATCAATAGCAATAATGATGAAAAATATTAAGTAATAAGAAATGCTAAGGTGATAGGCATTTTTATTTGTAATAAATGTTGGCAAGATGGAAGCAGCACATTTACTAATGAAACCATACAATCATAAAGTATTACATCCATAAATATCCAAAATAAAATTATCATTTTCCAGGAAAGAAAGCGATTCAAAAATTATAGTGTGTTCAGCTCTAAATTGATTCTATAAATGGATTCCAGAAAATCACTTACCAGGTGGTTTTATTTAAGATGCCACTCAAGCTTCCTGAGTACTTTAAAGGTGGAGTCTCCTATGCCCAAAATTCTGTGGATATTAAAAAAAACAAAGGGCTTAAATTTTCAAAAAGGACTAAATGCTTGGTATAACAAAGGATACAAATAAAAAATACAAAGAGAGTTTCCAATTAAATGATACAGATATACAAGAGGTAAAATAGTGTTTTAATTATTCATCAGGCTTAATTTCATATAGGCCAGTCTCAGTCATCCTAATTTAAACATTCTTTGTCCATATCATGATTGTAATTTTGATTGTCATCAGAATTACTTACTTTGCCCTGCTCCCTCCCCAAAAGGCGCTATAGTCCAGAGTACAGAGTGTACAGATTCTGGACTGCCTGCATTTATAGCTTACATTTGGGAATTCAGGCAAGATATTTAACCTCTTGAATCTCTGTTTCTTTACTGATAATATGCATATAAAATGACAGCTTAAATGGTTTTTGACAATTACATATGATGGTTCAATGCCTAACACATAGAAAATGCTCTATAAGTGATAGATATTGATATTATAATTTTAAAGAATGGTTAAGAATAGTTAAATTGGAGAATTTGCTTTTAGGAATCAACCATAAACATAAGCAGTAGAAGATCTCACAGGCAGCACACATCTGTTTCTGTAAAAATGTGTCTCTGTGTATGAATACACATCCTCTAGTGTCTAACTTGCAGATTGTCCATATGACCACAGAACTGAAGAATAATGCATGCCATTTAAATGCTCCTTTTCTTTAGAGAACAGTTTTCCTTTAAATGCAGCTGCTTATGATATTCCATATGGATTAGTGCTCATGTGGATCTATTCACAAAGAAAATCATATGCTGGACAAACCAAACCTAGAAGATGCTGAAACTTGAAAACATCCTGCTTAAAGATTATGTTATCTAGATAAAAGATACTTTCATCCAGGCTTGTTAAACAGTGTGAAGAATTTTAAAATGGCAAACCATGAGCAGTCAACCCAAAGATCTTGAATTGGTTTATTATAGATGGAAGGTGTAAAGGCAGACTCATTAGACTGAAAAATGAAATGCCTTTAACATCGTGAAACATATTTTATGGGATTGGGGCACAATCTGTTTCTAGGAAACAGAAGCATCAGATATGTTATCTTTAATGGTGTAAAATGAAATGAGGAAATTAAAGATACCGTTCAACCAGTCCATGCTCTCCCTCCTTTCCTAGCCCCTTTCCTCACTCTTATCCTAGCCTGGAACTCCCTCCCTGACCTTTTAAGCTTGTTCTTTCTGGTTAATTTTCTTGCTTATTGTTGCTTATCACTCAAGCTTCACCATGGATATCACTTTTTCTAGGAAACCAAATCTTGATTAAAAGGCCACTATTTGCGCTGTGTAACACACTGAACTTCTTATATCAAAGCATTCATCACATTTCATTATAATGCCTATTTACTGGCTCATATTCTTGCTACATAGAAAATGTTTGAGACCATGTCAACCTCATCCACCATCACATCACTAGAATCACTCCTGGGGCAAAATCAGTGCTCAGTAAATATTTGTGAAGGAAATGTAGAGAGGGGAGGGAGGAAGAAAAGGATAAGAGTGAACGCAGAAAGACGGACAAGCAGTCTCCCTTTATTCATTCCAACAATGGCAGGACTTTCAGGTATCCACGTGCTTTGTGATCCCAGATTCACCTGCCACACAAGGCGAGGGGACTTCTTTATGTTAGTCCGTCAGGGTGGTTGAAGGTATCACCAAAATTTAGCTTTTCTTTTTTTTTCATGACAAAGCTAGCAAAATAGCTCTCGCATACTCTTTCTCGTTTGCTAGAGACTAAGTTGAAAGATGAAAATATACTTTAAAAAAAGTTAATCCCTCTGAAATAATGATAAAAAAATAACGTTGTATGCAAAAGCAATCCAGTAATATTTACTATATAATATATAATACTATTTTTTTCTCTTATGAAAAATTTCTTCCAAATAATTCTAAAGAAAGGACGCAGAAAGAGATCCACCTTACTGTAGTGTATTGAAATATTAATGATCTTGAACCCTAAACATATTGTAAACATGTTGACCACAATTAGAATGTAACCAAAGTGAAAGTAACATGGTTTTATAATGAGTGATACCTGGATATTCGTGTGAGGATATGATATGGACTGGTTCAATGCCAGCCAGAGGGGCACTTCTTCTAAAGACCCAGTGGAGATGCCACTTTAGTGAGTCAGATAGAGGCATGCTGTCATGGTTAGGGACACATGTCAACTTGGCCAAGTTGTGGTTGCTGTTTATCTGATTGGGCAAGCACTGGCCTGTCTGTTGCAATGAGGACATTTCATAGGATTAGTTCATGATCATGTCAGCTGCATCCACAGCTGAATCCATTTGTAATCAGCCAAAGGGGAGTGTCTTCTGCAATTAGTGATGCTAAATCTAATCATGGGAAGCGTTTTAAGGAGGACTCAGAGGAGACAGGTTCCACTCCTGCTTTGGCTGGTGAGCCTCTCCTGTGGAGTTCATCCAGGCCATCCATCAGAGTCATAGGCTTTGCAGCCTGCCCTGTGGATTTTGGACTCTGCATTACTGTGGTCACGTGAGACACTTCTATGAATTTTATATTTGCAAGTGTTCCCTGTTGGTTCTGTTCCTCTAGAGAACCCTAACTAATACATCTTGGTACCGGGAGTGGTTCTTAAGAAACGGAATCTTAAAAATGGGTATTTATGAATGGTTTTCTACTCTGAATGGACTCAGAAACACTAAGGACTCTGATTCCCGTAATCAGAATGACACTCCCAATCCATGGAGTGAGTTGGCAAAGGAGATAGTCAAAATATCATCATTCGATTCTCCTAATGCTTCGCTTGTATGAAGCCAGACTCTGGGGGATAATGATTTTGACACCTTTATAGAGTTTTGTAGAAATAAGAGTTATAGAGATGTTGGTTGGTTGTTGTTAGATACACTGTCTACATTAAGGGGTGAAAGGGATGGGCTTAAGGCTTCAAATGAGAAGCTTAAGCGCGGTCTGAAAGATGTAGATGTTTCTATGAGTTTCCTGAAGGAAAATCTTATTTCCTGTCGCCGTAGACTTGAGATCTCTGAAAATCAGACTCAGAATCTTATTGTTAGAGTAGCAACTTTACAGTGTAAACTGAAATCTCAGTCTTGCGTGGTGTCTGCTGTTAAAGTGAGGGCATTGATTGGAAAGGAGTGGAACCCTGAAAAATGGGATGGTGACATACGGATTGATAATGATGTTGGGGGCGAGTTGAAACCCTAGGCCATGCTGAGTCTTCTCTAGATAACCTGTAATAGTCTTCCCTGAGGACATAGCCACCCCACCTCCAGCCTGCCTTGAGGAATTGGCCACCCAACCTCCTCCTGAAGGGATTAGCCCTAGAGTGATTAATCCTGTTTCATCAGATGAAACTGCAAATGAAGGCCCTGAAGCAAATGGCTTGGAAGATATTTCTAATTCTTTTCATGACCCACCCCCACTACCCCTCATTTCTTCTATACATAACTAGACTAAAGTCCCAACAGGCCCCTAAAGGTGAGGTACAAAGTATCACACATGAGGAGGTACGTTATACTCCAAAAGAACTGCGTGAGTTTTCCAATTTATATAGACAGAAATCAGGGGAATATGTGTGGCAATGGATTTTAAGAGTGTGGGATAATGGTGGGAGGAATATAAGGCTGGATCAGGCTGAATTTATTGATATGGGCCCACTATAGCTCGAACAGTTAGAAAAGGTGTTAACAGTTTGTTTGGGTGGTTGGTTGAAACATGGATCAAAAGGTGGCCAACATTATCTGAGGTTGAAATGCCAGAACTGCCCTGGGATAATGTAGATGAGGGGATCCAGAGGCTTAGAGAGATTGAAATGTTAGAGTGGATTTATCACGCAAAGCCTGGTTTTACACCCCAGGAATGTCCAGAGGATACACCTTTTACAAGAACAGTGAGAAATAAATTTGTGAGACTAACACCATCATCCCTAAAGAGCTCTGTAGTTGCACTTCTCTGTAGGTCAGATATTACTGTAGGAACTGCTGTCACTGAGCTGGAATCCTTAAACACAATGGGGATGATGGGATTCCAAGTTGGCAGAAGCCAGGTGGCAGCACTTAATCACCAAAGACAGGGTAGAAGCGGCTATTATAATAGACAGCAAACTCAAAGGAGGCATCAGAATTATATGACACGCAGAGATTTGTGGCATTGGCTAGTAAATCATGGGGTACCTAGAAATACAATAGAAGGGCAGTCTACTAAATTCTTGTTGGAGCTGTATAAACAAAAGAGTTCTAGGTCAAGGGAACAGAAGTCTAACCCGAATTACAAAAACACAGAGTCACGGCCCCTTAATCAATTTCCAGACTTGAAACAGTTTACAGACCCTGAGCCCCTTGAATGAAGGGGAGGCCAGGTCCCTATGGGGGAGAAACCTGTTACACTGCCACAAATTTATACTGTTAATCTTCCTCTAAGTCTTCCCCAAGGAGACCGACGGCCTTTTACCAGGGTAACTGTGCATTGGGGAAAAGGAAATGATCAGATATTTGGGGGATTATTAGACAGTGGTTCAGAAGTGACATTAATTCCAGGGGACCCAAAATGTCACTCTGGACCATTAGTCAGAGTGGGGGCTTATGGAGGCCAGGTGATCAATGGAGTTTTAGCTCAGGTCCGTCTCACAGTGGGTCCAGTGGGCCCCCGGACCCATCCTGTAGTTATTTCCCCAGTTCCGGAATGTATAATTGGCATAGACATACTGAGCAACTGGCAGAATCCCCACGTTGGTTCTCTAACTCATGCAGTGAGGGTTATTATAGTGGGAAAGGCCAAGTGGAAGCCACTAGAACTGCCCCTACCAAGCAAAATAGTAAATCAGAAGAAATACTGTATTCCTGGAGGGATTGCAGAGATTACTTCCACTCTTAAGGACTTGAAAGATGCAGGGGTGGTGATTCCCACCACATCCCCATCCAACTCTCCTATTTGGCCTGTGCAGAAAACAGATGGGTCTTGGAGAATGACAGTGGATTATCGTAAACTCAATCAGATGGTAACTCCAATTGCAGCTGCTATTCCAGATGTAGTATCATTGCTTGAGCAAATCAATACATCCCCTGGTACCTGGTATGCAGGTATTGATCTGGCAAATGCTTTTTTCTCAATAGCTATTAGTAAGGACCACCAGAAACAGTTTGCTTTCAGCTGTCAAGGTCAGCAATATACTTTCACTGTCCTACCTCAGGGGTATATCAACTCTCCAGCCCTATGTCTTAATCTTGTTCGCAGAGACCTTGATCGTTTCTGCCTCCCACAAGATATCACACTGGTCCATTATATTGATGATATCATGTTGTTTGGAACTGGTGAGCAAGAAGTAGCAACTACTCTAGATTTACTGGTAAGGCATTTTCATGTCAGAGGATGGGAGATAAATCCAACAAAAATACAGGGGCCTTCCACCTCAGTAAAATTTCTAAGTGTCCAGTGGTGTGGGGCATGTCGAGATATCCCTTCTAAGGTGAAGAATAAGTGGCTGCATCTGGCCCCTCCCACAACCAAAAAAGAGGCACAATGCCTAGTTGGTCTTTTTGGATTTTGGCAACAACATATTCCTCATTTGGGTGTGCTACTCCGGCCCATTTATCGAGTGACCAGAAAAGCTGCTAATTTTGAGTGGGGACCTGAACAAGAGGGGGCTCTGTGACAGGTTCAGGCTGCTGTGCAAGCTGCTCTGCCACTTGGGCCATATGATCCAGCAGATCCAGTGGTGCTGGAAGTGTCAGTGGCAAATAGAGATGCTGTCTTGAGACTTTGGCAGGTCCTTATAGGAGAATCACAATGCAGACCCTTAGGATTTTGGAGCAAAGCCTTACCATCTGCTGCAGATAACTACTCTCCTTTTGAGAAACAGCTTTTGGCCTGCTACTGGGCCTTAGTAGAGACTGAATGCTTAACCATGGGCCACCAAGTTACCATGAGACCTGAGTTGCCTATCATGAGTTGGGTATTGTCTGACCCACCAAGCCATAAAGTTGAGCATGCACAGCAGCACTCTATTGTAAAATGGAAATGGTATATACAAGATAGAGCCAGAGCAGGTCCTGAAGGCACAAGTAAGTTACATGAAGAAGTGGCACAAATGCTCATGGTTTCCACTCCTGCTGCCACATTACCTTCTCTTTCCCAGACCAGAGCAATGGCCTCTTGGGGAGTTCCTTACAGTGAATTGACTGAGGAAGAGAAAACTCAGGCCTCGTTTACGGATGGTTCAGCACGATATGCAGGTACCACCTGAAAGTGGACAGCTGCAGCATTACAACCCCTTTCTGGGGTGTCCTTGCAGGGCAGTGGTGAGGGAAATTCTCCCAGTGGGCAAAACTTCGAGCAGTGCACCTGGTTGTTCATTTTGCTTGGAAGGAAAACTGGCCAGAGGTGCGCTTGTATACTGACTCATGGGCTGTTGCTAATGGTTTGGCTGGATGGTCAGGGACTTGGAAAGACCATAATTGGAAAATTGGTGACAAAGAGGTCTGGGGAAGAAGTATGTGGGTAGACCTTTCTGAGTGGGCTAAAAACATGAAGATATTTGTGTCCCACGCGAATAAACACCAGAGGGTGACTTTAGCAGAGGAAGATTTTAATAATCAAGTGGATAAGATGACCTGTTCTGTGGATACCAGTCAGCCTCTTTCCCCAGCAACTCCTGTTATTGCCCAATGGGCTCATGAACAAAGTGGTCATGGTGGTAGGGATGGAGGTTATGCATGGGCTCAGCAGCATGGACTGCCACTCACCAAGGCTGACCTGGCTACAGCCACTGCTGAGTGCCCAAACTGCCAGCAACAGAGACCCACACTCAGCCCCTGATATGGCAGCATTCCCCAAGGTGACCAGCCAGCTACATGGTGGCAGGTTGATTACATTGGACCACTCCCTTCATGGAAGGGGCAGTGATTTGTTCTAACTGGAATAGACACATACTCTGGATATGGGCTTGCTTTCCCTGTACGCAATGCTTCTGCCAAAACTAGCATCCGTGCGCTTACAGAATGCCTTATCCATCGTCACGGTATTCCGCATAGCATTGCTTTGGATCAAGGAACACACTTCACAGCAAATGAAGTGTGGGAATGGGCGCATGCTCATGGAATTCTCTGGTCTTACCATGTTCCCCATCATCCAGAAGCAGCTGGATTGATAGAACGGTGGAATGGCCTTTTGAAAACTCAATTATGGTGCCAACTACATAGCAAAAACTTGAAAGGCTGGGGCAGTGTTCTCCAGGAAGCTGTGTATGCTCTGAATTAGCGTCTGCTGTATGGTGCTGTTTCTCCCATAGCCAGGATCCATGGGTCCAGGAACCAAGGGGTGGAAATGGGAGTGGTACCACTCACTATTACTCCTAGTGATCCACTAGGAAAATTTTTGCTTCCTGTCCCTGCTACCCTGAGTTCTGCTAGTCTACAGGTTTTAGTTCCAAAACGGGGTGTGCTTCCTCCAGGAGAAACAACAGTGATACCATTGAACTGGAAGTTAAGATTACCACCTGGTCACTTTGGGCTACTTATGCCTCTGGATCAACAAGCCAAGAAGGGGATTACATTATTGTTTGGGGTAATTGACCCTGACTATCAGAAGGAAGTAGGACTGCAACTACATAATGGAGGTAAAGAAGAGTTTTCTTGGAATATAGGAGATCCCCTAGGGCATCTATTAGTACTACCATGCCCTGTGATTAAAATCAATGGAAAACTGCAACAACACAATCCAGGCAGGACTACTAATGACTCTGAAACTTCAGGAATGAAGGTTTTGGTCACCCCACCACGCAAAGAACCACGGCCAGCTGAAGTGCTTGCTGAGGGTAAAGGGAACATGGAATGGGTAGTGGAAGAAGGTAGTGATAAATATGAACTTTGACCACGTGATCAGTTACAGAAACGAGGACTGTAATGATGTTTTGTTCATGTTATACTATTTAAGTTGTAAGATATCTAGTTTAAGAATGAATGTTGCCCAAGGATTTGCACCCTATTCTGGAGAGATTTAATGTGTTTCCAGTTATATGCAGGACAGTTGAGTATTGTCAGGTAAAAGAAAAACTGTGTGCTTATTTGTTTTCATTTGGAAATTAAGTATGGTTTAAGGTAATATATATATATATATATATATATATATATATATAAATGCTACAAACATAGCAAAATCCAAAAAAAACTAATATTTTTTCTTAAAAACTAAAATATTTTAATGAACTGCTTCACTCACCTCTATAATACATTTTTCCTTCCTTTTCAAGCTGCATAATACTTTCCCACTGCTTCATATGAAGTGATTTGGTAGTATCATTTCCTAAAATCCAACAAAGTTAAAATTCGTTTGTTATTATTGATAGTTACCTGTTAATTTTAGTTCCGTAGCAGGGTCTATACCCTATCAAAGTGGAATTCTAATCAATTTTCTCTCTTGTAATTCTCATCAAAAAACAAAATAAATGTGATTTTATATTTATATATGCTACAATATGAAATGTATTCCAGACAGAAAAAAACTTTCATTTCTTCAAGGTATAGATGAAAATGAATTCTCAATTTATAATTTTACTTTTTTGATGTTGGAAGAATATTCCATAGACTACTTTCCCACATATACACATATATTTCAAATCCTATTTTCCAACAGTATCAGATACAGTAAAGTATGTTTTAATCACAATTCATCATCAGCCCCTCAACCTTTATTTTACAGATACCTCGTGAGTCAGCACAGTGGGCCATGAGCTGGAAGGCTGGCATACAGTTTACCATACCAAGCAAAAATGAAAGCAACTACAAATTATGTCAGCATACCCATGTGGTAGTTAGATTCAGTTGTCAACTTGGCCAGGTGAATGTACCTAGTTCTGTTGCTGTGGGCATGAGCCAATGGTACGTGAACCTCATCTGTTGCTGATTACATCCACAGTCAGCTAGGAGGCGTGCCTGCTGCAATGAATGACATTTGACTCAATTGGCTGGTGCTTAAATGAGAGATTGCAAGGTAGCACTGCTAAGCAGCTCAGCATTCCTCATCTCAGCACTTGCAGCTCAGCCCAGGCCTTTGGAGATGCAGAAAGAAGTCACCCCGGGGAACGTTGTTGGAACCCAGGGGCCTAGACAGATGGCCAGCAGAGACCATCCTGTGCCTTCCCATGTAAGAAAAAACCTCAGTGGAAAGTGACCTGCCTTTCCTCTGAAGAACTAATGAAATAAATCCCCTTTTATTAAAAGCCAATCCATTTCTGGTGTGTTGCATTCTGGCAGCTAGCAAACTAGAACAACCCATTTATCCCAAACTAAGTGAACTCCCAACAAAATTCTTCTTAGCAGGACTGCCCCCACCACAACACCAAATATTCAAAGGCATGCAAATGCCACCTGAAATGAAGTGTAATATGGGAGGATAAATCAAAAGTTCAAAGAGATAGGCAGTCTTAACTAATTGAGGTTAAATGACCTTACTTTGCAAATTTTATGTGCAAAAAATGTTTACATATGAACATGTAAACATATCGCTAGGCCTCTCCAGATCTTGGACAAAGCTCATGCAGGTGATATTTTCTCCGCAGTATATCAAACTCTATCTCTAACACTTGTTTCTCATTTAATTCTGAGCATGTAACCTGAGCCGACCCAGTCAGAGTGAAGTACTATTTTACATGTCCTGGAAAGATGTTTTGTCTACCTTCTTCATGCTAGATGTGAACAAAACACATTTTAGGACCATAGGTAAACTTAATGCTAGCTGAGTGGATGTGAAAAGCAACTAAAGTTTTGAAGGAATCTTCTGGAGCTTACTCTATCTTTGGAATTTATACTTTATCAGAAAAATACTATTTAAGCCATTTTGTGTAAATTTTCTGTTATATATAGCTAAAACCATGCTAACAAGCAAAAACAATTAATTGTATTATTCCTGAAGGTTTTGAAATCTCTCCATGATTTCTAAAATGTAAAATTACATTTTCACCAGTATATAATACTCAAATATGAAATATCTTAGTTAAAAGTCATGTAAACTGGGCGGGCCACAGTGGAGACCCAGGTTCAACTCCCAGTGACTGCCCCTGCAAAAAGAAAAAGTCATGTAAATTATACTGAATTATCACATACAACATAGCATTTCTTCTCTTAAATAATAGGATTAATTTTTTAAACTGTTATTTCTCATATATGATAACAGTTTCAATGATAATATATTAAAGTTTACATTGATACTCTATTCAGCATAAAGAATCCCTCATGAGGAAGATTTCCCTTATCTTGTTTAAAGAAAAATGTAGGTTACAGAGTATTTTTATTTATTCTCAAAATTTAGAAATAAACGTTAAGCTTCACACAAGCATTAAAGTCAAAGTATTTTTTCCTATTTATGTGGCATGTTTTGAAAATTGCTTTGCATATCTCAATCATTCAAGATAGAAAATTGAAAAATAATGTACCAGTAAAGTAACAGAGAGAGTAGTATTTTAAAAAACAAATTTTAAAAATTCAAAATTCTCTTAAGACTCAAAACTCGTTTAAGCTTTTGTTCCTATCAGATGGCTATTCTTTTATTTGCAATCATTAAAGTTCCAGGAACTCCAGGTAAAGGGAAGATCAAGAGTGTAACTCAAAGTGAGAGAGAAAAGTGATTAAAGAGAAAGAAAAGGCAAAATGAGTTTAACATTTCAAAGGAACATAACCAAGTTATTGTCAGAAAACATTAAAATTCCTTGAAAGACAAACCAAAAATCCATAAGCAGAGAGAAGCAAAAAGTAATACCCAGAAACTGGATAGTTTGAATCAGAAGAAATTTTCTCTTTAACTTTGAAATAAAGTTTATACCTTGAAGTTTCTTGACTGGGTGGGGAGTAAATATTGAAGAATGAAAAACCAAGAAAGAAAAACTGTTTGATCATCTTTGAAACCACAGTTTTATTCCAAATGCTTCACATTTGCAAAAATGTTTCCTATTGTGAACAGACCAGAGTGCAGTTTCCAAAATGCATTTTTCCTTATTCTCACAGAGATAAATTGGAAGAGGCCTCCCAAGGTTCTAGAAAGAAATAACCCAGCTTTTTGTTTCTAAATGGATGTAATATTCATATGTCTGTATGTCTATACTTTACTGAAATATATTTGCAAATGGACAGTCAACCGTTGCATCGTATATTTTCTGCCTAATGCCAAAGATAATTTTTTTTTAGAAATGTTTGAAAAAGTGAATTTTCCACTTTTCACACCAGTGTTGGGAATCTGTTCTACAAATCCACAGAGAATTATGTTTAAAACTGTTTTTGGTCTTCTGGAAACACTGTTTAGCAATTAGATGCAAAATGTATTTGTGTCAAAAATAAGTATTTTCATGTGTCTAAGTACTTTTGGATTATGATGTCAACTTTTTATCAGTTATTTTTATCTGTTGAGTAAGGAGCTACAGCTTGTTAGTTAGAAAACATGAATAATTAGAAATTAAAATGTTAATTTTTAATAGTACACTAATATTTTAGTAAGTGAATAGAATATACAATACCATCTAGTGATGTCACTGGAATCATGTAAATTATAACCAGAAGTAATAGAGACAAAAACATCGACTTGAAATAAGTGAGAGCATTGTGGACAGCTTTATTCTTAGATGTCGGTTATCAACTTAAATGTAATTTTGTAATAAACTATATAAAAGTAAATTTATGATGCTTTTGAGTTCATATTTTTAGCATGGATAATATATTTTATTAGTTTTGTCATTCAGTCGTGTGTTGCTTAGACGGGTCAGATCCAGTTCTTTTCCTCTTTTTTTTTTTAATCAAGAGTTTCCTGCAGGATATATATACATACACATTAGAGAAGTTGTAGATTTACAGAAAAATTACGCAGAAAATACAGTTTCTATATATACCTATGTTACTAAAACCTTATATTACTGTGGTACATTTAGTACATTTGCTAGAATTGATTAAAGAATAGCATTATAATTGCACTATTACTATAGTCCATGGGTTACATTAGGCTCTTGATCTGTGTTATACAGTACCATGTTTTTTTTTTTATTTTAGTAACATATATGCAGTCTAAAATTTCTCCTTTCAACCACATTCAAATATATAATTCAGTGTTGTTCATTATGTCCACAATGTTGCACTAACGATCACCACTATCCCTTACCAAAATTTTTTCATCACCTCAAATAGAAATTCTGTACAATTCAAGCATTAGCTTCCCATTCCCTACCCCCAATCTGGCAGCTGGTAACCTACATTCTTTTGTCTGACTCTATGGATTTGCTTATTCTAATTATTTATATCAGTGAGATAAAACAACACCTGTTGCTTTATGTCTGGCTTATTTCATCCAACATAAAGTCTTCAAGGATCATCCATGTTGTCATATGTCTTAGAACCTCATTCATTTGGGGGGTTGAGCAATATTCCATCGTATGACTATACCACAGTTTGCCCATACATTCATTGATTGATGGCACTTTGAGTTGCTTCCCTCTTTTAGCAAATATTGACATTTTATTTTACTCCTTTCCAGAATATTTCATTAGCTCATTAGGGCGCATTGTGCACGTTGAAGGTTTTCCGTATAATTTGGGAGACAAGACACAATAGTAAGATCTCTGTCAATAACAAGATATACAAGGATATTTTTAGAACACAGGAAACTATGAGAGGATAAGGGAGGTGCTGAGTGATATTTTGCTTACTTTTAAAAAATTATGAAATATTTTAGTCTAAACACAGAGATTAAAATATAACAAATACTCATGTTCCTATCATTTGCTTTTGTTAATTCTTAGCATTTTCACATCTTAAATTCAGTTCATTCAGAATGATAGGAATCCAATATTACAGATACATATTATATCCCCTCTGCTAGTGTCCCCAATCCTTTTTCCTTTATCTTTCTTTAGCTTAATTTTGTGTAGCTATCATTCCAAAACATGTTTTATAGTTTTACCATATAACTATGTCTATAAACAAACATGTATTTATATCTATAAATTATATTTACAACTCTATAAACTGCATAAATCCACTCATACTATGCATATTTGGGGAACTTGCTTTTATGCCTTAACATTTTATTTAATCCTTACCTATGTTTATACATGAAGATCTAGCTCAGTAATTTTTACTGTTATGTTGTATTCTAATGCATGATCAATCTAAACATATTTACTACTTTTCCTTTTCATGTACACTTGGGTTGTTTCTCACATCTTCCTTATAAAAACAACACTACAGTAAATATACTCAAACATATGTTTTTGTGCACATATGTGAGTTTCTCTTGGATATATTCCTAAGATTAGGGGAAATCATACTATATAGGCAGCTAAAACCTTATTCAGTACTGCACATTTCTCTCCAGGGTACTTATATTGGTTTATAAGTTCATTATCAGTGTATAAACTACGTGTTTAACAAAAATAAGATTGAAATTAGTTAAGAAAACAACTAATTCAAGAATTTAGAGAATATGTCAGAGTAAACCAAAAACAGTAGTGAAAATACATGATAAAACAAAAGGAATTAATGAAATAGAAGTCATGAAAATAAGTACATTATGTAATCTTCTCATGTCGCAATTTTTATGTCTATTAGCTCAATGTTAATGAGATTGTTCAAGCAATGTTTATTAGTATTATTTGTTAATTGAGTAGTTTATAACTTCATCTCCTTTATCTGCTTTGTCTATAAACTATTATAGAGATATTTAAAAGCTTTCATTGTGATTGTGGGCTACGCAACTTCTCCTTGTATCTTCATTTATTTTCGCTTTCTTCTGTTTACCTTTAGCCAAGATAACACTAGAAAAGCTTAGACTAAGACATCAGGAAATCTTGTATGTATGGAAATCAAAACCATTAGCTTTATGAAAATCTCTGAAACACATAGATTATGTAGACAAAATTGAATTAGAAAAAAAGAACAAAATAGAATTAGAGTCTATGTATGATTATCTAAGAGGGTTGTTGTGTTTGTGTGCATTGTGTAATCAAGTTAAGGGGTTACACGAACATGCACTTACTACACAGTTTTCTTCATACTGATGCATCATAATTCATTTAACCAAATCTTTGTTTGGATCCTTAGATTGTCTTCAGTTCTTCACAATTTTTACTAATGCTAAATTAGTCTCTATAGCAAAACATTTTGTATCAGATTTGCATATTTAAATTCTTAAACTAAATCATAGGACATAATAATCAAACATTTTAAGATACTTTATACATGTTGCCAAACTGCCCCACAAAAATGCTGCACCAATTTATACTTCCAGCTGCAATGTTTATAAGTGTAGTTTCCTATACACCTCCATTAGTACTAAGAATAATTATTTTAAAATGTTTGTGTTTCTGATGGCTATACCATTGGCTATCACTGGTATGCATTTCTCTTTAAATATTTTATGACTATAAAATGTTTTCTTTATTAAAATGTTTATTCATAAACTATGCCTTTATTCTAATGTAATTTGATTGTGCTTTTTATATATGATCTCATAAAATAATTTTTCCCATTTTGTCAATGGGATTTTAAATTTTCTGTTGTATGTTTTATGTTGAAGCTTTTAATTTTAATGTAGTTAAATCTCTAAACTGCTTGTGATTTTTTCAACAACCTCCCAACATTAAAAAAATAGGTACTAACCCTCTGCTTCATGTCAGAAACTGCTCTAGACATGGTAATACTTATTGGAAAAGAAAAACAAGAGCGCTGCCCTCTTGAAACTGACATTCTATTCAATTGTTCTTCACTGATAATATAATCACCATGTCACTTCTGGTCAAAATGGAAAAAAATATAAATAATTCACTATTTTTTCTGGTTAATTTTGATTTTATTTTATTTTTAATTCATTAGAATTTATTTTGTTATATGGCATGAGGTTAACTTTTTTTGACAAATACATAACCAATTTATCACGCAATAATTCTCCATTTCCACAATGACTGAAAATGCAACATTCACTATGCACTAATTCTAAACTATCCTGGGATCTGCTTGTGGTTTTTAATTTTTAACTTTCAATTGTTTTATTGATTTATCCTTAGTTTTTTTGTTTATTTTAGAAGTCAGCCTCTAAAAAGATTTGCACTGTTATATACATTTCAATTTCATAATAATTTTCTATTTACCATTATATAGTCCATTTATTCAATAATCAGAAAAGGCAAATATGATGCATTTTAGATGTTTTAAAGTGTGAAAAGTATTTGATTATATATAACATCATGAGCCTTTAAACAGTACTTCAAAAAGGTAAGAAATTTAAGATTCTTAGAGCTGATTCTTATTTTAGTAATGTTTTGAAAACTTCTGTGTTGTTTAGTACCCAACTTTGGAATACACTACAGATAAAACTTTCTTTTTAACACTGAATCATATTCATTAATATATCTGTATCTTAATTGTCTCACCTACAAATGTTCAGGTATTGCATTGTTCTATGATTTAAATCATTTCAACTTTCTCACATTAAAAAATACAGTTTTACACAACAAAAATAACTATTAATACAGCCATATTGATTATTGTGGCATTATTAATTTCAGAATAATTATTAATACAGCCATATTGATTATGGTGGGATTATTTATATCCTCCCCTTAGCAGACACTCGCACTGCAGTCACCATATGCTCTCATGGCCTCTGGACAATGCAACACGGCTCTGACCATGCACTGTAATGGCTTCAGGCCTAACAAAACTCTTCAGAGTTTCTAATGTCCTCCACATTTTTTCTCATTCTACTTCCCCCGCCTCATTCCTTATTCTTATCCAAAATAAGTCCTTTACTCTAGCTAGAGTGATGCGCACTGATTTATTCAGTTGCCTAAAAGCCCTATGCCCAGTCCTACCTTCTTTGATGGATTCTAGTTTCCTCAAGCACTTGGTTGTTTGTGAAAGAACATTTCTTGGCAACTATCTGGATTTGCCTACATTTTTTGACAGCCCGAACACTACCACTCCTCTGACACCAACCCCGTCATTCCAGGTTAAACTAGTTTCTTGCTCCATCAGGTAACCACCCTTCCATCCCACTTACTTAATGCCTAACCCTGTGCTGTCTAACAATATAAATATTTGTCAATATAAGTATAGCATATTTCAACAACAATTGAAATATACTATAAATTGTGTCATCTTGTGCTGCTATGTAGCAAATATTTGGTGAGTAAATTTTCATTTCTAAAATTCATAATATGTTTCTAGCTGCTTTGAGGAAAAGGTTCTATATTAATGTATGAGTCTCAGGTAGCATCAGTCAAAGTTGTTAGATTACTAACCGAATGAATGAATGAATGAATGAATGAATGACACTAAGTCTGGGTCTATATTTTCTTCTTGTCAGTAAGTATATAAGTATATTTATTTTTCCTTGTCCTAAAGGCTTGCTGTTTGCACTCTGCCTAACATTTTCTCTTATCTTAGAAAACTAAAATGAAATTGTAAATTCAATAAAATGGTCTCTTATAAATCCTTATTTTGTTCATCAAATGGAATAAAATTTGTCTGCTCCTCTCTAAATTACTTGGAGGAATTTAAAATCAAGACACCTGACCGACCACATGGTGGGTTTATCCCCTACAATTTTTAGTGTTTCTTCTGGGTAAGAGTTTATATTCAGTGGTTTTATAACTGAGTTGAAGTTTTATTTCCCTGATATTTTAATTATGTTTTTTTTAGTCCATTAGAAGTAGGAATTGTCTTCAAGTAATTCTTCCTCTCAATAATATTGTGAAAGTAGTTTAAGTTATTAGCATTTTATTTTCTCATTGTTGCTATTAACAACACATTGGTGGAAGGCTAGAGACATGTATAACATCATAAGGAAAGAGAAATAAAAATTGGGACTGTATAACTTCGCAAAACCTAGCGTAGACAATGATAGTGATTAAATGTACAAATATAAGGAAGTTTTTATATGAGGGAGAACAAAGGAATGTCACCATTGCAAGATGTGAAAAATAGGATGGTAAATGGAAAAAAAATACTCTTAATGCAAACTAGAGTCTATAGTTAGCTGTAACCTTGTAGTGTTCTTTCATCAATTGTAATAAAGGCTCTATACTAAAGCTAAATGTCAAAAAGAGGGGATATAAGGGAAGGGTACAGGATTTTTGTTGCTGATGTCCTTTCTCCTTTTCTTTTTTCCCTCTTCTTTATTTACAGAAGAAATGGAAATGTTCTCAGATAGATTGTAGTGGTAAATGCTTAACTATGTGATTATAGCAGGAGCCACTGATGCTGTGTGGATAAAACTGTGTAAAGACATAATACAAAGATAAAATGGTGGAGAACATATGGAGAGAGATGTACCTCCTCACTGTTGGCAGGGCAGTAGAATGGTGCAGCCCTTCTGTAGGGCAGTGTGATGGTTCCTAAACTTTAGGAGGCTAAGTTTAGGGTTGCCATATGCAACCCTGTTATTAGGTATATACTTGGAAGAACCTAAAGCAAGGACTTGAATAGACAATTGCACACTGGTGTTTCTAGTAGAATTATTCACTATTTTTAATGGATGGGGGTGGCCTAAGTGTACATCAACTGATGAATGGAAGGGTGAACTATGGTGTATACATATGATGGTATATTGAGTGACTATAGGAATGAAGTCGTGAGGCATGCAACTAGGTGAATGATTCCTGAGGACATTATGCGTGTGAAGTAAGCCAGAAATGAAAGGACAACTATTTTATGGCACCACTAATATAAGCTAGCTATAATGATCAAACTCTGAGAACTGAATTTGAGGCCTTAGGGTAATGGGGGACAGAAAGTGGACAAAGATTGGGCAGTCGATGATTAAAGAGTACAGGCAGTTCAATAAGGCTAGATTGTGAGCTCTTACAGCAGTCACATCTGTTCCTGAGTCTTAACTGTTACGTCTGAATTCTGAGATGCTGCGCTCTTTATGTATAACCTGGTAATTCCCTTGAACTTGAAGTATCTGTGTGACGCCTGTGACTCAGAGTTAGAGTTCTGCAGCTCTGAAAGTCAGCATTACTCCATATAGCAACTGTTAAAGAATGTTAAAAAGAGATCAGACTCCAATTAGAAGTATGAATGATGTGGATCTGGTTAGAACTAAGGTAAAAATCACAATGCAGGGTAAAGGATAACATTGTCTGTATTTTAAAACTTCAATTTCTATGAAAGACAAAGGAAGAGATGTTTATTTTGTCAAAAAAATTAAATTTGGGGGAGCACACTATCTGATTTAACCTATCTGGTCAGTTTATCTAAATAACCTAATTACATGGAACCTAGGATAGTGAATAAGATCTTGTTATTCTGTGCAGGTTACTGTAATACTCTTATACATTCCAGAGCACTTGGGGAAGGAAATTTTAAAAAATTGCAAAGTCTCCTTCAGGGAGTGGGAGAAAATGTGGAACTATTAAACTTCCCCACCAGGGGAATTCCTGATATTCTCCAAAGCATTAGGGATTCCCAATTTAATAAGCCAACCTCTCAATCTTTAGGCTTGCCCTTACGAAACTTATTTCTGAAATGGTGAAGTTAAGCCTACTTATAATTATGCCTAAGAATCACCCTGAGAGAATCTCTTTTGTTGCTCAGATGTGGCCTCTCTCTCTCTAAGCCAACTCTGCAAATAAACTCACTACCCTCCCCTCTATGTGGGACATGATTCCGAGGATGTAAGTCTTTTTGACAATGTTGACATGACTCCCAGAGATGAACCTGGCCCTGGCATGAAACAAAATAAAGTTTCAGTGGCTAAGAGATTTCAAAGAGTCAAGAGGTCATTCTGGAGATTACTCCTTTGAAAGCTTTAGACAGATATTGCAAATTGACACAACATACCAAGCCCCAACCAAAAGTATTTCTGAAAACCCTAAATAATACCCTAGGCTCTATCTAACACTCTATGAAGGTCTTAATTAGTAAGTTTATTTTTTTCAGAAACTTAAGGCTACCAGTTTGTTCCTATGTTAGATCAGCCCTGAAACCCAGAGGTAACAGTCTCTTCCGAACATCAACCAGTTTCATTCCCCTACCCCATAAGTTCAGCACCCCTTTCCAGCATGAAGAAGTTAAAATGGACATTGCCCAGGTATCCCTGAAGATTTGAGAGAATGGTCAAGTGAGAGGGAGAAGGTGTAACTGAGAAATTAGGACTTAACAAATGATTATAACTACTGACTCATTGCACAGATATTTCTTCTTAGTTTCCAGGGTATTAGAATAGCCAGAAGGAAATCCTTGATCTTTGAAAATGATAGTCTAACTGTATAGTTTTTATCATGTGACCCTGTGATTGCAAAAATCTTGTGGCTAACACTCCTTTATGCAGTATATAAGTAAATGAGTAATAAAATAAACATTAACATGAAAAAAAAATTGGTCAGGAATATAGGAAAAAGCACCTCTATGTAAACTATGGACAATAGTTATAGTACTACTTTAATAATCTTTCATCAGTTGTAACAAATGTAATAACTGTTAAAAAATAGTAGAATTACAAAAAAAAAAGTGTTGTCATCAATAGTAAGAAACTTTCCACACCAATGCAAGTATTGGTGGTGGGATGGTATAGGGGCATCCTGCATGTTATGCATGATTGTTCTATATACCCACATCATCTCTAATAAAAACACTCTTTAATTTAAAAATAACTCATGTGGTTTATCTGGATTAAAGCTATGGTCTGAAAACACTGATTTTAGAAATGTACCCATTTTAAATTTTTATGTAAGGGGTAGAAAAAAAATTCCCCAAAATTGTTCTAGAGAAAACATATAAACAGATCATTCAAAAATATGTTTTAAGGTTTTGATTTTGCTTCCTCACATCCACATCCTTGTTTTAAGCCTCTGACAGTTTAAAATTCTCAAATGCCTCTGCTGAGAAACAGATGGAGAGCCCTTTCTTTTCAAAGATGATTAAATATATTTTACATTATTTTGATCTTGAAGTTCATATATCTTAATAGTCTTCTTCTTGTCTTTAAAAAGTAATTTATCTAATTTTGTGTCCTGGATGGTCAAGGATTCAGTAAGAGCAAGAGGACTGAATAAAAACTGCTGCATGTTAATGTGACTAGTAGCCTAAACATGGTGATTAAGAAATGAAGTAATATGCAAAGGATGCCTAAGATTGAGCTAACAACAAATCTATATTAAATTTGAAATGAGAAGATCATTTAATGGTTGATAATAAAGTTCATTTTTAACCATACTGCTTACGTTCTAAACTGGAATATTTGCCTTCAATTTTCTTCCTCCTTTTAATTATAATCCAGTGTTGAGTCATATTTTTGTCTTGGTTTGCCAGGTTGCTATAACAAATTCCATAAACCAGCTTAACTTGAACAACAAGAATTTATTGCTCGTGTTTATGAGGCTAGAAGAAGTCCAGATTTGAGGTGTCAGCAAAGTGATGCTTTCTCCCAAAGTCTGTAGCAATCTGGTGCTGGCTGCTAGTGATCTTTGGGATTCTTTGGCTTTGCTACCACATGAAAACATTCTCTCTTTTGTCTTCCAGTTCATTGACTTCTGTTTAAAGGTTCCTCCTAATGGCTATCTCTTCATAAGATTGCAATAATATGGAATACAATTCATTTTCAGTTGGGTCACATCTTGACTACAAAGAACATCTTCTAGAGGCCATATTTATAATGGGTTCACAGTCACAGGACTCAGATTAAAAACATGTGTTTGGGGGGGTACATAATTCAATTTACCATAATATTTAATCATTTCCTATTCATTGCATTTCCTTGAAATTAGTGTACAAAGAAATCGTTTATCAACCACATTCTCTTTCAATGAACTACTTTTCCTAAAATTAATTTAAGCTATTACAAATAAAACTTTATTACAAAGAAAATCTGAAAACAACATAACAGCAGGAAGAGAAAAAGATAACATAATCACTGTTAACATTTTGCCATATTTTCATTGTGCTGTTTGCTATGTACATTTTTATTGAATTATAATCTTATATACATCTGTCTTCCCTTCTCATATAGAATGAAACATTAGATGTTTCCCTCATTGTAAACACTTTCTAAACATCATGTAAAAAATGGTATAATATCCACTCTGTGGATGTATTTTAATTTAATCCAATTTGGGAGGGTTTAGACTATTCCTAGCAACTTCATCAGTATCTGTACTTTTAAAAACTCTTTTCCTTGGTGCCTGCCCATGCAAAAAAAAAAATTAAAAACTCTTTTCCTCCTTCTAACACAACCATCTTCCCAACTCTTTCTCGACACTAAGATATCAATACATTTATTCTTTTTTTGAATTTTTATTGATAAAACCAAACAACATACAAACATGAACATACTTGGTGTATGAACATTCCATACTTGGTGTGCAATCAATATCTCACAATATCATCACATAGTTGTATATTCATCACCATGATCATTTCTTAGAACATTTGCATCACTCCAGAAAAGGAATAAGAAGAAAAAAGAAAAAAAAAACCTCATACATACCACACCCCTTACCTTTCCCTCTCATTGACCATTAGTATTTCTCTCTACCCAATTTATTTTAACATTTGTTCCCCTTTTTATTTATTGATTTATAATCCATATTTTTTACTTATCTGTCCATACTGTAGATAACAGGAGCATCAGAGCAAGGTTTTCACAATCACACAGTCACTTTGTGAAAGCTATATCATTTTATACAATCATCTTAAAGAAGCATGGTTATTGGAACACAGCTCTACAGTTTCAGGCACTTCCCTCTAGTCTCTCTAATACACCTTAAACTAAAAAGAGGATATCTATATAATGAATAGGAGGTTATAAAGAATAACCTGCAGGACCTCTCAATTCTGTTTGAAATCTCTCAGTCACTGACACTTTATTTTGTCTCATTTTTCTCTTCCCCTTTCATTCAAGAAGGTTTTCTCAATCCCTTGATGCTGAGTTCCAGCTCATTCTAGGATTTTGTCCCACATTGCCGGGGAGATATCCCACACAGAGTGGGGGAGGTCAGTGAGTTTGCTTGCCGTGTTGGCTGAGCGATAGGTCACATCTGAGCAACAAAAGAGGTTCTCTGGTGGTGACTCTTAGGCTAATTTTAGTGTATCCTTTGTAGGGATAAGTTTCATATGAACAAACGCCAAGATTGAGGGCTTGGCCTATTATTTTGTTTGTCCCCACCAAATATCAGTGAGAATATCAGGCCTTCTCCAAATGGGGAAGTTGAATCTTCACCCTTTCTCACCATTCCCCCAGGGGACTTTGCAAATATTTTTTTATTCACTGTTCAAATCACTCTGGGATTTATTGGGGCATTACTCAGAACAAACCTACAAAAATCTCATGCCCTATTCAAGTTTTCAAATGCTCATGGTGGTCAATTAAACTGTCCATATAAGTTATATTAGGAAATGCACTAGTCAAAATATAAGTTTTGTACCAAATAAACATTTTTTGCTTTAGTCTCACACATAAATTAAAGTTTAAAAATGTGAATTACCATCTATTTTCAACACCTACAATATTGACATTTCTTTGTTCTTCTTCATGCAAAAACATTTTTAAACTTATACATTTAGTCACTATCATTGTGCACTCTAGGCATTCCTAGATTATACCATCTCAGTCTTTATCATCTATCTTTCCTTCTAGTTTCATTTGGGCCCCCAGCTCTCCTCCCTCTATTGTTCTCACATTCAGGTTCATTCAGTGTTCTAACATTATTGTATTACAGTTAAGTAGTATTGTGCTATCCATTTCTAAATTTTTACAGTCAGTCCTATTGCACAATCTGTATCCTTTCAGCTCCAATTACCCAATATCTACCCTATTTATATTTCCTGATCGCCTCTGTTCTTAACAGAAATTCGCAAAGTTCATTCATTAATCTTAGTGTGTATCATTCAGACCATACAGCATTCATCCTTTTGTTTCTGGCTAATCTCACTCAGCATAATGTCCTCAAGGTCCATCCATGTTGTTACATGCTTCATGACTTTATTCTGTCTTACAGCTGCATAATATTCCATCATATGTATATATATATGTGTGTGTGTGTGTGTGTGTGTGTGTGTGTGTATACACACACACACTGCAGCTTGTTTAGCCACTTCTCTGTTGATGGGCATTTGGACTGTTTCCATCTCTTGGAAATTGTAAATAATGCTGCTATAAACATTGGTGTGCAAATGTCCATTTGTGTCCTTGCCCTTATGTCCTCTGAATAGATACCTAGCAATGGTATTTCCGGGTCATATGATAATTCTATACTTAGCTTCCTGAGGAACCACCAAACTGCCTTCCACAGTGGTTGTACCATTTGACATTCCGACTAACAGTGGATAAGTGTGCCCCTTTCTCCACATCCTCTCCAGCACTTTTTGTTTTCTGTTTTATTGATAATGGCCACTGTGGTGGGTGTGAGATGATAACTCATTGTGGTTTTGATTTGCACATCCCTAATAGCCAGGGAAGTTGAGCATGTTTTCATGTGACTTTTAGCCATTTGTATTTCCTCTTCTGAGAGGTGTCTGTTCATGTCTTCTGCCCATTTTGTAATTGGGTTGTTCATCTTTTTGTTGTTAAGTTGAGCAATTTCTTTATATATTCTGGACACTAGACCCTTATCTGATATATCATTTCCAAATATTGTCTCCCATTGTGTAAGCTGTCTTTTTACTTTCTTGACAAAGTTCTTTGATGCACAAAAATGTTTAATTTTGAAGAATTCCCATTTTTTAATTTCTTTCTTCAATGCTTGTGCTTTGGGTGTAAGGTTTAGGAAACCACCTCCTATTATAAGTTTTAAAAGATATTTCCCTACATTTCCTTCTGAAAGTTTTATGGTCTTAGATCTAATGTTTAGGCCTTCAATCTATTTTGAGTTAATTTTTGCATAAGGTATGAGATATGGATTCTCTTTCATTCTTTTGCCTGTTGACATCCAGTTCTCTAATCACCATTTATTGAAGAGACTCTTCTGTCCCAGGTGAGTTGGCTTGACTGTCTTATCAAAGATCAATTGTCCGCAGATGAGAGGGTCTATATCTGAACACTCTATTCGATTCCATCGGTCAGTATATCAATCTTTATGCCAGTACCATGCTGTTTTGATCACTGTAGCTTCGTAATACCCCTTAAAGTCCAATAGTATGAGACCTCTGTCTTCATTTTTCTTTCTCAGGACATTTTTTAGCTATTCAAGGTGGCCTGCCCTTCCAGATGAATTTGGTTACTGGTTTTTCTATTTCTGAAAAGTATTTTGGGGGGATTTTAGTTGGTATTACATTGAATCTATAAGTCAATTTATTCTTAAAATGAACTCCTGGACATTAATTAAACTCTAATATTTAAATGTTCTTGACTCTTCTTTTTCTCTCAATCTTAATCCTATCTATCAACATATCATTTTTGCTTGATCTTCAACTTGTTTCTAGAATTAAACTTCTAGCTTCCTCTTAAAAATAAATACAGAAATCTGGATCTAAGAGTATTGCTTCCACTATAAAATAAGAGAGGGACAAAACAGGTAATCCACAAAATCATAACTTCTGCTGAATCCATCAGGTAACTGAGGTAGGATGATCAACCTGAAATTTACAGAAACCCAAGTACCTCCATGGAAAGACAAGACCTGAACACTGGCTTTTCCAGGGAGAAAACAGAAGGAAGCAGAAGCTACTATACAACTTAAATTAGTCAGCAAAAGGTCCAGTGTGTACTAACATGAGAGCATAAAACCCCTGGGAGTCTCATTCATAAGAAAGTTTGTACCTAATTGCAAGTTCTACTCCATGGACCTCATAGTGTGTATACAGGAAAGTAGGAGCAGGTAAGAAAATTTGAAAAAGCTTCTCCTTCTGCTGCAGAAAAGGCAGGAAGCCCTTGCTGTTTCCTTCTTTGATATGGAGGAAGACTTAAATCCCCTGAGGGAATGGCAGCTACCCTGTCACAGTTGAAGATACAATATGGCTAGAGCAGGAGAACAGAAAAAATATACCCCTGAGGGAAAAGCAGGAAGAGGTCCTCGATCCACATCTTTAACTCTCTCTCTGGGGAGGACAAAGATAACAGAAAAAGCCCACCATTAAGACAGAGGGAAACAGCTTACATAAGACTGAGGTTGAACTAGGACAAAAAAGAATTGCCCACACACTTCATCACAAAGCCATCAAGTCTAGAGTAACACGTATCAGCAGCTTACCTGCAGCAGAGAGAAAAATGCAAGGAAGAGATCTTTTTGGAAATGCAGAGTCACAGGGAAAGACTGATGAGGGTGGAGCATAATGAGAAAAAACCTCTAAAAACCCAGATCACATACTAAGCACAGGTGAACTGAGAAGAATTTGAAGATATGATACAACAGAAGCAATTTATTGCACTAAAGTATACGTAATATATTTAGCATGTGTATATTCTCTCTGTCTCTCTGTCTCTCTGTCTCTCTCTCTTTCTCTCTCTTTATATATATGCATATATATAAAGAGATTTTGTGGATTACCTGTTTATATATATATATATATATATATATATATATATATATATATATATATATATAAACTCCAGATAATGACCATCTCTCACCAGCTCTGCAGCTACCATCTTTTTCCAAGCTACATTATCTGCTGCTTGGAACATTGAAATAGCTGGACATATAATAGTACCTGATGACAAAAAATAATAATAATAATAAATAAAAAGTGGAGCTCCTAACTGCAAGCCGATCTAGGTAGAAGTGTGTTGAGTTTGTTTTAGGCAGCTTAAATTTGAAAGCATACTGTTATATGCTTTCAGAATAAATTCTTTAGCCTCTCTTTATCAGGTTCATAAAGAGCTGTCTTTTCTCCCTTAAATGTCTCTTCAAGAGGAAAAAAGTTTTCTTTTTCTCCTTGCTGATTTTTGGTCATTTCTTGCTACTTCAACTCTCTCTACCCACCTCCACCACTAACTAAATACTACCCTTATTTTTGCCAATTTTTCCTGAAAATTCCCTTTTACCACTTTCTTCTATTCATGCAGTTAGTGAGTAGGGAAATTAGAAGTAGCTTTCATGAGAAATTTAGGAAAGTAAAACAAATGTATATGTTTTCCAAATGCTAGAAAATACCCACCCCTATGATACATACTTGGCTTGAAATAAGTGCCTTTCTTTTCCTTTACAACAACATTACAGAGGATACTATTTTTACAGAAAGCATTACACTGCTATGTCCTCATGCTTAAAACACTTTCTGATTGCACATTACATCAATAGTTTATAAATTCAATTTCTTTTCACTCTCATTTCGTACTCATTTTTAGTATTAAAAAAAGAGGCAACTCAAATGCAACTTTTTCCAGAATTGGAAAAGTATAACAATCAGTATCAAAATGTCTTTTCTATACAGTATTTCATTTTTCAAAGGATAAAGGAATTAATTCTTGAGCCTCTTTCTGCTAAATGCCAAGGCCATTTAATTCTCCTAGGGTCTGTTTCTCTTTCACTAGATAAACTTTTACAAAAAAACCTCTTGGTTGCAGTCATCAGAACTGCTACATGCATGTCTCTTGAATTCATTTATATGTAATTTATACTTAAAGTCTATTTT
Source organism: Tamandua tetradactyla (assembly GCF_023851605.1). Lineage (NCBI taxonomy): Eukaryota > Metazoa > Chordata > Mammalia > Pilosa > Myrmecophagidae > Tamandua > Tamandua tetradactyla. The sequence continues at coordinate 152,786,565 of NC_135331.1, forward strand.
TTCTCCTGAAGTATATCCAGTCCAAATCCTCCCACTTTAAAGTGTTTATCAAGCCACACTTCTAGAAAGGGATAAGCTATCTTTCTAGTCTTTTTATTCTACTTTTCTACTACTTTTCTCTTTTTTCACTTTCTACTATTTTGGATTTTTTTTTATTACTTTCTTTTTATTTTATTCATTTTTTAATTCATTTTAGTCTCTTCTAAAGTTTTTTATGTGAACTGATCTTATAACGTAACAAGAATGAAATGGGGGAACTGGAAATGCTTTCTCGTAATGAACCATTTCTCCAAGATATTTCAACAGCAAAGTAATCCAAATGTCAGGTTTTTCATTTCCACCAAAAGTATGTCTCTATCAATATACCTTGTTTATCATTCTTAAAGAATCTTCCGATTAATTGAGTCCTCACAATCTTAAAGGACTACACACCTATATTTTATTAAATTTTGCAAAATAAATTATTAGAAATATAAATTGAGCTATATTATATGCTTTCTAGAATATGAAAAATATTGATTAGCTATTAAATCCATGTTAGTAAACTAATTAAATTTTTGATAAAATGAATAATGTAATAATAATATAAGCCATAATAAAGTCAGAACATTAAAATTGGAAGTGTGACCAATAGAAAGTATTTCAATACCTTTTTATTTTCTCCATCCATGCTCTACTTCACTCTATCAACACCTATTAGAGGCACTTTTTTTTCCTGTCTGCCTAAACCAAATTGTTTTGATTTTATATAATAAATCTATAAATCATACATAAAAATCTACCTTGGACATTTTCTTTATATAAACTGAGATTCTTTTCATGACACATTCATTGGGGATTATCAATATCATGAGCCTTGTTCTAGGTATAAAATATCTTTGCAATTTCCTTTATGATAACTGTTTCTTCTTCATATTTTAAGTACAGGACATGCCCAAATAGGAAGCAATTTTTGCAAATGTGCTTTTAGTCACGTGGTAGTACTCAAATGACATTTTCTTTTAGATTAACTATTTTATGTTAGTAAGAGTCTCACATTAAATTTCTAAATTTAACCAAAAATGTGTTGCTATGAAATTTAGTAGAGGGCGGGTCACAGTGGCTCAGCAGGCAGAATTCTAGCCTGCCATTCCAGAGACCCGGGTTTGATTCCCGGGGCCTGCCCATGCCAAAAAAAAAAAAAAAAAAAGATTAATAGAAAACAATATTACTATAATATTAGTAAGCAAAAATAGTTTACCAGAATAACTGTATACGATTGAGATGCTTTATTTTTCTTGAAATTTTGGTGCTTGAAACTTAAGGAATGGAAAATAAAGAGGTAGATTAAGACTTTGTTGAATATTTTAAATGGAATTTCTTACCATTTCTCATGATTTCTATTATTTTTACTGTTGTCATTTAGTGTGCCAAATTTTACTTCAAAAGAAGCTTTATTTTCGTTGAGAAGGGTGCATATTAATAATAACTTCAATAAAGAGGAATGATTTGGATTTCATATGTGGGAATAAATAAAGAGAGAGGGGAAGAGTAGGAGAAAGAGAAGACAGAAGGAGAAAAAAGAAGAGATAAAAAATCAAGAATATACTCATTATGAGCTTGTAAGAGTTATAAATGGAAAAAAGGAATGGATACACCCATGAAAAGAGAATGCTTGCGATGACTTGAATTGCCATTGCAAGTTTTAAAAGTCATAAAAAATATACGGGAGAGAGAAGAAGAAGAAAATGAAATAAAATATTTATATTATATTACACAACATGAGGTAACAATAAACTTGACAGCTTCCTTACCCTCTGAAGTGATTGAAAAGTAATTGTCTTTGTAGTTGATATAAGGATGAGCAATGCTTAAAAACAATTTTCTCATATGCTATACTTTATATAAAGTATTTACTACTTTCTGTATTTAAGTGCCTGTGTACCTTCGATAATTGGAAAATGAATATTTTAAACAATCTAATATTCAATATCAATAAAAACAATCAATTAAAAAATCAATAAAGTAATATCTTTTCTCCTAAAGCCTTAGGAACAAAGAAGTAGCCATCATTGATCTTTGAACTTTTGGAATTTTCTAAGGTAAAATACTACAATCTACTTTTTTTAAACATAAACTATGACCAAAAAATTGAGACATCAAATAACTTAAAGGGATCTCTAAAGGAAATATACACATTATATATAATACACATATTAGACACACACTACACATATATATAACAAACCTATTTTGTTTTTTTAAACAATTATTGTAATGAGTTCAATAATATGTTTCAAATATTTGTTGTTAGTACATTATCACTCTTAATATCATCTTTGGCATATTACAATATGATAGAATACTGAAACAACTATTTCACCAAAATAAAATGCAAACTTGAAACTACTGTTGCCAATTTTTGGTAAAAATTAGGTATTTTTAGAGTCTGATTTCAATAATAATAAGAAGAAAGCTGCCATAGAAATAACTGAGAATTCAGAATTTAGGCTGGAAGTAACTAGTGCTCCAAATGGAAATTCCAAATTATAAAAGGTATGTTGGGCTGGTTTGAAACTACTATGTACCCCAGAAAAAACATGTTTTAATCCTGATTCAATCTTGTAGTGGCAGCCATTTCTTTTAATCCTGTTTCAGTATTGTAGGGTGGAAAGTTTTGATTCGATTATCTCCACATAGATGTAATGTGCCCAATTGTGGGTATGACGTTTTGATTAGATATGGGGATGTGATGTCACCCATTCCAGGTATATCTTGATTAGTTTACTGGAGACATTTCAAAGAGGAAACATTCTGGAAAAAGGTCAGAGCTAACATAAATGCAGATGTTCAGAAACAGTTGCTTCAAAGCTGAGAGACAGATGTTTGGTGATGCTTGAAGTGCCAACAGAGAAAGCAAATGCCTAGACATAGGCAGAACCCATCAGATGTTGCCATGTGCCATCCCATGAGATGGTAAGCGAGCCTAGAACCCAGAGTTTTGTCCTGGAGGAGCTACATGAAGGCACACAGATGCTTAGAGAGGAAACCACTGGTATCAAAAGTCAGAAAACAATCAAACCCAGAACAAGGACCAACAGATGCCAGCCATGTGCCTTCCTAGGTGACAGAGGTGTTCCAGATGGCATCAGCCTTTCTTGAATGGAAGTTACCTCTTGTGGGTGCCTTAATTTGGACATTTTCTTGGCACTAGAACTACAAATTTATAACTTATTAAATTCCCTTTTTAAAAGCAATTTCATTTGTGGTATATTGCTTGCCAGGAGCATATGCTTTTCACATATTAAATATATTCAGCTTTTATCACAGCTATTGCTACTTTTCACTTTTTAAAAAGTTAAACTCAAAAAAGTCAGAAGAATATTTATAAAATGGTCTTATATTATTAGTTTCTGTTCTTTGTGTTAAGTCTGTAAATTTTGGTCCACTCTTGGTATTACAAAGTAGAGAGTTAAACAAAAGAGAAAATACTTTTTCTCAAGCAGTTTGAAGAAAAGGAAAAATTTACAAATATATAAGAATTGGAGATAGCCATTAAATAAATGCTTTTTTAAAAAATAGGATGAAATAGATGAAAATTGTAGGTGTTTGGTATAAATATGATGATCTATATTACCTTCCCAGGTGATAAAGCACCAGAAAGATGGGCCATTTGGGTCACATGATGGACACCAGTACAAAGTACAGGTTACATAAATGACTAAAACATTGTCATAGTATTTTTTCTATTGTTTCCTTATTTTCAGTCACTTACAGGACATTACAGTTCACTATCATAATATAAATGTCACATTTGAATCATCAAAACCTTCACTTTTTTATGTGTCTAGGAAGGTGCTCACATTAGTCCTTTCTCTCCTTGAAGTGTCACATAAGAGGATAGAACAAATGCAAAGCCATTATACCAAAAATTCCTACCTGGAATTACTGTGAGGAGATTAGACTGAGAGGAATATATGGTTAAATTTGAGACACAGTGAGGGATGGACTATTAGAGATGATGGCCAATCTCCTACTGAAACTTCTTTCAATTCAGCAAGACATTTCTACTAGTGCATTTAGTAGGGTATCAAAGAGTTCTGTGTATGTATCTATATCCATGTCCACATCTACACCTACATCTATGTCCTCACTTAGTTCTTAAAGATCTATAATAGATTCTTATCTTAGAGCAATGAAGAATTCTTCCAAGAATTTGGAAAAACCACAGTGTTTAGATACTGTGGCTAGGACTAGCTAGATATAAGAAAGGGCTCATATTTCATGTGCTCATACAAATCAATTGGAAATGCTTGCCTAGAGAAATGTGTACAGAAAGATTCTTAAGCTATGTCATAGTTTTGTGGGAAAGAATTCCACCATAAATTAGTGATGTCAGCTCTGGGTGTCAGAGAGGAATTTATGCACACATATCAGGTATTTGCTGCTCTTTTTCTAAGGTCAATTTTTTCTAAAGCCCCTCAATCTTTCTTTGAAGGTTTAGCAGGGAACACACAAGGTTGGGGATTTAAAGAATTTTCAGAACTTTTCTTCAAAAGTTGAAAAGAACAAATAATGCTTATACGTTGGTGTAGAGACATTCATAGAATAGAGGGATGACTGGAGATTTTAGTCATTGATAGGACTGGATCAGAGAGACTGAACTAGTCCTGATTTGCAGAGGCAGGGGTGACTAGGGAGTCTACTTGAGAGCAAGTTTGTATGCCAGCTTCAATGATCTATTTTAAATAACAAGCTGCCCTATAATTTGGTAGATTAAAACCATTTATTTTATAGGTTCTAAAGAATAGCAGCTTGATCTGGGCTATGGTGGCTGGTTGTTTGCTGCTCTCAACTAGGATGACTCCTGAGGTTGCCCTCATTTTTATGGCCTGACTTTGAACTAGATGGTGCAAGACCACCTTATCCACATATCTGGCTATGTGCTGGCTGTTAGCTGGTACCTCACTTTTTCTCCACATTGCCTCTTACCCTCCAGTAAGACAACTGGCTTTCTTACATGGTATTCTCAGAACAATGTTCCAAAAGAGCAAATGCGAAGTCTGCACAGTCTGTTAAATCTTAAGTTCTAGAACTCATACTACTGTCACTTCCACCATATTCTATTGCCCAAATCAAGTCACAAGGCCAACTGAGTGTCCATGGATAGAAGAATAGATTCTAACTCTTGATGGGATAAGCTGTGAAATATTGTGGTCATTGCAGTCTACCACAGGGCCTTCACATTGCAGATGTGAAAACTATTTCCAAAAATAGTTCTCAGGAGGCCCAAAAGGAAAACCATGCATCAAACTGTTGAGAATATGAAGAAAAACTTAAGGGTGTATTTCTTTCATCTACAAACAAACCTAACAGTAGGATTCATGTCTTGTTCATCTTTTCTATCATGTGGTAGAGTATCAGTCATATTGTGGTGGGAAATATTTGTTGAATTAATCATAAATGAATTTGAAATATGTCAACTTGGGTGTGGATAAAAAAGAAAGTGATTTTCTATTCTTTTCAATCCTCCAGCTTTAAGAAATGTCTTCACTATAAAATTCTAGGCCATACATTTGAATTGAACAGTTTTGGACCCAGATAAGATGATGTTTTAATGAGATGAGCAATGGACCCCTATACGCATTCAATGTGAAATATTCTGCCAGTGTTAAAGGCAGAGAACTGCAAGCTGACTAAAAATTGTTGCAGTGTATTTTCCATTTTTATAGCAGCATCCACATTAGCATAGAAAATATGGAGGCATTTATAGGCTACTTGCATTTCTATGCAAAATTCCTTATAATGATCTTTGTATTTATGGCCAAGCACATTTTAAACCTAAAGAACTTTTAAATGAGATTCAAGTTCTATAAATATTCCTAATGGGAGTTTTGCCACTCAGAATTCAAATTTCAAATTTCACATTCAAGTATTGCAAGTTTAGTGGTTCATTCTAAATAGAAAGAATTACAGGTGTGTGACTGAAAATTATCTGCAACAAGAGAAACAAAAGCAAGCATGCTAATTAATGGCTATTTTAAATCTTTTGAAGGAAACTGCAATTACTGTATTTTTCAGGTAACCTTAAAAAATACCTTTGCCAGATAAAATGCAGCTTGTCAGTTGTGATGAAAATTAGTGGCATATACCTTCATAGTTTTAAGGGAGTTTATCATGTTATCAAAAAATTATATGGGTCTAAAAGCCAATTAGAAATATGTTTTAATATAAAGATAAAGTTATGAAAGGGCATCATCCCTCATTTTAAAACACTTAGAAATCAGTAGAGCACAGTTATTTTAAAATATTAGCCTGTATAATTTGAACAATTTTCCGAAAATTTTTTTCAAGTTCTTCAATAAAAAGTAATCAAGCCTCCTCAAAATTAAGGCATCATTTGCAATATCATGAACTCATTGTAATGTTCTTAAGTTTCTGCTATTATCCAAATATAATCAGTAAGCATATTCACTACTTTCTACAGAGTTTCAATAGCAGATTAGAGTTAGGAAAATTTTATTGTGCATATCTCCAAAATGACTGCTATTATCAAATGAGGTAAGTGGCCACATTTGTGCCCAGGTTTCCAAGGTACTCAAAATGATGTTTCTTTTTCACTATGATCCCCCCATCATTTCAAGGGCCACAATCCCTATAATGTACCACATAAATTACCTTGCATTCCTCCTAACACTAAAAATCAATTGTCCTTTCCTTTATCTTATTGCAGGCCACTCTCCATCTTTGGATGCCTTCCCTTCCTGCCTCCTTTAGCTTAACACCTGGGCCGACACATGTTCTCTGAACACTGATCTCAAAATCTATTTCCCCTGGAATCATTTACTATTTAAAGTGTATTACTTTGTGGATTTCCCAAATGCTTGTTAGAACAAGTTGTACTTTGAAGGGTAAATAAAACAGCAGTAAAAAAATCATTGTATTTGTATTCTTGATTCTGTTGGTACATATGTAAAGACAATCATTTCAGATTATGGTGAATAAATTATTTCTTATCATTCTTTTGTAATCCTTTTCAATGAATTCATACTTACTGTCTGAATATTTAAACGTAAAAATTAACAGGAATGTATTGTGCATGTACAGATATGTTTAAGGTAAATTTCAGAAAGGTGATCCTTTCTCTAAATGAGATTGGCAATCAGTAAATAAGAACTGATATTGAAGTTTACATATTAGAAGTTATACAAAAGACAGTTGGAAAAATATAATGCTATTAGATTATTAGTTCTATTCATATGAAATAATTGAATTAAAAACCTAAAAAGGGAAACTAGGTTACTAGGATAAAAATTTTAAAGAAAGAAAACCCCATAGGACTGCACAACACAGCAAATTCTTATGTAAAGTATGGACTGCACTTATTAGTACAACTAAAATAATATTCTTTAAATCAATTGTAACAAAGGTACAACACTAATGCAGAGTGTTAATAATAAGGAGGAGTATAAAGGAAATCTATTTTTGCATGGTTTGTCTGTAAACCCACGGCTTCTCTAATGAAAAACTTATATTAAAAATGGATAAAATAATGATATTTAATCCCCAGTTTCACTAAATTCAATACTGAAAGGAGTATTCTAGTGCAAAATTTTATAAGTTAAAAGCATCTCTTCAAGGTCATATAATGCTTTTCTACCCTCCCAACCTCTTACTCCCTTCAGACATTTTCCCTTTATTTACTTTGGCATACATATCTTCACCATACTTTTTTAATGCAATTTTATTGATACATATTATATATTCACATACCATATAATCATCCAAAGTATACAATTAATGGTTCAAAGTATCAACATATAGCTGTGCATTCATCATCACAATCAAAATTTTGAACATTTTCGTTACTCCAAAAACCATAAAAATAAGAATAAAAATTAAAATAAGAGTAAAAAAGAACACCCAAAATATCCCATATATCCCGTAACCCCCTATTATTTATTTCTTTATTTTGTCTTTATTTTCTGGCTCATCTGTCCATACACTGGATAAAGGTAGTGTCAGTCACAGCGTTTTCACAATCACACAGTCACTCCTTCAAAGCAGTACAGTTAAACAATCATCTCCAAGAATCAAAGCTACTGGATTACAATTGAACAGTTTCAGGCTTTTCCCTCTAGCTACTCCAATACATCAAAAACTGAAAAGAGATACCTATATACTGCTTAAGAATAACCTCCAGAATGACCTCTCAACTCTATTTGAAATATGTCAGCCACTGAAACTTTATTTTGTTTCATTTAACTCAGGCTTATCCCTGGGAATCATGTCCTACATTGTCAGGGAGATTTACACCCCTCAGAATTATCACCATCCTTTTTCAACAGTAAATAGCAATAAATAAAGCTCACAAAAGTGAAGGCATCTCCCCAAATTTATAAAGTGTGGAAGGAATGCGAGAGGTGGAATATAAAATATGTAGATAAATAGCATATTATTTCAAACATAGACTATTAATTGTCTACATAACATCTATTTCCCTCTTCTTTTTCCATACTAGGATTCTTTTTTTTAGGTTCATTTTAACACTTCTACTTCGTGTGACTTAAGGGTAGCTGACCACCATTCCTACCCCAGGAAACTATTCTAGTATAACCAATCTAATCTAAGTAACCTCATTCCCTTAACCAATATGTTTTGTTGTTGTTGTTGCTTTGGGGGGGGGGGGGGCTCATGGTCTAGTAATCGAACCCAGGTCTCCTGCATGGAAGGTGAGCAGGAGTATTCAACCACTGAACTACCCATGCACCAACCAATATGTTCATATGATTGGTCATTTTACCAGTTCTGGCCAATGACATGTAAGGGAAAGTCCATGAGGGTCTGTGGAAACAATTTCTTCAATTTTTCCCTCTTGATGCATTATCTGAACACAACACCTAGACTGGCAGCAGACTCATTGCTATCAGCCAGAGAGTAGTCACCCCTCAGATGGCAGTGCCGAGAGGACTACAGAAATGTCACACACCATGCCTGTAGTCTGCCATTCTGCTCGACCAGCTGTTATGCAAAATTCAAACTTTTTCCCTGTCTAGATCACTATGAAAATGCTTTGTCACATATAGCAGAGTACATTTCAATGGATACAAATGAAGTAACCCAATAATTCTAAAACTATATGATGAATTTGTAAGATTCCCCCCCCCCCCCCACACACACACACCAAATCATGATGGCATAAGTCCCTGGATACTAATTCTTGAAGGTAGAGGCTTCCAAAGTCTCTATTTTTTTTTGTTTAGGTGTCTCCAAGAAGGTTTCTCACATGATGGATCTACATGTCTTTAACTAGAGTCACCGAACAGCTTCTGCTCTATTCTTGTTCCTCTCTTCTGGTTCCTTGCCTCTTGCCTCGAAGCTGCGCAGAGATTCCTCACCATTGGTGTTGTCCATTAGGAAATCGATAATATTCTTGCAAAGGTTACAATCTCCAAATGTTGCCATTTTAGTTTCTCAGATGTGAAAACAAATACCATACAATGTGTTGGCTTCACATATGAGAATATATTGGCTCACAATTTCAGAGACTAGATGGTGTGCTTCTTACTGGGGTATCTTCTGGCTGACCATCAATCTTTGGGGTTCCTTGGCTTTTCCATAACATGGCAGTGCACATGGCAGCACCTTCTCCTTTGTCTTATAAAAATCCATTGACTTCTAGCTTCTTGCTTCCCCTGGAACTTCTCCTGCATCCAATTTTCTTTGCTCACAAGGAATTGCAGCCTTAGTGAGTTAAGGCTCACCCTCCTTCAGTTTGGGCACACCTTAACTAATAACATTTTCAAAGTTCCTATTTACAAATGTATTCACACCCACAGGACCAAGGGTTGGGACCTGAACATGTCTTTTTGTGGGACACATGATTCAATCCCCAAGAGCTTTCAAAATTGTAACACTCTGAATGCATTGCTGTATTCTGTGCAGAGAGGTAAAAAAAATATTTCTCCTCCCCAATTCTGTACCACACTTGATCTCCTGCTTCCCAAAGTAGTTCTGATTGTGTTAAAAATTGTTCTACATGGTTCTGCCTTTAATTTCCCCTTCAATCAGGACTCAAAAGCAGACCATGTAGGGAAACAGAATGCATTAATCACTGTGTCATCCTTATCTCACCTCCCTCCTTTCCCTATTAAAAAACAAAATCCCTTTCAAGCAGATGTTGGATATTTAAATAGGAATTGGGAAATTCTAGCAGATAAAGAGACATTGAGGGATAGTAAGAGGACTGATGCTAGAGATGGTGGTTGTAGTAGCTGTGAATACATCTCCACCAAACATGCCTTGTAACAGTCAATAATTAGAAAAATATTCTTAAAATTTGTTTTTTTCCCATTAAAATAGCCCTTTTCTTTTCCTTGTTTTTGAAAGCACTCATCATGCCAGTATCTTAAGGCAATTTTCAAGTTTTATTTAATTTGATTTTTTTTTTTAACTCAAAATAACATAACTCTTGGGGGTAATTTCTAAGGACACATTCTGACTCAAAACCTACCCACAAATACTGTCTTTATATATCTAAGACAGTCATAACAATTTAAATAGAACTCAGCTTTCCAAATTCCTCTTTGTGTCTTGATTAAATTATTGTTATCCCACCCCATGTCAACTGAACATCAGAATTTTTATGGACTAGATGCAGATGAAACCATATGTTATCTAAGATGATTTGACAGCAAGGGCTGCAAACTTACTATTTATTAGGATTACGCAAATAAAGCAACATAAATGAATGAAGTGGGCCATGTTAGGCAGCCTAAGGCAAAATAAAATTCTAAGACAGCACATATCCTATCTAAACGGGGTCCCACTATTCAACTTTAGCTCAGGGCTGCAAGGTAGAACTCAATATTATCACACCATCTGGTTCTCCGATAAAAGCTGCAATTCCAGATTTCTATATAAAATTCTAGATTTTTCACATTGGTTACTTCTTCAAACTGTTTCAAAACTCTGTGTTCGTCTAAAACAACACATCTTCAAATTGGATTTGGTCTGCATTCTGAGGGAATGTGTTTCATGCTCTTGGGTATCTCATTTCACATTACAGTCCACCCCTGCAATCCAAGCTATACTTGGAAACACATTCCCTGACTAAGAAGAGTTACTGTTATGTTGGTTTCCTTCCTCTGTTTTACTGAATATATCCTGAAGTATTTTACCTGTGAATTGATGATCTTATCAGTTAGCCATTATTTTCTTCTATTAGAAAAATTCAGCATCTTTATCTATAGGGAAACTATATTCTAAAGTAAAGAAAATATATTTCATGACTTAAAGATGAGTCACATTCTATAGTATTCTGAGGCTGAATTTTCAAATCCACTTATTTGAAAGACTAAACACAAAATATGCTGAACTAAGATAAGTATTTTGGTGAGCAGACTGTTTTGATTTTTCTAAATTTGCCCTGAATTTTATGAAATAGTTACATAAAAGACTGTTTTTCACATAATTAAATCTATTTTTGACTCTTTGTTAAAGTAGATAAGTTTTTAACTATTAACATCTTACTCCCAAATTTAGCTATACTTTATAATTTTTGTATCAATTCAATCACAAGGAAAAAAAACAATGTCTGGATATACATTTTCAAATTATTTTATGACATAATTCTTTTTCCTTAGGAGATATAGTCTAAATCCTTATTAAAATAATAAAATATAATGTTTATTTATAATCTAATCTTGATTTTTAAAATTACAGAGATGCATCATTTACAAGATGATTTTACTGTCAGTAGAATGCCAACCTGTCCTGGGGATAGCAAAGAAAACTTTGGACTTCTGAAATCCAAAGAAATCATAGAAGGTCAATTCCATGGTTCTTTAGATGATTGTTTAAATTAAGCTTGCTTATCACAGATTTAATATGAGTGTTCCAGATACAGATCATCCAAGACTTGCCCTTTCTTTCTGTGTCTGCAATTCTTAGATGGTCTTAGCCTGTGCAGTTTCATGCACACCTGGAAGAAATCCATTCTTCTGCAAACATGTATTAGGCACATAATAGATAAAAGGTATGCAAGCAATAAACATGACCTATAGTGCCTCCTGGATCTTACATTCTAAGGTGGTAGAGCAAGGTGGACAGACAACCAACAATTTAACACAAAGACAATATGGTGTCAGGCAGTGATAAGAAACTTGAGGAAGTAAGGGTGAGAGAGAGAGAGAGAGTTTGTGTTCGGGTGATGGGGAGTTACTTCAGAGAAGCTATCAGGGAAGGCATTTCTGAAGGAAGTGAGAATGTAAGTTAGACAAAGATCTAGGGAAATAGCTTTGCAGGCAAGATGACAAACAGCAAAACCCTTAAGGTGGCATTTTTCAATTGCAAGAACTATAGAGTGGTTAGATGTGTGTGAACCAAAAGAAAGAGTTCAGGGGATGGGGTTGGAGAGTCATACAGGAATTCAGTCATGTTGTGATTTGGGCTATGCTTGAGGGTTTTTTGTTTGTTTGTTTGTTTTGAGATAGATGGGAAAACATTGGATAGTTGAGGTCAAAAATAACATAATTGAATTTATTTACAAGGACACTCTGACAGCCAAGTGAGAAATTTACTGTCAGGGAGAGAATACACTTTAATAATAGCCTTAGGACCACAACTGATGGAAGTGCTACCTCCCTCTCTAAGGGACACAATCAGGGATTGCATTGAGCTTGAAAAGACATTTTTTATAACCTGAAATAATAGCATCCTTGGGACTCGTTGAGATATGAAACAAAGGAAATAGGAACATTCTTATATGTGGAATTTATATTCTTACACATTTGATAAAAAAAGAATCTGAATGTTGAAATTGTAAACAAACCCCACCCTATTCTAACTTTAGGATAATAGATCAAATCTGGGTACATTATTTGAAAGAGCAGGTTGATAATATTGTTAGAATATTTCATAGAAAGAAATAATTTCTTTGAAGTTAGTATAAATTGAATTCATTTTTTGCAGTGTGGCGAAGTAATTACATTAAGAACACTGTATTAACTGCATATTATCACAAATCTTTTAAAAAAAACAGCATATCATCACAAATTCTTTTTTTCAAAATGTGATAATAAATCTTCAAAATAGTCTCTCTTTTCTTCATGATTTTTTTCTTTTAGTTGGACCTAAAAAGTTTCTTCACTAAGATACAAAAGCAGGGTCTACTCTAGAATGTCTTTTTTCACTTAAGATTGAATTAAGCACATTAGAACTCATACATAATTTCAAATGACTTGCATCGTTATATAGGGGTGGTCATAGATGCATAATGATAGATCCAATATCAATCCATTCAAAACAGCCCAAAGGATAGTGCAGCTCTGATAAAGATTTAGATGCCTTAAAATGGCAGCAAGAATTTAAAACAGCGAGAGGACCATTAAAAGAATTACCTTCTGGCAATTATGCTTTATGTGCAATTTTACGATACACCAACTTAATTTTAAGTAGTCCTAAACTGGGTAATCATTTAGTTGATTGGATATTAACATCATAAGGAATCTGAAAAGTTAAATGTTTTATCATTTACCCAGTAGACATTAAGCATTTTTAAATTACCACTAAAGAAATACAAACAGGTTTCTGGGTCAAGATGGCAGCTTAACAACGTGCGCGTTTTAGTTCGTCCTCCAAAACAACTATTAAATAACCAGAAACAGTACAGAACAGCTCCTGGGGCCACGTCAGTGACCAGACACACAGCGTACCCCAGTCTGGACCAGCTGGACTGGCTGCGAGCACCCCCCAGAACCATGAGTTCCCAAAGCTGCGGTGGCCAGCGCCCCTCCCCCACAGGCTGCTTCCCAGAGGGGAAAGGAAAGAACGTTACCAGCAGCAGGGACTGGGCACAACCAAACGCCAATTGTGGAACTAATTAACAAATTCTGACTACTAAAAATAGGTCCCCAGCTTAAGTGAACCTGATCAAAGCAGAGGTTGCTCATTTTTGCGCCGGCACCAAGGGGGCAGGACTGACAGAAAAAGGAGGAAAAAAAAAAAGAAGGAAACAGAGGTTTTTGTGGCTGTGTATCTACAAAGGCTTGACTGCCTCTGGATACAGTGGCAGAACTTTTCAGGCTGCAACTACCCCAGGCATAGGCAGAAGTGAGCTCTTTTGGGGGCTTGTCTGGAGCCTGTGCCTTCCCCAGGGGAGGGGTGAAGCCCAACTCAGGTGGAATCCCTCCATCAAGGAATTCAGACCCCAGGGCTTGGTAATTTGAAGCCATTAAAACCAGCCTACAACCTCTCCTCTGTCTCCACCACACCCCCAGCAGAGAGAGTCTGCCAAAGTTAAAGGTACCACATCATCTTATGCTGGTGGGACCTGCAGTCAGACAAGCACCACACACAGGGCAGGATAAGAAAAACAGAGTCCAGAGAATTCACAGGAAAGTCTTTCAACCTGCTGGGTCTCACCCTCAGGGAAAACCAATGCAGGTGACTCTTTCCTCCTGATAGGAGGCCAGTTTGGTCTGGGAAAATCCGGCTGGGGTATATAATATCTAAGTAGACCCTCCTAAGTGTGTGTGGGAGGGGGAAGGCACCACACAAGCAGGGCAAGAAACAAGAAAACAAGAACTGAAAAATTCTCCTCTGTTAAACAAAATTAATCTAAAGGTCCAGATAAAGCTGAACAGAATGTCAAAGAACAGATAGACAACAAATTCATCCAGCAAGAAAACCCTAGATAAAAGAAGTGAAAGCAATCTCCAGAATAAACTAATTAAGGTAATTAAATGCCTAGACGCCAGCAAAAAATAACAAATCACACTAGGAAAATTGAAGATATGGCCCAGTCAAAGGAACAAACCAACAATTCAAATGACATACAGGAGCTGAAACAATTAATCCAGAATGTACGAACAAACATGGAAAACTTCATCAAAAATCAAATCAATGAATTGAGGGAGGATATAAAGAAGGCAAGGAAAGAACAAAAAGAAGAAACTGAAAGTCTGAAAAAACAAATCACAGAACTTATGGGAATGAAAGACACAGTAGAAGAGATGAAAAAAACAATGGAAAACTACAATGGTAGATTTCAAGAGACAGAACATAGGATTTCAAAACTGGAGGACTGAACATCTGAAATCCTACAAGAAACAGAAGCTATAGGGGAAAAAATGGAAAAATATGAGCAGGGACTCAGGGAATTGAAAGACAATAAGAAGTGCACAAATATACTTGTTGTGGGTGTCCCAGAAGAAGAGAAAGGAAAAGGAGGAGAAAAACTAACGGAGGAAATTATCACTGAAAATTTCCCAACTCTTATGAAAGACTTAAAATTATAGATCCAAGAAGTGCAGCGTACCCCAAAGAGAATAGATCCAAATAGACATACTCCAAGACATTTAATAATCAGAATGTCAGAGGTCAAAGAGAAAGAGAGAATCTAGAAAGCAGCAAGAGAAAAGCAATCCATCACATACAAGGGAAGCCCAATAAGACTATGTGTAGATCTCTCAGCAGAAACCATGGAGGCGAGAAGACAGTGGGATAATATATTTAAATTATTAAAAGAGAAAAACTGCCAACCAAGAATTCTATATCCAGCAAACTGTCCTTCAAAAATGAGGGAGAAATTAAAACATTTTCAGACAAAAAATCACTGAGAGAATTTGTGACCAAGAGACCAGCTCTGCAAGAAATACTAAAGGGAACACTAGAGACAGATACAAAGACAGAAGAGAGAGGTGTGGAGAAAAGTGTAGAAAGGAAGACTATGAGTAAAGGTAAAAAGAAGGAAAATTAGATATGACATATAAAATCCAGAAGGCAAAAGAGTGGAAGAAAGTACTACCCATGCAGTAATAACACTGAATGTTTATGGTTTAAACTCTCCAATCAAAAGACATAGTCTGGCAGAATGGATTAAAAAACAGGACCCATCTATATGCGGTTTCTACTCAAAGGACATGAGGCCAAGGACACAAATGGACATTTACACACCAATGTTTATAGCAGCATTATTAACAATTACCAAGAGATGGAAACAGCCAAAATGTCCATCAACAGACAGTTGGCTAAACAAACTGTGACATTTACATAAGATGGAATATTATGCAGCTGTAAGACAGAAAAAAGTTATGAAGTATGTAACAACATGGATGGACCTAGAGAACATTATGCTGAGTGAGACTAGCCAGAAACAAAAGGACAAATACTATATGGTCTCACTGATATGAACTGACATTAGTGAATAAACTTGGAATATTTCCTTGGTAACAGAGACCATCAGGAGATAGAAATAGGGTGAGATATTGGGTAATTGGAGCTGAAGGGATACAGGGAGCAATGATAAGTACCACATGTCCCAGTGATAACCTGCCTTGATTTAAACTGTCTCTTTGTGTTCCAAAAGGTATACCTGTCTGATTGGGGCTTCTAAAATACCCACCCATTTCCCTTTACTGAATATAAAAACTCAGAAATGGACAGCACACTACTACCTAACTGTAATGTAATTATGTTAAAACACTGAATGAAGCTGCATGTGAGAATGATAGAAGGAGGAGGGCTGGGGACATAAATGAAATCAGAAAGAAGGATAGATGGTAAAGATTGAGATGGTATAATCTAGGAATGTCTAGAGTGTATAATAATAGTGAAATGTACAATGTACAAATTTAAAAAATGTTTTTGCATGAGGAAGAACAAAGGAATGTCATTATTGCAGGGTGCTGAAAATAGATGATAATTAATACTTTAAAATGTCATCTTATGTGTGAGACTAAAGCAAAAAGTGTTTGTTACAAAATTTATATTTTGACTAGAGCATTTCCTAATATAACTCATGTAGATAGTTTGATTGAATGTCATAAGTACTTGGAATCTCAGGTAGGACATGAGATTTTCTTGGTTTGTCCAGAGTGATGCCCCGATGAATCCCAGAGTGATTTGATCAGCGACTGGAAAAGTATTTGCAAGCCCCCTTTGGGGGATGGTGAGAGTGGGGAGAAATTCAACTTCCCCAAGTTGAATTCTTGATATTCTCACAAGCAGTGTGTACAACCAAAGCTATAGGCCAAGCCCCCAGTCTTGGAGTTTGTTCATATGAAACTTAACCCCACAAAGGGTAGGTCAAATCTACTTAAAATTTAGGCCTAAGAGTCACCCCCAAGAGAGCCTCTTTTGTTGCTCAGATGTGGCCTCTCTCTCCAGCCAACATGACGAGCAGTCTCACCACCCTCCCCCTCCCTGCATGGGACATGACTCCCAGGGGTGTGGACCTTCCTGAAAATGTGGGACAGAGATCCTGGAATGAGCTGAGACTCAGCATCAAGGGACTGAGAAAAACCCTAGAATGAACTGAGAATTAACATCAAGGAATTGAGAGAACCTTCTCGACCAAAGGGGGAAGAGTGAAATGAGACTAAGTGTCAATGGCTGAGAGATTCCAAACAGAGTCGAGAGGTTATCCTGGAGGTTATTCTTATGCATTAAGTAGATATCACCTTGTTGTTCAAGAGGTAGCAGAGAGGCTGGAGGGAACTGCTGAAAATGTAGAGCTGTGTTCCAGTAGCCATGTTTCTTGATGATGATCGAACAATGATATAGCTTTCACAATGAGACTCTGTGAATGTGAAAACCTTGTGTCTGATGCTCCTTTTAGCTACTATATCAACAGAAGAGTAGAACATATGGAATAAAAATAAATAATAGGGGGAACAAATGTTAAAATAAATTTAGTTTGAAATGCTAGTGGTAAATGAAAGTGAGGGGTAAGGGGTATGTTATGTATAATCTTTTTTTTTCTCTGTTATCATTTTATTTCTTTTTCTGTTGTCTTTTTATTTCTTTTTCTAAATCGATGCAAATGTTCTAAGAAATGATGAATATGCAACTACGTCACGACATTAACAATTACTGATTGTATATGTAGAATGGAATGATATCTTAATGTTTTGTTTGTTAATTTTTTAATTAATAAAAAAGTTAAAAAAAAAAAGAAAAAAGAAATACGAACAAATTTTCTTAAAACGTACTCTATTGAAACATATTCAGTACTGTTTTCTTTGAAACAGATATAAGTAGATGCAATCTATTTGGAAACACACTTAGGTATAAAGAAATACAAAATACGATTTGATGTTATTTAATATGAACTTTCATCAATAGATAAATTTCTAAAAATTTGTATGGGAGTGGAACTATTGTAAAGTGAAGGAGATTAAGTATTTAATTTAAAACGTGTTTAAAATTATTCTATAGTTAATACTCTCTAAGTGTGTAATTTTTTATTGTAGTGTGCCATTTTCTTAAAGTTAGGTACATACGATAATTCTAGCATAGTAGGATACAGAAGGAAATATGTTTGGGTAGGGAGAACTTGGCCTATTTGAGTCCCATATCTGACATTTAATAGCTGAGTGTCCTTAGATGAATGACTTATTCCTTGTTGTAAAATCTAACAGCCTCTGGCTAAATCTAACAGCATCTTAGTGTAAAAGATCTGACTCAGTGACGAGCACATAGGAGACTGCCATCAAACACCAGTTTCCTCCTGCTAACACTAATAAAAGTTTTGTAAATAGAGCTTTTATTAGAAAATACAATGATTTCCTGATAGAAGAAAAATAGCTGTTCTCCTAGCCCTCCCTCTATCTTTTTCTCCCCCTCAAACACATCTAATTATTCCCCATATGACTGAATGCTTAAATTAAGAACCTTGAGGTCATCAGTTCGGGAATTCCACTTCTCAGTGCCTCGGTGACTTCTATGAGCTTTAATCAAACCTCCAGACTAGAGCGTCTGCATTTGTCAAATAGATAGAATAATGGAAGACATCTCTCCTCACCTGGGTACTTTTAGCATTAGTGGAAAAAAAGCTTTTAAAGCACAAGAGATGGAAATACTGTTGTTATTAAATATGTGAAGTGCTATTGGTAGTTTATATTCTACAATATTGTAAGAGTCAGGAGCTTTAGGAAGCAAAGACTCCCTTGAGAGTCTTGGCCTCAAAAACTGCATAACGGCAATTGAATTACCTGTTAAACTGAAAAAAAAATCATTGAGAAAACTCAGCATCTCAGTGAAAGAAGCAGCAGCTATTATAACTCAGTAGAACATACATCTTACTTTTTTTCACTGGAAGAGATGCTAGACGTGATCTCATTTCTTGGCCATATATGTATATATATGACACAAGTGTTTCACTGGAATACAGCCAAGACATTTCCTTTTATATGGCAATACACTGTCAAAGTTTTTAAAAACTTAATCCAATGTTTGGAAAGTCAGGACCTTTACCAACATTAAGAAATTAACACATACTAATAAATTGTTATCACCTAAGTATTTTATCTATTGTTAACTTATACATTCCATGCTTTGTTTGTTTGTTTGCATGGGTAGGCACTGGGAATTCAACTTGGGTCTCCAGTGTGGCAAGCAAGAAATATGCCTGCTGAGACATCATGGCCCGCCCTCCATAATGTTTTTTTGTTTGTTTGTTTGTTTTTTTGTATGCTGTATGGCAGGGTCACATTTCATTATTTTTCCATATGAGTATCCCATTATTGCAGCATGATTTGTTGAATTTTTTGTTTATTTGTTTTGCTTGCTTGTTTGTTTTTTGGGAAGTGCGTGGACCGGGAAATAAGCCTGGGCTCCCGCATGGCAGGCCAGAATTCTACCACTGAACTTTGCTTGCACGCCTTCCATAATGTTTTATATATTCAAATGGTCAAAGAACATTAAATAAAACCTTCCCTAATAGATGTAATCTTTTGTGAAACTTAGAATTATAGCCATAAAACATGTCTCTCTCTAAACTCTTCTAGCAGACCCTGATTTGGCAGTAAATAGCATAAATTCCTTCATTCATTCATCAGACATTTAATAAATATTTAAGAAATGGCCAGTGTCTCTGAAAAATGTTAGAAATACAAAGACAGGTAAGATACAGTTCTGCCTTTTGACTGAGAAGCCTATAGAAAAAAAGGCCATAAAGAAAAGATTTGAATAAAATTCTATGTTGCTATGGTAGAAGTCTTTGCAGGCATAAGAAGTGGGAAGTCAATTCTGCCTGGTGGAGAACGGCGATGTTGAGTTTTCACCTTTATTAAAGGAGGTAGCAGAGGTGAATTTTGATGAGAAGAGAGATGTGTTTCAAGTGTACAGGAACAGGAAAGGTAGTCCAGGCAGAGGAATCGAAATGAACAAAACCACAAATGCTTGTGTTTGTCCAGCATATCTGAGAAATGCACGTAGAAGAATAGAATCCATGATGAGGGGGGACCAAAGGAGAATAGAGGCAGGTTTTAAGTTAGGCAGATAGTGGCAAATGGTGGAGGGAAAGGTATACTGGTGCACTGAGGCACCCCGTCCTGTAGCCTGGGCCCTGGAGCAGACTCACGTGCATGTCATGGGATATTTTAAACACACTAGTATCTGTGGAACACTAGGCAGACCACCACTAAGTTATTTGAAACTAACTACTTAATAAGTTACACTGCCTTTATTTTGGCTGGGGGAGGCTGTGAAAAAAACAGATGAGACACTAAAGGCTCCATAAGCCAAGAAAGTTTAGGAAGCTTTGCCATACGAATTTCAACTTTATCTGAAATGGGTAAACCCGGAAGAATTTTAAGGAGCAGAATAAAATGGGAAGATCATTCTGACAGTGGTGAAGAGTCTGGGTTAGTAAGGTGAATCTTGGAGGCATGGACACTAAAGATAATTGTAATTAGACAAGTAGAGATGGTAAGTTATCTAGTGAAAGACCATAAAGAAAGGAATATCTGCTATTTCTTAGGCAAGCAGCTCTTAATCTTTTCATCGTTGTTCCTTTACAGTGCTAGATAGTTTTGACAACACTCTTAAAATTACTCAACTATGTCATAGACACACAGCTGTACAGGTAATCACATTTCATGCACTGTCTAGCTATTTGAATAAAGTTAGGTAAAGTCTGACTCTTACCTCATTTATAGATAGAGAGCAACATTCATACATCTCCCAGTAAATATAGCTTTTCTAATATGCTAGTTTGAAATCACACTTTATTTTTTACTTTGACTTATATACAAAAAAAAAAGAATTTTATTCTACTAATTGAGAACCAACCAGTGATATAAGTGATATAGACCAAGATTAAAAATGGAATCTCAATCTAATGGAAGTTAATTCGACTTCCTTCCTTCCTTAGTAAATATGAATGACTTCCACAATTTCTTCACAATTCCTTGTTGTCCACACCCTGAAGCTCCCCTTTGCACTGAGGTGCTTATTTACAAGAACACTTTCTGCCCTCAGTGATCCAAATCTTATATTAAAAGGGAGATAAAATGTTATGGCTAATATTTATTTGGTGCTTTCCATGCAACAAGCACTCTTCTCACCATTTTATAAGCATTATTTTATTTAATCTATACACTCATCTTATAGTAAAGTTGCTATTATTATCTCCAATTTACACATGAAGAATCAGAAGCACAGATTAAGTGTGCTAGTTTTCATGGGTATTAAGCTGGATATAAAATAGAAACCCAGATTTTATGTCTCTAAAATCCATAGTTTTAACAACTAAACCTATCTCTTCTTTGTGGGAACAATTACTAAATTGTGTGTTTTGTAATTATTTCTTTTAAGCATCAGGTATTTATACATGTTAATTTATAAAGCTCTCTTTGACCTGAATTTATTGGATGAAAATGTTAACTTCATTTTAGACAAAGTATTTCCATTATTACCATTATCCATTTGATTGGGTACAGGAGACATAAAAACATAATTAAATTATGTTAGTTAGTGGGAGAAATTTTTAAAAGGCCACTTCATCAGCGCAACAACAAAAAGACAAGCAACCCAATTACGAAATGGACAAAAGACATAAACAGGCATTTCTCAGAAGAGGAAATACAAATGGCCAAAAGGGACATGACAAGATGCTCAACTTCCCTGGCTATCAGGGAAATGCAAATCAAAACCAAAATGAGATATCATCTCACATCCACTGGAATGGCCATTATCAATAAAACAGAAAACTGCAAGTGCCAGAGAGGATGTGGAGAAAGAGGCACACTTATCCACTGTTGGTGGGAATGTCAAATGGTACAACTGCTGTGGAAGGCAGTTTGGTGGTTCCTCGGGAAGCTAAGTATAGAATTGCCATAGGATCCAGCAATACCATAATAGGTATCTATTCAGAGGACATGTGGGTAAGGACACAAATGGATATTTGCCCACCAATGTTTATAGCAGCATTATTTACAATTGCCAAGAGATGGAAACAGTCCAAATGTTCATCAACAGATGAGTGGCTAAACAAGCTGTGGTATATACATACAATGGATATTACACAGCTGTAAGACAGAATAAAGTCATGAAGCATGTAACAACATGGCTGGACCTTGAAAACATTATGCTGAGTGAGATTAGCCAGAAACAAAAGGACAAATACTGTATGGTCTCACTGATATGAACTAACATTAGTGAATAAACTTGGAGAATTTCAGTTAAGAACAGAGATCATCAGGAGATGAAAAAGGGTAGACATTGGGTAATTGGAGCTGAAGAGCTACAGATGGTGCAACAGGATTGATTGTAAAAATTCAGAAATAGGATAGCACGATGCTACCTAATTGTAGCCCAATAATGTTAGTACACTGAATGAAGCTGAATGTGAGAATGATAGAGGGAAGAGGGCTGGGGGCACAAATGAAATCAGAAGGAAAGATAGACAATGAAGACTGAGATGGTATAATCTAGGAATGCCTAGAGTGTACAACGATAGTAACTAAATGTACAAATTAAAAAATGTTTTCGATTGAAGGGGGGAAAAGCCACCTCATCAGCTACTACACTTTGTTCACCAAGATGTAGTCCTTATGCTTGTGGATGAAAGAAACTTGGATTTCTCAGTTTCATATTCATAAAGGCCTCAGTAACTGACTGGCATTAATAGAATCATACAATACTGATGTTCAACTTAGAATGGTAACACACGAACACCGACATGCCAGCTTTGTCACCAGAATACTAGTTATCAAAGAGAAGCAGAGGCCATGCCACCACAAAGCTTGAATAACTTTACTGCTTTATAGCAGGAAAGTTCACTCTTTAAGACTAGGTGAGCAGAGCTGGAGAAGATTTAAGGTGGAAGTAGATGAGCCTAAGCAAAATGAAAAATTGAGGCAAAGGACCAGCAACAGGAGATAATCCTTTCCTGGAAATTTGAGAATTTAAAACTATCTCTAAATGACAGGTGGAGAGATAGATAGATAGATAGATAGATAGATAGATAGATAGATAGATACACAGACAGACAGACAGACAGATACATGATAGATGGATATAGAGATTATGAATGAGCACTACAATAAAGGAAGTAAATATAATCATATCAGGAATGATTATTGAATTAATGCATCCAGATGTTTTCCTGAGAACTTTGATTGGTTTTACGTGTGACGACTTTAAAGTGGAAAATTATTTGAAGGACCTTCAACATACATTCAGTCAAAAGGCTTTTATTAAAAAAAAAAATTTTTAAATGAGTTCCTACTGTGCAACAGAAACTAGGGTGACCAATTTTCATATATCATCTCATGCAATTTAAAATAATTGTTATTTTTGTACAACATTTGGAAATTTTTGTTTTGTTAATATGTAAAGCTAAATGGAGAAATTTCTTAATGTTTGGAAATATTGTATGTTTGGGGAGTAATAAGTAGTGAAGCACCATAGCTACAGTTAAGACTCAAGATGGCAGTTAGACTCATAAGATGCAAATGGGCTTTAATCTTCTACCACATTTATTTTGCTATATGGAAGAAGACACAACAGATTTAGCGTCTTCAATTCATCTTCACCCCTCTCAGTAACTTGCAAGTACACAAGTTCTTTCACTCCCTACATGGATGTTTATTGCTTCTATGGATGAGAGGCAGGTGTGTGGCAGTCACTCTGACATTTAGAAGCTACAGGCTGTATGTTCTACCTATCCTTTGTACCAGTCATGTCATTAGGCCCAAAATCTGCAGGACAACATGTAACTCTCCCAACTCAGTGTTGGTTTCATGCAACAAACAGAAACACTGTTCCTCATTGTTCTTAGCTCTACTCCATAATAAAAGGCTACTCTGGGAAACTAAGGTCATTCTTTGAGAGGCCTACATTGGATCAGGATGATAAATCTTTTCTCACAGCTCCATCTCCCATGACTTCGTGTCAATATTTTCACTAAATATCCTCCTTAAATGTTTTGTGATTTTTTTTTTGACAGGCACATCTCTAATATTTTACACTGGAGAAAAGCATGCTAGTATACCTGCAATCACCAGGATCTGTATTATCCAGGGGAGTATAGGGACCCTCTTCCAAGAACAAGTTAATCTTAACCAAAATCCTTCA
The DNA here is from genome assembly GCF_023851605.1 of Tamandua tetradactyla. Taxonomy (NCBI): domain Eukaryota; kingdom Metazoa; phylum Chordata; class Mammalia; order Pilosa; family Myrmecophagidae; genus Tamandua; species Tamandua tetradactyla. The sequence goes on from NC_135331.1 coordinate 152,810,907, forward strand.
CAAGTATTTTGACACTGTCTTATCATTTGCATTAACTTTCCCCAACTATTGTTACTTGTATCTTTTTTTAAAAGTTGTTAGAAGAACACCTAGGGCTCTATCTGAGATTCTACTAAAGTTCCATGCACTATGATTACCTTCCAGGAACCTACAACCTCCAGATGGGTTCCTAGGCCACATAAGTCCTGAAATACAGATGGGCTAGCCTCTCTAGAGCATCAACTAGCTCCATCCCCCTATTCCATATTATCGACAGCCCTTTCCAACATGAAAATGTTAGAATGGGCTTAGCCCAAATACCCCTAAAGATTAAGAGAAACATGAAAAGGGGTGGTGGAGTTATAACAGAGAAGGTAGGGCTTAACAAATGAGTATGATTGCCGAATCGTTATATTGATATTTCCTTAAGTCTCCAGTGCCTTGAAGCAGTTAGAAATAAAAACCTAAGACTGTAGAATTATAACCCATAGCAAACTCTGAAATCTGTTCTACAATTGTTGTGGTGTGCTTTGAACTGTATTGCTTTTTTGTATATATTTTATTTTTCACACTAAAAAATAAGTTAGAACCATTTAGATGTGGTTTGGTTTCTCTAAGGTCAAATTTGTCATTTTATCTGGACAGCGAATTTCCATGGGGCTAACATCAATTGGGGGTTCTGAATGAGTTTCACAAAGTATCTTTTTATCCCGAGGGTCATCATCAATATATATCTCATTTTCTTTAATTTCCATAAATGAACCTATAAAGTACTCTATTATACCAAATACCAGTAATGAAGATATTAAAGTAATATTTAGCACACCAAACATTTATTTTTACTACAGTGTAAAATTTTTCCCTTCTTCCCCAAAGAATCATCCCTTACCCATACACCACACATTTCCAGTGACAGGGATGTCCGCTGGAGTGTTCAGTAAATTCAGAATTCCTTCTGGACTGAGGGCCTAATTGTCTCTAGCTATAAATGACAAAGGTTTTGCCATCCCACATACTAATGTAGAGAGCATAGCCCATTTATTCGACAGGAAGACACAATGTTGGTCTTTTATCTGCTCAATACTCACCAATTATACTGTGGGAAATGGTTGCTCCTTTTTACTTGATGGCACTCATGCTGTAAGGGAGCAATGATAACTACCACATGTCCCAGTGATAGCCTGCCTTAATTTAAACTGTCTCTTTGTGTTCCAAAAGGTATACCTGTCTGATTGGGGCTTCTAAAATACCCACCCATTTCCCTTTAAGCACAGTAGCAGTAAATCTTAGCAGAGAGGTATTCCTGGATGAGGATACATGCTTTTTTCCAAATTTCTTGCTTAGCATATGCACAAATAGCTTTTTCTTCCCTCCAGGTAACCATAGAACTTCACCACTGTCTTCTTTTATTCATTCTTAAAAATAGATGGCAGGATTGCAGAGGTAATGGAAAGTACGGCAATCTCTACAATCAAGCAATGGGGCAGCAGTTAGAGTCAGTGCCAACTTGGTACTCGAGGTAAAGTCACTATACAGTCCAGGTTTTCTTGGGAATACATATAATCATGATCATAGGAATATAATACCCTAAGTAGTATTATATTCCTTCAGCTAGAACAAGGGCAAATGCAATCCTCACCATGAACTATTGGAAAGGAATACCCAAAAGAAAAGCCCCACATGTGGAAAAAACAGATTTGTGCCAAGTATCTTTTCTCTTGACTTTATTCCTTGTACACAGGAACCTTTCAAAGAACACTCTTCCCTTAATACCTCTCTTTCTCAAATGAGACACACACCCACTGGGCAAGGTTAGCCAGCCCTTTTTATTCTTTGCACCCTCTAACTTTCAAAATGAATGTTGTAATTGGCCATTTCCATTTGATGTCAGCCACTTATCTTAGTATTCCTGAGCTGCTATGACTTATAATGCCACACAATGGGTTGGTTAACCATAGGAATGTATTGACTCACAGTTTTAGGTTTAAGAGGCCAGAAGTCCAACCAAGGCATTGCCTAGAAGGCTTGCTTCCTTCTGGGACTGGTAGTGTTCTAGCTTACTGGCAATCTTTGGATTCCTTGGCTTTTCCATCATGTAGTGAAGTCTTCTTGCTCTTCCAGGTTCACTTGACTTCTGGCTTCCAGCTCCTCCCTGTGGCTTTCTCTCCTGTATCTCAATTTCTACTGCTTGTAAAGGACTCCAATAATCCTGATGAAAGTCCAACTTCATTGAGGTGGGCTATATCTTAATTAAAAATAATGTCTTTAAAAGATCTGATTTACATTGGATTCACATCCACAGGAATGCAGATTAAGATCAAGTACATATTTAAATTGAGGTTCATAACTTAGTACACCACACCACACATGCTGATGGTAAGAATTTTATGTCCACTATAAATTGCACATATTGGTAAATTGGCCATGGTAAAATGTATTTCCTATGCAGCGTATGAAGGGGACTGTCATGGTTAGGGACAGGTATCAACTTGGCCAAGTTGTGGTACCTGTTCATCTGATTGGGCAAGCGCTGGCCTGTCTGTTGCAATGAGGACATTTCATAGGATTAGGTCATGATCACGTCAGCTACATCCACAGCTGATTCCATTTGTAATCAGCCAAAGGGGAGTGTCTTCTGCAATTAGTGATGCTAAATCCAATCATGGGAAGTCTTTTAAGGAGGACTCAGAGGAGACAGGTTGCATTCCTACTTTGGCTGGTGAGCCTCTCCTGTGGAGTTCGTCCAGGCCATCCATTGGAGCCATCGGCTTCGCAGCCTGCCCTGTGGATTTTGGACTCTGCGTTCCTACGGTCACGTGAGACACTTTCATAAATTTTATATTTGCAAGTGTTCCCTGTTGGTTCTGTTTCTCTAGAGAACCCTAAAACCCTTGGTAGCTTTCAGCTGTGGTTTCTGTTATGGAATAAGTGAAGTCCAAGGTGAAATAAATATCTATTCCTGCAAACACGCATTGGAATTCTCCAGGAACCATTAATGGTATTTCCATGAGATCCACCTTCCAGCAGTGTGCTGACCCTGGACATCGTGGAAATTCTCCCCAAGTTGTGAACAACTTTTATAGCATTCAGGAAGTCTCTCTCCATATTAGTGGCTTTAGTTGGTGAAAATGATAGACATCATTGTTCCGTCTATTGTGGCAAGCTTGAGCACCACTGTGCCAACTCATCTCACATACTGATGTGACTCTCCACAGAGGAACATTTGCCCTTAGATTCCAGTTCCCCTCTAATCCACAAGTGGGTTCTCTTAGTGGGCATTCATAAATGTGATTCTCCTTAGGACTTCCCAAAGACCCTTTACAATTGCATCCTTCATTTCAGGATATTCTTGTATATCCATTCATCAAAGACCCATTTCCCTGTCTGCCCAAACAGTACAGCCATTGAGTTTGGCTCAGGAACCTCTAAATATGCATATATTGCCCTGAAAACAAGAATCGAGCTCTTCCTGTACTGCCATGTAAAGGGTTCTGAATTCAACCCACTGTGTCAACTTCCCTTTGCCTTCTTCAACTGGGATTTTACAGTGTGCTTGGAAGATAGCAGCAGCCTTCTGTATGGAGTCCCACCATTCAGTATAAATTCCAATCAGTTAATCAGGTAGCTGTTTTGCCTCAGTGGACAACCGGCAGTAAGAGCAGGTAGCTAGCTCCTCAGGAGTTCCATTTTAGAGGCACAAATGCTGACTGCTCAGATATACTGTGTTCTGTTTTTTCATTATGTTTCCAATCATACCATTTCTATTTTATCAGGAAGCTCTGCTGTATAGCTCTTTCTTTATTGGAGTCTCTTATCTCTTTCTGATATTGCCCATGGTATGACGGGCAACTCAGACCTCATGTAATCTGATTCCCAAGAGAAGTAACAGTTGTTTCTACTAGATTCCAGTAATATGTCTGTAACTGACTCTCATCTGGGCTATTCTTAGACACGCATTAGGAATTTTTTTTTTAATGTGGAATTCTAGTAACTACCTTTAAGTAGCATTCCACGACATGAGCTAAAACTCATGTTTGTATGTGTTTTAGTCAGGAATTCTCCAAAACCACTGATTCTGTCAAAATCGTAGATCCCTGGGAGACAGCTTGGGCTACCCTCTACACTGAACCCCACTGAAATTCAGTTCTTTTTCTAGTCATTTAATGTATGCAAGCCAACAGGATTCCCAAATATGGTATATGTTTCCTCCAGAATCCAAACAGTCCCTGAAGCTTTGTGCCTCTTCTTTACTGATAAAGACTAGAAGGGATAGCAGTTATTTACTACTTGTGAAAGCCTCTACTGACTGACCCAGATTATTGCCAGTAGAAGAACCTGCCTAGACTGGACACTGAATCTTAGCAAGATTATTCATGCATCCTTGACTAGTCCTATGGCTACCACATTTAAATCCCCTTTCCCCATACTCCTGGCTTCTTTTTCTGAAAAGAAAACTATGATATGTCATCAGTGTCATGAATCAACTGATTTTTGAAAGTGAAGAAGCCAACTTGTTTTATCTGGCTATAACTGAATCCTAGAGAGTATGAGTAACCTTAGTGAAAGATATTAAAAGTATATATAACTGAGTCTTTCCTGTGTGGACGCAAATGGTGCTTGACATTTTTATGAGATTCTGAGCCTATCACAACACACCAGTCACAGTCAGCCTCCTAAACCTTCTGAATAGTTTTTACCATGTCTGGTAAAACAGAGGCTTTTGGGAGAATTGTTTTTATTTAAATCTGGGTTTTCTTGCAGACCAGATAAAACTTTAATATTGAAGTCTTTCACCAGAAATGAAACTTCCTGCTGTCCTTCTGGAAGGTGGTGCAGTTTAGTATTTACTGCAGAAGAGTATTAGGTCAATTGTAAGGTCCAGTTAAAACCTAGCAAAGGGCAAGCATCCCTGACATTCAACTATGGACCAATAATGTCAAGACCTTCCCTTTTCTTGCATATGTTTTCCATTACACATCCAGACAAAGGAGGTGCCATCACTGGATGTCTTTTCCTTTATTATGCCCCTACCTAGAGTTTTACTATTAATTTGGTACCTTCTATCAGAGTATCTCCACCCTACCCCATCCCTGCACCTTAGCTTTTCTTTTGGAATCTTAATATTGCCTTCTTGCTCTCTGAAGTATATTATGCAGCAATATTCACTTATCCCAAAAAGCTTTGCTCACCAATTCCAGAATATTCTACCTTAACCAAAGCTCATGGCATTGGCATTGCCACTGAGAGAAGGCGAAAGTACCCTAGATTTAAAGTAAATCATCTTTGGTTTCCACTGCCTCAACCTTTAGAGTACACTTGGCACTCCAAATTAGCATCCTTCGCTACTGTTCCTGAACAGCGTCATCGGATTTAAATTCATCCGGGCTGAGTAAGAGAAAGCATATCTGATGGGATTATTAGGAAAGTCAGGTGCCAAATACAGAGGCAATTCCCCTCCTCCTAGCTAGTGATAAGTGTCAGTAAATCTTTGGTGTCAATTTCTTCCCTTTTTATCCCGTCTTCACAGTCACCTCTTGACAACTCTATCTGATTTACTTTTTCCCTGTATCTTTAGCTGTTTCCTTTCAGCACGCCTTTCCTTGATTCTGTTTCACAGTAGATAATGCAGCTATCCAGGCATCAAATTCTCATCAGAACCTCCCTCTCCCCCCAACTCTTTTTCGTGTACCACAGTGATTTGACCCAGGGAAACCACTCTCTAGCACCATAGCTATATTAGCGAGTGTAAGTTGGTATCAGGGAAATCACAGACGCTTGTTAAGCAGCCATCACCCAGACCTCACCTATCCCCACCTGCTTCTCTGGGGCAGTCATGAACACATGCTAAGCAGCCTTCCTCTGGCTTCTACTATTCCCACCTCCTTTCCTATTGTGGGCCATTCTATAACCTGGGAGAGATGTCAAGTCTAATGAAAAGGCTTGTGATCAGACCTTAAACCCAGAAACTTGGAACAAGCAGCCTCAGATGTTTATAAGAAAAGGAATTTACAGTGGTAGGGCCTCCTCTCTGAAAGGTGGATAAAACCACAGCTTAACAGTATAGATTGGTCTCTCTTCTCCAGCACAAAATGGGGCATGTGGAACTGCCATCTATGTCCCTGACCTGAAACAGATGTCAACCACCAAAGGAGAACAGCTGTGATGAGACTTCTTCCCCTGCTCTTTTGAACTCTTTGTTCACAGGTGGCAAGGTTATTCTTTTTAACTTTTTTTACTGTATAATATAACATATATACAAAGCAAAGAAAGGAAAAAGCAATAGTTTTCAAAGCACTCTTCAACAAGTAGTTACAGGACAGACCCCAAGAGTCTGTCATGAGCTACCATACCGTCATCTCAGATTTTTCCTTCTAACTGCTCCAGGACATTGGAGGCTAGAAGAAATAAATATTTTTATATCATCACAATTGACTATTTTTTTTCTTATTTGTGAAAAATAGCATATACACAAATAAGCAATAAATTTCAAAGCACATTGCAACAATTAGTTGTAGAACAGATTTCAGAGTTTGGTATGAGTTATAATTCCACAATTTTAGGTTTTTACCTCTAAATGTTTGAAGATACTGGAGACTAAAAGAAATATGAATATAATTCAGTGATCATATTCGTTTGTTAAACCCTACGTTCTCTGTATAACTCCACCATCACCATTGATCTTTTTCCCACTGTTTAGGGGTTTTGGGCTATGCCCCCTTAAAATTTTTCATGTTGGAAGGGCTTGTCAATAATATGGGGTAGGGAGTTGGAAATAGTTGATGTTCTGGAGAGGCTGGTCCCTTTGGGTTTCAGGACTTATCTTGTCCAGGGACCCATCTGGAGGTTGTAAGTTTCTGGAAAGTTACTCTAGAGCATGGAACCTTTGTAGAATCTTATATCTCACCCTAGGTGTTCTTTAGGATTGGCTGGAATGGTTTTGGCTGGGGTTCGGCAAGTTATGATAGGTGGCAATGTCTAACTAAAGCTTGTGTCAGAGTGACCTCCAGAGTAGCCTCTTAACTCTATTTGAACTCTCACAGTCACTGATATTTTGTTACAAAATTCTTTTCCCCCTTTTGGTCAGTATGGCATTGTTGATGCCACGGTGCCAGGGACAGATTCATCCCTAGGAGTCATCTCCCATGCTGCCAGGGAGACTTTCACCCCTGGAGGTCATGTCCCATGTAGGGGGGAGGGGCAATGATTTCACCTGCAGAATTGGGCTCTGAGAGAATGAGACCACATCTGAGCAACCAAAGAGGCCCTTTAGAAGTAACTCTTAGGCATACCTATAGGTAGGCTAAGCTTCTCCACTACCTACATAAGCGTCACAAGAGCAAGCCTCAAGGTCAAGGGCTTGGCCTATTGATTTGTGTGTCCCTAATGTCTAACACGGTTTTAGGGGTTTCCTCAGTGGTAAAGTTTAATAGTTCCATATCTTTTCTCTCATCCATCATGGGACTTTGCCAATACTTTTTGATAATCTGCTTAATATATTCCAGGATGTATCCAGGCATTACATTAAGCTATACAGGATCAAAGGACCTCATTCTTATTCTGGGATCCCTGTGTTTTGATTGTTTAAATGAGCTCTACAGATAGGTTGAATTAGATTATGTGCTACAGAAAATTTAGTTTCCAGACAAAATGAACCTTTCTTCCTTTGATCTCAAAGAGTAGATGAGGTTCTAAAATATAGACAATGTCTTCCTTGCCCCTGTGTTCTGAATTACCTTAATCCTGACCTTATCGGCTTCCTTCTTATCTCTAAATATCAGATTATACATATATAAAAGGGCCTTGCAAAATCCAAAAATAATAATTACCACTCCCAACTAAATGTGACTGTGATAAGAACTTAAAATCTAGGCACCTGTTTCCTTATAAGCATTTTCTAAGGGACACCATACAATAATTGTTCCTTCATTTCTGGCTTATTTTGCCTCATCAGATATCCCACAGGTTCATTTACAATGTTGCATGCCTCACAATTTCGTTCCTTTTTGTAGCAGTATTTGATCGTATGTATATATCCATCGTTCGCCAGTCTACTGCTCAGTCAGTACATCATTCAGCCATAGGTGGCAAGGATATTATTTGCCCTTTCTGGACTCTTTTTCCTCTGCAAGTAAGAAAGGCATCATTTTCTAAAAGTTTCTGTTGTATACTGAACCCATGTTCCCATGTTGCACTGTTGCAGCAACTTGCTCCACACTTGGCAATCATATTCATTAGGCACAGATAGGCCTTATGTAATATTGTGATTACTAAGCATTATAGAAGGAAACAAAGCAGGGGATATACAGATACAGCATTTTCATCTTATTCTCATCTCATCTTAGCAGCTACCCAATTACACAGTTTCCTTTGCCTCTTCACCTACATGAGCATGTATGGCTCCCATAGATGAAAGCCAAGGCATGTGTAGGTCACCTTGAAGCAGTGAAGCCACAGCGTCTACCTCCCACCAAGCTTTTATACCATAGTTATCATGTAGACCCAGTGCCAGCTCACAGCCCCCTAACCTGAGGCAGATGTTGTGTTCCACACAACAAATGAGGCAGACACAATATACCTCATTTATCTTAATGCTACTGTTTCCAAGGAAACAGTGTTATTGGATTCTGAGATCTTTCTGAAGCAGCCTGATAGTAACCCTTTACTCACAAAAGTTATGCATATCTATTAATTAAAAACATATGCAGTATTGTGTACTTTAAATGGTCTATATAGTGTGTGAATGTATTTCAAAATATAAATGAAAAAACATATATACATATGATTAATGTATTGTTCAAATTTATTCTACTTTCTTACTTAATACTGGTGTTCATTTATCATATTTCTTTTATGTAACTTTTCTAATGGTAAGATGTAACTTAAAAACAAAAATAGATAAATTATTCATCTACAGTATAATAAGTGGTATTTATATATAAACATTCATGTATAATTCCCTCGTGTGAGAAAGAGAGTATTGCCAGCACATCAAATGCCTCCAGATTTTCACTTCCCAAACAAATCTCCCCGAGTCTCCTCTAGATCTATTCACATTTTTTACTTTTATGGTAACTACAACCTTGCTTGTCTTTACAGTTTTACTATCATGTATACACTATACATTACTAAAACAGAATTCAGCTTTTCCATTTTTAACTTTATACAAATACTATATATATTATTTTGTCTTGCATTTTTTCTTTTACTCGATATTATCATTGTAATAGTCAACTACGTTCTTGTATACAGCAGTAGTTTGTTTATTTTCCTATTATGAAAGCAATCAAGATGCTAAAGCAGATGAAAGAAATCAATGTTAATACCATCAATTAAGCATCTGACTTAGATGGATGGTTGGTGGTGTCACTGATTGAAGAAGGGAACACAAGAAAAAAATATGCCTGGGAGATGGGGAGAATTTGGTTTGTATTTGAACATACTTCACTGCATGCTTGGAGGACATCCAGATGCCTATTACTAATAGTTAACATTTATTGAGAACTTACCATTTGCTAGGCACTGCTAAGCTCTCTAGACACGTTAACTCATTTTATTCTCACAACAAACCTGAGAAAAACCTTTGTCTCTGTTTTATACATAAAGAAATCAAGGCAAAGAGAGGTACAGTGATATCCCACAATTACAAAGCTGATAGATTAAACAGTGTTTAGTTTACTTAGCTACTCAAGCATATACCTGTAATGGGTTGGTTTAAACTTATTAGCTCATGGTTTTGAGGCTAAGAATAACCCAAAATCAAGGTGTCATCAAGGTGATGCTTTCTCTTAGAAGACCATGGCATTCTGGGGCTGGCTGCTGACAATCCATGGCCCTTGGCTCTTCTGTCACATGGGAATGCACATGGTAGCTTCTCCTGGCTTTTCCCTTCTCTTCTGGATTCCACTGAATTTCTGTTTCATGTTTCCCATGGCTTGCTCTCTCTGTGTCTGAATTTTATTTTGCTCATAAAGGTCTCCAGGATTAAGAGTCATCCTGATTGGATTGGGCCATACCTTCACTGAAGTAGCCTCATCAAAAGATCCTACTTAGAATGGTTTTATACTCATAGGAATGTATTAAGTTTAAGAACATATTTGGGGGGGTACATAGCTCCAAGCCACCACAGTCTGTGCACTGGACCTCAAAAAGACATGTTATTTCTGCACGTAAAATACATTCATTCCATCACAACATCCCCAAAGCCTTAAGTCATTTCAATCACAATGCTAAGTACAAAATCTCATCAAAATCAATTATGGGTGTTGACTGTCTTGGGGAACAATTCCCCTGGAGACCTGTGAAACCTAAAGAACAGGTTGTCTGCTTCTAGTATACAATGGAGGGACAAGAATAGGATAGGCAGAGTCTATGTACTTACCTAAGCAGCTGCTTCTAGAGTCATGTTCTTAAAGCACTAAAATATAATGTCTCAATTAAAAATAAACAAATAAATAAAAAACATGGGCAACAGGCAATCAATTTTACAGATTTGATGCTTAGATAAGAGATCTGGACTGGATCTGAAAGATGTGAATATACACATGTCAATTAATACATACAAAAGGAAAAAGGTGGTTGTCCCAGGAAGAATGAATAACATGACTACAGTTGAGAGCTGAATATGAAACTTTGGTGGGATTTTGGTTCAAGGAAAAGACAATAAAACTGAGAAAGAGTAGCCAGACAATTATTAGGAAAATAGGTAGTAATCAGTAGTATTTCAAGGAGGAAGAAGTGGTTTACAATCTCAGAAGTTACAAAGAGAAAGGCTGAAGTTGAGAAGTGGTCATTGTGGCTTGTCACGGGAAGTTAAGAGAAGCTTTGGGAAAGAATGTTTCAGAGTAGTAGTGATGGTGAGCAAGTCCAATCGCAGTGGGTTACAGTGAGAATAGGAATTGAGAAAGTGTAGGAATCAGCAAGTATAGATTCTCTCCCACCCCCCACCCCCCCCAAAAAAAAACAAAAAACAGGAGCATAAGGGAATAGAGATGAAGAACTATCACTAAACTTTTTGGATGATTTTGAATTTTTAAAATTTGCTTTTTAAGGTAAGACTTGAGCATGTTTACATACTGCCAGGTAGGATGAATGAGAGCGAAAGATGGAAGAAACTGACGCTACAGAAGATAATTGATAGAGGTACTGCCCTGAATAAATGTGAAGCTAAAGTGCCCAGGACCATATGGAAGACAAATCCTTAGACAAATTAAGGTCTATTTCTTCCATTCTGGCAGGAGAGAAGGAGAAAAAGATTATTTTATGCAACAGGAAAGGAGCAGGGTAAGGTAGCATAACCGAAAATGATTTCCTGTCTGCTGGCTTTCATTTTTCTGAATAGTAGAGACATGGTTGTCCGTTGAAAGTAAGGACATAAGTGGGAATAAGTGATGGGGAAGGAAGTTTGAGAAGAGTAGAAAAAAGATCTGAATAAAGGACTAAGGAAAATGAGACAGTAACACAGCAGAATTATCTAGGGCCTGGACAGCCCCTCTGTAGTCACTGATAAGAATCCACAATGGCTTTGTTTTATATGATTTCATTCTCTCCAAATAGCAAGCATCCTGGGTGCAGCAATGAAAATCAGGAGGCTGTTAAACTGCACCAAGTTCAGGATTAAATTGCACAATTGATTAGATTACATTTTCCTTTGTATGTGATCGTAGTGCCTTGAAACTACCTATTGATTGAATTTTAGTTTGCTAAAGCTGCCAGAATGCAACACAACAGAGATGGACTGGCTTTTAATAAGGGGATTTATAATTACAAATGTATGGTTCTTTAGAGGAAAGGTTTTCCTCTGGCTTTCTCTATCCCATGGGAAAGTACATAGTGACGTCTGCTGGGCTTCTCACCCAGCTTCTGGGTTCAAATGGCTTTCCCTGGGGTGAATTCTTTCTGTATCTTCAAGTGTTTAGGTCTGAGATCTGTGTGCTGAGATGAGGTATGCTGAGCTGCTGAGCTCTCTTCTGACCTCTGTCTTTTCTGGTTCAGCTAATTAAATGAAACATCACTCATTGTAGATGGCTCTCCCCTTAGCCAACCACAAATGTAATCAGCCATAGATGAATTTCACATGCTGATGTTAAGTCCACAACAACAGGACAATGGGGCATCATCACCTGGCCAAATTGACACCTGAACCTAACTACCACACAGGGGTTCTCAAATCTATTTTCAGAGACCTTATGGTTTTAATATTAGAAACATATTAAATACTTCCTTTTTGCTTTTTCTGTAATAGTGAGATGGCTTAGCAAGTCCAAATTTCTATTTAGAATAATTTTCAGAAGACTTCTTATATTGGGAAATTATGAACATGACAAAATGGCTTCATCAGAATCTACAAGTGTTGTCAGAAGTAAAACTATTTCTTATTTTACTAGGTGATCCAACAAGTCACTGTGACACTCTAGAAATAGGGACAATAGTGTCATGGGATACTTGAGTATTTACTTCACAGATGTCTTCCCTCCCCCCATCACTCCTGAAATCCAGGGATGAGTTTCGAGGAGAGAGCTGGATGCGAGGCTCTCCTCACTTGTCAGAAAATAGGGCAAAGCCTCTGGAAACCTGACCAATGTGAGCACTATCAAACAGTGAGGCGTCCACCCACGTGGAAGATATATATTTATATATTGCCCAAAGTGCCCCGCCCCCCTAAGTCCTTTTATCCCTTGTCCCTTCCACATTATTCAGCTAAGGCATTATGCTTCTGTTTACTTAAGGAAGAGATGGCACAGGAAAAGATGGAGAAAGAAGAAGCCAGTTCTTACAAAATTTAGCAGAGATCATTCCTTATGGATAACACACTTGGAAGAATACCTGAGGAGTAAAAGCCAGCCTGCATACTTATGGAAAAATCAGTGTTGAAGATTAGGTTGTCTCAGGAAGGCTGAGGCAGAAATTAGCATACAGGGAGTTTATTAGGGATTTTGAAGTCAACATCTGGGAAAGGAAAGAAAGGAAGCAACATTGAATAGAGGGAGAAACACAGCTGTCATGTGGTCTCAATAGAGCCCTCAGTCAACCCTATGGGGAGCTCTGAAGAAGAACTGCTGTATCAGAGCTGTTCAGTGTTGAGGTGAGTGGGCAGACCTTTATAATTTTATGTCAGTGTTTCTCAACAAGTGATGATTTTGCCCCCCAAGGGAGAATTGGCAATGTCTGGACACATTTTTGACTGTCAAAACTACAGGTGCTACTGATATCTAGAAATCAGAGGCCAAGGATGCTACCAGCACAGGAGATGCCCCCACAACAAAGAATAGTCTAGTCTAAAATGTTAATAATGCTGAGATTGAGAATCTCTGTTCTAAGCAGACTAGTCTTTGGATGTGGGCCTATGTAGGAAAGGTGTGTGATGGAGACAAGGAAATTCTCATCAACTGAGGCTGTCTGCTGACAGCATTTCTAGCACTGGGGCAATTAGTGTTTTATTCCTAACTAGGAAGTTAGCTACACAACACAGCAACCACCATGACTGTGGTAGGGAGGCAAGGAAGGACTGCAGATGCATCCCTGGAAAGAGAAGACTCTGCTTTCTACCATCTGCTGGGAGCAGCAGATAGTTTGAATAATTAATTTATTTTCATTTATCTTTTTCTCATTTCCTCTCTTTTTCTTTCTCAATTTTGGTAATAAAAGCATTTAAAAATTACTTTCTTCTACGCATATGACTTTGTCTACAGTGTGCGTGATATTTTTTTTTACTACACACATGCACATTTTTCTTCTTTTAAATCTGCTTATTCTTCATGAGAAAAAGTATATCCAGACATGCTATTTGGCCATCAGCATTATGGGTAAATCACCTTAGTGCTACTCACTGTCCACCTAACTTCTGATGAAAACTGCCTTTCTGATTTTAAGCTAGAGTATTTACAGATACAAAGCTTCTATCAAATATTCAATAAAGTATTATCATTTGTGTTTTATAAACAATTAGCAATCTCCCTTGGTCCATGTTAATGAGCCAGGTATGTTTTATTTCCAAATAATATTCAACATGTGTTATTAATACCTATTATTTTATGATCTCATAAGAGGGCATGCACAATCATATCTTTTCTATAACTTAACAGTTTTTTCAATAATCTATTGGCTTTTAAAAGGAAGTCTATAAATATACATGCTGCATATTTGGCACATCCTTTCTCTCTACTAAATAAAATATAAATTAGAGTGTTATATATACTTTATGTACTGTTTGAAGCTATTATGTATGTACCCCAGGAAAGGCCATGTTCTTTTAATCCATCCCTGTGAGTGCAGACTTATTGTGGGTGGGATCTTTTGATTAGGTTGTTTCAATTGTGATGTGACCCACCCAATTCAAGATGGGTCTTAATCCTTTACCAGAGTCCATGAGAGGATAAAGAAATATCCAGAAAGAGAAATACCTAGAAAGCTTGGAGAGAAAGGTCCTGGAGGTGCTAAGACAGGACCTACAGAAGCTCAGACAAGAACTGGAACCAGAAGCTGAAAGCAAGAAGACCCAGGAGAAAAGGACCAGCAGACACCGCCCATGTGCCTTCCCATGTGATACACAAACCCCGGCGCCAACAGGCTTTCTTCAGAGAAGGTATCATCCTGTTGATGCCTTAATTGGGACATTTTCATGGACTTAGAACTGTAAATTTGTAAACTAATAAATCCCCATTGTAAAAACCAATCCATTTCTGGTGTATTGCAGCTTTTAACAAACCAAAATATTTAATGTTTCTTTTTTCTACGTGGTTCTTCAAATTCCAGGAAATGTGTCTACAGGCTTACATTTTTTTTCTTTCCTAATTTTTTCTTGTAAAGTTTGATAATATAGTTTTTACTTTAAATATTTTGTAGCTGTGTTATTTGTCATTCTAAAGGTTTATGTCCCTATTGCCATTTTACTGTAAATGTATCATTTTTTTCAATATAAAATGACAATTTTTTTCCTGATTCTGATTATTTACTTGCTTCAAAATCTAATATAGGGCGCATGGGTAGTTCAATGGTAGAATGCTCACCTACCATGAAGGAACTCCAGGTTCAATTTCCAACCCAGACAGATACACACACAATCTAATATAGCTGACCTTAATGTTATACTGTTTCTTTAATTTCTTTTATTTGCTTTTACATGATACATATCTGCCAGCCTTTTTTTTTTTTAACTTCTAGTTCATATTCCCCTAGGTATACCTCTTGGGAATAACATACAATTGAACTTTGTATTTAATAGATGAGCTTAACCCATCCAACCATAACTTTTATGCCTGCTGTACTGGAAAACTTTGTCCATTTCCTCTTTCATCTCCTTTATATTTTTAATGCTTCTTTTCTCTCTCTCTCTCATTTGATTCTTATTGACCATGATTTTATACCTTTTTTTATTGGTACTTTATAAAATGTACATCTTATTTTAATTTTTTTTGGATACATTTAAGTTTAAAAATGAATTCCAGGGCAATGCAACGGTGGCTAAGTGGCAGAATTCTCACCTGCCATGCCAGAGACCCAGGTTCCAGGTGTCTCCCCATGCCAAAAAAAAAAAGAATTCCAATGGTCAATATCACAAATAAAGCAATATTTTAGCACTTCTCAATGTAATTCAGGATATTAGCACTATTTTACTTTGCTTCTTTTATCCCATATTCACCTCTTAGTAGGTTATAGGTGTTTGTGTCAAACTGGAATTTTAGGTCAAGATGCTTACTGTTTTATTTTTAATGACATCTTCTATTTCTAGAATTACTTATGTATCCTGTTTCATAGCCTATTTACAACATTAAATTTATTGTTTCTTTGTTTTTAATGCCTAACACCAGGCATTCTTTAATATTTTATTTGAATTTTTCTCTTACTTGGATTTATGCATGCTTTTCAATAATTAATAAATGTTTTCATGGAAAATTCTTATTATTGCATTTTTCATTTTAATTTCTACCTTCTTCTCAATCAACAGTCTTTCCTTGTCAATCTATTGACTTATCATCTCATATTTTTATTTTCAAACCAGAAGAATATTTTCTTAACTTGTATTCAGAATTCAAAGCAGATTCTTTTAAAAAATGCTTTACATTTCTGATAACAAGACTTTTCGAAAAGTTTATCCCTGCAGCTTAAATGTTATTCTTTTTTTTAATGTAACATTTGTTAACATGCCCACATATCTTTTTTACCTGTTTATCCATGGCATTTCTCGACAAACGTTGTGGGTGAATTCCCCTTAGTGGTATCATGGGCTCTGACTGCTAGTACAACCTGCCCCTCTGATTTTGAGCCAGAGTATTTATGGATGTGCAGAGCCTCTAGTGAAATTTCTTATGGCCTCTAATGTGTATCTACTGTAGCTTTCCGGTTATTTTTTTTTTTTTTAAGAATCATTTTTACCTTGATGATTGGAAGTACTTTTTGGTTCTTCCCTTGTTACATGCACTGAAATAAAAACAACAGAATGCGATGTCCCGTGACTCTTCTGATCAGTGTCTCCTGCTGCCTCTTCATATCCCTGTACAGACAGCACCGGCATCCTTCTGTGTCTGCTGCTGGTTGGGCTGGATTGACAAGAATTTTAGTTCCTGAATGAAGAGATACAAATGAAAGAAATTGGAGGATGGAGTGTGGTCTTGGATGTTTTAGAAAGGAGTTTCCTCCTCCACACAGAAGGAAAAGAAATTTAGGATTGTGTTTGGTATAGAGCCTGGGTGGGGACTGAGGCCAAGAGGTTCTATGGCAGAGCAATGAAGACTGATGACCTTCAGGTTTAGACATTTGCCATCCCTCAAGAGGCAAAATGCACGTAGGTGTCTCCCACTAACTATAACTCCTCTGTCAGCTCAAATAAATTATTAATTTGCGTGAAATTTGATTGCCTTGTTTTGGGGGAATATAAATGTTCATGTTTTTATAACTTTATAGGTATTGTAGTTGGAAATAGGAAAAGTCAAGTACTGCTAATAGAGGTACTTCTGACACCTGTACTCATCAATTTAAATGGAGCACATCTCGCGAATACGTTTTAAGTTTCTGTAGTAATGGCTATTCCAGATTGCTCACTGTGCTATCATCATTCAGAGATTTACAACAGGATATCTTTTTTTTTCTGTTAGTACTTACTTTCTTCATAGCTTTTGCTCTCTGCTCTCTTCACAACCAATGCTTCCTGACCCACATCCACAACCTTACAGGTTCTAGGACCAACCTGAATTAGGCAAGTCTAGCTCAGTATTATGACACCGAGCATTTCCACGTTTGCTACCGTAATTTTGAAATTTCTGCGTTGGTTTCATTCTCACATGTAAATCCTGAAGTCTGGGTCCCTATCTTTCCCTCTGTGGGTTGAAATCCCTCTCTTGGTTACCTACTCAGTACTTCAATTCCTCTGGGTTTACCCACCTCCTGCAACAAAGGGAAGCTTCATAGGTCTGACCTCTTCCTTTCTGCCTCCTACTGGGATTTCTGAACCTGTCCCTCTCAGTAGACATCTACTGATAACACTGCTTCTCAAATTAACATCTGTTATGATTCCTTTTCGACACTGTATTATGCTTCCCAAAATGTACCTTTCCTAACTCTTAGCAGCACGATCTATTTCACCATCATGGTTAGATCTAGCTTTAGGTCAAGTTTATCCTAGAGTTAATCCAAATCTTTGATATTACCTGGGCCACAACTGATCAGATTCCAAAATGAAACAATGTCAGATAAGCAAGGTATTTTTGTCTCTGGCTTTGTTTGGTACTTTCTTCCCTCTCGTTCCAACCCCACCTACAGTCAATCCATCACCAGTTAGGTGTTTGCACATCCAAGGTATATTTTAAAATTGATTCTCACCAATCTTTCTAGACAACCCTAAATCAAGTCACATTATCTTTTACCTATAATAGAATAGCCCCTGTCTTAGTTTTCCAGGCTGCTATGACAAAATCCGCACAATGAGTTGGTTTAAAGAGAGGCGATGTTTTTGTCTCATGGTTTCAGACGCTGGATTGCTTCCTCTCAGGTCAGCAGCATTCAGCTGGGCTGGCAATCCCTGGGGATCACTGTCTTTCCCATCACATTGTTACTGCTCAAATGTGGGGTCCTCTGCTCGATGTGCAAAACAACCAATCTATGACACTGGAGTTTCAAAGAAAGAAATAGTTTATGGCCAAGCAAAGCAAGGAGATCAGATGGCCTATTGGCCTAAAACTTGTCTTCCCAAACTTCTGTAACTCTAATAGTTTTATAGTATCAAAAGATGGGCAGATTTTAAGTTAATGAGTGTTTTGGTTTGCTAAAGCTGCCGGAATGCAATATACAGAAATGGACTGGCTTTCACAAAGGGGATTTATTAGGTTATAAATTTGCAGTTGCAATGCCATGAAAATATCCAAATTAAAGCATCAAGAGGAAGATACCTTGACTCTGAAGAAAGGCCACTGGCATCTGGGCTGCCTCTGTTACATGGGAAAGCATGTGGCAATGACTTCCAGTCCCTTGCCCCTGGGCTCTGTTGCTTCAGCCTCTCTTTGCAGTGGCTTTCTCTCTGAACATCTGTGGGTCCTTGCTTGCTTCTCCTGGGACACCTCTCTCAGTTTTCTGTATATGTGGGTCTCCTCTCAGCATCTCTGGGGCATCTCTCTCCCACTGTGTCCTTCATCTGGTTGCATAACTCTGTTCTCTATATCGCCTCTGAGCTCTCGCTATGAATTCTTTTATTCTCTTCATAGAGGACTCCAGTAAAAGGATTAAGACCCACCTTGAATTGGGTGGGTCACATCTCTATGGAAACAGTTTAATCACAAGGTCCCATCTCCAACAGGTCTGCACCTGTAAGAATGGATTAGAAGAACATAGGGTTTCCTGGAGTACATAACAGATTCTAACCAGCACAATGAATATAATGGCTCAAGATGATTAAGTTGGAGATGGTCAAGTTATTGAACATGTACATACTGATTACATGCTTAGTCACAGAACATTGGTAAGAAAATGGCAGTCTTAACATGATGATGGGCATCATTATAATTAGTATTATAATGAGGTAAGTTCACTTATATGTTAAAATTCAACTTATAAATTTAATCTATAGTTTAAAACCTAAAGTTTAATCTTTAAGTTTTATACTTTGTATATCAGGTGGGCCAATTTTGTTAGATCTAGTTTCATCTAGAAGGATAGTTTAGGAATTGGGGTGGGTTAGTTCTGGGTTGACTCCAGTTCCCTCATTAATAAACATTAAGGGGTTGTTTTTGTGATCATAAGACTCATAAGTTCTAGAATAGGATAAGAGGGTTTAAGTGGGGCCAGTTACAAGATTTTTATAATAACTAGATAAAAGTTATATAGGTATATAATCATTATCAAAGATCAAGGGAGCTTTGTTACAGTTCAGTACTTTCAGGTATTTCCTTCTATAGTACACTAGAAGGTAAGAAAAAGGCATTTATATAATGATTCAGTCATCATACTTATTTGTTAATTCTTAATTCCTTGGTTACATTTTCTTTTTCTGTTTTGCCTATTCTTTAATTTTTTAAAGGATGTCTGGGCAATGACCACTCTGACTTCTTCATGTTGAAAAGGGGCATTGACCCTGGGGGCTGATGGAATGGAACTTTTTAGATTGTAGTTGAATATATTCATTAATTTCAGACTTTGGCTGAAGTATTGGTGTTTTCTTTGTATTTCTGTTATGGCAAGTCTTGATATGAGACAGAGGCAAGTTTTAAAGGGAGGTGCCCTTGTATTTATTATAAGTAATAATATTATAAGTAGTAATATTAGTCCTGCTTGTAATATTGAACAAAACTATGAGCCTGTTCTTGTGGGAAGCTGGCTAAATATATTCAATATACTGAAGAAAGGGGGTCCAGCATCTATTGCATCAATTTGAGTTTTCTTATGTTCTAATATTTTAGTTACATTATCAAATTCATCAGGTATGTAAGTAAAACATTCAGTTTTTATTATAGCACCTGTCTCTCATGAAGCTGTCAAGTTATTCAAAAAGATTTTGTTTTGTAGTACTGCTTTACATATTAGAGTATATATATATAGAAGAGATATACTTTTGAACCATCTGCACAAGCCTGTTGGGTGAAACTGTTTAAGCCTTCTATCTTAAGTATAATATCTTCTATGCCTAATGATGGCAAAAATATGGTGGCTAAGTGATCATACCAATGAAATACTGATCAGGCCCATCAAACTTTGTTAGGTAGATTTGCTGCTGATGGTAAAGTTTTATGAATACTTCCTTTAGTCCAGGGTAGTTCTAAAGTTCATCTGCCTATCCAACAAGGGGGCAATCAGAGCTTTAAGTTGGTGCCGCATAATCATTGAGTTCCATTCGGAGCTACCCAACACCCAGTCTATTAACTATTCTGTACCAAACCAATCACTCTCTTGTAATATTATGGTTTGGAGTTTTTGATCTAGAGGCAACTATCCCATTTTCCTTGTATTATAAGGATTGTGTTGCAGGGAGGGGTTTCATTGTTCCCAACAGAAAAGGGTTGTCTGGCTTAATTTGCCATACCCAGGTGTTAATCATACTATGTTGTACCAAAGTTGTAAATGCCCCTCCTTTTCTCTAATTATTAAATGTTCAGCTTTATTGTCTAAACTATTTGCTTCTCGAATGGCTTTTTTTTTTTTTTACTTTTATAAAAAAAAGAAATTTGATATCCTGGGATTTCTGAATTAATTGGACATTTTGGGGGATCTGCATTAGTTATGTCTATGGTACATAGGGTCACTTTTTATTCTCACATCCTTTCTATTAACTTTAATTCTTTCCAATCAGTTCCCTGCAGGAGTTTTAGGATAACCTGGTGTTATGGTCAGGGTCATGTGTCAACTTGGCCAAGTGGTGGTACCTGTTTGTATGGTTGGGCAAGTGCTGGCCTGTCTGTTGCAATGAGGACATTTCATAGAATTAAATCATGATCACATAAGCTGCATCCACAGCTGATTCCATTTGTAATCAGCCAAGGGGAGTGTCTTCTGCAATGAGTGATGCTTAATCTAATCACTGGAAGCCTTTTAAGGAGGATTCAGAAGAGACAGGCTCTCTTCCTGCTTCAGTTGGCGAGCCTTTCCTGTGGAGTTTATCCAGACCCTCCATTGGAATCGTTGGCTTCACAGCCTGCCCTGCAGATTTTGGACTCTACATTCCCACAGTCACGTGAGACACTTTTATAAATTTTATATTTGCGAGTGTTCCCTGTTGATTCTGTTTCTCTAAAGAACCCTAACAAATACACCTGGTAATATTAGATATAGTAATTGGCCACATACTCAACAATCTGATTGAGTCATAGAAGTTGCATAAGGGTGTGTCCATTGTAAAAAGACACTAGTGTTTGATGATATGTCAGTTCCTTGGGCTCTACTATAGCAAGGATAAAAAACAAGGTTACAAGTCCAGAAATGGATGTTGGGAGGAGTCTAATCATTTTTATACAGTAATTTATCTATTGGCTACATGTGAAGGTGTTCCATTCTTTAGGCCACACACATGTCTATAAAGCTGTGTATATACTTAACAGTATTCAAACAAAAATAAATGCTCTAATATTAATTTCTTACCTGTTTTCCTGAAGATGTACTTTGAATCTTCTGGAGGTTCACATTGATATCTCACTGCTAGAAGTTTGTTAGTTTCCTCTCCTTTATCAAAGTCTATGCCAATTTGTTTTTTGTTATTCATTCTGGGAAGAAGTCTAGGAGAGAAAGTCTGGTTAGGGGGTGCTATTTTTACCCTACTATGGTGTACCCATGGTTTCATGCCCATCAATTTGACAGAGAAATGAATGGTTAAAAAAACTTCATAAGAACCTACCCACTTGTGTTCCAATCAGTCTGTTGGATGCTGATTTTTCTCTATTTCCTTGAAAGAACTCAGTTCCCAGGCTTAAAGTGATGTAAGGGAACATCTGCAGGAAAACAGAGCTGACTTGAGCCATAGCAGTGAATTGCCTCTAATGTGGCTCCTAGTGACTGAACACATCTCTTAGTTTCTAATTCCTGGACTTGTTCAGTCCAGGTGTGCATACTACCTTGTTTCAGGAATGGTCTCCCATACACCATTTCAAAATGGGTCAAAAGTAGCCCGCTGCTTGGTGCTACTCTAATCTACATTAAAGCTACCAGGAGTAATTGTCCCATGAAAGATTAGTCTCCTGACAGAGTTTAGCCTACCCTTTTCTTCAGGATATGAGTCATCTTCTCCATTTTCCTGATAGATTGTGGTTACCAAGATGCATGTAATTTCCAATGTATGTTCAGTGCTCCTGACAGCTCCTGTGAAAATTTTTATGTAAAACCCCTCCCATTATCACTTTGTATTGAAAATGGAAGTCAAAACCTTGGGATTATTTCCTTCAGGAGCACTTTATCTACTTACGAGGCTTACTCTGTCCTGCCTGAAAAGACTTCTACCTATTTTTTAAACGTGTCTACAAAAACATGAAGATATTTGTTCTAGTTTGCTAGCTTCCAGAATGCAATATACCAGAAATGGAATGGCTTTTAAAAAGGGGAATTTAATAAGTTCCTAGTTCACAGTTCTAAGGCTGAAAAAAATGTCCCAATTACAACAACTCTATAGAGGTGTCCAATCAAAGGCATCCAGGGAAAGATACCTTGGTTCAAGAAGGCCAGTGAAGTTCAGGGTTTCCCTCTCAAGCGAGAAGCCACATACATGGTGAACACAGTCAGAGTTTCTATCTCATCTGGAAAGGCACATGGCGAACACAGTCAGGGTTCCTCTCTCATCTGGAAGGGCACATGGAAAACACGGTGTCATCTGCTACCTTCTTCTCCTGGCTTCCTGTTTCATGAAACTCCCTGGGAGGCATTTTCCTTCTTCATCTCCAAAGGTCGCTGGCTCGTGGACTCTGCTTCTCGTGGCTATGTCGCTCTCCTCTGCTCTCTCTGAATCTCTTTCATTCTCCAAAATGTTTCCTCTTTTATAGGATTCCAGAAGCTTATTGAGACCACCCAAATGGATAGAGAAACATCATCACCTAATCCAGCTTAACAACCACTCTTGATTAAATCACATCTCCAGGAAGATGATCTGATTACAGTTTCAAACATATAGTATTGAATAGGGATTATTCTGCCTTTACAAAATGGGGTTTTGCTTAAAACATGGCTTTTCTAGGGTCCATACGTCCTTTCAAATCAGCACAATATTTATAATTTCCACATGCTTTTGGCATAACAGTAAAATCTACTTGCCAGTCCTCACCTGGTTCTGTGTCTCTTCTTTGAATTATTTTTACATGGGATGGAGGCCCAGGTTTTCTATCATTTTTAGCATAAGTTAAAGAGTTTTGGGTTATGCTCTGAATGGTTCTTTATATCTTAGGTCCTATAATATAATTTTTATCCACTGATACATGGCATCTCTTCCATTTTGAGTGTTTTTATGTAAATAAGTAAGAACTCTTTCCATTACATGTTCAGGAATAAAAATTATTCCATCTCTGTTATAAATCCATCCTTCCCTGGTTCATTTGTGAGGAATGCTTGATTAAGAGCTAACATTTGTTTTCTTTGGGTCAAAGCCCCACTCTTTTGCTCTCAACATATTGTGAACTGAATACTAAGGATAAAATTGCTTAATCTCATATCTGGTATCAGGGAAAGTACTAATGATGAGAATAGAAGTTTGAACTTGGCTGCTACTCTTTGCTTCTAGATCTGCTTTAATAGAGTTTATTTTTCCTTTCAGATGACTATAGCAATGTATTACGGCAACTTCGTTAGGCAATATCACTGCTTCTAATAAGGCTAATATGGTCTCTGCATGTTTAATTTCCTTTTTACTAAATGCCAAGAGTCCTCTTTCCTTCCAGATGGTTCTATGAGCATGAACTATGTTAAAAGCATACTTGGAGTCTGTATATATTGTCATTCACTGTCCCTTTCTCAGGTGTAAAGCTCTGGTGAGTGTAATAAGTTCTGCCCATTATGCAGATATATTTGGTGAGAGGGCCCCACTCTCTTGTACTGTTTGTAGAGTTGCCACTGCACAAACAGATTTTTGAAGTCCTTAATCCAATGACACTGCTTCTCTCAGTGCCTGCTTCTAACAGTGTCTGCTTGTATCAATGCCTGGATGTCCTAAAGGTTGGTAGATTAAATGTGGATAGCTGGAATAAACTGCAATTATTTGTATATAGTCATGTACAGGTTCCCCTTTCCCACTTGGGAGTAAAGTTTAAATAAGAACTTTTAGGGTGATTTTTGGATTATCTAAGAATAGCTTGATATTTACTTGATCATTCAGCAGTAAGCCAATACCCACTTTTTTGTTCTAATAATGACAGTACACAATGAGGCATATGCACAGTGGTGGGTTGTCCTAGAGTAAATTTTTCAGCTTCCTTGAGAATGTCACAGTGGCCACTACATTCTTGGGTAGTGTTGTCCAAATGTTTAGAGAAATAGGCCAAGAGACACGTGGAATTTCCTAATTTTTGAGTAAGCACATTAATCCAGTTCCTTGCCTTTCATGAACAAAAAGGTCAAAATGTTTTCTTGGGTCCTGGAGTCCTAAGACTGGAACTGTTAAAAGTTCTCTTTTCTTTTTTAATTTTCTGGATGGCATTTTTACATTCTGTGTCCAATTTAGACGTTCCTGCTCAGATCCTGTCAGTGCTTTATATACGAGTTTTGCTATGAGTCTGACATTAGGTATCCAGATTCTACACAATCCTGCCATTCCTAAGAATCCTCAAAGCTGTTTTCTTGTAAGTGGTTTTGCTACTTGGGCTAAAGCTTCCCTCCAATCTGGCAATAGATTTCTCTGTCCCTTCGATAATTCAAAACCTAAACATTTGACTGATGTTTGCAAAATTTGAACTCTTTAACTTTGGTCTGCAAAAAAATTCAAAGTTTGAATAGTATTCTTATTTGATGATTTTCTGCTCTGACTTGCAATTAAGATAACATTTACATATTGCAATAATACTCCCTCTTGTAAGTGTAGGTCTCTTAAATCTCTAGCTAAATCTTCTCCAAATGTTGTGGGAGCATTCTTAAATCCTTGTGGAAAAACAGTGCAACAATATTGTTATTTTATGTTAGTAATGGGATCTTTCCATTTAAAAGTGAAAAGTTCTCAAGATTCCAGGTCAAGGTGTATACAATAAAAGACATCTTTTAAATCTAATACTATGAACCATCAGAGATCTACAGATAATGTAGTGAGTGATGTGTATGGATTTGGTGCTACAGAATAGATTTCTTCTACAATTTGACTAATAGTTCAGAGATCCTGCACAAACTAGTAGTCATTTAGGGTGTCTGATATTCGTATTGGCCAAGTGTTATATGGAGTGTTATATGGAGATTGATAGGGTTGTACTAATTGATCTATCAAAAATGTCTCAATTAACAGAGGAATTATTTCTTTGGATTTTAGTTTAAGTGGATATTGTTTAACATGACATACAGCACCTGGCTTTTACCTGAACTAGTCTTACCGTTTTCGCGTGTCCAAGTGTTCCATGAACCCATGCCTCTGGTTTTATAGTTTTTAGGATTTCTTCTGGGATAGCAATGATTTGGTTATCTTCCTTATTGAACAGCAGTGCACATTGCAATGTGCAAGCAAGCTTATTCTGGAGGCACCACTACTGTTTACAAACAATCTGGAGAAAAGGTTATCAGGGCATTTAACTTGGTTAACAGGTCTCTTCCTAGCAAGGGAAACAGGCATTCTGCTACATGCAGGAAAATATGCTTTGAAATTTTGGTTCCGATTAATCAGCTTAGTAACTGCAAAAATGGTTTATTTCACTTTCATCTGACACTCCTGTTATAGTAACTGATAGGTTGAAAACTGTGTTAGGTTTCTTATTTAATACTGAGTGCATGGCTCCTATATCAACAAGAAAGTCAATTGTTTTCCCACCTGTATTGTCACCCAAGGCTCCTGGTGGGTGATTGAGAGAAGTGACATTTCTTTTAGTAGAACCCCTGTGCCCTTCATTCCAGGTCACTGTTGGTTGCATTGTTTTGTTGGGGAATCTGGAATTTGGGTCACCTAGCTTCCCTTATTTTTTTTTCCTGAGGGCAGCTAAGGCAATCTTTCTTCCATAGCCCCTCTTTCTTGCAGTATGCATGTTGATTAGTTCTTAATTTTTTAAAGAATTTCTCCCATCCCTTGAGGGGGACCCAGTGGTCTTACTTTCCTGCTGATGTCTTATCCTTGGTTCATTAGAGCTCTGAGAAGTGCTGTTTACCTTTTAAAGTACCAGTCTTTTTTTTATTTTGGTCCCTGTTGGAATAAACTTTAAAGGCAATTTCCACCAATTAAAGACAGATGATCTTAGTCCTCCATCTATTTTCTGTCACTCTCTCCTTATATCAGGAAAACTAAGGTCATTTAAGAATTTTGGCATACTCTGAACTTTTCAGATCTCTGTTAGTGTATTGCTGATAAATAGTATAAATTCTTTCAAAGAAAGCTGAGGAATTTTCCTCTGGTTCTTGCCTAACTTCATTTGTAAGTTTATAGGTTTAGGGACTTCTTTTTGCAAGCCCACAATACACTCTATAATACTCTAATTTAACCTGGTCACCAGCATTATTTGGATTTCATGCAGGATCTCTTACTGTTGTTGCTAAATTTGCTCCAGCATATACTAGGTTACCAAGATTTTCTCCTTGTTTCTTATCTATTGTCTTCTTTGATTTTCTGTTACTATTTTCTGTTCTTCCTCTGTTATTATGGAATTTAACAAGGCCTGAATAATCGCACAATTTGGGTTCTAGTTTGCTAATATTGAAACAGCTAAAGTTTCTATTTTCTTTGGGTCTTCTCCATAGAGTGGGAAATTATTTTCCCAGTTATATAAATCTGATGTGGAGAGTGGGGCATGCACATATACAAAATTCTTGTTTGTCTACTCCTGTAGGCACTTGCTGGAGGGATAGAAGTTTTGCCAGTGGCTCAGATGCTGGGTCTTAGAGAGCAGTTCTAGCAGAATTAAGTATCCTTATGGGTATGGAAGTGGAGACAGATACAATTATACATTTTCTCATTAGAATTCACTTCTAAGAGAAACAAATAAAGGGCTGAATGTACATCATCTCAGCCCATTTCTTTCCTCCTTTGCAGTACAAATATAACAGTATACAGTGTTCTTTTCTATAGAACCATTCTCAGGCCATTTCTCTCCAGATTGTAAATCCTATTGAGGCTGGACTGTTACAGAAATAAACCATTTTTGGCTTTTTCATAGGTTTGTAACTAGAATATTTCTAACTTTTCAAAATACAGCCCAAGGGGCTACATTTAGGACTGCTATTAGAATTAGAATTTCCCATTTTAAAGCATTTCAGTAATCAGTAACTAATTAGGAACACTTGACCAATATAAATGCAATGACACACTAATTAACAATGTAAACACTTAACACATATCTAAGTAACATATCAATTAAAAATTAAATAGACACTAAATGCTTATTTCATTTCACTAAAAGTTAATTGTTCAATTACTTATTTTACAATATATACAGATTAGGAATATACTCAACAGACAGACTTAAGTCGGGGCCTCAAACACTGTAAAGAATGGTACTCAGAAAACAGGAAGGTCACAGCAAAGGGGATCATTCTGGAAGCAGGACCCAAGACCTTGAACCCCTGTACTAACTTCCTGATCCACTTCTGCCTTGAGGTCCTAGTCACCCAGTCAGAAATCTGGACCTGGAACTCTGGAACTGTTTCTCCCTTGGAAGCTTCAAGGCACAGATGAGCCTGGGGCACAGGCAGGGCAGGAAAAAAGTGACCCCTAAGGATTTAGACTAAAGGGTCAGGTGGCCAGAAAAGACTCAATCGCCATGCTTGCCTGTCCTGCCCGGGCTCCAGAACTTCAGTCGGGCCCCTTATTTTTTATGGCCCTCCAGTCCCACTAGAGTCACCAAATGTTACTGATCAAATGTAGAGGTCTCTACCCAATGTACACATCAGCCAGTCTATGACACCAGTTTCAAAGGCAGAAAAAAAAGTTATTGTCATGTGAAGCAAGGAGAACAGATGGCCTACCAGCCTAAAATCTGACTCCCCAAACTGCAGTAACTCTGACAGTTTTATAGTATCAAAAGATGGCCAGGTTTTAGGATACTGAGCATAATGGCTCAAGATCACAAATCTAGAGATGGTCTAATTATTAGCATGTGCAGATTGCTTACATGCTTAGTCACATAATATAGGTAAGAAAGTGGCAGCCTTACATGATGATGGGCATGGTTTTTAGTATTATAATGAGTTATAGGTCACTTATTGGTTAAAGGTTAACCTATAGTTTAAAACTTGAAGTTTAACCTATACTGTGCATGTCAAGTGGGTCAATTTTTGTTAGATTTAGTTTCATCTTGTAAAATAGTTTAGGAATTGGGGTGGGTGAGTTCTGAGTTGACTCAAGTTCCTTCATTAATAAACATTAAGGGGTTGACTTTGTGATCATAAGACTTATAAATTGTAAGACAGGATATGAAGGTACAAGTGGGACCAGTCTTGAGGCTTTTATAATCCCAAGGTAAAAGTTATAAAGTTTTACATTCATTATCAAAGATCAAGGCAGCTAGCTGGGTTACAGTTCAGTACTTTCAGGTATTTCCTTCTGGCTATTTTACAGCTTATGAGAAAGTAAGAAAAAACATCTATATAGTGATTCAGTCACCATAATTATTTGTTAATTCTTAATATTTCAGTTACAACATGGTCATGTTGTCTCCTTTTTCTTTTTCTGACTGACCTCCAGCTTTTGGCTTCTCTTTGTCAATTTTTACCTTTTGTATCCAATTTCCCTTGCTTATAAGAACTTCAGTCACATCGGATTAACGCTCAACCTCATTCAGTTTGGACACTTACTCAATACTAACATCTTCAAAGGTCCTGTTTAAAAGTGTTCTCCCATTTTATTCCTGTCTCTGCCCCATCCCTTCTCCACAGAGCAGTCAAGTGGATCCTGTCTCTCCCCTATTTACAACTGCTCAGGAGCTTTTGCTTTAGAGTATCCTTTAAGCAATTGCTCTGACGCACACCTCCAGCCCCTGCTACTCTTCCAGGCACTCTCCCTCCCACTTATTCTGCTCCAGCCACACTGGATTGCTTTCAAGGTTTTGAAATCACTATTTATAGTCTCCTTTGTATAGAACCCTTCACCTGCCCTTTTGGGGACAGACTCCAACCAGTTCGCCTTTTATACCTTAGCACCTCCTCAAATGGGACACCCTCAAAGAGACCCTTGCTACCTCTCTTTTAGATTGCTCATACTTTTCATTGGTAGTGTTTCTAACTTTTTAAAAAATGTATTTGTTTGAATTCTTTTCTAATTTTTTCTCTCCATTATTCTGTAAACTTCATGATGGTGTCTGTTTCATTTATCACTTCCTGATCAGGATCTGCCACAGTATCTTGTACAGACTCAAAAGTATTCCATTAAAATATAAAAAAAATTGGTGAACATGAAGTGTGAACAAATTGTTGGGAATTACAGCTATATGAAATAGTTCTTATTAACAGCTTTAGTGCCAGGCAATCATGCTAAGTATTGTGTTAAAATAGCTTTAGACTATTTTAGTCTATTAATTTTACCTCATCCAGAAAAAAAAGGGACTGAAGGGGATGGGACGTAGTTCAGTGAATGGAATTATTGAGTGACAAGTCGAGGCCTCTTTAAAAGAGTATCAGTTCGGTAGACATGCCAAAGTTTTTTGAAAACATTTCTTAACCATTCGTATAAATATTTATTTGAGGTCAGATGGGTATAACCATTATTAATTTCCATTCCTTTATATTTGGTGGTTGAAATAGATTCCAAAAGAAGAAATACATTTTTCCAAAACTTGTACCACAGGGAGGAAATTTATTTCAAACTTTCCATCCTAAATTTTGCTTGTAAAATTGCTGATACAGCAGATTCCTGCACTCTTGACCTTCACTCTACTTTGTGCGCCTAAACTCTCCTGGCATCTGTCTTCCCAATGCTTACAGCCACCAAGGATTCTACAGAATTATACGTAATGGCATATGACATATGTGAACTCAGCTGCTCTCAGAGGGCCAACTCGTGACCTTTGTTTAGCTCCTGTGATTTTCTTTTCCCCTTCTGTAGATCCTCACCACTTACCCTGAAAGCATATGGAATTGGTTTATAAACTATTCAAAGGTTTTGGCAAAAGTACAAATTCCTAGACCTTACCCAAGAGAGATTTTGATTTGGTAATTCTGAACTGGGGCCTAAATATCTGAACTGTTAACAAGCACAGCATGTACTTCTTATGCTGATGGTCTACAGAAAACACATTGCAGAACAATCAGCAGCTATTTTGTTGTTTTTTTCATCTAACCACCTATTGTTTGAAGATGGCACAAAAATTCTATTGTTTAAGGTCACCAAATTTTGTCACAAAATTAGTCTACTCTGTATAGGGTCAGCCTTATTTAAAGGAAATGAGATTTTCCACAAATTAGCACTCATTAACTTGGTATTACTTTTATTATTATTTTTTAACATGGGCAGGTACCGGGAATCGAACCCGGGTCCTCTGGCACGGCAGGCAAGAACTCTGCCTGCTGAGCCACCATGGCCCGCCTTTGGTTTTACTTTTAACAGTTCACAATATATGTATTTTTTCAGTTTATATTCAAAAATACATAACATCTACTTCTCCCATTTTATCCAACTGTCAATAACTGCAGAATAGTATGGCTTCAACTTTTGAATTTTTATATAATTTTCCTTTTTCTATCACTTTGGTGATATAAGTAAAGATGTTTCCAAAAAGCACAAAAATATACTTAGAATACTTAAATGAAATTAGCAAGTAAAATAAACATTCATCAATTTAGTTATTTTTAATTAACTTTTAACAGCTCAAATATACAGACAAAATTTGTATCATGTTACTTTTTAAGCTTGACTGCCATATTACTCTGGATTACCTCAAAGCATCCCCTTCCCAATCAAAAATGGTGATGGAAATGTGATGGTTTATGTCAGATCCTTGACTGAAATACCTACTTATCAGACTTCTGAGAGGCAGACTGCAGGTGGGCCTGAATTTCTTATTTTAAATTTCTGCTATGTTTCTTCATTTGAACTCTTTCAAGAAAACAGCTTAAAGGAGTATCAGGAAGCAATTCATTGGAGATTATGTATTTATTTTAATCAGCATAGAGAATTAACTCAATGACTGTAATACATCATCTGGATTTAGCAACATACCATGTGTTCTCTTTTTAGATGAAAACACTGAAATTTTCTGCACTTCATGAAGTATGGTATACTGTCTTCTCTTTTTAATTAACTTTGAATCCAAATCAATTATTATTTTTCAGATTAAGTGCATTCTTCACTCTAATTCAAGATATACTGTTCTATGTGCCTATCTTATAATCACATAGCATCTGTTTGATATAATTTCTCCTGCATCTAAAAATCCTCATAAGTACCACTACCTTCATGCTTTGCAAAAACAAAATCAAATTTATATTTCTCTAATTATGCTGGGAATGAAGCACTATGTATTTATTTACTTCCTTTTAAAAAGAGGAAATCAGGGTGGGCCACGGTGGCTCAGCAGGTAGGAACGCTTGCCTGCAATGCCAGAGGTCCTGGGTTCAATTCCCAGTGCCAGCCCATGTTAAAAAAAAAAGAGGAAATCAGTATACTTTTACTTTCACCTCCCAATTTTTAGTTGGATACAGGCATGCTTGGAACAATTTATTATGATTTTTAACAATGTTCATCATTTCTTTCAATATTTTTTTATTCCATTGGCCTTGTCTTACACCCAACTTACAATTATAAAAACGTAACATCAAAATGATTACATGTAACTCCAGAGGAAAACAATCTTTACCTTTCACCTCTCAGGCATTTTCTTTACATACATGTAAAAAGTTTTCCATAAGTACCTACAGCATTTCACTCCCCTTGCTATTACATAGCCTAATTTTCATTTAATCATGAGCTTCCTTCCAATTTACGTCTTCACATCTCATCTGTATTTATTTATATGCATATACAATTTATATAGCATTTCAAATTGAAGCATAATATGCAACTGCATACATATATCCTTTAATATACAATCAATAATTATTATGGTCATTTAGATTTGGTCACATTTATTTCTATTATAAACAATACTGCAATGAATATCCTTATTATTACATTTTAGCCCAATTAATTCTTTTGGAGCTGTTCAAAAATATCCACTGGATCAAAAGTATCTACTTTAAATTTTGATGTATGATCCTAAAGTCTTTGCAAATAGTTGAAATAATTTGCATTTCCTCTAAATGTGTATAAGATTGCTTCTTTCCCATTATTCTTTATATTATATGATATCCACAGGCTCTTTAACTTTTCCAATTTGAAAAATAATAAGAAGTCCAAGTTTTATTACATATTTCATTGAATATATGTGAGGTTTAGCCAGGGCCAGCTATATAATTTGCAAGATCCAGTGGGAAATGAAAATCCCAGAGTCCTTGTTCAAAAACTATTAAGAGTTTCAAGGCTGTGAAAGAAGAGCATTAAGCCAAGTACAGGGCTCTTATACACATGAAAATGTGTAGACTGCATACACAAGACATTGGCCAAGTTCAACTTTTTAGATGTATATGAATCATTTGAATTTTATTTCTGGCTACTATTTATGAGTGTTTTCAGCCAGTTTTAAAGATCCTAGTATCTTTTTATTATTAACTTGTAAGAATTTTTTTATGTAGCCCCTGCGATGGTTAGTTTCATGTGTCAGCTTAGCCAGGTGATGAAGTCCAGTTGTTTGGTTAACAAGCACTGGCCTGATTGCTGCTGTGAAGATATTTTGTGAATTTAAATCATCATCCATGTTGATTGTATCTATGGTTGATTACATCTACCATCAACTGAGGAGATGGCCTCCAACAATGAGAGATGTTTCATTCAGTCAGTGACGGCTTTAAAAGAAGTGATGATTTCAGCTGTCACAAGAGAAAATTTCCCTCTCTATTTCAGCCAGCTAGCTTCTCCAGGGGAATTCATTGAAAACCTTCATCTGACTTCCCAGCTTGCAGCCTGCCCTATGGAATTTGGACTTGTGCATTCCCACAGTCACATGTGACAATTTTCATAAAAATCTCATAGTATTTACAGATATCTCCTCTCAGTTCTGTTTCCCTAGTGAGCCCTGAATAATACAGCCCCACATGCAAATTATAAAAACATTACATCTCTTGTAATCTCTACTTTCCCTAATGATTAGAATTGCTACATTTTTTTTCATCTACCCATAGGAACTCAGGGGTCAATTCTAGATTCTCTATTCAGTTTCATTGATCTGACTGCTTTCCCCCCAAACTATACTATTTTAACTATTGCAACTCTATGGCTCTACACATTCTTTCTTAAAAATTTTTCTGTTTATTTTCTTATGGACTAGTTCCTGTGTTTTTTATTGTTTCATCAAATCGTGAAACAGTTTGGAATTTTGATTGCAAAAATAATTAATATGCTGACCCAGATGAAGAAAATGTATATATTTAAAATACTGACTTTTCTCATCTAAAAACAATGTGTGAACTTAAATACATAGAAAAAAGTCACTTATATGCTTTTTTCCATGTATCTAAGTGGAACACTATAGCTTTCTTCAGTAACTGTACACACGCCTAAGCTTCATCCACTTTTCAGATTTGATCTTTTCAAAGAAAATCCTGTTAATTTTGCATATTAATTTTGCTACTAGCCATTGTGGGATAGTCTCTGTTTGCTTCTTCAAATAACTTTCCATCTTTCGCTGACCTACTCTGTGACACAGGAACATGTCCTTCATGTATTGAATCAATCAGTTTCCTTTGTACTCTGGCTTCTGGCTGGGGTTAGTCAGTGGAAGACATCAGCATATAATTGGAAGGAAGAAGGAGAGTGATGTTGATATGGGTCTATTAGCCCCAAATATCTTTTACTATTTTGTCAGCCTAGAAAGGATATCATTTGTAATTTTTAGAAAAGTGACTTACATGCTACTAGAATTTGTTTGAATTATTCTTAATGTCATGGTCAGGTTCATGTGTCAACGTGGCCAGGTGGTGGTACCTGTTTGGTTGGGCAAGTGCTGGCCTGTCTGTTGCAATGAGAACATGTCGTAGAACTAAATCATGATTAGGTCAGCTGCATCCACAGCTGATTCCATTTGTAGTCAGCCAAAGGGGAGTGTTTTCTGCAATGAGTGATGCTTATTCTAATCACTGGAAGCCTTTTAAGGAGGATTCAGAAGAGACAGACTCTCTTCCTGCTTCAGTTGGCGAGTCTCTCCTGTGGAGCTCGTCCAGACCCTCCATCGGAATCGTTGGCTTCACAGCCTGCCCTGCAGATACTGGACTCTGCGTTCCCACAGTAACATGAGACACTCTTATAAATTTTATATTTGTGAGTGTTCCCTGTTGATTCTGTTTCTCTAGAGAACCCTAACTTACACACTTAAGCTTTTTATTTACTGCATACTATTTGATCACTCACTTAGACTGTAAGTTGAAATTCACTGGCAGGTGCAAGTTTCTCTTACTTATTCAACTTTTCAGCCAACCAAGGAGAGGAGAGTGGGATTTATCTCAGACCATAAAAGCTAAAGGACTTTTTTTTTAAATTATGACATTGAGTACTATATCTAACTCATTGAAAGTATAATCTATTGCAAGGATTTGTTATATGAATTGTCCTTCCATTTTCTGGTAAACTGGCCACATTGCAAACATTTGGAAGAGATTAAAAACAACAACTAGCACTCTCTGCTGGCTTTTTTTCTGTTGCATGGGTCAATATCTCCTCTGTGCCTGTACCTTTTCCCCTGTACGCCTCCATGTATAGAATCTGGTCTAAGCAATTTGGGTATGCCTTAGCATCTAGACCTTATACCCTGTGTTTGGGTCAATGATTTCCCTTCATCTAATAGAGCTCTCTGCTGTCAGCCAACTGATGGATCAGAGAAATATAACAAAGGATGTCCATCAGAGTACTTTCCTGTCTAGCCACATTCTTACAGCCTGAGGTCAGTAATTTCCTACTATTTACATGTGCCAGATAGAAAGTCCTCAGTTATGGCACAAATCTTTAGTCCCTATACCTAAAACTAAAAGATAAGAGGGTTCTAGAGAATTCAAACTTAGTATTTTGATTACATTTTATCCTTTACATCTTGCTTCAAGAATCCTGGGGAATTTTGTTGCGATATACAATACACTTTTAAAATATTTTTTGTTTGTTTCTCATTAAGGCTTTTTTGCGAACAACCTTTAAAGAGTTGTATTCCACTCATCTTATGTAGCAAAACCTATTTCTTTTAATTGTGTTTTTCCTAATCTCTTCCTCTTGAACGTGGAGAGGTCATTTATGACCTGATTGCCCAGACAGCACATGGGAGAATACATGTTTTGGTATCTTCTCTGCACATCTGATTATATTTTTTTACAATATGTATTTAATATTTTAAGACAAAAAAGGCAGTTAATATAAATTCAGTAATCCAATGTTCTAAAAAAATTGAGAAGAGGCAAGGGCATGTGTAGGCCCAGCTGAGTAATAGAATCTCTGCATGATTTCCTCTGTAATTTTTAAGGCTTCTGTTCGAGGGGCCAGCTCTCTGCATCTCGTTTTTCATTTGGATCATTTGGATCAGTCTTCAGTCTAGGCATACAGTGTGTCCATTTACCTTCTTAGTGTTATTGTCCAAACAATTGAGGAGAATCATAGTGGATCAGGGAGAAAACTACCACTTTCTGGTTTCTTCCTTGAATAACTTAGTTTATGTCTCTCAGTGCATGTAAAGCTGAATGTTGCTGACCAGAGCAAGAAAAGAGTTCCAAGCGAGGTGCCTCTTGCCTAGTCTGTGCTATGCCATTGGCTTTATCCCTCTCTGCTGCAAATTGTGAAGTGTCAGGATCTACTATGTTTGCTTTCTGGAATGACATGCTACTTTCTCAGAAAAAAGGAGCATTTTCTTGATTTGTTTCCAGGTAAATGTTTTCATGTTCTAAGTACACTTATTAGTTATGTTTCCCAATACTATACAGACTTTTCTCCATTTTGATGTTTCTTTAGCCATTTTAATTATTTATTACTAGGTAATTGAAAGAGTTGGGCTGGCGAAAGGACTAAGTACATCACTGCTCAAGCCATTTGTTTATCCAGAAGTCATCACCAATTAATTATCATTGGCAACATAAATTTTCACCATTTTTTATTTGTCTGGAGTCCTTTATGGAGATTTACTAATCTGGTTTTAAGTGCACTTCATTTTTACCTAAAAATGGGTATAGGTATTCCATAGTGTTTCATCTTTAGTCCTTGGGATGTTTAATTTCATGTGTAAACTTGGTTAGTTTATAGGTTTGGTCAAGTACACACTGGCCTGATTGTTACTGTGAAGGTATTTTGTAGATAGATTTGCATCTATATTCAGTTGACTGCATCTATAGCTAATTGCATCCACAATCAACAAAGATTGCCTTTAGCAATGGTGGGAAGGGGTTTCCTCATCCAATCAGTTGGAGAGTTTAAAAGCCAGAACTGATGATTGAAGGGGGCAAAGGGCACACAAGTAACCCTAGGAACAGGAAATATTTCAGTATAACTTGAGTATAAGAAAATGAGAAGTAGAGAGTTTTGAGGCTGGAAAGATAATGAGCAGACAAATCCTTAAAGGCTCCTCAAGTTCTGTTCAAGAGTTAAGGCTTTATCCTGAGGGAAAGAGAAATTATTGTAGAGTTTTAAGGAGGGGAATAAAATGATCAAATTTGAATGTAGAAAGATTACTTTGACTGCAGTGGAGTCTGGATTGAAAGACTAAAGGCGGGAGAAAGATCAATTAGAATCAAATGAAAGTTGATGAAATCTTTGGTTGGCATAGTGATATTAGAGATGGTGAAAAGTTAAGGATCTTAAAATATAAAAGATGTGGTGAATTGCTTGATTGGAACCTGGGGGGGGGGAGAGACAAATATATCTGGCTTGAGTAACTGGATGTTTAAGGATACCTTTCACTGTGATAGAGAACAGAAGAAGAGTCATTTGGGAAGGGAAATGAGTTCAATCTTGGACATGTTGCATTTGAGTTTCCTATGGTATTTATGTGGTTATTGAAGCTATGGAACTTCAGAGAGTACATAGTGTGAGAAGTGAAGAGAGCCCCACGCAACAGACAGTATACTTAAGGGCTAGACTGAAAAAGAGAAAACTACAAGCGAGATTGCGGAGTCATCAGAAAAGTAAGAGGAATAATAGCATCCCTGATTCTAAGATGTTTTGAGCAAGTACATGCACTGGGCACTTTACGATTTATGTAAAATCTGGAGAGGGTGGGACCAAGAAGAAAGTGAGTGTTAATGATGGAACTGACTACAGAGCTGAAACGTAGCCAAGACATCAAGTATGGCACAGCCTGAAATGTGTTTTTTGTATTTAGTGCAAGGAAATCCCAAAGTCTTGAGTTTTATTGGGATCAGTAGCAAGTGTGGGACACATTGAGGAAGTAAAGGAAGGTGAGAAGATATATTTCCCATGACTCTTGCTAGCATCTTCAATATTCCATGAATCCAGTTTAGAAAATTCTTTCCTATTCTTATTCGCTGATGTTAATCCTAATTCCACAATCTCTTGGTTCTCTCTGGATCCTTCTTGTCACTGCCTCTAAAAGGGCCCCTTGGGTTCAATCCTGGGCTGATGTTCCCACACCACTACTCCAGTTTCTGTTTAGGGAAAAATCACACTATACTTAGTGTACAAGTCCAGTTCATATACTGCTTATTTGATTACAGCTCCATGATAATTTCATACTCCAAGTCATCTACTTTTCTCTGAGCTCTTACAGTAATTCATTGGTACCCTTTCTAAAATATTATGATTTTCTGCCTTGAATATGATCACCATACACACGTCTTATTTCCCTTTCTAGGTTGTAGGCTTCATTAGGAAAGAATTCAAGTCTTATTTATTTTTATAGCCTACATAATTCCTAAAACAAAACAACTAAATTCTTTATTTGGTTCTCCTTAATATTGTACTATCAGACTTCCAGCTATCTTACCTAATCTTCTGAATATTGTCCCTTCCTAAAAGTGATGATAATATTATCAGTTCTTCCTACTTAATATTGCGAGGTGGTTTTCAGAATTAAAAAAAAAAAACAGTAATATATTTGATAATGACATGTATTCAAAAATGTTTTGATATTGTTAAATGTACATCACTAAAATATAAAATAATCTATTATTTATATAGTTATCTTTATGGAGGTGGTAGTGGTTATTATTAGTAGCACTATCATGATTATTCCTTACTGAGAATTGCCACTCCATTTAGATATGCAGCATAATTCAGCCAATCACTAGTTTGAGTTAATTTCTTCAATTTGAAGCATATAACACCTGTGGTGAAGTGTCTACTGATTTATTTTGATGAATAATTCAAAGAACAGATATTTTTCTTAGAGACTATTTCTTTCCCTAGGTGTTTATACTTGGAAAAGGTAGCAAATTAATTAGATCAAGTATCTTGAGCCTAATTCATCAATTGATTGTTCCTTAACTCTTTAAGCTATTTTTAAGTGTATATATAAAAACTGAAACCCCAATTACCAGAAATAACCACTGTTAAAAATGCTCAGTAAGTTAGTTTTAGAAATTTGTCCAACACACGTATCTATTGTCATGGTTAATGCTGCTCCTCTCATGTGTATATGTCCATATATACAAAACTGAATTTTTTATAATTTAATATACATACATTAAATTATAAATTTTTATAATTTAATATACATACATGTAAATATTATAGTAGGCAGAATAATGGGCCCGCAAAGAAGTCCAAACCCTATTCCCCAGAATCTGTGAATATGTTACCTTACATGATAAAAGGGTCTTTGCAAGGGCAATTAAGATTTTGAGATTAGGAGATTATCCTGGATTATTAAAATGGGCCCAATCTAATCTCATGGGTCCTTAAAAAATGGAAAAAAAGGAAAGCAGAAGAGTGGGTCAGAGATTCAGGAAGGACTAGACCTGCTATTGCTGGCTTTAAAGGTAGAAGGAGACCACAAGCTGAAGAATGATTCAACCTCTAGAAACTAGAAATAGATCTCACTTTACAGGCAGCAGAAAAATGCAGATTTGGGTCCTACAACCCTGAAGAACTGAACTCTGCCAAAAAGAATAAGCAAGAAGATGGATTGGCCCTTAAATCTTCTAGTATGGATGGCAACCCTCTGGCAACTTGACTTTTTTTCAGGGAGAGCTGTGTCAGACCTCTAACCTGCAGAACTGTGAGATAATAAATTTTTGTTGTTTATGCCACTACATTTGTGGTAGTTTGTTATGAGTGATTGAAAACAAATGCAAATATAAATATATTTCTATAGCTATTAACATAGTTTTGTAACTTCATTTTTTAAAAATATGTATTCGCTTTTTTATGTCATTTACAAACAGAGCTCACTTATATAAGGAAAGGAAATAAAGAGCTTTGCACATTATGGGCATAGTTTTGTAGGATGAACTGTGAGAAAAGGAATGATTCATACAAAGGGTAGATATACTTTAGCAGATGTAACCAAATTGCCCTCCAAAAAGAGTCTATCAATTAATATTCCCACTCAATAATAAATGCAAG
Source organism: Tamandua tetradactyla (assembly GCF_023851605.1). Classification (NCBI taxonomy): domain Eukaryota; kingdom Metazoa; phylum Chordata; class Mammalia; order Pilosa; family Myrmecophagidae; genus Tamandua; species Tamandua tetradactyla. The sequence continues at coordinate 152,850,532 of NC_135331.1, forward strand.
TGTCATACACTACCTCCTTGCCAATACTGGAAATGATCAGTCATTTTAATGTTGTGGCATTTGCCCTTTCCAGGAATCATAATTGCTTTTACACTATTGAGTGTCATTATTATTTTTTCTGACTCTCATGTGTATTTAAATGTGACATATTAAAGGCCCATACATGATTTTATAGGAATGTCCTTTTGACCTAGTTGATTTTCTTAGTGTCTATGATGAATTGGCAGTATTAAAAAAAAATGATTAATCCGGAAAATATTTAATGGCAATTTTGAGTAAAAGGTCCATACTCCTGAGTCTCAAAGCTTTTAGCTTGCACCCAGCTGACAGGGCAGCTAACAATGCATGTGCATTTGGACACTCAATGCATTTCAGTCGGTGGTATTCCTCACACTTAACACTAACTCCCATCTTTCTCCCTTGTCTCTTCCTACCATGGCCACTTTCCTACCCCAAGTCCTGAGAGCATTTTTATTTCGTTTAAATAAAAATGCCACATGTGGAAGCCATTTGTTAAGGCAGCGTTAAGGTAAATCTCAGTCAAGCTTGATTCAAAGGAGGCTCTCACAGAGAATTTGAAATTACATTTGCCTAACAAGTGCCCCCACATTCCTCCTAAATCTTCCCTTCAATCATTTAAATTATGAAATATTTTGAAAACATTGAAATAATATGAAATGCTTGTGCCCACCATCCGATTACAATTTAGTCATATTTACTTGAGACTTACATCTTTTTTTTGTTTCCTTGACTGCTTTGTGAGTACAAATTCTAAACCTATGCCAAGTGGATGGTTGCTATTATTATTTAGTTTTTGTCATTGTTGTTATTATTATTGTTATTTTGGTTGGTGTAAGATATTTTTTGATGAATGGCCCAATTCTTTAGTAGTTATTGGTCTTTCAAGTTTCCTATTCTTGAGTCTACTTTAATTTATGGGGGAGGGGAGGTTGTTCTGTTTTATTTTTATTGTGAAAAATCACATATGCACAAAAAAGCAATAATTTTCAAAGCACACTGCAACAATTAGTTACAGAATAGATTTCAAAGTTTGGAATGCGTTACAGTTCCACAATTTTAGGTTTCTACTTCTAGCTGCTCCAAGACACTGGAGACTAAAAGAAATATCAATATAATGATTCAGGTGTCATACTCATTTGTTAAATACTATCTTCTCTGTTATAACTCCACCTTCTCCTGTCATTTTTCTCCCAATCTTTAAGGTTATTTGAGCTATGCCCATTATAACTTTTCATGTTGGAAAGGGCTGTCGATAATATGGGATGGGGGATGGAACTAGTTGATGTTCTGGAGAGGCTGGACCCTCTGGGTTTCATGGCTCATCTGGTCTAGGAACTCATCTGGAGGACGCAGGTTTCTGGGAAGTAATCATAGTGCATGAAACTATAGAATCTCAGACAGAGCCCTGGGTGTTCTTTAGGGTTGACAGGAACGGCTTTGGTTGGGGTTTGACAAACTATGATAAATAGCAATATCTAGCTGAAGCCTGCCCTCAGAGTAGCCCCTTAACTCTATTTGAATTCTCTCAGCCACTGATACTTTATTTGTTACAATTCTTTTCTGACTTTTGGTCAGGAAAACATTGCCAATCCCACAGTGTCAGGGTCAGGCTCATCCCCAGGAGTCATACCCCACATAGTAATTTATGTGTTTTTAAGAATTTAACATTTTAGCTAACTTTTCAAATATGTTGACATTAAGTTATTCATAGCATTTTATAATGACTTTTTAAAAGCTGATAGTACCTGCATTACTCCTTTTCCATTTCTCATATTATTTGTTTCTTTTCTCTTGCCTTTGACCATACTTGCCAAAGATATATTTTTAACGGCTATTAACAAAAAATCACTAAGTTCATTTTCTAAATTCTTGGGCTGGATACAAAGTTCATTTTTCCCTCCATATGCACATGTGAGGAGCATACCACAAGGACACACACAAACACAAACATTTAAGGCCATGCATGTGCCTTTAAGTTACTTTCACCTGCCACATCCATTTTAACTTGGCATGGCTTTTTAAACCAGTTTATTCTAACTATATTTTTATTTCTATTTGAGTTCTTTTTTGATTCATGAATTATTGAGCTGCATAACTTAATTTCCACACCTGTGGAGATGGTTATCATTTTGGTACTTGAATTTCGTCAAAGAATGAGGTCTATATTATTGGTTATTTGGTATTTTCTGAAACTATTTTTGTGGCCTAGGATGTGGTAAAGTTTTGTACATGTTAACATTTGCTCAAATATAAGGTGAATTATTGGGGGGCAAAAGGTATCATGTATGCCTAATAAACTAATCCGGTTAAATGTTTACTTCAATCAGTCAGTATTCTCTAATATTTTTATGCTTCATTTGTCATTTCTGAGAGAAACATGTTAAAATTATCACTATGACCATTGACTTTGCAGATTCTCTTCGTAGTTTTGTCAATTTTGATCAATTCTTATGAGATGAGACTATGATGTCTCAGTTTCTTGGATGGATTTTACAGCCTGTGGTAGTTAGATTCAGTTGTCAACGTGGCCAGGTGAACGTACCTTGTTCTGTTGCTGTGGACATGAGCCAATGGTACATGAACCTCATCTGTTGCTGATTACATCTGCAGTCAGCTAGGAGGCATGCCTGCTGCAATGAATGATGTTTGATTTAATTGGCTGGTACTTAAATGAGAGAGCTCAACGTATGCTAAAAGCAGCTCAGCATACCTCATCTCAGCACTTGCAGCTCAGTCCAAGTCTTTGGAGATGCAGAAAGGAATCACCCAGGGGAAAGTTGTTGGAACTCAGAGGCCTGGAGAGAAGGCCAGCAGAGATTACCCTGAGCCTTCCCACGTAAGAAAGAAACTCAGATGAAACTTAGCTGCATTTCCTCTGAAGAACTATTGAAATAAATCCCCTTTTATTAACAACCAATCCATCTCTAGTGTGTTGCATTCAGGCAGCTAGCAATCTAGAACACAGCCCTAGAATTTAGCATAAGTGTCTATATCAAAACCCAGTCTTTCCATGCCATTCCCAACTTCTCAGTCCCAGATCATCAAATCAGGTGTCATCCTGCAAGCTTGCCATTTTGGATTTGAATTTGCTCTTTGTTTTTGCTGACACTTAAGGTTCTCTCTTTCTCTTTCTCTCTCAGCTCTATCTTATATTACAATTACATTTTATCCAACATTTCTTTGTGGGTCTAGCCATGCTGGTTAGTTCACCCATTATTATGTTCACCAGTCTTCCCTTGAAGTGTAATATAAGCTTAGTGTGGAGAATTAGTGCTTTCTTTTCCTTTCCTCCCCATATTGGCATCTCTGGATTCAATGAAAGAAGAATATTCTCTGAAACAGAATGCTTTCTGCACTGGCCACTCATTGCCTTAGCATTGGTTCTGCTCTAGCTGCTGCACATAAATGTATTATCAATGTATTCTGCCAGGCCACATGGAATTTTTGAAGGGATCAAAATACTCCATTGTAAAAACTTAAAAAAAAAAATTAGAAATATATGTATTTATAGAGCTGCCTTATAGAAGAGGGATTATGGTATTTTGTGCAACTCCATAAAGAGAGCTGCACAAACATATGGAAGGTACAGAAAAAAGTATTTAGGCTTCTTTTGAGGAAAACTTTGAGGGAATTGGTCCTGACTTTGTAAGGTTGAGTTGCTCAGTTTTGAAGGTTTTATAGAGAAATGTCTATCAACAGCTTGTTCAGAGTGTAGGAAGTAGGGATTATTTTAGTAAGAGAGACATTTGTCCAGCAGGACTTTAATGTCCCTTCACACACTAAAATTCTGTGGGTTACCAGAACTCCAACTAAGCCCCAGTAGAGCAAATCTGAGGCATTCAAGGATGAGCTTAAGCAAGGTACCCCCCAGTCAGTAGTAGTTTTCAATCTACAGTTTAGTGTATGTAGGTGTATCATCGATACTAGGAGCATGTTTTAGTTTGTAAGCTGCTGGAATGCAATATACCAGAAGTGGAATGGCTTTTAAAAAGGAAATGTAATAAGTTGCAAGTTTAGAGTTCTAAGCCTATAAAAATATCCAAACTAAGGCATCCATTGAAAAATACTTAATTCAAGGAAGGCTGATGGGTCTGAAACACCTATGTCAGCTGGGTAGTCATGTGGCTGGCATCTGCTGGTCCCTTGCTCCTGGACTCTGTTACATTCAGCCTCTGTTCCTGTAGTGTTCCTCACTTTGTTTCTCTGGGACTGGCTTTCATCTCTCAGTTTCCCTTGGCTCTCTCCAGGTTCTGGCTTCCTTAACATCTCATGGCAACATCTGCTAGACTCCAAGCATCTCCAAATATCCATGTCTCTGATCTCTGCAGAGTCAGCTCTGCACTGAAGTTTCTGGTGGCTCTCTTTTTGTTGGTTCTGAGCTCTCTCCAAAATATTTCCTCTTTTAAAGGACTCCAGTAAACTAATCGAGACCCACCCTGAATAGATGGAGTCACATCTCAATCTAATCAAAAGGCCACACACACACACACACACATACACACACACTCACAGTTGTGTGTGTCACATCTCTGTGGAGATCATTTAATCAAAAGTTTCCACCCTACAGTATTGAATCAGGATTAATTAGCTGCCCCCCCAAGAATTGGATCAGGATTAAAATATGGCTTTTCTGGGTTACATAATATTTTTAAACCAGTACAGAGCACAAAAGAAAACCTGGGTCTGGAGGCAAAAGTGACAGCTAGGAAGACAAGAATTGTCTGGGAAGCTTAAACATATGTAGAAAGGAATCAAAATTGAAAGAGAAAATTGGGAGAAGCCAAATAATCTATTCCTTGGTAAATCCAATCTAAAATTTCCTCATTATGGATTTTTTTTTAAATAAAATACCATTGATGTTCACTTGGAAAACCATTTTTGAAGTCATTGTTTTCTCAATCTTTTGATATTTCTTCTTGTACTTTTCCTGAGGAAACTTATTATATATATTTTTAAATGTTGTGGAATAAAAATATTTCATATTTTCTGACAAATTTGAAACACATAAAAGCAATTAAAATGTATGCATAAAGTATATTTTTACTAAATCATTTTGGGAGGAAATTATATTTTCTAATGAATCATGAAGTACTGAGAGATAGCTCATTTATAAAATATATATTTTCTATGTGAAATTATAAATTATAATTTGATAGTAAAGGATGATTAAACATCATAGTCAGGGAATTTATTTGGAAGAAGCAGAAACAGAAAAATGTTATCATGAAGTCATCTTACCTTTATCTACAAATGTGTGCATTTTCAAACACATGTACAACTGCTTTATTCCTATTTAGTCAATAAAGAATGACTTTATTCTTTATTTCTGGTCAGTAGATACATTTATTTCTGGTCATTAGATATATTCACTAGGCACATCCAATCAATCAAATAAATTTTAAGGCTTGTGACATGAAATGAATTGGGCTAGGTTCTATGAAAACACAGATGATTCAAAAAGAGGGTCAACTCTATTGAGTATATAGACATATACAATTGTAATAAAAGTAAACTTAAGAGTGGTAGATGGATAATTGATATACACCATAAAGTGTATATCCCTGAGTCTACTAGTAGATTACAAGCTCCTGGAAAGCAGAGATTTGTTATTAGTTGATATATTCTGGCAGTAAGTATCCCCCCCTAAAATTATGAATGAATGCATAATCAAATAAAATCAGTTATAAAACTAACATATTGGATGTTTTGCTTTGCTAACGCTATCATAATGCAATATACCAAAAATGGGTTCACTTTTACAATGGGGATTTATTAACTTACAATTTACAGTTTTTAAGCCATGAGAATTTCAATTAAGGCATCACAGGAGGATACCAGGACTCTGAAGAAAGGCTGCTGGCATCTCGGACATATCTATTACATGGAAAGGCATATGGCTGGTGTCTGCTGGCCCTTCACTCCCAGGTTTTGTTGCCTTCAGCTCTGTTCTAGTAGCTTCCTCTATATCCTTTCTTAGCTTCTCTGAGGCTTTTCTCTTTCAGCTGTCTCTGGGGGATTTTTCTCTAAGTTCTCTCCAAGCTTCCCTGAGTGTTTCTCTCTGAGCTCTTTGGGCTGTTTCTGCCTTTTATCCTCTCATCAAGAACTCCAGAAAGGCTTAATACCTGGAACACATCTCAACTGAAGCAACCTAATCAAAAATTCCACCTCAAAAAGTCTGCCCCCACAGGAATGGATTAAAAGAACATGGCCTTGGGCAGGCCCCAGAGGCTCAGCAGGTAGAGTTCTCGCCTGCCATGCTGGAGACCTGGGTTCAATTCCCAGTGCCTGCCCATGCAAAAAAAACGCCTTTGCTGGGGTATATAACAACTTCAAATCAGAACATTGTACAATCTCAACAAACCAAAAACAATCAAAACAACCAGAATAAGATTTGGCAAATAAAATCCCTAGCTTACCTCAATGTAATTAGTTTTAACTCTGTAGATATATTTGAAGAATGATTTTCCCCTCAAATCCAAAGAAACTTTTGAGGTCTACAATACCAACAATAAAAAAATTTTTTAAAGTCTATTACAAAAGATAAATTTATTATCTTTTTCCTCAATGAATTTTTTGATGTATTTTTTAATTCAACATAGCAACATATAAACACAAGCATTCTTACCATATGATCATTCCACTGATATATAATTAACTCACAATATCATCACATAGTTGTATATGCATTATCATGATCAATTCTTAGAACATTTGCATCAATTCAGAAAAAGAAATAAAAAGACAACAGAAAAAAATTCATACATACCATACTCCTTACCCCTGCCTTTCATTGATCACTAGCATTTCAATCTTCTAAATTTATTTTAAACATTTGTTCCCTCTATTATTTATTTATTTTTAATCCATATGTTTTACTTGTCTGTTGATAAGGTAGATAAAAGGAGCATCAGACACAAGGTTTTCACAATCACACAGTCACATTGCAAAAGCTATATCATTATACAATCATATTCAAGATACATGACTATTGGAACACAGCTCTACATTTTCAGGCAGTTCCCTCCAGCCTCTCCATTACACCTTAACTAAAAAGGTGATATCTATTTAATACATAAGAATAACCTCTAGGATAACCTCTCGACTCTGTTTGGAATCTCTCAGCCACTGATACTTTATTTTGACTCATTTTGCTCTTCCCCCTTTTGGTCGAGAAGGTTTTCTCAATCTGTTGATGCTGAGTCCTAGCTCATGCTAGGATTTCTGTCTCATGTTGCCAGGAAGGCCCACATCCCTGGAAGTCATGTCCCACGAAGAGAGGGGGAGGGCAGTGAATTTGCTTGTTATGTTGGCCTAGAGAAAGAGGCCACATCTGAGCAACAAAAGAGGTTCTCTGGGGGTGACTCTTAGGCCTAATTCTAAGTAGGCTTAGCCTATCCTTTGCAGGTTTAAATCACCCAATGTTTTAAGATCAACTGAGGTATCTTGTAATTAGCCTAATATATACTGAATTTGTACTATTCTTTGCTGCATTTATTCAACAAATATTTATTGAGTATTACACTAGTTTCCTATGACTGCTGTAATAAATTACCCCAAACTTGGTAGCTTAAAACACCACACATTTATTTTCTTACAGTTATGGAAGTCAAAAGTTTGAAATCAATTTCACTGTGTTGAAATCAAGCTGTCAGTAAGACCACTCTCCCTCAAGAGGTTCTGGGGAGAATCCATTTCCAGGCCTTTTCCAGCTTTTAGAGATGCATTCCTTGTATTTCTTGGCTTCTGATCTCTTTCTACATTTTCAAAGGCTGTGATGGAGCACTTTGCTTCAGTAGTTGCTTTGCCTTCTCTGTCAAATCTCCCTCTGGCTTCCTTTTAAAAGGACAATAGTGATTACATTTAGGGCCCAATGAGATAATTCAAGATAATCATGCCATCTCAAGATTCCTATTTAATCACATCTGTAAAGTCCCTTTTGCCAAAGAAGATTACTTTCACATGTTTTAAAGATTAAAACCTGGATTTCATTGGTGGCCATTATTTAGCCTATGAAAAAACCCTATTACTTTCCCAGCAGTGAACCAGGCAATCTCAGTATCTGCTTTCATGGAGCTTGACATTATAGGGTATAAAAACAATACACAAGGCACAGACCTGGTTTTTTAATTGGGTGCTATAACATAGAAGTGTCACCAGAGAATAAAGGTGTTTTTTTTTTTCTTTTTCTCTTTTAATAAGAGAAACTCCCAGCTATTTCTAAGAATAAGCAGCCACAGAAAATCACCTGTTGGTGGATACTTTGGAGAATTACTTGTGGTCTTTCAGTTTTATAAATAGAGTATGAGTGAGCCCATCTATTTTGAAAAATAACAAGACTATTTTTCAGTGACTCTGCAAACCGCTCCTTTGTTCAAGGCAGGAGAAGATGGTGATATAGATAGAAAAGAGTTAGATCAATTTGGTTAAGGAACCCAGAACATCCTGGAAAGGAAGAAACCCAAATTCTAATTTCCATTCTCCAATGTTCAAAGTAGAGAAGATTTATCAGGTGAACCTAAAAGGACCTGATCAAGGCTGGATGGCAGGGAAAGACCAGAGGGCCACCTAAAGACAACGGGACTACCCACTGAATTAGAAGGGAATTCAAAGAGAAGGGAGAATGATGGTTCAGAGTCATTAACGTGTTGTGCTAAAGAACTCGATCCAGGCCTCCTGATGCTAATTTATGCCTTAGGAAAAGATTCTGTAAAACTTGGACTTTAAGTGTTGCAATGTTTGGGGATTGAGCTGATTATAGTATGAAAATAATACTCATCATAACATAGAGATTTTCTTCCCTTAAAATGCCACAAGGCTCTGTGTCAACCTGTGAAGTAATTTCCTCACTCAGGAAGTGCTGCATCTCCTTGCTTGTCCATCTTTCCACTAGGGATATGCATGTACCTCAATTGCCACAATGCCTGTGAGCAGCACGGTTTCCCTCTGGAGAGAAGACCCATAAACAGCTATTGGTACAAGCACTAATCAGAGCTGAATTTTCTGCCATATCTATATGGAAAGGTAATCACACTAAGGTCCACCAAGAGTGCCATGTCCTAGGCAAGGGCTTGAGTCAAAGAATCAAAGGAGCTTTTACCAAAAGGATCTGACCAATTTAGTTGGGTATTCCCTAAACTGAACTTCATTTTGGGGAGTGGGGTAAATCTTACAAAAACCTCTAACGGTGGGTCAAGACAGTACCCTAGAACCTGTGATCACTTCAAGGTTGGGGAGTTCACATAGCTACTGTATTTTAGACATGCTTTGCCAAGGCCAGTTTCTTCTTAGCAGATTGTACATCTGTGTCACAGGTCATGACTGTATTTACGATGAAACTAGCCTATATTTCTCACTGTCAGGACACTGGTAAGTAAGCATTCGGGAATCTTTGGATACATAATAGTGAAAAGATTAGAGCATTAGGAGGAAGGGTAAAAGTTTAGAACTCTGAGTTGTCTGCTGGTGAAATCTTTGGTGTTATACTCAAGGATTTTGCATCCTAAACTGTGAAAGGAATACTTGGATTACACATTCCTAAAGCAAGGTAGTCTATAAAGAATGAAATGATAATCTAATCAATGAAGAAATTATTGCTGTTTCAATTTGCTGCCTATAGGTACAATAGTGATTAAAAGAATGGAATCATCAGTATATAATAGAATAACCACGGAGAACATAGAATTATCATGGGCATTAAACACGGTATAGTGGGTATTTGAATTTTTTTGTTTAAGGTTCGTTTTTGTTTATCAATTAATTAATTAACATGCTACTTAGAATCCAAAATCCTACTGGTTTTGGAGGAATACCAATTTCTGTGTCTCATGCCCCACTTCACATTAAGGGAAATGGAGGGGATGGATAATCACTTTCCTCACTTCAAGGCATTTAAGAAGGCACAGACATATGATCTAAGCTTAAGTAATCAGATGATCCCAACTTGAAGAAGTGAGGCAGATAATGCAGGGAGAATTAGAAGTTATTTATGATGGTATCAAGAGCATTGAAAGCTCAGTGCAGTCCTGAAAGTAGCATTGCCCTAATTTGTCCTCTCATATGAGGCTGTGTTCCCAATTGTCCAGTTTCTCTTGGTTTCTATCCATTGGCATACCCTAATAAACCAGCCTTCACCTTGATGCTGCAATCTACTCCATGCCCTTTCATATAAAATCTATTTATGTTTCAGCTGCACAGATTCAGTTTCTGTTATTTGCCAACAAGAACTCTGACCGATTCAGGTGGAGAATATATGTGCAGGAATTGAGAGACTTCTTAGGTAAGTGAAATCATGAGCAAAGGCATAAAATGGCATGATGTATCTAAGACACTCAAATGAAACTTTATGACTGGAGAAAAAAAGAGACATAAAATATTCATGAGTCCAGGATTATGATAGCTGAATAAATAGAAAATACTCGATATAATCCTTTAGCTAAAAAAAATGCTTAGTATAATCTTCAGTATCATTTTACTCAAGCAGCCTTAAGCTATTTTAAGCCTAAAAGCTGTTGTTAAAATAGCTTGCTGTTAATTTAATCTTAAAAATTTACTCTGCTCCTTTTCTGTTACAGTCATAAAATCCTCCCTTGCTCTGCTTGCAGGAAGGAAACATCACATGAATTAATATCAGCATCTTCCTCCCTTTTGAAGGACAAGATCAAAGTCCTGAATGGTCAACAAAGAAAGAGGGGTCTACCAGATAACAGGACATGATGACCGAACAAAATAACCATTACTCAATTCTAATAAATCCTGTGACTTTTACATAGTTTTTTTATAATTTTTTCCTGCTTTCTTCTCGACCTTGGCCATTCTTTTGTCTGTCTGGAATATAAAAGTTCAAATCTCCTTTCTTATTTTGAACTGGTCTTGGAAAATTTTTCCTTCAGTTCCTTATATGTGCACTTGTAATAAATTCACTTTCTCACCAAGACAAAGAGACTTGTTTCTCTGTATAAAGTGGGATCAGGTGGGTCTGACTATTTAGGGCCATGTATTTTCTGATGCTAACAACTAGAGCAACCACTAAGTACTGGGGTCTGGGGTTAAATAATTACGGCTAATTAATGCATCTCTGCTTTCCAAAATTGATTAGTTACTGACTTCTTGTTATAGGTCAAGAACTTTTGTTGGCTCTGGAGATATAAAGATTAAAAAGGCAAAAATCCATGCTGTCAAGGAGACACTAATCTTTTACATTGTAGCAGGAGCTTCCCTGATACAAGTTCTTTTCATCTTTTTTTTTAGTTGATTTTTTTTTTTGGGGGGGGCATGGTCTGGGAATCCCAGGCCCCCCCCCCATGGAAGGTGAGCATTCTACCACTGAACCACCCGTGCACCCTCTTTTCATTTTTTAATTCAACCATCTTAGCTAGCTCTCTCTTTTTAAAGCTATTTACTACCACCAGTTTAACAATTTAAAACTAGAAATTTTAAAGTGATATTTCCAAAATCACAAAAACCTAGAAGAATGGAAGTAAGAGTGCGGGGAATCAATAAGACAATGTTCTCTGTTTTAAGACTCTGTTCTTATTTATTTATTTTTGAAACAACATAAATTTATTCTCTTATAGGCCAAGACATCAGGAGTCTGAAATGGGTCTCACTGGACTAAAGTCAAGTTGTCAGCATAACTGCATTTCTTTCTGGAGACTCTAGAGGAGAATCTTTCTTCTTGCTTTTTTTTCAGTTTCTAGAGGCTGCCCTCATTCCTTGGCTCATGGCCCCTTTAAATGTTCAAAGCCAAAATGGCCAGTTGAGTCTTTCTTATATCACATCAATCTGGTTCTCTCTCTTATTCCCCCCACTTACACAAAGAGGGACTCTTAAGAATACATTGACCCACTTAGATAACCCAGTATAATCTCCCTATGTTAAGGTCATTTTATTAGCAACTTTAATTCCATCTGCAATATTAATTCCCTTTTGACATGTAACCTAATATAATCATGGCTTCCAGGAAGTAGGATGTGAACATTTTTGGAAGCATTATTCTGCCTACCATAGCACCCAGATTGGATTTTGGGGATGAGAAAAGGCTTCCTGGAGGAAGATTTTAAAGGATGAAGAGGAGTTATCAACATCTGGAGAAAAAGATACTTTATAGGCAGCCATGAAGAGCGCCACTGAGATCTCCCTTCAAGAAAGAACTTACCATTCAGTGCCAAGGAATGAGTTGGGTGAGCATTCAACTGCAATGCCTTTAGGATCTGTCTCAGCTTTTTTTCAGATAACCAAGTCAATAATCGAGTACAGAAAAGATACTAGAGTCTGACCATTTCTGGCTAACATGGACTCCTCTAACAAGCCATCTTTGCTCTGGAACTCCTTGTTGGGTTACCTGAGACTTTGTCAAATTGGAGACTCTACTTGCCTATCCAATATAGGTGTCAGATCTGCATTGTGTCTTTATTTATTTTTTTATAATGGTTAATTACAAATTTATGAGAGAATACAGTATAGAAAAGAGGAGAGGGGAAAATCGATATGTGTGCCCTGCTAGTTACCAGTTGACCTAGCTGCCTCCAGGGCACCTGTCAGCTTGGACTCTCAGAAAGTCCTTCCTTCTGGATTTCACAGGCCTGGCTTAAGAATTCTGTTGCTGCAGTTCTGTGAGCGCTCTTGGGATTGCAGTCAAAATCTAGCATGGGTTTAAACCACAAAGTGGTGTAAACTCTTAGTCAATCAAAAAGGGAACACAACAAAACATTTCTCATGACCAAATGATACAACTAATATCCTCACCATTACCCAAGCCCCCTATTACTACAAATAATAAAAAGAAATACATGGCCTAGGCTAGAATATACAATTACAAGAGGCAGAACTAGGTAATAACTGTAGCCATAGAAGATACATATGGACTTAGTACACAGCACTGATAAGAAGATTGTCAAGACCTAGTCCACACTCACAGATAGACCACTTCCCAGACCAACCATAAGCCACAGTGACATAAAATGTGGCTTTCTGTCCTGCCAGAATAACTGCTGGAGCCCCAATTTCTGGAAGACTCTTTATGTGGTAGAGTGTCATGATTTGGGAAGAGCTACCCATTGTGGTTGCCACTAATGTGTTATTAGTACGCCAAGATATTATTTTCCTTCATCCCAAAATACAGCATAGGGTCTTGGATGGCCAGAGCTACTAGACTCATCATGTTAACTGCAAGCAGGATATATGCCTCAGTGTTACATGAAAATGTCATTTTCTCTGTTTGGCAAAATGTGGAAAAAGATGGGAAAGCACTGGGTTAGGACCAAGAAACCCTAGCCACTCAAATCTAAGAGATTTGAGAGATCCTGGTGCCTAATTCTAACTAGCATACCTGTCTGTCTGTGTGTGTGTGTGTGTGTGTGTGTGTGTGTGTGTGTGTGTGCGCGCGCGCACATCTCAGGCCCACTGAAATAAACACAGAGACTGGGAAAATGATGGCTAAATTAGGAGACATCTTTACTGCTAATGACAAAGAGAAGTGGCTGCTGCTCTAGTAGCAAGAGGAGATCAATCCCAAGGATTTTGTGGGGTGGGGACTGTTATAGTAATAATTGGTAATCAGGAGAAAACAAAAGGCTGCTATCTATTTAATGAGTTAGGATAGTTCTTGACAATAACTTGATGAACAAAATTTGTTGGTACCCCCTCCCCAATTCTTTTCTTTTTGGATCATTTGCTTTCTTTTGAATTCCAAGGGACTGGTCACTCAGTCTTATTTACTACACAAAATCAATTCACATGAAAATTTCTTTTTTTTCCTTTCCAAGAACCCATCGACTAGCTGAATAGCATATTCTTCTACTGCAATAGATTTAATTAAAAAAAACAACCTTGAATATGTGCTGATAGCAACAAAACTAGATTAATAGCTATCAGTGTACATATCTTCTCAAATATTTTATATGAATTTACAAGCTTTCATGCATTTTTAACTTTCATATAAATTGACTCATTCTGTAAGTAATAATGAACATATTTTCTTCACTTACTAATTTATCTTGGGAATATTTCCAAATCAGTATTTACAAACCTACCTAATTCTGCACTGTTTTCAGTCAGGAAACTATTTAACAACTTTAAAAATATATATGAGAAAGAGGCAAAAAAAACCCTCAAAATTTAACATGGAAGAATATTATTTATATATTTGAACTTAACAACACAATGTTTTTCTACCTTCCTGGAACATAAAAGAAAAAAATACATATTCTACATAAACATTTTGGAAAAAAAATAGAAGACTGAAAATATTTTCTCTACTGGTGCCATCACAATATTCCTTGCCAGTAGCAAAGGATAAGCAGACCAGAGTTACAGGATGTGGTATCAGCTACAATCCAAGTCTAGGCTGTATACTGTACTGAGCAAAAATCAGTCTGACAGGTAAGGAAGTAATATAGTGAGAATCTACTACTCTTAGTTTATTTACACTTGGCAGATACAGAATATCCAAAAAGTTTTTAAGCAAGTGAGCAGATACTAACATATTTATAAAATAAAACTCACTCCCTCTCATTCAACAACAGAAAATCTATTGACATATTTGACCCTCATAAACATAGTAGGAAACAATAATTACCTTAATAGATGTAGAGAAAACATTTCATAATATTAAACAACCATTTATGATAAAAATAAAATTAAACATTCAAAAAACCAGAAACACAACACTTAATAATCCCAATAAAGTGTCTATCAAAAAGCCACAGTAAGTGCTACTTGATTCCCGGTGCCTGCCCACTCAGAAAACAAAAAAAAGGGAAAAAAAATCAGACTTCATGTTATTACTTTATTGAAGTAAATTCAGAAATGAGATTCAGAAATGGCATCTTATCTCATTTCTGAATTTACTTCAATAAAGTAAATGCCATCACTACTTTGATTAAGTATTGTATTGTAGGTCCTGGATAGTAAATAAGAAAAGGAAAATGAGTAAGTGGTTTAAGAAGGGAAAAAAAGGGAGCAAATGATATGCCTTCTATGTAGAATATCCAGAGAGGTAACAAAGAAATAGAACAAGGAAATAAACCCAAAAATTCAGCAAAGTTTCTGGATATGAGAACAATATACAAAAATTGATGCCTGTTTTAGTATGAGAGTCATAACTAGTTAGAGAATGTAATCTAAAGATTAAAGATATCTTCCATTTTAGTGATAAAATCTAGGGGCCTATATAATGATAGATGTTTAAGATCACTAATAAAAAAGAAAATTACAAAGCATTACAGAACATAATAAACCTGAATAACTGGAGAAATATACCATGTTCATAAAGAAGAAGATAATTCTCCCAAATTATTTAATATCATTCCAATCAAAATACAAATGGGTTTTAGAGCTCTCGGCTGCTGATCCCAAAATCTAAATAAAGAAGCAAAGAGCCAAGAGTAGCTAAGGCAATTTTAGAGAAGAATCAGAAGGCAAGGAGGTTGCAAAATGTATAAAAGAGTCGAGTGCATGGATGTTCCTTATGTCATTCTCTGCCCTTTTCTGTATCTAAAACTTCATGATTAAACGTTAAAACTTTTAGAAGAAAATAAAAGAGAATATTTTATGATCTTAAGTAGTGAAGAATTTTGTAAACAAAAAATAGATTATATGTAAAAGATTATTAAATTCAACGAGCAGTACCTTAAAATATAAAGTTTTTGATTATCTAAAGACACCATAAAACGTGAAAAGGCAATCCACAAACTAAGAGAAGATATTTACAACAGATAAAACTGACAGTAAAGTAGTATTTAAACTATATATGAAGATTATCAACAAGTTAACTTTCAAAAGCAAATAATCCAGTAAAAAATGAGCAAAAATTGAATTTCACAGAGCCCCAGCTGGCCACTAAACATACGAAATGACGTACAGCCCCATTAGTAAAGGGAGAAATGCAGATCAAAAGAGTTATCAAATATTATTGTCAGGCAGAAATTTAAAACCCTTACAATAGCAGGTATAATAGACACACCAGTTTGGGAGATGTGAAAGATTTTTACAGATCAATCTGAAAACCTGAATACTCAATAGGAAATGAAGTTAAAAAGAAAAAAAATGCAGTCTGATTCCATTTACATAAAATACAAAATCAGGAAAACGATATGTTTTTAGGGAATAGTATGTATATAATTATTTTTAAAAAACATGGTAGTGATGAACATACAGGTATGTGATGTTACTGTGAGCCACTGATTGGATACTTTGGATGAATCGTATGGGGTGTGAATATATTTCAGTAAAATTGCATTATTATAATAAAAGGGAATTACCAATCCAAAATTCAGAGTGACAGTTATTTTTGGTTGGGAGGGAAAAAAGATGCTTTGGCAGAGAGCCTGGCACGAGGCTTCAGAGGTACAGTTATTTTTGTATTTCTTAAGCTCTGTAAAATGGAAACCTGCGTATGTTTTTTATTCTTCCTTCTTATGTACAGGTATGGTATATTTTCACATATGTGTATTTCACAATTAAAATTGGTTTTAAAAGTTCCACTGAGATTTTTAAGGAGAGCCCTTACAAAACTGTTCACATGGACAAGTCTAGCCTGTGAGTCAGGATTTTCTTGTAACCATGTAACCAAAGCAAAATATGGAATTCTCTTGGCTTCCGAGGCTGATGTAAGATAGGGATCTTCAGCTGTAACCCCTATTTCAAAATGCATTGTTCTTCTAACCAGTTTCATCGCTCTCAATAATTGTTTTTATAAGTACTCCAGTACAAATTACTTAAAAAATGCCAACATTATCCGTTTACTTCGGACTCCCACATAAAGTTCCATTTAAAAACAAAAGGTACAACGGTCCCTCCACTTAAAAAGCCTGAAAACAATCAATGACGTGGTTTCATGGCAAAGAAGCAACATGGCAAAGAAGCAACCTCTATTAGTGAGGTCTTCCTGGCTGAGTTTTCGAAACAGTTTCTTAAAAAGCGGTGGGTCATCTTTAGCCGGAGAAAAATGCAGAAAGGTCAGCCCGACTTCACCCTACCGCCTCCCCCCTAGCGAGGCCGCCGGGAACTACTCCGGGGCGTTTCACCGATGCCCCTCCGCCCCTCCCAGAAAAGAGGGACTGGCGGTCGCCCGGAGCAGCGCGCGTCTCCCGGAGCCCCGCCCACCCCGCCCCGCCCCGCCCCTCGGGGCTCCGGGAACCCCCCGCCCGTGCCCTGTGGGAGGCGGCGGTGATTGGGATCGCCTGGGCCCGTCCGCCGGCTTTCGGCGTACTCCCTGCCTAGGCCGCTGTGCCGAAGCCGAGTCCGCGCTACTGGCCGGGATTCCCAGACCTTGGTGAGTAGCTTGGAGGATTTAGAGCCCCGCAGACACGGCTGCAGCACGCGCAGAACCCATCCCGAGCGCTTGCGCGCCCGGCCCGCCAGCCAATCTGCTCGCCGCTCTCCTGCTGCCGCCCTTTGACCCTGCGCCTCCTGGGCCGTAGGCGCGGGGGGCGCCAGTCTCCGAGCGTCGGGGAAGCGTCGCGCTTCCCTTCTAGGTTGCTGTAGGTCAGGTTTATTGCCCTCTCCCCTGCTTTTCAGGACTCCGCCGGCCTCGTCCCGTCCCCTTCCTTGGAGCGAATCTCCTCCCGCCTAGGTTTTTCTTTCTTTCCCCGACGAGTTGCAAATTCTGCAGTTGTTGGAGGCATTTAACGTCTTGTCCTTTCGTAACTCTCCAGTCCTCGGCTCGGCGTTGAGCCGATGCGGAGAGTGGAAGGAGAGAGGCCTGGCGGGGTTCGGGTGCGGCCGGCGGAGTGCGGCCCCAAGGTCGCTGGCGCCTGAGTCCGGCTCCTTCGGGCTTCGTGAGAGCAGGGCGGGGATGGCGGGGCCTCCGCGGAGATGAGTTTTCCTGCACCTGTTAACGTGTTTAGCACTACTGCTCATTGCTAGGTCTCAGGATGCAAATTGAAATACAGTTATGACAGTCTGTTTTCACTTTGTTGTTGAAAGACCCCACGGATTGTGTTAAGAAGAAATGTGGAAGTACTTTAAGAAAAAAGAGGATGTTTTATCTATTTGAACTTTAAAAACAAAACAAAACAAAACAAGCAAGTACAGGAGTAAGCCGTTCATGTTATTTAGGTAATATTTTTAAAAATGCGAAATAAAATCTGCGTATTAGTGATACTGAATCACTTTGTAAATCACTTTCATGACAATACAATACTCCATTTATATTGAGTTGTCTTTTGCACCCTGAAAAATGGAGTGGAGTAATCGTGTGAATTTTTAGAATCTGTGCTTAAGACATTTCCAGAACTGTGCTGTACGTGTTGAATAGTAAGTGTGTCATCAGAAAGTTAGCTATATGCAGAGCAAATTTGGATAATAGTTCATAGAGTAACAGTCGTCATTTTCTAAGTCCATAATCTTTCAATGAAAACGTAACCAAATGTTAGCATTTTTCATCCATTTCAGAAAAATTGCGGTGATATGTTCTTTATATGAAATGTCTTGTGGGAAGGTGGAATACCAAGACTGGCGGCGGTGATGGGGAGGGACTTGAATCTTGGAGCTAGACTTGCACTAAGTTATTTGCTAGCCTTTACACTATGAAATGTTACTGACTCCTCTTTGCTTCCAGTTCCATTATCTGTAAAATGGTGATAAAAGAGTTTCTACTTCACAGGATTGTTGTGAAGATTAAAACTTAACCATTTAACCCTCCAAGTACCTGGCTTATGATGAACGTTTAATACATGTTAACCTTTGATATGATGGTGATTTTTATCTTTGTCATTACTATCACTACTAGCTCCCCTGTCCTGATTTTCCTGGATTCTTTCATGTTTCTTCTTATTTTTCATTTCCATTCTCTGTTTTATTGTTCAAAATTAACCAGCAATACCTTATATCAGCCTCTCTACCAAAGCTGATTTTCATCCACAAGAAGAGAGGCATATTGAGTTCTAAAACCTTCTGCAACTTCAGATTTTGAAGTTTACAAGTGCACCACAATGAAAAACAAATAGCAAAGAAAGTTGGTAAGCATTGCTTAGAAAAACTGTTCTAGAAATTTTGTTTTTTCAAATTGACTTAATATCAAGTTCAAAATAGCTTCCTAGATTTTTTTTTTTTAATTGAAAGAGTTTGGGGGATGTTTCTAAAATTACACTAAATCTGAAACTTGAAAGGACAAAAATCTGAGTAGTTATGTTCCACACACTGCTAATCGTTTGTGCCAATACTGACACACATAACTCTCACCTCAACCCTGATAGATAGGTAATAATAAGTAACTTGTTCAGCATCATGCTGTTTGTAAGTGGTGGAAGGTTTCCTGAACTATAAACCAAGATGGCACTCTAACTTTTGCACCCAGCTCTCCATCCACCCAATTTGTATTGAATGCCTTCTCTCTGGAGTTTTCAGCACTGGCATACATCAGGGAAAAAGACAGGATCTGTATTCTTTGTGATAAGAACATTCCAGGAGGTGGGGAAAACCAACAAATAAACAAATGAGCCAGATAATTTTAGAAAATGGTACTCCTATCAAATGAAGAATGATGCAATGAACGATGACATTGGTGGTGATAATGGTAGTTTTGATTTTTCAGCTTCAGTTTTGAAGCTGAAACCGTGGAGAGAGATGAAGATTGAGCAACTATGTCAGAGGGAAGCACAAATATACATGCTTTACAGGAGAAATGAGTTTGGTGCATTTCAAATATAGGATATTGAATAAGACTGAAGCAAGATGAGGGAAAGATTGGTGCACTGTGAAGTCATAGAATCTGGTGGAACCATACCCTATCTTTTTACATTGTGCTTAAGAGTTTGGGTTGTATTCTAAGTTCAGTGAGAAGCCATTATAAGGGTGTAAATAAGTGTTTAAATCTTCTGAATTACTTTCTGAAAAGGTCCTTCCAATTGCTGTGTAGGAAGTTGGAAGGGACCCAGAGAAGAAGTGGGATTTCAGATGGCTGTGGCAGTAATCCAGGTGGGAGAAAAGAGTAGTTTGGACTAGGATGATAGTAGTGTATGAGCTTGGAGTATTTTGGAGGTGGAAACATTACAATTTATGATAAATTAGATGTAATGGTTGAGGAAAAGGAGGGAGTCAAAAATAACTTGAAGATTTTTTTATTTTAGCAGCTGGTGGAGGGAGGTGCTGTTTACTGAGTCGTGGAAGACTTGCTCAGATCATTTGTAAAAGTAATTCATAATATTAGCTTAAATGACTCAGTTGTATATTTTTTAATTGATAGAAGGTATTATACAGTTAATCTAGTCCAACTTTGTGCTGTGTGAAGCTATTATGTACTCCAGAAAAGCCATGTTTTAATCCTGATCCATTCTTGCGGGGCAACTGTTTCTTTTAATCATGATTCATTACTGTAGGGTGGAAATGTTTGTTTATATTATCTCCACAGAGATGTGTTGCACCCAGTTGTGGGTATAACCTTTTGATTAGATGGAGATGTGACTCCACCCATTCAAGGGAGGTCTTGATTAGTTTACTAGGGTCCTTTAAAAGGGAGAACATTTTGGAGAAAGCTCAGAGTCCATGCAGATGTTTAGAGATCGAGATAGAAATAGCCAGAATGTGAAGAGAAGAGATCTTTGGTCCGGGTAGATACTAAGCTAAGAGATGAAACCTAGAGTTTTGTCCCAGAGCAGCTAAGTGCTTATAGAGGAAACCACTCCCATCAGAGGCTAGAAGCAATGGAACCAAGAGCAGGACCAGCTGATGTCAATCACATGCCCTCCCAGACTACCCTTCCTTGAGTCAAGGTATCTTTCTCTGGATGCCTTAATTGGGACATATTTATGGCCTTAAAACTATAAACTTATGATTTCTTAAATTCCCTTGTTAAGAGCCATTCCTCTTCAGGTATATTGCATTCCAGCAGGTTAACAAACTGATACAGATTTTGGTAGCAAAGAAGTGAAGTGCATTCCAAACATGTTGGAATGGCTTTTTAAATGGATAAGGACAAGATTGTGGAAGAGTTGTGAGGATTTTGATAGAGAAAGCTTTCAAGAGACTGTTGGTAGAAACATGGACTCTCAAAATACTTCCAACAAGGCCTTAGACAGAAATGATGAATGTGTCATTGCAAATTGGAAGGAAAACATTCCTTGTGGATAGAAGGCAGGATGTAAGAATGATGAACTTGGGTATTTAGTAGAAGAAATTTCTAAACTAAATGTGGAAAATGCAGTCAGACTGTTCCTTGAAGCTTATATCATAAAGTGCAACAGGAAAGAGTTTATTTGAGAACTGAACTCTTAGGTACAAATAAACCAGAAATTGATGGTCTGGAAAATTCTGGGCTTCCAGAAAATAAGACCCCAGTGAATAGGGCCCCACATGAGGATTTAAATAAACAGAAGCAGACAGCCAGTACAGGACAAAGGAAAATTGGAGATAGAGCGATCAGAAAGAATTTGTATAAAGTCCTTGTGTCTGATGGCTTTGATCCTTGTGTACCACATGGAAAATCAACAAATCTTTTTCGAGAGCTGAATGAACAGACCCACTGCCAGTCTGGACTAAAAGGGACAGAAAAGGGACAAATTGAAGGAAAAATGACTTCTGAGGCAGAACCATGGAAGCTAAGGCCTGAAGCCAGGAAATATTGGGCCAGGAGAGCTGACCCATCCATATATCCTGTGAGGATTGTTTATTCTGAAGGTAGAAGGCAGACCTTTTGCCTAGATGTTCTAGAAGAGTTATGATACCCTCGGCTTCAGAGAGGGTGGAGCACATTCCTTGGGGATTGAGGGGGGTCCTGGCTGCCACCCATTTGTTCTCGAGGGATTGAGTGTGTGCGCCAGAGATGGCGGAGATCTCAGATGCTGCCCTGATGTTTGAAGAGGGAGCGGAGAGAAGGATGTTCCCCACAATGTTCTCTAGTGTTGGAACTCACCCCAGCATTTGAAGAGAGAGCAAGGTCGTTGTGTAGCCCTTGGAAAGAGTGGGTCTGCTGCTTTCTAAAGTTGCAAGGATAAATAACTCTCAGACTTTGAAATCCAGCAGAGTTTTTACAAACTGTTTGGGACCTTTGACCTCTGCTTACCTTTTGATTTCCCCCTATGGCAATGGAAACATGTATCCTATGACTGTCTCTCCTTTGTGTATAGCAGATAACTTGTTCTGAGTTTCACAGATCCAGAGCCAGAGGAAAAATTTTACGTTAAATAAGACTGTGCCTGTAGCTGACTTTGATGAGATTTTATACTGGTTTTGACCTTGTATTGTTACTGAAATGGTCTAAGGTTTTGTGATAGTGCAATGGAATCAATGTATTTTGTATATAGAAGGAACGTGTCTTTTGGGGGTCCGAAGAATGGAATGTGCCAATTTGAAGCTGTCTCATACCCCAGAAAAGGCATGTTTTAATCCTGATCCAGCCTTGTAGGGCTGAAACTTGATTAGAGTATCTCCACAGAGATGTGGTATGCTCACTTGTGGATGTGACCTTTTGATTAGATGGAGATGTGACTCCACCCATTCAAGGTGGGTCTTGATTAATGTACTGGAGTCCTTTAAAAGGGAAAACATTTTAGAGAAACCTCAGTTGTAGACACAGAGGCAGATGTTTGGGAAACAGTTACTTCAGAGACATGGACGTTTGGAGATGCTTGGAGTGCTCACAGAGATTGAAGATTCCGAGATATGGGCAGAGCCCAGCAAACATCACCATGTGCCTTCCCATGAGATGGTAAGCCAGCCCGAACCCAGAATTGTGAGTGAAGGCCCATAGGTGCTTGTAGAGGCAACTACTGGCCTCAGAACCTGGAAGCAACAAATTGGGAACAAGGACCAGCAGATGCCAGCCACATGGCTTCCCAGCTTACAGAGGTATACCAAACAACATCAGCCTTTCTTAAGTGAAGGTAACGTCTTGTTGGTGCTTTAATTCAGACCCTTCCGCTTCCTTAGAACTGTAAACTTGTAACATATTAAATTCCCTTTCTAAAAGCCCTTCCATTTGTGGTATATTGCATTCCAGCAGCTTAACAAAATACAAACCTCTATTTTAAAGATAGGAAAACTCAGGTCCTTTTAAGATTGAGGTTTCTGTTTCATATCTCTCAAATTAAGGCACAGTTGTTCTTGTTCAGAATCCTAGATCAGTGAAAAATTGTTCAGAGGAATCCCATTGGAGTTGTCCTAAGGACTTGCTTCCAAACTGAAAGCGCAATGGACATCCCACCCTTTTCCACCCCTGCTCAGGAACTTCTGCTTTCTTCAGGTTGAAAGTGAAATAAATATTCTATGTAATACAGGTTTATCTGAACAATAGAAATGGATTTTTAAAAGAAAACTGGTGATTTGACTGTGAGTCAACTAATAGTTTAGTATTATGCATGCAAAACCCAAATCTAACTTTAAATATGTTAAGCATTTTAAAATATTTTGTATTTTTTATGTTTGCTGTAATTACTAACTGCCTATAAGTAAATCTAAGAATTTTAATCAAGCTATTAATAGATTAAAAAGGCTAATATAGCCTATTAGCCATGGTCTTGTTTATTGCTAGAATTCTTAATCAGAGGGGTGTTTTAATTAACTTATAAAAGGTGACTATTTCAAAAGAATTATGCCAGTAATATTTAAAAACTCAATATAATATAAGAATATTTCAGGAGCGGTTTGAAGACATTTTAATGCCTGAGAATGCTTCATTATGGGTGCCAATGAGAAATATATATATATATATATATATATATAAACATTAATACATATAAGTATATGTAAATACAAAATATAAATATATATTCTGGTTGCTATTTTACCTAACCGGAGTATAAGATTGTCAATCAGAAACCTGTTAACAGCTTTATGGACAGTGTTTGATTCTTTCCCTTTTTAGTATTTTTACTTTTGAGTATAAATCTAAAAGTTTTCTCTTACACTAAGTGGTTTATGGTAGTGTCAGCTTAGCTATGTTTTTGAAATGGCATTTTTAGTTTTGTTAAGTATTAACTTTCTCTAAAATACTATTTATTGCATTAAAAAATAAAACATAATTGTAATATTTTACTCTGTTATCTTTTTATAGTCTTTTTAAGGTAAAGCTGTGTTCTGGCTATTTATGTGTTTTTTAAAATAATATTGTTTAAACAACTGGAGTTAGATTTCCCAGACAGCCCATTTTTGTCAAAAGTTTAAATGTTGCATGTTGGCATTCTTTTCAGACAAGCCAAAACATCAGGTTATTTAAGGGGAAACAAAAGAGAACACTTTCCCACTCAGAAGACGGATTTAGGATTCACCAATTGCTGGGGAAGGGAAATATTAGAAATAGAAATTCTTTCTCTCTGCTCTTATAAACTAGTATAAGTAGTGATCAGTGGGAACTGAAATAGTACCATCAAAGAAATAGAAGCAGCGGGCAATTTTAATTTATAA
This sequence comes from Tamandua tetradactyla, assembly GCF_023851605.1. Lineage (NCBI taxonomy): Eukaryota > Metazoa > Chordata > Mammalia > Pilosa > Myrmecophagidae > Tamandua > Tamandua tetradactyla. The sequence continues at coordinate 152,874,892 of NC_135331.1, forward strand.
TAATATCTCAGTTATTGAAGGAATAGAAGGATGAGATTATGCTTAACTGAATTTCTGTTATCCGAAGCTTACAAGTGTTTACAGTAAAACTGACCAGGGCATGGAAGCCCCTGACACAGAAACTAATTTTGAAAGTTCCAGAGGTGCTTTGTAATATTCACTGTTATCCCCCGGCTTTATACTGAAAAAGATTAGAGGAAAACAGTACCCCTCCAGAAAAACAGCACCAGAAGTCTCTATAATTTAATATTAGATAATTAAATGGTGAAATAGTTTTTGGATTTTCTGTGAAACAGAATAGCAGTAAACACATTTTGAAATAAAAATTGTTATCGCACTGCTTCTGGATCTGTAGTATATCATAGCTAGTTGAATGTATCTTACAATTTTGTATTAAGACATCACTAGACCTCCCCAAGTCAGAACTAGAATTTCAGTAGATTAAAAGCACAAAACACAAAAATAGGAACCATAGTTTCAAAACAACCTATTCTGAGTAATGTAACTTGCCTTTTGAAGATAACAGATTTTTAATAGCCAATACTTTGAGTAGGTTCCTGCATTAGAAACTTAACTTGTAATTTTTTTTTGTCTACATGACTGTGAAACTTCTTTCTTTTATTGAATCCCAATAAACAGTTTCCCGCCCCTTTCCTGCAAGATCATCAGGCCTTTTAGGCATCACAAGGATTGTTGTGGCTTTTCTTTGTTGAAGATCATAATTTTTATTAAAAGAGACTTTAAAAATTATTGAATCTTTTTGTGTATATATATATATATATATAGATACATATCTATAATTCTTCACAAGCAATATGTGCAATAGAAACTTTAAAAATATATTCAGTATATATAGGTGGTAGTATCTGTTTATACTTCCCCAATATATACCAATATCAAAAATAAAAGGACCAGAAATTAAATTATTTTAATTAAGCCAGATATTCAATGATGAGTCACTATAGGATGTGTTGGGCTCTACTAGAGAATCCATGAGCAATCTAATAGAGGATATAATACATATAAATAAATAACATGATGAAATACTAAAAGAAAGAAATGCCAGTTTAAAATGTATGTAATACTGTAACAATGGAACATATGGTTCTGAAATTATTAGGGAGGTATCAGGAAAGAGGAGGGAGCATTTCAGCTTGATCTTGAAGGATGAGCAGTGTTACAGAACTTAACCATACAGAGAATAGGCCTTTAGATAGGCTAGGCCATGTGTTGGCTTTTAACTGCTTGACAGACATTCAGAGTTAATTGTAATCATAAGCATAATAAATAATGGCTCACATTTATTTAGTATTATCCTAAGGCAGACCTGGTTCTCAGAGTTTTACAATATTAACTCCTTTCATCCTCACCAAAATCCTATCATGAAGTAATAACTCACTCTCAGATGAGACTGTAAGCACAGAAAATCAGATCTTGAGTAGATGACATAGCTATAAAGTGTCAAAGGTCGAATATAAGCTCAGGCATTTCAACCCAGTAGTCCCATACTTTTAATCACAATGTTCTTCTGCCTTTATTTAGGGTGAGATGACTATTGAGTTACAGAGTTTGGGATAAAGATTGAGCCAATGGATTATCTGTAACAATGTAATAAAGTTTGAGTGTGAATTAGCTTAATGCAGGAATAAAGAAGAGAGAGACCAGTTCAAGAAATTACATTTAGAGGCAAGCGGGGAAAAAAAGAAGGCAGCATCCATAATGACATGTTGTGCTTTATGTTCATATGTAGATCTTGGAAATGAATCTTAGCAAATGTAAAAAAGTTTCAGAACTGTTTGTTCTATTTCTTTACTTTTTATTTGGTCTTAAAGCCAGTTAATATTTACCATTTGATTAAAGCATTTTTCTTTCAAATCTTCTTTCTTGCTTGATTTATAGAACAATTTTGTCAGAAAAGGAGCAAAAACAATTTTGCTCTTTTTAAGGAGAAGTTAGGTAACCTGCCCAGGGTCACACAACTAGGTCAACTTGTCTGACTTGAACTTCAGATTTTAAGATTAATATTCTTTCCGTTATGTATGTGACTCTTCTTTGAATTTTACCACTCATCTCAAGTCAACATCTCAAAAATCAATGCCTTCCTAATTTCAAAAACTAGTAGTTATTCCTCATATTCTGTGATTCATCAGCATTCAATACCATTAATGAGTCATTGTAAAATACCTACCCCCACATTTTCTTCCTTGTGAAGGATTGTTTTAATTTTAGAAAACAGAGTAAGAAATCGCCAGTGTTTTATCACACAGAGGTAACCATTATACATATTTTAAGTGTATTACCTTCCTCTGTGCATGTGTGTTTGTATATCTAATATAGTTGGGATCAAATTGTGTCTACGCATTTTGTTCTGTTTTCATGACTTGTCAGTTTCACAATTTATTCTTTAAGAAAAAAGGAAGAATTTCTTTATTGGAAATTTTAACAACAAAACATAGAGGTCTGCCAAAGTGTTCCTTTCATTCCTTTATTCCTATCCAACGTGTAGGGCTCCTGCGTTCCCAATGTAGCCTGTATGAATTGCACTCCTTGGAGACATTTAGTAGAGCTTGAAGTACTGTCTGAGGTGGCCCTTCCCAGAAGTAAGCAGGTTTTTGTTAACTGTTCACACTTCCAGTTAGCCAATAGGAATCTCTTTTTTCTTTTACCTTTGAATTTTGAATTACTTGCAGAATTATAGAAAAGTTTGAAAAATAGTATGAGCAATTCAACAATTCTTGTATATTTTTCCTGTAGATTTACTGAACTATAACATATCACATTTGCCTTGTCTTTATGTACATTACATTAGTATATTTACATTAGCATATTTAATTGTACATAATTTTTATACATATTATATGGAATATGTATATGTGTGCATGTTTGTGTGTGTCCTCTCCTCTCTAATAACAACTAGTAATATTGCAAAATATGAAAAAAGAACATCTGTTTGTCAGTATCAAAAAACCCAAGACAGAAGAGCCTGCAGGGTCAAAATACAGTAAGGAAAGTTAGCAATATTTCCCATTGCTTTTCCTCTTAAAGCATTTGCCGATTTAAAGTAGCAAACTACTTTAAAGAAAACTTAGCAGAAAGTGGCAGCTGAGAAAGTCAGAAGAGGTTTTGGCCACTTCATGGCTCTGTGGGGACCAGAACTGGAATTCAAGGTCCCTTCAAAGCCCACCAAAATCCATGTGTCTCAGAGAATAAGGATGAACCAAAATAGATCAAATCTTCACGGGGACTTTGACACAGTTTTGAAGAGTTCAGTCCGTGATTGTATTATGATCTTCCCTTACCCTAATAATCTTTCAGAAGCAAAAATAAACTTACTCCAGAGGAAGATAATATCTAGAGCCTCACATTATCTATTTTATACCTGATGTCTACCCTTCAATAAAAATAATCTTAACACAAAAAAGGCAGTAACTGTCAAAATATCATGAAAAACAAAAAAATAGACAATAGAAACAGAACCCCTAAATGTACAGATTCAAGTTGTAAGATATGAACTTTAAAATAAATGGGATTGAATATTTAAGACATTGAAAGAGATGGAATATTTTATCAGAGAATTGATATCTTTGAAAAGAATCCAAATGGAAATTCTAAAACTAAAGTTATAGCTGAGATTAATAAGTCATAGCTGGAGAGAGAATTAGGGAACTGGAAGATAGGTCAGAACCAAAAATTCAGATGGAAAAATAGAGAGATAAAAGGGGGAAATAAAATAAATTTAAGAAACACGTAAGACATGAAAAATTCTAAAATGAACGTAATTTATTCCTAAAGGGGAAATGAGGGATGAGAGAAAAAGAGAGTGCTGATAGGGCAAAAGCAATGTTTGAAAAGAGGGGAAATAAAATAAATTTAAGTAACACATAAGACATGAAAAATTCTAAAATTAATGTAATTTATTCCTAAAGGGGAAATGAGGGATGAGAGAAAAAGAGAGTGCTGATAGGGCAAAAGCAATGTTTGAAAAGATAATCATTGAAAATTTTATGAAGCTAAGAAAAGCTATCAGCCTAAGGACTGAAGAAGCACTTTGAACCTGAAGCAGGATACATATTAAGAGAAATGTACAGGGGAACTCCATAGGAAAACTGCTGTCTATCAAAGATGAAGAAAAAATCTTAAAAGGCAACCGGAGGGTGGTGGTGGAATATATATGTGTGTGTGTATATATATATATACACACACACACATATATATGTATGTATACAATCTTTAAAGAATGACAGTTGACTTTTCAACAAATGATCAGATGCAGAATATAATGGGGTGGTATTTTCAAAGTGCTGAAGGAAAATGATTGTCAATACAAAATTCTATACCAGGAAACATATTTGTAAAAAGTGAAGGAAAAGTGTAGATATTTTTTCAAACTAATTGAATTTATCAATAGTAGACCAACAGTAAAGAAAATATTAAAGGGATTTATATCTTCATGAAAGGAAATGATCTCGAGTAGAAGTATGGAGATGCAGAAGTAGTGCAGAACAAAAAAATGGTGAATATGATGAATAGTGACTATATAAAGCAATGTAGTGTCTGGTGGGGGTTAAGATGTGTGAAATAAAATATGCAAAAATAGGAGCACTAAAGTCAAAGCAGGTTAGATGAATTAAAGTCTGTAAGTGTATTTTCATTGTCTGAGAAGTAGTAAAGTTTCTAATTCATAATAGATTTTTAACAAGTCTAGAATAATGCTGTAATCACTAAGATAACTAAAATAATAGTTAAAAGAATGTATAATAAGCAAATATAAAAGAATGGAATAATTAAAAACAAAGATGAGAAAATAGAGCTATAAGAGGCATGTCAAATAAAACAAAGACTATCAGATTGGATTGAAAACCCAGAGCAATAATAAAACAACATTATGTTTTAAAAAAATGTTATTTAAGATAAGGGTGGCCATAAAATGATGGAACTGATATACTATGCCAACATGAGTCAAATGAAAGCTGCTGTAGCTATATTAATATTAGAAAGATTAGAATTTAAGGCAGAAGGCCTCCACGGAGGGAAGAAAAGGAGTATTTCATCATAAAGCAAAGTTTAATACTCCAGGAAGCTGTATCAGTCCTAAATTTGTCTCCACATACCGTAGATTCAAATTATATACTGTAAAAATTGATAAATTTGTCATAATAATAGTGGGAGATTTTAAACATACTTTCTCTGTGAGAATATAAAATATCAGTGAGGATATAAAAAATTTAAACAACATGGTTATCAAATTTGGCCTGATAGATATTTGTAAAACTCAGTAACCACTAGCTGCGGACTATAAATTATTTTCAAGTTTATGTGGACCTTTTACCGAAATTGATCTTATGCTGAGCCTTTAAGGGATTATCAAGATGTTTCAAAAGATTAAAATACAGAGGATGGTTTCTGACTACAGTGGATTCACATTAGAAATTAATGTCAGGCACAGAGTTGTTAAGGATTCCACATGAAACAGCGAGTCAGAGCACAGAAACAGATTTAATAGGGGAGGGAAAGTGGCAAGAAACAAAGAGAGCCACCGACACAGAGATGTGCAGAATCTAGGAAAGTGGCTATAACCCCCCCCTTTCAGGGGGCTTTCTTTTAAAGAAAAAATAGCATCAACAAGACTGCACTAGCAAGGGGCTTGTTGACTTAAGTATGATAGATTGCTAGGGTATTGGCACATTCTTTTCCTTTGATGTGCAGCTGCAGGTGTCAGGTGGAGTGAGGTACAGATAAGGGAGGGTATTATCAGCAGAGACATATTATGGCCTTATTTCTAGTTAGCTATGGTGTCTTCATTCACCATCTGGAGCTGGTACGGTCAAGAAAGCTGGCGGGGGCTAAGGGGTGCTGAGGGGTGTCCCTCTGTTTAGAGTTCCTTTTTTTTTTGAGGCCTAACAATAATAAAAAAAAAATTAGAAAATCTCTCAAATATTTGAAATTAAATAATGCATTTCTAAATAAGTTTTGGTTCAAAGAAGAATTCACAATGGAAATTAAAAAAATATTTTGAACTAAGTGGTCATAAAAATACAGCATACCAAAAACTAATGGGATACTGCTAAAGATGTGCTCTGGGCAAATTTATAATATTAACTACAGTTTCAGATAAATAGAAAGGAAATTCAAGGATGATGGCACCAGCAGTGGTAGAGTCTTCCTGAAGTTATCATAAAAACATAGCATTAAAAGAATAAAACCAAAAGCAAATGTCTGCAACAAAACTGAAGTTACATTTTATCCCCACAGACCTCAAAATTTGTGTGGGTGGAGAAAGTACACTAAAAGCTGCATGACTAGCATTCTATCTCCCTTGGTGCTCGAAGAAGCAGAGCAAAACAACTGCTTGCATACCTCCAAATATAGATATTGGTAGGAAAGAGTTGTCAGTCCAATTTGAGAATAGTAGTTGAAATGGGGAAGGGAGACTTGAAGTCTTAGATCTGAAGGGCTGGAGCAGGCTAGAACCAAAGAAACCTGAAAAAACTTAAGTAGCTGAAGCTCCTTTCCAAGACAAAGCCCTACAGCAAAGAGTAATTTATGGAAATAGCTCCCCAGCTGCGCAAGGTAGGAACAAAAGAAATAAAGGAAATAAAAGTTCCAAATAAAACATGGGTCGGGAGCAGTTGATCTCAGAAAGTTTGAGGTCATATTAACATTCACAAAAACAGCAGAAATGTTTCTAGAACTGTGAAGATAGAAAAGCTATCATTATTCAACATGCACTTCTAGAAATTCAGGAAAGGTTACTTCATGTAAAATTTAGCAACAAAAAGTGATCACAGCCAAACCTCATGCAAAGTCATTATAGACAGAACACTGACAGCATGCCAGAAAGACATGTTCACAAAATGACAATTGTGACCTAATATTTCAAGTGGAAGTAAAAAATTAAGAAAATGATATATGGGTGAGTAACAAAAATTATGATAACTCAGAAATGAAGAGGTATTACTCTGGAAAATAATTAAAAATGAAAATTTATAAATTATAAATGAAGGCTAGAAGGACACAAAAGCGAATAAGCACAATGGATAATGTCTTACGAGAAATAGAGGGTGAGAAGGAATTTATTTTTTTAATGAGATGAAGAAAGAGGTGAAAAGTATTCAAGAAAAAATGCAGTTCTAAAAAATGAGCAAAGATCCAATAAAAGCAGTTTGTGCAGAAGATCATGTCACTATTTTGTTAACAAGTCTTTGGTGGCCCCTTGATGTCTACCAGAATAAGAACTGTCCTTTCACCTAGGTACAGTATGCATCCAACATGCCATTACAGCTTTATTCTTACCTTTCTCTTACCTATTCTTACCTTCATTGCTTTCTGGCGGCAAGTCAAAAGAGACTTGCTGTTCACAAATGTATCTTTCCATATCCATTGTTATCTTTGGGCATACTGTATTATTTCCTCTGCCATTTTTGGCCATTCTCTTTTTTATCCTTTATTTTTTTTGCCAACCTGTGCACATTATACTCATTCTTTAAGAGTCTTGTAATACTTTACAATCTTTGTCCTTAAGAGTTTTATTTTTTTCAACTCCTTTGTTTATATGGTATTTCATTCCTATTCTACTTCTCTTTACTTCTTTGAGTTACAATTATTTGTATACTTGCCTTCCCCGTCTTCATGGATTATAAACACCTGTAGGATAAAAACTGTCTCTTACTATTCTATCTTTTTCATGTGGCACCAAACATAATGTTTTCTATATATACAGTTGCCCAATTGAAACTTGGGCTTTTTGTTTTCTAGAAATTTTTGGATATCCCAACCAAAAAAATATGTGTGTGTGTGTGCGCGCGCGTGTGTGCATATGCATGTGTATGTTTGTTTTTTAGAGAGTAATAAAGATTCAACTGGTTTAAGTCAATTATGCCTTTTTAGCTTATATCTTAATATTATTAATTGACGGCATAGCATAATTTAATGAGTTCAGCTTTTTGGTTGTGGTCATAGTGTATCCATACTAGCAAATGTTTAATACTATTAAAATATAATAACTTCAGTGGGTGGATGTATCTTACACTAGGAACAATAGAAAATATTATTTTGGTAATCTAACTTTCAAAGTTTAGGAAGGAAAATATTTTATATGAAAGCATTTTCATATACTGATAAATTAATATGGTTATTAAACCAAGTTCCCAAACCCTTCTACCTATCCCTTTGGTAAGAATCCATTTTCGTGGCTTTTATTAGAGAAAGGAAGAAGGAAATGACATGATGTAATGAGAAAATAAAGTGTCAGAACTTTAGTAATCAGTATTACCTCCAAGAGTTTGGGTATTTTAATATTTGTTTAATTATAATATAATTAAATATGCATATTATATATAAATATTCAAGACAGACATTTATATATAAGTTAAATATGTGTATTAAATTATATATGTGCATACATATGCATATATACTATCTATTTAAATATAATTTTGAAGCAGGCAAAATTAAAATACTATGGTTAGGCAGTTATGTAGTAGAAAAACTATAAAGAAAGTTGAGGGAATGAATGGTAAACACAAAAGTCAAGCAGTTTCCTTTAAGTATACTTGCTTTGTGGTTAAATTTTACATAAATACTTAATTAGATTAACAGCAGAATTGTGGATCTTTTAGAAAGTCATTTTATAAATGTAATCAATGTCTTTTCTCCAAATACTTTCCTAATGGGAAATTTGTATAAAAAAGACAAATATATATACATAAATATATATATTTATATGCACATATATACCACACACTTATAGAAACAAAAGTACTTATATCAAACAAAAATGTGACACAGTGCCATTATGGAAGTTGTAAGTTAGTGTTTATAGCCTCTACTTGATAAGACATTTTAAAGTTGCAAAGTAATTAAATTTTTCAAAATTAAGATTGTCTAACTAGTAACAATTCTTTTCCTCTACTGTCATTTGCTTTTATTTTTTGTCTGATTTTATTTTGTTTTAATGTCATTTTAAGTGTATGATTATCCCTTCTTTAATCAATATTTTAATTAAAAAGTGACTGTGGAAAATCCATTTTATGATCAGTTTTTTCATATATCCTTTTTCGTATATCCTTCCATTAACTATTGCTGTTTTAATTTTATACTTGTATTTAGAAAATTTTAGTCTATAGCATAGAAGACTATTCTCTCTATATATTGAATATGCATAAAATCTGTGTCCAAGATGAAAGTTAAATATATTTTGTTTTCTTTAATAAAATTCCTAAAATGTTTATCTGACTTAATGTAACTGGCATGCAGATAAAGGTCATATTTTCATATCATTACTTTCATTTAGTCTAGTTACATATGTGTTCTTTTGTGGACATCAATATTTGATGGTATAATTAACATCAAATGCACTTTCTTAATTTTTCAATGTAATGAACTTTATGGATTTTGAATATATTGAAAAATATTGTTAATACACCTACTAATTGTCTTTTTTCCATGTTTTGCAGCTAAACATTTACTTTTTTGGAGTTTAAAGTATGTCATTATGGCAAAGTTTCGAAGAAGGACTTGCATCATTTTGTCACTTTTTATTCTATTTATTATCTCTCTGATGATGGGTTTAAAAGCTCTAAGACCCAATACAACTACGTTTGGAGATCCTTTTGGACTTGACCTCCTTCCAGACCTTCGTCATCGAACTATTCACTTGGGGAAAACAGTTGATTCCCGAAAGAGTGACAGAGTCAACAGCGAAACACATACCAAGAGTTTAAAACGTGTCGAAATCACCATGAAACCTTCCAAAGCGTCTGAACTTAACCTGGAGGAACTGCAACCTCTCAATTATTATTTACATGTATTTTATTACAGTTGGTATGGAAATCCACAATTTGATGGTAAATATATACATTGGAACCATCCAGTCTTGGAGCATTGGGATCCTAGAATAGCCAAGAATTATCCACAAGGAAAACACAACCCCCCAGATGACATTGGCTCCAGCTTTTACCCTGAGTTGGGAAGTTACAGCTCTCGGGATCCTTCTGTCATAGAAACTCATATGAGACAAATGCGTTCAGCTTCAATAGGTAATTATTTTAACTATGTATGTGTTTATATCCTTTTCTCCATGGAACATTATATTTCTTTACATTGCTGTTAATAGTATTTTTATATTTTTAACTTACAAATTAAAATATTTTTAACTGGTCTTAAAAAGTCAAGTGACACTTTTTACATTGCTCTTAATTTTGAAGGATTTCTGAATATCTTGTTTTGATTGATTTATAATTTAATTATGTTTCTGAATTTTATTATGATTTATCTAAAATATGGTGAATTCTCCCACTTTAAGAATATTGTTCAATGATGTTTCTCAAAGATAGACACCTGTTTAAATATCACCCTATTTCAGAAGTAAAATATTTCTAGAGTCCAAAAAAATTCATTTTGCTTCCCTTGTTCAGTTCCACTCCCTTCCTAGGGAAACTATAGATCTGATTTCTGTCACTGGACATCAATTACGAATGGTCAATTAATTTTAAAAAATGAAATTGTCCAACCTTTCTTTATATGTCCATCTTGCTTCTTTTTCTCAGCATATTACCATATTTCTCAATATGGGGAAATATTCTGAGATTAACCCATGTTGTTAACTCCATCAGTAGTTTAATCATTTTTATTGCTAAGCAGTATTCCATAGTATAGTTATAGCAAATTTGTTTGTAAATTTACCTATTGATGGACAATTGGGTCCATTCACACCTCAGGCATATAGCATATAATTTGTTCTTGCTTTTTTTTGCATGTGTTTTTTTTTTTAAACTAGTTTGAAAAATGTCTCTTTTTAAAATTTCTGCATATGTTTCATTTATATAATATAATAATAATAGGATTGATTTGAAATATTTCATTTTGCTATTTTTCTTTTTGTCTGATCTGTTCTTTGTCCTTTTTCCCCTTTTTCTGACTTCTCTTGTATTGAATATGTTTAATATTCTGTTTTTTTTTTGAGAAGTGCATGGACTGGAAATCAAACTGGTCTCCCACATGGCACGCAAGAATTCTATCACTGAATTATCCTTGCACCCCCTATTTTTTTTTTAATATTCCATTTTATATGGCCTTTTGCTTATTAGATATATTTCCTCATTTTATTTTTTTTTCGGTGATTGCCCTAGAGTGTACAATATACACCTTTAACTTATCATAATCTACCTTCAATAGTATAATACCTTATATTTAGTTATAGTGTGAAAAACTTGCAACGGTAAATTTCCATTTTCTCCCTTTTTACTCCTTGTGCTAGTATTATAGTGCAGTTTAATATAGCCTAAGTTTTAAATTCTACAATAATATATTGTTATTTTTCTTTAATCAGTAAATTATTTAAAAAAAATTTTAGATAAGGAATGAAAAGTAATATTTATCACGTTTTACTACTTTATCGCTGTTCATTCTTTTGGTTAGATCTAGGTTTTTTTCTTCATCTGCTATCATTTTCCTTCTGTCTGAGCAATTTCCTTTGATAGCTTGTTCGTGTCTCCCTTTTACAAAAATTTCAGCACCTTCAATGTTGAAATTGACTTCCTGCTTTTGTTTCTGATGCAGTCAGCAGTTGTCCTTATTGTTATTCCCTCCTCACCCTCCACACTTCCTCTGCCCTTTCCTTGCACTCCACTTCCACATATATAGATAGATTCATTTTGTCCCACAGGTAAACAATATGAAAAAATATAAATTGGTGCCTGCAAATTCTTTAATTCATTGACATTCCCTTTGTAAAACCTACCTTTTTCAGTTCCTCAATCTTGTTAGTGCCTGTGGTAGTTAGGTTCTCATATCAGCTTGGACAGGTTCAGGTGCCTAGCTCTGTTGCTGTGGACATGAACCAATGGTACGTGAATCTCATCTGTTGCTGATTTCATCTGCAGTCGGCTAGGAGGCGTGCCTGCTGCAGTGAATGATGTTTGATTTAATTGACTGGTGCTTAAATGAGAGACTCAGCGTAGCATAGACCAAGCAGCTCAGCATACTCATCTCAGCACTCGTAGCTCAGCTCAGCCCAGGCCTTTGGTAAATGCAGAAAGATATCACCCCGGGAAAAGCTGTTGGAACCCAGAGGCCTGGAGAGAAGGCCAGCAGAGATCACACTGTGCCTTCCCATGTAAGAAAGAACCTCAGTCGAAAGTTAGCTGCCTTTCCTCTGAAGAACTAATGAAATAAATCCCCTTTTATTAAAAGCCAATCCATCTCTGGTGTGTTGCATTCCAGCAGCTAGCAAACTAGAACAGTTCCCTAGCAGTAGGACCAATAAGAAATTGGGTGCGCTTTTGTTTTCTAGCTTTACATAAAGATACAAAGTCATTGTGGAACTGATATATGTACAGAGAAATGCAGGGTTCTCTCATAAACAAAACACTATAGAGTTCTATGAATCTGTGTCAAAGCTTTATACAAGAAGGTAAAAGAAGTTACATAACTGGGTCTGTCCTCTATCCCACCCCTGTGGAGTAATTGTATTTTTTCAGTTATTTAAAAATCCAATTTTCAATATATTCTAGTATATGCTAATAAATTTTCTAGTTTTCTATGTATATTATGGGATAAAATGAGCTTTGTAAATTTTCAAACAGCTTTAATTGTGTGTGTACTGTGTACATGTGTCTCTTTGTCTTTACTTATTTACTTTTGAAAGAGGACCTTTTCAAGTGATTTTTTTTTCTATCTTTTACAAAGAATTTGTATCATTTTTAAGTAACTTGTTATCTCAAGACTGACTTGTCCTTTGTGGCTGAAAAACTAAGCTTTATTGACAGAGAAAATTGTTATTCTTGGAAGGTTTAATTTTCTTTATACAGATTGAACTGTATTCAATGAATGTTTTTTTTCCCCCCGCAGCTAGAAAGATTTTATCATTTTACTGTGATTATGAAGAACAGTTTCATTTTACTTTTAGTTTTTTCCTTTCCTAATGTTTATAAAGGCCTTTTGCCCCAATTCTTCATTTTCTATTATATATCATATGAGCATAAATTATTTCTAAATATTGTTGATAGTTCAGTTATTTTTCTTCTAAATGTTGACAGTTTCACAATGATACAAATATTTTAATTTTTGGTGAATTTTCTGCTGGGAAAAATAAACAACCAGTTGATGTCAATAAAAGTGACAACATTATAATTCATCTATGAATAAAGAAATTATTTCTTAATCAGTTTAATATTGAGTTATATTCATTATTATTAGGCAGAGAATAAGTTGTCTGTAAAGATGCTGAACGAAAAACACTGTTTTAATCCATGGAGTTGACTTGCTGACTCTGGCATTTTTGAATTGAAGATGATAGTAAATGAAGGTTATTTACATTGATTTATAGTTGAATATGCTTTGACTTCATCTTTAGCATTCTTATTTTTCCTTTGCTTTATTTGTCCTTTTTATTCTTAAATTTAATTGTTGCATGAAGTAATTATACTGTTATTTCATAGAGTAAAAGCCAGTTAATTTTCTGCTTTTAAAATTATAAGTACTATGTGTGTAAACCCTAATGGTCCAAAGATTTCTTACCTACAAAAGGATGACAGAATTATAATGAATATTGATATTGTATTTAAATTCCAATTATTATATTAATGGAATTTATCAGGTAGCATATAGAAACCTTTACTAGATTTGCACCTCTTCAGGTCTCATGTCTTTTTCTTTTATCACATCATTGTTTATTCATCACCATTATCATTTTTAGAATATTGGCATCACTCCAGAGAAAGAAATAAAAACAAAAAAGAAAAAAGAAAAAACTCAGACATCCCATACCTCTTACCCCTCCCTCTCATTGACCACCAGTATTTCAATCTAATCAATTTTTTTTTACTTTTGTTCCCCTCAATTATTTATAAATTTTTATCCTTATTTTTTTATCCTTGTTTTTTTTACTCATCTCTCCATACCCTGGATAAAAGCAGCATCAGACACAAGGTTTTCACAATCACATGGTCACATTGCAAAAGCTATGTATTTAAATAATCATCTTTGAGAATCAAGGCTACTGGAACACAGTTCAGCAGTTTCAGGTATTTTCCTCTAGTCACTCCAATGCCTTATAAACTAAAAAGGGATATCTATAATGCCTAAGAGTAACCTCCAGGTTAACTTCTCAACTCTGAAATCTCTTAGCCAGTTTCACAATGATGTAAATATTTTAATTTTTTACATCATTTATTTTGTCTCATTTCTTTCTCCCCCGTTTTGGCCACAAAGGCTTTCTCATCCCATGATTCTGGGTCCTAATTCATTCCTGGGGTCCTGTCCCACATTGCCAGGGAGATTTACACCCCTGGGACTCATGTCCCATGTAGGGGCAGGGTAGTGAGTTCACCTGCTAAGTTGACTTAGAGAGAGAGGCCACATGTGAGCAACAAAAGAGGTTCTCTGGGGGTAACTGTTAGGGCTAATTATAAATAGGCTTTGCTTCTCCTTTGCAGAAATGAGTTTCATAGGAGTGAACCCCAAGATTGAGGGCTCAGCTTATTAAATTGGTTGTCCCCACTGCTTGCAAAAATATAAGGAACTCCCCAGTTGGGGGAAGTTTAATATTTCCTCCTTTCTCCCCAGTCCCCCAAAGGAACTTTGCAAATATGGTTTTATTCTCTGGTGAAATTAGTCTGGAATAGATCAGAACAGCATACTAAACTGTACAACCCAACAGGATCTCACGCCCTATTCAAGAGTCCATGTAATTATGGTGTTCAAATAAACTGACCATACAAGTTAAATTAGATAATGTACTACCCTAAATATAAATTTTTCACCAAATAAACATTTCTTCCTTTGGTCTCACAGAAGTTTAAGTTTTAAAATACGAACCATATCATCCTTTACCCTGTGTTCTGATTTGCCTTAGTCCTATCCAGATCAACTTCATTCATATCTCTAGTCAAAGTCTGATCATTTTTTCAACTTTTTTAGCAGTTGCTGTATGGAGTAATGCTAACTCTGAGTCTTGGTTGTCCCATAAATACCCTAAATTTCAGGGAACGATCAGATTATTCACAGATAGCTTAATATCTCAGAATTTAGAAATAACAGTTGCAAACCCTGAACATTTGTGACTGCTGTAAAAGCTTACAGTCTAGAACTGTTTACAGTAGACCTCAATCTGATAACCCATGCTCTCAACTTCACTTCTCTGAGTTTGTATATTATAATTGGTCTGCCAGAGTGAGGCATGATAATATTTTTCTTTTTGTTTCTGTCATTTCATTCAGCATACTGTACTTAAGGTTCACTAACCTAATTGCATGCTTCACAACTTCATTCCTTCTTGAATCCTCTCAATACTCTGCTGTATGTATACATTCCCTCTTCCATCCCTCTGTCGTTGTACCCGTAAGCTGCCTCCATCCATTGTAATTGCAAACACTACTGCCAGAAACACCATTGTGCAAATGTCCATTCTTGCCCCCACTCTCAGTTCCTCCATGTATATACCTAGCAACGGAATTGTAGGATCATATAGCAGCCCCACCCCTGGCCTCCTGTGTAACTACCACACTGCCCTCCGGAAGGGCTGCACCCCCTGAGCTTCCCTACCAACAGTGAATATGTATATCTTTCTCCACATTTTCACTCGCACTTGTTTTTCTCAGTTCATTTTTAAACAGTTTTATTCACAATCATACAATCCAACCTAAGTAAATAGCCACACCTTCACCACCATAAAGTATATGAAGACATTTCCTTTTTTTCTGCAAAGAATCCATACCCCTTCCTCTATATCCCCCACCTGTTGATATTTAGTTTTGTTACATTCAGTGAAGGCATATCACAATATTACTGTTAACTGTAGACCCTAACTTGCATTTATTGTACTTTTTCCTATATATCATCCCATTTTCAGTACCTTGCAATGTTGACAATAATTTGTTCCCCCTCATGCAACAATGTTTTTATATTTGTACATTTAATCATTGTCATTATCCGTTCTATTATACCATCTCAGTCTTTATATCTTTCCTTCTGGTGTCATACATGCCCCAGCCCTTCTCCCTCATACATACTCACATTCAGCTTCATTCAGTGTACCTATATTATTGTGTTACCATCAAATAGTATTGTGCTATCCATTTCTTAATTTTTACAATCAGTCTTATTTCACATTCTATATTCCTTTAGCACCAAATGTATAATCTCTACCCTCTTTCTGTCTCCTGATAACCTATGTTCTTAACTTTAAAGTTCACTCATTAACGTTAGTTCATATTAGTGTGACCAGACAGTATTTGTCTTTTTTGTTTCTGGCTAATTTCAGTCAGCATAATGTCCTCAAGCCTCTTCCATGTTGTTTCATGCTTCATGACTATTGTCTTACAGCTGCATAACATTCCATCATATGTATATACCACCATCTGCTTAACCGTTCCTCTGTTGATGGACATTTGGGCTGTTTCCATCTCTTGGCAGTCATGAATAATGCTACTATAAATATCAGTGTGGAAATGTCCATTTGTGTCCTTGCCTTCAGTTCCTCTGAATATGTAGTAGTAATAGGATTGCTGCATCATATGGTAATTCTATACTTAGCTTCCTGAGGAACCACCAAACTGCCTTCCAGAGTGGCTGCACTGTTCTACATACCCAACAACAGTGAATATAAGTGTGCCTCTTTCTCCACATCCTCTCCAGCAGGTGTCATTTCCTGTTTTTTTATAAAGGCCATTCTAGTGGGTGTGATCTCATTGTGGTTTTCATTTGCATTTCCCTAATAGCCAGTGAAGTTGAGCATCTTTTCATGTGCCTTTTAGCCACTTGTATTTCCTCTTCTGAAAAGTGTCTGCTCATATCTTTTGCCCATTTTGTAATTGGGTTGTTTGTCTTTTTGTTGTTGAGTTGTAGAATCTCTGTATATTCTGGATACAAAACCCTTATCCGATATGTTGTTTCCAAATATTGTCTCCCATTGCTTAAGGTGGTTTTTTTTCCCCACTTTAGTCTAATATGGCAGCTGATATAATTTTGAAATGTTGGGGCCAGCCTTGCATTCTTGGAAGAAACCTCACTTACTTATGCTTTATTACCCCTTTCATATTTTGCTAAATTCTGTTTGCTAATATTGTTAAAGGATTTTTATTTGTGTCTATGTTTATGAGGGTTATTGGCCTGCAATTTTCTTTCCTAGAAATGTCCTTCTCTGGTTTCATTATTAGAGTAATGATGGCCTCTTAAAATTAGTTGAAAAGTCTTCCCTATTCTTCTGTTTCCTAGAAGAGATTGTATAGCATTGGTATTATTTCCTTCCTACATGTTTGATAGAATTCACCAGTGAAACCATCTGGGCCTGGTATCTCATTTTAACTACAAGTTCAATTTCATTAGCAGATATAGGACTATCCAGGTTACTTCTTTCTTCTTGAGTTTTAGCGGTTTTTGTCTTTCTAAGGATATGATCCATTTAATCTACTTTGTCAGATTTATGGGCATAATGTTGTTTGTATTAGTCTCTATTATCCTTTTGAAGTCTGAGGAGTTCCTATGGTTGTTGGTACTTTCATTCCTATTATTAGTAATAAGCTTTTTTCGTTTGTTTTTCTTTATCAGTTTGTCTAGAGGTCCAAGAATTTATTAATATTATTGATTCTTTTAATGAATCAGCATTTGGCTTAATTGATTTTCTCTATTTTTCTCATTTCAGTTCCGTTGATTTCTATTCTTATCTTTTTTATTTCCTTGCTTCTCCTAGCTTTGGGTTTAATTTGCTTTTCTTTATCTAGTCTTAATGCACTTAGTATAGTGATTTGAGACTCTTCTTAAATGATAGCATTTAGTTTAATACATTTTCCTCTGAACAGATTTCACTGAGAGTTACTCTTTGACCTGTGTGTTAATTAGAATAGTTTAAGTTCTACATATATGGGATATTTTCCAGATATCTTTCTACTGTGATTTCTAGTTAATTCAATGTGGTTAGAGAATATACTTTTTATGTTTTCCATTATTTAAAATTTGTTAAGGTTTATTTTACGGCCTTCCTTGGTGAATGTTCTACATGAACTGGAAAAGAATATGTGTCCTGCTGTTGTTGAATGGAGTTTCTTATACATATTAATTAGGTCAAGTTCTTGATAGTATTATTCAGATCTTTTCTATCCTAGCAGATTTTCTGTATTCTATCAATTACTGAGAAAGGATTATTAGAATCTCCAGGTATAATTGTAGATTCATCTATTTTTCCTTTTGGATCTGTCAGTTTGTGCTTCATATATTTTGAGGCTCTAATGTTAGGTACATGTACATGTAAGATCCTTTGTTTTATGGTACATCCTTCTTTATTATTGGTAGTATTCTTTGTTCTAAAATCTACTTTGATGTTAGTATAACTACTGCAGCCTTCTTTATTAGAGTTTGGCTGTTTTTTTATTTTCTACACTTTTACTTTTAACTTATCAATGTCTTTATACTTAAGGTGTTTTTTTTTATACATAGCATATGGTTGGTCCTTACTTTTTCAATCCAGTGTTACAATTTTGTCTTAAAATTGTTGTGATTAGAGCATTTTAGCTTAATATTATTATTGATATGATTGGATTGGTTAATACCATCTTGCTAAATGCTTCCTATTTATTCTATCTATTCTTTGACTCTTTTCTTTCCTAATTCTGTTATCTTTTGGATTTATAGAGCAATTGTTATGATTCAATTTAGTCTCTATTATTTGTTTATTTAAAACATTTTGCTTTCATTTTTTTCAGTTGTTAACCTAGGGTTTACCAAATATACCAATTAGAGTCTACTTACAAAGAATGTACTATTTTATATGTAATAGACAGACTTTACAATATATTATTGAATCTTCCCTCCCATACATATTGCTATTGTTATCTTACAGTCTTCTAGTACATAGGATACTATATGGTACTAGAAGTTACCATATTATTGTTGGTATAAACCAAAGCTTGACTGAGGTATTTTCTGTAAGGTGCCAGAGTAAATTATTTTTGGCTTTACAGGCCACACCGTCTCTTTTCAACTATTCATGTCTGCCACTGAAGTGTGAAAGTGGCCTTAAATAATATGTAAACAAAGGTATAGCAGATTTGTCCTGAAAAGGTCAAGATTTGATCTATAGGCCGTAGTTTACTAGCCACAACTCTAATTTTGATTTTTTAATAGCATTTAAAAGTAAGAGGAACTGGATCTTATTTTTTCCATTAGCTTATTCCATTTCCAGCATTTCACACTTTTTTGTATATGTAGATTCAAGTGTACATCGAGTATCATACTCATTTTGCCTGAAAATTTCCTTTTAACATTTCTTGTAGTACTAAAATTTTTGCATTGAAGTCTGTTTGCAATGAAGTCTTTCAAGTTTTGTCTCCTTTATTTGTGAGTGGTATTTCATCTGTTATATAATACTGTATGGCATGTGTGGGGATTTTGTGTTTTTTGTTTCTTTCTTTTCTTTTGGAACACTAAAACTACAACTGCATTATCTTCCATGGTTTCTGATGAGAAGTCTGATGTAATTTTTAAAAATCTCTTTATTTTTAATTTTTTATATTTTCTATTCATATCTGTGTCTCTCTCTCTTTTGTCTCTGACTCCTTCAAGATTTTTTTCTTTATTTTTGATTTTTAGCAACTTGAATACCATGTGTATATCTTGAAAACCATAAATATATCTCCATATAATTAGGCTTTGAATGAAATAATCTCAAATATTCTTTCTCTAGTTAGTAATTTCTGTGCAGGCATTATGTTTTTCACACCTATTTGTAATTTATCAACAGTAAGTAGGGACTACAGGGAAAAACTATGATACTGTAATTTATTTTACTTCTTATGAATCTTCTTTTAAAAGATATTGATTTCTGATGATGGTTTTGTGCCGATTTGATAAGATTTATGTACCCTAGAAAAGCCATGTTTTAATCCTAATCCCATTGTATAAAGGTAGCTGTTTCTTCTAATCCCTATTCAGTACTGTATGTTGGAAACTTTAATTGGCTTGTCTCCATGAAGATGTGACTCAGTCAGTGTGAGTATTAAACCTGATTAAGTGGAGACATGTCTCCATCCATTCCAGGTGGGTCTTGACTGGTATTACTGGAATCCTTTAAAAGAAGGAGCACTTTGGAAAAAGCTAGAGAACAATAAAAGAGAAAGCTACGAGATTCAGAGAGAGCAGAGAACGACTTAGCCACAAGAAACAGAGAGTCCACCAGCCAGGGACCTTTGGAAATGAAGAAGGAAAATGCCTCCCAGGGAGCTTCATGAAAGGAAGCCAAGAGAGAAGGCTAGCAGATGGCGCCATGTTCGCCATGTGCCTTTCCAGATGAGAGACAAACCCTGAACTTCACTGGCCTTC
Source organism: Tamandua tetradactyla (assembly GCF_023851605.1). Taxonomy (NCBI): domain Eukaryota; kingdom Metazoa; phylum Chordata; class Mammalia; order Pilosa; family Myrmecophagidae; genus Tamandua; species Tamandua tetradactyla. Next base: position 152,895,205 of record NC_135331.1, read on the forward strand.
TTAAATCAAGGCACCTTTCCCTGGATGCTGTAGATTGGACATTTATAGACACTTGCTTTAACTGAGACATTGCCACAGCCTAAAAACTGTTAACGTGCAACTTATTAAATTCCCCTTTTTAAAAGCTGTCTATTTCTGGTTAATTGCATTCCAGCAGCTAGCAAACTAGAACAGACTTCACAAAAACTGACTATGGTAAGGAATGAAACCACTATATGTAATCTGTAAGTAAGTTAATAAAAACAACCTTTTCATAAAAATGTTTCTTTTTTTATTGTGAACTATTTGATATATACTCTGCTCTTTAAAAACAAAATACGTGTATTCATTACCATTTCTGTCTTTTCTTCTTCTTTTTTTCTTTTTTTGGTCTTTTCTGTTAGGTGTACTAGCGCTGTCTTGGTACCCACCTGATTCAAGTGATGAAAATGGAGAACCTACTGATGATTTGGTACCAACTATTTTGGACAAAGCTCATAAGTATAATATAAAGGTATTTTCTTTTATTTCCAAATTATACATAGGTTAATTTTTTAGGTAAGCGGAGAATAATGACCATTTTGGATTAGTCATTTTAATTCAAAACTTTATCTGAAAATAACAAACTTTTTTTTAATGATACTGTATTTATTTCATAAGGAAACTGTCTATAATTTATACGAGTTGCAAACCTTGACTTCTTCAAAATTTGAGATTATTCACTATTTTTTAACCATGTTTTACACTAATCTATTGAATATTTAGCAGAAAAGAAAGAGGAATGAAATGTTTTGTGAAAATAAAACAGAAATTAGTAAAGATTTTATATGTTAAAGATCTACTGAAGATAGAGTTCAATCATGTGACTAAGTATTTATAAAGTAGTTAGAAAATAGACTTACTAAAAAATTTGTCAAAATCCAATTTTCATTTGTCCTAACACACATATACTCTACTGTATTTATAAAATGCAGATAAAAGTATCAAGACAACTGTTAGACCATGCATATTCTACCCAGTTATTAAGAAATGTTATATATAAGGGAGAATTTCTCACAACATGAGATTTTATTGATTTATTTCAGAAATTATTTAAAATATCTAACTAAAACTGCAAAGGAAAATGTTATACTGACAAGCAAAAGAATACACATTGTGTTTCAAATCCAAGGGTACATTTAAAAAAATTGATTTTAATAGATTCACAGAAATAATAACTGTAAAGTCTGCCTTCACTAGCCATACTCACTACAACCCAAAGTCCCCAATTAAGGCCATTTAAAAAATATTAAAACATTAAACATTTTCATTGTAATTTATGGGACTGGAACTTACCTTAAAAAGAAAATCAAAACTGAAATCTCATGTGATGCAAAAACAAATAGCACTTTAGAAAACTGCATTATCAACACTACTGGGATATGGAATTTTGCCAAAGCTCTATTGTAAAAGCAAAATTTATAATATTAAATTAGAAACCAACAAGAATGGACGATAAGTCAACTAAGCCGCCATACAAATGCTTGAAAGAAACCAATAATAACAAAATAGACTAAATGAAGTAGTAGGAAGAATTCATAAGAATGAAATAAGTTAATTAAATAGAATGCAAAGCTTCATCAGTAGTCTGGGTGAATTAATCATGATTTTCTCAACTTTGGAAAGAAAAACACAATAGACAAACTGACAAAACTAAAAGAGAGAGAGAAATAGATATCAAAAATCAAAAGGAAAAATGCCTATAGGTAATAAGAGAGTTTAAGACTTTATATTAGCATATTTGAAATATACAAAAAATGGGCAGTTTTAAAGAAAACTCAAAAAATGTTAATTTTTTGTACAGAAAGAGATTTAAAAATATAAATTGGCTAATTACCCTAGGAAAAAATTAAAAAGTAAATGAACATTTATTGTCCCTGAAACGCCATATTTTACCTATCAGTTCTATTCAGTTTTTGAGGAACTATTGATTTTTGTGATACTGAAATGCAGTGGAACATGAACTTATCCTGTGTAACAATTTACGCCAAAACTTGGCAGCTTAAAACAACAAACATTTATAATCTCGAGCAATTTCTAAGGGTTAGGAATCTGGCTGTGGCTTAACTGGGTGAATCTGGTTCTGTTGAGTCAAGGTTAGCTACAAAATCCATTTCCAAGTTCTCTCCTGTGGTTGTTGACAAGCTTCAGTTCCTTGCAGCTGTTGAATTGGAGATTTCAATTTCTTGCCATGTGGACCTCTCCACAGGGTGCTGAGTCTCCTTGAGACATGGCAGTTAACTTCTGCAAAGAAAGGATCCAAGAGGGAGAGAGTCTGATAAAGAAGCTGGAGTCTCTTTTTGACCTAATCTTGGGAGTAAGGTGCTATCACTTCTGCCCTGTGTAAGCATGGTGGGTACAGTGCAGGAGGGAATGGCACCTGGGTGTGCATGAATAGCAGGAGATAAGGATCACTAGGGCCGTCTAGGAGTCTGGCTATCATAGAAACTTTCAAACTTTTTCTATAGTTATATAGAAATATCAGGATATAGCACAATCCTGGTCCAAAACTAAAAAAAGATACGCAAGAAAGAGATTTATGAGCTACTATAAAATTACTAAAGAAAACAGATACAAAATTACTAAAGAAACCTTAGATAAGAAGTGTTCATATCAGGAATCTCAGAATGGTTTCCATAGTATGAAATCTGAATCCAAATTGCCTGGATTCAAATCCTGGCTCAACTCCTTACTATGTTATGTGTTCCTTGTGCCTCAGTTTGCTGATCTCTGTGATGAAAGTAGTAGCAAAACCTTACCTCACAGAATGGTTATAAGGATTACAGGTGGTAATGTAGGTAAAACGCTTAGATTAGTATCTAGCATGGAGCAAGCACTATGTAAGTGTTAAGTGAAAATGAAACTTCACTGATTAGTTAAAAGAGATAAAAACATGAGCATCTTAATGGGTACTGAAAATTTATGAAAAAACAAACTCATTACTAGTAAAACTCTTAATAACCAAAGAACAAGACTGTTCTTTACCTGGATAAAGTGTATCTTTTATAAACCTATATCAAATATCATCTTTCATGCCCCCTAAATCAAGAAGATCTAAGAAGAATGCCCTGTGTTATCAGAATTATTCAGTACTATTATGGAGACTCTAAAACAGAGCAATTTTGACTCAAAAAGACAAAAAGGAAAACAATCCTAGTAAAAATATTGTTATTTGCAAATGGTAAATACCTAGAAAATCTATGAAAATTGTCTAAAAATCTATTCTAAAAAAATGGGTGTAGTAATTGGCTGAAAAAATCATAAATCAGAATGATTCCTATATTAAAGCAAAATAAAATCATCAGGAAAAAAATGGGGAAAAAAGTACATTGAAATAACATAGCTGTAGGTATGTGAAAACATAGCATTTTGTTGAAAGATATGAAAGACTTGCATAATGGAAAAACATAATTTGATGGGAAGATTCAAAATTGCAAAAGTGACCATTTTCCTCAAACGTGTATCTATTTTATATAACATAATTTGTGAATGTAATGCAATCTTAGTTTAAAATCTCAATAAGATTTAATGAGGCTAATCCCTAGGTTTGTATATATGTCAAAATTAAGTAAGCCTTTTTAAAAAAATGTTTATTAATGAGGGAAAAGCATCTTATTTTTTTCAAGCTTATTTTCTCTTTCTTAAAAGTTTCTGCCTAGTTTGAGCATCTGTTATTTCATGCACTAAAATGTAAAACCCTTTATTTTCACCTTGTTTTTTTAATTAAAATTTTAGGTTCAGTAATTATATATAATAACCAGTCATGACCACCAGAATGGCTAAAATTAAAAAGATTGAGGGTGCATGGGTGGTTCAGTGGTAGAATGCTCGCCTTGCATGCGGGAGACCCGGGTTCAATTCTCGGACCATGCACCCCCCCCAAAAAAAAATGGTTGATAATGATGACAAGGATATAAAATCATTTGTAACACTCATACACTGTTGCTGGGAGTGAAATTGGTACAACCAATCTGGAAAACTGTTTCGCAGATTTTACTAAAACAACATAATATGATACCTAACACCAAGCAGTTCTTCTCCTTAATATATTCTCAATGGAAATGCTTACATGTGCTCTTGAAAAAGATAAGTAGTAGAATGGTCAAAATAGCAGTGTGATTCTATTTCTGTAAAATTCAAAAATAAAGCCCAGTGTATGCTATTAAAGGTCAGGAGAGTCTAGAAGAGGGCATGAGGGCACTCTTCTGCAAAGGAGTACTGGAAATGTTGTTTCTTGATCTCATTTCAGGTTACATGGGTTCATTTAATTAAGTTGTATACCTATGATATCTTCACTTTTCCTATATGTATAATTAAAAAAAAAAGTACTATTTACAATAACAAAGTATATAAGGTTTCTAGGAATAAATAAATATAATAAAGATGTTTGTAGTCATGTGGATAGCTAGTTTTTTTTTTTTCCCCAACTTTATGTATAAATCACATCTCATACTACGGTTTATCAACATCCATTATTTATTTGGTCTATGGCCTTAGAGTTTTCATTATATCTGATTCTCAGACTAAAATGCATTAGATTTTAGACCATGTGGAACAATTGCATGTGGTATATACATGGTTCTCAGCATAAAAAAAAAAGATTTCTCAATTTCATTTGAAATTTGTTATACTTTGCATGACTTCTCTCCCTTTCCCCCTTTTTGTCTTCTTGTACCTAAATAAATAATGTGAATTTATACAAACAACTTGGTGACTGTTACCCAAATGGAATAAATATGTAAGGCCTAGAATTTAATTGGACTACTGTCCAAGTGTGCATGGAATGCATTCATTCATTCACTCATTCATTGCCTGCTGTGTGCCAGATGCTGTGTTCTAGTTGCTGACAGTTATTAAGAAGAATAAGATATTTTCTCTGTTCTTAAGGGACCTTGTAATTTACTGGAGGTCACAGACAAGCACAAATAATAGCAAGAAGAAAAAAGTACAAAATATGGTACCGCATAGGTGTGGGAAAATCTTCCTCATTCTTGTTGTGGAGGAGGGTGGAAGGTGTGCAGGGATGAAAATGGGGAATAGAAGCATTGGAGAAGAAAAAAATAATGATCAGATTTTCACTTAGAGACTGGTGAGGTCATCACTAAAGGCATGAAACGGGGAGTGTGGGGGAATATTTATATAAGCTTCATTCCCTAAAGATAATGTAAGTATTTAGTTTTATGTATAGTATCCTATAATTAAGCTTATTTTAATTGGTCTAATAGAGTTTTCCAAAAGGAAGAGAGAAATGCTGATTAGATTACATCATTAATTAAACCTGTAATTTTATTATAATTAAAAAGTTAGAAATATATAAGGAAAAAATTAAATGATGTTATATATTTACAGTTAATGGCTTTTCTAATTTGCTACAAATAGTGATCTGCATTTTCAAAGAATCAAGCCATTTATAGTTTGCAGCTTTAAAAGCAAATTCATTTTTAAATGTAGTTTCCTTTATGTATAAAATGGAAACTAATTTAGAACATGCAACCCTACATCTGAAGGAAGAATAACCCAAGGTAACATAAGAGAATGAAAATAGCTACACCCTTGCCAGTCTTTCTTTCAATTGTAGTTAAAAATCAAATACCAGCACCACTGAAAAATCTGACTGCTCTGGTAATGCTAATGATATACTGCAGAAATGAATTTTTGACTTTAGTTTGTTACTGGTAAAGATTTCCTTTGTGTAATATTACCATAATCTTATTTTATTGAAAGTAGGGAATGCTATTTTTACTAAATTCTAACTGGCCCTAATATAATGAGTCTGTCAAAATTAGTAGCACTATGATTAATGCAAAATACATTTCACTATATTTGGGTAATTGAAAATGAAGTCATTTTGTGTAAGTGGCTTAAAAGTCTCTAGTTCCATTAGTATTTCATAATTAAAATTAAAACAATGTCGTTAAGTTTACGACGTTGCCATAATTATTTTTGATTGTTGATAAATCTGTGAAATAGGATTAAAAGTGAAAATCCTAATATCTTTGTTTTATAAATCTTAAAGAATTGCCATTAAGGGAAATATCATCTGTACTATCTATATTACTAGTTAGAAGAGGCATACAAAATGATTTTGCTAGCCATACCTTAATGTATGTATAGCTAATTATTTAAAAAATTAGTTAACTCTTCTGTGCACAGTATTTTTAAAATATTTTTGGTACTCCTTTCTACTGTTGTACTAGAGATATTATGTAAACCATATCAACATATCGGAAACTTAAGCATTCTGAAAATTATTTTCCTTTATAGTACTAGTGGGTTTTATTTTTTCCAGTAGATTTGTTATAAATTCTTTTATTTCTAGTACAAATTAAATTTAGATATTTTTAAATTGCTGTTTTAATGATATTGTACACGTTATCATTTTTCAGAAATGTGTTATTGACTCCATTTAAACATAAACTTATTGGAAACACCTGAAACATCCCAGATATTTCTGGATCATGTTTTGTTTTAACTTTTGCAAAAAGAAAGATATGTCTAAATATAGAATATGTTCCTATATATCCTGGGTGACCTTAGGCAATTTACTGAACCTATCTTAGCTTTGATTGCCTTAGTTGGAAAATGGAGATAACGAAAATAACTATCTTACAGAGTTGTTATGAAGATTAACTGAGATAATAAGTATAAAATTTTTAGCACAGTAATTAGCAGAGAAAGTTCTTAATAAATGTTACATCATTAGAATTCTCTGGTCACTTCTGTGTTCAATAAGTATTCATCTTAAATTAAGGTTTTAAATCAGTCACTGTATAAAAATATGGCATATACTTTCATTTTTATTTTTACATGATAGATAATTTTCCTCTAATAAAATTTTTTGTATGTTTCAGGTCACTTTTCACATAGAACCATATGGTAATCGAGATGATCAAAGCATGTACACAAATGTCAAGTACATTATAGACAAGTGAGTCTCTTCTGTGTTCTTAATTGCTATTATATGATTCATATGATAATTACTTTTAGAAAAGAACATTTAAATTATATTTATGGGATTTTAATGATTTATGATCTGGCATATTTAATAAAATGAATTTAAACTGTTTTTGTAATAAATGTTACAATCATTTAGGGAAACATTTCAGAAATTCCTTACTGTTCACTTTCCGTATGTAAAAAGATTGCTATTTTTACTGTTTTACATTTTTAGTACACTATTATGATTTCTGTCATATTGACATTTTAAATTGATTTATCTTTTAAATCTTATGACTATAGAATTTTGTCTTTTAGATAAAAATTTTGTGTTTATACAAGAGAGCCACCCCAGCTCTCTTTTGGTTACCATTTGCATGCAATGTCTTTTTTGAATCCTTTTCACATTCAATCTATTTGTGTCTTTGGATCTAAAGTAAGTCTCTTGCAAACAGCATGTAGTAGGATCAGTTTTCTTATCCATTTTGCTAATTTCTGCATTTTAATTGGAGAATGCAGCAAGAGCAAGTAAAAATGTTACAAAAATTTCCTACTGTCTATAAATTGCTTTTTTTTCCTGATTCAGCATTTGTTTGGTTGCAGTAACTCTTTGACCATTTTTCAGAATTCTGACAAAGTTGGTTCTGACGGTTTCTGCCTCTTTCATTGTTTCTTTAGAGGAATGGGTGTTGGACCTGCCTACTCCACCATTTTGCTGACTCCAGTTGTGAACCACTTTTATAGCCAAGGGCCTACATTTAATGTTTTCACTTATATTTAGTCTAATTACAAGAAAAAATTATTAATGCAGCTTCATTTTACTAAAGGATTTTACTGATAATGATCTGTGGCAGATGCTGTACTCTGACAAAGAAACATGTCGGCAACAGTGGGACGTTTATTACTGATTTTTAAAAACATAATTTTTATATTCCTGTGGAAAATAATGGGCTTTTATGACATTAGACATCATTTGTAAACTTCAGTAAGAGATCATTGATTTCCACTTTGGTGATGTCCTGATGTAGCCAGTATCTCATTTTCCAATGTATAAAATTAAAATGCATTTTTAATGATTATACTTATATAACTTATTCCCCAAAGAAGTTGAACAGTGTATTTAAATTGCTCGGATAACCTTCCTTTTCAGTACATCAACAGTTTTTGTCTGTGGCAAATGAGTTGTGAATACTCATTTCACTTTTACATATGTTTGCATTCTAGATATGGAAATCATCCAGCCTTTTACAGGTACAAGGCTAGGACTGGCAAAGCTCTTCCTATGTTTTATATCTATGACTCCTACATTACAAAGCCTGAAAAATGGGCCAACCTGTTAACAGTCTCAGGGTCTCAGAGTGTTCGCAATTCTCCTTATGATGGATTGTTTATTGCGCTTCTAGTAGAAGAAAAGCATAAATATGAAATTCTTCACAGTGGTTTTGATGGAATTTATACATATTTTGCCACAAATGGCTTTACTTACGGCTCATCACATCAGAACTGGGCTGGCCTAAAACACTTCTGTGATACCTACAACTTAATATTTATCCCAAGCGTGGGCCCAGGATACATAGATACAAGCATCCGTCCATGGAACACTCACAACACTCGGAACCGAGTCAATGGCAAGTATTACGAGGCTGCTCTGAATGCTGCACTCCAGGCCCGCCCCAGCTTAATCTCTGTCACCTCTTTTAATGAGTGGCATGAAGGAACTCAGATTGAAAAAGCCGTTCCCAAAAGAAACAGTCATACAGTATATTTGGATTACCGGCCTCACAAACCAAATCTTTATCTAGAACTAACTCGCAAGTGGTCTGAAAAATACAGTAAGGAGAGAGCAATTTATGCATTAGATCACCAGAAGCCTATTTCTTAATATTATTGATTAAAGTTTAACTATTGAAGTCACCAAATTTCAATACATTCCTTTTGTTTTGAGTTATGGAATGAAAACTGTCGAACTCTGTATGTACTGTTACTGTTCTCTTTGATAAATACATGCACTTTTCAGAAGAGATAATATTGTCGTTGGCACCCTTCACGATGTTGCCCTGAGGAAATATCTGAGAGAAGAGTTGTGCAAACAACATTCCCTATCATGTGATTTGCTGTATTTCTGACTGATACTGAAATTCTGCTTCGATGGCAATTTAATTTTGATTTTGCAGTAACTAACCGCCTATGTTATCATACAGTTAAATCCTCCTTGTGTTCTGGGCCCAAAGAAATAGGACTGTGTGTGTGTTTGGTGTATCTATATAGGTTAAAGACTGTAAAAAACTAATGATTTTGTGATAATGTAAATGCCTCATTTCTAATATTTTTTCCAGTGACTGAGTCATCCTTATTGTATTAGTGCTCAGGCTTTGGATAACTCTCCAATGACAAAATTCTTATGAAAGCTAAAATTATATATCTTAAACCATACTGTGAGCCATATTATGTTAGTAAGTTCTGCTATTTTTGCAGCACAATATGTATCATCATTTGCAGATTTTTGGAAACATATAGCACGCTACCTTTTCACACATTTAGAATTTCTGTTTTATTATGCTGAATTCCAGATTTTAGATGTCATGGAAAGTATTTTCATAGAGGTCAATGATTGTTTATCAGTTATTAGGAAAACATAATTGTTTCACAATTATTATAAAGGTGTAATGCCTAAAATGTTCAGTCATCTTTTTTAGGATACCCTGTCAATCTTTAACGTTTAATGTTGATCAGATACCAACTGTTGCATAAGGAAGAAAATAATCACTAGAATGGATTTTCTTCTTAAAATATTTCAAGTTATTTTTAAAAAGTCTTACGGAAAATTTGCTTACCATTTTAGACTTCAGAGATGTGGAACTGAAAATTCTTTCATGTCCTTTAATATGGCTCTTGAAGTTTGACTGTTAAGTTACATTTAATAATGATGATATTATTCATTTAAAAGTCAATACTCTAAAATCTTGTATGTGATAACATTCATATCACAAAATTTTATATTCTCATAGAACCTTTCAGGTTGAAACACTTCTGGCCAACAATTGTGCATGTATTATGACAAATTAATCATTTATATGCTAAAGATGAATCTCTTTTACTGTTAATACTAGTGAATAATAAAATGTACTCTAATATAGTTAATATTTGTAACTGTAATTACAGTAAGACATCTAATATACATGCTATTACAAAAAATTTCTTAGTTAATTCTTTTAAAGAGAAGCATAGGAAAATGTTAAATAATAATGCATGTAATTTTTCAGAGCATAAAGGTACTCATTAGAAACATAAATTAACACCGGAATTTATCATAAAATGTCCCATCAAATGAAATTCATTTTTAAGCAGAGGTTTTGACTAAAATAGCATACCTTTGAAAACCAGGATGATTAATATTAATCTCGAAATTTGCCATTCCTCAGAGAATGACCAGACCACTGGAAATTAGCACACTAGTAATAATCTGATTACTTCCCAGGGAAAACTTTATCCCATAGAATAAATCACTATGATAGTTTGATACAACCAAGTATCTTCATGGGATCAATCATACATATGTAACCTGTGGATTTTGTTCATATAGTTCACCACTATATGTTATTTCGGGATAAGCTTGAATAAGTTATACCTAATAATCTTTTATAAAATATCCTATTTTATTAAAACTTAGAGGAATAGATACTACAAGGGATTTTCATCGTTGCTCGTATTCCACCTTGATAGAAAATTAAACTTATGAATCGTCCCAAGATTAAAAGAGGTGTTAAAACAGCACCAGCCATCCTCAACATAGATGCCACACTCTCTATACTGTCCCTATTGCAGACTTAGATGATCCATTATTGTACAGTTTACCTCTGAACTTCATCACAGTCCCGCAACACAGTACCCCAAACAGCTAGTAGCAGTCAGTCAGATAAAGGTAAGATAAAGCGGATTCCATCTTAATTGCAGAAAGTTAATTTTCAAGGAGAGAATATTTGGAATCTGATCTGATAATGGATTAGTAGTGTATAACTATATGAATATCATCTTTTCTCCTTTTTAAAAAGAAATATAACATTCATATAGTTAGGAAAATTTCTAATAATTTTGTTAATTCTTGGGTAGGAGTGCTTTTGAAATCTTCCTCAGGTATTTTACAACTCCCTATACCATTTGGCTTGTGACACAGCTTAGATCCTTTTGATCACAAGTAAATATAAGCAAATAATTTATTTCTTAATTTAAAAAAACTATGGATCTGAATTCAATAAACTGAAATAACTTTTTTAAAAAGTAAGTGGTATAGGGTGCACAGGTGGTTCAGGGATAGAATGCTCCCCTTCTATGTGGGAGACCCAGGTTCGATTCCCTCAATTCCCAGACAATGCAGCCCCCCCACCAAAAAAAAACTATGAGTCTAAATTCAATAAACTGAAATAACTTTAAGTGGTATAGTATAATATAATGCATGAATCAATGTATTCTTTTATAAATTATTCATATTTTATGGTTTAATCAGTTGAATTGCTTTGACTGTACAAAAACCATATCTTTATTCCTATACTCCTCCCTTTAAAGACTAATATTGTCTAAAACTGCTGTCATTAATGTTTATCTGAGATGTATGTGAATTTTTTTTTATTTTAAGAGTATAATTAGTCATAACATGACTGTTACATGGATTACTTAACTTTCATCTAATAAAAGCATACATAAAATAAATCAGATAATTTTTTCATTTTTTATGAAATATGTATTTTTTCATTTCTATTTATTAAATATGTTTTTATTTAACAAATGAAAAGGTATATTCAGTAGCTACTCTTCACATATTTTACCCCTTGTTGAGATACACGGTAGTTACAAAATAGGCATCTTTAACTGTGCATACCTTTTAAATGTGTGAATTTAAGTGATACACACAACCTAAGTAGACACATACAAAGTTTTTAAAAAAAATTTGAATGTATTTTCTCATATTTATCTTCTTTGGGTATAATGTATTAGCAAGGACTTCTTTTAGAAAACTGACCTTTCCCTAAAACAGCAGAAGTAAACAAACCACCAGAAAACCTTTCAACTTCATGGTCATTACTTTTCAAAATGAATCAGTTATTCCATTTAAACATGATGCCTGCTCCCAAACTCTATAGTGCTTACAGAAATGGTTCTTAAAGGTCTGTCTCTATCTAAATTTTGAAGGCAAAACACTCATGTCCTATAGTGTGAAAGAGCAATACTTATTTACAATAAGGAAAATTTTAGTTATTTGTATAAATATTTACAATTTAAAATTTAATGCTTGACCCACTCATAGAGAATTTTATGGCTCAGAACATTCTTTTTAAAAAACTGCTCAAATGAAATTTTATGCTGACCTTGACATGTATCTACAGTGAAGGCTCAACACTACTTTGAAGAATATTATCCTTGAGAATTCAGAGACATCTTTGGCTTAATTATTTTATGGAGATTCATTCATCCTTATTCAAATCAAAGAGTTCGGTTAATAGTGCTCTTATATTCCAGCAATCACTGATGAGAAGAGTGTTTATCAGTATGATTGGCCTTTTGTTCTTATATAATTACTATTAACTTTAGGGTATCGGAAGACAAAATGATATCTGGTAAGCTGATAGGTATCTAAAATTTGCGGAAAAAGCATGATGGTATTCATGTTGGATATTTAGATTTCATTTCAAAAATTTTAATTTTAATTTTCCAATTTACATAAAATTGACCATAAATTTAACCATAAAATTAAAAAGCCTTTTAGAAGCTACCACATTGAAGTAAATATTTTGTGACACAAAGCAATGATTCACCCTTGCAAGATAATACTAAACATAATTCGACGTGTGGTTTATTATTGTCTCATTATGTTTTGCTTTTGTGCTGTTGGTGTCCTTGCTTTTCTTTTTTGAAAATAAATTGGATTAAAAATTTGAGCAAAGATTTTTGGAAATAACAGTAAATGAGTGGCAATCTTCAGCTACTCAATTACATTTTTAGAAAACATTAGAATTATTTCTATGCATAAAAATATCAGTTTTTAAAAAGTTATTATTAGTATAGTAAACATTATATCACTAGATTTGATAAGAATGTCTAATGTAATGTGACCTTTGCCTGATTTTGAAAGTACTGAAAGCAAAAAAAATAATTTAGAAAAAATTGTATTTTAATACATGGTGTAGACTTGAGAAAATTATATGTTTGAATACTTTTCACCTAACAGTGGCATGTCACAACTTGTTGAAAATAGGATATTTAGTTTTTTCACAGCATTGAAATACTATTTGTCTCTAAGGAATTAGAAAATAAATTAAAAGAAATGCTTACCTTGCAAAACCAAAGAATTAGGAAGAAGTCAAATATGTTATTCTTATATAATTTCTAACCCATTAAAGCTATTAATTATTCATTAACTTTGATAATTTTGGTCATTAAATATTGTTTTTACTTACATGTAAAAAAATGTTTCCAGAGAAAGTTTTGTTGAAATATTATAAATCTTTTCCCTGAAAAATTGTTTTTTAAGTTCTAAACCTAATGGGAGCAAAATTTCAAGAAATTGCAGTATGGTGCATTTATTTTCATATACCTAAAACAAATTAATATAAAGTGCGACACATGCTGTTTTAGTTATTTATTGATTTCTATCTTGAGAGAAACAGAATTTACTCTAAAAATAATGTCATGAAAAATGTTCATTAACAGGGAAAAAAAGCCATTTAGCAAGATTTTTCCATGCAATCCTGTAGAAAAATAAGTTGCATAGAATTCATGAAGTTTCCTTATGAAGTTAAAAATACAAACAGTTTAGATTAAAAATCTCTATATATTAAATTTATATTCATTGAATGCTGCTACTCTAATATATAATTTTTTTTAATTAGCAGACTTATGTTCTGTGGCAGAATACTAAGCCATATAAAAATGGAGCAGTCTAGGCACTGACTATATGTAGACTCAACCGGAAATCTGATTGTTTGCTAAATTCTTTAAAATTTTTATTTTTATATTATTTTTATATATTATTTTTATTATTATTTTATATTATTTTTATATTATTTTTATGTTTAATTAAAATACATTGTTTGAACAGCAGCTAAGGTAAATCCCATCTGTCTTCACATATATTACATGTTTATAGCTGAAGACTTAATCAATCCCAAAATAAAATATCCTATTGATACTCATTATTTTCTCATCTCATTTGTTCCTTCCTACATTCACCCTTTAATAGAATTTACTGTTTCCTCATATTAGGATTTATGTACTCTATTTCCAGAAAGAATTTGAAGTATTTTCCTACAAAAAGTAAATATGACAAAATTAATATATAACTAATGAAGAATTTTACATTGCCAGTATTAGTAAGTATGGTCAACTATATATTTAGTATTGAGCTTCCTGGTAGTTAATGCAAGATGTTATATAGCTCTTATTCCCAGAAGAGAAGCACTTCCTTCCCTGTAGGAAGCAAGCATTACTTTGGCAATGCTTTTAATGTATATTTCTCAGACATATGTGAGGTCAAAATTACAAATGCCTACAGGGGCCTGAAGGTAATATAAATGAATGACATATGCCAGATTTAAGACCCTAGAGTCCTGTGGACTGCTGACAGCTCCCACGTCAGAGGAGTAGTTGCTGATTAGTTTCTGTCAATGTTGCTTTTTGTAGCTATGGTCACTAAAATGAAGATGTATATCTTCCTATGTGTATGTAAAATTTTCTAATTATAGCATATTCGAAAATACCGCACCAACTTGTGACCTCTGATATAAGTAATGTAAAGCTACATTATGAAAAATAGCTTCAACACTTGATAGCATTCAAAAGGGGATTGCATATGATTAGTTATTGTGATGATTTGGGGATTAATTCCAAGGATATAACCATAAAAGATAAGTCAACAAAAGTGTATCCTTGAGGGGCTCTGCATATTTAACTTTTCCCAGTTTTTATTTGATGCAAAATAGGTAATTAAAGCATCAAAAAGGTCAATCTTCCATATTATTTCTCCTAATTTGGCTTCTGAATACCTGATTTGGATTAATTTATACTCAATAGGAAGGACTCAGGATGCCTTTATTCTGTTACTTATTAGATAGGGATCCATTTTATTGGAGAAGTTAAATGGTTTACAGAAAATTCATGCAGATAATGCAGATTTCCCATATGCCTACTTCATACACACCTCCTTCCCATCACTGACGCTGTGCGCCGACTGACAAAACCATACCGCTGTAATGATACCGTTAACCACAGTGTGTAGCTTACCTTAGGGCTCGTTGTGATAAATAGTCCTACAATATTTTTTTCTCTCTAGTAACATATATACAACTCAAAATTTCTGCTTTCAACCACATTCAAAATCACAATTTGATAGTATTAATTGTATTCACAGTGTTGTGCTACCATCATTACCAAAATTTTTCCATCACCCAAACAGAAACAGTATAATAATTAAGCATTAACATCTCACTCCCTACCCCTAACCTAGCCCTTGGTAACTGTAATCTAGTTTCTGTCAATGAATTTCCTTATTCTAATTATTTCATACCAGGGAGATCCTAGGTATCCTTTTGTGTCTGTCTTATTTCACACATGGGGTCTTCAAGATTCACCTATGTTGTCATATGTATCAGGACTTCCTTTATACAGCTGAATAATATTCCATTGTAGGTATAGACCACATTTTGTTTATCCATTCATCAGTTGACAGACACCTGGGTTGCTTCCATCTTTTGGCAACAGTGAATAGTGCTGCTATGAACATGCAAAAAAATCTGTTCAAGTCCATGTTTTCTAATCTTGGAGGTTTATACATTGACACGGGATTGCTGGGCTCTATGGTAATTCTATATTTAGCTTTCTGAGGAGCCACCTAACTATTCTCCACTATGGCTGTACTATTTTTCATTCCCATCAACAAAGAATGAGTGTTCTATTTCTTCCCATCCTCTCCAATACTTGCTATTTTCTGGGTTTTTTTTTTTTTTTTTTTTTTTTTTTTTAATATTAGCCTTTCTAGTGAGCATGAGTTGATAGCTCCTTGTGGTTTTGATTTGCATTTCCCTAAGGATTGATGATGTTGAACATCTTTTTATGTGCTTTTTAGCCATATGTATATCTTTTTCAAAGAAATAATCTACCAAGTCTTGCCCGTTCTTTTAGTTTGTAAAAGCTGAATTTGTAAGAAGCAGAATGCAATATAGCGGAAATGGAATGGCCTTTAAAAAGGAGAATTTATTCAGTTGCAAGTTTACAGTTCTAAGGCCATGAAAATGTCCAAATCAAGGCATCCAGGATAAGATACTTTGATGCAAGAAAGGCTGATGGATCCAGAACACTTCTCTCACCTAGAAAGACACATGGTGACGTCTGCTAGCTTTCTCTTCCAGCTTCTTCAATGACTTCCCCAGGGGCATTTTTTCTAATCTCCAAAGGTCTCTGGCTGTGTGGGCTCTCCTGGCTCTGTTGGTTCTAAAGTTTTCTATAAAAGGTTCCCTGTTAAAGGACTCCAGTAAGCAACCCCACCTGTATGGGTGGAGACACATCTCCAAGAAAACCATCTAATCAAAAGTTACCCCCACAATGGGGTGGATCACTTCTCCATGGAAACAATCAGAAAGATACCACCTAGCAATATTGAATGAGGATTAAAGAGCACGGCTTTTCTGGGGTATATAATAGCTTCAAACCATCACACCTGTCTTTTAATTAGGTTGTTTTCTTTTTGCTGTTTCTTTTTTTGTTGTTTCACAATGAAAATAAAACACAATCGAGTCAATTGAATATATATTAGTAGTTCTACAAGGGAAAATTAAATTAGCTATATAACTCAGAATTTTATATAGAAAGGGATTTATGTTTGCTGGCTTGGTAGTATATTAACCATAGTTTCATCATTCATGAGCAGAGATTCCAAAGTATTTACTAATAATATATCTTTAATATGAGGGGACTGGACTAAATAATTACTAAGATTGCTATTTAGAACTAAAATTATTTTTAGGTTAATGATATTAATGTCATCATAACAAAAGAAAAGAGAGTCCATTTCTAATACAAAGACATAAAAACTGGGAAAAAAGTGAATTGTTTAAAATCATATAAATCTTAAAATTCACATTTCTCAACCATTCTGGATTTTATTACTCTAATCATTTTCTTTCAAACAACATTGTTGTGGCTATTAAACATGTTAATATAAACAAAGTACATAAAACGATGTTGACACATGGTAAATGCTCAATAAATATCGGCTATGATTGTCAATTTTATTCTCCACTTCTACTGGAAATAATCCAAATGCACTTCGATGGGAAAATGGACAAATAAATTCTGGTATATTCATACAATGAGATACTAATCAGTAAATGTAGCAAAGCACTATTACAACATAGCTGAATTTAAAATGCATTTTGCCATGTGAAAGAAGACAGCCTCCAAAGTTTGCATATTGTATAATTCTATTTCTATGACATCTAGGAAAGGCAAAAACATAGGAGCAGAAAATAGATTAGCGGTTGCCAGGCTTGTGGGGCATCAGGGTAGGGTTGATTACAAAGGAGAAGCACAGATAATTTGGGGAGGTAGGGGAACTCTGCTATATCCTGATTGTGGTAGTGGTTGCTTGGCTGTACATTTGTTAGAACTCACAGAACTATGTATATATCCACCCTGCACCAAAAAGATTAATTTTGCTGTATGTTAATTTATAAATAAAATAACCTACAATACACCCACTCAAGTACCTAAAATTAAAAAGACTGACACTGCCAAGCATTGGTGAAGAGTGGAACCCATGTACTTCTCATACTTTGCTTGTGGTCGTATAATATAATTCACCACCTTTTAAAAACTGGCAACTTCTTATAAAATTCAATATTTCATTACCATATGACCAACAAGTTTATCACCACTAGAAGTAAAATTTCTCATCTTCCGTCATTCTCTCTTCCCCTTCTCAACTGATGGCATTGTCATTGATATTATGTATTCAGAAACCTGGTGTCATTCCTTGCCTCATCGCAATTTTTCTTGCCCTGAATCCCATTAAACATTAAGTACTATTTCCTTTTCCCATCAAATATTTCTTAAATATTTATCCAATCCTCCATTTCACTATCTCTGACCTAATTGAGGACATCGTCATCTTTCACTTAACTTATTATATCTCTCAACTAGTTTATATACTTACAGTTATGCCTGACTCAAATCAATCTCTGGATTCAGTGTATAGGTCATTTTCTCCCTTCAGATCTTTCTGTGGCTCCCAATTGCCAACAGGATAAAAACCCTTCCTCACAAGTCATATAAGATGTCCCCTTATTGATACATGACTGCAGGACTAGTCTCATCTCCAGAAGGTTGCTCAAACTTTCTGCAGCAATATTTTACTTCTGAGGGATTACCAATGCAACTTTTTATTTTCTAACCCCATGATGAACTCTCCTTGTGTGTCTTTTCCATTGTTCCTTACTTAGTTTACTTCTACTAAAAAGAAGACTAGAGTGGGACAGAAGACAAAGGAAGAAATGAAATAATTCTAATAAGTACCTAATGTGTATCAAACACTGTTAGGTTTTGAATATGGTCTTTCATTTAATAGTCATTCAACAGTCTGAGATATATTTTATTTGGTTGATCTATAGTTAAGGAAATTACACTTTAGAAACTTGCCTACTATCCCACAGATGACAAGAGATGGATCCAAACAAACTATCTCATTCTTACCTTAGTGTCATACCTAGTGTCGATTTATCCATAAATATTTCCCTACATTCAGCAATTCCCCTACAGGTTAGGCACTATGGATATGCCTCTATTCCAGGCACTTACTACTTTGTATTGAGATAAACTTCATACATGATTATCTCCCTCTCTTAACTTCATAAGCACTTTGGAGGTAAGGAATATTTTAGTTTTACTTTTTAAGAGAATACAAAATATTTCATGAATAGAGGAGAGAACATAACAGATAAGTAGGTTTTAAAGAAGATAATATGGACCCTATGCTAAATTTAAATGTAAAATTCGGTACTTTGATGCCTGATCATCTTTTCTGCCTTTATAGTCCCAGTGCCTGACAGAGGAGGTATGAATTAAATGCTGTTGAACTGAGGAAAGATACATATGAAGCTTTATATACACAAAAACTTTATGTTGTGCAGAGAAATCTGCTCGTGAGCATTCCTTATTAATTCTTATTAATTCTATTCCTCTTGGGCTATTTGCTTGAAGGTTGTAAGCACTTTCCATGATTTGATGATTGTAACCAAATAATATTGGTGTATAAAATTTCCTTTTAACCTCATTAGCTAGAATATTAAAAATATAAAATTACAGTTCTAAGTCATGAGTCATTTTTTTTTAAATGAGCTTATATACAAAGTCAATTTCAGGGAAGTTCCATAAAAGCAAGAAATAAAAACAATAAACAACAAACAGAAAAAATTCGTTGCTATTGTGTGATTTCACATATTACTTGCAGAAATTGTGGAGGTGTCTCTAGTTCAACCAACTTTCAATCATTTACTCTAACGTTATAATGTTTGAAGTAGGCACAGCTTCCGAGCTATTTGCATAATCCCTGTGCTCTTTCCACTGAGTGTTTTGCTAAATTTAACACAGCTATTAAAACAGAACATGCACCAGAAATTTTTAAAAAGTAAATATTGACATGCTTTTCAATCAGTATGAAAATTTAGGAAACTATGTGTTAAATATTAACCTTATTTCTCCATTAATCATTATTTCTCACAGATCAATGAATCTTAAAAAGGAAAGTAGAATTAATCCTTTGTATTTCTGTTCTGGTCAAAGGCACAAATACCATTCAAAATATTTAGTGACTGACTGAAGTATGAGGATCAGGTTGGAAAGGCAGTTGCCCAAGGAAACAGAGGCTGAAGGGAGCCCTACAAATCTTATTATTGATTGTTAAAAGTCAAAAGATACACTTATTCTTAGATATTTATATTTCATCATTTTCCCCATTTCTTCAAACTTCTTCCAAGCTCATATGGTTGTTGGCAGAATTTATTTCCTTGTAGCTGTAGATTTATGATGGCTTGTTTTTTCAAGGTCATCAGAGATCTAGACCCCCTTTTAAAGGATCTTCTGGTCAATCCACACAGAATAACCTCCCTTTTGATTAAAGTCAATGAATTAGGGATTTCGATTACCTTGAAAAAGCAAGCCATCATAAATCTACAACTGCAAGGAAATGAATTCTGCCAACAACTATATGTGTCCACATCTATGCAAAGATCTATAAGACTCTACTCAATGTGCCTCTTTTTACATCTGATTCCTCTTACCACTACCTCTTTGTTACTTCCTCCTAAGCCAAGTTGCCATCCCTTTCCCTTCTTTGGCTGTACCAAGCACAATTTCTCCTCTTGACCTCCTAAACTTTATACTTGCTACTCTAGGTACCTGGTATGTTTCTTTGCCCTAATGTCTTCATGATTTAGTCCCTCACTTTAGGTCTTTGCTCAAATCGTCTTCAAGTGAGACCTTCTTTGACCAGTCTATTTAGGATTGTGCCCCCCGCTTCCATTTAATAAAATATGCAGCATGCTTATTTTTAAAGAGGAAATAAAAATGAACTAGATGTCTTCATTCCCAAAGAATTCACAGTTTAGAAGTGAAATAACCTTTTCCTTAGAAGACATCTTTTGTTTTGGCTTGCTCAGTCTTTTTGTACTGGTGGGTACAAAAAGTTAACTCCCTTATTTTGGAGTTAACTATACTATAGACAGTGAATCTACTCCCTTTGCTACAGTTAAGACTGTCAAATGAATCTACTCCCTTCACTATAGTTATTGATCCACGGTGAAGCTTAGAGCATCCATTTTGTCCAGCATGGAAAGCTTTTGTCTGAGAATAAACTCAATAAACAGAAGCAAAGTAAAACAAGAGATAGAGGGAAAGACAGATCCTTGATGACATGTTTTGAAACTTCAAATTATATGCTGAACCATGCTTGCATTTTGACTTCTCAGTTCCATTAGCACATATTTTTTTTTCTTTTTAATTGCTAGAAAGAAAGCCGTACCTGAAAGAGAATAAATGCTCATCTGATTGTGGAGAAGAAAATAATTTATTAACGATCTTGCAAGAATAGGTGCCCAGCCGAAAAATGATGGCTTATGTGCCAAACAATACAATGCCACAGATCTTATACCTAAGCCTAGCACGCAGACCCCTCCCCTGTTTCTCCACTGATTGGATACTCCAGAGGCTTCAGCTTATCTGGACAATCTAACTAATTCAGATTTCCCACAGAAGGTTCCTGTTTTTGGTCATGCTTTACATTTCAGAGACCCTGGCTGTTACTTATTTAAACTTGTTTCTATGTATTTGATGCCAATTCTAGGCCTGCGTTGGAGGCCCTCTCCTTTCCTACCTGCAAGACTGGTTTGAGCTGTCCTGCAGACCTTTCTTTCACCATCTTGTGAAAGCTAAACTTTATTTTTATAGTATATAAATATATAATATATGATATATGATTATATTAATTTTAGTTGTGTTTATGGCATAGAACTGAAAGAGACTTGATTAATACACGTGCTTATAGTGTTGTCTGAAAATAGAGATTGATATGGAGAAGGCATAAGGAAGAGAAGGTCTTTCTGCAGGGTCAAGGAAGTATTCACACAGGAGTGATGCTTACATTTTAAATGATCAGGAAGAGCCTGCCATAAGGATGAGTAAGAGAAATACATTACAAAATTATTGAATTTTTACTATGACTCTGTCTTTCTGATTCTGTTAAAATCAGGCATCGTTTTAGGTATGTAACATACATTATGAAATAGATCCTATTAATGTCACCACTGCACTGATGAGGTAATTGAGGGAGAAAACAGGTACTAGACTAAGTTCATATCTGAGAACTAAATCCTGATCAGTTGATTTCCAGAGTATGTTCTTTCTAGGAAAAGAGGTTTTATGATACGTAATTTTTTAAATGTTTGCCACTGTGTTCTGAGAACTCAGTAGACTAATATTCAAGTCTTTTGTTTAACCTTGACTGGTATTTCCTCTAAAGGGATATAATTTAAGGCCTGAAACCATCTAACCTTGTCCCAGTTATGGCTAGATTATATTGAAACTGAATTGGTAAAACAGAAATGTGGCATAAGCTAAGAAGAGGAAAATAACTATCAGTTATTGTTTCAGTTTGCTAAAGTTCCTGGAATGCAATATACCAGAAATGGATTGGCTTTTACAATGGGGTTTATTAACTTAGAACTTACAATTCTTAGGCCATGAAAATGTCCCAATAAAGGCATGAACATTATGATACCTGGACTCTGAAGACAGGCTGTTGGCATCCGGGATACCTCTGTCACATGGGAAGGCACATGGCTGGTGTCTGCTGGTCTTTCCCTCCCAGGTTTTGTTGCTTTCAGCTTCTGGTTCCAGCAGCTTCCTCTGTGAGTCCTCTCTTAGCTTCTCTGGAGGTTTTCTCTCTAAGGTCTCTTGGCTCTTTCCGTCCTTTATCCTCTCATAAAGGACTCCAGTAGAAGGGTTAAGACTCCCTTGAATAGGATAGGTCACCTCTCAAATTGAAATAACCTAACCAAAAGGTTCCACCCACACCAGTTCTGTACCCACAGGAATAATTTTAAAGAGCATATCTTTTAAATTATTGTTATGTTCCTGGGGTACATGACAGCTTCAAACTAGCACAGTTATTACCCAGTCGTCTGTTACCTGTGGGCTGCTAACCCTTGACTTGAGCAATGAGCACAACTTAGTCAAGCAAACAAAATGTTTTATGATAAACATTATGATAATGCATTATCCAAATTGGCTATTTTTGAGTAATAGGACATTTTTACAAAATAATTTCTATAAAGAAAAATTGCAAATATTTTTGAAGATGCATGAACAGTCTTTTAAGAACTGACTGTTTTACAAGTTCAGATTTCTTTTATTTGTTCACAAAATCTAACACCGATCAACATAGACTATTTCTGCAGTTTAACTTTCCCTCTCATAAACATTCTTCCTATAAAATGAGCCATTTATTTTATTCTAATAACATCTGACACTGCAGATATGATTGTAGTCCCATGTAGATTGATCTCAGTCATCATTTGATTGTTAATGAGACACCAAAACCTTTTCTTTAATTAAAGCATCTTTTACTAATTAACAACTGTTTTCTTATTATTCAACATTATGGCGTTGCATATTATAAAATAGCTGTGAATATATTGACATTCTTTAGTAATGCCCTGCAACATTTTCGTCTTTTTGAAATTTTCACTTTTGAAGTCACTAATCCAAGAATTTATAAAGTGAAATATTCCTTCTTTATAGTGCACAGATTTCCAACAACTCTAGAGAAATGTGCTTTATGCACCATTTAGAAACATCATGCCATCTTAAGGGTAATTACTGTACTCTAAGAAATAAAATATTTTCAGCTATTAATTTGAGAAATCTTCCATTTTATCTAGCTAGCTTAAGTTAACAAATTATTAACAACATTTTCACTAAAAAATTAGTAAACACCTTGGAAACAAAATAAAGTTAAATGTACTTCATTACGAAAAAACTCTAGGGGCCCTTTTTCTTTTCCATCCTTTCTTTTTCTTCCTTCTTTTCTCTTTTTTTTATGCTCAACAAGATCTCACATTTACTGAGAAGTGATTAATGATAAAAAGAAAGGCAATGCCCACTTGTCACTGGCTGAATAAGAAATCAAAGAAACATTCACCACATGTTTTACAATATTTTTCTCTTCCAAAATGCCTTACTATAAATGCATTTTTACCACTGTTCTTATGTTTGAAATCAAATCAATCCTGACTTAATCAGTATAATGTATAAGAACAGAACATTTCTTAGGACTCCTAGTACTTTATTTTGAGTAACACAAGGTCAGAGAAAAGAAGCTACCCTTCAAGACACAACCTAGCATAACACTGTTAAATTCTCTTAGACAAAAATTCTTCATAAAATATTCTTTCAGTTCAGAAGGGAAAACCAAATTCAAACTTTTCTGAGGTGGACACCCAAAACCTTCACAACTCAAATGTTCTCCAAGTACAAGTGTCAAAAAGGGGTCGGAGGGGGAGAGGGAAGAAGGGTTTAAAAATTTGAGAAAACTGTATACACTTAAAGACTTTAAAATCCAAAAAACATAGTAAAAAGACAAAACAAAAATAGCAACAAAGCACTACACTCTGAAATCACAACCAAAGCCAAAATAAAGGGAGCATTTTCACCTCAACTACTGCTCTAGTTTGCTAGCTGCCAGAATGGGATATACCAGAAGTGGAATGGCTTCTAAAAAGGGGAATTTAAGAAGTTGCTAGTTTATAGTTCTAAGACTGTGAAAATATCCCAATTAAAACAAGTCCATAAAAGTGTCCAAATTAAGGCACCAAGAAGTTACTTTCACTCAAAAAAAGCTGACGAAGTTCAGGGTTTCTCTGTCAACTGGAAACATGGTGAACATGGCAATGTCTGCTAGTTTTCTCTTTAGGCTTCCTGTTTGTGAAGCTCCACTGGGGGTGTATTCCTTCTTCACCTCTGAAGGCTGTGTGGGCTCTCATGGTTCTTGTGACTCTAAAAAGGGACTCTCTCCAAAAATGTTTCCTCTTTTAAAGGATTCCAGTAAACTAATCAAGACCCACCTGGAATGGGTGGAGTCACATCTCCTTCTAATCCAAGGTTAATACCCACAATTGGGTAAATCACGTCTCCGTGGAGATAACCTAATCTGATTTCGAACCTGCATTATTGAATAGGGATGAAAAGAAACAGGTGACCCCACAAGACTGGACAGGATTAAAACATGACTTTTCTAGGGTACATAATCCTTTCAAACCAGCACAACTACCTAGAGGGATTGTTTTTTTTTTTTTCAGTTTTTTATTTTTCTTTCTCTCTTTTTTTTTCATTTTCCAGTTAAGTCCTATGTCTTTTGTGAAATTCAGTACGTAAACTGCAAATTTGCAATCATCTCTGAAGTCAAAGAAATTAAGAAAAAAGTGCTAATTCTCTTTGAAGGTCATTTTCTTCCTTTTAGAAAGGCAGAAGCAATCATTGCTGCAGTCTGTGTAGAACTGCCTTTTATTTTCCACGACCTTGACATTCCTCTTGAATACTTCCTTCTTCCTCTTGGCATTTCTCATAGTGTAAGATGTCATCAAAAATGGAAGTAGTGTTCTTATGATTTTCCACACATGGTTAACCTTTTCCAGGGGCACTTATTGAATGTCCCTGGAGTTGGTCACTGCTTTATCCTCATTGTTTTCTGAGTGAATGTGTCCCATTGGCTATTGAGAACCTCTTCACAAAAATCCACTTGATATCAAAACAACTCTTTGATTTTTCCTGGGACCACACATCTGCAAATGTGTTGTACTTCATGGCAGATTTCATTTCTGCAATGCCATAGAAGTGTCCACTGTCATGGACATGGAAAAGTAAGTAAATGGAGCTTTTCCTATTCATGGATAGAAAAGCAGCATCCAGTCTCTTTTAACCACACTCTGCAATGCACTAGATATTGCATTTAATGGAAAGCTGAATATTGTCTTCAGAGTAGCTCTTAATGATGAAAACTCAGCAATGTTTAAGATTCCAATCAAGATCCTTGGGGTTAAAGTTACTAATTGATCACAGCTTCTGCTTTCTGGAGAAGCAGATCCAGAACTGTCCAGAGACTGTCCTAGTCCATTACCATCCACCCCATTATGGCCTAATCCACTATCATTGCTCTGAGGTGCTACCCAGCATGTTGACTGAGTTTCCTGTTGCTGAACTGAGAACTGGGCAGGCCATGGTGGAGATGGGGCAACAGCCGTGTCTGTTGCTTTTACTGTAATCGATGCCACTGGTGAACTGTTGTTAGTCTGCTGACCTACAGGTTGGGGAGACTAAAAAAGCCTGGATTGGCTTTTTTTTTTTTTTTGCATGGCAGGCTCTGGGAATCAAACCTGGGTCTACAGCATGGCAGGCAAGAATTCTGCCACTGAGCCACCATTGCCTGCCCCCTGGATTGGCTTTTGACCTATATTCTGAACCAAAGTCTGTGAGGGGGCTTTTGCTACAGGACCCTTGTTATCCCAAGTTCCAGTATCCATGTTATGTTTTAGTTAGGTTGGTAGAAGACTCAACTCTACAAAGCCATTCTTGGTCTCAGCTTAGGTTGCTGTTTTTCAGACTTGCTAGCAATATCAGCCTAAGATGCTGATTTGGGAGGTACAAAGGTAGCTGAAGGCAAACTATTGGAAACCATGATGTTACTACTAATGGACCCACTATCAATAGCAGAACCTACCATTTTTGGAATATTGCTTGCAACTTCTGTGCTACACAACTTCAATGTCACCATTCCTTCATCTATACTATTCATGCCAGGAGCTTTATTCAGAGTCTCATTGGCAAAAACTGACTGTACATCAATCATGGCTCCATCTAAGGAGCTTGGTGTATAAGCATAACTGTTACTATATCCACAGGTCTGAGTAGACTGCTCCTGAGAACTATTATTTCCCCATGCTGAGAACTTGATCCCACTGGCAAAGAAAATTTTTAAATGCTGTCCAAAAAATAGAGTGCTACCTAGGGCCCCCGGTTGCCCAAAAATTGTATCTGGTAGGAAGGAGGGCTATGGGGAGGCTAACAGAGTTTGTCTTACTCTCACTTTGTCCATGACTCCCTGTCCTCAAATATTCCTTAAATATTGAATATTCAATCTTACCTTGAACCAGTTCCAAGAAAGGCTTACAATTAGTTCTAATCATCCATCTCTCCATAAGATACCATCAGGACTAATAGAAATGTGCCTTATATTCCTGTTTATCTTAGACCTCCAATAAGAAGTCCAAACAACCGTGTCCATCTTCAACTTACCTCCAAATGGCACTGAACATTCTTTATTATGAGTCAAACTCCCATTCTTCCCTATGATGGCCCCCAGTTATCCCAACCTCTTGTTATTCAAGTCTTTTATAACCTCCTCCCCTTGACATTAGACAGGACCTGTGATTCACTTCTAACCAACAAAATACCACAAGGATGACTAGATGTCAATTCTGTGATTATGATGCATAAAATTATAATGAATGACTTAAAAAAGACTTTCTTTCTCTCTGATATTGATGAAGCAAGGAGTCATATTAGAGAACTGAGGACTACCTCTTGCAGACTGGTAGTGAGAGCCTGAAGCCCTCAGTCCATTGGTTTATAAGGACTTTAATTCTGCCAACAACCACATGAGTATGGAATCCTTCCCCAGGCAAGTTGTGAGAACTTAGCTATGACTGACACCTTAATTATAGCCTTGCATAGGATCAAGATAAACCATGCCTGGACTCTTGACCCTCAGAAACTGAGTTAATAAATATGTGTTGTTTTAAGCAGCTAAGTTTGTGACAATGCTGTTACTCAACAATAGACAACTAATACACTCTTACCTCTCAAAACCCTGTGACTGTGCGTTTTGGAATTCACTGAAAAATAAAAAAAAGCCCCATCCATTGTAACACGAAACATGGTTAAATAATCAAAAATCAAAATGTAGGCAGATTGGAATACTTGTGGATGGGAGGGTATAAAAATTCTCTTCTGACAGCCATTATAATTTCATGCATCACAACGTGCTTCTATGCAAATGGAAAATAGTCAACAGATAAGGGAAAGTTGATGATGGTGAAAGAAGAAATAACTCTAGGAACAAAGTTTCTGAGAAGAAGAGAGGGAATGGGATCAAATACACAATTCAAAAGATGGCCTTAGGGAAAAGCTAAGTAATAGCTGCCATCTTGTTTCTATTTTTTGTGTCCTTAACAGTTTATTCAGCTCTTAGTAGCCAAGAGATCCTTTTAAAAATATTTTATTGTTTTTTTCATCACTTAAAACTGTGCTGTGATTCCCAACACCACTAAGAATAAAGTCCAAAGTATTTACACTAGGAGACAAAGCCCACATCATGTGGCCATTGTTTTTGCTCTAATTTTTTTCCTGTCATGCTTCCTTCCACTCCAGCCACAGAGACTTCCCTGCTGTCTCTAGATTTATTGCACAGGTGCGTGCCTCAGGATCTTTGGCCTGGCTGTTCCCATTGTCTGAAAAAATCTTGCCTAAGATGTAGGCAAGGCCTGCTGTCTCATTTCTTTCAAGTCTCTGACCGAAAGTCTTAGAGTGCCTTCTGCACGCATTCTATCTAAGGTAGGAGTTCTATGACTCTATTCCCTTGTCCTACTTCATTTTTCCTCAAAACTTTTTTTTTCACTAAAAGATAATATATTATATAGCCTTTTTTTTTTTATCTTTGTTTTACTCACTGCTGTGTCACAGTGTAGGCAAGTTCATGGGGGCAAATGAAACATGAGCAGAATGGGAAATACGGAAATGGAAATATCGAAATAACATTTGTTGAGTTATAACAAAGACAGTTTTCTATAGAAATGTTTATATTGGCTTGAAGAATTTTCTATGATGAAATAGATCCATTATCTACGTGTCACAATTTATTAGTAACTGATTTATGTGGTTTTCATGATCTTATCACATTTCTGATGGTTCTTTTTCCTTCTTGTTGCCGACCACCATTATTCATTTAAAGTAACCCTTCATTTAACTCAACAAACTCTCATGGCAATATTTGTCCAGGTTTTTAAAAAAATTCTTGTCAATTTATCTTTTTGCACACCAGGAATTTTACTGAGAAAAAATAATTAGTTAGGCAATTGTGTAGGTTTCATTACCCAATGAATAATCCTCTGGTAGCTTTGGTCTTTTCCAGATAGTGAAAACATTAAAAGGATCTTTCAAAACTTTTTATGAGAAAAAATAATTGGTTAAGCAATTTTGTAGCTTTCATTACCCAGTGAATAATCCTCTAGTTAGCTTTGGTCTTTTCCAGATAGTGAAAACATTAAAAGGATCTTTCAAAACTTTTTAAAGAAATTTGTCTTGTTAGCAATACCTCCTTCTAACTTTTTAAATGTGCCAACTTACCCATAAATGTTTTTGAGAAAATCACAGAGCTTTACTTTTTCATCCATTTTCTCTTCCATTATAAATATTTCAAAACAATTTTATTCATTTATTCTGACATTTCATTTAGTTAACATACTCCTCACACACCTGTCCATCCTCACATTAAGTTTTGAAGACGCAGCACATTTTCTCACTGAGTGCCTATGAATGGCATCATGCTTCTACAGAGAAGAGTCCGTGCCAAACTTTCCTAATCCTATTGTACATAATGCAATCACAAAACTGTCCTTTCTTCCTGATCACCCTTTTAAATGTCTTTCTCAAATTCCCTCTAAAGATGAATGAGAGTATCTTCAAAATGCCTGGACCTCTGAAAAAAATTAAGCTTGGACATAACATTTATAAACTATACATGTACATCAAATATGTATATCTTTAAAATGATGTTCTAAATTTACCAAGAAAAATCACTCTGTACCTTCTGATTAGCATTTCTCCCATTACCCCACTACTCTTCTCCATTTAGACAGTATAGTTTTGTGTTTCTTGCATTTGAGATTAAGATTTGGCTCTAAGAGTTGTTCTTATAACTGCAAGCAGTTTCCATGGAAACACAGCATGGCTTCTTAAATGTCAGCTTTCTCAAACTAAAACTTGCAGTTTAGGAAAGATCCTTCATTGAAGTGTGACAATCTCTTCCATCTCTGTGAAGCAAGTATGGAATGTTGGAATAAAAAGAGACATCAGGACCAAGCTATATAGTTAACCAACATTTCCATACCTTAAAATATGAACTGAATGCCTACCAATTTAAAATCAGTGTTTTTTAAGAAAGAATAATCACCCTCCTGCATACTAATCAAAAAGCAGTGTCAGAGAAACTGACAAAGGAAGCATATTGATTTCCTTTTCCACAGAAATATATTAGAATAGCTGTCCCCTGCCTCTTCCAGAGATTCTCAAATCTATTATATAAAACATAGGTATCAGGCTGTGGTTCTAGCCTCAGGGATGGCCCGTGCAGTTCCGCCAGAGGGCCTCTAGACACATCAAATGGTGGTTTGGGAGTCAACTAATAATAGCTAAACAGACAAATATACCCAAAACAGACAAAAAAGGGAAGGATTCAACATATTCATATCACTGCTTCCAGATTTTTGCTAGCAAAATTGAGCAGAAAATTGAGGCCATGAGTGCAAATAACTGTGATCAAAAGAGGCATTTTAATGAAAGTTTATTATAAAGTCTTATTTAAGAGTTTCTTTGAATAATCCTTAAGCCTGAATCAGGCAACTGTCTTGTTGATTTTTTCATATAAACAAAAGATAACTTGTAGAAATGGTCAAGAATTTAGAAAATGTTTCCTTTGTGGACGATTGTTAATTGGAATCTGCCCCAGTTTATCACATTGGTTACCCAGAGAGCCACCGTCCTTTTTTCCCTCCTGCTTCTCCTTCTTCCACTCCTCACCCTCTCTTCCCCTCCTTCTTCTTTTTCCTTCCCCTTCTATACCTCTTCCCTGCACTTTCCCCTTCTCCTTCTTTTTCTTTTCTTTGTGTGTGTCTCTTTGGGGGGTTGCCTTTTTATTTAATTTAGATTTTTTATTTTAAATTTTATACAAGTTGAGCATGTGTATAAATTTAAAAAGTGAGATACTTTTGCCAAATTTCTTATATAAAAACTTCAGTTCCTTTTCAATTTCTAGAACATCATAAGCAACTACTTCCAACTCTTTTAGTTGATTTTCTTTGGATTTGCTTTTATAAATCTAAATAGCATACTTTTACGAGTACTTTTGTATTTTTATTAGCTTTAAATATTAGTTGATATAGAGAAAAAAATAAAAACAATAAAAATAGTAAAAAAAAAGACACAAACAAACAAACAAACAAACAAAAAAACCCTATAGCTCAGATGCAGCTTCATTCAGTGTTTTAACATAATTACTTTACAATTAGGTATTATTGTGCTGTCCATTTTTGATGTTAAGAATTACTGATTGCATATGTAGAATGGAATGATTTCTAAATGTTGTGTTAATTTCTTTTTTCTGTAATTTATAAAAAACAAAAACAAAACAAACAAACAAAAATGCTTCAGAACAAATGGAACCTATTTTAAGGACATGACACCAACTATAAGGAAGACTCAGAAAATTGTCAATAATGTAAATTTTTTTACAAAATTTAAATAAATAATGTAAATAAATATTAGTTGACAAGCCCATGCCTTTCCCCATACATGCATGCTTTCTGTTCATTGAAATTTGGGCTGAGCATAGGTTTCTCATTGGGAAATAATTTTTTTCTACAGCAATCTGAAAGCATTGTTTTTCTTCCAGTTTCCAATATTACTGCCAAAAAGTCTATTTTGATTTGTCTATGAAATCTGTTTGTTTTTTTCTTTTAATTTTTGTGTTGGTTGCTTGCTAATTTATTTTTTCCCTTTAAAAAGACAGTAATATTTTCCTTGTCCTAGGGCACTGAATTTCACAATCTTTGTGTCAGTCATTTCATTCATTGTGCTAAACTCTCTTGAACTACTTGAGTAGGAAATTGCATATTTTCAGCTCTGCAGTGGTTTCTTCATCTGTTTCTTTAATGATTTTTGCTCCTTTGTTTTCTAATTATTATTGTTGTCTATTTTCTTCTGAGGTTGTTTTCTTTCTGTTATCTCTTTCTGGCATTCCTTTTATTTAGACACTGAAACTCCTGGACTATCTAACTTAAATATCTTTTGTCTCTTATTTACATCCCTTTTGCTCTGTGTCTTGAAACATTTCCTAATTTTAAACTTTTAATACTTCCATTGAGATTTCATCTCCTTCAAAATTTTTTAAGAACTTTTCTTCTCTCTCTGAATTCTCCTTTACTCCCTCTTTAAATAGCTTCCAATTGTAGTTTCAGGGATACTGTTCTAGTTTGCTAGCTGCCGGAATATAATGTACCAGAACCGGAACAGCTTTTAAAAAGGGGAATTTAATAAGTTACAAGTTTACAGTTCTAAGACTGTGAAATTGTCCCAATTAAAGCAAGTCTATAGAAATGTCCAATCTAAGGCATCCAGGAAAAGATACTTTTGTTCAAGAACGCTGATGACATTCAGGGTTTCTCTCTCAGCTGGAAGGGCACGAGGCCAAGTCTGCTAGCTTTCTCTTCCAGCTTCTTGTTTCATGAAGCTCTCCAAGGGGTGTTTTCTTTCTTCATCTCCTAAAGTCTATGGCTGTGAGGGTTCTCCTCATGGCTCTCCTCATTCTGTCATGGTTCTGTGGCTATCTCCTCATTCTCAAAAGGAACTCTCTCTGATATGTCTTCTCTTTTATAGGATTCCAGTAAGCTAATCAAGACCCATGTAGAATGGGTGGAGAGACATCTCCATCTAATCAAGTTTAATACCCACAATTGATTGAGCCATATCTCCATGGATATAACCTGATCAAGTTTCCAACCTATAGTACTGAATAGGAATTAGAAGAAAACATTGCTCCCCCAAGATTGATTAGGATCAAAACATGGCTTTTTGAGGGTACATAAATCCTTTTAAACCAGCACAGATGCTGTATATTTTCTTATCTCTTTGATGATGTTAAAAATAATTGCTTTCAAGCTTGTTTGTTTTTATTTATTGTCTAATATCTGTTTCTCCATGCCCTACTTTTGCATTAGTTTTGTGTTCATTTTGGCCTATTCGTATTAAATTCATCCCCCAAATGTTGGTTTACCCCTGGTTACCCACTTACATTTGAAAGTGGGACACTAAAAAGCTAATAGGAACCACCAGGTATGGGCCTTATTGAGAGCAGTCTTTAATGGAAGATGCTCACTGGGCTATTTATTGAATCACTTTCAGCACCTTTATGTATTTACTCTTGCGTAATTTAGACTTCTTGGAGAAGATTCTTTCAAATTCTTGTCTGGCTGCTAGCATTTTAAGTAACAAATGAGGAAGAAACATTAGAGGCTCAACAATCTATACTTTTACTTACTTTTTTTGGATAGACCCAACCTCCAGTTTGGCCTCATGTTCCCCAGTCTATCAACCCTTGATTTGACCCAATTAAGAGAATGAAAACCCCATTTACTCAATAGATATTGAAAGAGACATTGCCTGACTGCAAAGGTAGAAAGGATACCTCCTTCTCGGGGAGAATTTTAACTAGCCACTTTCTCCTCATTTCCAGAGGCAAATTTTGAAGTGAATTCTGAAGGCTTTTGATGGGTACATGGCATAAATATGATAGTTTCTTTGCTTTCTCCACTATTGGCTTAAGGTTCAGCTTTCTTGGGTTTACCAAGTCAGTCACTGTCTGTGCCTTTGCTTTCCAGCTTCCAAATCTTAAATTGCTATGGTCTCTTCTTCCATTCTCTTTGTCCTTGTTTTCTTCCTTCATACCATCTTTCAGTGTTATTAGTGGGATTTTTGGAAGCAGCAGAGTATAATGTATATATTCAACATGTCATCATTGTGGTTTCATTCTTTATTTTATGGGTACTATATATGAATCTAGTAGCCATAATCCTTTAATATTATTCCCAGAAAAGATATCTTTCTTGTTTCAGAGGTGAGAAATCTTACCCCATGGAGGTCAATTCTTCTACCTATAGAGTTAAAGTAGATTTGGAATTTGGACACAGGTCTTTTGACATTAAAATGTCCACTCCCAGGGTGGGCCGCGGTGGCTCAGCGGGCAAAGTGCTTGCCTGCTATGCCGGAGGACCTCGGTTCGATTCCCGGCCCCAGCCCATGTAACAAAAACGGAGAAACAGAATACAATAAAACAAGAAAATGTTTAAAAATGTTTCCCTTTCTTCCTTCCTTCTATCCTTCCTTCCTTCTCTCTGTCTTTCCTTTAAAAAAAAAAAAAAAAAAAAAAAAAAATGTCCACTCCCAGAATGTCACAATTTTAAAACAATATAAGATTCTAAAAATTATTTCATCAAGATCGTCATATTATGAAAAGAATCCAGAGAAGTGAAGGGTCTTAGAATTGATTAAACTGCGAGCTAAGACTTAAGTTTCTTGATAACCAATTAATATTACTGTTCTAGTTTGCTAGCTGCTAGAATACAATATACCAGAAACAGAATGGCTTTTAAAAAGGGGAATTTAATGAATTGCTGGTTTACAGTTCTAAGGCCGAGAAAATGTCCCAATTAAAACAAGTCTATAGAAATGTCCAATCAAAGGCATCCAAGGAAAGATACCTTAGTTCAAGAAGGCCGATGAAGTTCAGGGTCCCTCTCTCAAGTGAGAAGGCACAAAGAGCACACAGTCAGGGTTCCTCTGTCATCTGGAAGGGCATATGGCAAACATGGCATCATCTGCTAGCTTCGTCTCCTGGCTTACTGTTTCATGAAACTACCCAGGAGGCATTTTCCTTCTTCATCTCCAAAGGTTGCTGGCTGGTGGACTTTGCTTCTCATGGCTATGTCATTCTACTCTGCTCTCTCTGAATCTCCTTCATTCTCCAAAATGTTTCCTCTTTTATAGGACTTCAGAAACTTATCAAGACCCACCCAAATGGGTGGAGACATGTTGTCACCTAATTCAGTTTAACAACCACTCTTGATCAAATCACATCTCCAGGGAGATGATCTGATTAAGTTTCAAACACACAGTATTGAATAGGGATTGTTCTGCCTTTATGAAATGGATTTAGATTAAAACATGGCTTTTCCAAGGGACATGCATCCTTTCAAACCAGCATGATTACTGAACATGATCTCTAGAATATTTTCTTTAAAAATAGGGAAGCTGAATTTAGAAAAGGAGATAGGAACAGTTTGTGTTTTGATAAGTCAGTAATATTTGTCCATTGGAGTTCTCTGGTGCATTACTAAGCTTAGTAAGACTGATGGCTATGTCATACTGGTGTTGAATCCTTTTTTGGGGGAAGGGAGGTTCATGGGCCAGGAATGGAACCCGGGTCTCCAGCATGGCAGACAAGTCCCACATGGCAGGTAAGCATTCCACCACTGAAGCACCATGCACTTGGGTGTGGACTGTTAACAAAGTTCTGGTAAAGTCTATTTCAATTGTGAGAAGACCGTTCAGAACTAGTTGGACTACTCAGAACCGATACAAATGAGGGAACATGAAAAGACAGGTAGAGGTAGTTTAATGTGAGGTTTGATATAGAAAATATTAGCTCATATTAATGTGACCCAAACTACTTTCATAAAAAATAAACAATTTTTAATGAAAATATTCAATCATAAAAATGGAGTAAACTTCAACCAGAGGCTTAGAAATGAAAACAACACAGGAATATGAAACTTCTTACCATTCTACATGCTTTTCTTTTAAAGGGAAGTGTATGTGTATATGTGTGTATATGTGTGCGTATTTATATTTATGTGAATCTATATGTATTTGTGTGTGTAAGTATAAATACACACACAACCTTCTAAGCACCTTACCATTTCTCACACTTTTCCTTTAAAGGGAAATGTATGTATACATATTTGTATATATACTTATATACATGTGTGTATATGTATATACAGACATACCTATGTGCTTACATGTATACACACACATATATAGACATACACTCAGGAAACATCTAAATGTGTATGTCAAGATATGAAAAAGAAATGCAAATAATTGGATAAGTTAATATCAACCTGAGGGAGTATTTACTGTTATACTATAAAACTTAGAAAGTAGGATTTTATAATGAAATGCTAACTTTAATTATAGCAGAGAAAATAGCAGCATCATAATTAATATGTAAAGCAAATGAAAATAGATCATTATTATGTAAAAATAAAGCTGATACTCATTGCATGAATTGCAATGAATGAAACATTTAACAATAAAGTTCATTGCTAAATGTTTACATTATTATGTAAAAATAAAGCTGATGTTCATTTCATGTGTGGTGAAAACAAATAAAAACTATGGTTAAGTCATTATAGACCTATGGTAGCTTCAGGGTATATCCCAAAGATTCATAGAAATTGAAGTAAAAGAGTGCACTTGATTTGCTTTAGAAAAAGGCGAAGACTCTTACAGACACAAGATGCAAAATTGGCCGAAGTATGGCTCAAGAAATAGAAAATGACTTCCTAAATTGATTCCATCCTTATATGATCATCAAGGACTTAAATACATTATTTTTCTGATTAATAAACACTAGCTAATAATGCGAAAAGGTATCCCCCCTATTTATCAAATTTGCATCCACCCCCAATGATTTGGAAATCATTTGGGCTAAAAGGAAACATGACCACCCACTCTTGTTCCAGCCTTAGACCCTTGTCTTGGCACCATCTGGGAACATCCATAGTCGGCCCCAACTCTGAAGACATCAATGACCAATGTCAAGACTGATGTGAGAGAGACATGAATTCCTGATCTTGCTTTCATTGAACTACTTTCCATTGGCGCTTGACAAATATATGTGCATTGCTGAACAGGACTGAATTTGTTTTCCTGGACCTCAGAACAAATGCTGCCCTTTAGATTAAAGGCAAAGAATGCATTCAGAAAAACCCTGGTTCTTTTCCCTTATTTCTTTGACTCACTTTTTCATTTGATCACTTTATTGTTGGTTGCTGTTTCAAAATGACCAGGGAATTTTTCCCTTTTTCGGTCAATCAAACCAAGAGTTCTTATTTATAATCTTTTCTAAACTTCTTAATTAGAGAAAATTTCTGGGTCATAATAATAGTGGTGGTTGTTATTAGGAAATTAGATAAATATATGTTATACTAGGAACTGGGCTTTGAGCATTATATGCGTGGTGGAATTATATTCTGAAGTATTATCCAGTTATTTTCAGTTTTTCCTTCCCCTTCTCTCACACCCATAACTCAAGGGTCATTTCCCTTCCCTCTAACTTACACAGAGGAAGCAATATTAAAACAAATTGTCAATCTAAGGGGAAGAAAAAGTTTTCTTCTCAGGGAGAAAATAAGACAGAGATGGGGAAAAATAGAGAAAAGGAAAATTATGTGGCCTCTGAAGCCTACCAGAAAAGACTGGATGGTTTGGAGGGACCTTCTAGATGAAGCTCTGCTGGGTCATGGACTCTTCCACCAATACATCGATGGTAAGCAATTTTATATTTAACTTCTGGGATACCTGTAAGCTCCTTCTGAAGAACGTATACAAAATTTGGTCACACACTGACAGAAATGAGGCTGAAAATGGAACCACAATGCAATCAAGGAGCACTGAAATAAACCAGTAGGATATTTCCCTGTAAGCAGAGACAATGCTCAACTCAATAGGATTACATATAAGTTAGGATATTGAGGCACAGAGAAGTTAAGCAACATGAGTAAGTTGAGCTATTCAATCTTTTTTTTTGAGTAGCTATATAAGCCTAGGCAGTCTGGCTTCAGAGCTTCATTCATCATATTATGCTGGTTCCAAATATCCACTGCAAAATAATTTAGGAAAAGAATTTATCAATATGGTGATTTACTATTGCCTCTAAAAAAGTATTCATCTTCTTAGATCACAATACTGGGCTTCATTTTGCTCTATTATATATTTATTTTCCTCACAGAGAGATCTGGATCAAGGGCACTTCTGACATTAAAAAATAGCATGCCAGTTCCTATGTAGTCTGAGCTTTAGAATGTCAATTTCGCTTGCAGGTGTTCACATTTTCAGATTTGTTGGAAATCTATTACAATTTAGGTAAATGGGTTTTTAATTAACAAAAACTGAATTTCAACCCAAGGGAGAATTCTTCGACCTTAGAGTTAACTCCATAATAAATCTAGTTTTATAAAATGTCAGCCATGCCCACCTGCCTGCTTTTCTGATCACTGTACTATGGTTTCCAAGGAGCTATCTATCAATCTGGCCTCCTGGTATCAACTGCTAAAGTAAGATTTACACAATAACAGTAACTTTAGTTTATATAATCAAGGCACATTGCTTTGTATATTTTCTCTGGTACAAAAACCATGTTATAGTATCAAGCCTTAAACCTAATGATACACCAAAGATTTGACTTTATCATGCATAACCCACTCCCAAGATCTGCACTTTCTTTCCATGATGCATTCTCAAAAGATCAACCTCAGATTTCAGGAACCTTCAAGTCCATCAGAGACCCCGAAAGATCACGCCATAAAATATGGGAATGGATAACAGGATGGAGTTCCAAGTGAGCTCCAAGGTGAGACTTGGTTCTGACAGCTGCCAAAACCATATCAAGGGCAAAGAAAAATCGCCATAGTTTTAGTCCTGCCTAGTTCAGACATCCCAGGTCAGGAGCCAGCTGTCCTTCAATTCATCTCAATCCCTGTGGCCTGAGTACTTAGTCACCCTTATTAAAAAAAAAAAGAGAGAGAGAGAGAGAGATTGTTATCGATGTGTAACATACCTAAAAAATGTATGTCCTAAATGTAAAATATAAAATTAAAAATATTTGGAAGAGAATATAAGAGAAAATCTGCGTAACCTTAGGTTTAGTGATTGGTTTTTAGATACAACACCAAAAGTGTGATCAAAGAAAGAAAAAATTGATTAGTTGGACTTTATTAAAATTAAAAAGTTCTGCTCTGTGAAAGGCACTGTTAAGAGAATGAAAAGACAAGCTTCAGACTGGGAGAAAACATTTACAAAATACATAGCTGACGAAAGACTTGTTTACAAAATATACGAAGAACTCTTAAAACTTAGTAATAAGAAAACAAACAACCCAATTTTAAAAAAGACCAAAAGAGCTAAACAGACACTTCACCAAAGCAGATATTCAGATGGTAAATAAGCATATGAAAAGATGTTCAACATCATATGCAATTAAGAAAATGAAAATTAAAACTATAATGTGATACTACTACACCCCTATAACAGAGGCTGAAATCCAAAAAACTGACAATACCAATTAATGGTGATAATGTAGAACAGTAACACTCATTCATTGCTGGTGGGAATGCAACATCATACTGCCACTTTGGAAGACAGTTTGGCATAAAGCCGAACATAGGCTTACCATATGATCCAGCAATCACACTCCCAGATATTTACCCAAATGAGTTGAAAACTTATGTACACACAAAAACCTAAACACAAATATTTGTAGTAGCTTTATTCATATTCACTAGAGACTGAAAGCAACCAAGATGTCCTTCAATAGGTGAATGAATAAACAAACTGTGATGCATCTGTGCAATGAAATACTCTTCAGTGATAGAAGGAATGAGCTATCAATTCACACAAACACATGGATGAATTGTCAATGTGTTTTGTTAAGTGAGAGAAATCAGTATGGAAAGACTATATATTGCATGATACCAATTATAT
The DNA here is from genome assembly GCF_023851605.1 of Tamandua tetradactyla. Classification (NCBI taxonomy): domain Eukaryota; kingdom Metazoa; phylum Chordata; class Mammalia; order Pilosa; family Myrmecophagidae; genus Tamandua; species Tamandua tetradactyla. The sequence continues at coordinate 152,934,406 of NC_135331.1, forward strand.
GCCATTTTGGAAAAGTTACAACTATAGAGACAGTAACTAGAACAATGGTTGATAGGGATTCATTGGTGGGAGGGTTTAATAAGTAAAGCATAGGTGATTTTTTTAGGGAGAAAGTCAATCCTGTATGATATAGGAATGATGGATATGTAACGCTACGCATTTGTCAAAACCCATAGAAATATATATATAACACAAAGAACTACCCTTTTTGTATGCAAATGTTTAAAAATCTATTAAAAAATTAGGAAACCCCAGGATGGAATGCAGAATACTACAAAACAATATAACTGTATTACTAATGTAAATAGCACCATTACTAAGGTAGTAGTGTGAAGAGGTTCTGCCTAAATAACTTGGGAAATGAATGGAGTTTGTAAGAGTAGGAGAAAAGGAACTATATGCAAGTAAAAAAGATAGTTGTTACAGGTGTTTCCTTCAGAGCTATGAATTAATTCTTAAACCATTTTACATGTATACTGGAATTGAACAACTAAGTTAAGGGATGGCAGGATGGCATATGGTGGGAGCCAAACTTCTTATTTTTAGAGTGGGAGTTTATATAAGCAAGGGGAGGAAGCTAGAACAATCCATGTGGTAACGGACTGAAGTTGGAGACATGAGTATGATCTCATTTGCAACTTAATATAGAAACAGATGGTGACATATGGAAATATTCATAGATACATGTATATACAAGGGTTAGTGTACACACATAAATTTCCTTTCTTTTTCAGCTGAAATGACCAAGAATCAACAATATCCTAAGAGAAGTAATCATACCTAGCACACAGATTTTGGTTTCCAATACATTTTTCAATGCAAGGAACCAGTGCTCCTTAGAGAACGGCAGATTCTAGGAATGACAGAGGAAATATACACTATAAACCTGGAGCATCTTGTAGTACCAGAAAGTAAGGGCGTGCTTACAAAGAAAAAAATAAACGAGACACAGTGGGGATATATCAAAGGTACATATGAGCCAAGTGAAAGAGCTCCCAATGGTAAAAGCTGGGAATATTCAAGCAAGAAAATATCCTGTGCAGAAGAATTCCAAATAATTTATGTATATATTCCACCTCCAAATATGTGGAGCATAATTCCTCACTCCTTAAGTGTGGGCTGTACACAGTATGGAAGGGATGTAAAAGAAACAGAAAAGAAGATCTTTACAGTGAAAAACCTGACAAACACTGCCTCAGTCAGGTGTGAAGGTTGACATCAATAGTGATAACTCATTGATACTACATGCCCTTGATATGATAGGAATGGCTTTTCACCTCTGTGTTTTTCCTCCCAAATGCACATGATACCAGTTGAGTTATGAGAAAACACATCAGACAAAACCTAACTGAGGTACATTCTACAAAACTAACGGGTATTCATCAAAACTGTAGAGGTCATCATAAAAAGAAAAATTTGAGAAACTGTTACAGCCCAGAAACTTAGGAGACTGACATCTCAATGTAATGAGAATCCTGGATGGAATCTTGGAACAGAAAAAGAACATTAGGTAACAACTAAGAAAATCAGAAGAAAGTATGGACTTCAGTTAATATTAGTGTATCAATATTAGTTCATTAATTGTGACAAATGTAAGATGCTTATCATTGGGGAAATGGGTGTGGTATATATGGGAGCTCTGTACTATCAAAGCAATTTTTCTGTACATAGAAAACTATTCTAAAATGAAAAGTTTATTTTAAAAAATACATGGCATAATTATATGGCTCAGTGATTGAACACTTGTGTATGTATCTAGCTCCCAAATCAAGAAATAAAACATTACCAGCCCTGTAGAAGTCTCCTTGTCCTCCTTACATCCAGTTATTATTCCCCCTTCCCCAAGGACAACCAGAACCCTGATTTCTAACAACATAGATTAGTTTTGCCGGTCACTCAGCTTAATATAATTGGAATCATATAATGTGAGGAAGATACATCTTTAAATGACAAATGGCTCAAGTCACTTGTGGTCCTGTGGGAATATATATGCCTTTATGTGCATTTTTAGCCATTTATAGTATAGGTATTTAGGCATTATGTAGATATAGGTGCATTATAGGTATAAAATTAAAAATGCTTATTAGTAGTTGGCATAGCCTCTGTATTTGACTTCAGGTGAAATTTAAGCTATTTGGAAATCAACTAATTAAGGAGAGTGGAAGAATAAAACATGAAAGTTTGTCTTCTTTTGCTTGTGTATTGCCTTTTTAAAAAATGTTTGAATTATACAGATTTTGGATTCTGTACTTCAACTCTTTCTGGTTACCAGCTAATAAAATAAAGCAAATTTCGGTTATTAGATTTTCAAATAATAAGCAGATGGCATTTATATTTTCACTGATTTCTTACTCCTTCTTCAATGAAGTCTAAAATCTAGGTGCCTTGTACCCCCAGGAACACCCTTGTAGAAATTTATAGTAACCCCCTTCTTGATTTATAGTAAGTATGTGTGTCTTTAAGACAAAGAATTTTATTTAATTTTAGTCCTCATATAGCCTGCCACTTGATTGCTTTGTAAAATGCAGATTTCCAAACCTGCTCAACCCTTACTGAACCAAACTCTTTGAAGTTAATGACTGATTATCTGCAATTTATAATACTGTCATGTAATTATCTTGCCCACTCACGTTTGGAAACTCTTCTTTAGCATCAAACATGACATAATTGGTGAATTTTCTTTGTAGTTTTTTTCAGTCGTTTTAAAATTTAAGTGAGTGTGTGTGTGCTTGGAATTTCAACATTTGTACTCTTTTACTTAGACGTATAAAATGTGCAATCTTACTTACTTTATCAGATCCCATATTTCTATCTAACCTTAATTTGTAAAATCTGAGGGAAATGTTAAAACAAAAACAAAAATTAAATTGAGCATAGCCTATCGCTTTCAGTTTTTAATTGTGTATTATAGTTGTACATAGCCTCTTTTGGAAGACTATTGAATCTTTTCAAGAATTAAGCTTAGGAAATTCTGGCATCTCCCCACTCTGCCTCTTCTTTTCTTTTCTTTTAAAATTTATTCAGGTAAAGTGCACATTCATAAAATTTAACATTTAACCATATTGAATTGTACAGTTCAATGCCCTTTAGTATATTTACAATGCTTCACCACTATCAACTTATTTCCATTACCCAAAAGCAGTCTCTGTACCCAATAAGTAGCCACTGACCTTTCTTTTGTCCCCTCTACCTGGAAACCACTAATCTGCTTTCTGCGTATGGCTTTTCCTATTGTGAATATTTCAGGTAAGTGGAATCATGTAACATGTAATCTTTTGCCTCACTCATATTGGAGCATGAATCAGTAACTGTTATTCCTATATGTGTGTATGTGTTCATTTTTGGAGCAGTTTTAGGCATGCAGAAAAATCATGCAAAAATTGCAAAGAGATCTTATATGCCACTCCGCACCATTGCACCTCCCTGCACAGTCTCCCCTATTGTAAACATTTTACATTAATGTGGTACATCTTTACAAATGATGAACCAATGTTTACATTGTTAGTAACTAAAGTACATAGTTTATATTAGCTTTCACCCTTTGTGAAATATGAGTTTTGACAAATGTTTGATGTCATGTATCCACCATTATAACATCATACAAAATAATTTTACTGTCCTATAAATGCCCTGTGATCCACCTATTCATGCCTTCCCTCCACCTCATCCTCAACCTGTGGCAACCACTTACCTTTTAACTGTCTCTATAGTTTCACCTTCTCCCAATATAGTTGGAATCATGCAGTATATAGCCTGTTCAGATTGGCTTCTTTCACTTAGCAATACGTAATTAAGTTTCCTATATACCTTTTGTGGCTTGATAGCTCATTTCTTTTTTTCACTGAATAGTATTCCCAATGTATGGTTGTACCTTAGTTTGTTTATCCATTCACTTGGCAAGGACATCTTCATTGCTTTCAATTTGGGGCAGTTATGAATAAAGCTGCTGTAAACATTGATGTACATATTTTTGTGTGGACAAATATTTTCAACTCCTTTGGCTAAATTCTTAGGAGTGCAAATTCTGGATCGCATGATAAGCCTACGTTTAGCTTTGTATGAAACTGCCAAACTGTCCTCCAAAGTGGCTGTGTCACTATTGCATTCCACCAATGGTGAGTGAGAATTTCTGTTTCTTCACACCCTTGCCAGGATTTGGCAGTGTTAGTGTTTTCAATTTTAACCATTCTAAAGCAATGTAGTTCTATCTCATTGTTGTTTTAATTTGCAATTCCCTAATGATATCTGGTGTTGAGAATGTTTACATATGTCTGAATATCTTCTATAGTGAGGTGTCTGTTCAGCTCTTTTGCCTGATTTTGTAATTGGGTTGTTTATTTTCTTATAATTGAGTTTGAGTTTTAAGAGTTCTTTTTATATTTTGGATACAAGTCTTTTTGCAGTATGTATTCTTCAAATATTTTCTCCCAGTTGGTGGCTTGTCTTTTCGTTCTCTCAACAGTGCCCTTTGCAGAGTAGGAGTTTTTAATTTTAATAAAATCCAACTTATGAATTTTTCTTTCACTGATTATGTTTTTGGCATTGTACCTAAGAAGTCATTGCCAAAACCAAAGTCACCTAGATTTTTTTACTTTATCTTCTAAAAGTTTTGTTGTTTTGCATTTTAAATTTAGGTCTATGATTCATTCTGAGTTGTCTTTTCTGAGAGGTATAAGGTATGATTTGGTTTTTTTGTTTGTTTTTTTTTTGCATGTGGATATCCATTGTTTTTTGCACTATTTTGTTGAAAGACCACCTTTTCTCCACTGAAATGCCATTGCTGCTTTGTCAAAGGTAGTTGATTATATTTGTGAGTGCATTTATGGTCTCTGTAATATGTTCCACTGATCTGTCTGGTTTTTTTGTTGAAACCATACTGTTTTGATCACTGTAACTTATAGTAAGTCTTGAAGTTGGGTGGTTTCAGTGTTTTGACTTTTTCAATATTGTGTTGGTTATTATTGTTTTGTTTTTTGCCTTTTCGTATAAACTTTAGAATCAATTTGTGTTTATTAAAATTGTGTTGAATCTATATGTATGAACTTGGGAAAAATTGCCATCTTAATAAAATTGAGTCTTCCTAGTCATGGTTATGGACTATCTCTCCATTTATTTACATCTTCCTTAATTTATTAGAGTTTTGTAGCTCTATTCATATGGATCTTGTACATATTCTGTTAGATATATACCTAAGTGCTTCACTTTTTTGGGTGCTGATGTAAAATGGTGCTGTGTTCCCTCCCTGCTTAGAAATCTTACATATCATTGTGGAATGATATTCCATGAAGGTCAATCCCTGACTCCTAGGAATTTTTCTTAGCGATTTCTAGGGAGAGATTTAAATTTCCCATTACTATTTAAAGGTAGAAAAAATCATCATCATCACCCCCTCTCCTTCAATACTAGAATCCTTAATTTTACAAATATATGGTGGATATACAGGCAGCATCAACCTCATTAAGTAAGCATGTCTTACCGTTTTTACTTTTATTTTCTTTTTATCCTCTTTCCTGATAATAGCTAATACTGATTGAGCGCTTACTGTAACAGGCTGTGTCCTAGATACTTAATTTTCACAACAATGTTATGAGGTAGGTATTATAGGTTTTATATCCATTTTACTGAGGCAAAGTGAGAGCAAGTAAGTTAATTATAGTGTTTTTTTAAAGAGCAATGAATTTGCTACTCAAAGCAGATTCTACTCTACTTCAAATCCCATGATATATTCCTACTGTGCTATATTGTTTTTCATTCATCTATTCAACAAAGATTTATTGCATATCCCTCTGCTGTGGTTGGAGCACTAGGCATATAATGATATATGCAAAAGATAAGGTCCCTGGTATAATGACCTCTGGAGGGAGAGGGGTGGGGAGATGTGCAAAGTGATAATAACCAAATCAATATATAAGTTAATAAGAGGATGTAAAGAGTGCTCTGAGAGAAATAGCCATATTCATCAGATATGGTTGTCAGGGAAGAATTATCGTAAGGAAGTTGTTCTGATACCTGAAGGATAATAAAGACTCAGATGTGCAGAAGGATAAGTGAAGGGCATTCTAGATAGAAAGAAGTAGGGCAATGACTAACTTGAGAAAGGGTTCAGAAAACTGGGGAGGTAGGATTGTGTGACTAAAACAGGAATCAACAGGGAGAGGGTTATGAAAGTATGGAAGAGGCAACTCAGATAATGCAGACCTGTGTGGTTCAGATTACAGAGATGGATTTTATCTAATATTCATGTTTTTTGAGCCTGTTTTAAGCATGATTTGATATACATTTAAAAATATTGTTTTGGCTGCTATGTGTGGGAAATTAATTTTAAGAAAGTTGAATGGATATCATAGAACTCTTTAAACTGAAACCTGTTGACTTTATGGCGATTCGGAGAATCTGATCAGGAAATAGTTAAGTAGGCTATTTTGCTAGGAACTATCCCCATTACAGTAGACCATTATAAAATAAAGGCAAAGAAATGATGGGACTGGTTTCTATGTTAGCATACTGCTCCTCGTTTCTATAGTAACCTGGTTATTTTTTTCTAAGTTAGTTTGTTTTTCCTGATTTCACAAAGACATCACCTCAGATGAGGCTTGGGCTTATTAAACCCATAAAATACCAAAAAGCCCCCTATAAATCTATGGCTGAAATTTCCCAGAAAAGATGCCTTCCAAAACCCAGACTGGCAGAGTTTGCATCTCTGCCGAGAATTTAGTTTAAACAATTTGAGTTTGACTTATCTCATTAACCAAATGTATATGGAACATATTTCGCAAGGAAGATACTTATCTATGTTTGTAGACAACATGATATGTATTGTGATGTCCACATATGTAATGATGTCCACATTTAAGGAATTTAAAACTTATGCGTTCATTCAAGAAATAATAATTAAAACCTATGATGTGCAAAACAATGTGCTAGACATCATGGTTTAAAGATGAGTAGCACACAATTTCTACTTGAATGTAGTTTACAACCAAGTACAAGAGGCACAATAAGAGCATTGTAACAAAGAAGAAAGAAAAGCTTGCTTTCCATTGAGAGTATCAAGGAAAAAACATAGTTAAGGTATCCACCTGGAAGCAGAGGCTAGAACAAATGCCAATAGGCATAGAAATAATCCCAGGAAAGAGAAACAGTGGACCAGGCAGAGTTAAACAGGGAATGAGAGAAAACCAACATTGGAATGCATTCTTGAATTGGTCAGCACTGGTTACATCTAGCTTTACTTTGCCAGAACCTTCTGTCGAGCCATGAAGGTCATGCCCCAGAATTGCCTATCTGCGGTATGCCCAATGGGACATTTATTCCCTCATACCTTCAGGTTGCACATACATAAGTGGCCCAATTGTTTCCTACATGTGTTGTGTCTCAGAAGCTTGGGACAGAAAGTGAAAGATAACTGATACAGCTGAGAAGAGGTTATACCTGTGTGAAGCTGGTTGCTATGGCAATGACTAAAGTAAAAGTGAGTGGATGAGAGTGGGTGGCCCAAGATATTTTCAATACAGAAGGCTTTAACAAGGAAATAGCACTAGAGCTAAAATCTCTAAAATGTATCAAGATATTTATACACTAAGATTATGGTGTGGTAATAAGAGGGGGACACTATTTAGAAGTATTGGAGACAGAGAAAATCTTGTAAGCAAATATACGGAGTTAGGAGAGAACAGAATATATGAAATGAAAGTGTAAGTGGGAGAATACAGTATTAGGGGATTATGGCAAATCAGAGTGGATGCAACTCTTGGGTTAAAGGGCGAAAGATCTTAAATAGTAGCCTCTGGAATGGACTATCATCATCAAGGGTATAAAAATCGCCAACCTGATCTTATCATATGTTAACCCTTGGGAGCAGTACAGCACTAGGAAAATCATGTGCATGATTACTATGGCAGAGAGGTAGTTCCCTATAGTATGATATGGTGGTTTGAAAATACAGCCACAAATTCCTTGACAGTCCTTCCTTCAAGAGTTGGAGGTTAATTCCACTGCCCTTAGTTGTGGCATGAACTTAGTAACTTGCTTCCAACAAGTACAAGATGGTGGACATAATGGAGAGTCAGCTCTGAGACTAGGTCATAAAAAGACATGCAGTTTTCTCTGTGTTCTTCATTGTTCACAGGCCATTTGCTCTGCAGAAAGCCCGCTGTTCTATCATGAGGACACACAAGTTTTTCTATGGCTCATATGACAAGAAACTGAGGCCTCTGGTCAGTAGCCAATGAGGTTCTGAGGCTTCCTCAACTACCACGTAAGTGGGCTCGGAAGCAGAGCCTCCAGCTCCTGCAAAGCCTTCAGATGCCTGCAACCTGAGCCAGAATCTTGTTGGCAACCTCATGAGAAACTCTGAGCTTGAACCGTCCAATAAGCCACTTTTGGTGTTTTAACCACTAAATATTGGGTCAGTTTTTTGCATAGCTGTAGAGATTGGTGTTAATTATTTAATATAATAAAATGCATGACCAATATAAGTCAAAGTGCCTAATTTAAGGTAGAAGTAATAGAAAAATTAATTAGGGATATATGAGAGACTGATGGATGCCACATTTCTGTGAGAGCAGTAACAAAAGAGAGACAACTGGAGAATACAGACATTAACAGAATCCTACCACACACCAAAAACTTAAATTGTTTTTCTCATCATACAGTTAGTGATCATCCCAGAATAAGATGCTCTTGAGAATACATCATATTACATAAGGGTCAATTCTAGTTTTGGTTTTGGGGAGTGTAGATTAACTGACTAATGATAAGATGTATGCCTCAGTTTTCTTGAATGAATTTAAAAGAAGTTAGTGGAAAGTCCAGGAGAAATCGGTAGATTATAGATTTCAAGTTCAAAGTAATTCCCTCCTATTTCTACAGTCTCCTTTCTAAGTGGAATGAAGCAACTCTTTGAAGTAATGTTCTCTTTTCTTTTTCTATAATGTTTTCACAATTGTCTTCCTAGTCAGCTAGCAGTGAGACATCTGTTTGGTTTGCTAAAACTGATGAAATACAATGCACCAAGAATGAGTCGGCTTTTACAATGGGGATTTACTAATTTACAGGTTTAGAGTTCTGAGGTCAAGAAAATGTCCAAATCAAAGCATCAATCTTCTTCCTGAAGAAAGGCTACTAGCGATCCTCAATTCCTCTGGCACATGGCCAGGCCCATGGCAATGTCTGCTGGTCTCTCTTTTCTCTCCTAGGTTTCATTGCTTCCAGCTTCTGGCTTCAGAGATTTACTCTCTGAACTTCTGCATGTTTCTTTCTTTTAGCTTCTGTCTCTCTTAGCTCCTGTGTGAGTCCTTCTCTCTCAGCTTCTTATAAAGATTAAGAGGATTAAGACCCATCTGAAGCATGCCTCAGCTGAAATAACCTAATCAAAGGGACCCACGCACAATAGATCTACACCCACATCAAGGATTAGCTGATCTTTTCTGAACATGATCCTTTCTGGGGTATGCACATTGGTATGTAAAGAGCAACCAGATACGTAAAGGTAAAGAAAGCATTAATGTTGTAGTCAGCTTCTAACCGTCAACAGACAACAGAAAACAATTGTCTTTCTAAGCTTTTCTAGAGAAAGTATTTTCTGAATTTTTTTTTCTATATGAACATATAAGCCTGAGAGACTCCAGTATATATTTTATTTATTATACTATACAGAGGCAGAGAAGATATCCATCTGCCTATGATGATTAAGTCATAAATCTTGCTGGTCTATGGTAGAGAAGATAAGATGGCTCCAGGGTCAAAGTTCCTTTCTCTTCCTTCTCAGTACCTAAAACTTGAGCTAATTGGTTTTGAGAAACATCCAGCCTTATAGATTGGAGTTATAGAACCTTGTAAAAAATGGTACAATGCGGGGAGAATAATGCGATGGATATTTCAACCCCTTAGGAAAATCTTCTGGGCCCAATGTGCCAATGAGGTATAAAAGTACTGAATCAGAAGTCAGAGGCAGGTAGATAAATGGCCCTGTAGAAGTACTCCTGGCTGTGTAGATCTTTTCTTTTTGGATAAGGCTCAAAGTGTTCCTATATTCTCCACAAGGGGATGTAGAGGTGATGAGAGGCAATGAGTGTCCTGACAAATTTGCAGTTTGATGAAGGAGCAACTGTAGTTAAGAACTTGGAGACGTGAGACAAATAACTATAGCCACAGCCTCCAGAAGCAGCTGCCAGCACATGGCAACCATAGGGTGAGATGTGATTAATCACATTTCACCAGACCACCGAGCTGACTAATCTAAGCTCCCACAGCCAAGACCCTAGGGAATCCAAAGGATATAATGTGGGTCCAATGCACAAGTCTCTCTTGATGATATAAGATTGCATAAGTCATTGCTCTCTCTCCAAGGAGAAGAGATAGAAACATGAACATTTTTTTTCTCCCAAAGAGAAGGAATTACCTAAAGAGTAGTTTAAAAGTGATTGATTTAAACTAAGATTACTGGATTAGATAAAGTATTTTCTTTCTTTTAACTTCACAGTGGGATAGAGGTTTCTGAGGAGAGCAGATGAGATACAGAGAATAAAAGGGTCTATGATCTCTTATTTCCCTGAATTATAGTAGAAAGAATATGTGACCCTGCTGAGCTGCTTATCTTCTTGCGGGTATGAGACATTTACTGAATTTTTTTGATACCAGGGAACTGCAGATAAAATCTGTTTATCTGTTATCTATTGTATTTACCTTGCTTTGTAATAGAATGAGAATGAGTGACATGTGTTCAATGTAATTTTTTATCTGTATCCTATGTAGATATGATCTCAATGACTTTTCAGACTGGCTGATGTGTTGGGATCTTATGCACTTAATGTGTCTGTGTGACAAGAACAGAAAAGGCTGTCTTTCTTGATGGGAAATGTCGGTAATTTTTTTCCAGTTTAAAGTGTGTTCTTATGAGTGAATAGTATTATTTACTACTTTCTGAATGCAGAGACACTGATGTAATTTATTTTTATGACAACAATTTCAATGCATTGAAGCATTTTGGATTTTCAGTTAGCTTTGCATTTTCTGAGACACGATATATCACCTTTAATCTTTTTTTAGATGTTTTTTTCTTAGTTTTTATAATAACTATTAAAAGATTCCCATAGAAAAAAATTAATTTTCCTAAGTCTGAATATATTCAGCCTATTAAATCTGCACCAAATGTTTTAATGAAAACCACCCGGATAATTCAAGGATGAGGCATTGTTGCAGAGATAATTCAAAGATGAAACATTGTTATAGAAATGAAAATAATGTCTTAGTTTCTAGTATAGTTTCTTATGTGATCAGGAACATTAAGGAAAACAGAAAGAAAAAAAAGGGAAAATACTTCTGTAAATGTCAGTTGCCTAATCTTAGTTCCCTCCCACCTCTTTTCCAAGGAAGTTAAACCCCCTTCATTTATCAAAGTCTTGAAACCCATACTGTTAGCACTATTTCTTCTGAAGCACAAGATCATTTCATCCCTTTCATTCCTCCAACATGTCAGCAAACACTCCTCTGAAAATAATTTTCCTATTTTCAATCCCCATTCATTCTTTCCTTTTAAACCTAGTCATCATCATTATTTTTTGACATAATTATTTTAAACCCCCCACCCCACTGTTTTGGTTTGCTAAAGCTGTTGGAATGCTATTTACCAGAAATGAATTGCAACCTTTTTTTTTTTTTTCTTTTTTGCATGGTCAGGCACCAGGAATCTAACCCGGGTCTCCGGCATGGCAGGTGAAAACTCTGCCTGGTGAGCCACCTTGGCCCACCCTAGATTAACTTTTATAATGGGGATTTAGTAACTTAAAATGTACAGCTCTTAGGCCATGAAAATGTCCCAGTGAAGACATCAATAGGATGATACCTAGACTCTGAAGACAGGCTGCTGGCATCTGAGACACATCTGTCACATGGGAAGGCACCTGGCTGGTGTCTGCTGGCCCTTCACTCCCAGGTTTCATTGCTTTCAGCTTCTGGTTCTAATGGCTTCCTCTGTGGGTCCTCTTAGCATCTCCAGGGCTTTTCTCTCAGCTCTCCTCTAACTCCTCTGGGCATTTCTCTCTTTTACCTTCTCAGAAAGGACTCCATTACAGGATTAAGACCCACCTTGAACTGGATGGATCACATCTCAATTGAAGCAACCTAATCAAAAGGTCCCACGCACAGTAGGTCTGTACACACAATGGTGGGTTAGAAGAACATAGGCTTTTCTGGGTACATGATAGCTCCAAACCAGCACACTGCCGGTCACTATTCTCTTTCACTGGTTCTCACAAAGCTGGACGGCATCACTTTTCATTTTTTAAGATGGTTTAGCAATCTACTTTACTGCCAAATGGTATGAGTTTATTCCATTTCTCCCTTCCCATTGTAAAAAACATTTCCTGTAACCTAAGTCTCCCTTTCCTCTTTTTCTCCTAAACCAATTCCTTCCAACCTCCTTCACAAACTTATTCCAATAGCCATATCTATTTTGTCAGGCATTATCAACATCTTCCCTTCAACTCAAAATGCTCAGATTTTTTCTCTCAAAGAAAAAAGAGCCCTCAAAATCCTGTTATCCCCTCAAATTGTCACATATCTGCCTTCGTTTCCCATTCATTCACTCAATCTTAAACCTTTTACAATCTGTCTTCTATCCCTCTCATGTTAATAAACTTGGTTTTTGAGTTCCATAGCCTAAGATTTTTAAAATCTCTTTCTACTTGATTTCTCTATAATTAATTGCAGATATTCTCCATGATGCCTTTCTTCTTGAAATGCTTTTCTTTCTTACTAAAAATCTCACTTCTTTCTTACCACTCTCCTCTATGCCTGGTAGCTTATCTTCAGTTTCACTTACTTGAATGTTGGATTTACTCCCAAATTTTGTCCTAAGCTTTTCTTTATTTACCTTCATGGTCAACCCCTTTATTAATCACTTTCTAAGATCTCCATAATCACCTCCAAGACAATGACTTTCAAAGCTATTTATTCAATTCCAACAGCTCACATAAAATGCATGCTTATTTTTTTCCTCTATAAACTGGACATCTCCACCTTAGTGTTGTGCAGCATGTCCAGTTCAGTATGTCTGAAATTAAACTCATCTCCACACATTCAAGTACTGTTATATCTTTTGCATCCTTATCCAATATTTTATTACTGGTGCCAACATTTTATTTCTTATTAGTTCTTAGTACCCTAGTCTTCAATTTATCCTTGTCTATTCTTCCTCTGCAGCATCTCTCAGCCTGGCTCCTTCTGTTTCCATGTTGCCATACATGTAGTGAAGATCATGATAATTAACAGAAAACTCTGATCTCTAGTTGAATCCAAACTTTCTGTATTCCATCCACAAGGAAAAGAAACCTTGAGGGCGGTACCATTTAAGAACATTATTAGATCATGATGCTGAGGAGTAAGTGCTTTTGTAGTGAGTATAAAAATGATTCAGAGCTCTTGTTTTTGTGAAATTTGTCTTTTTCCCTTTGGATGTTTTTGTGTGTGTATCCTAATTTTGTTCATTCTCATTCTCTCTCTCTCTCTCTCTCTCTCTCTCTCTCTCTCTCTCTCTCTCTCTCTCTCTCTCTCTCTCTCTCTCTCCTCCCTTTTCTCTTATTTTTCTTCTTTTAAGAAAAGGGTCACACTGGTCACACTCTTACTACCCTTTTAGTAAAATTTATCTTTATTTTCACACCAAAGTTTTGAAAAGAAAATCCAAGTGGTGTCTTGAAAAGAAGGGACAGGGGCTAAGCTGCCTAAAGGTTATTGTTATGGATTGAATTGTCTCCCCCCAAAAATATGTTGAAGACCTAATTCCCAGTACCTCAGAAGGAATGTGACCTTATTTAGAAGCAGTCATTGCAGATGTAATTATTTAAGTTGAGAACCTAATAGAATATAATGGGCTCTTAAGTCAATATAACTTGTCCTTATAAGAATAAAGACAAGAAATAGGTACAAGGTACATAGTAAGGTGAGGGTAGGAGGCAGAGACTGCAGCAATGCTGCCACAAACCAAGGAATGCCAAGGATTGCAGGGAACCACTGGAAGCTAGGAAGAGGCAAGGAAGGATCCTCTCCTCTAGTCTTCAGAGGGACCATGGTCCTGCTGAAACTCTGATTTTAGAATTTAGCTTCCAAAACTGTGAGAAAGTAATTTTGTTCTTCTAAGCTACCCAGTTTGTGATAATTTGTTACAGCAGCTCTAGGGAACTGGTATGACTATTTACTATAAGTTCTGTATGGAAGTTTGTGGCTAAATTCTATCTAGGACGAAAGAGTGATTTGCCTCTTCTCTTCTGAATGGCTCTGTTGGGATCTAGCAGGGAGATTTCCCTCACAGCAGTCTGTGAAGGATTTAGGGATTCTATTCTTTTTCATTAAGAATTCCAGAGTATTCTGTATATCCCCATTCAGTAAAACACTGCACACTTGAAGTTGTTTAATACTCTTAATTCCTGCCAGCATGTAAATTTAGAAGGATCAAACCCCCATTTTTCTTTTTTTATCACCTATTTTTTTAAGTGAATTTTTTTTATCACTGTGCCTGCACAGTGCAGGAAACAAAGAAGTTACTCAATACATATTAATTGAGTAAATGAATGAATGACAACACTTTTTATCTTACTTACTGTTATAATCACCATTCGCTTTAGCTGTCAAATTTCAATAGACATGGCTGCCTTATTAACCCCCTAAAGTACTACTCACATATACCTAAACTCAGCATGCTAGTCAAGATTTGTCACTCTCTAGTCTTAACCTTTCTTTAAAACTCAAAGTCCCATCTCTCTTGGGCACACCCAGTGCTTCCCCTAAACTATTTTACTATTAGTTCTCTCATTGAAGCTATTCTCCAGTCTCTCCCTTCTCCTCATTGCTGTTTCTGCTACCTAGAATGTATCCATTTGAAATCCTCCATTGTTTCCTGACCTAAATCAACTGCTGTATACATCTTCATTGATCTTCCCAACAATTGATAATTACTCACTTCTGAACTCCAATCACAACTAACTTATTATTTTCACATAAAACTTAGTATATTTTGCCTTGTAGTATAGTTTTGTACGTATTTGCCCTCTGACAAGTTCCTTTGAGAACCCAGAGAAAGAAATTCACACATCACACATTCAGTAGATGTTTTTCTTACTTTATGCTATCCCAGATTGTAGGATTTGTGAAGACAAGTTGTGGTCAGTAGTTTCTTCACCTTGACATCTACTTTGAATCACTCTGTGTCCAAGAAGTACATTAAATATGTAGTGACTGATGGAATGAATTTAGTACAGGTTCTATTGGTGGGATTGCTCCAGAGTTTACTGGTCTGAGTTACTGAATTCAGTTTCTACCAGCCCCTGCAGTGCCTCAGGAAATAGTATAAATTGCTTCCTTTTGACTTATGGAAACTGTCCCATGGTTTCTTCTTTCTTTTTTTTTAACTTTATTTTATTATATAGTATGACATATATACAAAGCAAAGAAATAAAAAATCAATAGCTTTCAAAGCACTCTTCAACAAGTAAAACTCTGGGACAGATCCCAGAGTTTGTCATTGGCTACCATGCAATCCTCTCAGATTTGTCCTTCTAACTGTTCCAGAATATAGGAGGTTAGAAGGCCTAAATATTTTATCATCACAATCAACTTTTTTCCTTCTTTTTTTTGTGGAAAATAACATACATACAAAAAAAAAACAATAAATTTCAAAACACAGCACCACAATTAGCTGCAGAACATATTTCAGAGTTTGATATAGGTTACAATTCCACAATTTTAAGTTTTTACTTCCAGCTGCTCTAAGATACTGGAGACTGAAAAAGATATCAACTTAGAGATTCAGCATTCATGCTCATTTGTTAAATCCGATCTTCACTATATAACCCCACCATCGACTTTAATCTTTCCATCCCTCTCTTTAGGGGTGTTTTTGGGTTATGACCATTCTAAATTTTTCATATTGGAAGGGTCTGTCACTAATATGGAGTAGGGAGATGGAACTATCTGATGTTCTAGAGAGGCTGGGCCCTCATGGTTTCAGGACTTATCTGGACCAGGGACCCATATGGAGGTTGTAGATGTCTGGAAAGGTATTCTAGTGCATGGAACCCTTATATATAGTGCATGGAATCTTATATATTGCCCTAGATTCTCTTTCAAATTGGCTGGAATGGTCCTGGTTGGGTTTGGCAGGTTATGATAGGTAGCAAGGTCTAACTGAAGCTTTCATAAGAGCAACCTCCAGAGTAGCCTCTCGACTCTATTTGAACTCTCTCTGCCACTGATAATTTATTAGTTACACTTCTTTTCCCCCTTTTGGTCAGAATGGAATTCTTGATTCCATGGTGCCAGGACTAGATTCATCCCTGGGAGTCATCTCCCACATTGCAAGGGAGATTTTTACCCCTGGATGTCATGTCCCATGTAGCGGGGAAGGTAATGATTTCACCTGCAGAGTTGGGCTTAGAGAGAGTGAGGCCAAATCTGAGCAATAAAAGAGGTCCTCCAGAAGTAACTCTTGACATGCCTACAAGTAGTCTAAGCTTCTCTGCTACCTACACAAGCTTCACAAGAGTAAGGATCAGGATAGAGGGCATGGCCTAT
Source organism: Tamandua tetradactyla (assembly GCF_023851605.1). Taxonomy (NCBI): domain Eukaryota; kingdom Metazoa; phylum Chordata; class Mammalia; order Pilosa; family Myrmecophagidae; genus Tamandua; species Tamandua tetradactyla. Next base: position 152,950,972 of record NC_135331.1, read on the forward strand.
TGATTTGGGTGTCCCTAATGTTTGACACAGTATCAGGGGATTCCCTTATGGTAAAGTTTAATAGTTCAATATTTTTTCTCTCATCCCTCAAGGGACTTTGAAAATACTTTTATATTATCTGCTTAATATACTCTAGGATGTATCCAGGCATGACAATAATCAGTACAGGATTAAAGGGTGTCTCTCTTATTCTGGGCTCCCTGTATTTCAGTTGTTCAAATGAGCTATACAGATAGGTTGAGTTAGATTATGCACTACAGAATTTCAGTTCCAGATCAAATAAATTTTTCTTCCTTTAGTCTCAAAGGGCATGTATAGTTCTAAAATATAGACACTGTCTTCCTTATCCCTGTGTTCTGAATTAGTTTAACCCCAACCTGATTGGCTTCCTTCTTAATTCTAAATATCAGGATACATATACATATGTAAAACAACCTCTCAAAATCCAGAAACAACAATCACCACTCCGAACTTAATGTGTCTACTCTAAAAGCTTACAATCTAGGCCCCTGTTTTCTATAAGCATTTTCTAAAGTTGACCATACCATTGTTGTTCTTTCGTTTCTGCCTTATTTTGTCTCACCAAATGCCCCACCTGTTCATTTACATCTTTGCATTCCTCACAACTTTGTTCCTTTTTGTAGCAGCACAGCATTTGTTCATAAGTATACATCATCGTTCGCTAATCTACTCTCCGTCAGTGCATCCTTCAGCCACCTGCATTCATCGGGGATCATGTATAGTGCCCAAAGTCCACAGTCCATCGACACTATCAATTTTAGAGAATATCATTGTTTCCAAGAGAAAGAAAACCAATAAACACACCCCCACCAAATGAGAAATCTAAGCCTCCTCTTAACTCTTGTCCCTCCACCCATTATTTGCCTCTGCTGCTGCTGTAGTAGTGCTGATGGTTTCCTTTTGAAGATAGCTCATAGCATGCAATAGCAGTTTTCTCACCGTACCCTGAACTTAAACACTCTTTGTACACAAATCGTATCTTTGAGTAATTCATGCAAAACTAATTTATATTTCTAGTGTTAATCAGTGGGACACATAGGTCTATGCAACCCATTTCAATCTTGTTCATCTTCAATGTGGTACTATTGTAGACCATTAGAGAACCACCTTCACTTCTATCTATTCCCTTACATTGGAGTCCCACCTCATTAGCTAACCATTCACCCATCTCTAGCGTCTCTGTATCTCTAGAATCTCTATATTCTGTGTTATAAGCCTCTGATTATACCTTTGTGCTGGTCATAAAAATGGAATCATCCAATATCTATCCTTTTGTGTCTGGCTTATTTCACTCAGTATTATGTCCTCAAGGCTCATCCATCTTTTCATGTGCTTCAGGATGTCATTTCATCTTATTGCAGCATAATTTTCCATTGTATGCGTAAACCACATTTTGTTCATCCACTCATCTGTTAATGGACATTTGGTTTGATTCCATCTTTCGGTGATTGTGAATAATGCTGCTATGAACATTGGTGTGCAAACGTCTGTTTGTGTCATTGCTTTCACTTCTTCTGGGTACCTACCAAGTAGTGCTATTGCTGGGTCATAGGGCAACTCTATATTTAATTTCTTAAGGAACTGCCAAACAGTTTTCCATAGAGGCTGCACCATTATATATTCCCACCTGCAGTGCAAAAGTGTCCCAGTTTCTCCATTTCCTCTCTCACATTTATACTTTCTTGTTTGTTTAATAGCAGTCATTCTTATAAGTGTGAGGTGGTATGTCATTGTAGTCTTGATCTGCATTTCCCTGATAGCCAATGAAAATGAGCATTTCTTCATGTGCTTTTGAGCCATCTGCATCTGCTCTTCAGAGAAATGCCTAGTCATATCTTTGGCCCATTTAATAATTGGGTTGTTTGTTCTTTGGTTTTTGAGCTGTGTGATTTCTTTATATATATATATATATATATATAATTAAACCTTTGCCCAATATGTGATTTCCAAATATTTTCTCCCACTGAGTTGACTGCCTATTCACCTTTTTGATAAAGTCTTTTGAGATGCAGAAGCATTTGATCTTGAGGAATTCCCATTTATCTATTTTTTCTTTTGTTGCTTGTGCTTTGGGTGCAAAGTTTAGGAAGCTGCCTCCTATTACTAGGTATTGAAGATGTTTTCCTACATTTTCTTCTAGAAATTTTATGGTGCTAATTCTTATATTTAGACGTTTGATCCACTTTCAGTTAATTTTTGTGTAGGGTGTAAGATAGGGGTCCTCTTTCATTCTCTTTGCTATTGATATCCAGTTCTCCCATGCCCATTTACTGAGAAGACTATTTTGTCCCAGTTCAGAGGACTTGGGGGCCTTGTCAAAAATCAGTTGACCATAGAGTTGGTGATCTATTTATGCAGTCTTGATTTGATTGCATTGGTCAATGTTTCTATCTTTGTGCCAGTACCATGCTGTTTTGACCACTGTGGTTTTATAATAAGTTTTAAAGTCAGAAAGTGTTCATCCTCCCACTTTGTTCTTCTTTTTTTTAGGATGCTTTTAGTTATTTGGGGTCTCTTTCCCTTTCAGATGAATTTGGTAATTAGCTTTTCCAAATCTTCAAAGTAGATTGCTGGAAATTTTATTGGTACTGTTTTGAATCTATAGATCAATTTGGGGAGAGTGGACATCTTAACTATATTTAGCCTTTCTATCCATGAACAGGGAATGTCTTTACACCTATTTAGATCTCCTTTGATTTCTTTTATCAATATTATGTAGTTTTCTGTGCACATGTCCTTTATGTCCCTAGTTAAATTCATTCCTAAGTACTTGATTATTTTAATTGCTATTTTATATGGGATTTTTTCCTTAACTGACTCCTCAATCAGGTCATTTCTTGCATATATAAATGTTACTGATTTTTGGACATTAATTTTATATCCTGCCGCCTTGCTGAATTTATTAACTCAAGGAAATTTGCTGTAAATTTCTCAGTATCTTCCAGTATAGTATCATGTCATCTGCAAATAATGAAAGTTCTACTTCTTCCTTTCCAACTTGAATGCCTTTTATTTCTTTGTCTTGCCACATTGCTCTAGCTAGAACTTCTAGTACAATGTTGAATAATAGTGCTGACAGTGGGTATGTTTGTCTCATTCCTAATCTTAGGGGGAAAGCTTTCAGTCTCTCTCCACTGAGTTCAATGCTGACTATAGGTTTTTCATATATTCCCTTTATCATATTGAGATAGTTACCCTTGATTCCCTGTGATTTTATCATTTCAATTTGTTAATGTGCTGTATTACACTAATTGATTTTCTAGTGTTGGACCATCCTTGCATTCCTGGTATAAATCCCACTTAGTCATGGTGTATAATTCTTTTAATGTGTTGTTGGATTTGATTTGCTAATATTTTGTTGAGAATTTTTGCATCTATGTTCATTAGGGAGATTGGCCTTTAGTTTTCTTTTCTTATAACATTTTTATCCAGTTTTGGTATTAAAATGATATCAGCTTTATAAAATGAGTTGGGTAGAATTCCTTCTTCCTCCCCATATTTTGGAAAAGTTTGAGCAGGATTAGTGTTAGTTATTTTGGGAATATTTGATAAAATTCCCCAGTGAAGCCACCTGGCCTTTGGCTTTTATTTGTAGGAAGATTTTTGATGACTGATTTCATCTCTTTATTTGTGATTGGTTTGTTTAGATCTTCTATTTCTTCCTGAGTCAGAGTAACTAGTTTGTGTGTTTCCAGGAATTTATCCATTTTGTCTAGGTTGTCTAGTTTATTGGCATATAGTTGTTCATAGTATCCTCTAATGATTTTTTTTTTTTTATTTCTTCAGGGCCTGTGCTTACACACTCCTTTTCATTACTGATTTTGTTTATTTGCATCATCTCTCTTTTTTTCTTTGTCAGTCTTGCCCATCAATTTTATTGATTTTCTCAAAGAAACCACTTTTGGTTTTATTGATTAGTTTTATTGTTCTTTTGTTCTCCCATTCATTTATCTCCGCTTTAATCTTTGCTATTTCTCTTCTTCTCCTTGCTTTGGGGTTAGTTTACTTTAGTTAGGAACTAAACTAACTAGTTAGTTAGGAACTTTCTCAAGTTCCTCCAGGTGTGCTGATAAATCCTTGATTTTTTTTTCCCTTTCTTGTTTTTTTAATATAGGCATTTAGCACAATAAATTTCCCTCTCAGCACAGCCTTTGCCACATCCCATAAGTTCTGATAAGTTGTATTCTAATTTTCACTCATCTTCAGATAGCTAATGATTTCTCTAGCAATTTCTTCTTTGACCCACTGGCTGTTTAAGAGTATGTTATTTAATCTCCTTATATTTGTGAATGTTCTTCTTTGGTGATTCTTGTGATCCAGCTTCATCCCATTGTAATCAGAGAAAGTACTTTGAATAATTTCAATGATTTTAAATTTATAAAGACCATTTTGTGCCCCAGCATATGATCTATCCTGGAGAATATTCCATGAACACTAGAGAAAAATGTACATCCTTGTGTTTTGGGGTGCAATGACCTATATGTCTGTTAGGTCTAATTCAATTATCAAGTTGTTTCACTTCTCTGTTTCCTTGTTGACCTTCCATCTGGTTGTTCTATCTATAGAGAAGAGTGGTGTATTGAAGTCTCCTACTATTATTGTTGAAAAATCTATTGCTCCCTTCAGTTTTTCCAACATGTGTCTCATATACTTTGGAGCTCCTTGATTGGGAGCCTAAACATTTATGATTTTTATATTTTCTTGGTGAATTTCCCTTTAATTGGTATATAGTGTCCTTTGATGTCTTTACATTTAAAGTCTATTTTGTCTGATATTAACATAGCTACTCCAGCTTTCTTTTGGTTACAACTTGCTGGAATAGCTTTTTGCAGCCTCTTACTTTCAATCTATTTGTATCCTTGTGTCTAAAATGAGTCTCTTGTAAGTAGCATATAGCTGGATTATATTTCTTAATCCATTCTGCCAATATGTATCTTTTAATTAGTATGTTTAGTCTATTATCATTCAAAGTTATTACTGAAAAGGCATTTCTTGAATCCACCATCTTATCGTTTTGTTTTTATTTGTCAGACCTACATATTCTTTTCCCTCTTTCTCTATTTATCCTTTAAATTACCCTTACTGGTACTCTTCAATTCTGTGCTCTCCTCCAGACCTCCCTCTTCTGTCTTTTTTTTTTCTGCTGGCAGAACTCTTCGTTTTTCTTGTAGGGCCTGTCTCTTGTTGACAAATTCTTTCAGGACTTGTTTGTCTGTGAAAATTTTAATCTCTCCCTCAGCTTTGAAGGACAATTGGCTGGGTACAGAATTCTTGGTTGGAAGTCTTTCTCTTTCAGGATCTTGAACATATCATACCACTGCCTTCTTGCCTGAACTGAGTTAAATAGTCTGAACTGCGTCTTATGTGATTTCTTTTGTACGTAGTAGATTGTTTTTCTCTTGCCACTTTCAGAATTTTTTGCTTCTCTTCAACATATGACAGACTGATTAGTATGTGTCTTAGAAGAGGCCTATTTGGATTTATTCTGTTTGGATTTTTTTGGACTCCTTGACTTGTATATTTATGTTCTTTATAAGGGTTGGAAGTTTTCTCCCATCATATCCTCAATTGCTCTTCCTAGCCATTCACTCCTCTCTTCTTCTTCTTCTTCTGGAACACCAATGATTCTTATATTTCTGTGCTTTGTTTTGTCAATCATCTCCCTGATATCCAATTCAAATTTTTCCATCCTTTTTGCCATTTGTTGTTTTGAGTCTTCGAAGTCAGTTATCCTATCTTCTATATCATTTATTCTTTCTTCTGTCTCTTCAAATTTGGTGTTTTGTACCTCTAGTATGTTTTTATTTGGTCAACAGTCTTTAATCTCTGTGATATGAGCTATTTTTCTTTCTATTCCTTCAAATTCCTCTTTGTGCTCATCTACTGTCTTCTTGATATCCTTTATGTCATTTGACATCCCACTTATTTTATTAAGTAAAGTTATATGAACATCTTTGATTTATTGTTCCAAAACCTATGTCTCCTCTGATGTTTTAATTTGGTCATTAGGCAAGGCTATGTCTGTCTGCATTGTGATATGCCTAGTGATCTTCTGTTGTTTTCATTACATGTAAATATCTTGATTGATTTACTTTAGGAGTTGATTTTTTTCAGTAGTCCAAGGCCTTGTGTTTGCTGGATGGATGTGCAGCAGGGAGCTGGGTATGGGGTGGGGTACAACAGTAGGGTAATTTGTGCAGGGCAGGTATAGGCACAGGTTGGGAAATGTTTTACTGGTGCTGGTGAACATGGGTGCCCACTGGCCAGGGAGGATGTGGCTGTGCTGATGCACCAGGCGGGGGTTCGTTACTCTGGTTTGAGCTGGTCTAGGGCATGGGGCCCTTTATGCACATGCATAGAGCTGTGGCAGCAGGTCAGTGTTATGCCTTCATTTGTTAGGAGCAGATGTGACCTGGCTGTGCAGGTCAGCACTTTCTCAGAGCTGGGAAGTGTGACTGAGAGCTGTGTGCATACACAGTTCTAAGACTGCAATGAACTGACGTCCCCAGAGCTGAATGTCATGATTAAGGGCCCATGCTCATGCGTGGATCTAAGAGTGCTATAAATTAAGTTCCCAGAACTGAAGGATGTGATTGGGGCCCCATGCATATGAGTGGGTCTAGAAGTGCCATAAACTGATGTGCAAAGCTCAGGGGTCGGGGTGAGGCTTTGTGACACTATGGGTAGGGGTGGGGGTAGCCTAGGTATGGAGGTTGTTGCCCACAGCTTTTATGCACTGGCAACAGCATGCAAAGAATTGGGGTGGGGGGTTAGCAGAGTAGTGCTCAGAAGGGGTGCAGGAGTGGTGGTTGGGATGCAATTTGGGTGGGAGTGTGGAGTGGGTACATGTGCTGGGGGCTGGTGGGGTGGTGCGCTTGGAGCACAGGGCATGGGAGCAGGTGACTGGGTTTGGGTGTGTGGGGTGTGGGGTGAGTTGCGGGTCATGGGGCTGTGTGGGTGAGGATAGCACGTTCAAGAAACATGGCCTGGCTTACTTCCTAGTGCCTGGTTCCAATCCATGCACTCCCATGGGCTCTGCACCTCTGCTCCAGGCTCCAGCTTTCTGATTTTCAGCTCCTTGGCCTCTACAACCAGGGCTGCCCTATGTGGTGCAGAATGTTCTCCCTGGTCAGTCACACTCTTGAATCACCATCTCATTCACCCTCCTGTCCCTTCTTTAATTTTTCTGTGCAGCAGGGCTGAACTTGAGCTACTCTACTCGGCCATCTTCTCGGAAGTCCCATCCATGATTTCTTCTTAAGATTTGGAATATTAAGTTTGATGTCAGGGTAATACTGGCCTCATAAATTCAGTTGTTGAAGTATTCCATTTTCATGTTGATAGGGTTTGTAATGGATGGATATTATTTCTTCCTGAATTTTCTTAATAATTCACCAGTAAAGCCATTTGGCTTGGATTTCCTCTCTCCCCACCCCCTACTAGTCATGTTTCTTAGGATTAGTTGATCCTTTTTGAGAAGTTCTAAGTTTCCTAGGGTGGATTTTGAGCAGTTTTCTCTCTAGGGCTGGTTCAAATCATAACTATTTTAAGCTGTCTACCAAGTGCTCAGACGTTCTATAAGATACCTCTAATGAAACTTATTCCTGCAAAAGATAGTCTAAGCTTAGGCCTAAGAGTCACCTCCAGAAAGCCTCTTTTGAGGCTCAGATGTGGCCTCTTTCTCTAAGCTGACATGGCTAGTGAACCCACCACCCTTCCCTCCTATATGGGACATGACTCCCAGGAGTGTACAATTACCTGGCAACATGGGATAGAAATCCCAGGATGAGCTGGAACTGGCATCAATGTATTAAGAAAACCTTGACCAAGAGGTGGAAGACTGGTGAACTTATTATACTTACTCTGTAAAAAGAGGACTTTGAAAAAAAAAAAAAAGAGGTGGAAGAAAGAAATGAGACCACAAAAATTCCATTGGTTGAGAGATTTCAAACAGAGTCAAGAGATTATCCTGGAGGTTATTCATATGCATTACATACATACCCCCTTTTTAGTTTTTGGTGTATTGGAGTGGCTAGGGCGAAGTTCCTGAAACTGTAGAGCTGTGTTCCAGGAACTTCGATTCTTGAAGATGATTATAAAATGATATAGCTTTTACAATGTGACTATGTGATTGTGGAAACTTTGTGTCTGATGCTCCTTTTTTCTAGGGTATGGATAGATGAGTAAAAAAAATGAATAAAAATAAATAATAGGGGAAACAAAGGTTAAAATAAATTGGGTAGATGGAAATGCTAGTGGTCAGTAAAGGGAGGGGTAAAAAAAGAGTTTTTTCCTTTTTGTTTTTTATTTTTTTTTCTGAAGGGATGTGCAGGTTCAAATAAATGATCATGGTGATGAATACACAACCATTTTATGATATTGTGAGCCATTGATTGTACGCTATGTATGTAATGTTTGCATGTTAAGGATGTTTGTATGTTTGTATTTTGTTTTATCAATAAAATATATATAAAAAGAATATATAAATAAATAAACAAATATCTGTAATGAAATTCATTATCTTCCAATCTTGTTTAAGATCTTATAATTTCTCAGTTATAGCTCACTAAAAGCTGTCCTGGAAATTATTCTTTGCATGGCCCCATATAATTTTATCAAATGGGATAGCTTTATATTCAACCAAAGATGCTAGGAAACATCTATGCAAATCTCTGGCACTCTTTCTTTGTGTTACTTCTTCTCCTTTAATACTCTGACTTAAAAAATCCAGGCTGTCTTAGTTTCTGAGTTCAGCTTGCTGATTCCTCAACTGAGCAAGAATGCCATCCTTTTTTGAGTTCCTTGCTTCCTAGTCTGGAGTGTTCATCCAGGCAGAAAGCTGGAAAAAATCGGTGGGCATGGTGTATTAACTATATTTTCTAGTTTTTGTAAATTGAAGCTTTAACATCTATAAGTGATCCCACGTGGCCAAGCCCCACCTATACACCTGTTACTCCTAGGTAATTCCAACCCAATTTGCAGAGAACCACTTTCAAATATAGTCATCCACTCCTATGCTGGCATGCCCCTGCCCCCCTTGCTTCCACAGAAGTTACAATAAAGACACTTTCTCAGTCCCACTTGTTCTCTTTGCCTTTTGACCCTCCTTGATCTTTTCCCCATGTGGTCCTGTAGGGCATTCTGCTCACACCCAAGGAAATTGTGAGTTTCAGACTTTTCCAGTCTCTCTCTCTTGATCTGTGGTTGGCTTACCATGCCTCTCACAGAGTGACATGAACAAAACACTCAGCACATTTAGTCCTTTCTTTAAGGTCAGACAGTTCCCCCTCTGCCTATTGTCTAATATTTTAAAACAACTTTTTCATATATGTGGTCCATTTTTCTTGTTATTTATGTACTCTATCATGAATAGAAATGACATTATACAGATGCAATTTTTATTCCCACTTCAAAGATGGAGAACCCGAGGCACAGATCATTAAAATGATTTTACCCCAAATTACATAGTGAATGTAGAGAGAGAATTCAAACATTAGTCTCTGTGATTCAAGACCTATTATCAATACGTGGTACTATACCTCCTCTCATGGACAAATAATATCTTTTGGATTTCGTCATATTCTTTTGCACTCCAATATCATCTGCAGTAGTAGTAGCAATAGCAATTGTAATAATATTAATGACAAGAATGGTAATATTTTCATGTAATTAATGATTCATAATTTACAGAATAATTTCATGTATTTCTTATTGATCTTCACAAGGCTCCCAAATTTCCTCACCTCTCTTGTTATCACTTCCACGGTTCTCTCTGTGCTGGGGGAAAAAGCTGTTACTTTTTCTGTGTTTCTAAGAGAAAGCAAATACTCCCACAGTGTGACATTTAGTGCAATATTTGTTAAATGGGAATGAGGAGGCAGGCAGAGATTATGGACCCTGAAAAGGGATTTTTCACATTTTTTTTTAAACTACTCATTGGCAGAAAAGAAGCCTGTGGTATTTCCCTGAGGGTAGAAATGAGTAGTCTATTTCAAAAATGATCCAACCCTAGTCCACTTGATAGCTTCTGAAAATTGATCAATGGCGAGGTGGATAGTAAGACGTATTATATAATCTTATGCTTTGAAATCTACAAATGTGCTTTTCTCCTAGTTATTTCAATAATCACATTATTGAATTTAAATAAAAGCTAAAATTCAAATGAAATGGGAACGTAGCCAAGGCGTTGGCCTTTCTGAGATTATGCTCACAGATTCAAACAAGTTGAGCTTCTTGGATCCAGAAATCCAGATTAGAATTATATTAATGTAAAGGGGAAGCGGATATGAATATTACCATTATATTGGGTGTCTTTAATTATGGCATTTTAAATTTTCTCATGTCTAAATGCATCAATGTTTAAACTATTTCTTTGAGGTTAGGACTTCTAAAAGAGAACTAAAGAAAAATGAATATTAAAATGTCAGTAACTCAAGTAGAAAAGCAAAATATTACCATGGTAGCTAACCAGAAGAAGATTATTTTAAACTGCAGGTCTTTGAAGAGAGGAAGTGTATTGCATTTAATCTCCCTTCTAATCACAATGAGCACAATGAGTGCTCTTGTTCCTAACGCTGCTGCCCTTGAACTGGTATTGCTATTTAGCCCATTAAAATCAACCTTATTCATCTTCTTCTTCCTTTTCAAATGCAATATTGGTTTTTTACTTTGTGACCTCTAGAAAGGGAAGGAAATAAAGCTTTCATTTTGTCCCCTCATGGGGACAAGGAGAACTGGGGTCTCCTTGAAGCAAGGGTCAATCTTAGAGTACAAGAAACTATGAACCTTCTACATTGTATGCCATATTTTCATGAATGAAAGGCACATTCAGGGCAGGCCATGGTGGCTCAGCAAGCAGAGTTCTCGCCTGACACACTGGAGACCCCGGTTCAATTCCCAGTGACTGCCCCTACAAAAATAAAAGCACATTCGTTTTTCTTGGAAGAGCATTTTTATTACTTACTTACAGGTGTGTGTTCTCAAAAAAAAAAAAAATTAAGCACTGGGAAGACATGAGTAGTAGAAAGGAGAGAAATTTGGAAGTCATAATTTTGGAATCAAATTCTGGCTTTATCAATAACTAGTTTCATGATCTGACCCTAATAGCCCTATTTCTAAAACAGAATAATTGCATTAACACCTAGAACATAGGTTGTAGAAGGATAAAAGTAACAACTATTTAGTTAACATCAATTTTCATTCCTCACACTTCTCTGATACTTCACCTATCAGATATACTCACTCTTAGAGCTTAACTGAACACATCATTTTCACTGAGCTCATAACAGGGCAAAAGTCATAAGTGTTGGGACAATCTTCAATATAAACTTTGGATAAGGAAAAGCATCATGGTTACAACATGACCAGGTCACAACCCCCACCCCACCCCCTTCCATCATGGCTGTCCTCATGATCATGCATTTTAGATGGTGAATACACCAAGGACAGAGCTTGTGATTGCATTATGGGAGGAAAATTCCCTTACTAGGGTAGGGAGTCTGACCACATCTTACCTTCTCTCATGGTAATCTGTTGTGTTTATGTGAGGGTAGAATAAAGCTGTTATCCATTGCATGCTTTCATTTTTCCCTGAATTAATACATCTACCAAATCTTTACTAATTTTAAATTAAACTTGCCAATACATAAGATGCTAGAAGTAATTATTTTCAGTCTTAAAGGACTTTCTTCATGTGAAGTCAGGAAGCCAAAGAGCCACTGCCTGAACCTAATACTTGTGGTAGTTCATAAAAGTTTAAGAAAAGAAAATCATCTGGAAAACAATATAGCTTGTGTATGACAAATGTGTGAGAAAATGAAGAAGATAAGAATAAGAAAATGAGCCTAAGTTGTTTGAAGGACTCTGGCTTAATCTAGTCCATACACTAATTTTAACTTTTGCTCATGTCAGCATTCTACAGCCACACCCATGCAGTCTTTCCCTTATCCTTTCCTTTTCTACCTCTAGGTCTTACTCCTTTCTCTTCCTTGTATGGTCCTGAGTCCATTTTCCTTTTAAAGCAACACTGTCCAAGTTGAATGATGTTGCATGGCCAATTGGTATATGGTTTGCATACGATTTTAGGCACTGGAGGATTGTGGAAATAAATCTATGGTTGACTCAATATATAAGAATCATTGATATAATTCAATGCAAAATGATACCACTGAATATTTGAACAACTCTGGCTACCAGTCATTGGAGTACATCTTTTCATGCATTCCCAAAGGCCAATATTGAAAGAACATTTTAAAGTGGAACAAACAGCTCGTGTCATCCTAAAATGCTACAAAGAACACTGTCAATCATGGTGCTCAGAAATTTCCATTTAATGATACTGATTTTTCTCTCATGCACTGATTCAGCTTGACTTGCCTGAGCCACTTTTCTAAAAAGTAATAAAAAACAAAGACAATGCCAATTTAAAGCTTTTGTGGAGCATAAAAATTAGTGTGCTCTTGAGAACATAATTCTAAAGTAAAGAATATGTTATAAAAATAACATTTTGAAGCAAATTTAAGAAATATGCCCCTTTTTGATGAACCAGTTTAATATTAAAGAAAATCCTAAATTTAATTAATTGGAGAATGTAATATCTTGACTTAGTATTTGGTCCAGTTTAATGGTTTATTTAGTATTATTTCTGACGCTCATATTATCAATATATATTTTGACACATACATGGAAGAACAATGTTTGAATATAAAGGCTGAATCATTTTTCTTTGTGCCATGTTAAGGTAATGAGCCAAGCAATACTTTTTATTCTGGCTAATTCTTGTGATATGTGAGGAAGTTACTCCAATGGCACATGTTATAGCTATATTAATTTGTGACCTATTTTATTCTATTTTTCTTATAAGGGTTTGAGTTCCTTTTAGAATTAGAACCTGATGAAAATAACCCTAATAAATGAAAGATTTCTACTTTGGTCTCTGTATATAATTAGGCCTTCAGGTATTCTTTGTTTCTCAGCTAGTGTCTACCTCATAACTCTTTCTGAATCGGTGGAATTATCAAATATGGTATAATAAGTAACAATGATACATATTCTCCTTGAGAAATTATGTAACATTTGGGTTCCTTGAGATTGAAGAGCTGTAATCAATATTGGAGGTAATTCTATGTCCCTTTTGGAAGGAATTCAATTTGCTTTGTGCTAACAGAAGAAATAAATATTAAAATAAATGTAGATATAAGTCAGGCTTCCAGATAATTATTTTAAAAAATAAGTTACATAAACTTTTTTATCCTCACATCCATACAGTTAAATAAACTCCTTCCTATGAAATGTCAGAGGTTTTCTCTATAATTAATTTAAAGCAATGATGTGCTCTAGAATAGATGTTTCAAATTATAGTACCCAAAACTTTCATAGTGCTTCCTACTTGATTTTTATCTGTGGACCTCTAATTAGAGAAACCCTTGATAACCTGAGAACTCAAAAGTGGCTTGTAGAAATATATGGTCCTGATAATTTAGAGCAACAGGTTTCTTTAAAAAGGGGAAGGGAGATTAAGCTCATGCCTTTCTCCTTACTTTTGGTAAACAGAATAACATAAAATAATTAACTGGTTAATATTGATAAAATTTTCAAATTAATTGATTCATTAATTTGCTCAATAATTGTTTTTTGTTTTTTTTTTTTTGAGAAACCACTCCTGTGCTGTGTGATTTTCCAGGAATGACAACTGTGAATCTGAAGACATCATTCCTTCCTTCAAGCAGCCTACATATGTGCTAAGGGACAGCCAAAAACAAATATCGTTCCAATATAGAGAATACTCAGTACCATGATAGTGCTATAAACAAGTGATCCAGGAGCACATGGCAGGGTCCTGGAGGCAGGGCATGAAAGGTGGAATGTGGCTATCCAGTGGAATTATAGCATCAGAAAGGCTATGAAGACTTGGAAATCAACCAGATAGATAGATAGATAATTTTCAATAGTGATAATTTTGGAGAAGAAATAAAACAATTTTAAGGGATAGAGAGCGATTGGAGAGTGGGACTGGCAGCTATTTTAGGCCAGAGACCTCTTTGTGGATCTATCTTTTGACCTGAGATATGCATGAAGAGAAAAAACCATAGATCTGTAAGAAGAGCTTTCCATGAAAAGATAACAGCTATTGCAAATGGCCTGGGATTGCAAGTACTTAAGGTGTTATTCAAGTACAAAGAGAAGTACTGAAGCAGAGTAAGTTTGGGGAATCTTGTGTGACTTAAACTCATCCACATAAGTAGAGGCTCTAGATTGAATGGGACCTTGTAGGCAATGTAAAAATCTTACTCTAATTAAAATGGAGGATTTTAAACTGCAGAATGATACATTCTAATCTTTAAAAGCCATAACCCTGGGGTACACGGGTGGTTCCATGGTAGAATGCTCACCTTTCATGCGGAGACCCAGGTTTGATTCCTGGACCATGCACCCAAAAAAAAACAAAACAAAAAAAAACCAGAACCCTGGATGCTGTATAAAGAACTGATAGAAAAGGCAACACTATAAGCATAGAGATCATTTAAGGAATTTTGTTTGAGTTTAATAATAGCAGTGGAACTAAAATTAGGATATATTTTGGATGTAGAACAACTAGCTCTCACTATGGTTAAGACTAGAAATGTTTAAAAAAAAAAAAAAGGAATGAAAGATTAATCCTAGAGTTAGACAGTATTTGGATTAAACCAAGGGGTACCTTTTACTGAATTTGGCATGTAAGAGGAAAAGATTTTATGATGAATATTAAAAATTTTGCTTATATTCACTGTCCTGTCTTTATTGTTTTCTTTTTTACCAATCACAATGCTATTAAGGAATTTCTTAGATTTATTCCCTACTTTGCTCTCAAGCAAAGCTCTATTTACTCATAAGATATTTAATTAATTCTCATATAATACGAGCTTTTGGAATTTGCACTCAGTGGTTGTGGAAGGAATTTGTGCCCTACAAAAAAACACCGTGCATCAGGCAAAGCATTTAGGATGCAAAGTGTCTGAAGCAATAAAAAGAAAATTATAGAGAAACTAATAAGAGACTGTATATGAGAATGTGACACTTCAGCCCAAACAAGTGTGGCATGAGAACATTATGGAACATTTAAAACTAGATCTGGCCAGACTCACTCAGCATAATGTTCTCTAGGTCCATCCATGTTATTACATGCTTCATAAGTTTATCCTGTCTTAAAACTGCATAATATTCCATCGTATGTATATACCACAGTTTGTTTAGCCATTCTTCTGTTGATGGACATTTTGGCTGTTTCCATCTCTTTGCAATTGTAAATAATGCTGCTATAAACATTGGTGTGCAAATGTCCGTTTGTGTCTTTGCCCTTAAGTCCTTTGAGTAGATACCCAGCAATGGTATTGCTGGGTCGTATGGCAATTCTATATACAGCTTTTTTGAGGAACCGCCAAACTGCCTTCCACAGTGGTTGCACCATTTGACATTCCCACCAACAGTGGATAAGTGTACCTCTTTCTCCGCATCCTCTCCAGCACTTGTCATTTTCTGTTTTGTTGATAATGGCCATTCTGGTGGGTGTGAGATGATATCTCATTGTGGTTTTGATTTGCATTTCTCTAATGGCCAGGGACATTGAGCATCTCTTCATGTGCCTTTTGGCCATTTGTATTTCCTCTTCTGGTAGGTGTCTGTTCGAGTCTTTTTCCCATTTTGTAATTGGGTTGGCTGTCTTTTTGTTGTTGAGTTGAACAATCTCATTATAAATTCTGGATACTAGACCTTTATCTGATATGTCATTTCCAAATATTATCTCCCATTGTGTAGGCTTTCTACTTTCTTGATGAAGTTCTTTGATGCACAAAAGTGTTTAATTTTGAGGAGCTCCCATTTATTTATTTCCTTCTTCAGTGCTCTTGCTTTAGGTTTAAGGTCCATAAAACTGCCTCCAATTATAAGTTTCGTAAGATATCTCCCTACATTTTTCTCTAACTGTTTTATGGTCTTAGACCTCATGTTTAGATCTTTGATCCATTTTGAATTAACTTTTGTATAGGGTGTGAGATATGGGTCTTCTTTCATTCTTTTGCATATGGATATCCAGTTCTCTAGGCACCATTTATTGAAGAGACGGTTCTGTCCCAGGTGAGTTGGCTTGACTGCCTTATCAAAGATCAAATGTCCATAGATGAGAGGGTCTATATCTGAGCACTCTATTCGATTCCATTGGTCGATATATCTATCTTTATGCCAATAAGGACAAATACTGTATGGTCCCACTGATGTAAACGGACATTCGAGAATAAACTTGGAATATGTCATTGGTAACAGGGTAGAAACAGGGTAAGATAATGGGTAATTGGAGCTGAAGAGATACAGACTGTGCAACAGGACTAGATACAAAAACTCAAAAATGGACAGCACAATAATACCTAATTGTAAAGTAATCATGTTAAAACACTGAATGAAGCTGCATCTGAGCTATAGGTTTTGTTTGTTTGTTTGTTTGTTTTTGTTTGTTTGTTTGCTTTTTATTTTTTATTATTATTATTACTTTATTTCTTTTCTCTATATTAACATTCTATATCTTTGTCTGGTGTGTCGCTAGTTCTTCTAAACCGATGCAAATGTACTAAGAAACGATGATCATGCATCTATGTGATAATGTTAAGAATTACTGATTGCATATGTAGAATGGCATGATTTCTAAATGTTGGGTTAATTTCTTTTTTTTTTTCCGTTAATTAATAAAAAAAAAAAAACTAGATCCGCATAGCCTTGAAAACTCAGAACAATGATTTTAAGATATATGAGGATAGATACAAATCCACAAATTAACTCTACAAAGTTCTCATTCTATTGAATAAGTAATTATGCTTTACACATTATTGTGTTGCCTTTATAAAGTCCCAAATGAAAAAGTAAAATAGTAATTATGAGTACTACTAATTATCACCTTTCTATGTGCTGGTCACAACCTTTGTGTTATTTAACTTCATCTTCATCATAGTAGATTGAGATTAGGATTCTTATTTTTCAAGGGAGGAAATTTTATCTAGATCATCTAGTTTGTAAGTGGAAAGTGGAAATGATGTCCAGGTTGATCTGATTTCAAAGCCTGTGCTCCACACGGCCTCCTAAGAAATGTTATTGATAGCTACCTGGAGAGGAGGGACTACCTAAACATAACAATCATGATTCTGGGTCTCAGATTGGAAGAAAACAATTTTGAGATTGCATCTCTATTGTGTCAAAATGCTGAAGACCATAGGAGCAAAGAAACATCTGCCAGGTATTGAGAGACAGGATATTTCAATGCTGGTTGACATCATTAACATTTGGGACCAGATAATTCTTTGTTGTGGGGGCCTGCCCTGTGGTTGTAGGATATTTAATAGCATTCCTAGCCTCTGCCCACTATATGCGAATTACAAAATCACATCCAGTGGCGAACCAGACTTTGCCAATGTCCCATGAGCTGCGAAATCACATCTAATTGAGAACTGCTTTTCTATGGGTTGTTATAAGAGTTACATTAAAACATTTCACCTATAAGCAGTGTGTATTTCATTGCCACTGATTACTGAATTTCTTGACAATAGAAAAGAGACATCAATCTTTTTGACTGTCAGCATTTATTACAGAGTACAACATAAGTTGGGCTCCCACATTTACTTAGTAAATTTAATTGTCTTTTCAGAGTGAAATGAATGGATGATAAACAATAAGAGTGCATAGAGGGGTCTCTTTAGGATTTCTTTTTTTTTTACATATATACTGAGGTATACCATTAAATGAAAGTAGAGGAAAATCCTCAGAGAGTTGGGGTGGAAGTCTAAGAAAGTAGGAAGCTTTATTTAATTATACTTTCTTGGGTGAAGATTGCTGTTGATTTGAAACTCTATCCATAGGTGTTTAGCTATTGATATTGCAAAAAAAGAATTACTATGAAATGTTTTAATTAGTTAATTCAACCAAATGCTACCCAATCAAATATGAGAATGAAAGTTAGAAAACTTAGATGTTTACAGACTAATGAGAAGACAAACATGAAGACAATTAAAAATATAGCAGAGTTATCACTTCAAACCAGAGATCAGATAAATTACCCTTCTTGCTTAAAATACTGCAAGGTCTATTTAGAACAAAGTCAGTTTTATGTGTCAACTGGTGGGCTATTGTCCCCAGTTATTCAATCAAATACTAGCCCAGATATTGCTTTGAAGGTGTGTCTTTAGATGTAATTAATGTCTATAATCAGTTGACTTTAAATAGAGACTACCCTAGATGATTGGGTGAGTCTGACTCAAACAGTTGAAAAGCCTTAAGAGCATAAATGAGGTTTCTTTGAAAAAAAATCCTCCTGTGGACTGAAGTTTCAATTCATGCTCAGAATTCCAGCCTCCAGAGTGGTGGCTTGCCTTGTGGATACTGGACTTGTCTAGCCAGTCTCCAGAGTGGTGTAGTATAATAAATAAATCTCTATTTTTGATTTCTTGGCTTTGGTTTTGTATCTTTGGTGAAAGTTTCACTGGTACATATAGTGCAACAGAGGATCCTTGGCAAATCCCCACATAGAACCTAACATTTACCCGGTAATGTCATTTCCATCTTATGGGAACAGAGGGTTAATACATTTTGGCTAACATCCTGAAGTGGCCTCCTCAGTACGATTTCTGGCTGCATTATGAGGAGTAGAAAAGAACTCCTTAGCTTTGGACCTCTGCTGGCTTGTGCTCAGAGAAACCAACCATCCTGAGTTGCCCAGGACTATCCCTGAAAGTTCTTCATCCTGGGAAACCCCTCCTCGAGACATGCAGAGTTCTGATTTCCAGGATGTGTGCATAAGTTTGGGGGAAAAGTATAAAATTCATACAGCAGCCCAAACAACAGGGGCCTCAAACAACATTATTTTGAATATCATATACATACAATGTGGATTATCTGTACTTCTTAGTTGCTTTTGCTGTTTCTTCCCCTAAACACTGATGTTGGCAACCATGATTGGCCATTCACAACAATTGATAATGCTTTTATACATCACTCTAACTGGAACTTTAAGTTCTCCTTTTAAAAGTCTTACATTTATATATTTGAATAATTCCTAATGATATAGCCTAGGAAAGTTAAATATCCAATACAAGTAAAAAATAGTTTAAAAAGGAAGAATCATAGGACAGAAGGAAACACTACAAAATACATTTTTATCATGCTAACATTTAATAGGTACTACTGTTTCAGTTTGTTAATGCTGCTAGAATGCAATATACCAGAAATGGATGGCTTTTACAAAGTGTATTTATTAGGTTACAAATTTAAAGTTCTAAGACCATGAAAATGCCCAAATTAAGGCACTGCCGAGAGGATGCCCTCACTCAAGAAAGGTCCTTCATGTCCGGGGTGTCTCTGTCACATGGGAAGGCACACGATGATGTCTATTGGCCCCTCTCTTCTGGGTTGGTTTCCAAAATGGCTCTTCCAGTTCCTGTGGGCCCTTCTGGCCTCTCCTGGGACATTTTCCCTCTCTAAGCATCTGTGGGTCCTTTCTTAGCTTTTCTGAGGCAAACTCTGGATTTCATCTCATCGCTTAGCATCTCTAAGTTCATTTTCTGTCTCCAAGTGTCTGTGGGTCCCCTCTTTGCATCTCTTGGGGCATTTTATTTCTTCTAGCATCTGTCACATGGTTTAGTCTCTCTGCTCTCCATGTTGATTCTGTGCTCTCTCTCTGTTTTCTGCCTTTTATTTTCTTCATAGAGGACTCCAGTAAAAGGATTAAGACCTACCTTGAATTGGGTGGATTGTATCTCCATGGAAACAACCTAATCAAAAGATCCCACCGTGGGTGTATGGGTGGTTCAGTGGTAGAATGTTCACCTTCCATGCAGGAGATCCGGGTTTAATTCCTGGACAATGCTTCCCCGCCCCCACCCAAAGAAAGTTCCCAGCCAACAATAGATCTGCCCCAACAAGACTGGATTAAATGAACATGGCTTTTCTGGAGTACATGACAATTTCAAACCAGCACAGCTACAATTAATTACTACTAATCGCTATATTCAACCATGCCTAATGTTTAAATGTTTGTTTAAATAATGGCATTTATGTGACAGAATAATGTAGAATTTTGAGCACTCACCTATAGTTTATGCATTTTTAAGTTAAAGTAATAGTACAGATGTACATAATTATTTCTTGTATTTAACATATATTATAGTAAACACCTATACTTATATATGTCTTTCTACCTTTTTTTTTTTTGTATGGTGTATGACGGGGTCACACTTGATTATTTTTCCATGTGGGTATCCTGTTATTGCAACACTATTTGTTGAATTTTTGTTTGTTTGTTTGTGTTTTTTGGGAAGTACATGGTCTGGGAATCAAACCCGGGTCTCCCGCATGGCAGGCGAGAATTTCTATGTATCTTTTAAATGGTAGTGCCCTGGTTTGGCTCTCCAAAATATTCATCACACTACTTGTTCTCTTGATTAGCCGAGAGACTTTACCTTTGTTTACCAAGTAAATAAAATTTTTAAAATACATAAAGATATACTGGGAAAAAGTCTAGTGGAAATTTGTCAAGACCTGAAGCCTAAAGGGATGTTACCTTAGGGAGGCAGTGAGTCAGAACCAGAGCCTCCAACCTCTTCGTCAGGAAAGCTAACACAGCAGCAAAGCAGCCCGCCATTTGCTGGAATGGAAGGCTGAGAGTTCTAGGCAGGGCTTGGGCCATGGGCAATCCTGTTTCTGCTGCCCCAAACATTAGCAAATAAGCAAATAAATTAGCTTTAACACCCAGATTTCTTTGGGAAATTGAAGATTTTCACGTTCAGGTTGAGGTCTGCATTAGTTTCCTAGAATTGCTGTAAAAAAAAAACACTGCAAAGTTGGCAGCTTAAAATAACAGAAATCTATATTCTTTTACAGTTCTGGAGGCAAGAGTCTAAAATTGAGGTGTTAGCAGACCAGATTTCCTCTGAAGGCTCTAGGAAAGAATCCTTTCTTGCCCCTTCCTAGGTTCTGGTAGTTGCAGGCAATTCTTGGAGCTCCTTGGCTTATAGCAGCATCACTCTAATTTCTTCCTCTGTCTTCATATGGCATTCTTCCCTCTGTGTGTCTATGCATCTGTCTGTCCTTTCCTCTTATAAGGACATGAGTCATTGCATTTAGGGCCTACCTTAATCCAATATGACCTAATCATAGCTATGTCTGGAAAACCCTATTTCCAAATAAAGTCATATTCTGATGTTCCCAGGGATATGAATTTGGTAGCAGTGGGGGAGGGGGGGGGAGACACTACTGGCCCCACTACAAGGTCTAAAGAAATTTGGAAAACGTCTAAATATTTTGGAGTTGCTATCTTTAGATCTTCATGTCTCTGCTTTAATTATCCCATTATCAAAGACACTAACCACACTCTATATAAATGAGCACTTGAACTTCCTATAGGCACTCTTGACCACTATATTTTTCTGTTATTACCATCATGCATATTATGGGGCTTTTTTTCCCCATTTACCTGTTTATCATTTATCTCCACCCACTAGAACTAGAATATTAACTCAATGAGGCCATAAACATGACCTATTTTTCTCATTGCTGTATCTTTAATGTCTGCAATAGAGCTTGGCTCACTACAGATGCTCAACAAACATTGCTGAATCAGTGAAAAGGGAATAGGTGATCTCTGTCTTTTAGTTTCCCAATATTTCCTTCTTGTTGCTATTCAAAAAATCAATGTACAGTTTAGCACAGAGAAGATGTATCCCAAGTTTTGGCTACCCAAAAACACATGGTTTTCTAGGTTGTGGATGTTCTGGTACCTGCCCACTGTTCCACTCACATTCCTCATCATTCTGTCCTTTGGTTGTAGCATTCTAATCCACTGGCCTCCTTCCTATTTTTGAAATAAGACAAATCTTTCCTACCTCGTAACCATTGAATGGTGATTGCCTCTGCCTGCAAGGCCCATTCTGTAGCGATTTGAAAGGCTAGATTGTTTCATCCAGTTTCAGCTTAAATATTATATCTACATGGTGGCCTTTCTTGGCCACCCTATCTTATCTCTATTCTTTCCGTTGTTGTCCATCATGTCACCATATTAATTTCCTTCAAAACACTTATCTCAATCTGAAATGAACTTTTAATTTTATTTTTTCTTGAAAACACTCTGTACCATCATAAGAATAAAAATCCTATCAGAATTCTTCACTTCTATGCCATTTTATCTAGAACCATGACAGCCACAAAAGAGGTGCTCAATAAATATTTTGTGTGTGAATAAATGATTGCTATGGCAGTGTTTTGAAAAGGAATGATTGAAGTGTAGTGGAAGGTGCACTCAGTTTTATTACTAATATCCTCTGTATATTGTGCTGTCATTACATGGCAAAAAAGAGAGGGCATTTTGCAAGAAAAAGTCCTGATCAGTTAAGTTGTTCAAATTAATCCAGCTTTATCTACAAGTATATTTTATAGTTCATGATTTCTATTTTTAAATAAGAATATTAATAGTTGTGCTGAGATAACTCTAAAGGAGTATTTTCTTAAGCAAATGATACATGAAATGAATTTCAGATACTTGGAATGGATGAGACTCAGTGACTATGACAGATCATTATTAAATTTTCATTTTCAAGAAACTGAAAGAGCACAAGGATAAGTGTGGTTCATCGTCACATAATAGGCTTTGCTAATCTTAGGAGAGCACCTCAAACAACACAACACATTCAGAACAACCAAATCTTCTGAAACTTTGTAATCCTTGCCCACAGTGCTGTTCAAAATTGGATTTCTTTGGAATTGTTCCATTGTATTCATGTTAAAACAGGAAATATTTTTACGGCCCACTAAACTAAACCTCATTTCAACTTTGACGGATACAAAATAGCTCCATTTTATCTGGAAAGAATATAGCACATGGTGCTTATGATTTGTCCTCAAAGAAGCTTCTTTTGTTCATGCTGTGGAACCAAACATCAACTCTGCAAGGTTTTGGCATGAAAATCTCATATAGACAACTCTTGTTACCTATACAAATTAGGGCTATCAAATGAAACATTAATAAGTGCAATTGCTGGACTGACAATGACAAACAATGAGAGACAGGGGAGGGAAAGCAGCTGAGAAATGAGTACATTTACTCAGAAGTATCTTAATGAGATTACATCTTTTTTAAAAAGGATATGGACGAAAGATGTAAGGAGACGTCCATAAGCAAGAATAAATCCAAGAAAGTGGCAAAACATAAAGAACATGCCGATAATAATGGCAAATATTCATTGAGTCTCTGCTCTTTTCAAAATGCTATTCTAAGTACTTTATATACATTATTGAATTTAATCTGTGCAGTAATTCTTTGCTAACTGCTTTTATTTTTCTCATTTTATTCACAGAGAGGTTGAGTACTTTTCTCATAGCCATTCAATTAGTAAATCAGACTCTGAATGAACACAGGTAAACTTGCTCCACAGCCCTATGTGCGAACCATGAGGAGTGCTGCCTGGACATTCTTCCACAAAAGAGCTTGCTGTTTGGCTGTCAGGAGTACAATTAATTGATAGTTTCAGCTGATAGTCTTCTTGAGCCAAGACTATACTCTTCCTGGGGTTCTCCCAGCCAACAGTGAATCTGGCATCAAGGACGTGGCTATTTCTATCCAATGTGAGTCTTCTTTAAAAGGGCGGTCTTTTTTACTAAAGTTCCCCTTAGGCTAGATTGCAGTCAGAAGTCCATCCCCTTATAAAATTCTTGCCCTCCTTACTCCATCTCATCATCTGCTTCCCAGAATACCAAATTACACACAGTTACTCTTAACCACTCTGCAATCACGATCCTGAAAATCACAGTATAAATTGAAGTTGGGATTGAATTAATTGAGTTGGAATTAACAATTTGTTATGTGTCAAATACTATGTACTTTATAACTACATTGCATGTTCCTTTAAACCTCATCATAAATTTCATGTGACCGATTATTTTCTGAGATTTGCAGATGAAAAAGATACAGCTTCCAGAATTTAAGAAACTTACCCAAAATAATGAATGGAACAAAATCAGGGTTCACAAATCACAAATGTATTAGTTTTAAATACTGATAGAATGCAATATACCAGAAATGGCTGGATTTTTATAAAGGGAATTTTGTTAAGTTACAAATTTACAGATCTAAGGCTGTAAAAAGTTCAAACTAAGACACCCAGAGAAAGATACCTTGACTTAAGAAAAGTCAATGGCATCCAAACACCTCTGTCAGTTGGGAAGGCCCATGGATGGCATCTCTGATCCTTTGGCTTCAGTCAAATTTTCCCCAGGGGCATTTTCTTTCTGCATCTCCAATCTTCTCTTGTCTGTGTCAGCTCTGACAATTCTAAAATGCTTTCCCTTTTAAAGGATCTCAGTAAACTAATCAAGACCTACCTTGCATGAGTGGGATCACATCTCCATGCAATCAAGGTTGCACCCAGAATTGAGTGTGTCACATCTGCATGGAAACAATACAGTAAAAATTTCTACCCTACAATATTGAATAAGGATTAAAGGACATGGCTTTTCTGGGGTACACACTTTCAAACCAGCACAGCATCGAGTCTTCTTTACTCTACTCAATCACCCTGTTTGGAAGATAATCCATAGCTTTCTAAAGTTACTTGTAAATAAGTAAGAAGAAAAGGATACACTTACTGCCTAGTGCAAATGATGTTATTTCTACAAACGAAAGAAAGAAGAAAATCTCAGACATTCTTTGGACTTCATCTTTTCCAGAAAAAAGAATGACTTTGGAACTAAAACAGGTAAAATGATGTAAGGAAGATATTGCTACTTAAAATAGCCTTCAAATAGTGTTTTGGGGCAGCTTTAGTTACTTTAAATGAATCCAAGTCTCCAGATGCAGAAGATTTACATTCTAGGCAGCTGAAGTAATGTACAAATGTGATCTCAAAGTCATTGCCAGAAATGTTTTACTTTAAATTATGCAGAAGGGACAAGTGCAGGATGACTAGAAAGGTAAAAAAGTCTCAATTTTCCAAAGGGGGAAATGTGTGCCTACATTAGATACTGATCTCTGAGAAAAATATGGAATGACTATCAATTAAACTTCAAAATACTTATTTTTAATTTGTAGCAAGTCCAGAGAAAAAGAGTAAGAGAAATACATGAGAGACTATTAAATGACCAGAGACTAGAAATAGGCTATCACTTATTTATATATCTATACACAGACCCATGAAGAAAGAAATTTGTTTTTCCTCTCCACTTATTTTTAATTTTCCAAAATCTGAAGAGTGAATGGGAGCTTATAGTTACCACAGTTTGGGTATTAGCAAGAAGTCATGCAGACAGGTCGTCTTGCTGTCATTTTCTATTGCTGCTCTGGGTTCCTGGTAATAAATCAGGGGGTCAAGAAGCTTCAGGGGACTGCCAGTAGGGCTCCCATCATCTCAAGCTTAAAATTCAGAGACACAATAATCTGTAATCCTATAGAGAGGAAAGAGGCTAGGGCACTTATACTTTTGTTGAGTCACCAAGTTTTAAAAATGATTAGCTTGCATGGATTTTTCTTCTGTCATTGTTAAAAAACAAAAGAGATTGTAATGGAATAAGACTCAGGAAATTTGATAATATGTATAGAAAACCATAAAATCTGTAAACCTACTAATAACACGTAGTAATTTATCTTCAGGATATGTTCTGAGGCTGACATTCAGCTTTATGTGTAAATATTTTTATAATAATAGTATTTAAAAGAATGATAACCTGTTTGATTCCCAGAGACTGCCCATGCCCAAAAAAAACAACAAAAACAGACACCTAGTTTTAAAAGAATGACAAAAGTTGGAACAAACAGAAATGTCCATTAATGAGAGAATAAATTAATTATGAAACACCTTCATAATGGAATATAATTTGGCCACTAATATTGTTGTGGAATCAAGCCCCCTACAAAGACATGTTCAAGTTCTAACCTCCAATCCTGTGAATGTTGTAAATAGGATCTTTGGAGATGTTATTAATTAGGATGAGGCCGAACATTTCTTCAAGGTGGACCTTGGTCCAATATAACTGGAGTCTTTATAAGCAGAGGAAATTTGGATGCAGAGTCAACAAGACAGAGGAAGAGACAGATGGCCATGTGATGAAGTGAGATTGAGTTATGACAGCAAACTACCACCGGGATGCTACAGACTTCAGAGAAGGCAAGATCTCACCAACACCATAATTTTGGATTCCTAGCCTCCAAACCTGCAAGAATAAATTCCTGTAGTTTAAGACAACTAGCACAACCCTGGAAAAATAAGACAAATATTGATAATAAAAATAAGTTATTCATTCATATGAAAAGATATGTAATTTTATGTGAACAGACTGTTTCTGAGGCAGTACAATACCTTTCTTGTAAATAAAAAATGAAAATGTACTCATAATACAACTAGCAAATAATAAATATTCTTAACATTGACAATGTAATCTCTCAGACTTTTTAATGTATATGTATGGAACATCTGATAATGGTCATCCTGCATAAAAAGACTACTTTGATTTAAGGCAAGGATGAGCTATTTTGTTAAGTGATTTGTGTATATAAAAGGGGAAAATGTAGCCTGGATGATATGCTTTGACGCAGATTTATAGCTGTTTGAACAATTGCATCCAAGAAGTGTGGGATAAAACCTCTGTGTCATCCTAATGGATTAAAGTCCTTGTATTTGTCCTCTTTAACAATTTTATCACTGGCTTAGAAGAAATTATTAGAGGTATGACAAATAACACAAAATTGTACCGTGCAGAATATAAGAAAACAATAAACAGCAGAGGCTGTGCATAAAAATAGAGAGTACATGATCCTTCCACACAAATTCAGATACAGCTTTTGGTCTTTTATACACTGTGCAAGTCAAACCAAATGCATTTAGAAGCCAAAATTAGGCAGTGGACTAGAAGTTGATAAGCAGAATAGACGAATGTTTAAGTTCAGTTGATCATGTATTTGTATTATTCTGTGCACTTTATAAATGTTAATTCATTTATTTCTTATAATGGGCTCTGAGGAATATACTAATATTATCTCTGTGTTCAAAATGAGAAAACTGAGGCACAGAGAAGCCAATTAACTTGTCTAACGTCACACAACTAGTAATTGTTGATACAGACACTGGAACCCAAGCAGTCTGGCTCCAGAGCTAGTGCTCGTAGCCACTATACATTCAAAAGTTTTGAGCTCCTACTTCAATCTCTATGCAAGAACTCTTGATGCACAAGTGAATAAAACACAGCCTGTCACTTCACTCAAATAGCAGAATCAGATATGTAATAATTTAGCAAACACAATACAGAGTGGAAATGTGCTATAGTGAAGGTACAAAAGGTACATTTACAGCAGGGGAGGATGGAATCAGCTCCTCCTCCTAGAGGCAAGTTTACCATGTATTTCTCTCCCCATACAGTAACTCATCTTCCAGCCACTCAGCTCTTCCTGCATGTGGGCTTCCTTTGGGGCAGTGCACAGACACTCCCAGACATGCATGAATCCCAGCAATAAATGCAGCTGGGCTTTAGAATAAGGATGAGGGCAGTGAGGGGTTGACCTCACTACTTATGTGTTAGATTGCTTTTTCCATCACCAAGTGGTAAATTCTTTAAGGTCATGGATGATATTTGATTCAGTTTTTCCATCTTCTCTGCAGTTCTTGAGAACCAGTGGGCTGTTGTTGGAAAGAGTAGTAGCTGTGGGATTGGCTGCATCTGACAAGTTAAAATTCCTGCTCTGTCAGGGACAAGCTGAGTGATTTTGTATTTAACCTTTCTGACATTTGGTTTTGCCTTTGGGTTAAATGAGAATAATAAAACTATTATAATAAAAACTATTACAAGACAGGTATAAGGAAGAATATTTTTCTTCCTTCTTTCAATGAAATAAATGAATGAACACACATATACAAAGCTCAGAATGAAAGCAAACCTAATGAAAGTATAACACATCTTAAAAGCATTCTTTATACACCATAGAATTAAAGTTCAAGATACATAAAAAGGAAAATATTATATTAGATTCCATCTTCTTCCTAAGGAGAGGATAAGATCATGTTTTATTCTAACCCCAAGCCTGAGGAAGCAGCAGGGTTTCCAACTTGAAACCAAATTAATAGCCAGTGGTTTCTGAGATAAATTATCCTAAAGGGGCACAGAATATCTCAGACCAGGAAACCAGGAATATTTGGGGGCTTTAGGCAATATAAAATTTAATCTATCCAAATAAGTGGCCCTTTGTGAGAAAGAAATTTCTACAAATTCCTTTTCCAAGAGCAGGTCATGAGAACAGATGACTGTGAAGAGAGTGGGAAATTGAGGCACTAGTGGTTTTAGCAATCATATTTTATCAATTGTTTTAGCCACATAAAAGTGCACATTATTTCGAAGAGCAGACATACCAGTTCTGCCTGACCTGGCCATTCCCAATTTGGGTAATTTTGTCATCTTTCAAGTCTACCTGGTACATTTAATTAACTATAATTTATATTAGTCCCAGTTTACAATTGAAGTTGCTTTGTATTGCAGCTGTAGGGTTACACAGAGAAAGCAGCTAAATTAACAAACAAGTGGTAAATTATTGCTATCTTTCATTTCTCTTTAACCTTACATTTTCTTTGGAGTGCTAAAGGTCAGAGACTCATAGCTCCATTTTATAGGAAAGACCACTAAAGCTCCAGAGTAAACTAATACCACATCCATGAAGAGTCAGATTATGATTTTAAAAAACAATAACAAGTTACAACTTGGTTATATAATTGTATCTTAGGGTTGAAATAAAATAAATAACATATTCTTTGTAAAAGAAAAGCAAACCAATAAACACCAATCTGCTCTATATCTTTTTTTCCCCCAATAAGTTTCCTCTTCTAACAAGTACTATTCCAGGTGTTGAAATCCAAGAGGGAACAAGATGGAATTTCTTACATGCCTAAAATGCACCAGTCCCTCAGTCCCTGATGAACTCATTTAATAGTCACAAGAACTTTATGGGATATGCACTATTTTTACTACTATTTTCCATGTGGGCAAATGAGGCAAAGTAAGTTTTTAATAACTTTCCAGAGGTGACACAGTGAATAAATTGGATAATCAATGCTTCAAACCTCTCCCATTTGATGCCAACAACCATTTGATTGTGCTTCCCCAATGTGTGATCCTTTCTCTTGTGAACACGAGAGTCCTGCACTCTAATCTTGCATAGAATAAGACACTCAATAAACAAACAAGCAAATAGATTATCTGAGTTTGAGAGCATATTAGTATTATGAAGAGAATTAAAATATGATGCCAAGGTCCAAGGGTGGTTCAGTGGTGAAACGCTTGCCTTCCATGCGGGTGACCTGGGTTTGATTCCTGGACTATGCACCAAAAACAAATATATATATATATATGTTTGTTCCCTCCAGAGCTCCAACCATCTCCAAAGACTTCAATTACACTTAAACTTTTTCACATTCCTCTTTCACAACCCTGACACATCTTACATCTCGAAGCAGGTCCCTAGAATAACTTTTACCCTATTCTCACCTGGAGCTATTTATCTCAAATATGGATTTATATATGTATAAATGTTATATATACATAAATATATATTATATATATTATATGTATATATGATGGCAGGAGAGAGAGTCACAGTAATGAGGGAGTTGTTGGGGCTGCGTGATGTGAAGTTTTCTCTGTTTAAACTGGAAGATCTGGAACATAACATAAACAAATATGATGGGAACAAGAGTCAAAGTAGAAAGAAGAGTTGATGTTCGGACCTTAAGATGGGAATAAGGTTGGCATGTCTGAGGAATCAGAATAAGCCCAGAATGTTTGTAATGCTCAGGCTAGTAGGGAGAGGAAGAATTTCAGTTGGAGTCATAGACAATTGCAAGATTATGAGAGACTTGAGCTGTATAAAGTGTTCAGACTTTGTTTTATGCATAATGAAGGATTTGGGAGGGTTTTAAATAGGGATACAGCCTGTCTGGTTTTAAGTTTCAAAAGTTTATTCTGAATGGAGAATCTAAGGGATGGGCAAAAGGAGAAGAAAAGAGGAAGCGACTTGAGGCTCCAGTTGAGGAATGACAATTACTTGCACTTGGGTGGACTAAGAGGTTATATAAAGAAAGAGAACGGGTTTGGAATATGTTTTCATTGACTTTGCTGATGAATGTTGGAGGAAGACAGGTAAGGAAAAGAGAGAAATTAAAGATAATCATCATTATCTTTATAAAAGCTAAGACTATTTCATTAAATGTTTGCAGTGGTCTTTTCTGAAAATTCTTATTTGGGCCAAAGAAAGAAGATTAAATGGGATTTAAATTTTAGTTTTACAATTTCATTAACTAAGTCAATAGGCCTTTAAATTAATTCTTTGTATTTATTGTAACATATGTCTTGAGGTGCACATGAGTACTATCAGCTTTCTTTAAGCTGTTTACCAGTTTATGTAAAATGCATTCATGATTTTGCAAAACTGCCTAGAAAAATGCTCATTTGAGATCATTACCCATCACTGTTACAGAAAGACCTGCTCAGAAGGGCATCTCAAATATTTTATTGTGGTAGACAACACACAAAGTTAAATACAGATAAGATACTATTTTTAGCAATGGAACAGGACATCAGGTTATCATGCTGAATTCACACCTCCTCAAGTGGAAGAAGTTTTGTTTTGTTTTTTAAATTAAGGCGTGAGAAGATACATCATAGTCCTTAAATTGTGTGAATAAAAGATGTCTAAAATAATTTAAATTGGACGTATTTGGCAGGTAATTTTTTATATAAGAATTTTGGAGAATTTTCAAATATCTACCACAGTTAAGTCTTAATGTGACCTGACAGAATGTTAATAATCATTTTAATTAAAAAAAACTTCAATTTTGGAAAGATTTTATGTTTTCTTTCTTTTTCTAATATGGGGGATGTTTCTTATTAAGGTTTGGACTTATGGCTGTGTTAGAGTTTCTGTCCTGAAGCCATTTTCCAACACAACTTCATCCCAGAGGGCTTTTGGTTAATTCTGGGTGTTAAAGAGGCTAGAAGAAGGAAGAAGACACAATTTCAGAAAGCTAGAGCATTTGTGGTAACAGATATCTATAGGTGATCAATGATAAACCCCAAATTTTATAACCTCCAATCTCTCCTGAGCTTCGAACTTATGAGGAGACTGCTTCCATCTGGATATCTTGTGGATGGACTGGGCCTGGTGAAAATCAAATTAAATTATTTTGTGTATTTCCTAAGAGTTAATAGAATTACCATCAACCCAAGCTACCAAGCTCCTATATTCTGAGGCTTCCTTCGCAACTTTACCACCCTCACCCTCAATCTTCCACTAAATCTAATTAATGTTATCTTTCAAATCTCTCTCCAATCAGACCTTCCTCTCCATCATTATCATCACTGCTTTGATTCCATCCTCTCTCCATCCCTTGACTAGACTGCTAGTTGAGGGATGTAGTATTGTGGTAGATGTAGAGGGATGTAGTATTGTAGTTGATTGCTACACTAGCTCCCTAACTCATCTCTTCCAGTTTCTCCCCTCTCCAATCCAACATTCTCACTGATACTTGTTACCTTTCAACACAAATACAACACAAATTCAATTACCACTTATAAAATATTGATCTTGTTCCTTCACACCCCAAAATAATATTCAGTCTAATGGGTAAATAAATAACCCCTTGCAAAATGGCCTCATCTTTCTGTTTTTCAGTATTTCTCTCCAGAGCTCCAGCCATCTCCAAAGACTTCAATTACACTGAAACTTTTTCACATTCCTCTTTCATAACCCTGACACATTTCACATCTCGAATCAGATCCCTAGAATAACTTTTACTCTAGTCTCACTTGGAGCTATTTATCTCAAACCTGGATTTTCACTTATTTCCTATTAGGTAATCTTCCCTTTAAAGATTTCAAAAGTAAAAGCAAGGAAGGGGTTATAGTGAAAAGCCCAAGTGGAAAGTCAATAAGCAATCAACTCTCCAGCACCCTCTCTCCTGAGTTTTCATTTTTTCCTCTGCCTCAGCTCATGCCTAAGTTTTCAGACTTCCAGCTGGGCTAGCTGTCACCAGCACCATTAACTGATTTCTTTGTATTCCTTTATTCCTTTGTGTATCAGTTTCAACATTTCTGAAGGAATTTCACTGAAACATTAAAAATGTAATGTATGATTCAGCAAGTTTGGGTTTCAGGGCAGATATGCATTTTTATTTGCTATTAGAGTTGGGAACAAAAGTGCAAAAGTATAATATCATAGGTTAGAAACTGGAGCTCTTGTGCTGCTGTCACTAAATTCCCAATCACAAACGATCTTGGCTGGACAAAGAACTATTTCCACCCTTTGCCATTATGCCTCAAATTTTGTCTAGGAGACCTTATCTCTAAAGCAACCCACCATCCCCCCATTTCCTTGCAGCCTGAGGGTTCTTCACCATTTCAAATCCTCCATTGGCCCCTTTCTTCTGGGGTCAAATTTGAACAAGGAGTCTTCGGGGAAGGAAGGACTTCTAAATGGACCTTCACATTCTTAGTTTAGCATACCAGACTCTAAAGACAGTCTGATAATATATGCCTTTTAGCTAGGGATAAAGATTATTTAATTTTCTGCAATGTAATTTGGTTCCCAGAATGTAAAATAAGTGCTAGGAATGTTTCTATATCTAAATGATAGGACAGACACAGATAGATGACAGATTGTTATTCTGTCTAATGGTCTAAAATATGCAGAATAAAAGCTTTTAATTTTCTAGTGCAATTAATTGCCATAGTTGTATAATTGCTTGTCATCTCAATTTTTTTGTTGTAAGAAGATTTTTTTTTTCTTTTCATTCAGGGGAAATAGAATCCCACAAACATATTATAAACAACACATTATAAATCACATAGCTATGAAAGCTCAGAATAATATATTATCCTTTTGAAAAGGATGCAATATTATGGCTATAATTTAGTCTAGACTTTTTATTTTTATTTATGAAGAAATAAAAATCTAAGGAGATTAAATGACTTTCCAATGGTCACATAGATAGAGCCTTGATTTTTTGGTTCCTATGAGTCTTGATCTTGAGTCCAGTACCTTTTCCATCATACCACATATCTTCAGTTATTTTTTCAGTTTTAATAAAATCCTTTTATATCACCCACTATACTTGCCTTCTTCTTCTGCAGTAATCTCCCAAACCCCATTTCTTTGAGCCTTATGGAGTACAGAGGAGTTCATTGATTGAGTAGTGGAATGTCTTAAAACAAATTTCATCCTCTAAATTTGGCTTGCCTTTATTATTATCAGTTCCTTTCAGGGTTTGACATTCACTTCATGTAAAAGGGAAGCAAGGAGCAGAACGAGCCTTGTGATGTTGTCAACAATGTAGTGCCGTGGGTTAAACAAGAGGATTTGTTTCCTTGTGTTGTCATGCAGAATATCATGTTTCCAGTGAGAAGGTCAGGTCCTGATAGAACTAATAAGGCCACGCCAAACTCCTTCCAGAAGTCTGATCTGATGCCTCTCCTCAGCAGAGGTTAAACTGTCCTTGTATCTGGGAGTGTCCATGGCAGTAAGGAACCAGTGCTAATCATAGGTCTACTAGGAATGCTCTCCCTTATGGCCAAGAGGTCTGGAGCAGTGTCTAATAGTTTTTTTTTTTACAGAGCTTTGCAGGGGCCTGGAAGCAGCAACTTTTTCAAAACCCTAACAGCTTACAAAGATACCCTTGAGGAAACCTTGCCTATGACTGCCATTGAGACTAAAGTTAACCATTCACTTCACCAGGAGAAAGATTACTTTTCCTGAAAGAATACTCTTTAGATGTCTTTAAAAATTGAAATAAGGCGTTTGGTTGTTGTGCTTCTGGTTATATTTCCCACAAAAATTAAAATAGTGCTGTATGATGTAGTGCAACTGTCAACCAAAAGAAGACAGACTGCTGCAACTAATTATTCTAATTATTCAAAATGTCCTTGGCTGCTTTGCTGTCTGTTCTTCTGGAGTAGATCCCTTGTGTTCTAATTGGAGGTTTTTACTGTGATGTATACAGAGTTAGAATTGCAAGCTGCCAATTGTGTCTCTCACCCCACTCAGATAAGCAGTGGTAGCATTCTTATTGGTATCGAAGCCTAGAGACATAGGCGACTGCTAGTGCTGCATGATTTCCCCTAAGAATTCCCTGGCATGTGAAGTTTTGTACATAGTAGAGATCTGAGTCTCCTACTCATGTATTTGATGTACAACTGCTTTTCACCTTTCCCAAAGTGGGAAATAGTTCTATAGTTCTAGGAGGTAGTGCTAAGATGTCCCTTGAGGTACTACAACCATGCTGTGATCATAATCATCATACCCAATCTATTTTTCTGAGATTCGAGCTGCCTAGAAAGTAAGAAAAGACAATCCAGAATGTAGGGCCACTAAAAGCAATAATGACCAAAAAGATCACCGCAAGTTAGAGCTTTCAAAACCCTACCTCACTGTATTATAAGGCATCTCTTGAAATTTCTCTTCTGCAAGCATTTTTTCACTTTTCTTCATTTTCTCATGTGTTGGGTGTTGCTGATATTCCTTAGGAGTCAGGTCCATTTTTATAAATTTTTGGTGTAGGCATTTTCAATGACATCATTCTGCTTATCAATCAATGTTCCATGTTCATTCTCACTTCCGCCATTCTTACTGCTTAATATTTCCCCATTGTAGTTACCATAATTTAATTAGGCAGTAGCAACCTTCTAATTACTAAATCCAAAGGGAAATTCTAATCCTTGTTTAACTCCCTTCTTCTGAAAGCACTCTCTGGTTCTATGGCACCATTCTGTTCTTTTCTTCCGACCTCTCTACATAATCATTAAATGCTGGAGCTTCCGCGAACTTCTGTACCAAGCTCTGTTCTTTTATCACCTTACATTTCCTGGGTGATTATGTCTTTTCTCAAGACTGCAGTTATACATTCATGTACTGATGACCTACTCAACCTCTTTTCTAATCCCTTGATATGGATATCAAACTACCTTTTCATCATTTCAGCCTGAGAATTTGTTGGTCCCTCAAATCCAAAATATCTAAAATTGAAATCATGATCTCACCCCCATAACCTACACACACACACACACACACACACACACACACACACACACAGAGTTTTACTGTCATCTGAAAGTTTACTCTCAATGAATGGAACCAATGTCCACATAGCTATCGATATCAAATTTCTGCCAGCCATCTTTTATTCCACATTTTCCCTCAATTACCACCCTTTCCACAATTCATTATACACAGATGATACTATTTCGTGGCCATTCTAGGTTCTAAATAACCAGTGTATCATTCACTTTTCTTCACCTTAAGTATCATAATCTCAGTGCAACTACCATCAGGTCTCACCTGGATTCCTGAAACAGCCTCGTTTTCACACATGTCCAGCAGCATGCTCTCACATCTATTCTCTGTAAAAAGTCATAATATGTTATTAAAAGAATATCGTATTATATCGATCTTCTTATTTAAACCCTTTAGTGGCTTTCTATTGCCATTAGGATGATACGTCTATTTCTTCAGGCTTGTCTCGCCCCTTCTGTACCTCCCTTTGGGTTAAAGAGCTGTATTTTCTCTTGGCTTCCAATCTTCACCTGCTCATCCTCTTACCTACAAACCTCTTTCTTTTGTCTTCACTTGGCGAACATATTTCTTATGCAGCTCCTAGTTTAAAAGTCACTTTCTCTATGAAACCTTTACTATAGCTCCCTTTGTCTCCTCCCTTCTCCTCTCCACTCCTCTCCACTGGGTCAGATGCTCTGCTCTCTTTACACTTGATGCATCTCCATCATAACATTTAGCTATAATCATTTCTTTCTTTCACTTCATTTTATCTCCAATGTCTAGCATGCTGCTCAGTACAGTTGGATATTTTTATGGTCTATTGAAAGAACAAACGAATGAATGAAACTTCAATGCTGTTGGCCTTTTCATAATTTAGATAATCTGTATTCTTCTTGTATCGTTGTACAATGTTACTCTCAGTGCAGAATACATTTATGTGTATGCTCAGTGTGTTTTCAGAGGAATATGGAAGCGGAAGAATTGAATGTGAGGTTAGAAGATATAGGGGACTGAGAATAGTAGGGGACTGAGAGTAGTTTTAGGCCAGATTTGGTTTTTCAAGGCTTTGACTCAATTAAAATTGATAAAACCCCAAATGCAGTTTGGGACTTTTTTTAATCATCAAAAAGGCTATGTATTTATTATGAACTTCTGACTATTGCCTTTTATAACATTTTAGAAATACTTATTTAAAAAGAGTGAAAGAATTTAAAAAGACCAGACCTCATCAGATTCCAAGTGAGTTCATGTTTCTCTTTTAATTCACTTTCAGTAGAAAAAGATAAACTATGAAGGGCATCTTGGGGTACTCCAAACAGAAAATTATTTATATCTGGATTTAGAATCAATAATGTGACCTTTTACAAAGATCAGGAAATTTGTGTTGTTAATTATGCTTTGCTTTGATAAAGATTAAAGAGAATTTTCATCGCCTCTATGCATATCTGCAAGAAAAGACAGTTTGAGAAATAAGCATGGAATTAAAAATTTTAACAACTAATCTATCTTTGGAGTGGATAGTTTGTAAAATTGTTTATATATGACCTTTTTTGAACATTCATTAATGCTATAAAAGTCTGAAGTGAAATAGGGATTGGCTATATTGGATAAACACTCATATACTTAAAAATCCATGCATTGGTTGCCATGATAAAAACATGAACTATAGCAACAAGCTAAATAATATGATTTTGGGTTCTGCTAGTTATGTTATTCCTCCAGTTGACAATCATAAGGCCAGTCTTTCAAGAAAGACTCTTTGTTCGCTATTTAACCAATTTTACAAAGGTAAAATTGCTTTACCTTTGTAAAAGCCTTTTGAGTCTCACGGCTCTATTATCACCTCTCTTTTCCAAAGTGAGACACTGAAGCAGAGACATCATTCACAGCACATCTTTTTAATGCAAACTTATTTAACCTAACTTACACTCTGATTTTTTTGTGTTGTTTATTTCCAAAGTGCTATGCATAGTGATTATATAAACACACAATTTATCTGCCATTATTGAACACTGAACCATGGTGTAGGAAAGATTTAGCAAGTAGTAAAATGCCTGAGAGGAGGGGTAGAGTTAGAGAAAAAGCAGAAACAGTCACCTGCTTTCCCAGAATCTTTGTTGGACCTCCCAAGCTTCCCAGCTTTACTCTCTCTCTCTCTCTCTCTTTTTTTTTTTTTCCTTTTATTTAACATGGGCAGGCAGCAGGAATTGAACCCCGGTCTCTGGCATGGGAGGCAAGAACTCTGCCTGCTGAGCCACCATGGCCCACCCCCTGGCTTTACCCTTACCAGTCTCTAATTCTCTCCTCTGACTCTGAATCTTCCCTATGGAAGATTCTCTAAACTTCTCCAGGTCACCTCCTCTGACTCCTGTCACTGCCACCCTGTTTCTCCAGTGCTCTATTTTTCCTTATACCTCTGTCTTAAGTCCTTCATTAATTTCACTGTTAATAGCATGATTTGATCAGAGAGTAAGTCACCTTTGGGTTACTTTGGTGAAACAGTTTAAAGTTTTTTTATATTATATTCTTTTTTTATAGAATATTTATACATATTACATGTATAAATATTAGTTATAATTCAAATAAACTGCTTCACATGAAATTTGTTTCCATATTTTATTTTAATTATGATTTGGTGTTATCTCTAATCCTGATTCTTTCCACTAGTTCCTAATCCTCCCCCACCCAGCCCAAATCCTGTCATGTTACAAGCTACTTTAATAGAAGGAAGCATTTCTTTAAACTTTTTAAAGATTTACTCATACAGTCTATAATTCTAAAATGGTTACATGGTGCCTATTGAATAGTAGAAATAAAGATGAACTCTTAAAGTTCTTTAATTCCTAACTTGTTGCTAATGTATTTGTAGGACTATCCCATTGATCTCATGATCCATTGTGTTTCTAATGTTTAGTCAAAATTGTCCCTCGTTGGTTCATAATATTGTTTATTTTAAATTAAGGTATTCTATGGTATAAAGAATACCAATAATATGACATGCAATCTGCTAATCATATGACATGCAATTAGCTAAATAGTAACCTATTCTTAATTTAATATATAAATATTCAAAATTCCTGAGAATTTGACCTATACTGAATTATATTTTATCTTAGTCTTTCAGAGAAATTATTTTCTAATCGGATAGATATGGAAAAGAAGATGAAAGCCTCAAATATAAAAGCCTTACAAGGGACTTTATTAATAAATTTCTATAAGTAAATGCAAATTCTCAAGTATATATTACTTTTATCTATTCAGTTAAACTTTTGGCAGAATCTCTATTTGAAAGAACTTGTTATACATTTTATTTACTTCTTAAATTCAGTACAGCCCAGATTTTGGCTTGGGAGTTCTTTGCCTTTTAAGATCTGGATAAGCTTGCTTGAACAACTGTTCTATGTCTTTATGTCTTATGGAAATACAATGCTGTATCAATTTTTTGTTTGTTTTGTGTTTTTGTTATGTCAGCTCAGAACTAAACTGAATTAAGTTAGAGATCATACTTCCACTTGTCTCATGTTTTATTTACATTGCTTAATGATGTTAGGTGATGAGCTGTTCCTCAAGTCCCAGCAGAAAACAAAACAAAACTACATTCACAAGGCATTCGTATATATTGAAGACTTTACCTAAGGTTTTCGGATAACGGAGGGATTTACACAGGACTCCAGCTTCTCACCATGCTGCTCTCTTCATTTCTTTTTGTTCTCACCTTTTCCTCATGATGGAAAGTTCTGTACCTCTTTGTTGCCTGCTGTGTGCTGATCTATGTCCCTTGTTTCTCAGTTTCTCCCTTTTCCCTAAGGAGATTATCAGAATGGCTCCCTAAACAAAAGCTGTTCTCCTTCGAAGAAAGAATTCTGTTCAACTTCTTAAAACAAGCCAAACCAAAAGAACTTTACCATGACACAAAATAAAATTGTGTCTTTTAAAACCTACTGATAACTCTATATTTAGTTTAGATTTCCTGCCAGCATTTTTTCTAAAGTAATAAAGTTACACTGATATGGAATAATAACAGTATGTTGAAGAAAAGCAGTACCTATGATCTTTTAGTGGAGATGGAAACCATTTAACTAACCAATCTAAAATTCCAGTCTGAAATGTACTGGTTAATTTTTCATTTTACAATAGGGGGAGCTATACTTCGGTATACCATAGATGGCATTTTTTTAAAGAATATAAGTTAGTTAACCATTTGGATGGCTATTTGGATAGCTTATCAAATATGTGCATGATTGACATGCATACTGTGCTAAAAATTTAATTACTTCAGAGCAACTACTGTAATTCTTTATTGACTATTTAAGTGTCTATTTATGCCTAAATATTTAATGAAGTTTCTGTTTTATTACATTCAAAATTAATAGTGTTTTATCTTCTTAGAGAAGTAGTTCAGAATTAACATCACTTTACTGAATAAATTAAATAAGCTTAAGATAAAACAATCGATTGAATTCATGGCTTAGAATCACTGGGGAGGAAAATCCAGTACTGCCTGGATATCAACACAACAGAGGTTCGTATTATAGGAACAAACTGAGACCAGGAAATTTGGCTTTGATATCTGAACTGTGTAATACTGAATAAAAAATTAGAATTTATTTTGATTCTCCCTTGATCAAAATATATTATTAATATTAAATAGGTTTCTTTTTATTTTTGATGTTCTTACTTTTTACTGCCATCTTTTCAATACTACAAAAGGAAACAAGAGAATAAACTTGCAGAATCAAAATGAGCTATTTAAGTCACAGCTCGGCATATAAAATGTAGGCTGTTGGTCTGTGAAACTGTTCTGTACAGTTGTTGAGAAAACCTTTTATATGAGGGAACTGGTGAATCATCCTTTCAATCAATAAATCTCCTTCAAGGAGTTTGTGCCTTTGCCCACAGAAATGATAAGTCCAGCTGCTGGGACTTCGGGTACAAAAAAAGCTGTTTGGTCCCGAAGACAATGCTACCCTTTAGGACTTGACAGTGTAAAGCAAGAGGTATAAAATTACTACCATTAAATTGCACGAAAAGTTCAAGCCATTACTCATATTCTGTAAAAAGTAATTTTGGATCAATGGGAGTTAGAAAAACTCCACATTATTGCTTCTATGTGTTTTGAATCCTAATATGAAGCTTGTGGTGGCAGAGACAAGAGACTCCCTCCTGGTGAGTCAATTAGAATGGCCTGGAAGGATGGCAGAAGCAATTGGAATGATCAGAAGTTCATTCCTAAAATAAGTTAAAGAGATTGTTTCCATTGTCCATTAATTATAATGCCAAGATCTTGGCCCATATTATTTCATCACAAGCAATTTTGCAGGCACCACTTTTTCCTCATGGGATTATTATGCATTACCCAAAATATAAACTCTGCACCAAATAGACCTCTCTCCCTTTGTCTCACCAGAAGTTGAAGTTTTAAAATATAGACCAGAGTAGGCCACGGTGGCTTAGCAGGCAGAGTTCTTGCCTGCCATGCCAGAGACCTGGGTTCATTTCCCAGTGTCTGCCCATGACAAATATATATATATATATATATATACACATACCATATCATCCTTTACCCTATATTCTGATTTACCTTAGTCCTATCCAGATTAGCTTCATTCATATCTCTACTCAAAAGAAAGGGGTTTTGAGAAAAATGGTTGAGAATTTTGTGTGTATGTGTATTTCTAAAGATGAGGCAGAAATTCAGAACTTTCAAATTCCACTTGAGCTTAGTTCTGTGGGATGGGGTGGGGGGAGCGGAGGCCCCTGGCTTCATGACAGTCCTGGAAGGTGCACTGGCTAGGGGGAGGTGGGGTCCTATGCTTGATTTGTCATGTCCCTGGCCTCTGATGTTTAAGTTTGCTGTTTTTTCTGTTCTGGAAGTGGCCCTGGGACAATCTCATGTGACGTCTGTGCGTGACTGTCATTAATCTCAGAGTGATCTCTTCAGTGGCCTCCTTACTCTGGTTTAGGGATTCCAGCAAACCCATCACTTACATCTGCAAATATAATATGGGGAATAAGAGTTCCTCTGGAGAACTAAACCTTAAGTGCTTACTTCTGTCAGACATTACAAGTACCAAATTTACCCTGAAGAGTCTGGAGCCAGGTAATTGGTAACAGAAGCCTTAGAATTCCAAATGGGTAGCGTCCTAGCTATTGTGACCTACCCTCAGGTAAATGGCTCTCCCTAGAAAACAATGCCAGAATGGAGACATCAGGAAATCTGTCCGTTAGCCATTTTTCTGGCCACTGCTTCCCGTCTGTTCATCATCTAATTTCCCCGGAGTCAGAAAATCGGCTTCCCTGCTTTCTTTTTCTGCTTGAACCTGTGTGGTTTAGCCCACACATCCTAGCTCTCGATATGCTAAACGGAGAGATAAAGGAATTTGACATTAGCCTGGCTCTGAAGGTTATTGACTTGCTTCCAAATCATATTTCTAAATGTCAGAAGTGGAATCCTTCTCTTTGATTCCTTCTGTGACAAATCCTAATCTTCTTCAGGCAGAAGGACAGACTAGGGCAAAGAGCATGTAGTGATCCAAAGGAAAATGTCAAAGATTAAAAAGAAAAGCACATTAATAACCATAGAACATCACACTTATCCCAATTTTTTCTCTCTATGTTTCTAAAAGTAGATCATGAATATAAAAGTTATATAAAATTCAAAGGACAATGCACTTCTATTAATATGTCTCAGAGTCAAAATATGTAGAGAAGATAACTGATAAAATCCAAAACATAAAAAATTAAACATATTTGTATGGAAAAAATAATGGTCAAAGAAAACATTAATAGCCTAGTGGGAAAATTCTCTTAATATAATTGCAAAAATATTGGGAACTGCACTTCTTCAAAGCCCTTACAAAGGAAAAAAGAAAAAGACAGACACTCTCACTGTTCATGAATAAGCAGTTTGCAAATGTGGAAATGCAAATGGCCAGTAAACTTAAAATAAATGTTCAAATGAGGTATCATTTTCCCCTGTAGACTGGCAAAGAGTCAAAAGAATGTTAAAGGCTAGTAAGGAGAAGCAAAGAAACAGTTGTTACCTTCATTGTGGCATTAGAGGCAGTA
The DNA here is from genome assembly GCF_023851605.1 of Tamandua tetradactyla. Classification (NCBI taxonomy): domain Eukaryota; kingdom Metazoa; phylum Chordata; class Mammalia; order Pilosa; family Myrmecophagidae; genus Tamandua; species Tamandua tetradactyla. The sequence continues at coordinate 152,993,138 of NC_135331.1, forward strand.
TAATTGAAGTAATTCATTTTGGAAATCAGGTAAACTGTGGACTCAAATTTCTGTTATGCTAGTTGTTAACTTTGCAAAGTAGCCCAGTAACTTTAACTCTGAAATCATGGCTTTTACTCCTATACCTGGAAGTGATGATAGAAACCTCATAGGATACTTGGGAGGTATATAGGTATGTTTTATATATGTATATTTGACATGGTTAGTGGTGCTAAAGTGTAATTCTTGCTATTAGAATGTAAATTGGTTAACCAAATTTTTTGAACAGAAATTTGATAATAGTAGCTAACGACTCTAAAGCATGTATGCTATTTGAATGAACATTTCTAGGAAGTTTTCCAAAGGAAATGATCAAATATATGTATAAAGATGTACACAGAATGTAAAGGTAATTTAATCAATGGTGAGAAAATTGGAAACAATGTACAAAAATAGAGACTTTGTTAAAATTTTGGTACCCACTACTGAAACCAACATTTGTTGAATATTCTTTGTTTCTTTCTTGGGAGTTTTTCTTTTCTTCCTGCAAGATCAGCCATATTTTTAAAACATTTTGCTATTTTTTATGCTACCATTTTTGGAGTTTCTATCGAGATTTTTCAGGTGTTCTTAGTCCCCAATCTTATTTAACAAGGAATCTTGGGATATTGGGATGCATTTATCACATATATACATTGAAAGAAATGTACAGTAGAATAATTTTTAATGTATACCTATAAATTAGTAGAAAATAAAAAAAATTAAATAATTATCTTCAGATGGTTGAGTCAGTAGTGAATTTTGTGTATATATGTGTGTGTGTACTTGCCTTTCTATATTTTGAAAATATAGCTCCTTCATTGAACACATATCAATTTTATAATTAGATATGTTTGTTTAATAAATCAGTACCATATATATTCTGTCCAATGTGTGAAAATGTACACATTTATTAAAAGAAAAAGTCAAAAAATCCATTTTGATTACCTTTAGTACATTTTCTGTGCACATATTTTTATTATGTTATAAAACTGATATCCTAATGCATATACTATTATATTTCTTGCTTTAAAAAATACAGTATTAAAATATTATAACAAATAAAAATCAATCATCTTGGGCCTTATTTTCCATGACTCTACGGCATGTGCCCAACATAGTTTCAAACTGATCTGCTAAGTGTTCTTCAAGCATACATTACCCTCTCCTACCTCTCCCGCTGGGCACACGAGTCCCTTCTATAGGGATTACATTGGTGCTACAAAAAATCTTAATCTACTGAAATATACTCATTACTTAATACCAACTGAAGTGCTACCTTTTCCATGAAGTTGTGTGCCTTTTTTTTTTTTTGCATGGGCAGGCACCAGGAATCAAACTTGGATCTCTGGAATGGCAGGCAAAATTCTGCCACTCAGTCACCCTTGCACCACCCTGCATGCCTTTTTTTAATCCTTCCAGGATAAAGTCATTATCTTTAAATTTCTATGCATTACTAATTTGTGCCTCTGACCACACTAATTACATAGAATCGTGCCCTGTAGGTTTCTGTGAGCCACACTTTTTCCCATTGAATTAAATCTTCTTAGATGGGGATTAATCTTGGTGCTGTAACATCTATCTCAGTTCCTGACAAACAACTCAAGAATGTTTGTTGACTGACTGAACACATATTTCTCAAATTGGAGATTCCTAGCTGGAGATTGATAAACATAAATGTAGTAGCAGTAGTACTTGGTTAATTAATGATAAATGATAAAAACCAAGTCCTTAAACAATTTATCGAAGGAACAATTTTAACTAAAATATTTAAAATAAACCCCAAATCCATGTAATGATAAACTCATTTCACTCGATGTGATAGATAATTTTGAATTAATTGAATGAATTTTTCCCTTTTATGAAAAAAATGTATCTTGAATCAGAGATATATAGCATTTTGATCCTTTGCAGTTTTCAAGGTCATGTGGAAGCCAAAGAGACAACTTAAGATGTTCTCTCTGGGTCGTACCTTCTAAGCAGCTTTAATTTCAATTAACATGCGTGTAAAAAGGGAAATATGAAGTCAATGAGAATTTAAGACTGCAAGGGTCTTGCGTGAAGATACACTTTGATTAGATTGTATTCTTTTGTCTGTTCTGATTCATTGCTTCTGGACAGTTCTTTTATAGTGTTACCATGTCAACATATTTGAATTCTGATTTTACTTCACAAATTAGGAAAATCAAAGCCAAGGCAGTTGCCAACTGAACAATGAATGTGTTTCACAGCTACAGAATGGGCTTCTAAAAAATAGCAGCCCTTTTCTATTTAAAAAAAAAAAAAAAGTGCCTCTTACCAGAATGAAATATAGTTTAAAACCAGAATCTGACAGTCCGGGAGGCAGACTGGTCTACCAGAGGAAGCATAACTGAGGAGTTCAGATGGGGGTGGGGTGGGGGAAAGAACCCCCCAACCCCAGTAAAATGATAAAATTAGATATTTGTGTTCACTGTTGATTCATGTATTGAGGTCAGAAACTGTGGTTGAATGGCATTGTTTATATGCTGCTGTTCTTTGTTTCAGAAATAGTCTGAAACCCTGCAGTAGAGGCTTCATAGCATTATTTTAATTGGGTTTTATTGAGTAGAACTTCAAGAGAAAAGAAGAACACTGGGAATTTGCTGGAGGACTAATTAGCCACAGCTTCTGTTTTGCAATACAATTATCATCGCAGCATATATTCTCTCATCTCAACTGTGTAGAAATAGTTTGTCTGTTTTATATAGAGTCCACAGTATCTTCTCTTCTATTGGACCATTTTAGGTTACCAAGAGTGAGAAAAAATTGTCAGGGAAGATTGAAGGGGTGAGTCTATGTCTTTCTGAGTGATTAAAAAAAATTCTGTGGGCACATATGTGTGTGAAGGCATGTACACCTCATTGTAATACAAGCCATACAATAATACATTACTTGCATTGCGGATATTTAAGATCTGACAGCACATCAAGGTGCTTGGAAGAAAAAGCAAAATAAAACAAACCAAAATACCACACACAAAACCCCAGAAAAGATTAAAAAATGTTTCCCTTTCTTTCGATCTTTCATTTTTTCTACCCATTTAAAAGACAAATAGAAGATTCTTTTCTCCTTAAAATTTCTCTCTTGAAAGCCTTCCATGGTTAGCAGTGAAGTAAATGTGAAGACTTGGGTAAAGCAGTTTAAGTAATTAAACATAAAGAATAGTTATACATTTTCCACCAAAATTTGATTGCTTTTACCCAGAGATCAAAAACTCTGCTGGGAAGCAGGGAAGTGTGCCTAATAATTCAAACCTGACCTTTAACTTCTAAAGTTGTATCTTCAACAACTAGATTTAAAAACAGGAGTAAACAATGGAGTTTGATAATTTCTATATGACATATTTCTGTTGAGATAAGCACAGTAATTGGCAACAAGTTCTCTTCCAGTCTGTGATGCCACATTATGAATGCTCCTACAAACTGTGCTCTCTATGGTACCTGGCCCTCAGATTTCCACTTGTTTGGTTGAGCCTGAAATGTTGGAAACAATCACATTCATTTTTTCTTACCCTCCACCCCTGCCACTTAATATGAAGATCAGTCAAGTTTATCTTTTCTGAGTGTCCCTTGAGACAGGTCACATTTTACCCATTCCAAATGTCTTCATCATTAGTTCACCTCTTGCCTAGATTGTGCTTAAAAACCTCTTAAGTTACCTGGTCACTGATCACTTCATCCAACATCGGCACTGTAGCTGGTGGAAACTTCCTGGAATGTAAATGTGTCCTGGCTCCTACTGTGTCCCATTTCTTTCAGGGTAACCCCCAAATAACACTGAAAGTTCTTCATGGCCTGGGCTCTATGTCGCTTTCTAGTCTCCTCCTCCCGACTAGAGCTTCTTCTCTTTCATTCCATGCTTCCATATTTCTGGACATCTTGTTCCCAGCCCATGCAGTGCCATTGTTATTTTCAACTGTATGACTTTGCACTGGCATTATCTCCTACTCTGTGCCCTGCTCTCCAGTGCTTTTCCATCGCCTGATTAGTTTCTCCTCATCTTGTAAGACTAAACTTTTTTGACACTTTCCCCAGGAAGTCCCAGGAACTCTCTTGTCAGGGTCACTTCAGGTCCCAATACTCTGCACAGTCTTGCCTCAGATCCCAGTCCTCTGAATTATAATTGTGAGACCCTTCTAGGCTAGATGCACCCAACTGGAAAGTGCTCTTATTTATCATAGTATCTAACTCTGTGTCTTGCCTTGAATGAATAAAAAACTTGGGCATTTTGTCAAACTCTCTCCCTTCCCATGCTGATGGAGAAACTTGAAATTCATTATTTTCCTTTGCCTCTTTCTGATGGAGGAAAGAATGAGAAAACTTTCTTACCACATTTTGGATTTTTAAATTATCATCTTTCCCATCAAGTAGATTCAAGAGGTATGTGCAAATGTCATATTTAGCTCATATGGCACAGTAAAGCCATAATAATATGTATTTAAAATATTGAGACCAATGGATTAAAAAGCTGCTGTCCTGAGTATTCTAAGGGTGTTCTGCTGCTCTAGCCAATTCAGACTCTGAAGTCCCCAGATGCAGCAACTACACATGCAGATCAGGGGATGTGGATTCAACAATCCTGCACCTGCCCTATAGCCAGAGTCTATTCAGATTGATTAGTGCCTATATCACATTCACACTGATACACTTTTTATTATCACCCCTTGTGTGTAGAGGTATGGCATTAAATACCAAGAGAGTATTGATTTTTATTATTTACTCCATGGAAACTTTCATATTTTTGCTATACTCTTGAGCAATCTCATATATACAACTCTTTGTGAAAAACCATCTCTCTATTAAATTTTAATTATATTGTCCATAACCTGAAGAGGAGAAATTATTTAGAATTACTAAGTATACTTCATATACTATTTCATGTAGAACATGTGTATTGTTAAAAATAGAGTTTTTAAATACAGAAATATAATGACAATAAAAATACACAAACTTATCTCATAGGCAAATATATTTACAAAATAAAATCTAGGTTATATTTTAATTGTTGTTTTTAAAGTTTATTTAAATAAAATGGTAAATCAGAGATCTTCTATTGTAAAGGAAGTAGTTATCAGGTAAAGTTTGTAGCACTAAAAGTAGGATACATAAACAAAATCACTTGGAAAGGCTTTAAAGATTGCAATACACCATTAAGGCAAAGACCATTAATCAGTTGCCTATGACATAAAAAATATATGAGAACATTATTGCATCATCACAATGAAGTCGTTGCTGAGTAGCCAACAATGTCCTAGTGCTGTCTAGGATTAAATGCTTTACAGTAATTAGGAGCTGCTAGTATAAATAAAGGCAGAGGGTACCACATAAAAAGACATAGAGTACTGAAAGATATTCTGACAGTTCAGTGAGGAGATCTTAATTACTAAGTGTGAACAGGATTGTTTCCCAATTAGCCCGCCTGATGGAAAAAAATACCCTCACATCCATGTTTAGGTTTACAGAAATTAGGAAGGTCTTTCAATAGAAATTGTGCCAAAAAAAGGTGTTTCTCGGTGAGTGAAGATCAATAGAAAACTTATAAGGTACTTCTTTAATATATTATGATTGGGACACATAAAAACGGATGGCTACTAGGAGGCCCTGATTTTCCAGAGCTGATAAAAGGTAATTGAAACATTAAAACAACTACACAAGAAGCTAAACCAGAGGAGCTGTGTATCACGAAGTGTTACCATGAGATGTTAAAATGTTGGATAATCTTTTTAATGAGTGAAAATGCATTCATGTACACCTTGGGGACTATTAGGTACCAATATTTAAAATTAATTTTTCTTTTGTTTTAGGGGACCAGGCTTAAAACTGTGCTTTTATTTGTGTAAATCTATTTATAGCTCCTAGTTATCAAGCTAATTACCTATAGATAAATATAGATATTGATATATATGTGCACATATCCACATACAATGAAGTTATATAATACAATATCTCTTCTAGGCAGAGAGAGAAATCTTATCTATGCAGCTCTGGGTTTTAACTATTTTTTTCTATGAATTTTTAATTCACATAAAAAAGTAGTTAACAACATATGTTTGCAACATGAATTGTTTTGATGAAATAGTGGCAAAAGGATAGTTGATGTATTAGTTGGGGGTCTCTAGAGAAACAGAATCAGCAGGTGATACCCATAAATATAAAATTTATAAAAGTGTCTTATGTAACCTTGGGGATGTAGAGTCCAAGGTCTGTAGGGCAGGCTGCAAGCTGGTAGCTCTGAGGAAGATCCTCAATGAACTCTCAGGAGAGGTGACTGGGCAGCCATGGGAATGTAAGGGTCCATGGTCTGTAGGGCAGGCCGCAAGCTGGCCGCTCTGAAGAGGGTCCTCAATGAACTGTCAGGAGAGGCTGGATGGCTGAAGCAGGAAGAATAAGTGTCTATTCTGAATTCTCCTTAAAAAGCCTTCCAGTGATTAGATTAAGCATCACTCATTGCAGAAGACATTCCCCCTTATCTGATTACAAATGCAATCAGCTGTGGATGCAACCAATGTGATCATGATTTAAGTCCATGAAATATCCTCATAGCAATAGACAGGCCAGCACTTACCTGACCAGACAACAAGGCACCACCACCTGGTTGAGTCAATACATGAACCTGACCATGACTGTTGAAGAGTACAAGACAAATGCTGGGAAAATCTAGAGGTTTTCATGCTATCTGAAAATTTCTAGGTTACCACTGTTGTAAACCAAACCCTGGCTTTGGTTTTTCCTGTATTTCTACAAACACATTCCCTTATTTTCAATCATAATACAAAGACCTTTAGAGTATGACTAACCTTAAGAGTCTCTGAATTTTAAGGAGAGAGATAATACATTTTAACAGGTCATCTCCACTTCATGAGTTGAACTCAGGTTATATAAACTGAAGCTTAGTAGATATTTTTATTTTTAGATGCAGTACTTTGACATAATATTTCAGGGAAATTGGCAATAAAATGAATGTTTGGCTGGTGGTCTGTTGATGTGCATTTGTAATTCTTTTTTTTTTTTTATCTTTTTACTGTGACAGGAATTTTATAGGGAAGTTTGGTGTGATTGTATTCAGCTACTAGGTAGATGCCATTTCATCAAAGCATTTTTTACCTTTGAAATGAATTTTAAGAGACTTGGAGTTCCATATATCAACCAACGTGTGATAATATAAAATTTATAGTCAGTGCCTAGCACCGAATGAATAATAGATTGATATTTTACTTTTAAAGTTACTTATTAATTTTAAAATACATACAAAATATAGGTATGCATTCCAGGATACTAGGATGCAATTTTAAATGTAAGAGTGACAAATTCACATCTCTTTTGCAATTTGTTTTTGTAAATAACTTCATTTGGGATTGCATATTTAAATCATTGTGAAATTTTATTGTAAAATTCACAGGGGAATGGAGAAAGTTGGTATCTATAAATTACTTTTAATAAGTAATCGAATAATGTATTTTTAATTCCCTTGGCTAACAATTATAACTCTTTTAGAAATTACATATTATTGATATGCATTATTCTCTTGTTAGAATCTATGTAACTAAAATAGAGAGTGAATGGGTGTGTGCATTAATACCTGTAAATAATGTGGCCACTTGCTCCCTGCATGCAATTATTCTCATTAAAGAATTACAAATCCTCTATTTCATTATTATGTTTGACTCTAATAAAGGAACTGTGCCATTTGTGGCAGGAAATTATTTACCACTATCGTAATATTTCAAATTATGCCAGTAACATAACCGTTTTTGCAGTTAGATATACTCTGATGTATTCTGTAATCAATTTCTCTTAAATTAAAACAATATTTTGCAAAGAATATTTAGCTTTGAATGAGAACAATTAAAATATATTTTTGTGATTCCTTTGTTATCTGATTCCTGATTATGCTATTTTTCAAATGATTGAGGTTTGTAATTATCAAGTTTTACCTGAAAACTGAACATTCTTGCAAGCAATGTCCATTTTGTAATAAAACTTGATGTGCTAGCAATATGTAAAATAAATTTATCTCTATTTTCACTTTCATGTTTAATGTGTGTTTCATATACACACACACATATCAAGAAGCAGAAAATGCTAATTCCAAATTTGAGCAGTTGTTCTGATTGAACATCACTTTTAGCTTTTAATTCCTCATTATTAGAAAAGAAAATGTACTTTCCCCCACTTGATGCTAAATTCTCAAAGAAATACATGCATTGCACTTTATTCTGGGATTTATGCTTGATAGCAGTTTAATAGAAAAAAGTAGAAGCAGATTTCTTAGGTATTGATTTAAGGGAACCCAACAGTATTTAGAAGAGTAGAAGTGGGTCTTGGTATTTTGATTGGACTAAAGCAGTGAGTTCTTTATCAAGCCTTCTTTCAGGTTCTTTTTCATACTATACTTTTTTCTCCTAACAGAACTGTTGTAGTTTGCTAGCTGCCAGAATGCAACACACCAGAGATGGATTGGCTTTTAACAAAAGGGGATTTATTTCATTAGTTCTTCAGAGGAAAGGCAGCTAACTTTCAACTGAGGTTCTTTCTTTTGTGGGAAGGCACAGGGTGATCTCTGCTGGCCTTTTCTCTAGGCATTGGGTTCCAACAACTTTCCCCAGGGTAATTCCTTTCTGCATCTCCAAAGGCCTGGGCTGAGCGGCGAGTGCCGAGATGAGGTATGCTGAACTGCTTGGGCTGTGCTATGTTGAGCTCTTTCATTTAAGCACCAGCCAATTAACTCAAACATCATTCATTGCAACAGGCATGCCTCCTAACTGACTGCAGATGTAATTAGAAACAGATGAGGTTCACATGTCATTGGCTCATGTCCACAGCAATATAACTAGGCACCTTCACCTGGCCAAGTTGACGACTGAATCTAACTACCACAAGAACCTTTACTCAAAATGTTTTTTCAACCTCAAACATTATGTCCACTCCTCTTCTCCCCTAATTTTTAAAAAATTTAAATCCTTTAATGTATGCACATCAACATTCATTTCAAATATTTCTTCTTCAGTGATACTATTTCTGATCATGTGTACACTGAGTCAGGTCCCTTTTTTATGTTGCCATAATCTTAGTATCAGAACTAAATTCTAATCTTAGTATCAGAACTAAATTCTAATCTAATATAATCTAATCTTAGATTAGAACTATGAAGGTCTAATAAATTTCACTTACACATTCATCACGATAATAGTGATGAATATAAATAGATTCTATAAATAGATGAATCTATAAATGAATATGAATCTATAAATAGATGAATTGTCTTTTTCTTAAATTGGCTGGAATCTATTTAAATACACAAGTTCTGATTTTTTCCCATAGTTCTATATCACCAGTTACTAGTACAGTGCGCCAAATAAATATCTAATAGTGATTTGTTGAATAAATAAGTGAATATGCTGGTCTTTGTAACAAGGACAAAGAAATGGTAGTATAAATTGGTGTAGGATATCTTCAAACTGCTTAACAAATTATGGTGTACTGTATATGAGATATGTGAATCATAAACATGAGAGAAAGAAAAAGCAAGTATAAGAAAAGTAGAAAATATATGGAAGCATAGAAAAAGGAACCTTGGAGCAGCATAATATAACATCATAAAGTTTTGTGAGTTAAAAATTTAAGAAGGTACATTGCTAATAAATAGCTGTGGTTTTCCCAATTGTTGTGAAGCAGATATCAGAAAACCAGCACAAATTCAATATATTTTGGGAAAACCATCAAAGTAATGGAAGGTCATTTAGCTTTCAGAGTTCGTAGGAAGGTAGGAGAATGTTTCTCCATCCTTAATGTGCACACGAATCACTCAGGACTCATAAATACGACTATTCCCAAATTTCTAACTAGTCTACAGGTGATGCAGGACTTTAGTTTGAAACAACTTTAAGCCTCAAATTTTTTTAGTATACTACCAAAGGGATAAGATAATCTTAAATGTTCTGTTTGCCACCCATTAAAAGCATCCTTGAATACTGCAAAATCTTCATAAAGCAGGAAAAAAGAATAATTGGACTGCAAGATTTTGGTTATAAGAATTCTTGTGGCATCCCATCAAGACTGGTTTGGTAATTTATGAATCTCACTGGGCAGTTTGCCAACAAATAACAATATAGTAATAGTTATTGCAAACATTCACACAAATGTCATTTTTGTCAACAATCCATAAAACCTACACATGAGAGAACAAAAATGCTATGTAATATTAAGAAATTGTAATTTTATATATTTCTGGGTTGTTAGATCATTTTAACAAATGAATATTTTGTTTGCTTTCCAGTAAATTGGCAGTATTTTAGGGGTTTATTACTTTGTTACTCCTACATAAAATTCTCTCATTGAGGACAAAAATGAGATGATATTTTAGTTGATTTATTAATCAGTTTCTCTTGAAACTGTATTGACCTATTAACAAAAAATATTGTATCACATGAACAAAGCCCAGAATCACTTCTAAAGTCATTGTAAAGCAGCCTGCATTTATATCAGATTTACTGAGGCAACAGAATTTCACTTTATGAATTCCAAGTGTTCAATTATAGCTTGAGGAATTTTTATGGGTCTTCTAATTTGATTCTATGGGTGTTGAAAAATTGGAAAATTAGTAGCATATTGTCAGGGTCTAAGTTTTCAGAAGATCATCAGTACTATAAAAATATGTGAAAGAGAAAATTAATTTAATTGGGAAATGGAGAATTAGGGCACATTTACCAAATAAATTTTTTCTTACTTGTTTACTTTCAAATACATTTAGGAATAAATGACTCTAAGCATAAACACCTCCATTTTCTTCAGTGCTGACACATCGTAAGAGGATACCAACGTGCAATCACAAAAGCACAGTTAGCTTGTAGACTTGGTCATCAATTTCATTCATAGCCATTACGTGTCATTTATGATGGTTCAAACACAGCAGACTTGAGAAGCAATTTGTTCCATATATCCATTGTTGAGTATCCATGGCTCTGCTGACCCAATTGGCCAACAACCAACACAAATAACAACCTAAAAATCATCAACTAAACTGCAGTTTGAAAGTTCAATGATGGGGGTGCAAGGGTAGTTAAAGTAGTAGAATTCTCACCTGCCATGTGAGAGACCAGGTTTGATTCTCAGACCATGCACTTCCCAAAAACCAAACCAACAAGGAAAACAAACAAACAAAAATTTAACAAATGGTGCTGCAACAATGGTATACTCATATGGAAAAATAGTGAAATGTGATCTCACCATACAGCATACAAAAAAAAAGTTCAATAATTGACTATGTGGAATACAATTTTAGTATATCTTTCTACACACACATGCACATAAAAACAGGAAGAAATATACTTATAAAACATAAGCAACAGATTACATTTATGTTTTCCATCTTTATGGTTTGGAATGGTTTAGGCTACGTTACTGAAGTATTTGAACCCTACAAGTTTATAGGGAGTACTTGCCACAGAAGTGTATTTCATTTGTACCAAGAGCAAAGGACTGAATCATAAACTACAAAACTTTTAAAAATTACAAAGAAATTGAATAAGGCATTTGAAGTAATGATCTCCAAGGACAGACTAGAGCTATGGAATTAAACTTAACTGTATTTAAATTCTCATTCTGCAATTTAATACCTGAGTTATATTGAACAAATAAGATAAATCACTTGATGCATTAATTTTATCACACATAAACTAGGGGAAATAATTCTTACCTCATGTTTTTTTTTCTTTTTACAGTTTAAATGAGATATTATATACATAATTGCCTTATATACTGCAAAGGGTTAATTTAAGGTGAAAAATAATACCACTTCATGCCTCTCTCCTCTGCCCATTTCTTTTAAGCTCTTTGACCAGTGAATCTCTTTCCTGTTATTCCTTAAGATAAATACCCTTGTGTGTTAGTTAGATTCAGTTGTCAACTTGGCCAGGTGAGCCTACCTAGTTCTGTTGCTGCGGACACAAGCCAATGGTACGTGAACCTCATCTGTTGCTAATTACATCTGCAGTCGGCTAGGAGGCGTGTCTGCGGCAATGAGTGACATTTGACTTAATTGGCTGGTGCTTAAATGAGAGAGCGCAATGCTGCACAGCCAAGCAGCTCGGCATTCCTCATCTCAGCACTCGCAGCTCAGCCCAGGTCTTTGGAGATACAGAAAGAAGTCACCCCGGGGAAAGTTGTTGGGACCCAGGGGCCTGGAGAGAAGACCAGCAGAGACCATCCTGTGCCTTCCACGTAAGAAAGAACCTCAGTGGAAAGTTAGCTGCCGTTCCTCTGAAGAACCAACAAAATAAATCCCCTTTTATTAAAAGCCAATCCGTCTCTGGTGTGTTGCATTCTGGCAGCTAGCAAACTAGAACACCTTGCAATGTCAAGTTTAGGCCCATGCTTCTTCAGGATTTCTGTAGAATTTTGGCAGTGGAAATAGAAGAAAGGGGGAAGGATAAGCAAAGATTGCCTATGGTTATGTATAGAATAACTTAGAATGAAAAGGGCGTTAAGAGATCATCTACTTCAATTATTTCATTTTTCAGATGAGGAATTGAGGTTTAGAGAATTATTTCAGGATAGCACAGGTAGTTAGTGTCATTCTATAGCTACCCTAAAGTACAGCTACACAGACACTTTAATTATGTGGTCTAACACATCGTTTAAGATCTAGTAAATCAGTCTTGACTTCCTACTAATATCAACTTAACGCCCATTTTTAAGCCAACCTCTTCTTTAGTTACGTAATGATACTTAATGTTTGATATTTTATGATCCAACTGACTTGTCTCAAGTATATATGCCATTTATGTTTGTTATATACAGTTGCCTGCTTTACTCTCCCTTTGTTTCATGTGAATTTTTTAGTGCGTTATAAACCTTATTAAAGGTTTTCCTCTATTTGAATCGTGACCGAATGTGTGTGTGTGCATATGTGTATGTGGTTATTCATTAGACTGTCAGTGGGAAGAAGTGAGCTGTTTTTGCAATGTTATCTCTAATTCCAAAAATATAACAACTGAACTAGGAATATTCAATAACAAGTATATTTTGTAAGATGCATTAGGTATAATTATTTTTTATCATGATTCCCAAAGGTGGGATAAGGGTGGTGGTAAATGAAGTCTTAAGCAAAATAGTGAGTTTCATAGTCTAAATACCTGTTATAGTTATTAATTCACCACATGAGATGTGATAACCTTTTCTCTAATTCCATACTATTTTTAGGTCAATGTGCATTACCTCCCAACAGCATTTGAAAAACCAACATATGTTTTTTCTCTACTTAGGAACTTATGTAGAATTCGTCCTCAGAGAAAGAATTAATTTCATATAAATCCCAACACTTTTGATCAGAACCCAAGGGCAAAATCTATAATAGGATTTTATATAATAAGAGTTCTGGCAAGTCATTCCGAAGTTAAACCTTAATAACAATGTGCATAAACACATTTTTTAGAGCACAGCATCTCCCATATAATCATGAATTCAAAGCAGCGTAGGTTATGTTATTTGGTAGGTGTGGGTGTGTTTTGCTACCTGGAAATTATTGTAAAGAGTGAATATGTGACCTGAAAAAATTTAACAGGAAAAATAGCAGCATTTTTTTCATATGTCACAAGAGAGTAGATTCAAGTAGAGAGCTGCCCTCATGAAATCATTCCACAGAATAAATCACTTGATAGGTGAATAAAGTTCTGAACTAGAATTATGTGATATATGAATTACTTTTCAAAGGATGAAAAGAAACTTCATTATACAGGAAAAAAACAAAATAAAAGAAAAATATTTTAAGAATACTTTACTTGCATATATATTATTGATGTATATATATATATATTAGAGATAGATTGGGCTCATCACAGACAGTCAAATAAGTGATTGATTGAAGATTTTCACATCGGCATAATATGTTTCATTAAATTGAGTTTAACATGTCTTTTAAGACAATCTACACTTAGAAAATCAGGTATTTATGTAATTAAAATGTACTTTACTTAAGAGCTCAACTCTTAATTGAAGGGATAAGGCTTTTGAAGCTTTGTCCAAGTTAGAGAGAGGTTTGGGACTAAAACCCCAAGTTTTTCCCTTTGCAAACTGTCTCTGTAAAATCACTTGGTTTCCTGAGTTCCAGCGTTATCATCTGCAAATCTTGCACAATACCTCTCCGGAAGCAGAAGCTGACTCTAGTCAAACTAAACTAAGGGGATTTATTAGAAAAATAATCACAGAATCAATAGAAGGCTGAAGGATCAGACTTGTAGTCACACACAAACTAAGGCAATTATAGAAACTTGGCCGTGGAAAATATAGTAGAAAGTTTTGCAGGCACACACTCTCTGATGATTGATTTTATGTGTCAACTTAGCTATGTAATAGTGTCTAATCCTTTGTAAAGCATTGGCCTGCTTATTACAGGGAGAATATTTGTAAATGAGATTTGCATCTATAATCATTTGATTGGATCTACAATCAATTGGTTGTATGAATAATCAAAAAAGGATAATATTCTCAGCAATGTGAGTAGTCTCCTCATCCAATTGTTTCGAAGTCTTACAAACCGAAATAAGGGTTTCAGAGGTCAGAGAGAGAATTTCTTCTTCAACTTCAACATTGGCTCTTGCCAGAATTTCCATTCAGCTACCTGGAAATTATAGTAAAGAGTGAAGATGTGATCTAAAAAATTTAACAGGAAATTTTTACCTTACCCTGGGGAATTTGAACTAAAGACTTCAACACCAGCTTTATCATAGTTTCCACCTTCTTGTCTTCCCTGTGGAGTTTAGACTTACCAGCCCCCATGTTATATCCTGTTGGCTCTGTTTCTCTGGAGAACACTGACTTCAACAATACCTGACTTCTAACTAGCCTCTTTCATATCTGTGGAGCTTTCAAGATCTAGAGGCTTGGGACTAAGCATTTGATTAGCAAGTTTGGATAGGGAGGTCATTCCATTTTTGAGGTTATCACCGTGAATTACCACTCTATCTATTTCAAAGGGTGGAAAAGTGTTAACTATCTGGGAAGGACTGAGGCATTATGGAAGGGGAGAATGGATCTTGTACCCCAAAGAAATACAGAAGTCATTACAAAAAAGGTTCCTGTGAAGGTACAAAGTTTGAAATCATTTTATAGAACCTAAAGTACTCAAAAAATGTAAGCACTTTGATGTAAATCTAATGATTTGAATAGTATCTCTCCCTCTCTCTTAATTAGCAAGGTCAGCTATAACAAATACCACAGGCAAGTTGACTTAAACAATAGAAATTTATCTCTAGGATCTGGAGGCTAGAAGTCTGAAATCAAGGTAACTGGAAGGCCATATTCCCTCTTAAAGGGGAAACCCTACCTATCCCATGCCTCTACCCTGCCCTCTGGTGAGTGGCTGGCAATTGTTGCATTCCTCTGCTTGTGACAGCATAACTCAATCTCTGCCTCTATCACATGGCTGTCTTTCTCTTTGTCTCTCTGTCTGTGTCCAAATTTCCTCTTCTTATAAGGACACCAGTCATATTGGATTAGGGCCCACTTCAATCCAGTGGGCCCTAATACCTTCATTAAAAAGCTTTGGCTTATGTCAATTATGAAGATTCTTATTAAGGATATCACCAACTGTATTTGTTGTTAGTGCTTCTGGAATGCAATGTATCAGAAATGGTTTGGCTTTTGTAAAGGGAATTTATTAAGTTGCAAATTTGCAGTTCTAAAGCCATAAAAACATCCAAACTAAGGCATCCAGAGAAAGACATCCTGAGTCAAGAAAGGCCAATGTGCTCAGAACACCTCTGTCAGCTGGGAAGGCACATGGCTGGCTTCTGGTTTCAAATAGCTTCCCTGCGGGCATTTACTTTCTGCATCTCCATATATCTGGGCTTTGTGTTGTCTCTGTCAGTTCTGAAAGAACCGTCTAGCTTCTGTCAACTCTCTCAGCTCCTGGCATCTCCTGGGACTTCTGCATCTCCAAACATTTAAGTCTGCATCTGCATCTGAGGTTTGTCCAAAATACTTCCCCTTTTAAAGGACTCTGGTAGACTAATCAAGACCCACCTTGATTGGGTGTAGTCACAATCCATTTAATCAGAAGTCCATACCCACTGTGCTGGTTTGCATCTATTATGTATCCCAGAAAAACATGTTTTAATTCTGATCTAATCTTGTTGGAGCAACTGATTCAACACTGTAAATGGGAATCTTTTGATTGATTTTCTCCAGGGAGATGGGACAAACCCAATTGTAGGTATTAGCTTCTGATTAGATGAAGATATGACTCCACCCATTCCAGGTGGGTCTTGATAAGTTTACTGGAATGCTTTAAAAGAGGAAACATTTTGAAGTGAGTCAGAAATGGCAGAGCCTAGAAAAATGACAGAAGCCTCAGAGCTGACAGAAACCATAGCAGAGCTTACACTGATGTGGACATTGGAGAACAGAGACATAGATGTTTGGAGCCCGGCAGATATCAACATGAGATGTAAGCAAGCCAGAACCTGGAGAGGCAGATGCCAGCCATGCAACTACCCAGCTGACAAAGGTGTTCCTAACCCATGAATTTTCCTTGAATTAAGGTAACCCCTTGATGTCTTAATTTGGGCATTTTCATTGACTTAGAACCATAAACTTGTAACTTACTAAATTTACCTTTTTAAAAGTCATTCCAGTATATTGCATTCTGGCAGCTTGCAAACTAACACACTCATAATTGGAAGTGTCACACCTCCATTGGGAGTAATCTAATAAAAGTTCACGCCCACTATTAGGTGGGTTAGTCTCATGGAAATAATCCAATCAAAGGTTATTACCCTAAACGATAGGTCTGGCCCTACCAGATTTGATCAGATTTAAAACATGACTTTTCTGCGGTACATAATAGTTTCTAACTGACACACCAACTATTCCATATAGACATATGTACTTGGAGGAGAAAAAAACCCAACAAACAAAAAATACATGAATCCAATATTTTAATTTGCAGCATTTATATTAGCACTGTAAAAATCCAACTAGTTAGAGCTCAAAATGGGTTTACATCTGCTAACCAAGAATATGTTCATATTATGCATTAATTTTATATCCGGCCACTATGCTGAGTTTATTAGCTCAAATAATTTTGCTGTAGATTTCTCAGGATTTCCAAGTATAGTTTCATGTCATCTGCAAACAATGAAAATTTTATTTCTTCCTTTCCAATATGGATGCCTTTTATTTCTTTGTCTTGCCTGATTTCTCTAGCTAGAACTTCTAGCACAATGTTGAATAATAGTGGTGACAGTGGGCATCTTTGTCTCATTCCCAATCTTAGGGGAAACCTTTCAGTCTCTCCCCATTGAGCACAATGCTGGTTATTGGGTTTTCATATATGCCTTTTATCATATTGAGGAAGTTATCTTTGATTCCTAGCTTTTGAAATGTTTTTATCAGAAAAGGATGTTGAATTCTGTCTAATCCTTTTCCAGCATGAATTGAGATGATCATGTGATTTTTTTCTCTTTTGATTTGTCAGTGTGCTGTGCTACCTTAATTGATTTTCTTGTGTTGAACCATCCTTGCATTCCTGGTATAAACCCCACTTGGTCATGGTGCATAATTCTTTTAATGTGTTGTCGGATTAAATTTGCTAATATTTTGTTGAGAATTTTTGCATCTATGTTCATTAGGGAGATTGGCCTGTAGTTTTCCTTTCTTATAGCATCTTTACCTGTTTTTGTAATTAAAAGGATATTGGCTTCTTAAAATGAATTAGGTAGTGCTCAGTTTTCCTCAATTTTTTGGAAAAGTTTGAGCAGGATTGGTGTTAGCTCTTTTTGGAATATTTGATAAAATTCCTCTGTGAAACCATCTGGCCCTGGGCTTTTCTTTGTAGGAAGATTTTTTGATGATTAATTGAATCTCTTTACTTGTTATTGGTTTGTTGAGATATTCTATTTCATCCTAAGTCAGTGTATCTTGTTTGTGTGTTTCCAGGAATTTGTCCATTTCATCTAAGTTGTCTATTTTGTTGGCATATAGTTTTCATAGTATCCTCTTATGATTTCTTTTATTTCTTCAGGGTCTGTGGTAATGCACCCCTTCTCATTTATGATTTTGTTTATTTGTATACTCTCTCTCTTTTTCTTTGTCAGTCTTGCTAGTGGCACAACAATGTTATTCATTTTCCCAAACTTTTGGTTTTATTGATTCTTTCTATTGTTCTTTTGTTCTCCCATTCATTTAACTCTGCTTTAATCTTTGTTATTTCTCTTCTTCTATTTGCTTAGAGTTAGTTTGCTCACCTCCAGGTGAGAAGTTAAGTTCTCAAGTTTTGTTCTTCTTTGTTTTTTAACATAGGCATTTAGGCAATAGACTTCCCTCTCATCACAGCCTTTGCCACATCTCATAAGTTTTGATATATTGTATTCTCATTTTCATTCATCTCCAGATAGCTACTGATTTCCCTAGAAATGTCTTCTTTGATATACTAGTTGTTTAAGAGTGTGTTATTTAATCTCCATATATTTGTGAATGTTTTATTTTTGGTAGTTATTGAGATCCAGCTTTATTCCATTGTGATTAGAGAGAGTGCTTTGAATAATTTCAGTGCTTTTAAATTTGTAAAGACCTGTTTTGTGCCCCAGCATGTGATCTATTCTGGAGAGTGTTCCATGAGCACTGTAGAAGAATGTATATTCTTGTGTTTTGGGGTGCAATGACTTAAACATGTCTGTTAAGTCTAATTCATTTATCAGGTTGTTTAACTTCTGTATTTCCTTGTTGATTTTTTGCCTGATTGTTCTATCTATAGAGGACAATGGTGTATAGAAGTCTCTTACTATTGTTGAAACATCTAATGCTCCCTTCAGTTTTTCCAATGTTTGTCTCATGTACTTCAGAGCTCCTTGATTGGGAGCATAAACATTTATAATTGTCATATCTTTTTGATGAATTGACCCTTAATTAGCATATAGTGTCTTTCTTTGTCTCTTATGATGTCTTTACATTTAAAGTCTATTTTGTCTGATATTAGTATAGCTACTCCTGTTTTCTTTTGGTTACAACTTGCCTGGAATATCTTTTTCCATCCTCTTACTTCTTTCAATCTATTTGCATCCTTGTATCTAAGATGAGTCACTTGTAAGCAGCATATAGCTGGATTATATTTCTTAATCCATTTTGTCAATTTGTATCTTTTAATTGGTAAATTCATTCCATTAACATTCAAAGTTATCACTGAAAAGGTGTTCCTTGAATTCACACTCTTATCTTTTGGATTTTATTTGTCAAATTGGTATATTCTTTTCCTTCTCTCTTTTTTTATACTTTAAGTTACCTTTACTGGTACTCTCAATTCTGTGCTCTTCTCCAAACCTCCCTCTCCTTTCATTGTTTTCAACTGGCAGAACTCCATTTAGTATTTCTTGTAAGGCTGGTCTCTTGCTGACAAATTCTTTCAGGATTTGTTTGCCTGTGTAATTTTTTATCTCTCCCTCAGTTTTAAAGGACAATTTGGCTAGGTACAGAATTCTTGACTAGAAGATTTTCTCTTTCAGGATCTTAAATAATTCATACCACTACCTTCTCACCAACTTGGTGCCAGTTGAGTAGTTTGAACTTAGACTTACATGGTTACCCTTGTGTGCGGTAGATTATTTTTCTCTTGCTGCTTTCAGAATTTTCTTCTCTGCAACATTTGGCATATGATTAGTATGTGTCTTGAGGAAAGTTTATTTGGATTTATTCTATTTGGAGCTCATTGAGCTTTTTTTTGATTTGTATATTTATGTCCTTTATAAGAGTTGGGAAGTTTTCTCCCATTATATCCTCAACTAATCTTCCTAGCCCTTTAGTCTTCTCTTCTCCTTCTGGGACACTGATGATTCTTATATTTGTGCACTTTGTTTTGTCCATCATTTGCCTGAGATCCAATTCAAATTTTTCCATCTTTTTTTGCCATATGCTATTTTGAATGTTTGAAATTGTCTTTTCATCTAGTTCACTTATTCTTTCTTCTGCTTTTTCAAATCTGCTGCTGTGTGTCTGTAGTATGTTTTTATTTGATTTACAGAATCTCTAATCTCTGTGATAGCTGCTATTTTTCTATTTATTCTTTCAAATTCCTCTACATGTGCTTGTAGTGTCTTTGGTCTCTTTTATGTCATTAGCCATCCCATTTATTTTATTTAGTAGAGTTATATGAACATCTTTGATTAGTTACTCCAGTGACTGTGTCTCATCTGGTGTTTCAGTTTGGTCATTATGCTGGACTACATCTGTCTGCATTGTGATATGCTTAGTGATCTTCTGTTGTTTTCATCACATGTAAATATCTTGATTCACTTACTTGGAAGTTGATTTCCTTCAGAGTCTAGAGCCTTGTGTTTGCAGGATGGATGTGTAGCAGGTTACAGGGCACAAGGCACGGCACAACAGTGTGGTGATGCATTGCAGCACAGGTATAAGTGCAGGTTGGGGATGCTACACTGGTGCCTGTGAATATGGGCACCTAGAGACAGGTGCACAGGTCTGGGCATGGGGCATGGCCCTGGTGTATGTTGGTCTAATATGAGAGGCCTTTTGTGTGCATGTGCAGAACTATGGCAGTGGTTGATGTTATGTCTGATGGGCTGGGGGCGAATGTGACTTGGTTGTACAGGTCAGCCCTTTCCCAGAGCTGGGGGGCGTGACTGGGGGCCGTACATATGTATGGGTCTAAGAGTGCCTATAAAGTGATGTATCTGTGCACAGAGCCCCGGGGTAGTGGGGGTGGGGCTATGCAAGTGTATGGGCAGGGAGCCAGTGTAGGCTGGGTATGGAGGTAAGTGCCTACAGCCTTTATGCACTGATGACAGCCTTCAGAGAACAGGAAAGGAGAGGCAGTTGCTCAGGACAAGGTGGGTTGGGCTGCACCTGGGATGGGGGTGGGAGGCGCATATGCAGGAGAGGGGTTGGTGGGGTGGGGGCACTTGGAGCTTGAGAAGTGGGAGTAGGTGCCTGGGGTGTGGGGTGAGCCATGTGTAGCAGGGCTCTGCTGGTGAGGGTAGCACATTCAAGGAATGCAGTTCGGCTTATTTCCTAGTCCCTGTCTCCCTGTCCATGCACTCCTGAGGACTCCAGGCTTTCATATTAGGCTGTTTACATCAGTCAGAGTCTCACTGGTTCTGTGCTTCTTAGTCCTCAGCTTTTGTAACTGGGGCCACCCTCTGTGGTGCAGAAGACTCTCCCAGGTCAGTTACACTCTGGAATCACCATCTCAGTGACCTCCCCATCCATTCTCTAACTTTTCCTTGGAGCAGGGCTGAACTCGATCTATCCTATCCCATCATCTTCCCAGAGCTCCTTAGTGTTCATAGATTGCATAAGAAAGGATTGGGGATGATATATAAGAGACAAGAGAGAATTGTGGCCTGCTCTTTGGATTAAGATATGTTTCAGATTGCTAATAATTTGACAGTGGTCAATGTGCTGGTACATTCTTCTTTTTGGTTTCTTTTATTTTTTCCCTCAAACTTAGGTTATGGGCAAGAAAGTCATCAAATAAAGGGTCAAGACCAATTTCAAAATAGGTAAAATATAAAGTATTGGGTCTTGAGCTATGCCAAGAAATAATTGCTTAAAATTTTCTTTTTCCTCAGTATCTAAAATTTAAGAATAAGTCATTCTTTAGTATAATGAATGTTTTTATTTTCCCGCATCTCAAGAGTAATCATTTGCCAAACTTATTATCATCCAATAAAAGTAGCCATGGATCTCTTTATTCACTTATCACCATTCTGGTAAAGCATCAATCTTTTTAAATAAATACTATATCCATCTCTCATATACAGGCTAGAAGGATGCTATCACCAATTTCTGAACACTAAATTAATGCTATCCCCAAAGTTCACCTACAAAATTGCACGTAGTTAAGTATCTCTTCTTTAAACTCACAATTTTAATAGCTGTTCTTCTAATTGAAATGCATTTCTCCTTTAAGTCCACAAATTACTGCAGATTCCACTCTCAATATCTGCTCATTAAGTATATAGGTTAAGTGTAACAGGGATGCCAATCTTCCCTATACCTACACCTCCTTCTTAGAACAGAGAGCCCTGGGGGACAGAGCCCTGCCCCCCAATCCAACCACAGAGGAACAAATCAGATATATAGACATCTTAGTTCAACTGGACAAATAAGTTTTCCCTTATCAGAAATTGGGCATGTATTATTTAATGTGACCAGCCATCTTTGAAAGTCATTCAAGCTAGGGGCTAAGCTGTTACATTGGGGTAATTATAATGTTGTTGTGTGAAAGAAAATGAGTGAGCAGAAGGGCTGATCTGAAAGAAAAATGAGCAGAGCAGAACTGTTCCATTTACATTTTGCTTTTTCCTTCTCTCCTTGTGATTTCTTGCCTTCTTAAAGGACTCCTGTGCACAACACTGTGTGAGACAAAATAACTGCATAGAACTCCATGGAACTGTACAACACAAAGTGAATCCTAAGTTAAACTATGGGCTATAGTTAACAATATAATTATATAAATATGCTTTCATCAATTGTAACACATGTACTACATCAATGCAAGGTGTTAATAATAGGATAATATATGAGAATCCTATATTTAATGCACAAATGTACTGTAAATCCACAAACTCTAATGAAGAAAAAGAAAAAAAATCAAATGACCAAATTATAAAGATGCTTTTTCTCCCCAATTGATGCAGAAGGCAGTGCAGTTTTTATGAATGCAGGACAGAATTTCAGAACAAACTTTGTACATTTATTCAACTTTTTAAAAAAATCACTTACAGGTTTACTTGGAAAATGAAACTATTAAAATGATTCATGAGTCTATTCTTGACTGCCCTCACTAACTTTCCTGCTATTCACAAGTAATGGGATATTAAAATTGAAGCTTTAACCAAGGTGTCAAAATGCAATACACACTACTTATCAGAGTGATGTGTCAGGCTCACACTGTCTGTTCCAAAGAAGATGGTTGAAAACAGGTTGCGAATCTTATTCATCAATCTTGGGCCACTCATCTAGGGAGCTCGGCCTCCAAATATAGGATATAAAATGGCCTAGAAAGTTAAAAAACAACAACAACAACACAGGCATTGTGAGTAGGCTTTGTGGAAGAAAACCAGTGCCTTCTGTAATTCTTATCTTCCCTCATCTCTGGAAAATAGATGGGGATCGGGTGGATTACTTCTTTCATTATCAATTACATAGAGCTAAGTTTTACTAGATCACTTACAGAGAGCTCAGAAAATATGTTATGCAGTTTGCAGGGCAACAGTGTGCAAGCTGCAGAAATTCGTTGGAGAGCTCCTTGGGCAGAGAAGCAACAGTGAACTGTGCTTTCCTCTAGGGAGTAATTGGATTGCCTTCCAGTGGTGGATCAAAGGACATGAGAATGGCTTGGGACAGATATGAATCACATGAGAGGGAGAGCGAGCCTGGAGCCATTTTAACTCCTATCCAAGAGATACGGTTGGAATATGTATCAGGACCACAAGAGACCATATGACATGGACTACCAGAAGAAAACATTGGAGCTAAGGGGAAACTGCCGGCTGAAGGAAAAGTACTCAAAGTTGCAGCAGGAAACTGCAATTAGGTCATGTGTTCAGTACCAAGGACAGAGCCCATGTAACTAGCTCTATTTAGGTATCAGCCAGGCACACTTAGCAGAATTTGCTGTTGTCAGGACTGTGGTAAATTGAATTTTTTCCAACAGTTCATTTTCCCCTCTCTGCCCTTGCCTTAATCCCCACCCCATTCTTGGAGGGATGTTTCTGTATCCAATAGAATATTGGTGAATCTTTTAAGAAAAGAGGATTTAAATAATGTGATTGCAGGGGTTCTTTTGATTTATTATACTTCTGTTACTTACCATGAGAAGAAAATTTCCTGGATAATAACTGGCTGTAGAATGATGGAGACAGGTGAGGCAGAACTCAACTGAACTGAAGCCTAATATCCAACTTAGACCAGCTGTGCCCAGGAGTGTTCTTTTGATTTATTATACTTCTGTTACTTACCATGAGAAGAAAATTTCCTATGGTTGCCCCACAGACCTGAGGCAACAAAAAAAAGTGCTGTGGAAGCCACTGAAATTTTGGAGATATGTTTACTGTAGTGAAAAACTGACTATTGTAGGTATTTTGATCAGTGTTGGGATAGGCCTTTCTGATTTTTTAATTGATCTTCTGTTCATAATTGTTTTTAATAGAGAAACTGTGAATTTATGGAGCAATCAGGCATAAAATACAGAATTCTTTTATTATTACTGATGTCTTGCACTTGTGTGGTACATTTGTTACAACTCATGAAAATGTATTTTCATAGCTATACTATTAATTATAGTTCATGGTTTAACTTAGGATTCACTGTGTTGTGCAGTTCCACGGATTTTTCTTTTAATATTTATTCTTACTAGACTATATATAAACTAAAAGTTACCCTTTCAACCACATTCAAAAATGTAATTCAGGGCTGTTAATTATGTTCACCATATTATGCTACTATCAACATTATCAAAATTTTGCATCATTCAAAACAGAAACTCTGTACTCACTGTTTCTTAACCCTACCTCACCCCCGGCATCCCATATTCTAGATTCTAACTCTCTCAGTTTTCTTTTTCTAATTATTTCATATCGGTGAGATCATAAACTATCTTTTCATGTCTGACTTATTTCACTCAATGTGATGTCTTCAAGGTTCATCAGTGTTGTGATGACAGTGGGCATCCTTGCCTTGTTCCTGATCTTAGAGGGAAAGTTTTTAATTTTTCATCACTAAATATGATGTTAGCTGTGGGTTTTTCATATGTTGCCTTTATCATGTTGAGGAAGTTTCCTTCTAATCTTATTTTTCTAAGTGTTTTTATCAAGAAGAGGTCCTGGATTTTGTCAAATACTTTTTCTATATCAACTGAAATGTTCATTTTTTCCCCTTCATTCTGTTAATAAGCTGTATTCCATTAATTGATTTTTTTCATTAAACCACCTTTAAATTCCACTTGATAACAGGGTATAATTCTTTTAATGTGCTGTTGGATTTGGTTTGCTATTATGTTATTGAGGATTTTCACCTCTGTAGAAAGTAAGAAGTAGAATTACATAAGAAAAAGTACAATACAACAATAGTACTGGCATTCATAATTACCCAAATGGTTACCTTTACTGGAGGTCTTTATTTCTTTAGGCTGCTTTGAACCATCATCTATTGTCCTTTCCCTTTCAATCTGAAGAACTCCTTTGAACCTTGTTTGTAGGGCAGGCCTAGTGGAGATTAACTCCCTCAACTTTTTTTACCTGCAAAAATCTTAATCTCTCTCTCATTATTGAAAGAAAGTCTTGCTGAATTTAAAATTTTTGATTGGCAATTGTTTTCTTTCAGTACTTTAAGTATTCCAACTCACTACCTTCTTGCCTCTGTAGCTTCTGATGAGAAATCAGCACTTAATCTAATTGAGACTTCCTTGTTGTATTAGCTAGGGTTCTCTAAAGAAACAGTATCACAGATATAAAATTTGTCAAAGTATCTCACATAACCATGAGAATGCAGAGTCCAAGGTCTGTAGGGCAGACTGCAAGCTGGTAACTCTGATGAAGTACTCAACGAACTCTCAGGAGAGGTTGGCTGGACAACTGTGGGAATGTAAGGGTCCAAGGGCTGTAGGGCAGGCCACAAGCTGGCAACTCTGAGGGGGTTCCTCAGTGAACTCTCAGGAGAGGCTGACTGAACAACCATGGGAATGGAAGGGTCCAAAATCTATAGGGCAGGCTGTGAAGCTGGCAACTCCAGTGAAGGGTCTGGAGGAATTCCACAGGAGAAGCTAGCCAGCTGAAGCAGGAAGGAAAAGTGAGTGTCTCTCTGAATCCTCCTTAAAAGCCGCCTGGTGATTAGATTAAGCATCACTCATTGCGGAAGACACTCCCCTTAGCTGATTACAAATGCAATCAGCTGTGGGTGCAGCTGAAATAATCATGATTTAAGTCCATGAAATGTCCTCATAGCAACAGACAGGCCAGTGCTTGCCCAGCCAGACAACTGGGCACCACCACCTGGCCAAGTTGACACATAAACCTAACCATGACACTTGTGCATAATATGTTGTTTCTCTCTTGCAGCTTTCAGAGCTCTCTCCTTGTCCTTTGCATTCAACAGTTTGATTGATCTGTGTTTTGTTTGTTAAAGCTGACAAAAGGCAATATACCAGAAATGAGTTGGCTTTAATAATGGGGATTTATTAACTTACAAGTTTACAGTTCTGAGACCAAGAAAAATGGTCATATTAAGGCATCAACAAGGCAATACCTTCTACCTGAAGACTGGCTGCCTACAATCCTCAACTCCTCTGTCACTTGGAGAGGCACATGGTGACATCTGCTGGTCCCTCTCTTCTCTCCCAGGTTTTACTGCTTCCAGCTTCTGATTTTAGTGGATTCCTCTGTGTGCTTCTGTATGTGTCCTTGTCTCTCAGCTTCTCTTTGACTTTCCTCTGTGTTCTTTTTGTCTTTTAAAAGGACTCCAGTAAGAGGATTAAGATCCACCTTGAATGAGGTGAGTCACATCCTGACTTAAGATCCTACTCACTGAAAGATTCTACTTACAATGGGTCCATGTCCATAATAAGTTTACACCCACAGGAATGGATTAGCTGATCATTTCTGAACCTGGTCTTTTCTGGTGTACAAACAGATTCAAACCATCACAATATGTGACAAGTGTAATTCTTAAAAAGTTTATCCTGTTTGGTGTTTTCTGGGGTTTGTGGATGTGCATATTCATGCCTTTTTCTAATTTGGGGAAGTTTTCTGTCATTATTACTTTGAATATTCCTTCTTACTGCTTCTTTCTTGCTTCTCCTTCTGGGACACCCATAATGCATATATTGGTATGCCTGTTGATGTCCCAAAGGTTACTTAAGCTATTTTAACTTTTTATAATTCTTTTATCTCTCTGCTCTTCAGCCAGACACATTGCAATTGCTTTGTTTTTGAGTTTGCTGATTCTTTCTTCTGTCAGCTCCAATCTTCTGTTGAAATCTTCCCTGAAAACTTTTCATTTCAGTTATTGTGGTCTTAAACCCCAGTAGTTCTGTTTGGTTCTTTTTAAAATTTCAATCTATTTATTGAGATTCTTGTTGATTTCCTGTTATACTTTAGTTCTTTCTCTGTATTTTCCTTCATCTTCTTGACTTCATTGAGGATCATGTCTTTTAAGTCTTTGTTTAGTACATCATTGATATTTTCTGGATTTTTCCCCTCTTCCTTTGGATGGCCCATCATTTCCTTTTTCTTTGTGTCATTGTTATCTTGGGTTGCACATGAAACATTTAAT
Source organism: Tamandua tetradactyla (assembly GCF_023851605.1). Taxonomy (NCBI): domain Eukaryota; kingdom Metazoa; phylum Chordata; class Mammalia; order Pilosa; family Myrmecophagidae; genus Tamandua; species Tamandua tetradactyla. The sequence continues at coordinate 153,020,458 of NC_135331.1, forward strand.
ATTTTAAAATGTTAACTCTGGGTTCTATCCCCTGAAATGTTTGTTTTTTTATTTTGTAACCAGCTAGTGATAACACAGAGATTTTCTTGAACTTTATCCCTCTTATCTGACATGTCTGCCCAAAACAAATGCAGTGTACAGAGTTTTCCTGTCTTTTTTGACTGGTGACTTGTTTTGGGCTTGTGTTTGCTAGTGGCCTTAAGAGATCCTATTTACAGGAGTTCAAATGTCCCCTCTACTTTTGAAGAGACAGACCTTCTCCCTCTTCCTGGTGTTCCACTGTTGGACTTGAAACTGGTGAGCCTTTGCCCTGGGCCATCTGCCTGAATTGTTTCTTATACTGCTTTCATTGTCTCAGGCTGCTTTTTCCAGGAGGGTAAATTCTGGGAGTGGAACAGGCTGTAGAGGAGTTTCCCCAGTCAGGCATTCCAAGTTGGAACTTCCAAGATCAAGCTTTTCCAGCCAGAACAAGGCCAAGACCCCACAAAGAGAGTACCCGATGGCTTCCAACTGCCCTGGGGAGGGGATGAGGGACAGATCAGGAAAGTTGTCAGGAGCTTCTCTCATAGCTCCCCAAAGCTGTGCTTTCTTGACCTGCCCATCACGTGTAGCCCTTCACCTGTCCTCGGTGGCTCTGAGGAAGCACACTCTTTAAGTCTCCTCCACTACTTTTGTCTGAGGTGGGTTGGAAGAATAACTACCTTCAGAGTTGTGCATCCAGAAATCTACAGTAGCTAATCAAAAGCTATGATCAGTGTTTAGCCCATGCCCATCCCAGATTGTGGGGAAGTGGATTTTATGTCCCTTTCTGGTACAGTAAGGTATGCCAGGGGATGGACCCCACTACTGTCTGCCATGAGAGTGGGGGATGGGCACCAGTAACCACTTTGCAGAGATTAATTGCAGTAAATTTGCTGGTATTTGCCATAATTTACCAGCGTCTTCCTCTTGCTCATCCCTGGTTGGTATGCAGTATCCTAACCGGTGTGCCAGTTTGAATCTATTCTGTACCCCAGAAAAGGCATGCTCTTTAATCCTCATTCAGTATTGCTGGGTGGGGTCTTTCTTATTGTTCCCACGGAAATGTTGCCCAACCAATTGTGGGTGGTAACTTTTTATTAGATGTTTTCCATGGAGATGTGTCTCCATCCATTCAAGGTGGGGTTGCTTACTGGAGCCATGTAAGAGGGAACCATTTTGGAGAAAGTTTCTGAGCCCATATAGCCAGAGACCTTTGCAGATGAAGGAAAACACCCCAGGGGGAGCTTTATGAAACAAGAAACTGGGAGAGAAACCTAGCGGTCTTCACCATGTACCCTTCCAGCTGAGAGAGAAATCCCGAACTTCATCAGCCTTTCTTGAGTGAAGGTAACCTTTTCTTGGTGCCTTAATTTGGACATTTTCATGGTCTAAGAACTGTAAACTTGCAACTTAAAAAATTTCCTTTTTTAAAGACCATTCCATTTCTAGTATATCACATTCTAGCAGCTTGCAAACTACAACTGGGTCTCTGGAATTTTGAAATAGTTGATTCAGGCCATTCCTGCCCATTTTAATAGTTGCTCTGATGGAGGAACTGATTTCTGAAGGTCCCTACTCCACATCTTCCTACAGTCTTTTCCATTATAATTTAAGGAAATAAATGTGTTCTTTCTAAGAGTCAGTTTTAACATTATAAAGCTGTTAAAGACTGAGACTGCCTTCAAGAGCAAGGGAAAAACTTTTCCTCTGACTATATGTTAAAGGACTAATGGGAAAAAAGAATGAGGCTGCTCTCTATTGAGTAACACAAGCTATACTTATTTGTTTTTGTAGTTTTTAAACAGTTCTTCAGAGTAATAAGCCCTTTTTCCATTTAAAGGTATAAAGATAAATATGTATGTAGGAATATACTAATTCTTGTTTCCAAGGGCATTCCCACATAAATTTATTATTGATAAGACAAAAAAAGTGCCAGAATACATTTTTTCAAATTACAATGTCTAGAACTAACTCCCTTAACAAAAGCATAATCTGCATTAGTTTTATTATAATGTGAAAAATACTTTTTCAAGTTTATTGTTTTCCAATGCTGAATACAAATTAAAAAAACATCTTTCTGATGCATAATACAATTGAACTTGTTCACATTTACCCCAGGCCCTTACACTTGACTCATCATAAAGAATTTAGATAGGTCATGGCCCAAGAATGAACAAATACCAGAAATGTTCTTTAGGTATATAATAGTATAGAAGGCTAAACATTTTTAATATAGCATTAGCTTCTGGTGTTATATAGTGCACTATGCTTAATTAAGACATCTATTCATGTCACCTTTCCAGTGGCAAGCTTTATTTTAAATAAAAGAGCAGACATTCCTATAAATAGCTTTCATCAGGTCAGTCTCAACCCAGGCCCATTTCTTACCACATAATAAGGTGATGTTAATCTTTTGATTTCATTCTCTCTCTAGTAGATTACATCCTATTTTAAATCAGACACAAACAAAATCTTATAGGAAACATAATTAGAAGTGAAATTGCTCTAAGCACCTTTGTCTCTGGAGGAACCTTTTCACCCTGTGTGATGTGCTGGGATGTATCTAATCTAATGATCAGCTGCCACCAAGTAATTGAATATCTCAGAGCTTGAACTGCTAGAGAGCCTATGCATTTTTACTTCTCATTTTTTCCCTCCTAAGTAAATAAAGAAGTAAAACGGACCTGCACAACACTAAATTGCTGTTTTGATGAAAGTTGGTTATATTTGTAGTAGTCATTCTCAAGGTTGATGTGCTGTCTATTTTTCTATACCAGAGGTGCACTTGAAAATGTAATGCTCATCAAAATGATTATGTGGTGTTTTAAAGGGAATTTCAAAGTAGTTCTAGATATTTGAATTCTATCTGTACCTTCAAATCAATTTCAGCTTTTTCTTGATTCTGAAGTATAATTTTTAAAATATATTATAATCACTAAGGTGAAAATACTGGAAACCCTTCCTGTTGAAAGTTAAAAAAAATAATTTAGGAGTTTCTTCTATGTGTTTTTTTTTATACTCCTCATTTTTGCTATAAAATAACCATCAGTGAAAGAATACTTTCCTACCCTCTCTACATAAGCATCACTTCAATAAAAAAAAAATGGTTAGGGTCACATTCTGAGCATAAAAAACTGACCTGACTGCAACCATGAGATTTAAAAAGAGCACAAAATTTAGATATTGTATGAAAACTGACCCTCTTATGACCTCAGATCTACTTTACCTGATCCATATCCTTTGAAAAGAATCATAGCTCATTGATACTAGCCCCTTTCCTGGCAATCAGCAGAGCTGCCATCTAAAATTCCCAAGAGAGAAACAAACCCATCTCCAAAGAGAGCTTGGGAGAGATATGGTAGCAATGCAAACTTCTTTATCTCTAGGAGCATTTAGCGGCTAAATGAGAAAATCTGTGATTTAAAATAGCTGGTTCCGGGACTTCCTGGAAGATGGCGGCTTAGTAAGACGCGCGGATCTTAGTTTCTTCTCCAGGACACCTACTAGGGGAGTAGAAACGATACAGAAAGCGCCCAAAGCCACAACAGAGATAAAAAAGACAGCGTACCCCATCCTGGAACGGCTGGCTGGCTGAGAGAAGCAGCTCAGGTGAGATCGCCGAGGCGCGCGGGCCTTACCGGGCGGGGTGGCAAGCGGCTGGAGTTACTCCCTTCCCCCTTCCCGGGCCGGCTGAGAGAATTGGAGAGGTGGTCCCCTGAAACCAAGGCGACTGGCGCCCACACCACGCGCAGCCCCCGGACCAACTGAGAGAATTGGATCGGAAACCCCCAGGCCGCGGAGAACGGTGACCCCGTGACTCCCGGGGAACGTGCACTCTCTCGGGCGGGCCGCTGCCGCTGGCGCCCTCCCGCCACGCTTGTTGCCCAGGGCCGACTAGGAAATTCGGACGGGCTCTTTCCCTGGCTGTGGCGACCAGCAACCCTCCCTGCGTTCGGACACCCTCCCTGCGTTCGGACCCCGGGCCGGCTCAAGCCGCTTTGGCTAGCGAACCCCCAGGACGGCGAGAGTTTTCCAAAGTTTAAGGTCCCACAGCACCTTTTACTGGTGGGACCCGCAGACAAACGTGTGCCACGAGCGCCACCTACTGGGCAGGATAAGAAAAACAGAACCCAGAGATTTCACAGAAAAATATTACAACCTTGCTGGGTCCAACACCAAGAGAAATCTGAATAAATGCCCAGACGCCAGCAGCAGAAGATAACTGTCCACGCTCAAAAGATTGAGAATATGGCTCAGTCAAAGGAACAAACCAATAGCTCAAATGAGACACAAGAGCTGAGACAACTAATGCTGAATATACGAACAGAAATGGAAAACCTCTTCAAAAATGAAATCGATAAATTGAGGGAGGACATGAAGAGGACATGGGCTGAACATAAAGAAGAAATAGAAAAACTGAAAAAACAAATCGCAGAACTTATGGAAGTGAAGGATAAAGTAGCAAACATAGAAAAAATAATGGATAGCTACAATGATAGATTTAAAGAGACAGAAGATAGAATTAGTGATTTGGAGGATGGAACATCTGAATTCCAAAAAGAAACAGAAACTATAGGGAAAAGAATGGAAAAATTTGAACAGGGTATCAGGGAACTCAAGGACAATATGAACCGCACAAATATACGTGTTGTGGGTGTCCCAGAAGGAGAAGAGAAGGGAAAAGGAGGAGAAAAACTAATGGAAGAAATTATCACTGAAAATTTCCCAACTCTTATGAAAGACCTAAAATTACAGATCCAAGAAGTGCAGCACACCCCAAAGAGATTAGACCCAAATAGGCGTTCTCCAAGACACTTACTAGTTAGAATGTCAGAGGTCAAAGAGAAAGAGAAGATCTTGAAAGCAGCAAGAGAAAAACAATCCATCACATACAAGGGAAACCCAATAAGACTTTGTGTAGATTTCTCAGCAGAAACCATGGAAGCTAGAAGACAGTGGGATGATATATTTAAAATACTAAAAGAGAAAAACTGCCAACCAAGACTCCTATATCCAGCAAAATTGTCCTTCAAAAATGAGGGAGAAATTAAAACATTCTCAGACAAAAAGTCACTGAAAGAATTTGTGACCAAGAGACCAGCTCTGCAAGAAATACTAAAGGGAGCACTAGAGTCAGATACAAAAAGACAGAAGAGAGAGATATGGAAAAGAGTGTAGAAAGAAGGAAAATCAGATATGATATATATAATACAAAAGGCAAAATGTTAGAGGAAAATATTATCCAAACAGTAATAACACTAAATGTCAATGGACTGAATTCCCCAATCAAAAGACATAGATTGGCAGAATGGATTAAAAAACAGGATCCTTCGATATGCTGTCTACAGGAAACACATCTTAGACCCAAAGATAAACATAGGTTGAAAGTGAAAGGTTGGGAAAAGATATTTCATGCAAATAACAACCAGAAAAGAGCAGGAGTGGCTATACTAATATCCAACAAATTAGACTTCAAATGTAAAACAGTTAAAAGAGACAAAGAAGGACACTATATACTAATAAAAGGAACAATTAAACAAGAAGACATAACAATCATAAATATTTACACACCGAATCAGAATGCCCCAAAATATGTGAGGAATATACTGCAAACACTGAAAAGGGAAATAGACTCATATACCATAATAGTTGGAGACTTCAACTCACCACTCTCATCAAGGGACAGAACATCTAGACAGAGGATCAACAAAGAAATAGAGAATCTGAATATTACTATAAATGAACTAGACTTAATAGACATTTATAGGACATTACATCCCACAACAGCAGGATACACCTTTTTCTCAAGTGCTCATGGATCATTCTCAAAGATAGACCATATGCTGGGTCACAAAGCAAGTCTCAACAAATTTAAAAAGATTGAAATCTTACGCAACACTTTCTCGGACCATAAAGGAATGATGTTGGAAATCAATAATAGGCAGAGTGCCAGAAAATTCACAAATACGTGGAGGCTCAACAACACACTCCTAAACAACGACTGGGTCAAAGAAGAAATTGCAAGAGAAATTAGCAAATACCTCGAGGCGAATGAAAATGAAAACACAACATATCAAAACTTATGGGACGCAGCAAAGGCAGTGCTAAGAGGGAAATTTATTGCTCTAAATGCCTATATCAGAAAAGAAGAAAAGGCAAAAATTCAGGAATTAACTATCCATTTGGAAGAACTGGAGAAAGAACAGCAAGCTAACCCCAAAGCAAGCAAAAGGAAAGAAATAACAAAGATTAGAGCACAAATAAATGAAATTGAAAACATGAAAACAATAGAGAAAATCAATAAGGCCAGAAGTTGGTTCTATGAGAAAATCAATAAGATTGATGGGCCCTTAGCAAGATTGACAAAAAGAAGAAGAGAGAGGATGCAAATAAATAAGATCAGAAATGAAGAGGAGACATAACTACTGACCTCACAGAAATAAAGGAGGTAATAACAGGATACTATGAACAACTTTACACTAATAAATACAACAATTTAGAGGAAATGGACGGGTTCCTGGAAAGACATGAACAACCAACTTTGACTCAAGAAGACATAGATGACCTCAACAAACCAATCACAAGTAAAGAAATTGAATTAGTCATTCAAAAGCTTCCTAAAAAGAAAAGTCCAGGACCAGATGGCTTCACATGTGAATTCTACCAAACGTTCCAGAAAGAATTAGTACCAATTCTCTTCAAACTCTTCAAAAAAATCGAAGTGGAGGGAAAACTACCTAATTCATTCTATGAAGCCAACATCACCCTCATACCAAAACCAGGCAAAGATATTACAAAAAAAGAAAACTACAGACCAATCTCTCTAATGAATACAGATGCAAAAATCCTCAATAAAATTCTAGCAAATCGTATCCAACAACACATTAAAAGAATTATACATCATGACCAAGTAGGATTCATCCCAGGTATGCAAGGAAGGTTCAACATAAGAAAATCAATTAATGTAATACACCATATCAACAAATCAAAGCAGAAAAATCACATGATCATCTCAATTGATGCAGAGAAGGCATTTGACAAGATTCAACATCCTTTCCTGTTGAAAACACTTCAAAAGATAGGAATACAAGGGAACTTCCTTAAAATGATAGAGGGAATATATGAAAAACCCACAGCTAATATCATCCTCAATGGGGAAAAATTGAAAACTTTCCCCCTAAGATCAGGAACAAGACAAGGATGTCCACTATCACCACTATTATTCAACATTGTGTTGGAGGTTCTAGCCAGAGCAATTAGACAAGAAAAAGAAATACAAGGCATCAAAATTGGAAAGGAAGAAGTAAAACTATCACTGTTTGCAGACGATATGATACTATACGTCGAAAACCCGGAAAAATCCACAACAAAACTACTAGAGCTAATAAATGAGTACAGCAAAGTAGCAGGTTACAAGATCAACATTCAAAAATCTGTAGCATTTCTATACACTAGTAATGAACAAGCTGAGGGGGAAATCAAGAAACGAATCCCATTTACAATTGCAACTAAAAGAATAAAATACCTAGGAATAAATTTAACTAAAGAGACAAAAAACCTATATAAAGAAAACTACAAAAAACTGCTAAAAGAAATCACAGAAGACCTAAATAGATGGAAGGGCATACCATGTTCATGGATTGGAAGACTAAATATAGTTAAGATGTCAATCCTACCTAAATTGATTTACAGATTCAATGCAATACCAATCAAAATCCCAACAACTTATTTTTCAGAAATAGAAAAACCAATAAGCAAATTTATCTGGAAGGGCAGGGTGCCCCGAATTGCTAAAAACATCTTGAGGAAAAAAAACGAAGCTGGAGGTCTCGTGCTGCCTGACTTTAAGGCATATTATGAAGCCACAGTGGTCAAAACAGCATGGTATTGGCATAAAGATAGATATATCGACCAATGGAATCGAATAGAGTGCTCAGATATAGACCCTCTCATCTATGGACATTTGATCTTTGATAAGGCAGTCAAGCCAACTCACCTGGGACAGAGCAGTCTCTTCAATAAATGGTGCCTAGAGAACTGGATATCCATATGCAAAAGAATGAAAGAAGACCCATCTCTCACACCCTATACAAAAGTTAACTCAAAATGGATCAAAGATCTAAACATTAGGTCTAAGACCATAAAACAGTTAGAGGAAAATGTTGGGAGATATCTTATGGATCTTACAACTGGAGGCGGTTTTATGGACCTTAAACCTAAAGCAAGAGCACTGAAGAAGGAAATAAATAAATGGGAACTCCTCAAAATTAAACACTTTTGTGCATCAAAGAACTTCATCAAGAAAGTAGAAAGACAGCCTTCACAATGGGAGACAATATTTGGAAATGATATATCAGATAAAGGTCTAGTATCCAGAATTTATAAAGAGATTGTTCATCTCAACAACAAAAAGACAGCCAACCCAATTACAAAATGGGAAAAAGACTTGAACAGACACCTCTCAGAAGAGGAAATACGGATGGCCAAGAGGCACATGAAGAGATGCTCAATGTCCCTGGCCATTAGAGAAATGCAAATCAAAACCACAATGAGATATCATCTCACACCCACCAGAATGGCCATTATCAACAAAACAGAAAATGACAAGTGCTGGAGAGGATGCGGAGAAAGAGGCACACTTATCCACTGTTGGTGGGAATGTCAAAGGGTGCAACCACTGTGGAAGGCAGTTTGGCGGTTCCTCAAAAAGCTGAATATAGAATTGCCATACGACCCAGCAATACCATTGCTAGGTATCTACTCAAAGGACTTAAGGGCAAAGACACAAACGGACATTTGCACACCAATGTTTATAGCAGCATTATTTACAATTGCAAAGAGATGGAAACAGCCAAAATGTCCATCAACAGAAGAGTGGCTAAACAAACTGTGGTATATACATACAATGGAATATTATGCAGCTTTAAGACAAGATAAACTTATGAACCATGTAATAACATGGATGGACCTAGAGAATATTATGCTGAGTGAATCCAGCCAAAAACTAAAGGACAAATACTGTATGGTCCCACTGATGTGAACGGACATTCGAGAATAAACTTGAAATATGTCATTGGTAACAGAGTTCAGCAGGAGTTAGAAACAGGGTAAGACAATGGGTAATTGAAGCTGAAGGGATACAGACTGTGCAACAGGACTAGATACAAAAACTCAAAAATGGACAGCACAATAATACCTAATTGTAAAGTAATCATGTTAAAACACTGAATGAAGCTACATCTGAGCTATAGGTTTTTGTTTTGTTTTGTTTTGTTTTGTTTTGATTTTACTATTATTACTTTTATTTTTTTCTCTATATTAACATTCTATATCTTTTTCGGTTATGTTGCTAGTTCTTCTAAACCAATGCAAATGTACTAAGAAATGATGACCATGCGTCTATGTGATGATGTTAAGAATTAATGATTGCATGTGTAGAATGGTATGATCTCTAAATGTTGGGTTAATTTCTTTTTTTCCGTTAATTAAAAAAAAAAAAAAAGAGAGAAGGGATAATTGGAGATGAAGGGATACAGACTGTACAACGGGACTGGATATAAAAACTCAGAAATGGACAGCACAATACTACCCAATTGTAATGCAATTATGTTAAAACACTGAATGAAGCTGCATGTGAGGTATAGGTTTTTTGTTTTTGTTTTTTTTGTTTTTTTTTCTTTCTATTATTGTTTTAATTCTTATTCTGTTTTCTTTTTATTTCTTTTTCTAAATCGATGCAAATGTACTAAGAAATGATGAATATGCAACTATGTGATGTTATTAAGAATTACTGATTGTACATGTAGATTGGAATGATTTCTAATTGTTTTGTTAATTCTTTTTTTAATTAATAAAAAAAAAAAAATAGCTGGTTCCCAACTCACACTTCTGGTGGCTAAGCTTAATTAAATTATATTATGGTCTAGGGCAAGGTGTGAGAAAAGCCATTCCTAAGGAGGAACCTTTAACATAATTCTCCACATGTCTAATTTCAGATAATAACCAGATGGTGTAGAGTGTCTTTAGAGTCAATTGGAAGGAGGTGCAGTAGAACTATCCTAATTGAGGATTGAAGCTCCACCAGTATACAATCCCTCCTGGCAGCTTTAACCTGCAGGCTGCTGAAAAAGTACACAGAGTTGTCCTTCATAAACTCAGTAGCGTAGATGCAGCCAATCCCAATTGGATCTGTCTTCACAAAAGTCCAAAAGATTGAATCATTGGCCTTGCAATGGTAACTCTTTTCTCCCTGGCACTCACTAGGTATTATGTTTGGTGTCCACTTTCTCCACATTCTGCTTCCAGACCATCTTCCCACATCACTCCTTCACATCATTCATCCTTGAATCACAGGTAATCAAATAGCTGAAGACATCTACAGATGATTCCTTCCATTCTCCAACACTATACTTGTTATATTCCTTGGTAACTTCAGTGTCCATGTGTGTGATTCTTCTTGGTCATGAAGTAACCCAACTTCCTTCATCTCCTCAAATGATCCGGTCCTTCACCCTACCTCAGTCCCTTATTTCACTGCAGTGCTTCTGCTCTGGATCTTGTCATTACAAACAAACACAACCTCTTCAGAGTATTCCATTTCATTCATACCACTCTCTGATGATTCCTTCCTATCATCAGCTCCCTCCCTTTAGTAGTGCAATTCCAATAATTCTTTCACTCAAACCAGTTCCTGCAAATCTGCTGATCTGCCATTTTACATACCTTACCACCCTTATATCCTCATTATCTCCTGTCCAACTCAGATTCCAGATTCCATCAATATAATTATTCTCTTGCATATATTTTCAACTCATTTTTTTTACACAATTGGCCACACTCCAAATCTGGTTAAATCCAACTCCCTGTTACACATATATTTGGGTATTAGTTGTGTCAGTTTGGCCATTTATCTTTTAAAACAAATTTCTATTTCACTTACTCTGTTGTATTAGTTTACTAAAATTTCTTCACAGTATTCCCTTATTGTTTTTTTAAAGATTTCTAAGGATCTCTAGTCATATCCCCTCTTTCATTCCTGATACATTACTGGTAAATCCTTCTCTTTCTCTTTCCCTTTATTAACAGTTTATCAGTTTCATTAATAATATAAAAGCTGAGTTTTAGCTTTACCAAGTTTTTTCTCTTTTTTGCATGTTTTTAATTGCATATTTTGCTGTTCTCATCTTGCTTGAGGTTTATTGAGATTCTTGGTTCTATAAACTTAGGACTATGTCATTATTTCTTCACATATATTTTGTTCCCTATTTTCCCTTCTGCATCTCTTATTTCATATATAACAGACTATTTAATATTTATTTCACAGGTTTCTGAATCTCCATTAACTTTTCTTCAATCTTTCTGCTCTTTGTTCTTTAGATTATTTTATATACACAAATATACATGTGGGTATAATGTGTATCTATCTATTGATCTGTCATCTATTTTTAAAAGTTGTCTCTTTTTCTGTCATTTCCAATCTGCTATGAGGAACATAAAATGAGTTTTTTACTTCAGTTATTGATTATTTTCAGCTCCAGAACTTCCATGTGGTACTTTTTTATAATCTGCAGATACTCTCCATCTGTTCATACTTTACAAGTACATTTTCTTTAAGTTCAGGAATATACTTATAATAGCTGCTTGAAAGTTCCTGTCTCATAATTACAGCACAGGTTCATCTCAGACTTGTTTTATTTCATGCCTTTTCTTTTAATACAGGTCATATTTTTCTGTTTCTTCATGTTTAATGATTTTTAATGTACATTGGACTGTATAAGTATTACATAGTACATTCTCTGGAGTCTGTTATGCTCCTCTGAAGAAGTTTGTTCTAGCAAGCAATTTGTCTAAATATAAATACAAGACTCTGGCTCCTTTATCAGGAGCACAGCTGAAATCTCTTAGTTATTTTAACTTCCTGCTGCTGTTTGCCAAGCCCACTAAAGTCTTCCCCCAGCATGTGTGATTTAGAATAGGTTCTCTGCAGTTTCTATGCACACTTGGGATTTATTGCTTCTAAAGTTCCTTCCCTTCTAGGATCCTCCCCCTACATATCTGACTTCCCTTTAAGGCCCAGAAGCTCTTCTGTTCTTACTTATGGTCAGTAAGATTGAAAGTTTCTTCTGCACTGGCATGCATGAAAGTTTTGGACAGCCTTCCAGCAAGAAGAAATAAACTCAAAATCTCACCTTTCAAGCATAGACTGTTTCTGTTTGTGATCTTTCCCCAGTACCTTCTCATATATTTTTATCTGTAGGAAGGTTAGCCCTACATCCCACTGCCAAATAATCTGTCATTTTTAGAATCTGAGAAATAATATTTTTAAGTCAAAGAAAGCAGATCTCCTAATGAAAGTCTTTAAACTTTTTATGTATGCTCACAAAAATCATGACATAAAAATATTCTATAACTAAGAGGAAACATGTCTGTCACAGCACTAAATATAAACTGGTGTATGTCCTCTATTCTCATTTGAGAAAGATCTTAAGATAAGATCATAAAGCAAAACCAAATCTGATGTATTTATGAGACACATCTAAAATAAAGAAATTCCAATCAGTTAAAAAGAAAATGAGCAAAGTCAACATTTTACTCAGCAAATCAAACAAAAGATGTCAGAGATTATGATTTTAATATTGTATGAGGTAGATATCCGACACAAAAAAGATTACATGAGGCAAAGGGGCCCATACTTTAGTGCTAAAGCGTCCATTAAATCGAAATTCCTAACAGTTGGTAAAGTCTATGAGTCATATCACATAATGGCAACTTAAATAAAGTTATAGGAGACACATGAAATTTAAACTCAGCCTTCCAAGTTTAAAGAAAATCAACTGAAGGAAGAAATAAAAAGAAATACATTAAAGGCCTAAAACCATAAATAAAAACGAAAATCTGATGGACCCCAAATAGAGCACTTCTTTTCAAGTGCTTGTAGAATATTCATAAAATGTAATTATTTACTTGGCCACTAAGAAATTCATGATAAGTTTCTAAAAGTGGAAGTAAAGTTAAAAAAAAATAGTCTCTGATCACAATAGAGTAAATATAGAAGTTAGTATTAAGGCCAGATTTTAAGTCCTGAAACCCAGAGGGGGCAGCCTCTCCACATCAACTAGTTCCATCCCCCATCCCATACAATCAATAGCCCTTTCCAACATGAAACATTTAGAATGGACATAGCCCAAATATTCCTAAAGAGTATAAGATCGATCAAAGGAGATGGAGTTATTCAGAGCAGGTCGGGTTTAACAAATGGGCGTGATTGCTGAATCATTATATTGATATTTCTTTTAGTTTCCATTGTCTTGGAGCAGCTAGAAGTAAAAACCTAAGATTATGGAATTGTAACCAATACCAAACTCTGAAATCTGTTCTACAACTAATTGTTATGGTGTGGTTTAACATTTATTGATTTTTTGAATGCTATTTTCACAGTTAAAAAAAGTAATATTAAAAAGAAAGACAGAAAACAAAGAAATCACTTCCTCCTAGGAGTGAAAAAAATAAAATAAATGAATGTGGTTTAAAGCAGAAACAAAAACTAAATTTGCAGACTTTCATAAAAACAGCAGTGAAGAGAACGTTACATTTGAAAACCTATAAAGTATAAACAGTGCTGAGAAGAAAATGTATTGCCTCAAATAATCTTTATGAATGGGGAGAGGAGAGGAAAGTAAAGGAATTATGGATCTGATTCAATTCAGAAAATAACAATACAAGAAATAAAAGGAAAGCAGAATAAAATGATTGACAAAGGAAAAGCATATATTTGTGAATTGGAGAACAGCATCTACACATAATGAACAAATGAATAATCTGGTTCTTTGTGGGGAAGAGGGTGGGTAGATTAAACAGAATAGACCAACGAGGCTATTAAAAAAGACAAAAACAAATATTTATGAATATCAGCACTCCAATGTGTTGAAAATGGGATGATGTGTGGCAAAAATACAATCACTGCAAATTAGAGCCTATAGTTAACAGTAACAATGTAATATGCCTTCAGTAAATGTAACAAAGGCAATATACTAAAGCTAAATGTCAATTAAAGGGGAATATAAGGGAGGTGTTTGGGATTCTTGGTGTTGGTGGTATTGTTTCTCTTTTTTATTTTATTATATTTTAGTCTTCTTTTTTTCTGTCTCCTTCCTCTTTCTTTGTGGAAGAAATGGAATGGTCCTCATAGATTGTGGTGGTGAACACAGAGCTATGTGATTATACAGGGAACCATTGCTTGTTTACCTAGGATGGATTGTACAATGTGTGAACAAAACTGTTGAAAAAAATATACAGAAAGATACAAGTGCTGGAGAAAATGTAGAGAGAGAGAGAGATGTACCTATTCACTGTTAGTAGGGAAGTAGAACAGTGCAGCCCCTCTGGAGGGAAGTGTGGTGGTTCCACAGGAATCTAAGTATAGGATTGTTATATGATCCTGCAACCCCGTTATTAAGTATATATTTGGAAGAATTGAAAGCAGAGATGGGAATGGATATTTGCACACTGGCATTTATAGCAGTAGTATTCACAAGTTGCAATGAATGGACATGGCCTAAAGGTACACAGACTGATGAATGGAAGGATGAACTGGGGTGTATATATACAATGGACTACTGAGTGGCTGCAAAAAGGTATGAAGTTGTGAGGCAAGTGGCTAGGTGAATGGACTTTGAGGACAGTATGCTGAGTGAAACAAGCCATAAATGAAAAAACAAACATTTATAATGCCTAACTAATATGGGCTAAGTATAATGTACAAACTCTGAAAATAGAATCTGAGAGCATAGGTTATCGGGGAAGACTTATTATAAAGGTTCCTAGATTGTAAACTCTTATGGCAGTCACGTCTATTCCTGAGTTATAATGGTTATTTCTAAATTTTGAAATGCTGAGCTCTTTGTGTATAACCCAGTTTGCCCCTGGAACTTGGGGTGACTGTATGACACCTGAGATCCAGAGCTAGAGTTCTGCAGTTATGAAACTCAGCATCACTCCATACAGTAATGGTTTAAAAAGTTGAAAAAAGAGATCGGACTTAAAGAGACATGTTTGAAGCACATCTGGTTAGATAAGGTAAATCAGACTAAGCAGTAAAGGTTGATACCGACTGTGTTTTAAAACTTCAATTTCTGTGTGAGCTCAAAGGAAGAGATGCTCATTTGGTGCAAAATTTATATTTTCTATAGCTCACTAATTTAATGTGTATTGTCAGTGTATTAGAATACCATGGTTGCATGGAATTGATTGAACACTTTGGATGATTATATGGTATGTGAATATACTGCAATCAAATTGAATTTAAAAAAAGGGCATTCAGCAAAAAAATGCACAAAATAATAATTGAAATTGAAGTGCAAAACCAGGAATGAGGCTCTGCAAGAGTCTTCAGGAAAGTTAAACGGAGACAGGACTGGAGCGTGTAACCAGGAACAAGGCTGCAAGCTTCCAGGAATGTTATGCAGAAATAGAACAAACCGGGATTGAGGGTCTGAAGTTTCAGGAAGTAGGTTTTATTAGTCTATGGCCATAGGGCTTAGCCAAGTAGCCTCTGAATGTCTGAGCCCTGAGCAGGGGCTGATATAAGAGTTTATAAACAAAATGGCTCATTTGGGACAGTGTTTTTCCCAATATGGTAACTGGTGATGCGTGAAGGAGATGATTGTGTGCCAGTGATCACACCTGGAAGGACTGCAAAGCTGAGTTTACAAAAGCAGATGAGGGATTATGGGGTAGGGGCTCCTACAGAAGTCTCTTATCTTTGCTTACGTGTGCTTTCAACTTGGGGCTGGGAGATTTTCCAAAGAGGGAGTAGCTTGAGTAAACAAGGAGCCTGCTTGCTGCCAGGGACTTGTGTGCTACAAAATAAAGTGATAACAGAGAAGTGAAGTGTATTAATCAATTGACTAAAAGTTTAACCCAGAAAATGGAATAATGGACATGCAAAAATGGGGTAATCACAGAAACAGGATATTTAGTTAGATTTAGTTAGACTAATCAAGAAAAAAGATAAAAAGTACATATTACAAATACTAGGAATTAAGAGAGGGCAGTACTATAGACCTATCATCATTAAAAAGACAGTATAGAAATATCATGGACAATTTAGTGCCATATATTCAACATATCCAGTGAAATATACAAATTCTTTGAAAGTCACAAATCACCAAAGTTCACACAAGAATAAATAGGTGACCTGATTGATTGTATATCTATTAAATAAATGAAAAATTTTAGTTTAAACTTGTCAATGAAGAAAATTTCAGGACAGGATGGTTTCATTAATGAATTTTACTAAGCATTCAAAGAGGAAATAATATCAATTCTACACAAACTGTTCATGAAAATGGAAGGAAGCGACCACGCCCCAATTCATTTTATGGGGCCAACATTGCCCTGGGTCCCTTGGTCCAGTTACCTCAGATTGTCTTAGGATATCATGCTTGGTACAGTCCTCCAGATGATTGAAATGTGATGCCAGGTTGTAAACCACTAACAAATTGAACAAGCAGGCACAGACTACTGCTCTACAGGTCAGGATATATACTGGCATGGCTTTCATGGAAGACTTTTGCATTGTGTATTAAAAGCTCTCAATCAGTTCTAGTTTTTGTAACCCAATTTTAGGAATTTAGCCTAAAAATAATTGGATAAAAACATAGGAGTCTTTTCTCCACATTCTTCAAAATCATAGCAATTTGATAGAAAACAATTTTTCTTCAATAGTACACTGTTTAAATAATTCAGGCACTTAATTATGAGTTGTCCTTTAAAATGACTATTTGATTCTGTTTTTAGTAACTGTCTTAGATTTTCAGGCTGCTGCTACAAATTCCATATACTGGTTTTGGCGTAAATCAAAAGAATTTACTGGCTCATGGGTTCAGAGGCTGGAAGGTTTTCCTCCCAGGGTCAGCAGCATTTTGTCTGCAGGCAATCCTTGATTTCTTCACTTTCCCATCAAATGGTGATGTTCTCGTCTGTCTTCCATTGACTTCTAGCTTCTGGCTCCTCCCCATGAATTTCTCTCACTATTTCTAAATTTCTTTTGCTTATAATGACTTCTGTAATGTGGATTACGGCTACACTGAAGTAAAGATAACATCTTCAGGAGGTCCTACTTACAATGAATTTACACATACACAGAAATGTAGACTAAGACCAAGAACATGTCTATTTTGGGGTACATAATTCAAGCCTCTGCAGTGACATACAAAGGTGTTTATGATATATCTCTGAAGAAAAAAAGCAGATGTGCAGGTTTGAAGCTATGATGTACCCCAGAAAAGTCAGGTCATTTAATCCTTATTCGATATTGCAGGGTGGGATCTTTTTATTGTTTCCATGGAGATGTGACCCACCCAATTGTGGGTGGTAACTTTTGATTAGTTGGTGTCCATGGAAATGTGTCTCCACTCATTCAAGGTGGGTTTGCTTATTGGAGCCTGGAAGAGGGAAACATTTTGGAAAAAGCCTTAGAGTCCATGCAGAGACCTTTAGAGTTGAAGAAGGAAAACACCCCCAGGGGAGCTTCATGAAGCAAGAAGCCTGGAAAGAGGACATGAGGGCAAGGACACAAATGGACATTTGCACACCAATGTTTTTAGCATTGTTATTTACAATTGCCAAGAGATGGAAACAGTCAAAATGTCCATCAACAGATGAGTGGCTAAACAAGCTGTGGTATATACATGCGATGGAATATTATGCAGCTGGAAGACAGAATAAAGCTATGAAATATGTAACAACATGGATGGACCATAAAGACATTATGCTGAGTGAGATTAGCCAGAAACAAAAGGTCAAATGCTGTATGGTCTCACTGATATGAACTGACATTAGTGAATTAAGTTGGAGAATTTCAGTAGGTAACAGAGACCATCAGGAGATAGAAATAGAGTAAACACTGGGTAATTGGAACTGAAGAGATACAAATTGTGTAACAGGACTGATTGCAAAAATTCAGAAATGGATAGCACAATACTATCTAACTGTAATACAATAATGTTAGAACGCTGAATGAAGCTGAATGTAAGAATGATAGAGGGAGGAGGGCTGAGGGTACAAATGAAATCAGGAAGAAAGATGGATGATAAAGACTGAGATGGTATAATCTAGGAATGCCTAGAGTGTATAATGATAGTGGCTAAATGTACAAATTTAAAAATGTTTTATGCATGAAAAAGAACAAAGGGATGTCAATACTGCAGGGTGTTGAAAATATATGGTAATTAATATTTTAAAGCTTTAACTTATGTGTGAGACTAAAGCAAAAAATGTTTATTTGGTACAAAATTTTTATTTTGACTAGTATATTTCCTAATATAACTTATGTGGACAGCTTAACTGAATACTGTAGTACATGGAATCTTGAGTGGGGCATGAGATTTTGTAGTTTTGTCCAAAGTGATGCCCCAATAAATCCCAGAATGATTTGAACAGTGAATAAAAAAGTATTTGCAAAGTCCCCTTGGGGGAATGGTGAGAAAGGGGGAAAATTCAACTTCCCCAAGTGGAGAATTCTTGATATTCTCACAAGCAGTGGGGACAACCAAAGCAATAGGCTGAGCCCCCAAACTTTGGGTTCGTTCATATGAAACAACCCCACAAAGTATAGGCTAAGCCTACTTAAAATTGGGCCTAAGAGTCACCCCAAGAGAACCTCTCTTGTTTCTCAGATGTGTCCTCTCTCTCTCTCAGCCAACACAACAAGCAAACTCACAGCCCTCCCCTTTCTATGCAGAACGTGACTCCTAGGGGTGTGGACCTTCCTGGCAACGTGGGACAGAAATCCTAGAATGAGCTGGAACTCAACATCAAAGGAATGAGAAAATCTTCTCCACCAAAAGGGGGAAGAGCAAAATAAGACAAGATAAAGTGTCAATGGCTGAGAGATTCCAAAAAGAGTCGAGAGGTTATACTGGAGGTTATTCTTACACATTATGTAGATATCACCTTTTTAGTTAAGGTATGATGGAGAGACTGGAGGGAACTGCCT
Organism: Tamandua tetradactyla; assembly: GCF_023851605.1. Lineage (NCBI taxonomy): Eukaryota > Metazoa > Chordata > Mammalia > Pilosa > Myrmecophagidae > Tamandua > Tamandua tetradactyla. Next base: position 153,039,476 of record NC_135331.1, read on the forward strand.
GAAAATGTAGAGCTGTGTTCCAGTAGCCATGTTTCTTGAAGATGATCGTATAATGATATAGCTTTCGCAATGTGACTGTGATTGGGAAAACCTTGTATCTGATGCTCCTTTTATCTCCCTTGTTGACAGAACAATATAACATATGGATTAAAAATGAATTAATAATAGGGGGTACAAATGTTAAAATAAATTTAGTAGAATGAAATGCTAGTGATCAATGAAAGGAAAGTGTAAGGGGTATGGTATGTATGAGTTCTTTTCCATTTTCTTTTTATTTCTTTTTCTGAATTGATGCAAATGTTCTAAGAAATGATCGTGATGATGAACACACAGCTATGTGATGATATTGTGAGTCATTGATTATATATCAAGAATGGAATGATCATATGGCAACAATGTTTGTGTTTATATGTGGTTAAGTTTAATAAATAAATAAGTAAGAAGCCTGGAGAGAAAGCTAGCAGACATAGCCATGTGCCCTCTCAGCTGAGAGAGAAACTCTGGGCTTCATCAGTACCTTTCTTGAGTGAAGGTAATGTCTTATGGTGCCCTAATTTGGACATTTTCATAGCCTTGCCTTAATTTGGACATTTACATGGCCTTAGAACTGTAAACTTGCAACTTAATGAATTCCCCTTTTTAAAAGCTGTTCCATTTCTGGTATATCACATTCTGGCAGCTTTCAAACTAGAACAGCAGGTTACTTATCTGAATAGTAAAATTTAGGTTGAAGTTTATTTAATTTAATTTAATAATATTTGCTGGCCTTCATTTAATGATTATTTTCATAAAATAATCATGTATTTCTAATGTAATTAGAATAATCATATAAAGATAAAAAAAAGATTGCTCTGGCTACAGTGAATAGAAAGAAGTGATCACAAAGTTTAAGTAATCCAGGTCAAAGATGATGGTGGCAGTGAGGGAAAAGAAGTGACCTGATTTAAGAAATTTTAGGAAAGTATAATTAAATGGATTTAACTACTTCAGAATGTAACATATTGGGTTTCATTAGCTATCATATTTTATATCTTTAGTAGAAGAGGATGTAAAAATATATTTGCCGTATTTGATTTCAGAGCTTTAAAAAGGAGATCTGGAAATCGTTATTATACTCTTATATTTAAAACTTAAGAAACTAAAAAGTGTAATATGTCTGAATAGTTTTTTGTGCCTTTTATTTAAAAGGAAATTATCGTCTTCTGTGGTTCATTTAACTCATTCTTTTGCTCAAACAGCAAATTCTTTAAATTTTCATATACTATGCAATTTGAAAGAGATAAAAGAAAAGCAAGATATAGTAGCTATATTTTCGTCAAAGATTTTAAGAAAAGCCAGTAAACATTAGACTATTTTGGATAGTGTAGAGTAATTTTTATGCAATCATTGTAATAATCCATCAGTCATGCTGTTTCCCTCCTGTGCCAGCTTGAAAAGGTTTATGTACCCTAGAAAAGCCATGCTTTAATCCTAATCAATCTTGTGGGAACAACAGTTTCTTTTAATCCCTAGTCAGCACTGTATATTGGAAACTTTAATTAGCTTATCTCCATGGAGATGTGACTAAATCAAGTGTAGATATTAACCTTGATTAGGTGGACACATGTCTCCACCCATTCCAGGTGGGTCTTGATTAATTTTACTGGAATCCTTTAAAAGAAGAAGCACTTTGGAAAAAGCTAGAGAACAACAAGAGAGAAAGCCATGAGATTTTGAGAGAGCAGAGAATGCCACAGAACCGCAAAGCTGAGTATCCACCAGCCAGCAACTTTTTGAGATGAAGAACGAAAATGCCTCCTGGAGAGCTTGATGAAACAGGCCTGGAGAGAAAGCCAGCAGATGCTGCCATGTTTGCCATGTGCCCTTCCAGTTGAGAGAGAAACACTGAACATCATCAGCCTTCTTGAGCTAAGGCATCTTTCACGGGATGCCTTAGTTTGAACATTTCTATAGACTTAATTTAATTGGGACATTTTCATGGCCTTAGAACTGTAAACTTGTAATTTAATAATTCCTCTTTTTAAAAGCCATTCTGTTTCTGGTATATTGCATCTCAGCAGGTAGCAAACTAGAATACCTCCTCAAAAGTTGAAGCCGCCATCTTGTGGCATTAAGGAACAGTGTTCTGGATTTTAATATACTTGTATTGACAGCCTTCATTACTATAGAAAAGCAAAAGTTATTATTGGCTTACTCACACCTCCACATACTTTCCACATCATGTGTTTACAGGAAGTCCAGGGTTTTTGAAGCAGGATCATGACATTGGTGAAGAAGCCAAATACTCAACTGACATACGTATCTCCATTCACTCTGTGTGCAGATCTTCCTTCTGCTTTAGTTTTTCAGTGTTATCACTGTACTTTTCCTGCATATCTAAACTACTGAAATGCTAATGTTTGAGGGAATATTGTATATTTCTAAAACTTTCATCACTTCATTTATTCTTAGATTTATTTTGAAATTCAAACATAAAATTTGCAATGCTATGATTAAATTGTAATTAATTAAAAATAAATTCAGAATGTGTATAAATGTCTAAAAACATGAAATTGGGAAAGGATTTAAGTTTCTTTTAAGTGTGTGCATATGTGTTCATTTTATCCATAAATATTGGATATCAAATTACAGAGAAAGTCTTTGTAACTCCAGAAAAGAACAAGATCAATTAAATGACTTTGGAATACTTCCCCTAATCATTCTTGATGAGTCCAGAAAATACTTTCTCGATGTCTATAGTTTCCCTATTGTCTTCTTAAACCTTAATGAACACAATTTCATTTCATTTCAGGCGAAAAAAAGGTCATTTTTTTCTTCTCAATTGACATAATCTTGTAATCACTATCATTTTTCAGCTGAGTCCCAGTAAACAGTGATAAGCACTATGTAAAAAGAAATAGAACATTTCAAATATAAATTTCTTAGTTATCACAAGAGTTATGCTTTAAATTTGTATTTGTTAGGTGAAATAGGGAGAAGGAACTTCAACAGGCACAAAATGGGCTTGAGGAGACCTAATTGTGGTCAAAAGTTTATTAATAATAAAATTAGGGAATGAAAATAAAATAGAAACATTCTTACACTTTTATTAGCAGTCATACTTTTGGTCATGTTTTTGAATGATTAATTTTTAAATGAATGTAATAGATACAGACATTGGCAAGTAAGCATATTATATTACATTTCATCACACAAAAAAAGTATGAAATTTGCATTTAATTCATTGTCAAGTACTGCTCTAAACACTTATCTGAATTCAAAATGTAGATGCACACTTGGAAATTTCACTCCATCAGAAAAAGCACCCACTCAAATGAGACCAGAAAATATATAAACTCAGAATCTATGGCAGGTTGAAGAGATTTACAAATTTCAATTCTCTCTTATAGTTTCAATTTTTTTTAGCAGCTGGTGACATTTTAAAAATATAAAAATAATCATTTGAGGGTGGGCCATGGTGGCTCAGCAGGCAGAGTTCTTGCCTGCCATGCCGGAGACCCGAGTTCAATTCCCAGTGCCTACTCATGCAAAAAATAATCATTTGAATTCTAAGACTACCGGGAAGCCCTATGAAACAAATTATCTCCAAATATTAATCTTTCATTTATGCAAGAAAGAAATAAGAATTCATCAATCTGCTGGTCTTTTTGAAGGGAACAAATGAATACATATTGTTTTGCATACTGAAATTCAATAGCTTTTTTGACTGACATTAGCACTGGTTGACCGTAGAGGCATCTCAACTTTAGAAAATAAAAGTAATATATTAAATAGTACTTTGCTTAAGAAATTATAAAATTAATGTGACCTAAGGTTGATACATACTTTGAGGTATTAAATTCATTCTTATTATAAGGCTGGTTATCAATCTCATTGAAATTAAATACTTCATTCCTTTAACAATGCATATACATTGATAAGAATGAGTATGCAAACAATTTGCTTACTTTTCAACAGTATATTTGCTCTGAGACATGGTGAGCAGATATGTTAATTTCATCCACAGAATCTCAAAATATGAAATATGTAACAGAATATTAGAGAGCCAAACTCATCATTTAAGAGGGAAATGAGAGAGGTATCCTGAGGGACTCATCAGAACTAAGACTGTACATCACATAATTCGATCCTCTATCTCCACGGTGATCCATCAGGAACCATATCAAAAAAACCAAAGGACTGCATCCACATGCATTTTAATTACCTGTTCACATTCTTTTAAAATAGTATTTGAGGTCACCTAGAATTTTACTTCTTGTAAACTGTATAGATATCCTGGAATAAGAATATAAGTTTTGTTTTACACAACTGCATATATTTAATTTTATAAAAGTTTTAATTATATATAATATATATATATATATATAATATATATATATATATTATATATATACCCTCCTGTTTGAATTTTCTTTATGCAAATTCCTTTCTTGAGCGCCAAACATTAGATGGAATACTTGAACTAATGTTAGAACTTGGACAGGTCACACATTCAGTTTGTAGACTGTATTGCCATCTTATTTATAGAATTTAATGCCATCATTAAAATTCTGAGTGTGCTCTACAATGTATGGGTCGAGTTATTTGTGCAGTGCCTACATTCAAACAGCAGTCTGTTTATCCACTCAACAAGTACTGGGTTAATGTTGTGACTCCTGCTTTAGGCCTCCTTAGTTTTCCCGCATTTTTTCATACTGATTGCACTAGATTCAGGGAAAATTGAAAGAAAATGACAATTTTCATGAATAGTCTTTACTTAATTATGAAGTGCTAATCACCTTATAAACATTTTGTGGAACTTACTTATGAGTATGCAACAAATTTTTTTTTTTTTTTTTTACATGGGCAGGCACTGGGAATCGAACCCAGGTCCTCGGGCTTGGCAGGCAAGCATTCTTACCTGCTGAGCCACTGTGGCCTGCCCCAAATTTTTGTTTTTAACTTGTTGAGTTGGGTGCCTTCAAGTGACTGAATTTCTAAGGAGTGGTTTTAATGTAAAGTCTGGCAACAGGCTGATTTCCATAATGGGAGGAGCAAATGGAACACAAAGCGGAAGTATCGAAATCAGGTGGAACGAGATAAGGGGAGTAGCCTCCTGATGACCCAAGGCTGAGGCAGGGCTGGTGCTGGCCATATAGTAGATGGCTTAATAGTGGCAAATAGCCAAATAGTTGCCTAACATTATTATTTCTTTTATCGGTTTGCTGAAGCTGTCGGAGTTCAATATATCAGGAATGGAATGACTTTTAAAAGGGAATTTATTACTCTATAAGTTTATAGTTCTAAGGCCATAAAAATGTCCAAACTAAGGCATCCAGAAAAAGATACCTTGACTCAAGAAAGGCTGATGACTGTCACAAAGGAACGCATGTGGCTGGCATCTCGAGGTCTCTGTCCCTGGTTCCATTGCTTCCAGCTTCTTCTGCCAGTGGTTTCTTCTCTAAGCATCTGTAAGCCTTCACTTTGCTCCTCTGGGACACAACTGCAGGTTCTACTTGCTTAGCATCTCATGGGAAGGCACACGGTGATATCTACTGGGTTCTAGACGTTCATGTTTAGGCATCTGCTATCTGTCGGCACTCCAAGCGTCTCCAAGTGCCTTTGTCAGCTCTAAAATGACTGTTCTCCAAGTGTCTCTGTCAGCTCTGAGTTTTGTCCAAAAAATTTCCCCTTTTAAAAGATTCCAGTAAACTGATCAAGACCCACCTTGAATGGGTAGAGCCATATCTCCATCTATTCAAAAGAACACACCCATAACTGAGTGGGTTCATCTCCATAGAAACAATCCAATCGAAGGTTTCCACCCTAAACAACAGATGTGGCCCCACAAGATTGGATTAGGAAAAGGGCATGGCTTTTCTGGGGTACATAACAGCTTAAAACCCACACATTCTCAATCTTTTTACATAAAAGCTTACATAAAAAATGCCCCTTTTGTAAGGTCCAACGAAGTACATGGATATGACTCCTCACCTCAGGAATTGAAGGTTTTTCTGTTCTCTCAGGTTTTCCCCTAGCTTCTAATACCAGTAAGTATTCAAATACTTTGTAAACCAGCAGAAAGTGTCCTTTTAAATATATTGTCTATATTTGCATTTATCATATACATAATTCATATAAATCACATATATATAATTCATATAATATCACATATATAACATCTGGATTGCTTGATTACTATATCATAAAGCTTAAGATTGATGCCTGCTCTGTGTTAAATAGAGCATTTTTTTCTTTTTCATGCATAAGTAATGAAATGCAGTGTTTTCTAAAATTTTTGTGTGTTTGTGTATATCTCTATGTATGCATTTTCACTAAATGAGACCAAATAAGAATCAGATTAAGCAGATATTTTATAGAGAATATTATTTACAAAAGAGCTTATAGCTCTAGGATTTATCTAAATTAGATGTTAAATGAATGCGTAAAGTTTAGAGATTCCTCAATTTCAAAGTCATAAGTATTTTTATTGAAAACAATGAATCTATCAGACCTACTTTATCCTCATGTCAATCAGGCATATTTCCCTCAGTCCAATCCCTGTGGCTTCAAATCTGGAGGAATTGGATATGATGTTTTTTTTGAAGGTCATACTCAATTTAAGCTCCCCTTACTTAGGGAATTATCTTTCTTTATAAAATTATGCATATCTGCCTTCATATGAACCTGCCAGATTTCTAAGTTTCATGCATTTTCTACTAACTTTAATGCCGGCTATCTACTTTAATCTTAGAAAAATCATATTCAGCAAAAAATCTGCAATATCAGATGTGCATATCTTCCTGTGTTCAATATTTAGAAGTAGGCACAAACTTTGAATATATATTTGTATATATAATATATATATATATTTTTGTTGTTGTTAAAGTTTTGGAGAAGACTAAGTTTCATTATCTTCTTATCATTTGTCATTAGCAACCTTTCAAATATCTGACATAAGTTTAGAGGAATAGCTTTGACTTTCAATGTTTTAACTCAGGCAGAAGGACAATGGTTTTTTTTTTCCTTATTTTCCTCCTTGTGGGCTCCCCAACTTAAAAGAGCTAAGTCCTGAATAAAGGAAGTCGTTTAAGCCCATGTTAACTGGAAAAAATTTCAACACCTAATATAATATTTGATGTTCCTTGAGAAACTCTATCGGAAATTATGATTAAGAAATTGAAAACTAGGTCCACTTGTATTCGAGGCATTGACCTGAGGATCACTGACCTGGAAAATTAGTATCTGTCCAAAGGTGATAATACCCAACATAATAGAAGAAGCAATTAGAAAATAGACTTCAAGTACAATTTTTTCCAAAGGGCACACCCAGACTGTATGTTCTGAATTTGTAAACCTTATACCTGTATGTAGTCTCAGATATCTTAGATAGATTGTGCTTAAAATCATTTCTGTCTGAATAGATCAAAGTTTAGATTTAGGTTAGTGAGCAGATGGCTGGATAGATTCAGAGATTGGTTTAACCAAGGGTGAATCAGAATTCCACTTCGTGTATCAATTTGTATAAAAAAATGGCAACCATCAGATTATTTTCTATCTCAAATTGCCTGTATATATGGAAAAGAAGGTACACTTGGTGAATGTACCTAAATGTTCCACAGTCGTGATTCTAGAATGTAGCTTATTCATTAGCATATAGAGAAAATGGAATACCAGAATCTTGATGCTCCATTGCTAAAACATAGTTCACAAAATATGTACTCTGTACGGCCTGGCAATGTGAACTGCTTGGTATGCATTTGTAATAAATTTAGGATGATGATACAAATTGTTGCAATATAGACATAATGGTTGTTTTTTTGTTCTGTTTTGTTTTTTTAGCATGGGCAGGAACTGAGAAATGAACCCAGGTCTCCGGCATGGCAGGCAAAAACTCTGCCTGCTGAGCCACCGTGGCCCACCCAAGATAATGGTTATTTTAACATTGCAAGAAAAACATAGACAGTCATTATATCACAATACTTCTTATCTAAAAATTATAAATAGTGAAGGCCCACAATTATTTCCTTTGCTATTTACAAGCTAGAGCTGTTGTGACAACAAAATAGTTTTTCATTCTCCATCAAATTCAGCTGCAGTTAGCTGACTGCACTAACACTATTTTATTTCCTTATCTCATTTGAACTGCTTTTTAGACTCAAAACAAAATATTGAATGGCTTCATTTGGAGTGGCATATACACATTGTAAAATTACGCAGTGGACACCTAACTACTCTAACAATGCCATACTGGTTCAGGAAAGTTTGTATTAGAAAGTATGGATTGGAATTCAGAGAACTGGGTTGTAGTCTCTGATTGGTTCCACTGTCCGGTTTTATGAGCTTGGACACACTCCTACACCTCCCAGATTGAGGAAGCTCATGTACAAAACAAAGAACTCAATATAGACCTTCTCAAGGTCAGTTCATCACAACAATATTCCAAAATTTCAAGTCTATTTCTAACCTGACTTGCATTTTGTGCTTGTATAGAAGGTGACAAAGATCAAGAGTTGAACAAAAGCTTAAGATGCCCAGGAACTTTTAAGTGAGAGAGCTGTGGATGGGAATCAGCTGCTGGCTTTTAAATTAAACTTAGTTAGATAGGGGGCATTATTACCAATCTTCAGGAATCTAAACCACAATCGCACATTCAAGCAGAAAATCATTATTAGAAAAACAAGTCTGGACAACAGTAAGTAAAGGGCACAAGAAGTACTGCACATGCACCTTAGGTTTCTACAGATAAGTCCTTAATTATTTTCTTCACTCCCTAGTTGATGCACCAATGACCCAAAGGCTTTTCATTATGAGCAATTATCCAGGAAATCTGAGCAGCCTGGAACAAAGAACTGGTCTCTCATTGTACCTGACTGAATTCATTGTTAATTATGTACCTATGGAAACTAAATGTCAATCAGGAAAAAAAAAAAAAACGGATGGTTATCTTACCACTTACTCTATCTTCTCTATTTGTATTTTTCGCCATAAGCCAGTTTTACATTCCCAGCAAGTCCTGAAGTAGCTATTTCATTTTGCTTTAAATTTTTAAGTATTATGAACAGTTTACTATGCTGTCATACATTTGCTTTCTAAAATTATTATTTTTTAAATATTAGGGCAGTTATAGGTTTACAGAAAAAACATGCAAAAAACAGAATTCCCATATAGCCTGCCTTCACATACATAGTTTTCACTATTATTAGAATTTTGCATTATGGTGTACCTCTGTTACAATTGGTGAAACATATTATTATGATTATATAATGAATTCCCTAGTTTACATTAGGCTCACACGTTATGTTGTACAGTTCTATGGGCATTTAAATTTTTCATGCTAGTAACATATATGCAACTTAAAATTTCCCATTTTAACTAGTTTATCGTATACAATTGTTACTAATTCAGTATGTTGTACTACATCACCATCATCCATTATTTAAAAACCTTTCTATCACCCCAAACAAAAATGAATTTAATCCATTTAGTTTATTGTAATTACCGTCATATTTTTATTTCTTTACTGTATGTGCTTTATTTGCCATACTTTTTATGTGTATTTTACTCCTTTCCTATCTTTATTGCTTACTTAGACAATGTTTAATTTCTTTATTTACTCACATGTATTCACTTAATGCCGCTTCCTCAGAGATTGTTTTCAAAAAGATATCTGCATGATGAACTGCCTGAGTGGCTGAAAATGTTTACATGATATACTTAAAATTTACTTTAGTAGAATAAAAATTCCATGTTCAAATTATTTTCCTTGAATACTTTGAAATGCCTTCTAAGAGATTTTCTTGACCTGATCTTCTAACATCTTAATTTATTCTTACATGTTTCTGTTTGTTAATTAAAATTCACAGGTTTCATTTTTCATTTCAAATTAGCTTTGTTATTATTATCCATTTTTTAAAATTTTTATTTCTTTAAGCACTCCACCCCTCCAATTACCTCTATTTTGCTATCTCTGTGAATTTGCTATTTCCAGCCATGTCATACAATTTTTGTTCTAATGTGTCTAGCTTGTTGTGCTGGGCGTAATGTTTTTCAAATTTCTTCTATATTACAGTATAATGTCATTTTTTTATGGCTGAATAATCTCCCATTGTGTATATGTACCACATTTCATTCACTAATTTGCTGATGGATGTCTGAGATGCTTCGTGCATTTATTTTTGTGTGAAATTGTCTATTTCATGAATACATATATCTCAACCTACCCTCATGAACAAGACTGTAAACTCACTGAAGTAAAAATGGATATATTCTTTGGTGTGGGAAGCTTATGAGCAGCAGGTATATGATTACAAATAGAGCCTTCCTAGAACACATTAGAATACTTTCTCTCTTTTCTCTTTCTTCATAAGTGGTAATTCATTTCTTAAAGTTCAAATTGGGCTCCTTAAATGGCAAAGGCTAAAGAATAAAACTCCTTTACCTGCACCATTCACTGACATTTTCTTTTAAATTTCATTTGGGAAAATATGTATCAACTCTCTGACAATTTCTAATCCTTGCAACTTACCTGCCTCATTAACTATTTTTGTTTCAATGCCTTAAATCATATAAACGTCTTCCATTCAAAATGGATCAACATGCACGTCTGTTTAATTTCTTAGACTGCTCAAAGCAAAAACCGTGAAATGGCTCAGTTTAAACAATGAGAATTTATTCACTCACGGTTTTGAGACTGGGAAAATGTCCAAATCAAGGCATCATCAAGGTGATGCCATCTTCCCAAAGACCAGCTGTCGTTGATCCTTAGCTCCCCTGTCACACAGCAGGACAGAAGGTGGCATCTGCTTCTCTTTCTGGTTTCACTGGTTTCATCTTCTTGCTTCCATGGCTTTCTCTCTGCCTAAATTTCATTCTCTCAAAAGGACCTCAGTGATAGGAGTAAGACCTACACTGATAGAGGTGGGTCCCCATTAACTGAAGTAACCTCCTCTAAAGGTCTTACTTAACGCTGGATTCCCGTGCACAGGAATGGGTTAGGCTTCACGTGTTTTTCTGGGGTACATATAGCTACAGAGCACCACGACATCCTTGTTCTTTTATTTTCTTATTCTTTTATGTTTTTTTTTCACTCATAAGACAAACCAAATGAATTTAATTTCATATTTCCTTACGAAATGGAAATTTACCCTGTGCATTACATTTTTACCATTTCAATTAGATTAGACAATCATGTATTGTGCTAAGAAAAATACTAGATTCTAAAATTACAAAATAAAAAAGAAGCTGTTACTACCCATTAGAGGTGTATAATCTAGTGTTTGGTCACTATTCTAAAAAATTTCAATGTCAATATTCAACATATTAGTTGAAGAAAATATGAAATTACCTAATTCTTCCAAATAATAACAAGGTAACTGTGAACATTATGCGAGTATAAAATGACTAGGTGACATGAAAATTACATTTTATTTGCATTTGGTTCTATTTTCTTTTAAAGGTATATAGGCCAGAACTGTTCCATCAGCAGAAAAATAACTCCTGTGCTACCCTTTACTGCTTCGCTCTTGCTCCCTCACTGCTAACCCGACAATAACTAATCTGTTCTCCATTTTCATAAGGTTTCAAGAATGTTCAAATTAATTTTTAAAAAGCTTTCAGTCATTTTTTTTATTTCTAAAAGTTTTTCTTTGTTCTCTGTTAGTTTTTACAGCATTTTCATCTCATAGTATGTATGTAATACCTTCTGTTATTTCAAAATAAAGGAAATTAATTATAGCTGTTCTTTTTGCAAGTTTCCTTCTGCTACATTTATGTGTCTTCCCCATGTTCTTTTCTAAATTATTGTTTCACCTTTCTCTTCATGATGATTTTAAAGATCCTAAAAAGCTAATTGAAAGCGCCATGAATGTGTAGAGTTTGTGTCCTGAAGTTTAATCTTCTCCTTAAGGAAAACCCAGAGATTCAAGTCTGGATTTTTTAAAACTCTAGATCCATTACACTTCCTTATATCTGTATCTTTAAGCTTTTGTCTGTTTTGTGGTGGAGTACGTTGTTATCTTTCATTTGGGAAGATTCGGCCATTTCAGTTCACTGTGAAATGGAAATCTTTTAAGAGGAATGGTTGATTCCATTAGTTCCTTGTGTGTGTGTGTGCATGTGTGTGTGTGTGTGTGTGTGCACGTGCCCTAGTATTTAAATTATCCTGGCATAAAATATATTTGTCCAGGGGGAGCAAGTGTAGTTCAATGGTACAATTCTTGCCTGCCATGTGGGAGACCCAGGTTCAACTCCCAGCCCATGAACTTCCCCATAAAAAACAAAACAAACAAACAAAAAACAAAAAACAAAAATTTAACAAATGGTGCTGCAATAATGGGACACTCACATGGAAAAAGAATGAAATGTGACTCCCTACCACATAGCATACAAAACAACAACAAGAAGACTATTTGTTCAGATAGATGTTTATTACCATACCTTCATTTAATCCAATATATTTTTTAGTTTCTTTATTCTCAACATTAGTAAGTTTAGTGAATGAGACCTTATTAGGTCATTTTAATGATCCCACAATTGTTAATTTTCTTAGAATGATTTCAGTGTGATGAAAGTATGATACCTGTCTTAAAAGGTTTGGGTCTAGAAGAAACCGTAAGAACTGCATATATGATAAAGTTAATCAGTATACAGCTATGTTAAAAGATACCCCCAAACCATGTTCCCCCACTTTTTGTTGCAGTAATTCTCATTTGTGCTGATCTCAGATAGTTAAGATTAAATATGTGGTTTGTGTTTTATTTTTTTAAAACTCATGACTTTTTCTTTAAAGAAATTATGTGAGTTCTGCAACAAGTAAATAAGCACTGTCAACCTGCACAAATATTAAGTCTATATATGATGAATTTAAAAGCATGAAAGTCTAAATTAGTCCTGCATTTCCAATTAAGGAAGATAACACTTGGCTAATTCATACCATTTTCTGACATTTCCTCAAAGCCTTCTATCCTGAAGGCCCTGGTTAAAAGGTATCTAACACCTTGATATATCAACAATATTCTCTTTACTTAAGGCATGAATAGAGAGATATGATTGTTTTTGCACAGTTCAAACAGTTTAGGAAGGATGAGCAATTGTCACTAAGAGAAATCTTTTATTTTCCTCAAAAGTTAACTAAATAAAAGTATAGCTACAGGCTCAGAGAGCAAAAATTATAGGATTCTATGAGTGGATGTGCAAATGCTTTTTTGCTTTGGTTATAGGGATATATTCAATGAAAGTCATTCCACTCCTCATTTTAAATTACTATTAACTTAAATTTTATTTACCAAGCCTATCAGTTTTCATTAAAAAAATTAGAACATCTTCACTTTAAGTGAAGAAAAAGAAGTTATAATGTTTATGTAGTGATTTATTGTGCATATTTCTTGTTATACTTGTTAAGAGATTTGCTTCTGCTTTGTGTTTTTTCCCCTCTTTTCCTTTGAAGCTACTGGGGCATGGGGGTATTATAATGGAATTCTTAATCTCTGGTAGAAAATTAATATACTTTAAAATTACAGTGTAAACAGTGAATATAGATGGCAATCTTTTAAATTCAAAATCCAGTGAAGTCTTCAGACAAAAAGATAAGAGATGTTAAATTCAACCATTATTACATATACTGAAAGCATCAAGAAAGCTCTGGTGGTGCTGGGATAAATCAACCATAGCTTTGTGTGGCACAGGAGAGATTAATATACACTGAATTGCTTTAATCTTTTAGGCTCAATGTAGCTGTTTTATCAACTACATATGGCTTTCCCAGGAATAGAATTTCCCAACATTTTATGAATTTGTATAATGATCAACATAGTATACAAAGGGCAATGTAAAATCGAAATCACCAATACTGATTATGTTAAAAGTTCAATAACCTACTCCTCCCAATGATTTAATTTCTTATTTGATATGAGCTGCATTCACAGCTGCCTTTGTGCCCTGAGAGCTCCAAAGGGATCATAAGGTAACTGTGGAAATGGAGCCTTCCTTATTTTACATAAAACTCCAAAGTTTGGGCTCATTTTGTGTGTGAGAACTGGTTTTAACCCATAAGACCTGGTCTAAAATTTTAGCTTCAACAAAGTATTCCCACTCCTTTTCTTCTCCTCATTGGGTCAAGTTCTTTTAGACTACCTCATTCTCGTCTTCTTTTTTTTTCTTTTCCTTCCATAGTCAGCTTCCATTTCTCATCCTCTAGACAGATATTGATCAGCACTCTCACTCAAGTTTCCCTTTGGGGAATTTTCCTACATATGTATTGCACAACTCTCAGTTGCGGGCAAGTGGTACCCTATTGATTGAGCAGACACAGTCCTAACTCAGCATTTATTAAGACTATGTCCTAATGAGGTAGGATTAGAATTAAGCTGGTGGCTGGCCAATCAAAGAGCAAACTCTATAAAGCGGTCAGGCCTCCAGGAGAAAGATGATATCTCTGAGAAGAACAGAACCTGGGGGCCAAATGTCCCCACCTGAATGAGTCATTTATGCAGAAGGGTGGAGCCAGCCAACTCCACCTGAGTGAGTTATCTACCATCTAGCATCCACAGAGGAGGGAAAAGGAGAAGTTAGTAAAACATTAATAAAAATTACAAAATGGAATAGAAATCTATAAAAGCAGATTGCCCCACAGTGTCAAGGCCTCTTGCCTTCATCCCTATTTCTCACAAGAGAGCCTGCAAATTCTTTCACATGTGTTCTTAATAAACTTTCCAACTGCTTCCTCTATGCCATGTTGTGCCCTTGAATTCTGTCTTGCAGCATGGCCAAGAATCTGGAAGCCAAATCAGGCAACGATAATGTTTAGTCCCAGCCCCTGATTTTCTTACCAGGCACCCCTTATCTTCTCAGGTGCTTCTCCCTTCCTCTTCCTCTTTCTCCTGCCCTTCTCCTCCTCCCCATCTACTACTCTTTTCCTCCTCCTCTTTTCCTTTCTCTTCATCCTCTTTCATCTACTTCAATAATTCTCATTTATTGCTGCCTACCAAATTTTTTGCAGTTTTCCTCCACTATTCTGATTCCATTACATCATGTTTATATTCCTATTTAAATGATCAGCAGAGTAAGTGGAAAATTCCAGGCTATTGTAGAGCCCAAACCACATGAGAATTTCTTATCACTAATATCAAATAAATCTATATTATTCACTGAGCTTTAAATCACGCTCATATAATTGTACCTCTATAATATTGTTACACAATAATAATACAATAAACCTATTAATTTGTATGCAAATATTTAAGCATGGCAAGTTTTTCTGTGAAGAAATGCTATGGTTTTCATTAGATTATCAAAGTATTCTATGAATCCAGAAAGATTTAAAGACCACTGAATGTACTTTCTACTAAATCAGTAAAGAAAGAAACTTTTTGATGATTTCCAGGAGTTTTTAAGGTAAAGAATGAGGTCATTTCGAAAATAAAATCTTTCATAAGCAAATGTTCCACTATGAAGGATGCTATGGTTTTTAAACTCCTTGATGCTTTTGAATTTAAAAATTCCACTAAAAATCCTTAAATTCTTTTTTGGAGGCAAAACTTTGTCTTAATAAAATAATCTTTTCCATTCCAATACCTGTCTGTAGAAAGCAAAAGCATGGTGGAATCATATGATTATTGGAGAGAATTCAAGTAGTAATTATAACTGAGAAATTAAGAATCAAATGATTATAATTACTTAATCATTATATAAATGTTTTTCTTTGTATTGTAGAATAGGCAGATGTTAATACCTGAAATTATTGAAGCTCAACTAATCTCCCCTTGTTTCTACTTATTATTGGTTGTGGTATCCTGGACTCAACCCTTTTTACATTTGCTATTGTAATGGTTATTCTGGCCTTGTTTTAGCCACAGGTATGTCTTACTATTGTAATGGCAACAACTCTATTCACCATCACCCTTGTTTGAATCCATAAAAACTCTGAACTCCTTAGACAGATTTTTGGGCTCATAGGCCATCCGCTCTCTTGCTTTGTGCATAGCATTAACTCTTTCTCTCTTTGAAAGATTGACTCACATGGATCAGCTGTTATGTGCACCAGACTGAAAACTTACCACTTTTGTTTATCACTAGGATATCTAAGACAAATAATTTAGGCTTTTAAAAACAATCCAGGACTTCTATACCCACTGATGGCTGATCAAGTCATTAGAGGAAAGCTTTCATTGAGGACAAGTATAAAATCTAGAGGGGGAAAAAAACCCTAACAAGATAGTTAGTAATTACTGTGTTAGGATTTGGAGAGTTGGAGCCCAGGGAAATTAGCAAAGCATTTGAGCTTGCTGTTCCCCTGAGTACATTTGGCCACTCCTGATGGAGCTCCTGAGAGTCTAAAAAACTAAATGGAACTCTAGTCACACAGAGTTAGGAGAAATGGCATTGGAGCACAAGACCCACCAAGTTTGTAGGGTCCTGGTGAATTTGTTCTAGAATCTCAGAGGCTGAATGCCAGGAACAAGAAAGAACCATAAGCAGGTAAGGCTGTTAGGTTGGGGGAATGGGGAAGGGCACTGCAACTGGAGCTGCGAAAGCTGTGTCACCCCTCCCAGCCTGACTTCTGGAACTAATGAACTGCCCCTTCCAGATGTCACCTGACCTCCATCCTTAAAAGCTGCCTGTGCCAAAGCCCGTGTGCACACCCACTTCCCTCCATCTTGGGTTTGGTGAGTTCTGCCTGGGAGTGCAGAAATACCCCCACACACACTTAAAATTTCCTGACGTACCTTTCTTCTTTCTCACCCTTTCGCCTCCTAAACCTTTCATCTGGTGCCGAAATCCGGGAGAGGAGCACGGGTGCCACCTGTCTGGCCAGAGGCGCTCCGGCTTTCTCTCTCCTCCTTCCTCCACATGGCCAGTGACAAGGGATCCTTTGGCCTGCGGCTAAATGCACCACAGATTGGGTAAGTCCCTTCCCTCCTAGCCTTGCTGCCGGGTCTCACAGTTCCGAGAGAGCTTGTCTGTTAATTACTCTCCAAAAATCGTGAATTCACGTCAGGTTCTCTTCCGGGCGCTAAGGTGAACGGGGACGCCCACAAGCCTCATACCCTTTCCCAGGACTCAAAAAGCTGTGGGGATGCCCTGCTTCTCATTTCCCTCCCAAATTCAGGTCCAGGACCTGAAAGGGCCTCAGACCAGGGTGAGACATCCCCTGGGGTGATGAGCCCCCACTCGTAAGAGCTCCAAGGACTCTCTCAGGGTGTTGGGACACCGACACCCCCTGGGCCAGTCCTTTCTCCTTTGAGACCTGTCAGCATGGGCAGTAGGTCCTCTCTCATGGGCCTAAGGATGGGACTTTCAATTTTAATATCCTTACAAACCTACGCAACTTTTGCCAGAGGAACAACAAATGGGCTGAAATTCCTTATGTCCAGGCGTTTTTCCTTCTGCGCTCCCGCCCCTCCCTTTGTATCCTCCTCTCCCTCGCTCTCCCCTCCCCTCCCTCCAGTGGCGCTCCCGTCGCCATCTTGCCTTTCCCTCCTCCTGTCTGCTTTGGCAACATCTCAGTCGCCATCTTCTCCTTCTCTTCCTCCTTCTGTTCCGGTGATGTCCCAGCCGCCATCTTGCCCTCCTCTCTCCCCTTTTGCGCAGGTGGCACTCCCACTGCCATCTTGCCTTTCTCTTCCTCCTTCTCCGCTGGCGGTGCTCCAGCCACCATCTTACCCCCCTCTTCCCCCCCCAACTCCAGTAGCATTCCAGCTGCCACCTTACCCTTCCCTTCCATCTCCATCCAGTCCCCCACTGTCCTCAATAGCCTTGCCCTCCTCACCTATAAGCTCTCATACCCGCTCAAAGAACTCTTTACTGTCCACTACAGGAAGTTGCGGGACCTGAGGGGTTAGGTCGAGTACACACCCCTTTCTCCCTAGCTGACCTCTCTAATACTGAGAAACGGCTAGGTTCATTCTCCAGCGACCCAACTGCCTATACTAAGGAATTTCAATATCTAGCTAATGCCTACAATTTAACCTGGCATGACACTCATGTAATCTGCTCTTTTTTCCTAACTACAGATGAAATGGATCGCATTTTCAATGCAGTCAGGGCTCATGCTAACCAGGTGCATATAACCGACCACACCATGCCGGTAGGGGCCGAGGCTGGGCCAGACCAGGAGCCAGGGTGGGAATATCAGGTTAACACTCCAGCAGGGAGGAACGGGCAGACTAGACAGGACAAAATGCTTCCATGCCTCATAGCCAGCATGCAGAAACTTCAGTTAAAGTAGTAAACTTCCATAAGCTAAGGGAAATTACCCAGGGTCCTGATGAAAACCTGGCTGCTTTTCTACACCGGCTCACAGAAGCCCTCTCCCAATATACCTGCCTAGACCCTGATTCGGAGGCTGGTAAAACTGTTTTAGCCACACACTTTATATCCCAATCGGCTCCAGATATAAGGCGTTAACTTCAAAAAATTGAAGACGGTCCTCAGGCCCCTATCCATGACCTGGTAAACACAGCCTTTAAAATTTCTAATACTTGTGATGAACTAGAGAGGGCAGAAAAGGAATCCCGGGACTGCTGAAGGGTGAATTTACAAACCCAAGCCCTGATTGCGGCTCTGCGGCTCACTTCAATGGAGATGAAGCCGGCTACGACCAATCCACCACCAGGAACGTGCTTCAAATGTGGCCTCATTGGACACCGGTCCTGCCAGTGCCCCAATCCTCAACCGCCCAAGGGACCCCGCCCTCTCTGTGGTACAAAGGGACATTGGAAAAGTGACTGCCCCTTGGCGCCTGGCTGTGGAGGGGCCGTCCTTCCAACCCCTAACCCACGGCTAGCAGTCCTGGGCCTGGCCACTGACGACTGATGATGCCCGGCCTCAGCGACCCCAATCACCCTCATTGAGCCCAAGGTAACAATCAAGGTAGTGGGTAAGTCCACCTCCTTTTTAGTGGACACAGGGACTACCTTTTCTGTCCTCCTCTCTTACTCAGGTCAACTCCTTCCTTCCCAGGTCATGGTTATGGGCATAGACGGCCGTCCTTCATGCCACTTAACTACTGGACCACTTACATGTTTAATAGAAGGGTACCCCATTACACATTCTTTCTTAATAATGCCTTCTTGCCCCAGCCCACTAATGGGGTGAGATCTTCTTGCCAGATCAGGAGCTTCACTACATTGGATAAAAAACCCTCAAACAAATTTACTATTACCTTTATGTGTGGCCTCCACCTCTGCTCAGGGTTCCACCCTTTCCACTCCTCCCCTACCACCTCACATAGTAAACCCAGATTTCTGGTGTAATGGAACTCTTACCAAGTGCCTTAACTCCACTGCCCCAGGACCATGCTTCCTGGTAACTACTGTTCCTCAATTGACTCTCTATGGGGAGTCCGAACTAACTTGGCTACTGCCCTCTCCTCGCTCAAAAAGGGCTGCCTTTCTTCCTATCCTATTAGGCATCAACCTAACCACTTCAGTTGCAGCCTCAGCCACAGCGGGAAGGGTATTGGGACACAATATTTTAACCTCTCAAAACTTTAAAACTCGACTACAGGTAGTCCTGGAATCAACATCAGAATCCCTCTCCTCTCTACAATGTACACTCACCTCACTAGCCCAGGTAACTCTTCAAAATTGACAGGCCTTAGACCTGCTGACAGTCAAAAAAAGGAGGAACGTGTATATTCCTCCAAAAGGAATGCTGCTATTACGTCAACGACTCAGCTCTGGTGGAACAAAATATTCAAACCCTAAACAAACTAAGAGATGATCTCTACCACAGAAAACAAGGAACCAACTCTGCCTTAAGCTGGTTTTCTTCTCCTCTGGTGACATGGCTCCTCCCGCTACTAGGACCAGTTATCCTAATCTGTCTCTTTTTTCTCCTAGCTCCCTGCCTCCTCAACTTCCTTCAGGGACACATGAAGGAACTATCTCAGGTAGCAGTCAACCAAATACTCCTGCATCATTATCATCACCTGCCCTCCTCACCAGATTCCTACAGCCAGCCTCCCCACTCCCCTAGCCATGATGGTTCCGGCCTATAACCCCACACCGCCTCATTACAGCAGGAAGTAGCCAGAAAGATCTCAGCGCCCTATTATCACAAAAAGGCTGGAATATTAGGTTGGGGGAATGGGGGAGGGCACTGCAACTGGAGCTGCGGAGGCTGTGTCGCCCCTCCCAGCTTGACTTCCGAAACTAATGAACTGCCCCTTCCAGACGTCACCTGACCTCCATCCTTAAAAGCTGCCTGTGCCAAAGCCCACGTGCACACTTACCTCCCTCCATCTTGGGTTTGGTGAGTTCTGCCCAGGAGTGCAGAAATAACCTCCCCCCACTTAAAATTTCCTGGTGTACCTTTCTTCTTTCTCACCCTTTCGCCTCCTAAACCTTTCAAAGACTACTTGCTAAATCTCTGAAATTGAGATAATGCCTCAATCCCTCAGGAATTCCAGAAATGTTTGTTCCCCTAGCCCCTGGCAGAAGCAAAGGAAAATGGTCCCAGGAGGAAGATAACTCTTCTTGCATCTCAGGACCAGGACTAGGGTGAGGTGAGTGAGGTCCTTGCCTCTGGTGCAAAATTTAAGAGGTGCCAAAAAACTTAGTACTCAGATAAATATTTTAAAGCAATATTTAAAAAAAAGAAAAATCAATGCTCCAAATCCATAATACTAAAATTTCAAGTTTGAATTAAATTTTTAATAAAGACAAGATTAGGATGAAACAAGGGAGATGAGTCATACAAGTGCAATGTCAAATGGTGTTTTTATTTAAAATGTTGATATTTTGTCTAAGTACCTATTATGTGTTTAATCTCTTTCTGTTAAAAAGAAATGGGTGGCTTTTGTTTCTGTAACTGGACGTCAAAAGCTACTCCAGAATTACTGGACCCAGAAACATGGGTG
The DNA here is from genome assembly GCF_023851605.1 of Tamandua tetradactyla. Classification (NCBI taxonomy): domain Eukaryota; kingdom Metazoa; phylum Chordata; class Mammalia; order Pilosa; family Myrmecophagidae; genus Tamandua; species Tamandua tetradactyla. Next base: position 153,060,315 of record NC_135331.1, read on the forward strand.
TGGTTGGAGAGGGCAAGCACAGAGACTGATAGGAAGGGAGGTGCTCTTTCTTCTGTGAAGAAGCATAAAGAGGCATTAAGTGTGGTGATATTCGACTATGCTAATGAAAAGAGGCAAGAAGGGACAAAGAGGAAAAAAAAGCTTCATTCAACCAGTATAGATCAACTGTTCTGTGTCAGTCACTTTTTAGATGGCAGGGATACCTGGGTGAACCACAACAGGTTAAAATCTCAGACTTAGAGCAGAAAAGGAAAGCAACAGCTTCTGTGCTGCTAATGAGAGGTTATGATGGAAATTATTCAAATGTAAGTCAGCTGCTTTAATAGCTAAAATTGAGTTGATAGAGTAAGCCATGTTCAGAAAAGAATAAAAAACCAGAAGAAAGGGTCATAAATCGTCTACTTTATAATTCAGAATAGCTCACTACTATTTCAAAGATGAATCTGTAATGTAGTATGGCAAAAGACCTATGTGGTGTTAATCTGTAAATGCACATTGATCTCTTACCATTTGAATAATTCACAGCAGATGATAGAAATGGAGTTGTTTTGCCTCCCAGAAATCAAATGATCATAACCTGGGGTTCCTGAGAGAAATCAATTAAGTCAAACTGCTTGGTTAAGTCTCTGCTCTACCACTTCCTTATCTGTTATAATTTTGTACCCAGCCCTTCATGACCCTGTGAGAGTTAAATGAGCTAATACATGTGAAATTCTTAGCACAGTGCTGGCACATGAATAAAATCTCAATAAATATTGGCTGCATTCATAACTACTGATTTCAGCAACATGGATTTCAGCAAGAGGTGCCTGACATTGTCAAACAGTATACTGGTAAACCAGCTCTTTAAAAAACAGGCTCTTCTTTGTAGTATTTACTTATTTCTGCAGTTTAAATATTTCCAACATAGTTGATTTCACATTGCCAATGGTTGAACAATCAGCTAACAGAATCATTGTATACTTAACAATTGGTTCTGCAAGCCCACTCCAGCACACCACAGCCACCCACCACAGTCACAACACACGGAAACTTTCATGGAGAAATGTGACTTTAGAGTGAAGCAGACAACAAGCAGAAGGCAGAATGCTTCAGCAAGGGCCTTGGTACACAATGATTAAAGAACATTGGCAATTTAAATACAGCAAGAATGTAAACTCTTGGGGTAAATGGAAGTATGTTTGTGTTTCTCATTGAGCCTTATAAAGCAGTGCTATGTGCATAGTACATATTTTTATTTTCTTCCTTTATTTTAAAAATAAAATATGTCCATAAGCTTGTCAGTGTTTTACAATGTGATGCAAGTGAATTAAAAAAAAAGAAAAAAAGAAAATCTCTCTGAGGACTGAGTGATTATTATATGGCTTGAATTGCCAGAATAACTATGTTGAAAACAACACAGTTATGGTTCTTGAAAAAAATAATTGAGGCTAACAAAATTCAAAGTGCCATAAAATTTTAGTAGGTTGCTGATGAGCAAGACAATAAAACACTGTAATAATCCTTCAATGTTCCTTTCATTTAGTAACATGAGTTATGATATATTCTATAGCAATAATTCCTTTGTATTTGCACTTACCTAGAACCACATTTTTATAAGCAAGTTAGGAAATGAGCTGTTATATAGTAAAGCAGTAAAACCAAGTTCTGATTCCACTTTAAAATAGATGGAGGGAGGGTGACGGCAACAGGCAGATTTCTCACCTGTCATGCGAGAGACCCAGGTTGGCTTCCCAGTGCCTGCCCATGCAAAAAAAAATGTATATGTGAACATATACATTGATGAACTGTGAAGGTTTCTAAGATGATTATGAAAGATTTCCTTCATAAACAAATGCTTATCTGTTTTAACTTATCCCTGGTCTTTACGTGCCAATCACACACAGTTTAAATTTTAAAAGCTGTTGGCATTATTTTAGACCACTGTACCTTGGTTCAAGAATACTGTTAGAAATTTAAGAAAAATCTAAGTTTTCCTTGTGTATCCAATAAGTTAAACAATCCTAAATGACCTTTTGCCATTCAGGAAACAAATATTTCAGCTGGTTAGAGAAACTTTAGGAAGAACTTATCGAAAGTGAACCATTCCAGAGGAGAAGGGGGGGGGGGAAGGGAGAAGATTGTGAAGGACAGCGGTCCCTGCATTTTTTCCCACTAACTTGTTAACTGATTCACACAACTTTTTTTTTTTTTTATGTAATTGTATTAGTTAGGGTTCTCTAGAGAAACAGAATCAACAGGGAACACTTGCAAATATAAAATTTATGAAAGTGTCTCACGTGACCGCAGGAATGCAGAGTCCAAAATCCACAGGGCAGGCTGCGAAGCCGATGACTCCAATGGATGGCCTGTATGAACTCCACAAGAGAGGCTCACCAGCCAAAGCAGGAATGCAACCTGTCTCCTCTGAGTCCTCCTTAAAAGGCTTCCCATGATTGGATTTAGCATCACTAATTGCAGAAGACACTCCCCTTTGGCTGATTACAAATGGAATCAGCTGTGGATGTAGCTGACGTGCTCATGACCTAATCCTATGAAATGTCCTCATTGCAACAGACAGGCCAGCGCTTGCCCAATCAGACGAACAGGCATCACAACTTGGCCAAGTTGACACCTGTCCCTAACCATGACAGTAATAAAGCAAAATAATTGTATTTTGCTTTATGAACCGATCTGAAAACACATTTGCTTAAAAGAGGAACTAAGTCTTTGCATTTGCTAATGTACTTGATTTGTTCCATCTCAGCTCTGTCATATTACTTTATGTTCTATGTATTGTGTTTTCTCCCACGTGGTCTATTGTCTTTATATTTAAAATATTGAATTATTTTGATATTTAAAAAGGCTTGTATTTCAGTTCTGATGGTATTTTTATATTGAGTTCCCCTTTTGCTTGCTTGGACTTTTACATTTTTGTTTTACAGTGTTAAAGAATATTCTTTGTCTTCTGTCTATAATCAATAAGGCAACAAACGAGATTTTTTTCTGTCTTATGTTCATCTCCTACCATCTTTTTTGTTCTGCTCTTTTTTTAACTTTACCAGAGAATGTAACATTTGTATAAAATCTCTTCACCTTTTCCCCACTTTTGTCTTAGTTGAGAATATACAATATTCTATTCTTCTACTAGATATTTGCTGATGTTATCTCTTGGTTGGGTGAAGCTTGTCTTCTAGAAGATTTTTAGGAAGACCTCATGAGTCCCGTGATCCCTGAGTTCCTTAAGTTTAATTGATTTTTTTATCTATCCCTTTTATATCTGAGGGACAGCTTGGATGGTGTATTAGTTTGTTAAAAGCTGCTGGAATGCAATATACCAGAAATGAAATGGCTTTTAAAAAGGAAATTAGTAAGGCACAAGTTTACAGTAGTAGGGCCTTAAAAATGTCCAAACTAAGCATCCAGAGAAAGATAGCTTGACCCAATAAAGGCCAATGTCTGTGATGTGGGAAGGTATATACTGGTGTCTGCTGGTCCTTGTTCCCAGTTCCCTTGCTTCCAACTTCTAATGCCAGTGGTTTCCTCTCTAAGCTTCTGTGGGTCTTCACTTAGGTCCTCCAGGACACAACTCCGGGTTCTGGCTTGCTTGGTATCTCATGGGAAGGCACGTGGTGTCATCTGCTGGGCTCTACATCTCCATATATCCATGTCTAGGCGTCTACTCTCTGTGAGCACTCCAAGCATCTTCAAATGTCTGAGTCTCTGTCGGCTCTGAAGAAACTCAAAATACTTCTCCTTTTAAAGGACTCCAGTTAACTCATCAAGACCAACCTTGAATAGGTGGAGTCATATGTCCATCTAATCAAAAGTCACACCCACAATTGTGTGCGCCACATCTCCATGAAAGTAATTTAATCAAAAGATCACACCCACAATTGGGCATGTCACATCTCCATGAAACAATCCAAAGTTTCCACCCTATAATATTGAATAAGGATTAAAGAACAAGGCTAGTCTGGTGTACACAACACTTTCAAACCAGAACAACTGGATTCAAAATTCTTACTTCATAAGAATTTGTACCATTGTTCTCTTGCTTTGAATGAGATATGGTTGTCAAGAAATAAATGCCCAAATGATTTTCTTTCCTTTATAAGTAATAAAGCATTTTTCCTGGAGAGTCAGAGGATTATTTCTTTATTATTATCATCATCTGATGTTTGTTTTTCCAAGTAAGTCTTAGAGTTGGCCATCCTGCTCAGTTTTCCCAAGTACATGGGAAAGAATGTAAATTCATGTTCATCTTTTATTTTGAGGAGATTTTCTTGAATTATAGCTTTAAGTGTTAGTTTTGTTCTGGTTTTCTTTATCTTCTCAATCACTTTGTCTGCTCTGTATTTTATGCTTTTCTTCATTTCAACTGAATTTTCTTGTTGTTGTTGTTTTGATATCTATCCTCTGTGACTCTTATTGTATTCTCAGCTTGCCTACTCTTTGTAATTTAGTTTTCTTATTGGAGATTTTTATCTTTTTAATTTCTTTCCTGAGTTCAAATCCCATTTCACATCTACTTAGCATTGATCCACTTTTATTCTGAGAATTTGAATTTCTATTTTCTGCTGCTCTTTGATCTGCAATTATCTTTAATTCTTACTAGAATATTGTCTTATAATATTCCTCTATTTTTCAGACTAAAAATTTATCTGTTCAAAATGTTTGTTTCTTATTTCCTATTTCTTCTTAAAGTAATCATATATAAATATTGGTTCTTTCTTTGGTTCACGTTTATATGTACAGGATTTTCCTAGACCAACAAATATACAGGTGATACAATGGGGATGAGTGGATGAAGGTTTGTATATTTTACCCAGTATCTTAGGATAAGATTATATTTTTATCTTTGGTAAAGTGAAGCAGTTTTTTATTTACTGATTTACTGAGATATTTTAACTCAATATTTTACACTTTTTTTTTTAACTTTAATCAGCAAGCCACCAGCTCTCTCAGGGTTACCTTTCCCTCCAGGACTCCTTCCTCTCCTCTTATCAAGGCTGCCCTCTTTTGTGCAAGAATTTTTAAAGCCTCTTTCTTTCAGCTTCCTAATAGCCAGTGCACTAATATCCCAGGTGTCAGACCCATTCCCAGTGTTCCCTTTGTCTGTTGGTGTCCTTTTATTCTGAAAATGAATGCCATTGATATTATCTGTATTCAGCAACATCTGGATCCCCTGTCTCAGTATCCTCCTTTCTGTACAATCCCTGCTTGATTCTTTGCTATAGTGTAAGTTGTGAACTCTACTCTGCTGGTCTTGCATGCTTATTTTCATACTTATATGTAAATTTAATCTTGTAGTATCCTCTGACTTTTAATTACGCTGCAGGCACAGTCTGTGGGTGACTTCAATTTCTTTCCCACTGGACTACATATTTTTTTGGTGTATGTATGGAGAGATTCCAATATGTATTGATTTCATGGTATTGTAACTGTTGAAATTAGAATTTATATACTTAAATGCTATAAGAAAACTTTATTAATAAGAATGAAAACCTGTTGTAAATGTGTCTCACCTTTCTAGCCAAGAACCCTTACCTTGAAAGATGGTAGGTGAATACTGCAACAGTTTTCGATGGTGAATATGTTTAAAAGAGCTTTCTTAAACTGTTCATTTTACTTCCATCCTAAGGGCCTGCTTGAAAGTCCCGATATTTCCTTAAAAACTACCTCTTTGAGAAAACTCTGTAAAGGCAAATGAAATTGTATCTGTAGCCTTAGGATTTAATGAATTTGATAAGTAATGTCCTATGTTTTGAATATAGTCTACTGTTGTAAGTATATATTTTTTTACTTATTAAACTCTTTCTTACCATTTTAGAGGTGACAAATATATCTCCTGACATGAGATTTTTTTCTATAGACTACTAATTTGTTGTCGCTATTGTTAGGGTACATGGAGATTCACAATTCCAATGAAAATTAGAGTAGAAAATACCAATTAATGCATTGGAATAGGCAATATAATAATTGTGACTTGTGATCAGGAAACATTAACCTATCTTTGCAAAATGAAAAATCTACTCTTTTTCCGGATCATAATATTTTATTATTTTTAAGAAGTCACATATTGTGAAATGTCTCTCAGTTTTACAAATGTAAAATAAGTAATGAATAACTCAGTGGAGCTTCTATTAAATGGGCTACTTTTTATCCACATACTCAGACTTTCATGCGTGACTTACACTTATAATTCAACTCAAGACAAGCAGGAATTGAAGAAAAATAAATTTAAAAAGCAAACAGGATATTACATTGTAGTACTTAATGAGTTTAAGCACAGCAAGGAATATTTCTTTGCACATACAATTAGTAGGCAATCACATTAATACATAGCACTGTCTAGTAGTATATTAATATCCATAAAATAAAACCACTCGAGAACAATATGTATTTTTTCCTCAGAATTATGGACTATGTCTAGAGTGTTAGTTTCTAAGGGATAAACTAGCATCCTCTCTTCTCATGACTATAGCCAAATCATGAAAGTACAAAATCTCATGAGGACAATGTTGTCAAATAAGAGATACATTCATACCATACCTTATTATAAGAAATACTAAGAAATGGCACCAGTGGTGTTTATCAGGTGTATTTCACTTTAAATACATACTTACTTAGGGATCCAAACTTAATATGTACCTTCTGTGTACCTACCACCATTAGAGTCTCTAGGGAGACAAAAAGAAACACAGAGTCTCTTTCCTTATGAGAAGTACAACTCTCTAAGGAATAAAATACATACATCTCTAACAGTTATAGGTAAAAAAAAAAAAGTGATTGTATAAAATCATGCACCACATGTAACATATTGTAGAATTAAATATGTTATAGATGAAAAGGATTAAGTTCAGGAGCTATTAGGAATAATACACAATTCAAAGGAGGAGATACTGAGGGGGATTAAAATAGTGAGTAACCAAGTTGGTTACCCTGGCAGCAGCCTAGAGGGAGGTTTTAGAGTAGCTAGATTGTGAGATGATGGGTCAATGGATGACCACATGGAAAGGACTTAAGAGTCACTGGGATAAGTGGGCTGAGTAGATAGAGCTGGTAAATTGGAGCAGTTTATTAATAAATGGAGACTTTTTGCTCTGATTTAATAAGATATTTTGATACTACATTAAAAAAAATTCCTTCTTTTTGGGCCGCGGTGGCTCAGCGGGCAAGGTGCTTGCCTGCTATGCCGGAGGACCTCGGTTCGATTCCCGGCCCCAGCCCATGTAACAAAAACGGAGAAACAAAATACAATAAAACAAGAAAATGTTTAAAAGATGTTTCCCTTTCTTCCTCCTTTCCTTCCTTCTATCCTTCCTTCCTTCTCTCTGTCTTTCCTTTAAAAAAAAAAAAAAAAAAAAAATTCCTTCTTTACCTTAAACACCAACTATTTCAGGATTACTTTCCCCTTCCAATGTTTTGAGGTGGTTACATTTGCTGTCAAATTTAAGAAACACTAATGTAAATCATAATAGAGAGCACTTGAGTATAAGCACAATTAAGTTTTTGATGATTTCAATGCTGTAAGTAGCCTCTATTAGTCAGAAGTTTGCTCTAAAATAATTTACAACTGGCTTTCCAAAAGATGAACAACTATAACCATATGTTTTTTTGGAATTTTGAAAGTAGGAAGCAACACCTAAATTTACCATTTCAAGTATAAATATAGATGGACAAAATATTTCATTAAAATAAGAAAGAAACAGAATTAACAGAATTCTAAGTGCAGACTTACAATGAAAAGCAACCGCTCCTGTCACAAACAGTACAAGAGGTGCCAATGTACTGTTTTAAAATCAAATGTATTGAGATATACCCTCCAGTAAAAACATTGATGTTAAGTGTTCAGGTCAATGAATTGTGACAAATGTAAAACACTATCACAATGAAGATTTAGTTTATCACAAAAAGAGATTTCCTGGCACCTTTTTCTAGTCAGTCCCCCAAACCCTGAACCTAGTCAACTGCTATTCTGATTTCTAGCACTGCAGATTAGTTTTGTTCTGTCTAGAATTTCATATAAAATGGAGCCAAGATAGTAGAAGTCTCCTGGACCTACTTCTTTTGCTCAGCATATATATTTTAAAAAATATATTTATCCATGCACTGTGCATCAGTAGTTTGTTCTTTTTGTTGCTGCATGTTATTCCCCTATATGAATATACCAGCATTCATTTATCCCTTCACCTGCTGATGGAAATTTATGTTGTTTCCAGTTGGGTCTAATTATCAATAAACCTGAAATAAACATCCTTGTACAACACTTTTTTGAACATATGTTTTCATTTATCTTGGGTAGATACTTAAGAAAGGAATTGATAGATAGTATATAATTATATGTTTAACTTTAAAAGTTCTAAATCAAAAGTATTTTGGTGAGATAATTACATGCAACCTTGAATAGGGAGTGAGAGCTTGTTGGTTTCTACAGGTTAGTGTGATGCCCCGATATGCCCCAAGGTAATTTGGGAAGAGAATAAAAAAGTATTTGCAAAGCCTCCTTGAGGGACTGGAGATAAAGGTGAAAATATTATACTTCTCCACCTGATATTCTCTCAAGTATTGAGGACTAACAATTTAATAGGCTGAGCCCTCAATCATGAGACTTGAGACTTGTCTTTATGAAACTTATTCCTGCAGAGGAGATGCTAACTCTACTTATAATTATGCCTAAGAGTCACATCCAGAGAATCTCTTTTGTTGCTCAGATGTGGCCTCTCTCTTTAAGCCAACTTGGCAGGTAAATTCACTGTCTTCCCCACTATATGGCACATGATTCTTGGGTGTAAACCTCCCTGGCAATGTGGGGCATGACTCTTGGGGATGAGCATTGTGGAATTGAGAAAGCCTTCTTGACCAAAAACGGGAAGAGAAATGAAACAAAGTTTCCATGGTGGAGAGATTTCAAATAGAGTTGAAAGGTCATTCTGGAGGCTATTTTTATGCATTACAGAGATACCCCTTTCTAGTTTTTAGTGAATTAGAATAGCTAGAGGGAAAAACCTGAAACCTTGATTTTTAAAGATAATTTATAACTATATAGCATTTACAGTGTGAATGTGTGATTGTGAAAACTTTGTGGCTGACACTTCCTTTATCCAGTGTATAGACAGATGAGTAAAATAATGACATAAATAAAGAAATAATAGGGAGAATGAGGGGGGATGGGAGTTTTGGGTGTTCTTTTTCATTTTCATTTTTATTCTTGTATGTATTTTTAGGGGAGTAATAAAAATGTTCAAAAATTGATTGAATGCACAGCTACATGATGGTACACTTTGGATGATTATATGGTATATGAATATATCTCAATAATATTGCTTTTAAAAAAGTGTATGAGAACCCTCCTTGCTCCCAATACTTAAAAACATTTGGAATTGTCAGATATTATTATCATTATCCTTTTTTGGCATGGGCAGGCTCTGGGAATCGAACCCGGGTCTTCGGCATGGCAGGCTAGAATTCTGCCACTGAACCGTTGTTGCACCACCCTGCCAGACATCATTTTTAACAATTCTAATGAGTATGTACTGGCATCCCATTTTAATTTGCATTTCCTTGCTAACTAGTGAATTTGAGCATTTTTTTTCATGTCCTTGAGGACAATTTGTATATCATCTCTTACCCATTTAAATCTGATTGTTGGTCTTCTTGTTATTGAATGATTAGGATTCTTTTATTTCCCAGATAGATATTCTTAGTCAATATGTGTTTTTTTGGGGGGTGCATGGTCCAGGAATTGAACCTGGGTTTCCCACATGGAAGGTGAACATTCTACCACTGAAACACCCATGCACCCTCTTTGTCAATATTTTATCTCTGTCTGTCTGGCTTGACTTTTCCTTTTCTAGATGGTATAGTTGGAAGAAAAAAAGTTTTATATCTTAATAAAATTCAAATGATCATTCTTCCTTTTATTTTAGTGCTTGTTTATATATTATCTAAGAAATATTTTCCTATCTAAAGTTTTTTGAAGATTTTTTCTTACATTTTTTCTAGAACTTTTACAGCTTAAGTTTTTATGTTCAGTCTTTGAGCCATTTCAAGTTAAATTTTTTGTATGATATCATATAAAAGGTCAATGTCCGTTTTTCTCCCATATTTGGACCGTTTTTTGAAAAGCAAATACTTTCCCCTTTGAATTACCTTGACACCTTTGTTTAAAATTCACTATAGAAAATGGTTCTATTTCTGTACATTCTATTGTTTTCCAATGATATATATGTTATATTCATGTCCACACCACACTGCCTTGATTAGTATAACTTTAAAACAAACCTTGAGATCATTAGATGTAAGTCTTCCAAGTATATTCTTTTTCAAATTAGCTTTGATTGTTTATTAGAATCAGTTTATACATTTCTATTCTTTACAAAGCCTAGTGGAATGTTCTAAAATGATTATGTGATGAGCATATAACTATGTAATGATAAAAAAATGGATATGATGATGAACTATGTGATGATACTATGAGCTATCAATTATATACTTTGGATGGATTATGTGCTATATGACTATATCTCAATAAAATTGCTTTTACAAAAAAACCTGTTGGATTCTAATTGAAAATATAAAATAATTTTGGAAAACTTGATGTCTTAATATTGAATCATATGATCCATGAGCATGAAAAGTTTCTCCATTGATTTAGGTATTTTTCAATTTCACTCAACCACGTTTTATAGTTCTCAGAGTACAGGTCTTACACATATTTGGTTAAATATAACCCTAAGTATTTTATAATTTGATAATATTTTTGTCAATATCGTTCTTCTAGAGTTAAAATTTGATATAAAATATTTACATTGTTTTTATCAAGAACAACAAAAAGTCTAAGATTTTACCCTAGTTGCAAGCTAGCAAGTTAGTCTCTGGCAGTTTCATAGATATTGGCAGATAATATGAGACTCCTAAGTCAGAGACAAAAGACTGTTTATTGCTTATAGCAACAGGAATGCCAGAGTTATATTTTTGCACTGGCCTTCTCTGATGTTTAGGCTCATGTGTCAACTCGGACAATAATAATGCCCAGTTGTCTGGTCAGGCAAGCACTGGCCTAACCCTTCCTGCAAGGATATTTCATGGTTGGTTAATAAACCAGAAGGCTGTCTTGTTAAATGATCAGTCTGTTGATTGTATCTGTGACTGATTATATTTATGATCAACTAAAGGTGTGTCTTCCACAATGAGAGAATCCAATCAGTTGAAGATTTTTAAGGGAGAAGACAGAATTTTCACTTTTCTTCAGCCAGCCATGCTCTCCTGTAGAGTTCATTGAACAATTTCATTGCAGTTGCTAGTCTCATGGCCTACCCTATGGATTCTGGACTCTTGCATCCCCACAGTTGCATGAGACATTTTTATAAATATAATATTTACAGATACCTCCTGTTGCTCTGTTTCTCTAGAGAACCCTGACTAATACAGCTCCCAAGCCCTAACTCTTACCTGAAGAGAGGCGATTTTTGAAGACATGGCTAAGGAAGAACTCATTAAGAAGTAACATTAGAATAAAGGCTAGAAGGTGGTGAATTACTCAAGCAGGAATCTGAGGTAATAACATTCCATTCAGAAAGAACAGTAAACAAGAAAAGATATTGCATTTAAAGCAAAGCTAAGGGTGAAGCAATGGCGCAGTGGCAGAATTCTCACCTGCCATGCTGGAACCTGGGTTCAATTCCTGGAGCTTGCCCATGAAAAATAAAAAAGAAAAGCAAGACAAACACTAAAGAAAAATCATAATAATAGAGGGAATAAAGTCATAGGGTCTTAAATAAAATTGCACCTTAAAAAGACTTTGACATTTATCCTGGGAGAGATGGGAAGGTTTTGAGCAGAAAAATAATTAGGTTTGACAAAAGAGAAATAGGATAGTTTTTGCTGCAATGTTGAAGTTAGACAGGTGTTTTAGTTTCTTAGGTTGCTTCAAAGTAAATACCATGAAATGGTTTGGCTTAAACAGTTTGGCTTTATTCACTCATGGTTCGAGTCCTGAAAAATGTTCAAATCAAGGCATCATAAAGGTTATGTTTTCTTCCTGAAGCCATCTGCTGCTGATCCTTGGCTTCTCTGCCACATGGCAAGATGCATGGCAGAATCTGCTGGTCTCTCTCTTCTCTTCCAGGTTTTGTTGTTTTCAGCATCTTGCTTCCATGGCTTTATTTCTCTATTGTCTCCATTTATAAAGATTCCAGCCAATTGGATTAAGACACATCTTGTATGGAGTGGATCACACCTTAACTGAAATAGCTTTGTCAAAAGGCCCTATGTTACAATGAGTACACTCAGATAAATGGGTTAGATTCAAGATTATGATTTTATGGGGTACATATAGCTTCAAACCACCACATTCCACCCTATGGACCCCTAAAGACATGTTTTTCTCTACATGCAAAATGCATTCGTTCCATCATTATATCCCCAAAATTTTAAGTCATTTCAGAAAACATGCTAAGTACAAAGTCTCACTACAATTGAGTATAGGTGTGGTCTGTCCTGGGACATAATTCCACTCCATTTGTGGACCTGTGTGTTTTGGTTTGCTACAGCTGTAAATGCAATATGCCAAAAATGGGCTGGTTTTTAACAATGGGGATTTTTAAACTTACAAATGTACAATTCTAATGTCGTGAAAGTGTCCAACTTAAGGCATCAGCAGGATGATGCCTTCTCTGAAGATCAGCAAGGTTTGGCTCCTCTGACAGATAGCAAGGCTATCTGTACTTCTCTCCCAAGTCTTTGCTACCAGCTTCTAGCTTTAGTGCTTTTCTCTCTCAACTTCTGCATGTTCCTTGTCTCTCAGCTTCTCTGGAGCCATTTTTTCTGTGGGCTTCTCTATGTGTTTTTTCCTCTTATAAAGAACTCCAATTAGAGTATTAAGACCCAACTGGGTCACATCTCAATTGAAATAATCTAATCAAAAGATCCCACCCACAATAGGTCTACACCATGGGACTGGATTAAAAGAACATGGTCTTTTCTGGGGGTACATAAGAGTTTCAACCTACCACACCGTGAAATGTAGAGAAGTTATTTGCCTCCAATATATAAAAAAGGGACAGTCATAGAATAGACATTTCCATTCCCATAGGGAAAAATTGGAAGAAAAACAGGGATCGTGGGTCCCAAAAAATTCTGAATCACAGCAGGGTGAACTCCATCAGAATTCAAAGTCTGGGAGTCATCTGTGGAAAATGCTTTTTCTTTCAGGCCTGAGGTAGCAGCAGCCCTCCCTCTTTCAAGTGCTTGCACTGTGGCCATGCTCTCTTTGAACACTAAAGTGAAAGCTCCACCCTCCTCATGGGAATAATCCAATCAAAAGATTCCAACCTACATTATTGAATAGAGATTAAAAGAAACAGTTGCTCCCACAAGATTGCATCAGGACTAAAACATGGCTTTTCTAGGATGCACAATCCTTTCAAGCCAGCACAGCTCCTCTTCCACATAGTAAGGCACATGGCAGCTTGCACTGGTCTCTCCCTTCTCTTCCAGATTTCATTGCTTCCTACTTCTTGCTTCCATGGCTTTATCTCTTTGTCTTGCTTCCATTTAGAAAGGCTCCAGTAATAGGATTAAAACCCATCCTGAAGGAGGTGGATCACATCTTACCTGAAGTAGCCTCATCAAGAGCTCCTACTTACAAGGGGTTTTCACCACAGAAATGGATTAGATTTAAGAACTTGTTTTTCTCAGATCCATACAGCTTCAAGCTACCACAACAGGATAAGGGGCAAGGAATTGATGGGTGGAAAACAATATCAGAAACAGAGATGCCAATTTGCAGGGTCTTACAATAATCTAAGAGAGAAAGAATGGTGACATGGTCTGGAAAAGTCTAACTGAAATGTTAAGAAATGGTTGGAATGTGGTTGTATTTTGAAAAAAGAAACAACAGATCTACTGATTGAATGTGGATGTGAGAGAAACACAGGAGTCAAGGATAACTCCTAACATTTTACCTAGGCCACTAGAGTAATGGCATTCTCCTTTACTGAGTTGGGGAAGTCAAAGAGAGAAATGAATTGTTATTGAAGAGGAGGTCATAAATCATTGTTAGCATGTTAAATGTGAAGTACCCATTTAACATTCAAGTGGAGATGCAATATAAGCTGTTTGACATAAGAGTCTAGAGGTCTGAACAGTCTTTGGGGTGGGAGATAAACTTTTGGGAGTCGCTAGAATTTTGATGTCACTTAATGTTATATGTTTGGATGAGATTTCCAAGGGAATGACTGCAAATATTAAAGAGAAGAATGCCAAGGATGAACCCAGTAGTAAGGACTCGTAATTTAGAGAATGGGAAAAAAAGATAGCAAAAGAGATTCAGTTGGAGTAGTTTGAGAAGTAAAAGAAAAACTATAGGGATGCCTTTGGAGTCTTATAAGCCAAGTGAAAAGTGTTTCAAAAATGACAGAGAGAAAGGGAGAGGCAGGAGTGAGAGAAGCCAACTTTTCTAATGTTGCAATCAGTAAAATAAAATGAGGATTTGACCAGAAGCTAACCATTGGATTTAGCAATGCAATGCCACAGGTAATCACTGATGGTTTGGATGGTGGTGCCTGATGGGAATGAATTAAAAGGAAAATGTGAAGAGAGATATTGAGGACAGTAAGTATAATAAATTCTTTCAGGGAGTTTTGCTTTAACAGGAGGAAGATAAATGAAGTGTAGTTTGATTGAGTGGCAGGGTCAAGAGAGGGTTTTATTTTTTTAAGATGGGAAAAATACCAATATATTTGTTTGCTGGTGGGAGTGATCTAGGAGAAACAAGGTAGGAGAGAGAAAGAAGAGAGACAAAAGAGGGGAGATTCAGCACAGATAAGGAAGGATGGAACTTAAGAAGGAGTACAAACTGTTCATCAAAATAGGTGGGAAGTTGAAAATACGGGCATCAAGGACGGTTGGTAGGAGAGTGTGGCGATAGGAAATTATAAAAGGTCTCTTTTGATTATTTCTATTTCTCAAGAAATAAGACAGAACTGACATCATGGCCACACAACCCTTGCAATAACACAGGGCTCAGCATTCAAAAAGGTTCCAGAATTCTCTGCTGTTGCCATGATGTTGGAGTGAACCCATTGTTAGCATCAAAAAAGGAGGAATAGTGATGAGCAGCAGAAGTCCAAAATGAGAGATGATGATAGATTAGTGATGTGAGTTTCAGAGATTTAGAGAAAAGAAAGGGAGAAACGTCTGGAAACCATGATAAATGGTAGGAGACAAAGATAAATTTGAAGACTTTGGCTAAGGCTACTGTTTTGGAGAATCAAAGAAAGATACAGTAATGATCTTGTTGTGTATTGTTTTGTTTTTGTTTGTTTGTTTTAGATTGGGGAAGTGTTGCTTCCTGTTGAAACAGAGCTCGAAGGATATTAAGGAATGATGAGAAAGAGAGAAAGAAAGGAAGAAAAGAAAGACAGACACAGATGGGTTCAGGGGATCTGAAGCTTAACTTTACATCAGACATCAGACAACTTTATTCTTATCCAGATCCTACTTAAATACTGCAGGGTGACAAAAGGCATGCATGCATTTCTTGAAAGAACAGAGAGCTTATTTTTCAGTGCTCTCTTCCTTCATACTTAACATAGCCATTTGGGGTAAACATTCTCTTCCTCCCAGACTGCTCTACATAACAATCTCCACAGTTTACTGCCGCCATCCTCAGGCCAGCTGCTCCCAACAAAACCTGCAGGTCTTGTTTTAACCCTTGGATCCTACAGGGAAACTACAGAAAAATCCAGCAATCAGATCCATTAGAAAATGGATATATTCAAAAGTTGACCTGGAAAGGTGTCTAGGCTGAAGATAGAGATTAGAGAATAAAAGGTTTTCAGGCATTTGTAGAGATAAAAAGTTCAAAGTAATTAGAAAGAGGGTTATTGAAGTGAAATTGGTGTAAAAGTATTGTAGGGTGAATATTGATGAACATGGAAACTAAGGTGTGAGGCTACCAGCACCAGGCAGGAAGGAGAAGCGTGGCTGGGAGGAAATCTTTCAATCAGCTGCACACACCAAAAGGAGTTAAGCTGTAGAGTACTGCTTGTCTTATTTTTGTTTCCAGTCTTTGTGTGTTCAAGAGAAATGCTAACGGAAAAAAGAAGCTCAGAATTCTTATGGATCTTACTAACATAATTTCAAAATTCTTCTGAAAGAAACTGGGCCCTGAATTTACTCTGAGTTAATCTTCAAGATCCCTTAAGATCTTAGTGCATCCCCAGCAACAATGCTCCAGTTCCCTTTTGTATATATTCCAAGCTGTTACACAGTTTATGTTTAATGAGATAATACAGTATAAAAATAGAACACAATTTTTGAAATCAGATTAAATCCTGGTACTGCTCTGCAACATTGGGTAATATATTTAACTTTTCTTATCTTGTTTTGTTGGATTTGCAAGATGGGACTAAGTAATTTACAGGTTTGCTAGGATAACAGGTAACTGTATATGTAAAGGATTTGCTCAGGTGCATGCATTGCACACATAAACAAGTACACATAGGTATATTCATAACCCACCCCAAACCACATGTGCTGTCATCTTGTGACAACCTTGAGAATGTTCTTCCTTACAATAAACAGTAATTTCCAACTACTGGTCTTAATTTTACCTCTTGGAGTGTTCAGGACAAATCTCTTGCCTCTTGTCTGGGTGGGAGAAACATGAAGACAATTACAGGAAGAGGGAGACAAAGATTGTCTCAGCATCAAAGATGGTGATGCAAGGATTCAGGCCACGTAATATATATAAAAGTATGGTAACCCAATCTCCAATTAAGTCAAATGTATTTGAAAGCTTTCCCAAATGTGAAAGTTTCTTTAAGTGGTTCTCTCAGTGGGTTCACCTCAGAAAATTAACACACCCCAGGACCAATTAAAGTTCTCATCAATTAAGCTAATTGACACAGCAGGCTGAACTTATTTCCCAACATTGAATATAAAGCAATTGTTCAACAAAACAAAAGCCTCTTGAATCTTAGAAAGTCTATCCTAGTCAACTGGTAGAAGTCTAAAACTAAACGAAATATGGATAATATGTAACAACACCAAACTCACCCTCCAATGAGGCAGGCCATGAGTGTGTGTGTGTGTGTGTGTGTGTGTGTGTGTGTATGCACATGAGGAATGGTGGCAGTGTTTATCATAGTCAAGTAAACTTATGATTTCATGTTTCAAATATTTCAAACAGCAAGATTTCTTTATTTTCATTAAGGAGATCAATATTCTATTGAAATTCTTTCCAGTCTTTAAAATTTTTATTTTATTACTTTTATTAAACCAAGGATTAATATTAAAATAATCATATTATTTCAATCTATGTGCTCAAATATGAAAGTAATAAGTTTTAAAATGTGTCTCCTTATTTCCATCACACTTGTTTTTTTTTGGCCAAACTTAAGTTTCTGCTTAAGAAGTAAAATTTAAAAACCCAAAACAGGTAATGAAGAGGATATAATGAAGGATCTTTATATTCTTATTGGGACAGAGGTTAACATGAAAGCTCTTTGTAAAATTTAGATCATTTTAACAATAGATACTATTATTGTAATCTTAGAATCTACCTTAATGACTTCCTTTTGGTCGTACACTGAAGACTATGCATTCATGCTACTAATAAGTGGATTTTGACTTCTTTCCCAGTTTCATTAATACCATACTGAGTGTCTGAATTTATTCAATTTAACCTTTCTGTGTTTTGGCTTTCTTATGTGTACAATGGTCCCAATAATAGTACCTATTTGAAAGGTTTATTGTGAGAATTAAAAATTGGAAATCACAGTAAAGTTTTAGTGTGTTTGCTTGTACTAGTGAATGGTTAGTGAATGTAAGCTGTAATTTTCAGGAAAATGGAAAAAGAAAAGAAGGTGAAGGGAATGTATTATGCCAAAAACACAAAAGCAAAGTATTGAATAGAAGAAAGTTGTTGGGCTAGAATATTGGTTTCATAGCAGAATAGAGAAAAAGGCTGGGAATAGAGGCTTTGGTAAAATGTGTGATTATACATCTATGCCATTGTAATACATGTGCAGATTTATGTCACCACTATCACAATCAAGACAGAAAATCAATCACCGCAAATATCTCCCCATGCTGCTCCTGTAGTCACAACCCCCTCCCATCTCCTAACCCCAAACAATTGCTAACCAGTTGCTATACCCATCTCTATAATTTTCTCATTTCAAGAATGTTAAATAAATGGAATCATACAATGTATAAGCTTTTGGAACTGGATTTTATCACTAAGCATAATTCTCTGGAGATTCATTCAAGTTGTAGCATGTATCCATAATTTGTTCCTTTTTATTGCTGAGTAGTGGTCTATGGTATTGATGTAATACAGTTTGTTTAACTAATCACGTGTTGAAGGAAACTTTGTTACCAGTTTTTGGTCATTGCCAATAAAACTGCTATGAATATTTGAGCACAAATTTTTGTGTAGCCCTATGTATTCATTTCTCAGGCAAATATGCCTAGGAGTAGGGCATATGGTAAATGTATATTTAGGATCCATTTTCTTCATATCCACACAGACTTTTGATATTGTCACTACATTTTTACTTTAGCAGTTTCTAATAGGTATATAGTAATATCTCATTGTGCTCCTAATTTCCCCAATGCCTGGTGATTTTGAATGTCTTTTCATGTGCTTAATTTTGATCCTTATATCCTCTTCGGTGAAATGTCTCTTCATGTATTTTGCCCATTTTCTAATTGGATTATTTTAATTGTTTAGTTTTGAGAGTTCTTAATTTATTAATTTATTCTAGATACACATTCTCTGTCAGATATGTGGTTTTCAAGTATTTTTCTCTGGTTTGTAGCTGATTTTTTTTTAATCCACTTAACAGGGCCTTCAGTAGAACAAAAGTTTTTAATTTTAATGAAGTAAAATTTAGCAATTTTCATTTTATGGATTATGCCTCTGCTATCATGTATAAGAACTCTTCATCAAACCCTAAGTCCCAATGATTTTTGACTATCTTCCTTCCACAATTTTACAGATTATCTTTTACATTTAAAACTATGCTGTATCTTGTGTTAACTTTTTTATAAGGTATGAAGTTTAGGTCAAAGTTTATTTCTTTACCCATAGATATCCAATTGTTTCAGTACTATTTGTTGAAAAATCTATCATTTGCACCTTTGTCAAATCCACTAGCTATACTTATAGGGTCTACTCTGTTATCCATTTTGCTTCATTAATCTATATGTTTATCTCTCTGTCAATACCACACAGTTTTAATTACTGTAGCTATATAATAAGACATAAAATTGGGCAGAGTGATTCCTCTCACTCTGTACTACAATTTCAAAATTGTTTAGCTATTCTAGTTCCTTTGCCTTTGCATATACATTTTGAAATAATTTTGTCTCTTTCCATCTATCTACCTATCTATATACGTATGTATCTATCTATGTATATAAATTTGCAGGGATTTTGATCAATATACATTAATCTCAATATAAATTTAGTGAGAAATGACATATTTACTTTGATAAGACTTCCAACCCATCTTTTTTATTTCTTTCATCATTCTACAATTTCAGTATACCAGTCTTGTGTATGTTGTATTAAATTTATACATATGTACTTCATTTTTGAGTGATTATAAATGAGAATGTATTTTAATTTGTGTGCACATGTTCATTGCTGATATATAGAAATAATATTAATTTTTGTATGTTTCTCTTATACCCTGTGACCATATTGCACTCACTTATTAATTCCAGCAGTTTTGTAAATTCCTTGGGATATCCTACATAGATCATTGTGTCACTGGAAATTAAGAACAGTTTATTTCTTTCTTTCTGATCTTTATGCCATTTATTTCCTTTTCTTGCTTTATTGCATTAGCTAGAACTTTCAGCACTATACTGAATAAGAGCAGTGAAAGTGGACATCTTTGCTTTGTTTTCAATCTTAGGGAGATAGCATCCAGTCTTTCGCTATTAAGTATATTGTTAGCTATAGGTGTTTTGTAGATGTTCTTTATCAAGATGAGGAAAATTTTCCCAATTCAAGTTTTCTGAGAGAATGTATCATGATGGATGTTGAATTTTGTCAAACACTTTCCTTTTGCATTAATTTATATCATCATCTGATTTTGCTTCTTAAGCCTGTTAATATGGTAATTCATATTGATTGATTTTCAAATCAGTCTTGCATCTCTGGAATAAACCACATTTGGTTATGGTTCATAATTCTTTTTGTTTATTGTAGAATTATATTTCCTAATATTTGTTAAGGAAATTTGTGTCTATATTCACAAGGATATTAACCTGTAGTTGCTGTTGTTCTTGTTGTTTATTGTGCTTCTGTGGTTTGGTATCAAGGTAATACCAGCTTCATAAAATGAGTTTGGAAATGTTCTCTCCTCTTCTATTTCCTGGAAGGGATGTGCAGAATTGGTGTCAAAATTCTTTAAACTTCTGGTAAAATTCTCCAGTGAAACATCTGGTTCTAAAGATTTCTTTTTTGGTAGTTAAATAAAAATTCAGTTTCCTCTCCTTTCAAGACTCTGCTGACACAAATCTTAGTACTTCTGTTATATTTCCACAGGTCCCTCAGGTTGTTTGAATCTATTTTCTCTCTATTATTCAGACTGGCTAATTCCTACTCAATCTTCAAGTTTACTGATTCGTTTCTCCGTTTTCTCCATTCTGCTGTTGAGCTCATCCTGTAAGTTTTTTTTTTTTTTTTTTTTTTTTTTTTTTTTCCCCATGGGCAGCCACCATCCTGTAAGTTCTTATTGTGGGTACTCTAGTACTCTATCTTTTTTTATTTCAAATTTCTGTTTGATTCTTCTCCGTATCTTCTTTCTTTGCTGAGACTTTCTATTTCTTTCGTTTGTTTCAAAGACGTTTGCATTTGCTTGCTGAAGCATTTTTATGATGGCTGCTTTACAATCCTTGCCAAATAATTTTGATATCTATGTCATCTGGGTGTTAATATTTGTGGGTTGTCTTTTCTCATTCATGTTGAGACTTTCCTGGCTTTTGGTATGATGAATGATTTCCAATTGAAATCTTCATAATTTGGGCATTGCATATGAGATTATGGATCTTATTTAAATCTTTCATTTCAATAAGCCTTTTCTAAGACTAATTATGTGGGGAAATGGTGCATATTGCTCAGTACTGCCATGTAAGGTTGGAAGTTCAAGTTTTCCACTCAGCCTCCATTGAGACCTATGTGGCTCGGTTATGGCTGAGTGTGGGCAAGAGTTCAAAACCACATTAGGCCTCCACTGATAACAACCCTGGTTTGGGAAGGCAGGCATTCCATGTTACTGCTACCATTCTCCATGTGACATCCTCCTACATGGAAGAATGAGGGGGTAATTGCATTACCACTAGGCAGCGGTGAAAGTGCTGACTCTATTTATCCTCCTCTGATGCCACCCAGCAGAGAAAGGTAAGGGCATCTCTTTATGCTGGGTGGAGGTGGAATTCCAGGTTCCCCATGTGATCTCCACTGATGCTACAGGGAGGGTGAGTGATCTCCTTAATGACTTGTGGGGATAAAAATCCTGGCTTCCAAGTTGCCTTCTCTCCCACTAGACTGGCAGGTGGGATGGAGTGGGGTGGATAACTTGTTCCATACAGCAAGGATGGAGTCTTGGCTCCCACTCAATTTTCATTTGTGGAGTAGGAGTGGGACCACAGCCTTTTCTGTTGTATTTTGCTAGAATAAACCAGTTTGTTTAAAATTTTTCAGCCTTGCTAGGCTGTTCCTTTCCTGATCCTTTAGCTAGAGAAAGTGGAGTTTTCTTGGGAATATTTTCATCTGTGCCCATTGGTGTTTTCTTGGTTGTTGACTTCTTCAGAATTCAATCTGGGATGTATGAAGCAAAAAGAAAACCAAGAGAACTCACCACTATGTCATTGGTTTCTTAGTTCCAATATCCCTAAATTTCCTGCCTTCTTCTCTCCATCTTTTAGAGTCCTCTTATGTTTGTTTTATGCATAATTTCAAGAGATTTTGACAGTACTTAGCAGGAGGAATAGGGATATCTATCACGAAATATGTCTATTCCACCTTTCTGGAGATGAAATTCTCTATGTTAGCTGTCTAAACTAGTAAATAAAATATTTTTATATTTGTCTTATTTTTATTGTAAAAAGACCTGAGTTTACAGTTGATCTTACAAAACCAGTATATTTTATTATGTATTTCAACTGTTTCAGTTAAGATAATGTTAGAAAACCATTTTTAGGTGCTTAGACTAACTTTTGAATATATATGCATTAGATGAAATCCAATTGAGACTTATTTAATAATAAACTTAGTTTTTTTTATGTTTTCAGGACTCTTGTTATATAGGACAACAAATATACATCTAGAAGACAGAAAATTGATATTTTTAAGAGTATGACCTAAAAGCTACAGAAAATAGAGTGAGGAAGATCTTCATTTATTTTAATCTCTTAGTGTTTAAATATTTAAAAATGAACAGCCAATTGGGTTCTTTACAAGTGGATTATGTACAGATGTCTTCTAACAATATGTTATATTGCATATATAACACCCTAATCTTGGCAACTTTTCATTAATCTCCTATGATAACTAGTTCCATGTACTCTTGCCAAGGGGTATGCTTTCTTTTCTCAAGACTCCTAGGAATATCTAGACTATAATAGAAGCACTCATACCAATGCAATATTAAGAAATTAAATTAACAAATTACAGTTTGCTTATAAATATTAAGCATTAAATGCATAGACTGCATGAAATATTGAGGACTCCTGGGTAACCTTATTCTGCAAAGTATAAGTACCTCATCTGCATCCACTGATACTTATTCCTTTTTCTGGCCTGGTGAACGATACGTAGTGAGCACTTGCTTTTTGTACAACTTCTCATCCTTCTTCAGACACCATGGCTGTGCTGAGTCTCAGAAGCAGCTGGGAGAACCATTTGAGTACCATTTTTGATTCACCAACCATTTCTCTTTTTGATAGATTTTCATCCTTCTTTTCATTGTGTGAGTTGTGATCATTGAAGCAGCCCATCTGTACTTCCACTTTCTAGGAAGCCTAGGAATCATTCTCCTGCCGAGCTCCCCCCAACACACACACACACACACACACACACTGAACTTCTCCAGGACCCTGGAGGGAGGGGCACTCATTTAACTTATCAGATGTTAGCTGTTGATTTTCTACTTCTGGGCAGATCTCAAAATCTCTTCTTATCCTGTTGCATCTTTCCTCCTTATTTACATCTCCAAAGACTTCTCTGTCCATTCTGTCCTCCAATTTTTCCCCATCTAGTTTTATCACTGTTTCAGTATTACATATTTTATGCAGGAATAAATGAAACAATTACTACAAAGTATTTAGCACAGTGTTTGACAGAAAGTGTTTTAGTAAAGCTCAGCTACAATTATAATAGTTTTAATTGATACTCTCTGATAATGTTTAGTAAATATATTTTATATTAATTAAAGAAATAACTATAGTTGATAAGCTATAAGTAAAACAGCATTTTGAGAAAAACAGGGATTAAATAATTTACAGAATATGTATTTAAATCCTAAGAGCATATATTAAATTACTTCTATAGTCAACATGATTTTAAGTTAAAAAGCTTCTTTTTTCTGAAAACTTTCTAATAATTATCTCCTTTCTTACATTAATAAGTATTTGTGGGTGGTTATCAAAATAGTTGAACACAAGTACTAGGTCAATTGGGACTCACCAACAGTGAACTGAAAAATCTGTTAAAAAAGAACTGCTTAACACTGATATGAAACTGAAATTTTGGGTCCCAGCTTTACTGTACAAACATCAATTTTTCTCATTTTGTGTGAGTAAGGGCAGAGAGACAATATCAAAATAGAAGAATTTCTCACAATAAGAGTAAATATCACTCATAAATACTCTAAACTACAATCACAAGTGAAATAATTAAGAACCGTGTACCGTGCAATGTTATAATATGTTCGCATAACCAAGCAGTAGTTTACCTCGTTGCTAAATGTGATCTAATAGATTTCATAAGCATTGCCTTAAACAGCTATAGATTTGTATATGTGTCTCGCCTATTGGAAAGACACTAAAAATGCACATGTTGATCTTTTTGATGGAGTACATTTCATGTCCAATTCTTTCTTGAGAAGATTTTATTTAGATAGCATTGACACCATAGCAGTATCTAAAGAATAACCCAAACATATGTAACTACATTTTTTTCCTCTTGGCACTATGAAGGTAATATTTCTTTTTCGCTTGATGCTATTATGGGATTTCTACTCCCGGCCCACTATTGACCCTATCTCCCCTCATAATCACGACAAACATAATAAGTAATGCAGGCAACTCTCAATTCTTTGAATCAATGGAGAAGAGAAGAGGGTACAAATGAGACAAAATAAAAGTCAATCTAGCAGTTATTTTCATTTGATTTGAGAACTCAAAGACATACCATTCCAGGTTTGCTTCTATATGAATAATGACTGACAGATTGTTCTTTTGCTTAACCAGTAATCTCTTCAATTCATTAAATACATAAAAAGTAAAAAAAAAAAAAGAAAAGAATAACCCAAACTAGATTGAAAGTAGGAAAAAAAGTTAGAATTATTCTAAATTCACAGTTATACCTAAGATTTTCATAGAATTCAACATTTCCTATATTATATCTCCTTTTTTTCCACCTTCTTACCACAAGGTTTCAGATATATCTTCACAATTTGTAGAGCCACAACAATCATATCTGATTTCTCCATTAGTTAATCAGTAAGAAATATACTAAGTCTCTTCTACTTTACTAGATAGAGAAGGTACAAATTATGAAAGAAGTGAGGAAGTTAGGATCCTGATTTAAAATAACTACCAATATTATTTGGGCAAGCAAAACATATGGAAATGCAGACATTAACAGTATTGCATGTGATCAAATATCAAATATTGGGGTATAGCATGAAACTGTGTGAAAATTCCATGAAAAGAAATTTTTGCATCATGTATAAACTTATGACATAGTACTTGCAGATGCCCCTTTATTGTGCTATATATTAGATATCTCCATTTCTAAATTTCTAAATTCACTCCATCTCGTTTTCCCAGGTTTTGGCATCTACGTTATCTCCCCTGCCCATTTCTCTTATTGATGCTTTCCATTCAAGATCCCAGCACCCCCTGCTGGGATTGAGGAAGCACAAGAGGGAAACTTAAAGTCAGATTTGTTTGGAAAGACCACTATTGAAAATATATTCTGTTATTCTGCAACAAATATTTTTCTACGCACCTTCCGTGTGGTAGGCACTGTGTTAAGCATGTTGCTTTTTCTCATTTAATCCTTAACAGTCCTACCTTGAGGTAGCGTACCATATTATGTACTTTCAGTAGATGAGGAAACTGAAGCTTAAAAAGTTTTCATAATTTGTTCCAGATCATTCAGTGTATAGCCAAGGTAGTCTCATACCAGAGTCAATGTGCAGCTTCCTAACAGAGACAGATCCTCTCTCAAATCCCTCTGGGCACAGAAAGTGGAAACTAAGAGGATGGCCGAATATACTGTAAGGGTGAAAGTTAAGAGAATAAAGAATAAAGTTCAAAAGACTACTGTACAAAAATCTCAATATGCAAGAAACCAAGGGTGCTTGTTTGCAGTCTCTGACAAAGTTTTTTTATATATGGAAGTTGCTTCCTCCCAGATATAGGAAGCATATTGTCATAATAGATTAAAATTTAAGAGTACAAATTGTGGAATGCTGACCACTGACACCAATGAATATGATCTGGAGATCAAAACAAAGAAACTTTATTCTTTTCTATACTAATTTTTCTTTCTTTCTACTTCCTTTTACCCATAATGCTAATTCTTTGCTATGGGTTGAGGCTAGAAAATCAATATAGGTCTGTATCATATCATAACCAGGAAACATTAATTTTGATTGAGGAATAATATTGCAGAGTGATAATATTGCATTTAAGCTTTATAATGGCTTGACAATGCTTGTGTTTTCTAAATTTTATTGATATAGGTTTGGTATTTGAGTATTTATTGGCTTTAGTGATCTTTGGAAATTTGGGGTCTATGAACAATTTGGTGGTAGAGCACTCCAATTTTATAATATAGGAGTTCTACTCATTTCAGTTGCTGCTGCAGATAAAACCGGTTCAACTGCTTCTGGGTAGAATAAGAAGTAAAGGAGGAAGGGCATTTTTCTGACTTCAGTTTTTCTTGGGAAAATAAAGGGAATAATTTCAAATTGCAGAAAATTACATATATGTTAACAAGTAACACACTGCTGCTATATTTACATGGCTAGCATAAATGTGTTTTTAAGCTATGACGTTACACATTGGATAATTCTGTTTTGTAAGCTTTGTTGGATAACAGAAAATTTCAAAGTAAGATTCAGGGTGATTTCTTTGTTTTATATTGAACATCAAATAAACTTAGTGTTTTTTCCTGTACCATTTCAGAACTCTAGAACTAAGTTCTAGAGGGGATAAACATCCCAACTAATTAGCCTGTAAAAAAATTGCAGTGGCAAGTTTTGGAGACTGTGTGGGCAAGATTTCACTGATACCCTGTGATAACCTTTACCAAATAGTATTTTCATGCTCCTGGTTGATTATGGGCTTTGCTATTAATCCTTTGGGGTTAAAAAAAAATTAGGGACATAGTGCTGTTTTCGAGAAATTAAATGTTCTTCTAGACTCTTGCTTCTAACAACTCCAGCCCTAATTTCAAGTAGGAGGATGTTAATCTGAGCTTTTCAATTTCAAAATACTGTAATGGACCTGATTTTAAGGGGAAAGTTTATTCCAGGTGGCATCTTTCTTAAGATGTTCTTTTCTCCCACATAGCTAAGACCTTTCAGGAGAATATGAGAAAGGTCTAAGGCAAGGAACCAAACCAGCTCTACACTGGCATTGGGAAAATTTACTTTTTCTGTATGCTCTTTAAGCACGTATATACAATTTGGCCTGATTTCAAACTGTAGTTTAAAAGTGAGTTTGGAATTTGGGGAGAATGTAAGATGAATGGACCCTTCAATTTTCTTTGGTTTTGGTCTATTTGAGGTTTGCCTGGTTTGGGGATTGTCTCATTGTCTCTGGGTTAGACACTATCTCTCATTTGAGAGTTTAAGATGATTCAAAGCAAAAAAGTTCACTTATAGTAAAATGGCATTTTGCTTTTAGGAACACCATGAGAAAAAATGACAAGTCCTAGGGTATTTGTACATCTCAAGTCCAATGTCATTTTAAACATACTTTATGATGCCCTATTCTCATGACCTGGGCTACATTGCTAGTCACTGCCATGGCTTTATAAGTTATATGTCTGAAATACTGTTTTTTCCACTCTGACTAGTTTTATTCTACTATCTCTTTCCAGTTCAAGTTCCAGGTTGTTATAATCAACCTGGTGAAATACTCCATGTTAACAAGAGATAGAGTAGATTTCAAAGCCCTCTGCTCCTAGATATCTGTGCTTTTAAAGTAGTCCTCTGATTAAAGACTTGATTTGAGGTCTTTTGGGGCAAGTGGGTTATTTGATGTTGTCAAATGAGCCATGCTGTGTTAAACTACCCATATGACTTCAACTGACTCTATACAAATTAATTAGTGCGATACAAAAATGCATCTCAAATATCCATTGGCTCCTAAGCCTTTCAACATGGTTTGAAACTATGGCTCTATGAAGAACCAGATTTCAATTGTTTTAAGTCTCAAAATTGGATTTGAATTCTGTAGCAAGTCTGTTTTTTCTCCTTCCTCCCTATACTAGAGTCTTTACCTACATATACATTCACAATTACTAAGAGAGCAATCTCTTGTGCATGGGGCATCAACAAATACAGAGTCTTTCAAGATAACTTAATGCAGCTGATAAAGGTTTTGTTACCAACCAATATTTACAATTGCAGAAATCAATTGCCTACTTATGGAGAAGGCACTTTGTAGATATATCATATTCTCTTCAGTGATTGCCAAAAAATCAATTTAGATATTAAGTTGAATTAAGATATATGTTTTATAATGTTCCATATTAGGCAATAATTCTACTATTCCTGAAGAAATTTCACTCACTCTAAAGGGAAAAATGAGGATGTATCCCTCTCTAATAATATGCATGCCGTTTACTATAATTTTTTTAAGAACAGTATGTACTTTAAATGACTAAAACTGTTAACTTCTAAAGGATAGAAATGTTATATGTGGTTATTAAAGGCAATGTGAAAGAATAAAAATAATTTGCATTCTCAAGTCAGAAAGATGTAGAGTTGAATCTCAGCCCTACCCCTCCCTAATCATGGAATGTTTGGCAAATCACTTTATCTCCCTGAACTTCATATTTACATCTGTAAAATGAGATTGATATTATAGACTTTAATTTACAGAGGTGCTGAGATGATTGTATTTAGAATATCTGATTTGGTAATTATAATAAACAGTAGTTCCCCCTGTCTTTTACATAATTCTATATATTAAGTTGTTTTATATATGTTTATATATGTTTTATATATGTTTATATATGCTTAATACCTAATAATATTTACATGTGACATCATTATATTTGGGACCAACAATAATCTCAGTCTGTTGGTATCAAAGGTATTAACATCTTCTTTATTAATATATACATTAAATACAATTAAGATATCAAAAATATCTTCTTTATTAATATATATATTAAAAAACTAAGACTGTATGTGTAATTGTTAAGAACATGAACCCAGGAGCCAGACTGCCTGAGTTTGAATCCCAGTTCCTCCTTACATACTGTGTGACTTTGGACAAGTTACTCAAATTCTCTGTATCTTGATTTCCTGTTCTGTAAAAGTGATATGAGAAAATCAACTATTTCATATATATATATATCATATATCTCTATATAGATAGATATATAGATATATAATATATATATTATATACAATTTATATAAAAAATTCTCCTCTTAGAACTTTAACTGCTACAAAACCCAATATAACTAATAGCTTCTTATCTTAAAAAAGTTATCAATAATCATGGAGGAAAAGGATTTTGTGCCCAGGATTTTTGGATTTAAGTTCAGTTTTCTTTTCCTGACTCCATACAGCCCTTGGGATTTCATGTAAAAGGGGGTTTCAGAATACTGAAACATACTTACACGAAGCAGAACATGTAATTACTCCAATTTTCCTTACCAGAGTGGTTTGATAATAAACAAAGTTCTGTAGATTCCAAACTTCAGGTTCCAGAAGCCGTAGCCTGAGTTAACGTCATTGATTCTCATAAATTTACTTCCTCCAAAGTCACCAGCACTGAGCAGTCACTAGCCTATGCCCACATCATTTATTAGACTGTGGACCCAGGATCATTGACTCCGTATATCTTTAGCTGGAATCCACTTTATTGGCAATAGATCTCATCAGCGTGAGGGCAAATGTAGTCAATAGTCAAATAAATAAATTATTAATAGAACATCTATGTGATAGGGAATGAAGTCACAAAAGATTGTCACAAATGATAAATGTAGAGGGTATACTTCTGAAAGGTGTTTTCCTTTTCTATTGTAGCACCACTTGTGCCAAAAAATCCACAGAGACTAATTAAGCAAAATATGGACTCCATAATCAAAGGCACTGGAATAGTTTAAAATTTGATTAAAGTCTAAGATTTGGTTTCATTTGGAAAATAGCCCTTGCTTATGAGATAAAAGGAAAACTATTCTCCTCACTCTTTCAAAATACATTTACTAGTTCATTCTCATTAAAATCATATTTTCTGGGGACAGCAGAGAAAGACTCTTCTTTACAGAGATTTTAGAACATTGCCGAGTCTTCATGGATGGTTTTTTAAAATTAAAGAACGAGCAAACTAAAACCCTGTAGATGTCAAATACTTTGAATAATGGCAGGGAATAATTTGTCAGATTGATAAAAACTTTTATCCATCATCTAGTCCGGTAGAAAATGGAGTAGAAAGCTATATCCCTGAAAGCTATATTGAAACAGACTAGAACGATGAAAAGGCGATTCTTCTCCAGAGACCTGTAGCACTTGAGGACAACCTAGTGTGTTCCCAGAGCTTCAAGGGATGTAGCATAAGAGACCAAGATAGACTGTGTGTGTGAGTGTGGCTGCACACCCATGTCTAGGTTTTGCTCTAAGAGACTGAAATATCATTGAAAAAAGTATGATCTAAACATAGAATTGTTTCAGAGTGGAAAAAAATGTTATTAACTAGAGAATTTGGGATTTATGCTATAGACCCCTGAAAAATAAGCTAGTTGCAATGCATCTTAAAATTTGTTTGAAGAAGTCTTTCTTATATTTTCTCTATTTAATTATTTGCCTAAAAATGGTTTCATGCAAGTGGAAGAGTTACAGAATACATACAGTTTCTAGTCTTTAAGATTCCTAGATTTAGAATCGACAGTAGAAATTCTTCCATGTTACTCTCTATAACATCTGTGAAAGATTCAGCCCCTGCTTGGAACTATGGAAACAACAGTTACTTTACTCAATGTTTACTTTGTACGGATAGTTGCTAAGTTTTTTGCAATTATCACACTCCATCTTCACAAAAACTCTATAAGAAGACACTATTATCATTTTTTGAGACAACTAAGACTTAGAGCATTTACTAACATGTTCAAAATCATGTAACTAATAATAGGTACGGCCAAAGGTACCTTTGCTTCCAAAGTATGTGCTTTTTATACCTACCTTAGGCTGCTTAAGTTATACTGATAGACAGCTTTAACTCCTAGAAATGTCTTCCTTACATTGAGGTTAAATACACATTCCTTCTAAATTTCAGAGTAAATTTGGTACTTAAACTCTCTTTCAAGTAAGGTAAGACAGCAATCAAATTTCCTGCGAATCCTTTTAAATAGATAGATATATATATAGATATATAGATAAATAGATAGATAGATAGATAGATAGATAGATAGATAGATAGATAGATAGATAGATAGATAGATAGATAGATAGATAGATAGATAGATAGATAGATAGATAGATAGATAGATATTCCAGGTACAAATCTAAACTCTGCTTTGGAAAAATAAAAAGGTTGTAGAATTATGAGGAGAGAGAGAACAACTCATAGAGATTCTCTTTCTATTTCATCCATCTACCATGCTACTTAAATTTTCCCACATATGGGATTAATATATCATCTCTGGAAGTCCCCAATGAAATCATAAGCTACCTAATGGTAAGTAAAATAATCACACATCATCATGGGTTAATTTATCCTTGAGTTTTTTCTCTATAGAAAAGAGAGCTAGGATGGGGTAATAAAAGATGGGTGTGTTTGGAGGGGATTTAAGCAGGAATAGGTAAAGGAAATGAGATGACCTCATCTGTAGACTGAGTATAAAGTGCATAATTACTTGACACTCTCAGCCTACCTCATCAAAATACTTTCCTCCCAATATATTTTAATATAACATAAATGTTCCTATTAGTACTTTATTTCAGTGGGCTTAGCACTTCCTCTTATACCAAGACTTTCTGTTGAAATACAAGTATTGCTAACAGTCCATTGTGAATTAATTTAATGGGCACTATTATCTCCTACCAGTAGGCAACAAAAAATGAGGAGGAAAAGAATTGAATAGGACAGTATTTCTCAAACTTTAGCTTGCATCAGAATCATCTGGAGGGCTGTGCTCTACCAGCAGTCCCGGTTACATAGAAAACAGATGATATCTAAGAAATTACATATTTTTTAAGTTCCCAGATAATGCTGATATTGCTGGTCCTGGGACCCCCACATTGAGAACCACTGAACTAAGGAATGGTATAGAAAGGGAAACTGAGAAGCGCTGAAGAAGCGAGTTTACCAGAATCTAAGTTAGTATTACAGAGTATTAGTGTTAGATGTTTCATAGAAATCATATTATAAATATAATCACATTTTATAGATTTTCTCTAAAATGAAGCATTTTGGTGAGGTAAAATAGCATCTTCTGACTTCCAGCTGATTGCTGTAGTGATGTACAGTCTTTCAAACTTGAGACTCATAAGAACCATCAGGGGAGCTTATGAAAAGTGCAGATTCCCAGACCCCAGTATGGAGTCCAGGGTCCAGAGAATTGCATTTCAACAAATTCTTCTGATGGCTCAATGCAGGGATGTGAAGACCACACTCTGAGAGTCAGGGCATATAGCATGGGGTGCTGGGGTATCTCCATGTGGAAGAAGTAGAGACGAAAAGGGACATAGGACAAGATGTGGTTCCTCAGATGAGCTGAGGAATAAGGGGAAAATAAGGTATTTATTTGCTATCCAATGAGTATATTCAAAACTGATGCTGACAGTGAACACATGAAATCATCTCAATATGATTGTCAATATACCCACTCATCTTAAAAGGAATGGTCTTAGATTTATAGAATATATAAACACAGAACACCCATGCCTGATCAGACTTGGCAGCAGCTAACTATACCATGCTTCTCCACTAAAAGGTCACCTGAAAGAATAATTTCCAAGCTACATAAGCATTTCAAACGTCATTTTGTAGGGGCTTACAAGATTTACCTTCTATAGGGCAAAAGCAGAATACAACAGGGAAAGGAAGAGGCAAAGCAGAGTTTGCTTAACTTTAGCTATATTTCTCACCCCCCCCCAATAGGAATACTCTTATTTTTAATTAAGAAAATGATTCTTGGCATTTTGACATTTTTCTTTTGTTATTCAGTGTATCTGCTTTTATAAATTGAAGCTTAGCAATGAAGGCATAGTCTCCATCAAAGTAGCATTTTATTTTAGCTTTCTACCTGCTAAAACAAATATCATGCAATGGGTTACCTCATGTGGCTCATAGCTCAGAGGCCAGAAGACTTCCTTCCTCCCAGGATTGGAATCTTCTGGCTAGCTGACAATCTTTGGATTCCTTGGAGGCATCTTTTCCTTTCTCTTCCCAGTTCTATTGGGAAGTGCAGCTTCAGGCTGCACCCTGTGTGGCTTCTCTTACTGTATCCAATTTCCTTTGCTTTTTAATATTGGATCAAGGCCCACCCTCATTCTGTTTGGACATTCCTTAACTTACAACCTCTTCAAAGCTACTTTTTACAAATGGGCTCACAACCAAAGGATCAGGGCTTGGGACCTGAGCATGCCTTCTGTGGGGAACATGATCCAATCCCCAATACATCATAAAATTCTCTTGCTAATCCTGTTATTTTCCTAAACCTGTCACTGAAATAATCATTTTCAAAGAAAGATAAGGAATATAAAAAATTTTATCAATTTCTTTTTTTTTTTTGGCTGAATACCTTTGGTTTTTTAAGAGCATGAAAATGAGAAATACAATTTTATGAGAACTAAAGGTAGATTTTGAAACCCATCATAAGTCATCTCACAATATATATCACACATTATATTAGAGTGAAGTTCAAGCAATTCCTATGTAAGTGCATATTTCACTTCAATTTAACTCCAGGAAAAATGATGCATCCTTGAAAATCAATTTCTGGGTGCTTTCTGGTATAAGAAAGTATGGCTATGCAGGATTAAGTTCTTCAAACCTCTTGTTGACTCCCTCAATGAATAAAGCCCAAAGAGCTTAGATGGCTTTAAAGCATCCCATGATTGACCTCCATTTTCCTCCATTTCAGTTTTATCTTACATAACCCCTCTCTCCCTATACTTTCTGCCCTTCCCCTCCTTGCTTCTCTACACTAATACCTTAGTGTGCCTAATCACAGCCAGATTTACCATGAGCCTAATGAATGTGATGTGCCAGCACCCCTCATTTACACAGGTTCCCTAGGTTACTTGAAGTTGCTGAGTGTTGTAGAGTTCCATGTGAAGACCTGGAGGTAAGATTATAATCAGGAAGAATTTCTATGCAAACATTTCTGGTAAATTGTCTAAAGAGATCTCAGAAGAAAGAGTCATGAATCTCCAAACTTCCAGTAATTTGTCAAGATGTTTTCTTTCATTCCAAATAAATAATCAAGTTCATGCCTAATTTTTATTGTCAATTTTGTATTGCTTTTCTTTAAAGTGGCTTATAAATTATATGAGCTTTATTCCCATAACACCTGAGTCCACCCATTGTCAACAAATTCTTTTATTTATTTTTGTACATTCGGTTAAGTTGTTTCTAGAATTTACTTCACTCTTTCTGTGGTAGTTTGAAACTGTTACATACTCCATAAAAGGTCATGTTCTTTTAATCAATTCCTGTGAGTGTAGGTTTATTGTAGGTGGAACTTTTTGATTAGGTAATTTTAATTGAGATGTGACCCACCTCACTCAAGATGGGTCTTAATCCTCTGATTGGAGTGCTTTATAAGAGGATAAAACATATAAGTTAAAAGATGAGATTAAGAGAAGCTCACATAGAAAAACCTCAGAGAAGGTAAGAGAGGACCCAGAGAAAACACAGGAAGCCACTGAAGTCAGGTTCTGAAAGCACTGAAACCTGGGAAAGAAGGACCAACATGCTGACTATGTGCCCCTCCATAGACAGAGGTGTTCCAGATGTTGGCAGCCTGTCTTCAGAGTCCAGGTATCATTCTGTTGATGCCTTGAGTTGGAAAATTTTCATGGTCTAAGAATTGTACATTGTAAGTTAATAAATCCCCATTGTGAAAGTCAACTCATTTCTAGTATACTGCATTCTAGCAACTTTACCAAAAAAAAAAAAAAAATCTTATATGTGCCCCTTTCCCATATTTCTGTATATCAAAATACTACCCATCCTGTCATTTTTACCTCAAATACTATAGCCTCCTGAACTGTCAACTCTCAATCAGTATAAATCTCACTTGTATGCTCATATTTCCTCTCTTTTGTATCATAAATCCCACTATGCCTTAAATGATAGAGTATTATAGATATATATCTATATTTCTATCTATACACACACACACACACACACACAAACTGTGTATTTAGTAGATTATTTTATTTCATCCTTCCTTTGAGCTGAGCTCATATGACACAGTTCTATGAAGGCCTCCTCAGTTCTTCCAATTAGTTTAGTAAACTATCCTCTATGATTTCTCTCCTGGCATGTCACGTGTTCTTCTTTCTAGCCCTTTAGCTATGATGTTGTTCCTGTTGGTTTTCATGTCTGTAGATCAGACTGTCTTCCATTTTAGTACCACAAGCACAGGGTCCCACATGTAATAGGCACCCAACAAAAGTATGTTGAATGAATAAATACATGAAAAGGAATTTTTAAACAATAAGAGGCATATTAACCATTTCCAAGTATTGATATAATATGGAAGAAGTGATAGGTTGAAATACTTACTCCAACAAACACATGTTCCTAAACTTGATCCGCATACTTGTGGGTCTGAAACCACTGTAAATCTTACTCCTTGAAGATGTTAAGTTAAAGTGTAGCACAAAGAATGAGGATGGGGCTTAATCTGAATTATTAGATACCTTAGAAAGATAACCCAGTAGTCACAGAAGCAAGAAAGGGGAGGCTATCTCTAGGTGATAGGAGGCAGAGATAAGCAAGGAACCCTAAGAATTGCTGGTAGCTATCGCCAGAACACTACAAACTCTGGAGAGAAAGCAAGACACCTTGATTTTGGACTTCTTCTAGTCTCAATTCTGTGAGCCAATTGACTCCAGTTATTGAAGTAAAAACCAGTTTGTGGTATTTATGATAGTAGCTCAGGCAAACAAAGACAGAAGAAAAGAAGTATTTATTCTGTTATCTCCCCATAGTTCAAAGTTAGAAACAATAAATGAAAGCAGCTTATAGGTAGCCCAGTTAAGAACTTCATATAGGACTCATTTTTCTCCATTTATATTCTATTTGCTACCAACCAAAGAATGTAGTGACATGTCCGTTTTGCTTATAGGTATATTCATGACAT
Organism: Tamandua tetradactyla; assembly: GCF_023851605.1. Lineage (NCBI taxonomy): Eukaryota > Metazoa > Chordata > Mammalia > Pilosa > Myrmecophagidae > Tamandua > Tamandua tetradactyla. Next base: position 153,096,109 of record NC_135331.1, read on the forward strand.
TTAGGAAAGTTCTACACAAAACAAACTTTTTTTGTTTGGTTATTGTTCAATAAATTAATTTGTGAATACATCAGTCCTCTGCTAAAAAAAAAAAAAAATCAACCTCAAACATTTAAGGAAGTTGTTCCCTGATACAATAGTGTCTTAACTTTCCAGATCCATCTCCCACTACTGCGTTATTCTGGAATTCAAGAGGAATACTTCAGTTTTTGTACATATGTCTAAAATACTTCTCAAAAACAATATATTGTATTTTCTCCTCTATACATTACTTATCTTCAAAATTTAAGTTCTAGTTATTTATTAAACAGTTGACTAGCCATTATTCCCTGCTCCCATCCATTCCCCCATCCATCCCTCTATTCATCCATCCTCTCACCCACCCATCTATCCCCCTAAAAGTTTAGATTGATGAGAACAGGTAAATTTGTCTCTTGTACTCATCTAAATCCCATAACCTAGAACAATGTTGATAAGTACCTGATATTTGGAGAAGCAGTGGAGAGGCCAGGATAGCAGAAATTAAGAGGGAAAGAGTAAAATATGAACGGGAAGCAAGATCATGTAGAACATTATAGATCATGATAAAGGATTTTTGGCTTTTAGTCTAGGTAAGATAAGCCTGGAGTGTTTTGCACTGAGGAACGGAATGATTTGACCGCCGACTAGAGAATAGATCAAAGGGTGCAAGTGAAAGTACAGGAAGCAGACCAGTTAGGAGACTATGACAATGACCCACATGAAAGATATATACACCAAGGTGGTGGTTGTGCAGTTAGTGGAAAGAGCTGTCTGTATTTAAAAGCAAGCTGTTCTAGTTTGCTAGCTGCAACACACCAGAGACAGATTGGCTTTTAATAAAAGGGGATTTATTTCATTAGTTCTTCAGAGGAAAGGCAGCTAACTTGTAACTGAGGTTCTTTCTTACATGGGAAGGCACAAGGCCATCTCTGCTGGCCTTCTCTCCAGGCCTTTAAGTTCCAACATCTTCCCCCGGGGTGATTCCTTTCTGCATCTCTGAAGGCCTGGGCTGAGCTGCAAGTGCTGAGATGAGGTATGCTGAGCTGCTTGGGCTGTGCTATATTGAGCTCTCTCATTTAAGCAACAGCCAATTAAATCAAACATCATTTATTGCAGCAGGCACGCCTCCTAGCCGACTGCAGATGTAATCAGCAACAGATGAGGTTCACGTACCATTGGCTCATGTCCACAGCAATAGATCTAGGCACCTTCACCTGGCCAAGTTGACACCTGAACCTAACTACCACACACATATTTAAAAATAAATCACCTTACATTTTATTTAACGTCTCTTTTATATGTTTTTATTTGCAAGGCCATCTGAGTGGGATTCCAGGTTTGGATTGTTTATCAAACTTTAGAAGTAAATTCAGCACCACCTTTATCTAGTGTTATTTACAAAGCAGTAATATGTACAATGACAGCATCACAGAGGCCTTAGACAACCAGAGGTAGTTTTTCTTGTCCCAATCATTGCACAGGACATTTTGATCACAGGGAACAGAAATTGACATGAGTATTGGTTAAATCATCACAGGGAAACTTCAGGATTTAGTTTCTCTCAGCTTCTTTATCATGCTAGTCCCTTAGCACTGGGAGGTATACATATCTCTGTTTCATTCCTTACTTCAATTATGGGAAGTAAAAGAAATTTTTCCCAACCAGAAACAGCATGTAAGGGTCATGTTGGAATCAATAATCAGTGCACAGCAATTTTAATAAGTATTGATTTTTATCACCACTGTACGCATCCCTTCAGTTGATATAAGAGTTTCAGTCTTAAGTGTCTCTGAAGTTGGAGGAAAAAGGTAGCATCCAACCATTAATACTTTACTTCATTAATACTTTACATTTAATACTTTAAAATACTTTAATACTTTTAGAAGTAAAGTATTTCCATCTCCCTTGCCCCATATTTGGTACTTCCATAGTTGGAATGCATTGATTAATTCTTTCACCTTTAGATATTGTTGACTTTCTATATACCACTCCCTACTTATAGAGCAGAAAATTTTACAAATAGGTTCTTGTTCTCACTACATGCAAGTAGAGTGACAGACAATAAATAAATAACTTAGAAATTGCCAGGTATCAGTAGGTGCTACAAATAATCAAGCTAGTTGATGTTAACAAGCTAACTGGCAGTGGGTGGGTCTTTATAACTGGGACATCCTCTCTGGGCAAGTAACATTTAAGCTAAGTCTTTAATGACATGAGTTGAAAGTGTAGGGTAAGAGCATTTCAGGTCTTGATTAATGTCACTGTCTCTCCAGCCAATTTATCTTCCTCAAATTTTACCTCTCCAATTCACTCTCAGTGCTGTACTTAGGGAAATCTTACTAGAATTTAAATCTAAGAAATGTTATCCCCCTCCTCTAAAACTCTTTGGTGGCTCAATGCCAATATGTTTAGCTTATAGGTGTACTCATAGTTCATGCTTACCTCTCCAGTGTCAATACGTACCTCTCCTCTCTTTTGAACTCTTCTTCAAACATTGAAGTACATGTATTTATCCAAAATTGCTCTGTTATTTCTTAGCTTTGGGTCTTTATTCATATTACTCCCATCACCTGGATCACCATTTTATCCCTCACTCATCTCCAGCTGATAGACTTCCAAAAGATGCCAGTAAAGCCTTGTTGAAGCTTTTTTTCTATTTGAGGATATAGGATAAATTATTTGTCTAAGATCCTGTTGAATTGAACTAAAATAAAATCAGACAAGATTTAGTTCAGAAAAAAAGAAGTTATATGTGCATCAGTAGATAGGGAAGGGTCCAATGGGAACCTTTAAAAACAGTTAAAATTTGATTGAACATTGCCAGGTATTCCTGAGAATGACAGTTATACAGAAACAATGGTGACCATTGGAGGGAATGTCAGGGATTTAAGTTGGTGCATAGTATGATGTCACACAAGCGGGACAAATATGGATTAAGTACCATTATTATTACTATTTTGCAACTTAAAAATAAAAAATCTGGGAGTTTAGAGACTCAATTGCCCAAATCTACATAGCCTGTAAAGTCAATAATTGCAATGAGCTAGAAAAGGATATTGTGCAGGAAATAAGCAACCTACCTGGTACCCTCAGCATTGCCAAAAATTTGCTGTATAATCTTAAATAACTTAGTTAACCTTAAAGTACCTCAGTTAGTTTATCTATATGTTGAGGCTAGAATCATTACATGATGCTTTAGCCCCAAACCAACCACAACAATCTATTACTTTGTCCTCTTTTTTTATTATTCCTATCACATTTATTTGCAAAAGGTACCCTGAATAACGTTTCTATCTCTCAGGAGTGAAAAAAAAAAAAACTTAAGCAAATCAGATATGAGCTTAATATAAATTTTGGAGTCTTTGGTGGTTTGAACCAATATGGACCCCAGAAAAACACATTCTTAAATTTAATCCATTCCTTAGGTGTGAACACATTGTAAGTAGGACTTTATGTTGAGGTTACTTCAGTTAAGGTATGTGGCCTACCTCAATCAGGATGAGTGTCATTCCTTTTTAAGCCAAATGAAATTCAGACAGAAAAAAAGAAAGCTACAGGAAGTAAGAAGGTGAAATAAAATCTGGAGATGAGAAGAGTTGGTCATGTGTAGTGCCCTGTGACAGAAGAGCTAAGTACCAAGGATTGCTGGCATCCAGACCCATATTGTCACAGTCTTTGGGCTAAAAGCAGAGCCCTGTTGATGCCCTGATTTGGATATTTTCCGGGCCACAAAACCATGAGCTCATAAATACCCATTGTTTAACCCCATCTATTTCATGATATTTGCTTGAGCAGACTAAGAAACTAAAGCAGAAACAATATTAAAAGCAGGACTAGCCCATAACCAAACTGATCTTCTTTAATTCTTAATAGGGAAACATTGGATTTAAATGTAATTCCATGGGTGGGTGATGGTGGTACAGTGGCAGAGTTCTCACCTGCTGTGCTGGTTTGAAAGGATGTATGCCCCCTAGAAAATCTATGTTTTAATCAAAATCCCATTTAATAGAGGTAGAATAATCCCTATTCAACACTGTATGTTTGAAACTGTAATCAGATCATCTCCCTGGATGATGTGATTTAGTCAAGAGTGGTTGTCAAACTGGATTAGGTGATGACATGTCTCCACCCATTTGGGTGGGTTTTGATTGGTTTATTGGAGTCCTTCAAAAGAGGAAATGTTTTGGGGAATGAGAGATTCAGAGAGAGCAGAGCAGAATGACATAGCCATGAGAAGCCGAAGTCCACCAGCCAGCAACCTTTGGAGATGAAGAAGGGAAGTGCCTCCTGGGGAGCTTCATGAAACAGGAAGCCAGGAGAAGCTAGCAGATGATGCAATGGTTGCCATGTGCCCTTCCAGATGAGAGAGAAACATTGAATGTCGTCGGCCTTCTTGAACCAAGGTATCTTTCCTTGGATGCCTTAAATTTGACATTTCTATAGACTTGTTTTAATTGGGACATTTTCTCAGCCTTAGAACTGTAAACTAGCAACTCATTAAATTCCCCTTTTTAAAAGCCACTCCATTTCCAGTATACTGCATTCTGGCAGATAGCAAACTAGAACACCTGCCATGCCAGAGACCCGGGTTTGATTCCTGGTGCCTGCCCATGTAAAAAAAAAAATGTAATTCCATGATAAATCCTTGATTAGTACAGGCCCTACTACTACTCCTTTGATTCCTTTGCAACAGTCAAAGGGAGGTGCAGAGTGGGAGGGAGAGGTAGCAAAGCTACAATTAGAACAATAGTCATCATATGTGTACAATATCTATAAGGAGAATATTATGTTAAGAGCTTGATACAGATCATCTCATATAATATTAAGAATTGCTCTGTAAGGTCTTCATTTTACACACAAGGAAATGGATTCACAGGTGAATTACTCACCTAGGACCACACAACTTAGAAAGCATTGGAATTATTTTCAACTCCGGCCCATCTGACCTCAAAACCTATATTCCTGCTCAAAGGTCAGTCTGAAATGATGGTTCAAGTGTCTGCATTGTGATAACCCTTGCTCAGTTTATGAAATATTCAAAAAGTCTGTGATTCAAATATGCAGAAGTCTCCTTTTCATGATGCACCAAAGATAGCAGTAGACTAAAAATCTAAATTTCAAATTAAGTAAGCAAAACATTTTGCAATGGTATTTTATATTTATAAATCTAATGCCCAGATCTTGGAACTATTTCTTTAATGATTGCTCCCACAACATAGGGTACCATTTAATAGAAAATCAAGAATAGTTGAATATAAAATGGTGAAAAGAATATTTTCCTGGCTTTATTTTCATTTCCGTTTTTTATGTAAAAAAATATCCAATATACTATATATACTAAAATAATGAGTATTTATTATAAATAGTTGAATTACTTTGAGATCCATTTATTAGAGGGGCTTTTCTTAGAAATGGGTTTTTGCCAGTATGGTGCATTATAAGCTTTCAGAAAGCTTCATCAGAGCAGGTTTCTGCTCACAATACATAGCCTAGACACAAGGATAGGCAGCAAGTGGTGATTAAATACACTTTGGAATTGGAAATTAGAGAAAAAGACATTGAAAAATTAGGACAGACAACTTTTTTTTCCATGGGTAATAATATATAAATGAACATGGGTTTTGTTAGTTTTATCTAATTAAATTGCTAAACTTATGAAATCTTAGGTCAATTAACTTTTAAATCAGTTTTTATTGTAAATCTTGCTTTAATATTTTTAGGCTAGAACTATACTAAAAGTGTATTTCTTTTATACATTTTCTGCTGTCCAGGATTTAATATCTCAATGTTTAAGTTTCCGACACTGCTCAAAACAATACCATAAAATGGCTCAGCTTAAATAATGGGAATTCATTCACTCATGGTTAAAGTCCAAGATAATGTCTAAATGAAGGCATCATCAGTGCAATGCTTTCTTCTCAAAGACCAGCTGCTGGAGATCACTGACTCCTCTGTCACACGGTAAAGCACTGTGGCCTCTGTTGATCTCTCCCTTCTCTTCTGAGTTTTGTTGATTTCAATTTCTTGTTTCCATGGCTTTCTCTTGCTTTCATTTATAAAGAACTCTACCAATAGGATTAAGACCAATCCTGAATGAGGTGTCACACCCTAATGTCCCTCCAGTTTAAATTCTATCATCATAACCCATTAATTAAAAAGGAAGTTCTGTCCCATACTAGTTGCTGGATAGTAAAATAGTGTCTTACATTTATTAGCATTTAATTTATTCCATGTGCTGACTTAAGGGTAGGTATTATCACCATCACAATTAATGAAGAACATTGTTATGATATAAATGATAAAAATCCTGAAATATTGTCCAAAGGTATTCAAATAGTAGGAAGTGGCACTGCCTTTCAAACATATATGTCAGATTGAACTGATTTAAACAACTGGGACCAAGGTCCTGTTTGACATAGTTTAAGGTTTTACTTCATAAGCTGTAAAGTGAGGCTAATAATAATGTAGTCTAATTTACTTGTGTCCTATGATATCTGGGTCTATTCTCCTTCCAGAATATGCAAAAACTACACTTCCAAGTCCTTTGGAAGTTAACCAGGAACAAGTAATGTGTTCCAGCAAATGCAATAGGTGGACCAAATGATTGAATAGCTACTGCTATTCTTAATTCTTTACTGGAGTCATTTATGAGATTAAAAGGCAGAAAAAGAGAGCACTCAGAGAAAGGAATACCCAGAGAGACCTGAGAGAAAAAGACCCCTAAAGGGGTTGGGAGAGCAATCAAAATCAGAACCCAGGAGAGAGGGACCAGCAGATATTCCCATCTGACAGAGGAAGCCCTGAGGCTGGCAGCCTCAGATCCAGATACCAGTGGCCTTTCTTAGAGTTCAGGTGTTAGCCTGTTGATGCCTTTATTGGGACATGTTCATGGCCTTAAAATTGTAGATTTGTAAACTAATAAATCCCCAATGTAAAAACCAACTCATTCGTAGTATGTTGCATTCCTTCAGCTTTAGAAAACCAAAACACTAACTAAATATATATATCATAAAGCTGTTGTAAGTATTAAATTAGGTAATGTATAGAAAGATCTCACTGATAGCAGATAATCAATAGGGCCAGTTCCCCTTATTCTTTTTATGTATATCTTTGTCAAAAATTGCCATTAATACAAGGCTTACATATTGCTATCACAAAAATTAAGTATGCATAAGTTCATATACATCATATTTAATAATTGTGAATAGTTTAGTTGTTATAGGTTTTTAATTTAAAATAATTTTGAAAAATAATTATGGCAATAGCATACAATACTGAAGGTTAGAAAAGTCAAACTTACCAAACTCAACAAATTCTTAATAAAAAGATCATAATTTGGTGAAACTATTCTAGAAATCTTGCCATGTATAGAAAGGAGATAAAGAGAAAGAGGAATAAAAATTTGTATCAGGTAGTGCTCCAACAACAACCAAAAAACAGATAGTATGTTAGAAATAAGATATATTTTATCCTAGACTATAATTGTATATAAATTTACAGACTCATAGTTGTTTTGTGTGATGTCTATAAGCACATTAACAATGCCCTTTACTTGCACTGAATTCCTCCTAAAGCAGATTATGTGATAAGGATTTGAAGCAAATATTTTAATAGAGATGTGGTTCAAGAAAACATTATGTCAGAGTAAGAAAGTGAGACAGGGAAAAGAGGAAAGCTGATAAAGTGTTAATGAGCTTAGGGTTCATTCCAGCTGAGGACTCTTTGAAAGTCTGCAGGGAACACGTCACAGAATTTTCCCACTGAGGAATGAAGAAACTAGTATGTTAATTCACCAAGTTCCATCACATCTTGGTTGAAGTTCACTCCTAAGACATTAACTATTTTGGTTTGCCGAAGCTGTCAGAACACAAAATGCAAGAAGTGGGTTGGCTTTTATGATGGGGATTTATTAACTTAAAATTTACAGTCCATAGTGGAGAAGCTTAGACTACCTATAGATATGCCTAAGTGTTACTTCTGGCAGACCTCCTTTGTTACTCGGATGTGGTCTCACTATCTCTAAGTGCAACCCTGAAAGTGAAATCATTGCCCTCCCTCGTAGGTGGGATATGACATCCAGGGGTGAAAGTCTCCCTGGTGATGTGGGAGATGACTCCCAGGGATGAATCTAGCCCTGGCACCATGGGATCAACAACTCCATCCTGGCCAAAAGGAGGAAAAGAAGTGTAACTAATAAAGTATCAGTGGCAGAGAGAGTTCAAATAGAGTCAAGAGGGTACTCTGGAAGTTGTTCTTACACAAGCTTCAGTTAGACGTTGCTACTTATCATAACCAGCCAATCAGGCCCATTCCAGTCAATCCTAAAGAAAACCTAGGGTAATATGTAAGATTCCACATGGGTTCCATACTAGAGCAACTTACCAGAAACCTACAACCTCCAGATGAGTTCCTGGACCAGATAAGTTCTGAAACCTAGAGGGCCCATCTTCTCCAGAATGTCAGATAGTTCCATCTCTCTACCTCATATTTGTGACAGAAACTTCCAACATGAAAAAGTTAGAATGGCCATAGCCCAAATATCCCTAAAGAAAGAGATGGAAAGATCAAAGGTGATGGTGGAGCTATATAGAGAAGACAGGATTAACAAATGAATATAAATGCTGAATCACAAAAATCTCTTTTAGTCTCCAATATGTTACAGCAACTAAAAGTAAAAACCTAAAATTGGTCAGACCAAGGTGGCTAAGCAGGTGGAGTTCTCACCTGCCATGCCGGAGAACCAGGTTCAATTCCCAGTGCCTGCCCATGCAGAAAAAGGAAAAAAAAAAAAAAAAAAAAAAAAAAAAACCCTAAAATTGCGGAATTGTAACCCATGTCAAACTCTGTAATATATTCTACAATTAATTGTGGTGCTGTGCTTTGAAATGTTTTACTTTTTTGTATATATGTTCTTTTTCACAAAAAAGAAAGAAAAAAAGTCAATTATGATGATAAAAAAAATTTAAACCTTCTAGACTCCTATATCCTGGAGCAGCCAGAAGGAAAAAAATGTGAGCGGATGGTATGGTAGCCCATGACAAACTCTGGGATCTGTCCTATAACTACTTGTTGAAAAGTGCTTTGAAAACTGAAAAAAATAAAATAAATATTGCCAAAAATATGCACAGTTCTTAAGCAGTGAAAATGTTCAATTCAGGTTATCAACAGGATGATGCCTGGCATATGGAACACCTCTGTCACGTGGGAAAGCACATGACTGGGATCTGTTGGTCTGTCACTCTCAGGTTTTGTTGTTTTCAGCTTCGCAATCTAGTGGCTTCCTGTCTGAGCTTCTGTGGGTACTCATTTAGCTTCTTCAGGGCTTTTCTCTATAAGCCTCTCTTAATTTCATCTCAGGTTTTGTGTCTTTCTGTCTTTTATCCTTTCATAAAGGACTCCAGCCAGAGGATTAAGACCCACCCTGAATGGGATGGGTCACATCACAGTTGAGATAACCTAATCAAAAGTTTCCCCCCACAATTGTGATGCAACCATAAAAAAGAATTAAAAGAACCTGACATTTTCTGGGGTACGTAATATCTTCAAACCACTGAATTAACTCTCTATCATTTTGGCCTGCTCTGCATGAGGGATAAGACTCTCCTATAGCCAGTAAATGGTGGATGACCTTAGCCAGAGAAACACTGGAAGCTGTTGGCTTCTGTGGGATTTGTTTGCAGCCTTCAGCTTCCAGTGCTTGAAGAGGGTAGGGGCATGGAATCTTTAGAATCTGCTACAATTGTCTTTGTTTTTATATATTATACTTAATGTACTTTTCTCTTCCTATTAACATGACTTGTATTTCCCTTTTTTCCATTATCTTTCTGAACTTAATTTATTAAAAAGGTCTTCACTTGTTTAACAATTCTTCTCTTCCTCCTCCCTTCCTCCTTTACCGCTTTTCCTTTCATACTCCAATTCTTCTTTTTCCTTCTCCTTCTTCCATTAATATGCATGAAACTGAGGCATGACTATTAGTCAATTTCAATTAATCTCAGATCCTTCACATTTTTGACAGCTTTGTCTAGGAGGATGGGATGTTAACAGACATGAACTTCTGAAAGAGGAAAGGCTTAAAAGAAGTCCAAGGAATAAGCAAATATATTACCTAAAGTGTATGGTCATATAGTAACATGGTGACATATCCATCATCATGGACTAAGCACAAAGAACTTCATATTTCTTATGCAGGGGCTATGACTGTATGCCACACTATGACTCTTCCAATGTATACTTGTCATTCTCATAATAAGGGAGGCCACATTGCATGGCATGCAGTTCCTGTCTGCTCCTGTAAAAATGGTTATTTTAAACACATGGATCCTATCAATATTTTCAGTGTCGTTGACAATTTTTCAAATTATGGTCTCATTGTTCTAGTCTCATCAGCTGCTAATAGTCACACATTTGTGGCCCTTGAAACTAATCTGTGTCATATTTTTATTTCCAAACAATTTAAATTCTGAAAATGGTATGGCTTTTATTGCAAAAGTTGCTCCATAATTGGTTGATAGTCAAGTTATCAGATGGACCTTCCATGCTCCCTACAATATACAGACATTTGATATATTGAGTGTTGGAATGTCCTACTAAAACATTAAATTGAAAAGGTTACTGTGCCTCCTTAACTATTCCTCATTCACACACCCTTGTAAAGCAGTTTGGACACTTAATGTGGCTGTCCCTAAGATGGAATTATCTCCTCTGAACCCCTTCCTGTGGTTGAGCAGGATGAAGGAGGTGGGGGAGATATAAAGACCTATTTTGAAAATGAGAGATTCCATCCTAATGATTCCTGGCATGATTCTTTTTTCTCTCCCTTAATAGAAACCTCAGGCTAGCCATTTGGTAACCTCTTTGTTTCAGTTTGATAATACCACTGGAATGCAATATACCAGAAATGGATTGGCTTTTATAAAGAGGATTTATTAAGTTACAAATTATAATTCTAAGGCCATGAAAATCTTCAAATTAAGGCACCAACAAGAGGACACCTTCACTCAAGAAAGGCCAGTTGAGTCCATGTGGATTTCCCTCACATGGAAAGGTACATGGTGATGACTGCTGTCCTTCTCTCCAGGCCCCTTGTTTCAAATGACTCTCTCAGCATCTGCAAGCATCTTTGTCTCAGCTTTCTCCCAAATTTTCTCTTAAAGGGCTTTAATAAGCTAATTAAGACCCACCTTAAATGGGCAGGGTCATATCTCCTTGGAAACAATCTGATCAAAAAGCCCCACCCAATGTTGGATGGTTCACATCTCCATGGATATAAGCTAATAAACCGATCCTATCCACAGTAAGTCTTCTTCCACAAGATTGCATTAAAATAACTTGACTTTTCTGGGGGTACATGACAGTTTCAAACCAGCATCCCTTCAAAAGAAAGCTTAGAGAACTCAAAGTTAATTCTGGTTCAACCCCCTGGGTTCTCTTGTTGAATTGACATGTTCCTAAAACATACAGATAAAGACTACTTGATTGAGTACACTGCTTTTTGAGTTCCCCCTGCTATGGCTGAAGAAGGCCAAAGAAGGGGAAGTTATGACTTCTTGTTAGTTTTATAAAAGTAACTTTGTCCCTCTTGCACCCAACTCTTCTGGTCAAAAGATCTGGATGCAAGCACAGGATCATTGTGAAAAGGATAAAGTTGTAGCTACTGATGGGTCTATAGCTACTGCAATTTTGTGGCAGTGGAAGGGCACAATGGCCCTGGAATCTAGGAGAGGTGGAAGAACATTAATGATCTTCATTTTTCAGAATCGTTTCCTATAGTTTTCCTTATGAAGCAAATGCCCTGGTGTGGATCTCCCAAACTGTTGTAGGCTCTTAAAATCAATGGACTGTTGGCTCAGTATACACTGCCACACAGATCTACCTAAATTTGATTTTATTCATTTTAACTTTACCGTTAAGTCTACCATAAACTGAGGGATGACCCCAGTTTCTGTACCTCCCATGCAAAGCAGCCGGATATCTTCTCTTTTCCCCTTTCTTGTAGTAGTTGCTCAGTCATCTATGACACAGATGAACACAGCCTGGCTAGTGATATGGATACTCTCAGTCAGTCCCTCCAAAAACAAGGCCTAGACATTATTATTCAAACTAAACTGGGACCCTAAAACTTAACCAGCTAACCAAGAAGCCATGTTGGAAGCCCTGCCAACCTGTATCCCTTGACTGATGTGGTCCCACTATGACAAATTCTAAGTGACAAATTTAACAAATTAAATCAAATTTATCTCTACTAATCAGATTTATCAGAGTGGCTGACAGAGTAATATATGCATAGGAAAATTCCTGAGAAGATAAGATGTATAGAAACAAGTGGTGGATAATTGCTGGGATTCATTTTTCCATGAGACTTGCTCCTCTGCATATCCTGATTAGTAGGACACTAGCTGCCCTTCTTTCCAAATTATTCTTCCACAAATGTTTGTACAGAAAACAAACTTGGAAGATAGAGATAGTGGTTATCTCCAGGGTTAAGGGCAGGTCTGTTTATAGCCCTGAAGGTACAGATAGTATTTCCCTCTAGAGCAAGAGCAGAGCATATTTATTTCACATTACAAAAGAGTCATGTAACCTAAGGTCAGGATTTTCCCTTCTGTAATGCAGTACACTGCATGTGCAGGTGTCACCTGACTCTCTTTAATTTCTTGCTTGTAGGAATTGAGGTTTATGAGATGGCTGCATGCAAAGATAATAACACTCTGTGTACTGCTATGGCTGAGAGAATAAACTCCTTTGTCTCTGACCCAGGAATTTCACGTCTTCTGCCAGCATCCATGAAACTGTAGCAAGCTTACTTTTGAACTTCCAAATAAAGTAAAATCCTAGGCCCTTCAGAATTGTTGAAACTACTTCTTTTCCTTGGTGAAGTGCTTAACATTTTATCTTTTAAGATTTTCTTTAATCCAAGTTCAACTATATAAATATTTCCTTTGTGATTGTTTTATTTACATTACCAGTTTAGAGAAAAATAACAAATATATGTTGAAGCTGTTACTTAGAGAAATACATAGTTCTCCTTATTTCCACCTCTTTGCCATAATCAAAAACAAAATTGAGTCAGTAAACTAAACTTGAATATATTTTGATAGTATAATTAGTGGGCTGTGTTTTCTTAATTAAAGGAAAAGTATTTCATTATGTCTGTGCCACAATATTAAGCCAGTTATTTTACTTGGCAGGACGAATAAGGCATTCTATTTATCTTGAGAAAAACATTTTGATATGTACTTTATTATTCAGTATGCGCAGTCACATTAAACTTTAATCTTATAAAATACGGATTTCATGTATAATCCCAGTTTATATTTAAATGATGGTGTCTTGGTAAAATATATATATAGCAATTTTCCTCCCATATATTTGAAAATATAATGAGAAGACACAGATTAGCTACATGTTTACAAATATACAGGTAGTGTATAATTACTAGAATTATTTTATGAAGAGTTTTGCACTGTGAATTTAATAATGGCATTACTATGAACAGACAATTTTGATAATACATATCAAAAGCACACTATAAATTTAAGTATGTTTGTCTTTTTACTGTGGAAAATTTATCTATTTTTGTATATCTTTAGAGGTCTTAGCTCTTTAATACTGCATGAATTTTGCCACTTTTGAAAACAGATATTCTATATGCATCCCAGTAATAATAATCCCCTTGGAATTATTTATTCCTATCATAGTGGAATTGTTTTTGTTACAAACATCATTGTGAAAGAGACTTTTAATATTCTGATGTCCAGTCTACTTTCAAGATGAATATTCTGCTTTTAGCACATACCCTTTGTTGCCCCAGTGTTCAAGCAGACTTTATAATAAGCAAAAATTATGGGAAACTTTCACTCCTGTGGAGACATCAGCTTCTCACAATCCCTTCTTTTTTTTATTGTGAAAAATAACACACATACAAAAAAGCAATAAATTTCAAAGCACACCACAACAATTAGTCATGGAACAGATTTCAGAGTTTGATATGGGTTACAACTCCATAATTCTAGGCTTTTATTTCTAGCTGCTCCAAGACACTGGAGACTAAAAGAAATATCAATATAATGATTCAGTAGTCATACTCATTTGATAAATCCTATCTTCTCTGTTATAACTTCTCCTTCACCGTTGATCTTTCTCCCAGTCTTTAAGGATATTTGGGCTATGCCCATCCTAACTTTTTCATGTTGGAAGGGGCTGTTGATAATAGGGATATTCTGGAGAGGCTGGCTCCTCTAGGTTTCAGGACTTATCTGACCTAAGAACCCATCTGGACGTTGTAAGTTTCTGGAAAGTAATCATAGTGCTTGGAACCTTGATAGAATCTCAGATACAGCCCCATGTTGGCAGGTTTTGGTTGGGGTTTGGCAAACCATGATAAGTAGCAATATCTAGATGAAGCTTGCATAAGAGTAGTCTTCAGAGTAACCTCTCAACTCTTATTGAACTCCCTCTTTCTGATTCTAATACTTCCCATGCATCAGCTTGTACACTGTATGTGTAGAGCTTTATGAACAACAACAAAAAAATGTACTTAAAGTTGTTCTCATGGTGTGGACATCAGGAAACACAAACGATAATACTTCAATACTTGCTATTTTAAATAGTGTTTGACCAGCTCCACAAAGATGGTTATTATTGATTTCATTCATTTTTGCAATTAAAAAGAAAGAAATGCAAGTTGTCAATAATGCAACAAAAATTTGAGATAAACAAAAACTATTAAGCAATTTCATAAGATCAATCATGTTTGCCATAAAAACAAAATAGATATTAACTTTCTGCTCACATACCAAGCTGCCATCAAAGTGCAATGTGCATCTGCTTATACCTTGGCAGATGGTTCCTCAGGCAGTGAAAATGAGGGAAACACTTGCATTTATAAAGACATTTACAAAACAAAACAAAAATATATCAAGAGCAGAATTTTATGTTTTCTCTTCCTAATGAAGTTGTGGCTCTTGCCAATCAATATCAAGAGTAGTTCTGGTTAGAATCAGACTGGGTATTAATTTTAAATTGAAAATCCAATCTAAGTTGAAAGACTTAACACATGTAAATAAAAATCCTATGCATAGGCTTCTGATAATTATTTCACCTATTAGACTAGAGACATGAATTCTTATTCCTTACAGCAAAACTTGATTTAAAAAATCAAGACTGTGAAAAAAAAAATGATTTCATAATCCTGCCATTTCACCCCACAACAGCAGTAGGACCTGATTCGAGCCAGTATAATTCTTAGTGGTGAAAAATATTCTGAGTATAGAAGGTGGGGCACAGCAACTTTACTGGTGTCCACAGGTCATTTTTCAGATACTGTTAAATTTGCCTTGAGTGAGCATCCAAAACTCTTTCTCCTTTGATTTCCCTCCTTCTCTCTTTCATTTTGTTATCCTGCATCTATAAGACCTCTCTCTTTTTATCTTTGTTGGAAAGTCTTCATTTGCCTGAAACTTCGCATTGCCCTGGGTGGAGCGCACATGAGATAAGCTCTATTACCAGTAATGAGCCTCCCTCATAGCATTTTTAAAAGATGGTGGGGGCAACAGTTCAGAAGAAAAGAGGAAATGAAGGTATTAGAGTACATGTAGAATTCTATTGATGGTTTGGAGTTTTACAGAAACCTCCAACTTCACCTCAAAGCTTTCAGTTACTATTTCCATAGAACTTTTCTATACATGTATCTTTCAGTGAAATTCAAGGTTAGAAAATAGGATCTCAACAGAAAATGAAATTAGGGAGCTAAGATCCCAGATTTTGAGCTCCTTTTTAGTGAATCAGAACAGATCTTGATTTTATGAGAAACTATAAAAAGTCTCTAGCCAAACATTCAAAAAAATTTAAAGCATATTGATTTATTTAAATAGGTAATATAATCACAGGTTCAAGATTCAAAAGATACAAAATGATATGAAGTAGAAATTCTCCCTCTCATCTAGTTTCCCTCCAGGGAGCAAACCAGTATTGCCAATTTCCCCACAGAACTTTTAAATATGTAAGCGTAGTCATGATTTTTGAAGGCCTAGAATGTGGATTCACAGTGGCAATGGGACACTGATTTCATAAAAGCTGCAGCTCAATTAACACTGCAGAGTAGGAACATTCATCAGACCAGGTCAGGGTTCTATGTTTAGCATCTGTGGTGGTTTAGAGCTGTATGTACCCCAGAAAAACATGTCCATAAAGTTAATCCATTCCTAAGGGTGTGAACCCATTGTAAGCAGATCTTTGGATGAAGTTTCTGCAGTTAAGGCATGACCCCCTAATCAGGATAGGTCTTAACCCTATTTGAATAATTTATAAAGGGAAGTAAGACAAAGAGAGAAGCAAGAAGCTGAAATCAACAAAACCTGGAAGAGAAAGGAAAGCTCAGTGGACACAACAATGTGCCTTGCCATGTGACAGGGGAAGCAAGGATTGCTGGCAGCTGGTCTTTGGGAAGAAAGTATCTCTCTGACTTGGACATTTTCCCAGAATCTAACTGTGAGTGAATAAATTCCCATTGTTTAAGCTGAGACATTTCATGGTATTTTCTTTAAGCAACCTAGGAAGCTAAAACAGCATCCAATCTATTGCATTCACTCTTCTGGTCTTATTCCCCATGTACACCTCTCTTTATTTGCTCTCATAACAGATAAGTTGATTAATAGAAGGCACCAAGTAGGGTTCAGAACAAGGCTTGATCCTAGACCAACACTAGGATGCAGAAAAATCACTATCATTTTGTCTGAGTTTCTCCATCTGTGACACGAAATAGTATGGCAGTTGTTACTTCAAAGGCAGTAAAAGTGAGAATAGGGAAACATTGTGAATTACTTGGAAGAAAGATGTTACACAACCACCCAGTACTATATAATCATGTTTGAAATCAGAACAGAAGTCAGGTTGGAAATCTTGGCTAGGATCTACATCACACTTTCCCATATTAGGATGAGTGAAAACCCTTTCTTAAAAGGAGATTTAGGGATGTATAACTAACATCAGACATCCATCCTCAGAGGCAGAAACTTCTGCAGAAAACAAAATTTCTATGAGTTCATTTTTTCCTCAGTATCTCATTTAGCTTTTGTCATAAACTATCTCCAGAGTTACCTTGGAAATCCATGAAAAGCATAACATGGAAGAATCGAGGCAAAATATGCTACAGATAGAGGAGATCAATAAAAATTGGAATCTAAGTTGATAATATTTAGCAACATTTCTGAAATCTTCAAGTCACTGTGGTAGTTAGATTCAGTTGTCAACTTGGCCAGGTGAAGGCACCTAGTTTTGTTGCTGTGGACATGAGGCAATGGTACATGAACCTCATCTGTTGCTAATTACATCTGCAGTCGGCTAGGAGGTGGACCTGCTGCAATGAATGACATTTGACTTAATTGGCTGGTGCTTAAATGAGAGAGCACAATGTAGCACAGCCTAAGCAGCTTGGCATACCTCATCTCAGCATTCGCAGCTCAGCCCAGGCCTTTGGAGATGCAAAAAGAAGTCACCCCGGGGAAAGTTGTTGGAACCCAGAGGCCTGGAGAGAAGACCAACAGAGACCATCCTGTGCCTTCCCATGTAAGAAAGAACCTCAGTGGAAATTTAGCTACCTTTCCTCTGAAGAACTAACAAAATAAATCCCCTTTTATTATAAGCCAATCTGTGTCTGGTGTGTTGCATTCCAACAGCTAGCAAACTAGAACAGTCACATATGGGTATCATTTCACAAACAGTTTATAAAGGATAGACGGTAGCTTGTTAACAGGTGTCAGCTCTAAGATACAGGAAACTTAAGTCATTTACAAGCTAACAAAATAACATGTTTAATAATTTAATTGCTATTCCAATATTTTTTTACCTTACAAGTCTTTGTTGTGTCAATGAACCTGTGACAATATCTGACATTTTAAAAATAACCACAACAATGGTAGTGATCATCATTGAAAAATTATCTCCTCCTACCAAAAATAAATGAAAATAGTGATGAGAGAGAACTCAGAACTTATTGTCTTTAAATGTGTATTTAAATTATTAGACTATGTAGTCTCCATAGTAATCTTAGGGACTATATATATTTTTTCACTTATCATCAATAATTAACAAGAAGACATCTTGACATTTTGTTTCTATACTAGGCATTATCCTTGAGAGAGAGAGAGAGAGATAGAGAGAGAGAGGGGGAGAGAGAGAGAGAGAGAGAGGGAGAGAGAGAGAGATTGGCCTTAAAACAAGTCAGTGTTGCCCAAGATGCATTTTCTCTCAGTGAAAAGTATGTCAGATCTTTTATCGCCTCCCCAAAGTACTTCAGAGGAAGGGGCTAACCAGTGAGCCAGTTAGGATGATGAAGAAATTAAAAAGGAATGGACTCACCATTCCCTGAAACAGTTGTGCAGAATTGCTTCAAATCTTGCCAGCAAATGTGCTTACTTAGATGAGGGCACCTACTCTTCCCCATGGTATTGCTTCAGATGCACATTGTTTTGCTTAACTGCCTGAAATATTCATACTGATGGTAATTTTATTTTATTTTTTTTCCTGCATGGGCAGGAACTGAGAATCGAACCCGGGTCTCAGGCATGGCAGGCCAGAACTCTGCCTGCTGAGCCACCATGGCCCACCCAAACTGATTGTAATTTTAAAGTAGGTTGAATAAAATAGCCAAGAGAAGATATCTAGCAGGTTATCATATAGAGCACTGTAGCAAGTTATCATATAGAGCACTGCACTTTGCTGTCTGCTTTCTGAGTATACTTTGATTGTGGTCCTGCCAAAACCTTCACTCGCCTTCTTAGGGGAAGAAAACATAATGCAGAATTCAGCTGTTTCAACTCTGAAAGGAATCAAGTACTCTGATAAAAGGCAAAGGAGCCCACATTTGTTCTCTCAGCATCTCAGCTCCCTTGTTGCCATGGTCACCTCTCAGCACAGCTGAGCTTCCCCATAGCACCACTTGGATGGTGCTCTCCTCCTTCCCCTCCTTTCCCCAGACTACTCTTGTGTCTCCACTTTCTCGGACCAGCATCACTTTTCTGCATTTCCAATACAGGTTGGTAAGAAGAAAAATATTGGAGATATCAGTAAATTTTGTTTTAAAACTGCAGCCATGAAACTAGGAGCTCTACATCTTTACAGGCAGGCTAGTATGTGTGTTGTAAAGCAGTAAGAGGAAAGAAAGGTCCTGTCTAATATCTGTCAAACCATTTGGGTCCAAAGAATCATTACAGAGGCTAGGCCCTACCAATCTGTCTCTGAATTATATCTAAAGTCCTGTTTATAAAATTACATTAAATTTGGTGGTTGTGAGTGGGTAGAGGATTTTATACCGATTTACACAAACAGCTGTTCCTGAATCTGTCCTGCACAATGACAGGAAAAGATGGTGACTCAGGGTAAATTAGAGTTCCAAATACACACAGTGCCTGGAGTTTGCAGAGAGGCATTTTTTGAGACACAGACAGACATTTCTGAATTTCTATGTGGATTTAGAACACATGCAATTAAACATTCTATAAGGCAGTGGTCTGTGATGGCCAGGGATGACCTTAAGAGAAAGGATTAAAAATAAGTGGGTCTGTTCTCAAAACATTTTTACTTCTTGCTGTTCACATGTTGCCTGGTCTCAAAGTGCTATTTGCCCAACTAAATACGTTTTTGCTGCTGTTGTTTTAACAGTATAACTTCCTGGGCTGGCAAAGTTATAATTGCTATTTTCTGCTATATTATTCAGCTCGTTAGGGTTTAATTTTTGTTGCTGGTGTTTCTTTTAAGCAAACTGTACATTTTGAAGTAATGCTATTTGACTGTGTTTGTGCCTGGAGGGTATTTCACACAGAGCAGAAAAGGGAAAAATAAATGAGATTTTCATATTTGTAAGGTCTTTGAAGTATATTGGTGAGTGGTTGTAAAAATTATATTTATTATCTTTCTACATTTATAAAAGAGTCTACAAGTAAGACATATTTTTCCCAATTACCTGATATAAAATATTTATAAAACACAGACTTGTAAAAATCTGGTCTTTTTGTTTAAAGGTAGAAGCAAGGGGGCAGAATATTTTAAAGGTATATTCAGATTTATCTATTTATATTTAATAAATCACAACATTTTTAACTCAAAAGATTGTGATGGGGAGAGGTTTCTAAACAATTTGATTTGTGACATTTATATCAGGAAATAATAATAATTTTTAAAAGCCTTGAACAAATCAAATTATCCTTTCCCAAAGGAGACTGCAAATTTTCCTCAAATCATGATCTTTTGAACATGTGGTAAATTGTGAAAAATCAGTACTTATGAACTGGAGAAAAATATCATTTATAGTTGTTGGAAATCAATTTTATCTTTTTATGTCTTTAGTGAAGAAATACTTGTTCTGTTAGAGAACTGGGCATCCCTATTCTATTTTCTCCTTCTACTTGTCATTTTTATTAATACCAAGACAAGGCACCCATGCAACCTTGTGGACACTGAGCAGAGGTGGTAAAAGAACTAATATCTTAAAAAAAATTTCAGTTTCCTTCTGCAGTATAGTTTAGAAGATGAAACTATCACAGAGTCCCAGAAAAAATAATCTACTTTGTTTCCCTCTCTGTAATCTACCCTAAGAATATTTCTGCTAGTTTTAAATGACAATTAACATTAGTTGCACATTTGTATATCCAATGTAAATTGTACTCATTTGTATTCAACTTTCAATGCAGTTAATAGTCTTCCTTCCCAGGAGGTAGATAGGACTGGAAATAGCAACATTGACCAAATGCCTTAGAGAGGTCCTTTTAGCCCTAGGGTTCTCAACCTGAGTGATTTTGCTACCTTTGAGGATGTTTGGCAGTGTTTCTAGGCAAACGTCCCCAGGGGCCAAAAATGCTTGATTGAAACCACTGCTTTAGAGACAGATAAAATTGTGACATATCCTTCCTTAGGTAGGACTTAGGTAACCTGATAGTAAATGCAGAAAATTCTAGGACAAGTGTGTACTCGTGAGCATCTAAACAGATGGCAAGCAGCATGGGTTTTTTTTGTTGTTGTTTTTTTTCCTTTGAATAATTGATTATATACTTTGTAAAAAGTTAAATCTTCTCTTACAAAAATATACCATTGTTTACTAACTTCTAACAATTTTTGCTTATCTGGCTAAAAGATGTCCTACATATTTTAGAAATGTTAATAGTTCTTTATGATCACAGATTTATAATATACTACTTTATTACTGCAAATAGTCTCTAGTAGTCTAAAAGTCAATCCCATTTAATTGGCCACTTTGGGATATAGCCAAAAGATTCATAATAAAATATTAATCTTTTGTAGCAAGCTACAAAAAAAAAATAATACAAGACTCCCTTTGACCGTCTTGTATTACAGATCAGTAATTTCTGGATCTCTGACTCGGGGCTGGTGTTATGAAATCACAATTAAAGAGCATGAATGTATCTTTATGAACAATGTTATGCTAATACTTTCATGGGTAACTTATTTATTACTTCATCCCTCTGATAATATATTTGCTTTGACTTAGACTCTGGAGTCTGCTATTGTAGCAGGCAGCCCCTGTTTACCCAAGCCATTTCCTCTCACAGCAGGCAGGCCCCTGTTTACTCAGGCCATGTCCCATTTGCAAAGTCTCATTCGCCCTGGAAATGTTTGAAACTACATGTAGGCAGGATAAGAAAAATTCTTGTAGAGACCCCTCCCGTTCTGAACATCAGCACATAGCCAAGCACTTCCCTTAAAACTCTGTGAAAACCCCTGTTGGGGGCTCAGACCTTCAGAGGCTACTCAGCTGAACTCCATGGCCATAGACTAATAAAACCTACTTCCTGAAACTTCAGAGCCTCGACCCTGATTTGTTCTGTTTCCACATAAGTTTCCTGGAGACTTACAGCCTTGTTCCTGGTTTTGCACAACATTTCTGGGGGCTTGTCTGGGATCAAGAGACCAGTGATATTGTCACCTCCCTTGCCCACAGCAGTGGCATCACCCTAACTGGAGCTCCGATGGAATGCAGTGCCAGCAATGGGGATCTTTCCAATCTTTCAGAGTCCTGAACTCCCCAGTGGGGGGACTTATCACTGCTGGAGCAGTGATGGATCTGGGACTGTTTCTGGAATCAGGTTCTTGGGACCACCACCCATCTGACTGGTAAGCACCTGGGCATGTCAGTCTCAGCCCACTCGCAAAAGGCTAGTGGAGCCAGAGTGGAAGAGGAACCTGATCACCTCCCAGAGATTTTCTGAGTACCGGTTTCCAGTTGGAAGGCCAGGGGAAATGGAAGTCTTCAGGCCTGGTTAGACTCTCCAAATACCAGCCTCCGTCCAGAGGACCGAGGGAAATGGAAGTCTTCAGGTTCAGTTCCGGGAAGGGCAGTGCAGGAGGGGTGTTGGTGTGTATGCATGTGATCATTGTGAGTGAGAGGAAGTCCTGGGCCACAGGAGCCATGCTCCAGGCTGAGATTGAGTTTGGACCCTGTGGTTCCTGCAACCCTACCAAGGGCCAGGCCAGACCAAATGAAACAACAGTTTGCTCAAAACCCTTTGTCGTCTATCTGTAAGCCCTCTCCCTAATCGTTGGCACCACCGATATGGGAGGGGAAGTCAGTAAGACACCATTGCAGTACATGATGTCTAACTTTAAGAAAGTTTCTACTGGTGACTGGAGAGTCAAGCTGACCCCTGGCCAACTTATAGAACTGTGTGAGTTAGAGTGGACCACTTTTGGGGAGGTTAAAAAGAAGTTCTCTTGTATTATGGCTTATCATTACTCTGTCTTATAAATTAAAATTTGCACATTTCAGAGTAAGAGGAAAACATCTAGGTAGGGGGTTTAAAATTTATCTTATTAAGCAGACAGACCTGTACAGTGTTGATGCAAGATTTTGCTACACACAATAACAATTGCATAGTCTACCAAGGAAGTGTTACAACTATCCTGTTACTTAAATACTAATAAGAAAACAAAAAAATAATAAGTCAATATTTCTGCCTTAAGGAAATTATAACCTAGTAAAAAAATAAATAAATTTGTAGAGTCTGTTCTGTACAATGAATTTTGCCATTGCATGACCTTGGCAAGAAACAGTTAAATTGTGTGTTCTAGCTGGGAGGATGGGCTATCCTCACAGAAGGAGGTGTACTTTGATAAAAATATCTAGGTCCCAAGAAGTTCTTCTTGGTCCCTAGCCAGTTCCCAGAGGATCAAACTGGGCCCAGTCACATAAGCTAATTGGAATTTGGTCACTATTATGTGATGATATCATTAAAGAAAAAAAAAAAAACTACATGCAAGTAGTTAGAGAAAGAAAGAGGAGGAACTTAGGAGAAGAAGAGAGAAAAGAATCCTATGAGAGAGGGAGAGCACCTCATCAGAATCTTATGCTCTGCTATGGATCTTAACTAAGGAGACTCTGAATGCTGTCTTCAAGATTGTTGTGGATTTTTGCTAATGAAAATTGGAATGCTGCTTCTGAAACTCTCCAGCACTTCTCTTCAGGTATTGGTGCCATCTTATCTGGTGATGTAACTATGCTTTATTTTTGAAGATTCTTTTGATTACTATCTTTTAATTATTTTCCTAATAAAGTCTATTTTTATATCACTGAAGTCTGTGTTGTCTGCAAATCTGAACCTATAAATTAAATGGCCACAAGTATCACGTTGCCTTTAGTGCAACAAAATTGGCCCTATGTGCAGGATTCACATTTCAGCATGGCTTCATAGTGGTAAAAAGTCAGTAAGAAAAGCTTTGGAAAATTTGTGCAGAAAATATGGACTGTGTTCTTCTGAATATTGCATTGCTTTATCAGACCATTTGTGCTGCTTTGAAATGATGTACATCCCCTAGAAAAGCCATGTTTTTTATCAAAATTCCATTTTGTAAAGGTAGAATAATCCCTATTCAATCCTGCATGTTTGAAACAGCAATCAGATCATCTCCCTGGATGATGTGATTTAGTCAAGAGTAATCGTTAAACTGGATTAGGTGATGACATGTCTCTACCCATTTGGGTGGGTCTTGAGAAGTTTCTGGAGTCCTATAAAAGAGGAAACACTTTGGAGAATGGGAGATTCAGAGAGAGCAGAGAATGCTGTAGTACCACGAAGCAGAGTCCATCAGCCAGTGACCCTTGGAGATGAAGAAAGAAATGCCTCCCAGGGAGCTTCATGAAACAGGAAGCCAGGAGAAGAAGCTAGCAGATGACACTGTGTTCACCATGTGCCCTTCCAGATGAGAGAGGAGCCCTGACCATGTTCACCATGTGCCCTTCCAGAAGAGAGAGAAACCCTGACTGTGTTTGCCATGTGCCTTCTCACTTGAGAGAGAAACTCTGAACTTCATTGCCTTCTTGAAGTATTGGTATCTTTTCCTGGATGCCTTAGATTGGACATTTCTATAGACTTGTTGTAACTGGACATTTTCTCAGCCTTAGAACTATAAACTAGCAACTTATTAAATTCCCCTTTTTAAAAGCCATTCCATTTCTGGTATATTGCATTCCAGCAGCTAGTGAACTAGAACACCATTCTTTTTTTTTTTTAACAATTTTTTTATTAATTAAAAAAATTACAACAAACAAAACAATAAGATATCATTCCATTCTACATATATAATCAGTAATTCTTAATATCATCACATAGTTGCATACTCATCATTTCTTAGAACATTTGCATCGATTTAGAAAAAGAAATAAAAAGACAACAGAAAAAGAAATAAGACAATAATAGAGAAAAAAAGTTATACATACCATGCCCCTTACCCCTCGCTTTCATTTACCACTAGCGTTTCAAACTAAATTTATTTTAATGTTTGTTCCCCCTATTATTTATTTTTATTCCATATGTTCTACTCTTCTGTTGATATGGTAGATAAAAGGAGCATCAGACCCAAGGTTTTCACATTCACAGAGTCTCGTCGTGAAAGCTATATCATTGTTCAATCATCATCAAGAAACATGGCTACTGGACCACAGCTCTACATTTTCAGGCAGTTCCTTCCAGACTCTCCACTACATTCTTGAACAACAAGGTGATATCTACTTAATTAGAACACCATTCTTGATAAATCTGAAGTTGTCAGTTTCTTGCACTTTTTGCATGCAGTATGTTTTGGATTTGAACATTTTGTCTCCCTGGTTTGTACTTTCTAATGCTATAAGACATTTGGGAATTTTTAAGTCAGTAACCCCTCTTCATATAAACTTATGATAGATTAATAGTGGACCATAAGCTTTGGACATAGATTAAGAGATAATGTCACTTTTGAAAAAGTCCTCTAAGCTCAAAGTAAAAAACTAAGAAATCCCAGGATGGGATAATTTACTTTATTCCTCACTTGCAAAGGAATAGGCAAAATGCACAGGGCCCTGTGAAGTTTGGGGGAACAGAATTAAACAGGGAAAGCCTATTCAGGGTGCTCTGTGTCTAGAAAACATTCCCTTAGAAAAAGGGAAAGAAATTATCGGAGTGTGTAGAAGAGGATGGGCTTTGTTAATGGAGTATAGAAAAATGTGTGAACAGAAAGATTGAGCAATCTCTGAAATAGTGAATTATGAAAAGGAATTGGCGGAACTACAGTAAAAACTGTCCATGCTGCAGAATCAAAATTTTGTTTTGGAAAATCAAATTTGTAATTATCAGTCAGTAGCTGAGAGGGCCACATTCCATGTGGGCCAATATAAATATAAAAAGAGACAAGGCAAAGTAAACAAAGGGAAAATACATATGGTACTACCCACTGTCATTGCTGATTGGGACCCTAATAAGTGGGATGGTGATGTGTGGGATTAGGCAGATGATGAAAAGGATGGAAATATTTTAGATGAGAAAGTCTGTGAGAAGGAAAGAAGTAAATATCCTCCAAAAATAGGAGCTCACCCAATACAAAGGCAAAAAGAAGAGAAACAGGGCAATCAGGTTACTTTCAAAACCATCATAAAAGAACAAGAAATGATGGAATTCTTAGATGTTTTACTCAGAAAACTGGTGAGCCATTAATTACCTGGATGGTCAGAATTGCTGATGCAGGGGCTGGAGGAGCAGTGCTGGACTATGCTGATTGCATGAAACTTGCAGAAATTAGCAGCAATCCCTTTGCGCAGACTGCTTTTCAGGAGTTTAGGCAGAAGACTGGAGAAAATTCTAACTTGCTGGCATTGGTGTAATAAGCAATACCCTGCTGACACTATGTGGTCACAACCCTAGTACACTTTGCAAGATGCTATGCAGAAATTGAAAAAGAAAGTTATGAAGTCAGCAATTATATTGGGAGAGGCCAGCACATACCACCTCCTCCCTGTCAGTGCTTCACAAAGAAATGCTATCATTAAAGCAGCACCAACAAACACTTGATAATGATTTTATTATTAGGAGAAACAGGCAATCCACTTAACAATGTCTTAAATAAAATGTTAGAGCTGGGAGACATGGGAGACTGGAATACAGGGAAAGGAAAGGCCAAAGGATGTAATGGGAGATGATTCCCCTATACCAGTAGCAGGATTTCCCACAGTGACATATTCAACCCCTGCTGGAGCTGGGGTCAACCAAAAAAGTATTAATGTTTTGTCAAATAATGAAATAAAGAGAACATATGAAGAAAAATGTAAACCAAGTTATAATTGTAAAGTGAATAGTGCTCCTACTCCTGGCAGGGCAGAAGACCTGTGTCCAGCTCCCTTGGCACCTCTGTATCCTCATTTAGTCCCTTTCTTCCAGACAAAGGGATTAGGCCAAACCCCATTATCTTTGACTCCAAATCTGTGGCTCCCCTCTGGTTTTGTGTTTCATTTTTTTGAATTGGGGAAGCTATTTAATATTGAGAAACTCCTTGCTTGCAAGTTTTATCCTTACAGTTTTTTGAAAAAGGCTTAATATGTGCTATTAATTTTTATTTAAAAATTGTATATTGATGTTTCAAATATGCATTGACTAAAGCATTTTAAGCAGTTAGCATTATTCTGACAAATTCAATTTTGATGGTAATTGTATGTGGTGAAATGTTTGCTTGAAGTAACGACTCAAGTATGAAGGACAGAAGGGATATGCTTTCATTAAAAGGAAAAAGAAAGTTCTGTCCTAAGATAAAATAAATGTCTCTTACAGAGTTAGGAAAATGTAAAACAAAGCCTGAATAAATTTAGTAAGTTTCTGAAGGTTTGTGGAAAAGGAGATTATGGTCAAAGTTAAGAAAAGTTTTAGGTGAACTAAAAGGAAAGGTGTTGGAAGTAGTACTCAAACTCTTTAGCATCTACCCTCCCTTACATGAGTTTGAGCCAGGGGACTTGGTGTGGGTAAAAGACTGGAGTTAAAAAAAAAAAAAAAAAAGGCTCCCTCCAGCCTCAATAGAAAGGTCCTTACCGTGTTGTTTTAGTAACACCAACAGCTGTAGGATTTGCAGATATCATCCCATGGATTCACCACTCCTGGGTCAAGAGGGCCACCGCGGAGAACCTCTGGGAATGCACCCCTGATCCTGAACACCCAACGTGCATCATTCTCCAGAAACCCCTGCGCCCTTCTCCATCACACCTGAGATCAGCTGACCAGCCTGCAACTGAGGCCTGAAGGATCATCCTTGCCCTGCTCTAGCTCACTGGAAGCCACTAGTCAACACACGGCTGAAGACCTCTGAACCCTGCCTCAGTTACCACGGAAGCTGACTGATCTATGCAGGGCTGAAAATTGAGGAATCGATGCATGGACATTCTGGCATGCTGGGTCTGTGGACTAATTGTCTTTTCTTGCTCTTTGTGTTTGTCTTTCCTTTAGCAGTTTTAATCCTCCTGGAAATAGATCACTTGGAGTTCTTCCTGAAAACCAACTTTACTCTAATTTGGTCAGATCCCTCTTACCCAGGTAACTTCCCCCTTCCTAACCACTGCCCAGAGCATGTGAATCCATTCCTTCCCTGAAGCTAATTGTACATTCATGTGGTGAACATACAATCATGTTCATACGTGGCACCATGTGCCTCACTCCTCTGTTTCTCCTCAGCATGGTCATAAGCCCTTCCAAGGGGAATGATGCATGCCAGGCATGCCTCAAGACCACATGTGTTGGGAAAAAGGTGGAAACTACCATGGTTATTCATGCCAGGGCAGATCTCAGGCCTGCATTCTTAACAGAACCCAGTATTCTGTATGCACCCTAAAAGAAGGTCCCCCAGTATGCTATAATCCTACCTCACCAGGTTCAGTAGTGCTATTTTCATTATTCTAGGATGGCAAGGCTATTGTCATAACCCCTAGAAAGGGAAGCAGTTCCCAGTCCACCTGACCTTCAACACATGTACAGTTTTATACCCCACCAAATCTGACACCTTTCCCAGTGTGGTCCTCCTGGTAGTGCAATGCATACGAGATCAGGTGGGGAGCTCTTGGCTGTGCTGAGGTGGAGGCTTCCTGGGAGCTGGTGCCATGCAGTTTGTCTTGTGCCCAAAGCTATGAGCTGGACACTCACTTGAGAAAAAATACGTGGGTTCCCCAAAACATGTGACCAGAGCCAGGGCCCCCCAGCAGGTGAGGGAATCCCAAGGCAGGTGCTGGGCATGGAGGCCAGGGGACATAACCTGTCAAGGAAACAGATTGGACCCTCTTGGGAGGCATTGCCCCTCCCTCACTTGCACACCTCACATCACCCTGCTTGGCCCCAGAAAATGGCTGGTTAACCAAAGACAGATAAGATTCCTCAGGGAAGGTACAACCTAAGGCATGAACAGTCACAAAGGGGCCATCAGGAGAAAACTTGGTGCCAACAGAGGTGGGGCACAGACCCTCACCCCCCCAACCTTGTAGGGGCCTAGACCCTGCATGGCTACCTTGTTTCCCACACCCAGCTCAAATTGGGACATACTAACACCTGCAACAAGAAAAGGATGAGATATAGGTGATGCTATTACCCACTGGCATGGGCAAACATCAAAGGGGGGAATGTAGCAGGCATCCCCTGTTTGCCCAAGCCATTTCTTCTCACAGCAGGCCTGCCCCTGTTTACTCAGGCCATGTCCCCTTGGAGAAATCTCACTCACCCAGAGAATGTTTGAAACTGCATGTAAGCAGGATAAGAAAAGTTCTTATAGAGACCTCTCTTCTTCTGTACATCGGCACATAGCCAAGTGCTTCCCTTAAAGCCCTGTGACAACCTCTGTTGGGGACTTAGACTTTCAGAGGCTACTCAGCTGAGCCTTATGGCCATAGATGAATAAAAACCTACTTCCTGAGGCTTTGGAGCTTCAACCCAGTTTGTTCTGTTTCCACGTAACTTTCCTGGAGGTTTGCAGCTTTGTTCCTGGTTTTGCACAGCACTTTAAAGCCAATAAGAAGAGGTTTAGTATTTTGTAAAGAAAAATGAATCTTGAAGCTGCAAGCCTAAGGTTTTTTGTGACCTGAGGCAAGTTACTTAACCTCTGTGACTCTTATCTTTTTCATTTATAAAATGGAAGTAAAGGTGCCCAGTCCATTTGTCCTAAAAATGGAAAAATTAAGTTCTTTAAATGTGCTTACATTCTCATTTATTATGCATTAATATGTTATTTATCTAGGTCTAATTTGTTAGAGGACTGATGTTTAATTTTTCAAAATGAACAAATAATTAAAATGTTGCTAATTATTACATATTAATGAAACTTCACAATATGTTAACCATCATTAACAGAATATTATTTTTCATAAAGTTTTAATAGAATCATATTATCTATAATAAATTCTCTACTTTGGATAAATACCTCGTTCTCCAATGAGGAGTATAGCGGACATCAGAATGTAAACTGGTACTGATCAATTCTGGAGTATCAAATGGTACATTGCCCTCATGAAGTTTCTTTTACCTTAGGATAAAAGAGGAGCCAGGAGGCTACCTTCGTGGCTTCTGAGAAAATAAGTCAGCATAGATGCTAGGGGAAAAAAGTAAAATCATAATTAATTTAAAGTTTACAAATAAGAATTGTGAACTCAAGGTAGAGAAAATACCTAGGGGATATTTAAGCTGCAAGACTAGGAAGGGTTTTCTTTGCTGTTTGCCTTTTAATTTTAAGTGCTTGTGCTGGTAAGAAATTGCCACATATATCCCAGAAAAGCCATGCTCTTTTTCATCCAAATGCAATTTTGCAGACACACTGTAGGGTGGGATCTTTTGATTACATTCTTCCAGTGGAGATGTGACCCACCCAATTGTGTGTGTTCTTTTGATTAGATTATGTTCCATGGAATTGTGACCCTACCTATTCAAGATGGATCATGATCAGTTTACTGGAGTCCTTAAAGGAGTTTATATAGAAAGAGCTCAGATTCTATATGAGAGCAGAGAGGTGAAACCAGATGAAAGAGGTTTGGAGATGCTTGGAGAGCTGACACAGAGAGAAGATGCCTAGAAACAGACATCTGGAGATGCTTGGAGACAGAAAGAAACTCAGAGAGGAGAGTACTGGAACCAGGAGCTGAAGCAATGAAACCCAGAAGCAAAGGGCCAGCAGACATTGTTATGTGCCTTCCCATGTGACAGAAAAACCCTGTCCAAGGGATCTGCCTTTCTTGAGAAATGGTATTCTCTTGTTAGTGCCTTAATTTGGACATTTTTCATGGCCTTAATAAATCCTCTTATAAAAGCCAATCCACTTCTGGTATATTACATTCTGGCAGCTTTAGCAAACCAAAGCAGATTTTGGTACCAGAGAAATGGGGTGTTGTGGTTTGCAAATACCAAACATGTTGGAATGACTTCCTATATGAATAAGGGGAACATTGTGGAGTAATTGTGAGGAGGTGAATAGGAAAGGCCTGGATTGCCTTGAACAAAATGTTGGTAAACATGTGGACTCTAAAGACACCTACAATGAGAGTTTACAAAGAAATGATGAAGGTGGCACTGCCAACTGGAAGAAAGGCAATCCTTGTTTTAAGGTGGCAGAGAAGTTGACAAAATTGAGGCCTGGTGTTGGATGAAAGATAGATTTTGAAGGCAATGAGCTTGGATATCTAGCTAAGGAAATTTCCAAACTAAATGTGGAAAACGCAGTCTGTCTTATTCTTTCGGCTTATAGTAAAATGTGATAGTAAAAGGATAAGCTGAGAACTTGAACTCTTGGTTTCTTTACAAAACAAAACAGACATTGATATTTTGGAAAATATGGCTCCAGAGAATATTACCCATGTGAGGATTTAATGAAATATGAAAACACTCGGCCACTACAAGACCACTGAGGACTATAGATGAAGTTATACAGAAAGCATTTGTGGAAAGTCCTATTGTCTGATGGATGACAATCAGACCCCTGTAGTCTGCATGCCAAGTCAACAAGTTACCACAACATCAGCATAATGCAGTAGCATATTTGTAAGAATTCTATACCTCCATAGGCTCACAGAGAAGGCTAGAAAATGAGAAAGCCTCATGTTCTAGGCAGGATGATTACTGAGTATTTAGGCTTCTGCAGATGTACCTTATAGGAAACAGGCACCCACACAGAGGCAGAGTGGGTGGACAGATATCGATTCAAAGAGGCATATAAGGTAGGAGACATTTCAGCAGATGTAGCATAGTTAAATAATAACCAAAGAAGAACCAACTCTTGCTCAGTATCCCTCAGAGCAGAGAGGTGATTCTAGAAATGGGTTAGGAGAAAACTTAAATTGACTAAGCATGAATCAAATGCAAGGGAAAAATCTTGATATATATTAATTTGATTTGAATTCACCTAGATTTAATTTTCTCATTAGAGAAGTTGTAGATTTACAGAAAAATCCTGAAGACTATACAGACTTCCCATATACCCCCTTATGCACACAAACTTTTCCCTATTATTTATTTTAAAAATGTCCTTATTATTTGCAATATATAATCAATTGCAAATGTTCATCAAAAGACTGTAACAATTTCCATTGTAATAATACAAATCATAATAGTTTGTGTATTAGTCAGGGTTCTTGAGAAGAAAAGAAACAACAGGAGATATCTGTAAATATGAGATTTGTAAAACTGTCTCATGCAACTATTGAATGTAACAGTCCGAGATCCATAGGGAAGGCTGTGAAGTTGGCAACTCTGATAATGGGTCTCAATGAACTCCACAGAAGAGGCTCACTGAAAGAAGAAGAAATGAAAATTCTCTCCTCTCCCTCAAAAGTCTTCAACCAATAGATCAAATCCAACTGATTAGAATATCTTGCTTGTGGAAGACACACCCTTAGTTGATAGTAGATTAATCATCCACACCTGCAATCAATGGACTGTGATTTAACAAATCAGTCTTCTGATTTGTCAACCAGCCACAAAATATCCTTGTAATAATGCTTATGCAAGTACTTGCCTAACTAAAAACTGGGCACTATCACATGGCCAAGTGGACACTAGAACAAACCATCACAGTTTGTGAGTATCAAAAATGTTGGAACTAAAATATGAGACAATGACAGCATATAGACTAAGAGAAGGGTGGTGAGAGTAAAAGTATTCTACCAGTCGATTGTCCAGGTGTGATTTAAAAATCTGTGTCTAACGTAGATACAGTATAATGGTAATGTTAATTACTAAAAGAACAAAAGACTGTATAAATTCCAAGCCAATAGAGACAAACAAATGGAAATAAGATAATACAACAAACAAAAAAATGAGTGACTAATGAACAAGTGGAGACAACAGATGCAATTTTTTAAATAATCAAAATGTAAAAATGAATGAAGAGAAATGGGGCAAGATGATGGTATAGAGGGGTGTGCAATTTAGTTAGTGTTCTAAAACAGCTAGTGAATAGCTGGAAACTGTCTGGGACAACTGTTTAGGGGACATCAATGCCAGACACACATTATGCACCAGCCTGGAATGGGGATAAGGGATGAAATCACAGAATGGAGCTGTAAGTAAAGCCCCCAACTGCAGAGAATGACATCCTTTCCCCACTGGCACTATAGGCTGCTGGAGACATTTTCCAGAGGGAAAAAGAAACAGGCACTACCAGGAACAAGGAAAGGTAGCTCAATGAAGCACTGATGGTGGTTTTAATTAACATATTTGTTCAGCAGAATACAAACTTTGAGCACAGATAAACCCAGAGAAAGAGGAGAGATCTCTTTCTCTCTAAAGAATGAAGAAGGAGCTGAAAAAGAAAGAAAGAAACAAACAAAAAGAATAGAGACTTCTGGAGTCAGCCAAGCGAGGACTGTGCCCCTTTATAGGGTTGGCAAGTCTTGGGAGCTGGGGGCTGGCTTTGTAAAGGGTTTTTATTTTATTTCTCTTTTTTTCCCTTATTATTTTTTTTAAAGTATTCTAAGTAGGTTATTAGAGAGAAAACCTCAGGCATTTTCAATTGTTAGCATTGACCAAGGGAAGGACAAAGTTAAAAGTAACAAGTCAAATGAAAGAGATAATTTCCTAAAGGGTATATCTTCCCCAAGTAAAGGAAGGCATGACCCAACTCAAGTGGTGGCCCTCCTTCAAAGAAGTAAGAGCCAGGGGTTAGGAATCAGAAACAGCTTAAGCTTGCCTTCCATCTCAGCCTCATTCTCAACCACACTCTTGGAAGGCTGAGAATTAAATAAATCACACCACTTTACCCTAGTGGAGAACTGCAGACTGACAAGCATGACCTGCTGGGCAGGATAGGAAAAGTGCAGAGTTTAGGGGCTCTACAGGAAAGACAACCTACTGGGCCTCATCCTAAGGGAAACTAGATACTGCTTACAGTCTTCTCCTGAGACCTGGACCTGCCTTGTCTGGGAAAATCTGATTGAGGTCAATCATATCTACAGAAACCTTCCTCAAAAAAAAAATCCTATATAGACAGGGCAAAAAACAGAAAAAGAAGAGTTGAAAAACTTGGAATAGTTAAATAGAAGGTGTACTAGAGGTCTAGAATAAGTTGAAATGAATGCCAAAAAAAAAAAAAAAACAGATAGAGAACCAAGCCAACCAATAAGAAAACCCTAGGTAAAAGAGTGAAAATGACCTCCAGAATAAACTAATCATGGAAATTTGATGTCATGGCACCAAAAAAAAAAAATATATATATATATATATATGACTCATACTAGGAAAAATGAAGCTATGACCCAGTCAAAGGAAAAAACTAAACCTCAAATGAGGTACAGGGTACATCTAATTAATGTTCACTCAAACATGCTAAATCAAATCAAAAGTCAAATCAATGAGTTGAGGGAAGATATGGCATAAGAGATGAAGGAGATAAAGAAGGCACTGGGTGAACAAGAACTCAAAACCTGAAAAAATAAATGACAGAACTTACAGGAATGAAAGGCACAATAGACAAGATGGAAAACATAATGGAGATGTACAACAGCAGATTTAAAGAGGCAGAAGAAAGGATTAGTGAGCTAAAGGACAGGATATCTGAAGTCCTGCATGCAAAAGAACAGGTAGGGAAAAGAATGGAAAATATGAGCAGAGTCTTAGAAAATTAAATGATAACATGAAGTTCATGAAAATTTGACTTATAGGTGTCCCAGAAGGAGAAGAGAAGGAAAATGTGGTGGAAAAAAATAAAGCAGGGAAATATCACTGAAAATATCCCATCTCTTGTGAAAGGCATAAAATTATGGATCCAAGAAGTGCAACATACCCCAAAGATACTATATCTGCATAGACCTAGTCCAAGACACTTACTAATCAGATTGGCAAATATCAAAGACAAAGAGAGAAATCTGAAAGCAGCAAGAGAAGAGCAACCCATCACATAATGGGAAATCAATAAGGCTATGTGCGGATTTCTCATCAGAAACCAGGTAGGCAAGAAGGCAGCAGTATGATTTAAGTTCTGAAAAGGAAAAACCGCCCATCAAGAATTCTGTCAAAACTTCAAAATAAGATTGAGTTTAAAATATTTTCAGACAATCACTCACTAAAAGAATTTGTGAATAAGAGAATGGCTCAGCAAGAAATACTAAAAGGAGCACTACAGGCAGATAGGAAAAGATAGGAGGGAGAGGTCTGAAGAAGATTGTAAGAAATGAATACTATCATTGGGAAAAAAGAGAAAAAAAGATAAGATATGACATATAAAGTCCAAAAGACAAAATGGTAGAAGAAACTACTGCCTTTGCAATAATAATATTAAACATTAATGCATTAAATTTCCCAATCAAAAGACATAGACTGGCAAAATGGATTAAAAAACAGGACTCATCTATATGCTGTCTACTGGAGACTCACTTTAGACCCAAGGACAAAAAATAGATTGAAAGTGAAAGGTTGGGAAAAGAAATTTCATGCAAACAACAACCAAAAATGTTATTTATTAGCTATAACTAGTTATCTGACAAATTAGACTTTGAAAGAAAAACAATGAAAAGAGACAAAGAAGGGCACTATGTAATAATAAAGGGGACAACTGAACAAGAAGACATAACCATCATAAATATTAATTCAGTGATTCCAAGTGTCCCCAAATACATGCAGCACAAGCTGACAAAACTGAAGGGAGGAGTAGACACCTCTACAAAAATAGTTGGAGGCTTCAATAGACTACTCTTATCAATGAATAGAATATCTAGACAGAGGAGCAATAAAGAAGCAGATTTTGAATAATACGATAAATGAACTAAATTTAACAGACATTTACCAAACACTACATTCCTCAACAGCAATGTACACATTTTTCACAAGTACTCATGGATCATTCTCCAGGATAGACCACATGTTGATTCACAAAACAAGTCTCAATAAATATTAAAAGATTATAATCATACAAAACACTTTCTCAGATCATATGGAATGAAGTTGGAAATCAATAACAGACAGAAGGCCAGAAAATTCACAAATATATTGAGGCTAAACAATACACTGTTAAATAGCCAGTAGGTCAAGGAAGAAATTACAAAATAATTCATCAAATATCTCAAGGCAGATGAAAATGAAAACACAACACATCAAAACATAAGGGATGCAGTAAAGACAGTGCTGAGAAGGCAATATATTGCCCTAAATGCCTATATTACAAAAGAAGATTAACAACTGAGGAATTAACTGTTCACAGGGAGGAACTAGAGAAAGAACAGCAAACTAACCCCAAAGCAAACAGAATGAAAGGAATAGGTAAGATCTGAACAGAAATAGATGAAACTGAGAACATAAAAACAATAAAGAGAATCAACAAAGCCAGAAGTTGGTTCTTTTAGGAAGTCAATAAAATCAATGAACCCTTAGCTAGGCTGACAAAAAAAGAAAAAAAAAGAGAGAGAGAGAATGCTAATAAACAAAATCAGAAATAGGAGAGGTGACTTAACTACTAAGCACAGAGAAACAAAGGAGACAATGAGAGGATATTGTGAGCATATATTTGGTAATAAACTAGAGAATATAGATGAAATGGACAACTTCCTAGAAAAGCATAAACAACCAACATTGACCCAAGAAGAAGTAGATGTCCTCAACAAACCAATTACAAGTAAAGAGTCTGAATCACTTATCAAATAGCTCCCAAGAAAGAATAGTACAGTACAAGATGTCTTCACATGTGAATTATACCAAGCATTCAAGAAAGAATTAGTACCAATCCAACTAAACTCTTAAAAAGATTGAAGAGAGAAAGCTACCTAACTCATTCTGTGAAGTCAACATTGCCCTAATAACAAAGCCAGGCAAATATACTAAAAGAAAAGAGAATTACAGACCAATCACTTTAATGAATATAGATGCAAAAATCTTCAAGAAAATACCTACATATTGAATCCAGCAGCACAATAAAAGAATTATACACCATGACCAAGTAGGATTTATTCCAGGTATGCAAGTCTGGTTCAACATAAGAACATCAATTAATGTAATACACCACATCAATAAATCAAAGCAGAAAAAACACATGACCATCTCGATGAATAAAAGACATTTGAGAAAATTTAGCATCCTATCTGGATGAAAACACTTCAAAAGATAGTAATAGAAGGGAAATGTCTCAACATGATAAAGAAAATATATGAAAAAAACTGACAGCTAATGTCATACTCAGTGGAAAAGCTTTCCCTCCAAGATCAGGAACAAAACGAGAATGCCCACTGTCACCATTGTTATTAAACAGTGTACTTAAAGTTCTATCTAGAGCAATTAAACAGGAAAAAGAAATAAAAGACATCCAAATAGGAAAAAAGAAGTAAAACTCTAACTCTTTTCATAAAAATGGTAATATGTTGAAAATCCTGAAAAATCTACAGCAAAACTACTAGAGCTAATAAATGAGTACAGCAAAATGGGAGAGTATAAGATCAATACCCCCAAATCAGTAGTGTTTTTATATGCTAGTAATGAGCATTCTGAGGAGGAAATAAAGAAAAAAATCCATTTATAATAGCAATCAAAATAATCAAATATTTAGGAATAAATTTAACCAAGATAAAACGGTGGATTCAAGAACACCTTTTCAGTAATAACTTTGAATGCTAATGGGCTAAACTTACCAATTAAAAGATACAAATTGGCAGAATGGATTAAGAAATGTAATCCAGCTACATATTGCTTACAGGAGACTCTTCTTAGACACAAGGATACAAATAGATTGAAAGTAAAAGGATGGAGAAAGATTTTTCACACAGGTTGTAACCAAAAGAAATGAGGAGTAGCTATACTAATATCAGACAAAACAGATTTTAATGTAAAGACATCATAAGAGACAAAGAAGGACACTATATATGAATTAAAAGGACAATTCATCAAGAAGATATAACAATCATAAATGTATATGCTCTCAATCAAGGAGCTCTGAAGTACATGAAACAGACATTGACAAAATTGAAGGATGCAATAGATGTTTCAACAATAATAGTAAGAGACTTAAATAAATCATTCTCAGCTATATATAAAACAACCAGACAGAAGATCAATAAGGAAACAGAGAAACTAAACAACTTGATAATTAAATTAGACCTAACAGACATACACAAGTCGTTGCACCCCAAAACACAAGGATATGCATTTTTCTCCAGTGCTTATGGAAAATTTTCCAGGATAAATCATATGCTGGGGCACAAAACAGGTCTTTATAAATGTACAAACCTTGAAATTACTCAAAACACTTTCTCTGATCGCAATGAAATGAAGCTGGATCTCAATAACCACCAAAGAACGAGAACATTCGCAAATATGTGGAGATTAAGTAACATACTCTTAAACAACTGGTGGGTCAAAGAAGAAATTGCTAGAGAAATCAGTATCTATCTGGAGGTGAATGAAAATGAGAATACAACTTATCAGAACTTATGGGATGTGGCAAAGGCTGTGCTGAGGGGAAATTTATTGCCCTAAATGTCTATATTAATAAATAAGAAAGAGCAAAAATTGAGGACTTAGCAGCACACCTGGAGGAGCTTCAGGAAGAACAGCAAATAGAAGAAGATAAATAACAAAGTTTAAAGCAGAGATAAATGAATAGGAGAATAAAGGAACAATAGAAAGAATCAATAAAACCAAAAGTTGATTCTTTGAGAAAATCAATAAAATTGATGGGCCACTAGCAAGACTGATAAAGGAGAAAAGGGAGAGGATGCAAATAAACAAAATCAGAAATGAGAAGGGGTGTGTTACCACAGACATTGAAGAAGTGAAAGAAATCATAAGAGGATAGCAAGAACAAACTATATACCAACAAACTAAACAACTTAGATGAAATGGACAAATTCCTGGAAACACAAAAGCAAGCTTCACTGACTCAGGAAGAAATAGAAGATCTCAACAAACCAATCACAGGTAAAGAGATTTCAATCAGTCACCAAAATCTTTCCACAAAGCCAAGTCCAGGGCCAGATGGCTTCACAGGGGAATTTTATCAAACGTTCCCAAAAGAACTAACACCAATCCTGCTCAAATTTATCAAAAAAATTGAGGAAAAAGGAAGTCTACCTAACTCATTTTATGAAACTAGTATAATTTTAATACCAAAACCAGGTAAAGATGCTATAAGGAAGGGAAACTACAGCTCAATATCCCTGATGAGCATATATGCAAAAATTCTCAACAAAATATTAGCAAATCAAATCCAACAGCACATTAAAAGAATTATACACCATGACCAAGTTGGGTTCATACCAGGAATGAAAGGGTGGTTCAGCACAAGAAAATCAATTGATATAATACAGCACATTAACAAACCGAAAGGGAAAAATCACATGATCATTTCAATTGATGCTGAAAAATCATTTGACAAAACTCAACATATTTCTCTGATAAAAACACTCCAAAAGACAGGAAACTGAGGTAACTACTTCAGTATTGTAGAGGAAACATATGAAAACCCCATAGCTAGCATTGTACTCAATAGAGAAAGACTGAAATTCATGCCTCTAAGATCAGGAATGAGACAAGGATGCCCACTGTCACTACTATTACTCAATATTGTGCTAGAAGTTCCAGTTAGAGCAATCAAGCAGGACAAAAAAATAAAAGGCATTCAAATTGGAAGGGAAGAAGTGAAACTTTCATTATTTTCAGATGACATGATACTATACTTGGAAGATCATGAAATCTACAGCAAAGCTACCTGAGCTAATAAGCAAATTCAACAAGGTGGTAGGATATAAAATTAACAGGCAAAAATCAGTAGTGTTTCTATACACAATGACTTAACTGAGGAGTCAGTCAAGGAAAAAAATTCCATTCAAAATACCAACTAAAACAATCAAGTACTTGGGAATGAACTTAAGTAGGCATGTAAAGGACTTGTACACAGAAAACTGCACAACATTGCTAAAAGAAATCAAAGAAGATATAAATAGGTGGAAAGACATGCCCTGGTCATGGATAGGAATACTAAGCATAGTTAATATGTCAATTCTATCCAAACTGATCTACAGATTGTGCCAATCAAAATTCCAGCAACCTACTTTGAAGACTTCGAAAAGCCATTTACCAAATTCATCTGGAAGTGAAAGAGACCCGGAATACCTTAAATCATCCTAAAAAAAGAAAAATGAAATGGGAGAATTAACACCCGCTGAGTTTAAAACCTATTATAAAGCCACAATGGTCAAAACAGCATGGTACTGGCACAAAGATAGAGGTAGTGATCAAGGGAATCAAATTGAGAGTGCAGAAATAGACCACCAAATCTATGGTCAACTGATTTTTGTCAAGGACCCTAAATTCTCTGACCTGGGACAAAATATTCTTCAATAAATGGGGTTGGAAGAACTGAATACCAATAACAAAAGAATGAAAGAGGGGCCCTATCTTACACCCTATGCAAAAATTAACTCAAAGTGGTTCAAACACCTAAATATAAGAACTGGTACCATAAAGCTTCTAGAAGAAAATTCAGGGAAACATCTTCAAGACCTAGTAACAGGAAGTAACTTCCTAAACTTTACACCCAAAGCACAAGCAACAAAAGAAAAAATAGGTAACTGGGAACTCTTCAAAATCAAATGCTTCTGCAGCTCAAAAAAACTTTGTCAAAAAAGTGAAGAGGCAGCTAGTCAAATGAGGGAAATTATTTAGAAATCACATATCCAAGAAAGGTTTGATTTCCTGTACATACAAAGAAATCATAAAACTCAACAACAAAAGAACAAACAACCAAATTATAAAATGGAATGAAGATATGAATAGCCATTTTTCTGAAGAGCAAATACAGATGGCTCAAAAGCACATGAAGAGATGTTCATTTTCATTGGCTATAAGGGAAATGCAGATCAAGACTACAATGAGGTACCACCTCAAACCTATAAGAATGGCTGTTATTAAACAAACAGGAAATGATAAATGTTGGAGAGGATGTGGAGAAACTGAGGCACTTATGCACTGCTGGTGGGAAGTTATAATGGTGCAGACACTATGGAAGACAGTTTGGCTGTTCCCTAGGAAGCTAAATATCGAGTTGCCCAATGACCCAACAATAGCATTACTTGACATATACCCAGAAGAGCTGAAAGCAATGACAAAAACAGATATATGCACACCAATGCTCATAGCAGCATTATTCACAATCACCAAAAGATGGAAACAATCCCAATGCCCATCAACAGATGAGTGGATTAACAAAATGTGGTATATATATGATGGAATATTATACATTAGTAAAATGAAATGATGTCCTGAAGCACATGACAAATGTATGAGTCTTAAGGACATAATTCTGAGTGAAATAATCCAGACACAAAGGGATTGATACTGTATGACTTCACTTTTATGACCATGCAAAAGGTAAAATCAGAGGCTTATAATATATAATATAAGGGACTTAAAAGCTAGAGATGGGTGAATGGTTAGCTAATGAGGTTGAACTCCTATGTAAGGGAATAGATAGGAGTGAAGGTAGTTCTCTAGTGGGTCTATAAGTAATATTACCATATAGAAGATGAACAGGATTGAAAAGGATTGTATAGATCTACGTGTCCTGCTGATTAACACTAGAAATATGAATTAGTTGTTGTAAGAACTACTTCAAAGATACGATTCATTTACAAAGAATGTTTAAGCCCAGGGTACAGGAGTAAATTTGCCATTGTATGCTATGGGCTATGTTTAAAAGGAAAACAGCAGCACTACCACAGCAGCAGTAAAGGGAAATAATGGGTGGAGGGACAAGAGTTAAAAGGAGGTTTAGATTTCTCATTTGGCAAGAATGTTTTTATTGGTTTTCTTTCTCTTGAGAACAATAATATTATCTAAAATTAAAGTATTGATGGGTTGTGGGCTTTGGGCACTATACAGTATCACTGATGAATGCAGGTGGCTGAAGGATGCACTGGGAAGTAGACTGGTGAACGATGGTGTATAATTATGAATGAATGTTATGCTGCTACAAGAAAGGAACCAAGCCATGAGGCAAGCAACGATGTGAATGAACATGTGGGACATTTGGTGAGACAAAACAAGCCAGAAACAAAAGAACAACAATGGTATGATCTCCTTTGGAAAACGCTTGCGAGAAAATAGGGGCCTAGATTGCAAGCTTTTATAGCAGACACATTTAGTCCGGAGTGGTAATTATTATTCATGGATTTTGAGAGGCTGTTATATATATATATTCCTGATATTTAAAGATAAGAATGATGTCAATTACATACTCTTTGAGACCAAAGGAAGAAAGGTTTATTTGGTCTGGAACAGAAATTTTCTATAGCACATAATCTAATTCAATTTATCTGTATAGCTCATTTGAACAATTGAAACACAGGGAGCCCAGAATAAGAAAGAGGTCCTTTAATCTTGCATAGTCTAATGTAATGTCTGGATACATCCTAGAGTATGTTAAGCAGATAATCAAAAAATATTTGTAAAGTCCCTTGAGGGATGGGAGAAAAAATATGGAATCATTAAACTTTACCATCAGGAAATTCCTTGATACTGTGTCACACTTTAAGGACACCCAAATCAATAGGCCAAGCTCTCGATCTTGAGGCTTACACTTGTGAGGTTTATGTCACAGAGAAGCTTAGCCTGCCTATAGATATGCTCAAGAGTTACTTCTGGAGGACTGCTTTTGTTATGATGTGGCCTCACTCTCTCTAAGCTCAACTCTGCAAGTGAAATCGTTGCCCTCTGCACTACATGGACATAATATCCAGGGGTGAAAGTCTCCTGGTGACATGGGAGATGACTCCTAGGGATGAAACTGGCCCTGGCACCATGGATCAATAATTCCATCCTGACCAAAAGGGGGAAAAGAAGTGTAACTAATAAAGTATCAGTGGCAGAAAGAGTTCAAATAGAGTCGAGAGGCTACTCTGGAAGTTGCTCTTTTGCAAGTGTCAGTTAGACCTTGCTATCTAATGTAACCTGTCAAACCCCAACCAGGACCATTCCAGCCAACCTAAAGAACATCTAAGGCAA
This sequence comes from Tamandua tetradactyla, assembly GCF_023851605.1. Classification (NCBI taxonomy): domain Eukaryota; kingdom Metazoa; phylum Chordata; class Mammalia; order Pilosa; family Myrmecophagidae; genus Tamandua; species Tamandua tetradactyla. The sequence goes on from NC_135331.1 coordinate 153,138,876, forward strand.
TATATGAGATTCCACAAGAGTTACATGCACTAGTGTAACTTTCCAGAATCCTACAACCTCCAGATGGGTCCCTACACCAGATCAGTCCTGAAACCTGGAGGGCCCAGCCTCTCCAGATCATCAAATAGTTCCATCTCCCTACCCCATAGTAGTGACAGACCTTTCCAACATGAAAAAGTTAGAATGACATTAGCCCAAACACCCCTAAAGAGAAGGATAGAAAGATCAAAGGTGATGGTGGAGTTATACGGAGAAGATAAGATTTAACAAATGAATGTGACTGCTGAAACATTAAATTGATTTCTCTTTTAGTCTCCAGTATCTTAGAGCAGCTAGAAGTAAAAACCTAAAATTGTGGAATTGTAATCCATGTCAAACTCTGAAATATGTTCTACACTAATTGTGGTGCTGTGCTTAGAACTTTATTGCTTTTTTTGTACATATATTATTTTTCACAAAAAAAGAAAGAAAGTCAATTGTGGTGATAAAAAAATTTTAAGCCTTCTAGCCTCCTGTATTCTGGAGCAGCTAGAAGGAAACATGTGAGAGGATCGTATGGAAATCATGAAAAACTCTGGAATCTGTCCTGTAACTACTTGTTGAAGAGTGCTTTGAAAACTATTGCTTTTTTTATTTTGTTGCTTTGTATATATGTTGTACTATACAATAAAAGAGCTAAAATTCTGGCAAAAAAATGAAAGAGGACCCATATCTATACCTCATACAAAAATTGACAAAAAATGGATCAAAAACCTAGCATGTAGGGAAATATCTTATAGCTCTTTTGATAAGAAGTAGTTTCCTAGACCTTATATCCAAAGTGCAAGCAACCAACAAGGGTACTGTTGAATCTGTATAAACAGAACCATTGTCAATCTGGACTAAAAGGGACATATTGAAGGAAAAGTGACTTCAAAGGCAGAACCATAGGCACTAGAGTCTGAAGCCTAGTAACCTCAGACCAATAGAGGGGACCCACCTATGCCCTTGGAGAGGGTGTTTGCCCCAAAGGTAGAGGCAAGAGTTTCAGTGCCTCAGGCCTCAGAGTGGGTGTAGCACATAGAGTTGGGATGGGGGGGATCTTGGTGATCACCCCATTGTTCTTAAGGGGTTGAGAATTTGCCCTATAGATGGTAAAGAGCCTGGGTACTGCCCCAATGTTTAGAGAAGGTGCAACCAATAAAAAAATGGTCTCTCCAATGAGCCCCAATGTTGGACTCCTCACCCCAGCATTTGGAGAAAGCAAGTATTCTGTGTAGACCCTTAGAAAAGGTAGGACTGCCATGTTCTAAAGCTCCAAGGGTAGATGCCTGTCAGACTTTGAAATCTAATGGAGTTTGCCCTGCAGGTTTTTAAAACTATTTGGGTTCAATGACCCCTGATGAGAATTTGTACTGTTTCTAACTTTGTATTATATTTGTATCATTAGTGAAATGATTTAAGGTTTTGGGATATTGTAATAGAATGAATATATTTTGTATATAGAAAAGGCATGTTTTGGGCGGGGGGGAGGGGTGTCAAGTTTGGAATTGCTGGTTTGAAACTGTTGTGTACCCTAGAAAAGCTGTTCTTTAATCTTCATTCAATAATATTGAGTGGAATCTTCTGATTAAGTTGTTTCCATGGAAATAAAACCCACCAAATTGTGGGTGGGACCTTTCGAATAGGTGGTTTTCATGAAGATATATCTCCATGATATATATTCAAGGTGGGGTTGCTTACTGGAGCCCTTTAGATTGAACAATTTTGGAAACAGCTTCAAAGCCCACAAAGAGCTAACTCAGAGAGACATTTGAAGATGCAAAAGTTAAATACCTTCAGGGGAGTCATTTTGAAATGAGAAGCCACATGAATAAGCTAACAGGTGACACCATGTGCCTTGTCACCTGACAGAGAAACCACAAACAGCATTCGCCTTTTCTTGAGTTAAGGTGTCTTTATCTGGATACCATGGTTTGGACATTTTTGAGGCCTTAAAATGGTAAACTTGCAACTTAATAAATTCCCTTTTTAAAAGCAAAACAAACAAACAAACAAACAAAAGAGCGATTCTACAACTCAACAACAAAAAGACAAACAACCCAATTGAAAAATGGGCAAAAGACATGGACAGGCACTTTTAAGGAAAGAAAATACAAATGACCCTAAAACATGAAAAAATGTTCAACATCATTGGCACTTAGGGAATTGCAAATCAAACCACAGTGAAATATTGTCCCACACCCTCTGAAATGGCCATTATTAGAAAAAAGAAGAGAAACTACAAGTACTGAAGAGGATGTGGAGAAAGACAGAGACCAATTTGTTATTAATGGGAATGTAAAATGGTGCAACTGCTCTGGAAGACAATTTTGCAGTTCCTCAAGAAGCTGAGAAGAGAATTGCCATATGAATCATCAATCCCATTACTTGGTATATATTCAGAGAACTAAAGGCAAGGACACAAATAGACATTTACACATTGATGTTTATAGCAGCATTGTTTTGAATTGCCAAGAAATGAAAACAGTCCAAATGTCCATCAATGGACAAGTGCCTAAACAAGCTGTAGTATATGCATATTATGGAATATTATGCAGCTGTAAGACAGAATAATATCATGAAGCATGTAAAAACACAGATGAATCTTGAGGATGTTATGCTAAGCAGAATTAGCCAGAAACAAAAGGACAAATACTGTGTGGTCTCACTCATATGAGCTAACATGAATGAGTGAAATTTGAGAGTTAAAGTTGAATACACAGGATATCAGGAGCTAGAAAGAGCGTAGAGGTTGGACATTTGATGCTGAAGGAATACAGAATATTCATCAGGATTGATTGTAATGATCCAGAAATGGAGAGCATAATACTGTCTTTTGGTAACACAATATTGTGAGAACACTGAAGGAAGCTTAGTGTGAGTATGATTGAGGGAGGAGGGATCAAAGATGTATGACACAAGAAGGAATGACAGAGGTTAAAGTTTGGGATGGTATAACTTGGCGATGCCAAGAGTGAACAATGATGGTGTTTAAATGTACAAATATAAGAGTGTTTTTTGCATGAGGGAGAGCAAATGAATGTCAACATTGCAAGGTGCTAAAAATAGGGTGATATATGGGAAAAAAATAATGATCAGTGCAAGCTAGGGTCTATAGCTAACAGTAAGATTGTAATATGATTCCATTGAATGTAAGAAAGGCAATATGCCAAAGTTAAATGAAAAGAAGTAGGGATGTGGGGGAGGGGTATGGGTATTTTTTGCAGAAGAAATGGAAATATCCTCATATAAATTGTGCTGATGAAGGCACAGCTATATAATTATACTGGGAACATTTATTTTTTTACTTAGGTTGGATTGTATGATGTGTGGATACAACTGTTTAAAATGAACAGAGAGATACAAGTGTCAGAGAAAAGGTGGAGATAGGGATGTACCTAGTCATTATTGGTAAGGAAGTAGAGTGATGCAACTCCTCTGGAGAACAGTGTAGTCACACCATGGGAGGCTAGGGCTGGAATTGCCATATGATCCTGCAGCTCTACAATTAGGTGTATACTTGGCAGAACTGAGAGCAGATACAATAATAGACATTTGCAAACTGGTGTTTTTGGTGGCAATATTCATGATTTTTGATGGATAATGGAGCCTAAGGGTATATTGACTGAGGAATGGAAGGGGGGACCTGTAGTGTATACACATTATGGACTATTGAGCGACTGCAAAATGAAATTAAGTTTATGAGGCATGCAGTGAGGTGAATGAACCATGAGGACAGTATGTTGAAGAATACAAGCCAGAAATGAAGAGACAAATGTTGTAACACCTCACTAATATGGATTAATTATAATGTACAAACTCAGAATTGAATTCAGGAACATAAGTTATCAGGTGAAAGCCTATTGTAAATGTTCCTAGATAGTAAGCTTTTACAGCAGTGTCATACCTATTCTGGAGTTTGAACTGTTACTTCTAAATTCTGAGGTGCTGAGCTCTTTGTCTATAATGTGGTGGTTCCCTGGAACTTTGGAATTGTGTGAAACCTGAGACTCAAAACTAGAGTTTTTCAACTATGAAAGTCAGAATTACACCGTAAACGTGTTCAGACTTCAATTACAGATATGGATGAAGCTGATCTGTTTAGGATTAAGGTAAATCAAACTAAAGGGTAAAGAATGATATTGACTGTATTTTAAAACTTTGACTTCTGTGTGAGACCCAAGGAAGAGATGTTTATTTGGTGCAAAATTTATATTTTCTGTAGCACACTAATAATTTAACTTGTATGATCGGCTTATTTGAACACCGTAATTACATGGAACCTTGAATAGGGAGTGAGAGCTTACTCGTTTATACAGGTTGATGTGATGCCCAGATACATCCCAGAGGAATCTGTGCAGAAGATTGAAAGATATTTGCAAAGTCCCCTTGTGGGACTGGGGATAAAAATGGAAATATTAAACTTCCCCAGCTGAAGAATCTGTGATAGTCTCACAAACATTGAGAACTACCAGTATGATGGGCCAGGACCTCAAACTTGGGACATGCTCTTATGAAACTTATTCCAGCAAAGGATAAGCTAAGCCTACTTATGATTTTGCCTGAGTCAGCCCCAGAGAATCTCTTTTGTTGCTCAGATGTCACTTCTTTCTCTAAGCCATCTCTGCAGGTGAACTCACTGCCCTGCCTCCTCATGAGGCATGACCCCCAGGGGTGTAAATCTCCTTGTAGATGTAGGCCATGACTCCTGGGGGGTGAGCTTGGCCCTGACAATATAGGAGTGAGAAATCCTTTTGTACAAAAGGAGGAAAAGAAATGAGACAAAGTAAAGTTTCAGTGGCTGAGAGATTTCAAGTAGAGTCAAGACATAATTCTAGAGGTTGCTCTTGTGCATTATATAGATATCCCTTTTCAGTTTTTCATGTAACTAGAGGGAAATACCTGAAACTGTTGAACTTTAATCCAATAGCCTTGATTCTTGAAGGTGATTGAATAACTATAGAGCTTTTAAGGTCTGTCTGTGAGATTATAAAAACTTTGCAGCTGACACTCCTTTTATCCAGTGTATGGATTGATGAGTAAGGAAAAAAAAAAAGACAGAAAAGAAATAAATAATATGGGAGTGTGGGAGGATGTATTAGCTAGGGTTCTCTAGAGAAACAGAATCAGCAGGAGATATTTGTAAATATAAATTTTATGAAGTGTCTCACGTAATTGTATGGAGGTAGAGTCCAAGGTCTGTAGGACAGACCACAAGCTGGTCACTCCAATGAAGGTTCTCAACATATTCTTAGGAGAGGCTGGCTGACTGAAGCAGGAAGAATCACTGTCTCTTCTGAGTTCTCCTTAAAAGCCTTCCAGTGATTAGATTAAGCATCACTCATTGCTGAAGACACTCCCCTATGAAATGTCCTCATAGCAACAGACAGGTCAACGCTTGCCTGGCCAGACAACCAGGCACCACCACCTGGCCAAGTTGACACATAAACTTGACCATGACAGGAGGTATGGGATATTTCGGGTGTTCTTACTTTTATTTTTTGAAGCGTTGAAAATATTTAAAAGTCTATTGTGATGATTAATGCACAGCTATATGATGATACTGAGAGCCACTGTACACTTTAGATGATTATATGGCATGTGAATATATAATATATCTCAATTTTTAAAAAATGGATGGAAAGATAAAATTGTAAAGATCCCAGAAATGGAAATGTGGATGATGTGATAGAAGCAAGGGAGTTTTGTTTTTTGGCAGGGGATGCTAAATACTGTACACTAATGGAACTGGGAAAACTGATGCTGGGAGAGAGGGAGGTTATAATTTGAAATGAAGTCCTTGAGAAAATGAGAAGGGACTGACTCTAGAGCTTAGGTAAAGGAATTAGTTTCTGATAGGCACATTCTCCATTGTAAAAAGAAGAATGAGACAGAGGATGCAAATGTATAAGATTCATACCTTGCCAGTAGAAAGATGAGAGAATTTGCATGTCATGACTTTCACTTTCTCATTTAAACTATAAGGCAAAACCATTAGCTGAAAGTGAAGTTGAATAAGCAGTGAAGAAGTATCTGGAATATGGAAAATTATAAAATAATCAATCCCAGTTGTAAAATATGAAATAATTTTGTCCAGTATTGAGTTTCCTTTTTAGATCTGTGATCATGTACTCCAAGGGAAAGTGAATAAGCCTTTTTAGGTGAAATTCTCAGCCATGTTTGATGGCTCAGGTGCAGTTATGATGAGCATTGAGGTGTTTTTATGTCAGGATCAGGGGAGAGAAAAGGAGCAAGAAAGTGTGGTTGTTATAGCTGTATGCCATGGAATTGATATTCAACAAGTAGGAAGTGTAACAAGGAAGTCAATGAACAGTATAAAAAGGGTGTGGATGGTGGATTGCAGTTTGATTAATAAAAGAGTTGTGTCAGTTGTGACACATAAGCAAATGAACTAGATGGATTGATTATAGAATTGGACATTTGAAATTGGTATTTCAAAGTTGGTGAAATTCTAATGACAAGAACCAGGTTCTAACAATGGGAATGATTAGCTGAGGTAGGTGAAAAAAAGGCCGTTGTGGATAAGACAGGCAAATGGATAAAAGTAATTTTATTGTCTGTTTCATTAATATAGACATTTAGGTCACTGAGAATAAATGCAGGAATTGACTAAGAAACTAGTAGAATCTGTAATGAATGAGAAACTAGGAGGTCCATAGATGAAAACAACAAGGATGAGAAGGGGGAGCTATAACGGGATGTTAGAAGTGTCAAAGGAGGTAAGGGTAAAAAGAAAAAACATCCAGCATCTGGCAATCACAATGCTGAGGAAGAAAGTATGATTACTGCCACTTCCTGGTACTGAGATATATGGAATATTAAATGAAAGCAAAACTACTTAAGTGTCATCAAGAGATGTGGCATCCTTTGAGATAGCCCTGTTTATATGTCAATGCAGTGAAGGAAACTGTTTTAGTTCGTTGGCTGCTAAAACAAATACCATACAAGCAATTGGCTTAACAATAGGATTTTATTGGCTTATGTTTTGAGACTAGGAGAAGTGCAAGTTCAAGGCATCAGCAAGGTGATGCTTACTCCTAGAAGACTATGTATGACATTCTGGTGCTTGCTACCAACAATCCATGGTCCTTGGCTTTTCTGTAACATGGTGTTTCAGTTATCTAGAATGCAATATAACAGAATGGGTTGGCTTTTTTCAATGGGGATTTACTAGGTTATAAATTTGCAGTTCTAAGTATATGAAAATGTCCAAATTAAGACATCAAGAGGAAGATATCTTCTCCCAGGAAAGGCTGCTGGCATCCAGGGTTCCTCTGTCACATGGGAAGGCGTATGTTAACATCTACTGGTCCTTTCCTGATTCTGGTTTCAGTGGCTGTCTCCAAATGTCTCTGAGCATTTCTCTACATATGTACATCTATGGGTCCTCTTTTAGCTTCTCCAAGGCAAACTCTGAATTTCATCACTCAGCTTCTCTGAGCTCTCTGAGTTTCATCTGTCCTTTATCCTCTCATAAAGGGCTCCAGCAAGTGAATAAGACCCTCCTTAAATGGACTGGGCCACATCTCCTTGGAAACAATGTAATCAAAAGTTCACACCCACGATAAGTCTGCCCCCACAAGAATGGATTAAGAGGACATGGTCTTTTCTAGGGTATATAATAGATTCAAACCAGCACAGATGGCAAATGCACTTGGTGGCATCTTCTCCTTTCTCTCCCATGTTCCATTGACTTATAGCTTCTGTCTACACCCTGTTTTCTCTCCCTGCAGCATTTCTATAAGACCTCCAGTAGTAAGATTAAGACTCATCCTGATTAATGTGGGCCACATCTTAATTGAAGTAACCTCAACAAAAGGTCCTATGTACAATGTGTTCATATCCACAGGAATAGATTAAAACATTTTTTTCAGGGGTACAAAACTATAAGACACCAAAAAAAATTCAGAAAATTATTTGAGGACACAGAGAAGTTTATTAATCACTGAACAAGAAGAAAGGTATATCCATGTAGGTTTGGAAGATCACAGGGTCTATGGGGTTGTGTCAGATTAGGAAAGACAGAATAATGAAAGGTTGAGAGTTGAATTGATGACTATTGTGGAGTTTGCTAGTAACTGTGTTACAGCTGCAGGGCCTGAGGTACTGTATGGAAAACTTGGAATTTTGAGTAAAAAGAAAAGCAAAAACTTGAATTCTAATCTAAGCTGTGTGATTTTGAAGCTTTGTGATGTTGGACACACCACCTATTACAGATCAGTGATAATATTGATATTATTAAAGCAAGTGATAATATTTTTTGCCAATGAGATGTCTTTGTGATGATTAAAGATAATATGTATATGGGATATAAAAGGCATTCAATCAATGAAAACTATAAATTATTGCAGGAATTTATTGCCATTCAAAGAATGAAATGTTTTCTTTCTTCTCAATCTGTGGTGATCCATTAAATATAATTATTGAAATTATTAAAGCATACATATTTCAGACAGAGAAAGGATGATTAATTCTATGAATAAAAGGGGATCTAGAAAATAAGTGTTTACTGTAGTCTTAGAATAAAATTAATTATATTATACAGGGAAGACTCCCTTAGTCATGTACATTATAAATTATTTTTTTAAATTTTCACAATTAAGATCATTATGCTTTACTCTTCCATAGTCATATTCTTTACTTTCCTTTAAGACTTCCTCTTTGACCCATCAGTTCTTTAGAAGTGTGCCACTTTCTCTAGCCTCTGGTTTTAAATAAGAAATATGCTGTCATTTGAATTGGTAATGTATCATTTTTCTCTGGTTGTTTTTCAGATTTTAAGTACTTGGAGATTTCCATTTTATCTCTCTGATGGTTTCTGGTTTAATCTCCTTATAGTCAAACAATGTATTCTGTAAGATTTAAATTCTTTTACATTTATTAAGATTCATTTTATGACCCAGGATATGGGTTTTGCTTGTAAATGTTCACTGGATTCTCATATTTTGTGTTGCTGGTTGAAGTATTCTATAAATGTCAATTAGACTTGTTAGTTGACAGTGTTGCTCAGTTTTTCTATACCCTTGTTGATTTTCAAACTAGTAATCCAGTCAATTGCTGAGCAGGGTGTTGATGACCTCAACTGTAATTATAAATTTGTCTATTTTCCTTTCAGTTCTATCAGCTTGTGCTTCCTGTATTTTGGAGTTCCATTCTTTGGTTCACATAGATTTAAGATTGCTATATCTTCTTGGTGAACTAACCCTTTTATAGTTATGCAATATCTTTCATTGTTCCTAGTAATTTAATTTTCTTTGCTCTGAAACCTATTTTATCTAGTGTTAACAAAGCCCCTTCTGAGTTTTTTGCTTATTAATTTTCACATCATATCTTTTTCCATTCTTTCACTTTTAACCTATTTATGATTTTATGTTTGAAGTGAGCTACCTGTAGATAGCATATGGTTTGCTTATGCTTTTTATCCACTTTGCCAATATGTATTTAATTGGTGTAGTTAGACCATTTATATTTAAATTAATTATTGATATGTTAGGGCTGAAGTCTGCCATTTTAGTATTTGTTTTCCATTTGTTCCCTCTATTCCTCATTTATTTTTCTTGGCCCATTTTGTCTTTTGTTTCCAAAGAAAAAAATTAATTATGGTGAGCTTTGGTGTGGATTTCGGGGGGTTTATCCTGTTTAGGATTTACTTAGTTTCTTGAATCTGTAGGTTTAGTCTTTCAACAATTTTCAAAATCTTCAGCCATTGTATCTTCTGATGCTTTTTTCAGCCCTACAGTTTTTGTTCTCTCCTCTGGGACTCCAATGATGCAAATGTTAGTTATTTTCTTATCATCCCAAGGATTCCTGAGCCTCTGTTTTTTTCCTTATCATTCTGTTTTCTTTCTGTTTTTGAGACTGAGAAAAATCCTATTAATTTATATTCCATTTCTCTGATGATATCTTCTGTCATTTCTACTCCATTATTGAATCTGCCCAGTGAGATTTTATTGCAGTTTTTATATTTTTAAGTTCTATAAATTCCATTTTATTTTCTTCTTATAATTACTGAGTTTCAAAATGTTTTTCCTTTGTTTCAAGAGAATTCATCATTTTTTGTTGTTGTTGAAGGATTTTTTAGAATGGCTTCTTTAAAATCCTTTTCAGATAATTCCGACATCTGATTAATATAAATATTGGCATTGGTTGACCTTGTTTACTCATTCTAATCATGGTTTTCCTGGTACAATGAATGATTTTCAATTGTATACTGGAAGTTTTGTTATAGGGTTAGATGACTCATGATCATATTTAAATCTTCTATTTTAGCAGGCAATCACCCTAATTAAGAATAGCACATGAATTCTAGTCTGTTTTTATAAGCTGTGCCAGTAAAATTTACTTGTGTGAGCCCTTGTCATGCTATCCTGATTTGCTTTGTTCTTTTGGTGCTGCTGGGCTCCCACTTAATACCTGGTGTTCCTGCTCCCAGAGGTTAAAGGTGTTTTGCTGTTGCCACTTCAGGTAGATCCGTCAATGGTGCCCTGAGTGTAGAACAAGGATTGAATCAGCTCTCTCCCTGCTTTGGGTGGATCAGGCTATGAGTTAGTGCCCCAATTGTGGGACGGAGCTTGGAGCTGCTTTAAGTCTCTGTTTGGCATCCCTTTTCCTAGCCTTTCATCAAAGAGAACTGGATTCTCTTTTGTCTTTTTTGTGTTTATTGCATTTTCTGGGTCACAGGCCTCTCTGGTTCCCAGTTCAGGATATAAAGGAGATGAAAATAAAATCCAGGAAACTCAGCTACAGGCAGTTCACAAGTCCTGAGACCGCTATCAGTTCCCCTGCTTTCTAAGAGTTCTTTAATCATTGTGTGTTTAGCTATCGTCTGTATAAATACTCACTTATATTTAGTGGGGAGGATCAGAGTAATGTAAATCTACACCATCTTCTCCCAGAACAAGAAATTCTGTGGTGTTCAGTATTTATTATTCTTCTTCTTATTATTATTTTTATTTATTTTTTTTGCATGGGCAGGCACCAGGAATCAAACCCAGGTTTCCAGCAAAGCAGGCAAGAACTCTGCCTGTTGAGTCACTGTGGCCCGCCCGATGTTCAGTATTTTTGCATAGCAAGGTTTTAGTGTAATGAAAGTTAGGTCTTTCACCGTGGTATTCAGAATTGCAAGCTAATGGATATACCATTGTGAAAAGTAGGATCATTTAATGGGGGAAAACAACACTTACAATTTCTAGAATCTCAGGTAAAAATTAGAATTAAACTTTTGGGATGATAATATGTTCATTTTGTGACTTACGAAGATAAGCTGTATGGCTCAAGAGAAATACTTGTGAACCTAGAAAATTTCAAAAAACACACACAATTTTTTTCTTTTTACATAAAATATGGAGTCCATAGAATCTGTTTGGTGCATAGTGTACGATCAATGGGAAAATAATAAAAATAATACAATAATAATTAGAAGAAAAATGCATAACTAAAATAGAGGAATATTAAGGAAAAGATGGGAAGTACAAAACTCTCCAAGTTAATTTCCTCCCTTTTATTCCTGATAATTTCTCTCTAAAAATGACTAAGTCTAGCAATCACTTTCTCTATTCCATAGGACAAAAAACTTATTGGATTTTTATATTATAAATTAGTAAATTAAAAAAATACATCTCTATTTTTATTACCAAGTCAAACTGCAAATGCATTTATAACAGTTTGAATTATATATGCATTTATAACAGTTTGAATTATATCATCTCCAAAACCAAATCCCTATGCAATAAAGTTGAATAGTAAATTAGTTGATTAATTTTAAGGGAAAAAGATAAGTTTACTTGAGTAAAGTTTTACTTTACTCAAAGATAAGTTTACTTTACTCAAAGATAAGTTTACTTGAGTAAACTTACCATTAATTGGGATAACTAGAATGACTTGACCACCATTTAACAGAAAACGCATATATTTTGTTTCCTTGACAGTTGTTCTTTTCACAGAATAGTTTTGTCCTCTCGGTTAAGATTACTGCTTTCTTTTTCTACCCTTCCTTTTTCAGTTCTACCTCCTTACTACTTATTTACAATTCAGTTTTATTAATTTGTGCGATAGAATTGTAGGTCATAGTTGATTATAAAATTGTATTTCTTCTGACTTTCCTGCCCTTTAACAATTTATCAATAACTTTTCATATGTCACCTGATGATCACTTATTTTTCAACTCTTTTTTTAATATAGTTTATTTCTTAAAAGAACATCATAAATTTTTTTTCAAGTGACAAAATCATTAGAAATTTCCTGTAGCTATGGACACTAGAAAACATTTGTAACACATTCAACACTGTTGGGTACTTATATCTTTCATACTAAGAATTTGTATTACTGAAAGAGTCTATACATAATTTAGTTTATAAAAGGTTGATTTACAAATGAGAAGGATAATTTTTCTTTAGTTTTTCTGTGAAATTTGAGCTTTTCTTATGTCCAAAAATTTGGCCATCAGATATTTACTTACTTTGTTAGCTCCTGAAGAATTTCTCTCTTTCATGTACTTAAAAGTTCTTAGTAATAATGGAAATTGTTATATATTTTAGAATCATGTATGCAAAGTGTTTTTTAAAATGCTTTCCAATTACACCCACATGTAGAAAGACACCCTCTCATATATTACTCCACTTAGTTTCTATGACTTCCCTATGAAAGTTATGGAAGATGTCTAAGTTTCAGGAATCCACTTTAATTTATTTCTGAATTTAGTAATGTTTTAGGAAAAGAAATATTTCCTTATGTCTCCCAGAATGTCTTTTCATTATTTCATGGAATTTTTCAAAAGTTTCCATTTTCAAAAGTTTTAAAAATTTACATAAACTTATTCATCAAATCTTCAGAAGAGTCTTCTTATAGAGTATAGCAATGCTAGGAAAAAATGAAGTCAGATAAAAATCCTACTTTTTCCTTAAAATCAACAAAGCAAATATGTCTTTGAAACAGAATTCTATGCTTTTAAGACTGTACCAAAAAGTAGACAAGTATGATCTCATCTTGATCCTAACCTAATTACATCTGAAAAAATCTTATTTCCAAATCAAACTCTATTCTGATATTCCAGATAGACATGAATTTGGGGGAGGGGGTACTATTCAACCCACTATACCATCCTTCCTCAATTTGGTCTGGCAAATCTTTCTCACCATGTCTTGAACTCTAACATAAATTATATTCAAGTTCTAACATGAATCATAAGCTCTGTATAGCAAATGAACATTTCCTAAGTCTTTCTTATCTCCCCAACTAAATCATAAATTTCTTTAAAGAGCAATAGCCTTTTTTAATACATGGACAGGAACCTGGAATCGAACCCAGTTCTCCAGCATGGCAGATGAGAATTCTGCCACTGAGCCACCATCACGCTGCCCTATGGCCTTGTCTCTTTAGACACTAGGGCAATATTCAAAAGATATTTAATGATTCATTGATTGGTCAGATTGTCTAAGAAGACCATTACATTCATTTATATCTCCACATTTTTATTTATTTAAAAGTCACAGAGTTTGTAATGTAATTATTAAAATTATAGGTATCTCCTGGTACCTGCCTATGCAAAAAAAAAAAAAAAAGATAGTAGGTATCATAGCTTACAACTAAATAACTTTTAATAACAATTAGTACTCTTGATTTTAAGAGCAGACTTTGACTTAAAAGAAGTGAGTGAGTGACAATTTTTTAATATTACATAGAGCAGCTCATTTCACATGTATATTGTGCCTTGCACCGTTTAGTGCACAAGAAGTCAGGACAGGGATTTAGGAGATAAAGATGCTAATCTTTACCTTCTGCAGCTACCATGATATGGGACTTTGGAAAATTTGTACAAAGTTCTTCCATCTTTATGAATCTTTATTTCCTAATCTACAGTGAGGGTGAACTAGAACATTTTCTAAATTTGCTTTCAGATACAAAATCACGTATCAGTCTGGCACATGGCAAAATGTAATTTGGGGGACTGCTTTCCTTATGAAGCCTCTCATTATCTTAAAATTACTGTACTTCATGCATATTCCTTCATTTAGCCAAACCTTTAAAAACACTATTTTTAAAGGTTAATTGCACTATGAAGTTGACAGATTTTGGTGGATTTTTTATGATGTTTCTTTTTTAAATTAGGGATATAATATACCAAATACCCCACACACTGCTAAGAATATGAAATGTCGATCACTTTATTCCTTTTCTTTCATTTGTCTCTTTATAAACATATGTCTTTATACACTGAAAGTTAAGGTATAATGACAGAACATATACATTAGATAAGTCATATAACATTTTGAACATAAACATATGATCAAAATTCATAATTAGAAAATCTACATCAAAGTTGACTGTTTGCATTATAAATGAAACATATGTACCTCATAAGTTTTACTTATCCTTTCTTAGTATACTTTTATTTACTACGCTATCTCTTAAGTTGATAAAAATACCAGTAACTGCACATACTACTGACATATGCTAGCAGAGATAGTCTGGGGCACTGTATGACTTAAAGAGATAATAAGTTTTTAGACTTATCAAGACACATTTATATTTCCATGACTTCTAGCATCTTGTAGAAAGTGGTCCAATGTTTAGTAGCTTGCATTTCCAAATCTTGGCCCTTGATGAATGGAATGTCCTAAGCAAGTCACTTTCACATGCTGGGCCTAGATGGATTCAATGGTCTTCCTAGTACTAATGCTCTATTTGACTTTGATAGGCTATTATCTCTACAGAATTGTCATTGTGAGTTTAAAATAATACAGAAACTTAACTTAGAGAATAATTTTAAGTTATTTAATAGCTGTCATGGTCAGCTTCATGTGTCAACTTGGCCAAGTGCTGGTCCCTGTTTGGTTGGGCAAGTGCTGGCCTGTCTGTTGCAATGAGGACATTTCATAGAATTCGATCATGATCACATCAGTTGTATCCACAGCTAATTCCATTTGTAATCAGCCAAGGGGGTATCTTCTGCAATGAGTGATGCTTAATCTAATCACTGGAAGCCTTTCAAGGAGAACTCAGAAGAGACAGGTTCTCTTCCTGCTTTGGCCGGCGAGCCTCTTCTGTGGAGTTCATCCAGACTCTCCATCAGAATTGTTGTCGTCACAGCCTGCCCTGTGGATTTTGCACTCTGCGTTCCCATGATCATGTGAGACACTTTTATAAATTTTGTATTTGTGAGTGTTTCCTGTCAATTCTGTTTCTCCAGAGAACCCTTACTAATACAATAGCCAAGAACCAAGTAGATTCAAATGAACTCTAAATTTGTGTAAGACTTTCACCTACCAATGAAAAATAAAGTTCTTCCAAATTAAACAACAACCTAAAAGTTTAGTCAATCATATATAACTGTACTTCAAAACAAGGGATGAACTATTCATTTAAAAAAAAAAAATGAAAACATAGCATCGGAAGACCTGGGTTCTTTTTGGCAAGTCACTCTGACTCTCAAAGCTTCATACTAATAATGGAAATAACAGACTTGCCTCACAGTACTATTATGAAAATTAAATGAGAAAATGAATGTGATGGTGACTATCAAATTATAAGTAGTTTTAGAAACATCAAAGAATGTGTTTTAGCTACATTAAGTATCAGTTTTGTACATCTCTGGACATCAACAATAACTGAGGGTCTTTAGATAATTCCATCCTGGCTAAAATTGTGTATCAAAATTTATGTTACAAAATCTAAAATTAATGGTCTGATCGATTTAAAATACATAGATATTTTGGAGGGCTCACGTGGGCCTAATTTCATATCCCAAGCTTGACTTAATACACTACAGCCTACTTTAAAAACATAGATTTTTAGATATTTTATGTCTTTGATAGTAGCGAAGTTACATAAAAAATATTTAACCATTTTCCAAATTTTTCCCTATTTTATTTTATTGCTTCACTGCTTGATTTCACTACTTGGTTTTGATTTTACTTATATATTGTGCAACTATTGTGAATAATCTGAGCTAGATGCTAAGATGATAGTGAAGAAATAGAAAATAAAATGATGATTTCACATGGTCCCTGTTATCCACAGAATTTCATATAATGAGAAAGATAGACACATTCAAAATGAAACAAACTGAGTAAAATGGATTTGGAGAAAAGTGTTGAGTACGCTCAGATTGTAGAACTAACCAAACTCAAAATCTTAAATCAGAAAATTTTTCCTGACATGACCTTATTTAAACTCGAGCACCAGTTGCAAAATTCAAGGCAGGACACACCTCCTGAGCCCAAAGGATTAAGCCCAGGATTGACAGAGGCTATTACAGCGGTTCTTGGACAGCAGTAAATTAAGGTAGAACAAAAAGGGCCAGATATGGGAATAGTTACGAGTTAAAATGCAAGGTTACTGGAAAGGGAACTGATGATTAGAGACACAAAGTTGAGGTAGGATACACCGGCTGATCAGGCAAGCTAAATTTAAAAGCAAAGTTTATAAAGTCAGGCAAGTGTATCAGAAAGAAGTATGATACTAAACAACTGGAAGGCAGAAACTTGGACAGATGGTCTGATAAAGGTTTTAAAAAATCCAAAAATGTTTGGATAAAAAATAAGTTAGTATGCATTAATTATTCAATTATTTTATCCATTCAACATTTACTGAGAATTCTATATAGCAGATCTTGGAGAAATGAAGATGGATTTATTGAAAACCTGTACTTTATTGAAACCCTCTAATTTATCCTAGGTGCTGTGCTAGGCACAAACTAGAATAAACAAGACAGAATATCTGCTCTGGTGGAGTTTACATATGGATGACTGCAAACAAATAAACTGTTAATAAAAGCATATGGCTTTTTCACAGTGAGCTTGCTGCCAGAACACAGGTGTTGTGAAAAATATCACTGTATCTTAAGCCAAAATGGGGAAGGAAAAGACTCATATCAGCATCGTCCTTGTTGGACGTATCAGATACATAGATTCTGGCAAGTCCACCACTACTGGCCACCTGATCTACAAATGTGATGGAATCAACAAAAGAACCATCGAAAATTTTGAGAAGGAGGCTGCTGAGATGAGAAAGAGGTCCTTCAAGTATACCTGGGTCTTGAATAAACTGAAAGCTGGACATGAGCATGATATCACCATTGACATGGAAATTTGAGACCAGTAAATATTATGTGACCATCACCAATCTCCCAGGACATAGAGACTTTATTAAAAACATAATGATAGGTACATCTCGGACTGACTGTACTGTCCTGATTGTTGCTGCTGGTGCTGGTGAATTTGAAGCTGGTATTTCCAAGACTGGGAATAACCATGAGCATGATCTTCTGGCTTACACACTGGGTGGGAAACAACTGATGGTTGGTTGTGCCAGTTTGAAACTGTCCTGTACCCCAGAAAAGCCATGTTCTTTAATCCTCATGCAATATTGTGGGTGGGATCTTTTTATTGTTTCCGTGGAGATGTGACCACTGAATTGTGGCTGGTAAATTTTGATTAGATAGTTTCCATGGAATATGTCTCCACTCATTCAAGATGGGGTTGCTTACTGAAATCCCTTAAGAGGGAACCAATTTTGGAAAAACTTTAGGGCTGACAAAGCCCACAAGCCAGAGATCTTTGGAGATGCAGAAGAAAAATGTTGCTGGGAAGACTTATGAAATGAGGAGATAAAACTAGAAGACATCGCCGTGTGCCTGACCAGCTGAAAGAGGTGACCAGAAGCCAGAGACTCCAGGAGCACAAGCAACATGACTTCCCAGCTGATAGAGGTGTTCCAGACAGTATCAGCCTTTCTTGGGTGAAGGTAACCTCTTGTTGATCCCTTCATTTGGACATTTTCATGGCCTTAGAACAGTAAACTTGCAACTTAATAAATTCCCTTTTTAAAAGCCATTCCATCTCTGGTATATTGCATTCTGGCAGCTTTAGGAAACTATAAAATTGGGGTTAACAATATGGATTCCACTGAGCCATCCCACAGCCAGAAGAGATGTGAGGAAATCAAGGAAGTCAGCATCTACATTAAGAAAATTGGCTACAATCCTGACACAGCATTTGTGCCAATTTCTGGTTGGAATGGTGACAAATGCTAGAGCCAAGTGCTAACATGCCTTGGTTCAAGGAATGGAAAGTCACCCATAAATATGGCAATGCCAATGGAACCATGCTGTTTGAAGCTCTGGATTGTATCCTACCACCTATTCGTCCAACTGAAAAACTCCTGTATCTGCCTCTTCGGGATGTCTACAAAGTTGGTGGTATTGGTACTGTGCCTGTGCACTGAGTGGAGATTGGTGCTCTCAAATCAGGCATTATGGTCATCTTTGCTCTGGTCAACATGCCAACTGAAGTGAAGTGTTTTGAAATGCACCATGAAGCTTTGAGTGAAGCTCCTCCTGGGGACCGTGTGGGCTTTAATGGCAAGAATGTGTCTGAAAAAATGTTCATCATGGCAATGTGGCTGGTAACAGCACAAAAAAATGACCCACCAGTGGAAGTAGGTAGCTTCAATGTTCAGGCGATTATCATGAATCATCCAGGCCAAATCAGTGATGGCTATGCATCTGTGCTGGATTGTCACACAGCTCACATTGCTTGCAAGGTTGCTGAGCTGAAGAAGAAGATTGATCACTATTCTGACAAGAAGCTGGAAGATGACCCTGAGTTCCTGAAATCTGGTGATAGTGCCATCGTTGATATGGCTCTTGGTAAGCCCATGTGTGTGTTGAAAGCTGCTCTGACTCTCCTCCTCTGGGTCATTTTGCTGTTCATAATATAAGACAGACAGTCGCTGTGGATATCATCAAGGCAGTGGAAAAGAAGGCTGCTGGAGCTGGCATAGCCACCAGGTCTTCCCAGAAAGCTCAGAAAGCTAAATGACTACTGTCCATAACACCTGTCATCCCAGTCTTAATCAGTGGTGGGAGAAAGGCCTCAGAACTACTTTTCTTAATAAGCTATTTATATTTAATAGTAAAAGACTAGTTAATGATAAAAATGCATCATAAAACCTTCAGAAGGAATGTTTTGTGGACCATTTGTTTTTGTGTGGCAGTTTTAAGTTATTAGTTTCAAAATTGGTACTTTTTTTAAATGGAAACAATGACCAAAAATCTGTCACAGAATTTTGAGACCCTTTAAAACAAAATTTATTGAGAAAAATATGAAGAGAAATGTTCGGCAGTCTGGGAAAAAAACAAAACAGATGAGTTTGTCAAGTATATTGCAAACTACCAATGTGCCTAAAATTGCAGAGATAAACAGTATGTCTATAATAAATAGTTATTGAATGATTGATTAAATCAATATATTATGAATGAATGGCAGAACAAAAGTTGGGGTGGGGTGAAGCTGGAAAGGGCTAGAAAGAGAGGGTCATATCTACCGATAGTGGAATAAAAATCATGGATACAATGACAAAGAATCCAAGATTTTCTGAAAGACTTAATATAGCCTGCCTTTAGTTCCACCAAATACACTTCTGCTTGTCAGACATATATTTGCTTTAAAATATGGTAATTTAAACCATGCAGCAGAAAAATGAGGCTTAATGCCAAGATAACTGGCCTCTAAGGTAGAGCTCTCATATTTCCATCCAGCCTGGAGCCTGTTTGGTCTCAGAAAGAAGATTGGTGTGAGTCTGCAAATAGAGAAAGGTAGAAACATGTGGGAGTCATGGAGGTCAAAAGGCAGGGGACGCATTGACTAAGGACACAGTTTCAGGTTCAGTGGTAGTTTGACAGCTACCTAACAAACTCCTCCTGTTTGTGATCACATCTTAAATATTTTCTTATCTCAAATAAGGCTGTTTGGGAGTTTAAACGTGTAACTACTGCAAAAATGATTTTTCAATTCTCTCTTCACCATCCAATGCTTAAAATAATGACTCAGAACACTGGGGCTTCATACCATTAGTAATATCCATCAAGAAAGACCCAGGGCTCTACCCAGAATGCTTCATGATTTCTTGCACCATTTGTTCATAGTTTAATTAGATTAGCCAGCAAATTATTGTCAATTACACAGTTTCTGACAAAAGTAATAGCGTAAACAGACTCTATCTGGAAATGAGTTCTTTTTTACAATAGATGGTATTACTTTCCCCACAACTCACTCCTACAATATATTCAAAATTAAAAACCAACAAACTAAGCTGCATTACAGTAATGCATCAGATGTCATTGACTATTTTTTCTCACATAAATATAATGTTTAACATTTATATTAGAAATTACTCTGTGAATTTGAAATAATACTACAGAAATTAGTGTTTTTGACTGAGACTCTGTAAGAGTGGGGCAGGGGTGGGGGAATCCTAAACAATAGATTATTGAAATATTGATATGAAAGAGGCTTTGACATTCTGAGGCCGAGGCTGAATAACCCCAGCACTGTTGTCCCATAGTTATAAAACATCAAAATCTGATCCTATAATAGAATTCACTCTTATTTATCTAAATGTTAAAATATTGAAAATTTTTATTTTCAAAATATTGAAAATTTCAGGAATTATAACAGCTTAACATTGAGACTAGCCATGATAAACTTGAAAAAAAATCCTTTTTAACAGGTTCAGGTGTGTTTGGTTTCATTTACTCTTAGGCTCAGTCACTAATTAGAATCTATACAGAATTGAGGTTGGGAAAAGATTTCCACACATTTCTATAGCCACAGTGATGAACATAAGGACTGGTGTTAAATCTGTTTTATCAAGCAGTGACTATTCATCTCTATGCTGAAATTATCCATTCGATTTTGCATGCTGTCCACCTTTTCTTTAGAGTTCTTAATATATTAAAGATTTTTAATTCCTTGCATATAGTTCTAAGATCTGTGTCGTGATTGCTTTGTCTCTTGGGAGTGTGCTATGGTTACCTGGTCTTTTTGTGTGTCTCATAATTTTTTTGTTGAAAGCTGGATATCTTATGCGCAATAGAAAAGACTGAGGTGAAAGTAGTTTTATAACTAGAAATAGGCGTGCCTTTCAGCAAGGTCTTGAGTGAAGGGGTTTGAGTTGCTCTAATCAAGCCCAGTTGGACTGGGTTTGAGACTATTGTCTTGCTATGATTAACTTTAGTGCACCAGCAGCTTCAAATGCCTTTAAATAATTACTTGCTCATGTTGAGGGTAGAAGCTAGTTTTCCAGAGAGTGTTTTTCCGCTGTTAATGTTAGCTCCATCCTCAGCATTAGGTCTTTCCTTGGCAGTACATCTCAGAGGGTCTGTCTCTTGCAAGATCTCTATGCTTGTCGGCCTGGTGGTGGAAGACGTGTTCTTTGTTGTTCAAAGAAAGTCTCAGTCTTGGCCAGGTATCACATCTCTGGGTGCGGTCTTTTCAGGGCTCTTGCCACGTGCTATGGTTCTGAGCCCAGCACCTATTACTGACCTTCTCCCAGGTATAGGAGTTTTTCCCCTCTACTTTTACTTCTACCTACAGTGAGTTTTCACCAGTGCCCAATGGCAACAGTACTTGTTGCCCTTCTCCCTACAGATGAAGGCTTTTGTTTGGTAGGGGATATAAGTGCAAAGGGTTACACAATTTCCTTCCCCACCCCATCCTCCCAGACCCCAGAGGCTACTGTTGTCACTTTCCCCCTGTACTGTACCTAGGGAGAGAATTTCTCAGAATTCTCCAAGTCTGTTTGTGACTATCCAGTGGAGTCTGTGGAGAAAAAGCCTGAAAGGAGATGCTGACTCCTATTACATTTGTAGCCTGAGGGGCTTTACCTCACTGGTGTGTACACTCAGCTGGCTTCCACCCATGGCCTTTCACCCTCGCTGAACTTCTCTTTCCAGTGTCTGGCCATATTTTGCCCGAGGCAATGCCCCTGTCTTTTCCCTCCTTGCCTCTCCTTAGATTTTGCATCAGTTTATTATGTTGCAATCTCAGATCTCTGATAGATTCAAGAAAAATTATGAATTTGCTGTGTGTCTGGCTTTTTTTTTTACATTGCAAATAAGGGAGAATCACTCTTTCTAGCTCTCTAGCTCTCTGAATAAAAAGGAAGCATGTTAGTTCTTTTAAAACAATTTTATTGACTTGCTATAAGTGTATAGTCTAATAAATGACATAATATTTCTGTTGGGATGCTCAAAATAGAGCACAGAAAGGTAAATATAGCAACAGTTTTGAAATAATCATTACTAAGTAAATTTCTATCTTCCCTTTTACTTTATATTCTAAAATTACTAAGTTTCAGAAATATTTACACATAGACAGAGGTATACACATGAACACAAAAAGTGAGAAAGAGAGTAAACACAAAATGTCATTATTTTCCTATGGAGGATAGGATGAATTAATAAATATTATTCCTACATACCATTAACTTAATAATTTTCCCTCGGAGGAGCCAAAGTTACTTTAAAGTTTCTTAATTTGTTTTTTGTTTTTTTTTTAACATGGACAGTCACCAGGGATCGAATCCAGATCCTCTGGCATGGCAGACAAGCATTCTTGCCTGCTGAGCCACCATGGCCTGTCCTCTTAATTTGTTTTTACATAGCTGTTAAAAGAAGCGATAATAGTTCTTATCTGAATGTACGATGGAGAAGCTGAGAGAGGTAGCTTGACCAAGGCCAAAATTAATTGGTCAGTGAGTTAATTAGAAAATACTAATTTCCATTCCAGTGGATTGCTCCCTTCAGATTCCTCTAACCAACTAACTCTGCATTTAAGATTCTTGATTTTTTTCCCAATTAAATGCCAGATGTTAATGTGTATTGTCCATCTTCTCTGTATTTTCAGTTTGATTTTTTTTATAAATACGTCAAAATTCTCTAAATTTTTTCTTCAAAGAATGCCTTTTTAAAATGTTTATTTTATATATATATATTTCTTATTTTTCCAAGCAAACAGTCTCTTCCCCCCTTCTATACAATAAGACATTAATAAGATACAATCTTCTGTGTCTTGTGTAGAAAGCAAGGCCCAACATCTGGGCATCCCTGTGGAGCTGCGACCCTAACAGTACTACTGGCTAAATGGTTCTCTTGCTACACAGCCAAGTGTCTTAGAGAGAGGGGTGTCTCAGACTTTTGCATACCTATGAATGACCAAGATCCTGGTTCAGATGCAGATTCTGATTCAGCTGGTGAGTCAAGGCCCGTGATTCTGCATTTTTAAGAAACTCCCAGGATATGCTAGTCATCACAGCATGCATTGAGATTGTTTTTTACTTACAGACTTTACTTTTAGGGTTCCTTATATTGAAGGTCTGTGAGGGGTGGGGGTAGGGGTGGGACTGGCATTTGTGTTATTTGAAACTCTGAAGGTAATTTCATTTACAGTAGGGATAAGAATCACTTCTGTGGGTCTATCTCACATTTATGAAACTGTTGTAAAGATTCTTGGAGAGATTGATTTTGATACCTAAATGATATAATATGTATTTTCCTTATTTTGGAAATTGTAACTGAGAAATTAGAATTTAAGGGATGATTTCGATTACTAGATCATTATACTGATATTCCTTTTGCTTCCTGGCATATTGGAGTAGACAGAGGGAAACTTCTGCCCCTGTGATTGGAAAACGTTGTGATTAACCTTCATTTGTACCCAGTTATCCAGTTTTTCAACTTTAGAGTCTTATAATCAGTAAAGACAGCCCCTGATGTTTATTAATGAAAGTTCTTAGGTCAGCCCAAAACTAACCCACCCCACATCTAAAGTTATCTTGAAGACTGAGACTGGATCTAACCAAAGTGGGTCTGCCTGACATGCTCAGTAGCTTAGACTCTAATGTACAAGTCATCTGTACCTCATTCTGCCATTTTCTTTCATGTGACTAAGCATGAATCAACCTGCACATGCTCAACAATCACATCACCTCTAATTACATCATCTGGGGCCACTATGCTCATTATCCTTAACCCTGCCGATGTTTTTCTCTAATAAACTATCAGAATTATTGGAGCTTGGAGACACAGGTTTTGGGCTGCTAGGCTATCTGCTCTCCTTACTACCCACCTAGACATAAACTCTGTTTCTCTTTGGAAGCCTAGCGTCTCAGGAATTGGTTATTGAAAGAGAGTGTCAGGGAAAAGAATCCATGGTTTTTGTCCTGAAACAAAATTCCATGCTAAATTATTAGTTAAAGCCAACTGTCCTTTTTGAAATGCAATGAAATATGATAAATTAAAAAATAATATATTATTTTAAATTCAGATGTTCACATAGCCTTTTTTTTTTCACATAGGCTTTTTAAGCAATTCTTTAAAGACATCCCTTTAAAGAATTCCTTTCATTAAATGAAAATCATTTTAAGTGCCATTTTTTACATAAATTTTTTTCCAAAGAAAAGGAAGAAAAATGGTCTTCTGTGGTGTGTCAATGTGACTGGCCATTTAAATTTCTTTAAGGGTGACCTAATTAAATTCTAAACCATAATCAGAAAATCTCTGATTTCACAAAATTTCTACTATCAGGATTTAAAACAGTTTCCCTGCAGTGTCCAATCAAAGGGAGATTTATATGCTATCAAAATTTCTGTCCTGTCTTTGCCCACCTTGACTTTAAAATCGGAAACAGATTTAGGAAGTGATCTGTCCCCTAAACTTTTCTAACAGAGAAACTATTTAATCTCTAATCTCTTTCCCACCACTCTCCATAGTACAAGCCTATGAAGATATTTCTTGTTTAATGAATCACCAGCAGATTCCACCAAAATAGGTGATAAATAACACCTATTTATCAAAGCTGGTTGGATATATTCTACCTTAGTCAAATGAATCTACACCATAGCACTTACTTAAATACACACTATGCTACAGACAGAACGATCTTGGTATTCTTAAGATTTTGAATAATCTTTCCAATCATGAGTTCACTTGTGAATTGTGGTTGGCCAGAATCCTTTGTGTAGGGTTTTTAGGTGGACTTGAACCTTTTATATTCATGAGGATCCTAAATGAACATATTATTTTTCTCTCGTTAAAAGAGGGGGCAACAAGAATGATAATTAGTTAGCAGAGTTAGGTCAGCCACATTTACTTCCTGTTAACTTCTGCCTTTTTTTTTAATGCTTGGTTTCCTCATTAGACAATAAGTCTATGAGGGAAACAACCATGTCTGATTTGTTCATCATCTTGTAAACGACACCTTGTACTTTGCTAGATGGACTTTAAAAACAAAACAATGACTTGGTCAAGTGTTTCATGGCAACAGTAAAATAAAAACTAAAAATAGCAAGACAAGATTTTTCAAAATCAAATTTAAATGACCGTTTAAGCTTTTTAGTATCTCAAGTAAGTTCCAGCATTCAGCATACTATGGGTTTAATGAATGAGTTTGTGGAAACTTAATTCTCCAAAGATACCTGGAAGACCTCTGGCTTTTCATACCAACATTCCAGAACCTTACAGGTTTCAGACTGCTTTCTGTGTGGTAATGATAGTAATGGTTCACTTATTTCTACAATTCTCTAAAAATTCAAGTAAAATAGAAAGTCTGTGGAATGGGCCCTGCCTGCAAGACTTATAGGATCACTGAATAGAGAACCCCGATCTCTGTCAATTTGTTTTACTTTATTGAATCTGTGAGTGAGAGCATTTGAATTGTCTTAGAGTATATTCTTTCTCAGTTTAAAAAGATTAAGTCTTTACTCCTGCATAACTAATACTCTCACTCACAAGGTATCCAGTATAAAATATGTAATACAATTCTTAACAAATTACAAGCCTGGACTTCTCAGAAAAATAGCATTCTATATAAAGCCTGTTATTCTCCAAATTCCCCTACTGGCATGTTAAATTAGTACAATAACAATAGCATATGTTTATTGAAAGCATCTATGTTTTAGATGTCAGTTTTTAGGTACGTTGTATGTATTAGCTAATTCATTCTCCACAACTGTTTCTTGAGGTAGGTACTATTTTTAACACAATTTTGCAGATGAGGAAATAGGCTCAAAAACCTGAAGTACCTTTTCAAAGGTACATGACTTCCAAATGGCAGAGCCACATTTCAAACTCAAGCTTCTCTGACTCTAAAAGTGATGCTTTTAATCCTTTACTATATTGCTGCTTATGATATAATTTTTATCACCTTTTGGGGGAAAGTATTTATTAATGAATGTAGCCATAGCCAAAATCAATTTGGTAAAGAATAGACTTACTCATGTATCACCATTTTTATTGTTCATGATTCTAAATGGCATTTTTCTAGATTTTTAAAAATAGCATTCCCCAAGATTATCCTAAAATAGTTAAATACTACAGTTCTTTCTGTGAAGTATTTGTATCTCATTCAGATCCATGATTATCTATTATAAAAGCTCTTTGTTCATTTATTTATCCTTCTCTATCTGACTTCTGTTTAGGAAAGATTTAACAAGCAAGCATGCTGAAATTCTTTGATATACCTGAGCACTCTATTAAGAATTCAGAACTGTCACACAAGGTGAAGAATACTCCATGGCAGTTAATCAATTTTCTTAGCATTAATTGAATAGCAGAAGAGCAGTTCAATTTATTTGTTGATCTTACTTTTATCTGCAATGTTACACATTCAAAGATCTTTTACTTCCAGGCTCTGACACACACACACACACAAACAATGTGTTTGGATTCTGGCACACCAGGTAAATTATATTATACTCAGCCTGTTTATGCCTAACTTAGAAACTACATAGGCATCATACCTTGAACATTTGATTGAAAACCGCATGAAAGTTGACTGACATCACCAGTCTCACTTGGTTTCCCATCCTCTAGTAAGGCTCCCTCAACTTTCCTCCATACTCCTGCCACAGCAGTCTAGGGTGGTGAAACTCATCCCTGGTTGCACACCAGAGTCATCTGAAGAACTTAAATAAGGTACTGATGCATGGACTTGACCTCAAAGTATCTTTTCTGTTGGTGGGTCCCAGCATTTAACAACTCCCCAGAAAGATGTAACATGAAACTCCAATCAGAATAAGTTTGATTATAGTAATTAGCCAAGCACTTTTTTTTTTGCTTTTTTTTTTAAACAACCACTTCTTTTAAAGATAAACCTCTACACCATAAGGAAATACAATTGAATACTATTGCAGAGTTGAATATACGTTCCCTCTGGCACAGAGACAATCTATAGCTCTTTTAATCCACTTTGAAAAATATGGTACTTAATTCTATTATTTGAAAAGCATTTGTATCTTAAAATTTTTCTAGATCTCTCCTTTGTCATTTGTAAAATGGGCATTGTAAAGAGGATTATTGTGATAATTAAAGGAAACACTCTTTATAAAGTGCCAGGAAATAGTAGATGATCATAAAATATGTGTTTAAGGAATAAATTAAATGGTAGAGAACCAGTATTTATCCTTGATGTAAAAAAACAATATGATTTGCTCCAAAAATAATACAAACTTTTCATAAACCAAAAAAAAAAAAAATTCCTTCATTTCTATAGTTTAGTTTACTGAACTGGAAAAGCTTCTTATATGCACATTTTTCCTTGGACAAAAGTATAGGGCTTCAATACAAAGTGCTGGTCAGATGTCCCACTGCTTCTCTAAGTGGATACCTCTGCATTCTGCCCAGGGTCCAGCACCTTACTCCAGACAACTCACCTGCAAGAAATGCCTCCTTATCCTGCTCAGGGCTATGGCCATGAACCCATAACTCTCCCAGGCAGATGCCCAAATCACTGCGCCTGCCCCCTGCCAAGCTGCCTCTCCTTGTGGATGTCTTCCTCACTCTATCCTCCCCCTGAGGTCTCTGAGAGCCACTTGAGCACCCCCTGAGCCTCCTCTGAAGGAAGATTTCATCACTCCACTTAGGCTCTGATTCCCCAAGCTGGGCTGCCCCTCTCTGGGGTTGCCTCACATCCTGGCTGGCTCTGAAACCACGCCAGAGGTGATCCTCTCTCGTGGGTGCCCTCTTAACCATACTCAGGCTCCAGTACCTCACACGAGGGTTCCCCACATGGAAATGCCATCACCTCTCAGGAACACACTCCTCTCCCCAGTAGAACTCCCCCACTCTTCTCCTCTAGTGTGCATCCTTATCCGGCACCTCCTAATAACCTTTGAACTGGAATGCTTAGGAACTAGAAACATACTAGTGTTTCTATCAGTTTACAAACTGCTCTACTATATTTATATATTTATTACTCTTAGACAATTGTGTAAAACATTTGTTCTTTAAAAATTGATGTCTAACCAATGCCAATTGTATTTCGCTTTTAGTCGGGTGAAGGGAATGGAAAAAATATCCCAGAACATTTTGTATAAAGAACAAAAACCAAAAAACTTGAGAATGACACAATTTTAAGAAGATCACCATTTTGCAAGCATCAATGTAATAATGGAATCTGTTTAATTTCTGTCATATGCTATACTTAAAGAAGGTTGATCTGAAATACTCCACTTTTCCTAAAATTTAAGAAGCTGATAACTACTTATTTTGAAGCTGAAATTAAATATTTGGCTCAGTAGAATACCCAAATACTAAGTCAAAGCAGATTGCAAAAGACCAAGGAGGTTTTACTTCAAATCTCAAACTTTATGGATAATGTTTTAGAGATGACAGCTTCCTGAATTGACTAAAAATTCTAAATAATTTTGTTTAAAAAGACATTTCTATGAAAGTACAATCAATAGAAAAGGGCAGAAAGTATATGCTCCTTTGATGAGAACATAGAATGGCATCAACATGGCAATTCAACTTTAATGTTGCAAACTTAAAACTTGACCAGAAAATTCATGTATAATTTTTCTCAATTTTAGTCACTCTTTTACCAAAAATGTTTTGTACAGTACTATGCTGCTTTTTTAAAAATTTTTATTCTGGTCACATAAATACAACCTAAACTTCCCCATTTTAGCCACTTTCAAGTATACAATTTAATGGTGTTAATTACATTCATAATATGCTGTCATCAACATCATTCATTACCAAAACTCTCCATCATCCAAACAAATTCTATACCAGTTAATCATTAATTCCCACACAACTCCCGCCCCTGGTAACCTATATTCTAATTTCTGACCATGAATTTGTCTTGAATTATTGAATTTCTATTCTTAAATGATAAGAATATTATTTCATATAAATGAAATCATATAATATTTGTATTTTGGTGTCTTCTTATTTAATGTAACATGATGTTTTCAGTATTCATCCATGTTGTAGCATGTCTTAGCCATTCCTGTTTATGGCTCAATAATATCCCATTGTATCTATATACCAAATTTTGTTTATCCATTCTTCCATGGATAGACATATGGATTGCTTTCACCTTTTGGTAATTGTGAACAATGTTGCTATGAACCTCAGTATGCAATTACCTGTTTGAGTCTCTGCTTTCAATTCTTTGGGGTAAATACCTAGAATTGGGATGGCTGGGTCATATGGCAATTCTATACCTAACTTTCTAAGGAATCTCTGAATTGTTTTCCACAGCAACTGCATCATTTACATTCCCATCAACAATGAACCAGGGTTCTTATCTCTCCACATCCTCACCAACACCGTTATTTTCTTTTTTTTTTTTAAATAATAGCCATCTGGTGGCTGTGATACGGTATCTCATGCACTTTCCTAATGGCAATACTAATGACCTATTTTTTTTCATGTGCTTATTGGCCATTTGTATATCTTCTTTGGAGAAATGTTTACTTAAGTCTTTGCCTAATTTTTAATTGGGTGTTTGTCTTTATATTGTTATTAGTTGTAGGAGTTCTTTGTATATCCTGGATATTTAACCCTTATCAGAAATATGGTCTCCACGTATTTTATCCCATTCTGTGGGTTGTATTTTCACTTTCTTGACTATGTCTATTGATGTACAAAGGTTTTAAATTTTGTTAAGTCCCATTTATCTATTTTTTCTGTTTTTCATGATTTTGGTGTAAAGTCTAAGAATACGTTACTTAATACAAGATCCTGAGGATGTTCTTCTATATTTTCTTTTAGGTGTTTTGTAGCTTCAGCTTTTATATTTGGGTATTTAATCCATTTTTAGTTAATTTTTACATATGGTATAAGCAGGGGTCCACTTTCACTCTCTTGCATGTGGACAACTAATTTTCCCAGAAACATTTGTTGAAGAAACCATCTTTCCCCATTCGTTGGACTTGGCACCCTTGTCAAAAATCATTTGGCTATAGATGTATGGGTTTATTTCTGAACTTTCAATTCTATTTTCATTAGTCTATACATCTGTCCTGTAGTCAGGACCATGCTGTTTTGATTACTCAAGCTTTGTAATAAATTCTAAAATCAAGACATCTGAGTCCTCCAACTTTGTTCTGTTTCAAGATCATTTTGTCTATGTGGGGCCTCTTACCCTCCTATATTGACGATTGGCTTTCCAATTTTTTTTCTCTTTTCAAAGCTAGCTTGTTAATGAGGATTGTATTACATCTGTAAACGGATTTGGGTAAAACTGGCATTTTAACATTAGTTAGTCTTCCAGTTGATGAGCACAGAATGTTCTTCCATTTAGTTAGGTCTTCTTTAATTTCTTACAACAATGCTTTGCAGTTTTCCATGAACAGGTTTTGTATATCCTTGGTTAAATTTATTCCTATATACTTGAAACTTTAGTTGCTATTGCAAATGGTATATTTTTCTTGATTTCCTTTTGTAGTTTATTACTAGTGTATGAAAACACCACTGATTGCTGGATGTTCACCTTGTACCCTGTCACTTTTCTGAATTTGTTTATTAGCCTTAATAGCTTTGTTGTAGAACTTTCTTTTATTTTAGACTTCATGACTCTTGTTAGCCCTGAGCACACACCAATGCAAACTATTTTAAAACACTAAGCAGATATGTCTGATCTCTCAAGTCTCCTTTCTTTCTTACTTTTATATCTAAGGGGAATTATTGTTTTCTGCCTTCTCTTCACAAGAGTTAGCTTCACGGCTTCCTATTTTCTTCTTCTGAATTCCTGTCACCCAGATTTAAAATACCACCTTATTATGCAAAACAATTCAGAGTTGCTCGAGCTTCTATCTCTAAATTTATTTGCCTTAGACAAAACAATGCTCAGCCAGCAGGGGCCTGATGCTACCAAGAATTGTCTCTTAAAATTCAATGGGGGTTATAAATGTAATTTTTCCCTTGCTGCTCATATACCATGAATGTCTCAGTATGACAGCACATGATATTACTGGCTACTTACGAGGAAGAAACCCTAAGATTGTTGAGCTTGAGTGTTTTGGCCTGTACTGTGCTCACATTAAATTTCACGATATTGTACTATAGCACCATAAAGAGATTTTTCATTAATTGGGAAATAAAAGTAGAAAAAGATGCTGCAATTCAACTACAGCAAACTTAATGCACTGTTAAAAAAAATTATATGTTTAAAGATAATATTTCATTTTCAATTTATATATTAAATTACTTTTTCTGTATTTCATATGGCTTATTTTGAGAATGTATCTGTTACTAATTCATAATATAGAAGTAATATATTTCAATTTTATATATTGGCTAATGTATATTTTAATTAATGTTTTAGAATATGTTTATAATTTTCTGTATTTTATTTATGTTACATTTTATATTTGTACATTTAAACATAATGTATTATGTAATTATGTATAATTTGTTTTTGATTTATATTACATATATATTCATCTTTAAATTATGTATTTAGTTTCAGCTGATTTTTATTTGTGTCTCCTGGGCAATTCTTAATCAAATACTGGAATTAATATGAATCTTTTGGCATTATGGAAATAAACACCCAAAATAGCTTTTTTATTCTGTGCCAGTATTGCATTCATCAGAGGGGTAAGACTTCCAGAATGGAAACAGAGCAGAACAAAACTCACATGCTGATTAAAACACAGATGTATGGGAATGGACATTGGAAAAAAAAATGAATATTTTGGTCTGATTTTCGTTTTGCCTGATGCTTTTAGATGGCTGCTTTACATTCGCATATAGATAAACCTACAATTTCTGCATAGATCTAATAATTCCTACAAAATTCAAATATTATACATTGCTAGGTCTGATTCACCCATTTACACTTAAGATATTACTTTATTCACAGACTAAGAACAGTGAAAAGATTGCAATTCAAGTTGCAGTTGTGTATGTCCTAACAGAAAGTATTTGGAGAAATCTTTAAAAAAAAGAGCTGTATTGGGATAATGGTACTAATATCAAATGTTAACATTCAAGTCTATCAGAATAATCGACTTCACTTACCAGAAACCATAAAGCATGACTATTTCTAAAAGCGAAAGGATTTATTTAGATACAAAAAGATAATACAATAAACCAAAGGAGTTCATAAATTGATTGACCTTAGGTTTGTGACATTTTAATTTTATTTAAACTAACATGAACTCCGATATCGCAGAGTACATTGTATTACAGCAGCATTATTTCCTCTATGTGGAGAGCCGCCTCCCGGGTCGGGCCTAGTGGACACGCTGCGGCCTGCTCTAGAGTTCCCCCCGCCCATCGAGTGAGTCAAGATGGCGCCCGCATCCTGTTTCCGCGTATGACGCACGCGCCCACCAACCCTATCTTCCAATCACCTCTGTATACGTGGCACTAACCTATTGGGTTTGGGCACAGTATATAAGAGGTTACCCGGACAGGGTGGGTGGAGACGACCCACAGGGAGCCGTACCTGATGGCCGCATAGAGGTTGTTCCCCCGCGGGGTATCTTGTCCCGCGTGGAACCTGTAACAGAGAATGCAAGCTTAACTCCAGTAAAGGTCTGTGCTCACAACCGTTGCGTGCCTCGAACCCGTGTTTGCCGCTCGAGCTGGTTTGCCTGCGTCCGTCTCTTTCTCCCCTCCTGTTCCCTTCGCCGGCCGGGGATCAGAAGCCGAACGAGACGGCTGCGGACAAGTGGTGGCCCGTACGGGGAACCTTCTCTTGACACCTCTTCTGCGAGGAGAGCCGTACGTGCATCCCGAGCTCGCAGCGGACTTCTCGCGCCTGATCACCGCGAGGAGGTGAGTACTTCTTATTACGTGAGAGTTAAGGCCTGCGGGCTTTCAGGTAGCCCCGGGGACTCGGAAGAGCTCTCCGAGTGATTAAAGTACAGTGCCGACTGCAAGCATGGGGCAGTCAGGAAGTTCACCTTTGTTAGCTCCCTTAAAGACCCTTTTGAAGCAGCGGGGTATCTCGGTTAGGAAGAGTTCCCTCCTGCGGTTCCTTGACGATGTTACTATTTTTGCACCTTGGTTCGCCCACTCCGGGAGCCTCAGTTTACCTTCTTGGTTAAAACTTGGTAATGACATAGAACGGGCATGCCGGACGGGCCTTTGTATGGACCCGATCCTGGTCCCCATCTGGGAGATTGTTCGTGCTTGTCTTGAGGCAGAGTCTACTACAGGCCTCAGCCCGTCTCCTGCCCTGCTACAGGCACGGCACGCGCTCCAAGAAACTCAGTCAGCTTCGTCTGTGGACGGCTCCTGTAAGGGCAAGCCGCCAGAGTCAAGCGCTAGTTCGGACAGCTCTGAATCAGAGTCAGGTGATGATGAGACCGAGGGTGCAGACGCGCCTCCGCTGATCGACTGGGAGAGGCTCCCTATCTCACCCACGCGGCCTTCCGCCCCGCCAGCGTCTGCTGCTGCGCCCCCAGGGACGCAACAGTTTCCGGTGGACGGTTTGGGTGATTCCACCAAAGGCCCTCTCCGAGGGCTCCCTCTGGTGGCCGCACCGAGTAGTTACACTGGTCCTCCTTTGCGAGACCCGGAACCCCTAGCAGGCTGGTCGGGGGAGGGGCAGTTACTGCCGAGCCTCCCGCCCGAGTACACAGGCCCCCTGAATATTGTCTCTGATTCCATTTATGTTGTAAATGCTGTACAAATTTTAGAAACTGTGGGCATTATAAAATGTTCCTCCACGGTAAGTACATTCTTCCTCAAACTTCAAGAAACGATACATGTCAGACAACATCCCTTTTACATAACTCATATTAGGGCCCACACAGGCCTACCTGGCCCCATGACACAAGGAAATCACATAGTAGATGTAGCCACTCGACAGCCACACATCTTCCCTGCGCTGACACCATATCAGCAAGCCCGAGAATTCCATGACAGATTTCACATCAATGCAGGTACCCTAGCTAAGCGGTTTAGTATACCGCGTGCAGCTGCTAGAGATATAGTCCGAGCTTGCAGGGATTGTGCAGAACAGAGAGCAGTCCCTTCGGTTGGAGTTAACCCTAAGGGCCTCATTCCAGGAGACATTTGGCAAATGGATGTCACCCATCACTCAGAGTATGGTAAAGTTAAATACCTGCATGTGTCAGTGGATACTTGTTCTCAAGTTTTATTTGCCTCTGCCGAATCAGGAGAAAGAGTCCACCAAGTAATTGCACACTGCCTTGCCGCTTGGGCAGCTTGGGGTAAGCCGAAAATATTAAAAACAGACAACGGACCCGCTTACACCAGCAAAGCCTTCCAAAGATTTTGTGAAAATATGGAAGTGCAATTAAAACATGGTATCCCCTACAACCCTCAAGGGCAAGGAATCATTGAAAGAGCACACAGGTCTCTCAAAGAATTACTTAAAAAACAGAAAGGGGGAATAGGTCACGGCCTGTCCCCAAAGGCTCAACTGTCTATAGCCTTGTTTACGTACAATTTTTTAAATGAAAATTCACAGGGAATGACACCTGCCCTTCAACACACCACTCCGAGTCCTCCACATAGAGGTCTGGTCCGATGGAAGGATGTCCTGTCGGGGCAATGGCAAGGCCCTGACCCAGTGCTCAGCTGGGCCAGAGGCTCTGTTTGTGTTTTTCCCCAGGAACCAGGACGTCAACCTGTGTGGGTTCCGGAAAGACTGGTGAGAACCGTGACATCGCCCGAGGAGGCCAAGGAGCTGTTGCCCAAAAAACCAACAAGCCTTCAACCTGAACCATCAGATCAGGCCTCCAACTCTGCTGATGACGGCGGCGACTGACGAGATGGCAACGAAAACGCCGGTCACCCTTCGACTGTTTAGAAGGGGGACCAGTATTAATACCCCCCGCTCTCCCAACAGGTGGAATCAGACCTTAAAGTGCTTGGGAAGATCAAGTTAACCCCCGTTGCCTTCGACCTTTCCAAACTGGGCGAGACTGTACAAAGTCTGTGGAACCGAGTCACCTCTTGGTTCTCTTGGCCCAATTTGACTACTTGGATTCTCGTAGCGGTGGGACTATTAGTGGGCTTAGTCACTGTTAAATGTTTGTTAGAACGCTTGTTCCAGACACAGCAGCAATTACGTGTCACTACCATGTTGGCTATGTCACTCGCCCCTGATGCTCCTGGCAACGACCGTCCCGCTACCCAGTCCTTCCCCTCACCGTATGACCCGTCCCGGCCACTCAGGGCGGGGCGCTCGAAAACAGGATCTGCTGCAAAGCCCATGGCCACGTCCCGGGTATAAAAGGCGGCGCCAGGAGTCATAATTTTAGTCTCAGGATAATCTCTACGGCGGAGTAACGGTCCTGGCCAGACTAGGCTCCAGCCATTGCACAGAGATGCCTAGTGACACTCTCGACCCTGGTTGCCGCTCTCCTGCCCCCCTCCTAACCCAGTTGCGAGGTGAAGCACTGCAGGGAAAGTCACGTGGTTTCCAGTTCACGGGCTCTCCGGTCTCTATATGAGGAGGCATTCTGGTTGGTGCCTAGCAAGCCTAGTCCAGACTCCCCAAAGCACCAAAACATGTAGTGGGCCTGAGTGGCCCACGGGAGCTCACTCATCAATGGAGACACTGGGTCAAAATAAAAAAGGGGGAGATGTGGAGAGCCGCCTCCCGGGTCGGGCCTAGTGGACACGCCGCAGCCTGCTCTAGAGTTCCTCCCGCCCATCAAGTGAGTCAAGATGGCGCCCGCATCCTGTTTCCGCGTATGACGCACGCGCCCACCAACCCTATCTTCCAATCACCTCTGTATACGTGGCACTAACCTATTGGGTTTGGGCACAGTATATAAGAGGTTACCCGGACAGGGTGGGTGGAGACGACCCACAGGGAGCCGTACCTGATGGCCGCATAGAGGTTGTTCCCCCGTGGGGTATCTTGTCCCGCGTGGAACCTGTAACAGAGAATGCAAGCTTAACTCCAGTAAAGGTCTGTGCTCACAACCGTTGCGTGCCTCGAACCCGTGTTTGCCGCTCGAGCTGGTTTGCCTGCGTCCGTCTCTTTCTCCCCTCCTGTTCCCTTCGCCGGCCGGGGATCAGAAGCCGAACGAGACGGCTGCGGACACCTCTACTCTATTGTTAATATTAATAATGGAAATTTTCATTTTACAATCATATCTTAGAACAGAAATGGTAACATTATTCCTCAAAAAGAAACACGTTAAAGATGAAAGCTTGAGATAATGATCCTTGTCATTTATCACTTCATATTACAGTATATATATCTGGCATTTAAATTAAGTTGACAAACAACTTAATTTAGGAAATTGGATGATTAATTCAATGATTATCAATAAAGGAACTACTAAAAATAAATACATTGATAGCTGGCATTCATTGACTGCTTACTACATGCCAAGCACAATGCTGTGTCCTTTCTATGGATCATTTCGGTTAATTGTCACCAACATTATCCCACCACCATTTATAGATGAAGAAAGTGAAACACAGGAATGGTTAAGAAGTTTAAAAACTAGTTTAATAGCCTATGATAACAATAAATAACTAAGTCAAAATGAGTATGAGGAAATGTTTTCATTATCTACACTTTATAAAATAATAAAACATCCCAGAACTCGAGGTTATTCATGAAGTTTTAACAGTAAACATGTATAAGATAGGATTCATTACTCTCCTTTCCCCATCTCCTCCAAAAAAGAAAGAAAGGAAAAGAAGGGAAAAAATAAAAGAAAGCATTCACTTTTGTAAGATGTGTCACCTATATTCATCAAGGACTTAAAGCCATCCTAATTCTCTCCTTCTACTCTTTATTGTTAGTTTTAGCATCACTCTCTTGATATAACTTTCTACACAAAGTTGAGAGCCACCAAGCATTTGGAGATTCTTGCACAAATCTTTACACCTCTATGACTGGAGTGATGATTTTCAATAGGCTAGGGTGGAAGTGCGAGTAGCAAGGATATATTTTACATATGGAATTTTTATTCTGGGAAATTTCAATTTTTCAGAGAATTTATTCCTATTTCCTACATAGATAGCAGCCAGACTGATAGTGTTCTGACTTTTGAAAGAAGGAATATGAGGATTTAACCCTTAATTATGGAGTATTTTAATTAGTTTCCTTATTTTCAGCACCTTACCCCATCACCTGCGGTGCATAGGGCAAGAAGAGTTTTGTGGAAAGGTAGGATTATTCCACGTATTGACCATATTGAGTCAAGTATTTTAAAAGTACAAAAAATTCATGATAAATGCTCAGCACTCAGAGTTAACAAATGTTAATGTCTGGATATAATTTTAGCTCCTTGTAAAAACTTGTTTTGAAAATACAGTCTTGCTAAAAAGTTGTAAATATAATGCATTCAACCCCTGTGTATGCTCAGTTGAGCTTCCAAAAATGAAGTAAATGGATGGCAGATGATGGGAACTGTCCCTTCTTGTGGGCAGAGTAGATACATAAATTATTTGAATTATTCTGTGTAAGATATTTTTCCATTATCACCCATTATTTGATAGAATGATTGATTGATTTTAACTTCTTATTGCGGTCACATATATGCAAATCCACATTTTTCATTTTAACCACTTCCAAGTGTACAATTCAGTGGTATCAATTACAGTCACAAGGTTGGACTACCATAACCACTATTCATTACACAAGCTTTTTCATCATGCCAAATAGAAAGTTTGCAACTTACTAAAAATAACTCCCTGTTCCTTCCTCCATACCTTGCTATTCCCTGATAACCTGTAATCTATTTTCCATAGCTATGAATTTGTATATTCTAGCTATTTTATATAGGTGGAATCATACAATATTTGTCTTTTGTGTTTGGATTATTTCACTAACCATGATGTCTTTAAAATTAATCTATGCTGTAGAATTTATCAGAACTTCATTCTTGTTTACAGGTCAATAATATTCCATTGTATGTATATCCCGATTTGTTTATCCAATCATCTTTTAATGTACACTTGGGTTGCTTCCACTTTCTGGCTATTGTGAATAGTGCTAAAAAATCTAAAGTCCCCTGCCCTTATTATGCCAGAAGCTTCAGTTTCCATATATTCTTTATATATTCCCAGTTCCACTTCTTGTATATATCTAATAAGTTCAGTTCATGCACCAGATTTTGAAGCTTGAAGTGACCAGTGCATACCATACCTCTTCCATACCTGTGTTCCGAATGAATTGAAAATCAAATAAATTAGTGATTAAATAAGAGATCAAAATACCATGTTTTGTTTTGTTTTTTGGTAAAATTTAGATTAAAAGATACAGCTTATATCTGCACATAATAAAACTTTCTAATCCTGAATGCCAGAATTAGAAACTTATCTGCCAGTCACAGGAGATTTGTTGCAAGTATAACTCTCTCCTTCTGAGGCATTTTCCTTCATATGATGGCAGCACTTACAGAGCTGTAAAGAAGAAAAGAAAAGTTTGGAAAAGAACTATATATATCCAGTTCCTTGTCTTAATTTACCATCCACCATAAACTTCAGATACTTACACCAGAATTCCCATAAGTTCTAAGGCTTGAAGTTAAATCCATCCATACACCTGGTGACCTGGTCACTGTATAACGAGAGTCGTGGGAAGCCACCGTGGCCAAAAGGCCAATGCTAGGACAGTGCACCTTTGGGAAACCTTGTCTCTTCATGTTATCTTTCCTCTGCAAAATTCCATTTCCAGTTATCTACCATGAACCAGGCATTGATATTTGAAAAGAACGTTTCACTTGACCTCAGTTCCTCATGTTCCCAAGAAATGGAAAAATAAAACAAAAGATGAAGGCAGATGGAAAGCAAACTATGACCTTATTGCTCATGAAGATGATATCGGATAATGATTGAGGAGACAGCCAACAACATTCTTCTTAATATTGAATTTCAGAAAGTGGTCAGTTATCCCCAGGTTGAACCTGCTGAGCACAGAGGAAGACCCCGATTTCTATATATCCCAGACGAGGGAGAAATACAAGAGAAATGAGCTGAGCTGAGCTCACAATGGTGTATCATTTACTCTCCCCAAATGTATCAATCGAATCATCCCTACTTGCCTAGAAAGAGTGAATGAAGGGGAAAAGAGTAATCTAGAAGTGTTTAGAGAAACCTTTCCTCATCAAAGTCAGAATTAAGCAAGATACATCCTGTCCACAAGTCTTTTTCTTTTTTTAATTTGTTGGTATGAATTGCTTCACACTATTGTCTTATCAAAGTTTCCTGAATCAAATGTTGTTTACTTAGTGATGAAGAAGAGTAATTCAATGGTTAAGCAAAAGGGCACTGGACACAGACTGCCTAAAGTCAATTCCTAGTTCAATTGCTGACATACTGTGTGAACTTGGCCAGTTGTGTGACTTTGGACATCTATAAATTAGGATTAGCAATACTTTCTACTCCTTTGGGATATTGCACAGATTAAGTAAATTAATACAGGTAAATACAATTATTATAATTGTCTATGCATTTTCCATTAGTTTTTATTATTTCTGTTGTTTTGTAATTTTTCAAAACTTTATTTAGGTGGTCAGTTTTCTCAAAGAACTTTGTTTTTGTTTATTGTTTTATTTTATTAATTTTTGAATCTTAACTATTTACTTTTATGTGTAGTTTCCTGTTTTTCTACCTAAATTTAAATGTATACTTATGTCAACAATTTTTGGTCATTTAAAAACGCACATTTATGGTGATAAATTTCCCTCCAAGTGCTATTTACTTTCACCCTGAAGGTTTTGCTGTTTCGCATATTCTCATTACTGATCAGTTCTTATTATTTCTTAATTCCTATGGCACTATTTTTGATTCATGGATTTCTTAGAAATATGATTTTTACATTTATAAGCATATGGATTTATTTTACTCTCTGATTTCTCACTTTCTTTAATTGATTTATTTTATTACATTGAAGTCAGAGATAGAAACACAATTCATAACGCATTTGGTGTACTGCATTCTGTAAGTACAACTGTTCAACTGTAAAAGTATATATTTTTTCTCTGTAGTTATTTTTCTCTGTAATATATTTATCACCAGTTAGGAAATTTATGAATTAAAGTATAAATACATAAGTTTCCATTCGGATAACTTTCAATCTTAATACATCAAAATTATGATGATTGTACTGCTTATTTTTTACCCAAAATTACTAGATTAGCAGACAAAGCCATATGGCTATAAAAATGCATAACAGCCTATGAGCATATTTCAAAAACAGGTATTAGATTGAATTTTGTAGCATCTGTTTTAAAGTGAAAGCTAAATAAAGCATTTACTATCCATAAATAATAGGGCTATTTCAAATTGCTATTAGTGAATTCGTATTTTTATTGCATTTGTTTCCACAAATCTTCATAATCAACTGCCTAATTTAACAAGAGACCCTTAATAAGTATTGACTATAAGGAAAATTAAAATTATTTCTATTGTTAGTATGTGAACCAATGAGTATATAAAAAAAGTGAACTCAATTTTAGCAAGCAGTTCTTAAAGGAAATAGGTAAAATAAAAATGGAAAATTTCACATTTTCACGTTGGTTATATTATCCTTAAGGAAGTAGACTAAATCTAAAATATTTAGGAATTTATTTTCCTTTTTATACAGTGGGATTAAACTCACCCTCATTGAAACAGATGTAGGAACAAAATCTAAAGTTTATTGATTAGCAAATCACTTACAATGAATGCTACTAAAATATGAACCAAATCGGTTTTTAAAATGTGTACTTTCAATTCAGATTTCTTATCTAAGAGGAAATAATATGATTTCACAAAATCAAAATAAGAAATTCACATATATGCCCATGTGGTTCCCAACTCTTTGTGGATCTCTGGTTCCTTAACTTGCCATTTCTTTACTTCTTAACTTTCAGAAAGTCACCTGAAGCACCATTTATTCCCTCTTTTACATTATCAAAAGCAGTTATATTTCCTGAAAGTTGTCATCTTATCTATGTTATTCCTATTGATTTATTATTCTTGGACAAGAAATAATTTGTGATCCCACTTGATATTTAATGAGCTACTCTGCTTGCATAGTTCCCAAAACTATACATATTTAAAATGTATTCCCATAGTATTGTCTTGTTCCTGTTATGAAAGGGGAAATTGATATTTTTATTATATGTACAACCCACTCTATGCCTGAGTTGTGATGCTCAAGGGCAATGGCTTGACACTACAGTATTTTTCAGGAAACATTAATTGAGCTCCTTTGTGAAAACCAGCAGAAACTCTGAAGGTACAGAATGTACATGAGTATTGACTTTACAGTCTTACCATGGCTTTGCCTCTTGCCCCATAACTTCTTTATGCCTCAGCACCTACGTTTGCAAAGTGAAGATAATATTTTCTTTTTATCAGAGCATCGTCTTGTCAGAAAAACAGTAAGAATTCTAGGCATTTCAGACAAGATGGGCATTAATATAGGAAATTATGTGCTTACAAAACTATTGTAATGGCTAGCTCTCAATTGGACTGCTGGCTTTCAGAGTACTTGAATATACTGCTGCCTCTGAGGTGAGGAAGCTCCAATGTTCATGGGTGTCAAAAGGACCAAATGACGCTGATTCTCAGGGAAAGTTCTTAAAACCCATGTGTCTTCCCACCATTGACAAGTGAAGAATGATGCCATTTCCTTATTGCCTGTCTTTGATTCAACTGCTGAAGGCAATTCGGATTGTTTTCAGTTTGGGGTGATTATGGAGAGAGCTGCTGTAAATATTCATGTACACATTTTTGTGTAAATTTAAGTTTCTATTGTCCAATTCCATCCCCAGTGATGGGATTCTAGGCTGTGTGGTAAATATGTATGCAGCTCCGTAAGAAACTCTCAATCTCTTATCCAGGTGGCTTCTGCAGAAAAATGGAACTGACAAGACTGGCAAATTTGAATTCTGCAAGGCTGCCTGCAAGTAAGGAGTCCAATAAAGGTTTTGATGAATTCCCCAGGAGAAGTTGACTGGCTGAAGTAGAGATAGAAATTCTTCTTTCTGACTGCTAAAATTATCAATTCTCCCTTTAAGACTTCAGCTGATTGAATGAAACTCTCTCATTCCTGAAGGCAAATTCCTTTGTCAATTGTAGATGGAATAAACCATAGATGGATTGATTATTTAAATTCATGGATTTATCCTCACAATAACAATTAAGCTAGTGTTTGCTTGACCAAACAATTGGGCACCCTAATCTAGACAAGACGATACATGAACTTAGCCATTATAGCAGTTGTACCATTTTACAGTTCCACCAGCAATATAGGAGATTTCCAATTGTTCCACATCCTAGCCAATATATTGGTATTGCCAGTGCTTTTTTTTAATTTTAGTGATTCTAATAAGAATATAATTGCATCATCAACTTCTTTTTAAAACTATGACAAATAGTCAAATATTGCATAGTATATTTCTTCTACAACTACAAAGATTGTTTCTCTGTCAATATGATTTTTTCACTATATACCATACATCTAAATCCTCTATAAAATAAAATTAATTCCTATTTTTGCAATTGAAAGGAAAAAGAAGCTAAGGGCACTGCAAATATTTCATGTCATGTAAATAACTTAATTGATCTTTAGGAAATCTTGGAATCACATTTACTTCAGGATGTAACATAAATGAAATGTTTTCCTCTTAGAAAGAACAAACTCACAAATATCAAATATCTTCTAAGTTTCTATTGATGTATCACCATGGATTCAATTTCAAAACAATGCAATTTAAATATTCAAAATCATAGTAACTTTGTGTTTTCATCTAGACTTTTCATTCCATAGAGATAATCTTATAGATGAGTGTGTAAATTGATAAAAGTAAATAGTTCTGAAGTCAATCTCCTTCTTTGCTTCCAAAAAGCATCTTTTAAAAATAATTAGCCAAGCCCACAACTTCTGTAATAAAAAATAATAATTGAGTTGACACCCTGCAAAGAACGATAAACACTGTACAGTTATTTGATCTGGGTATCTTGCGTATGAACTGCATCCCTTTCTGGTTTGGATGGAAAATTTTTTGTCCCCTAATGGGATAGTACATTTCCCTTTGTCTTTTCCTTTGTAACTGTCTTGCTCTTCTTAAGACCCCTGCCCCACCCCACATTCCTATCAATGATTATTCCCCATTGGTCAAGGGAGAGGAATTCTGTAAGAGAAGGAGTACAAAGGGAAAACCATGGTCATCATCTGGGAAGAGGAGAAAGGGCAAGAAGGAAAGCCTACCATACTTGTACTTTGATAAACTTCACCCCCCTCTATTCTCTGCCCAGTTTCTGCTCTCTACTCTTGGGGTAGAGAAATGAGAAAGTGAGAAAAGGTAGAAGAAAGAAAACTGTTCTAACATCTTCCTACCCTCAGTCCTTATATTCAACTAGACTATAAGGGGCTTTTGCAGTGCTTATTGTTGATTTCCCATCACAGTATTTACAGTAGGTGTTCAGCTGGTGTTTTTAAATAAATGAATGAAACTTTTCAATGTCATTTGTGTTGATTCCTATTTTAGGTATATTAAGACAAATTCTTATGAGCTGACTGGATAGCTATCAGTTGTTCTTCTATTAGAAAATATGTCCCAGGAGTCAAACAATGGTCTTACAAATGAACTTTTTTGTTTGTTTGTTTTACAAATGAACTTTTGTAAGGCAATTCCAGGGAAGTCAGGGACTGTCCATAGAGTGGAAATCAAGTGGAAGATGCTAATTTCAGCAATGCTGATATAATAAGTAAAGGAGACTTTAACTCGAAGTTGATTTGGGTTGATAAAAGAAAATATAAACATCATCTTCCTATAAGAATTTGCTAATAATCTCCATTTTAAAATATTTGCTCAAATTCTGCCTTGAGCAGTAATTCTATACTAGATTGTTAAAGTGAATTTTAGCAAAATATTGAAGAAGTGTT
Source organism: Tamandua tetradactyla (assembly GCF_023851605.1). Taxonomy (NCBI): domain Eukaryota; kingdom Metazoa; phylum Chordata; class Mammalia; order Pilosa; family Myrmecophagidae; genus Tamandua; species Tamandua tetradactyla. Next base: position 153,182,813 of record NC_135331.1, read on the forward strand.
TTTGAAAGTGCCAAAAAGGTTGCAAGGCCTCCCCAGAATGCAGAATCTGTCCCGCAGCCACCAATACTTCTCCTACCACTTTCATCCCAGGCCATCAATCCTTACCTTATTCTCCAGATGCCATGCCATCAGACTTTATCCCACTCAAGCTACTCCTACCTCAAAAAAAATGCTAATATTGCTATACTAATTGATCTGGTAATTCTCTAGACACTAGACTTCTAACCTTGGATATCCTTGGCTCCTCCCTATCCTTCCATCAGTTCCTAAGTCCTAAATATCTCCTAATCGTCTTTGAAACTTCTCTCTTTATTTCTCTACTGCTCAACACCCCCATCTAGGCCACCATCATCCCTTACTCAAACTACAGCAATAGCCTTCTAATAGGTCTTTTTACATATTTTTTTTGCCTCTTTTTAATTTGTTTCTACCCTCTTGGCCAAAGTCATCTACTTTTTTTCAAAAATAAATTTCATCGTGACACTCTTGTGCTTAAAAATCTGTCCAATGGCTTACTATTTGCCAATAAAATAGAGTCCAAAGTTCTTAGCATTGCATACAAGGTTTAACATGGTCTGCCTGTCAACATCACGTGTCCCATTTGAAGCACTGCTTCTAACTCTCTGCTCTGCCAGCAACAAAAACAGCAAAATAATAATAATAATCCAGAACCAAAAAGATTAAGTGAATTGAAATTAGGTAATAAATGCATTGAGAATATCACAGAACTTAAAAACGTTATTAAAATAATTACTAAAACTCATATGATCTGCAAAGAAATTGGATGGATTGGAACCTCAAATTAATGCAAACAATTATTGATGCTAAATATGGAAATTTCTCATCCCCCAAAGCTCTACATGTAAAAAAATACAGTTATGATCTGAAAAGAGATAAAGTAAAGGGCAACAAAAACATAATTGTGTATGAAGCATTAAAACCCTCAATTGTTTCTAGGTCACAGAAAAGGATTTCAAATTAAGAATTGGGAATAAGATTTAATTTGACTTGAAATCCAGTTGGGGTGATTCGCTATGTTTATTAAGAGGAAATTCAGAGAAATGTATACATATTTCAGGTGTTAAGAAAGTTAGTGCCAAAGGTATTACTATTGTTGAGACTCAGAGCTCTCTGGAAATCAGCAAAGTCATTTTAAATCATTGGGCTAATTACAATGTTGAGATCCATGCAGAAAATAAAAACTCTTTCCTATCCAAAGACTTTCCCTCACTTTTACAAACTTAGTTCTTCCCTTTGGACTATCAACAGAAATGTGGCTACAAATAGAGGCAATCAGAGTTGAGACATGCATTGGCATTCTGATTATCAGGAAAGCATTTTGTGGTAATGCCGTGGCAGCTGAGGAGTCTAGGGGTGGTTTGCAAGGTGGTTAAGCACAAAGTCTTTGAAGTCAAACCTGTGGGTCTAAATTCTAACGCCAACACTTGCTACATGTGTGGCCCAGCAGGGGACATGTGAATTCTTGTAGCCTAAAAGCCTCAAATTTTTCATGTAGGATAAAAGCAATCAAATGATAGACATGAGATGAGAAAATGAGAGAATTCACAGGAAGTTCACAGAGTATAAGAAAGTGCTCGAGCAAAATTAGCAGTATTGATGTGGATGCTTATTATTCCCCCAGCTTCGAGGAAGTCTGCCAGGCTAGATACTTTCCAGCTTCCTTTATTTCCTTACTGGTAGAATGATTGTAGGATTCGGATAAAAATATATAAAATATATACTCTGCAACCTGGTGAGCATATGTAATGACAGCATGTGTACGCACAGGATACTAACCTGGTGAAATTTATAAGGCACCATCTGATCAAGATGAGCTAACACAAATCAGTAATAACTGTTACCTGGATTTTCCCTTCTATTGTGTTCATTTGGTTTGGATTTTAGCAAACCCATTACTTTTCATCTAAAACGCTGGAAGCTTGAGTTTAGTTCTTATCTACCCTATTGCTAACAGTTTCATGTTTGTTGTCTTTCTTCTTAGGAATCCTTGGATCAAATATCAACTCCTCTAGTATTCTCTGACACCCATGCCTGATTATGGGTCCAAGTGGTACTTTCACTCGTAAAATAATTAAAATTACCATATACACAAACTAGGTATTCATATTGCACATAAAAATGGGCATTCCACAGGTAGAGAAAAATTTAACGTGCAGCAATTGTCACAATAGATTTATATCATATTTTTGTCAATTCATATTAAAGACCCTTTCATGATACATCAATCCACATATTACCGTTGCAAGAACAGCACTCCAAATATAGATCAAGCACTTTTGGATAGAAGATTTTTCAGTACCCAAGATTCAAATTTAGAAAGAAATACTTTACAGGATATTAGATTGAAACTTCAGGGACAATGGACTTCACCTTAAGATGTTTAACCCATTTTTTTTGTTTAAAATGAACTGCAGTTCATATTTTTAACTCATTTGGTTATCACTAAAATTAATCATATTTTAGGGTTATTTGAGGATATGCTTATGATTTTCTATTTAACAACAATGTATTTTATGGCAATATCTTCTAGGAAATTTTTCAACGTGTCTCAGTACCTGCACTTTTTTCAAAATTATTTTTTATCTCATTTTGCTCTCTATAGTCTAGAGCATCTGAAAGCAGATTCTGCTGTTTAATTTGAATGATAGTGCCTCTTTTATTCACAGCTTAACTTGTTCTTCAAATTAGCATTCCCCATAATTACATGCTATATATAATGAATTAAAGGTGATGTTTCCAATGGTAAAACATGGCTTTATGATCCAAAACTGAAATAATGCGTGACTCCTACTTTAGCAATCACCTTTAACCATCTCCTTCCACCAGTGCAAGGATCCAATGAAGGTACTTACAAGGAAAAGCTGCTGAATAGATAAAAGCATGACATTAAAAAAGTATCTGAGTGTTGGAAATTTCAGTGCGGTCTCCCAAGCTGGAGGAGGAGAAGACTCAGAGATAAGTGTCCAATAAGGCTTTTGATTTACCTCTCTGCTCAAATTTCAATTTTGGTACCAGCATACTCAGGTTATATATGGGGAGGAAAAAGAGAAATATAGATTAATAATATACATAAAAGTTCTTATAAAAAATCCCTGCCTGGATGAAGGTGGGATGGCTGAGTGAAAAATGAAACGAGAGCCATGGACCATGGTCTTCACTGATGCCAAGTCTGGCATAGGTCTGCTCACTGCATGGATACAGAACAGGCAACCAAGATAAATAACACTTGAGTACCACCTTCTTAACACAGTGATCTTATGCGCTTAAAATCATGGTTCCAACAATATTTGGGGCTCTAACCAATCAAACTGCAACATGTCTTCCCTTGGAAGTGATTTAGAAAAGAAAAGGTGGAAGTTTCCTGAAGACAAGAAGCCAGGAAAGATTTTCCTTGTTTGGTGAACAATATCAAGAGTATTGTCCTTGTTTCTCAGTTAATGATAAATTCTTCCTAACCTCTCTAAGTATTTTTAATTAACTCAAATAAAACCAGTTTATCTCAAGAGATATTATATGGCTACTTATATTTTTAAAGAGGCAGAAATTCAATCTAAACTCTTTGCATTCTTAGTGTTTCTCAGTAGGTACTAAAAGGCCATGAGTGGGTCTGGCCTGCACCAAAAGTGTTCTGGAACTTTGCTGACTTCTTCTTGTTGATAAATGTATTTTTAATGTTAAAAATCACAAATATTTTTTACACTGTTAATATTTTTATGATCTTTGTAATTCCATCCATCTCATACATGAAAATAGCTTATCCAAACCTCTTTTTCTGCTACTGATTCATAGGTAAAAAGAAATCAGTAAGATACAGGCATTTGCTGTAACAAGGAGTTTTATGGAAGTTATTGGTGGTTCCTGTTGTATGATAACTTATCATAATGGGATGATAAAATAGTGTTGAGTTTCTGATATGATCACATGATTCAAATTAATTTATTTTCAAACTTCTCAACCATAATATATCAATACCCAAATCTTCCCATCTAGCTCACAATTTTCTTATTCCTTGTGAGAAACTCTGGCTTTAGAATGTCCAAGTTGTGGAAGGGGCTAAGAAAGATTCATGCCATGTATCCTACAAGGCTGTATGGCTAAAATCCCTTTCACTTATGAGCTGCACATGCAGCTGACCAAAAATACATGTTGATATTTTGACTCTTCAGTTCATCATTAACCAACTTAAAATATCCATACACTGGACAGTGAATTCAGAGGACTGAAAATTGACCCTTGAAAGACCAAAAAGGGAAAGGAAATTATTGCTGAACAAAGTCATAAAGAAAGAAACAATATGGCACCTAGGAAAAAGAATTAATTTCCTTTACCTTTGGCAATTGGATAATTATCTAAGGATGTGCAAAAAAAAAAAAAAAAAAAGCTTGACAGCAAACTAAACAAGTAGTGGCTGTTCTATGAACAAGGTAGTTTTAGAAGCTGAAAAGTAATGTGTAAGCAACAATGGCATAGGGCTAGGGGCAAAGGTGGGGAGAGATGGAAGGTCTGATTAGATGGTACTGAAAGAGTTTGCTCAATCATCACTATGAGTTGGTGTGTTCTTGTGTGTTGTATGTAAAAGAAAAGAGGGAGCTACCCATGTAGTGCAAAGCACCAGGCTGTGTCTTTGAAGGTACAGAAATCATCCTCATGCATGCAGTGAAATTCCAGGAAAATTAAAAGCAATCTCTGGCTTGACAAGAGAAACAAGGATATCCAAATTTCTGAAGGCAAAAGCCAGCATGTGAAAGTTTGCACAGTGGTTTGAAAGTTGATGGCCAAGGATGAGGTTAGCACATTTTAAAATTGGGGTGACAGAAATTCTCAAAAGTCATAGGCAGTTTTTATAACTCTAATGATTTATGTAGTATATGGTATTTCTCCCTTTTTACAGTGCTTAATACAATTTTACTATAAGCAAGTAATCCATCAATCAGTAGTAGAAAAAGAGGTTTAGATAAGTTATTTTCATGTAGGGGATGGGTGGGATTCCAAAGATCATAAAAATACTGACAGTGTAAAAATTTGTCATTTTAGCATTAAAAATATATTTATCAACAAGAACTAATGAAGGTGATCGATTTTTCTTCCTTTGATCCCATTTACTCTGACAATTGCTTGAAATACATTAGTAAGCATCCATGTTAATGTATATAAATATACCACTTCTAATAAAAGCTTGTCTTAGAAAAGGGCTATAAATTATACAACAAAGGTTAATAGCTTATATTAAATATTTTTTATGTATGCATAGGATATTTATATTCAAAGACCTTTACTCCTAACATGACCACATTTCAGACTACTAAGAAAGGAACTTGAAAATGGATAACAAACTTATCAAAGAGGAAATCTGAAGAACACTCAGGTCCATAGAAGGTACATTTTCTAAAGAAATGCTACTAACATATCAGGCTTAGACTCTTCATATTTGTCCCACATTATTTTCTTTTTGTTACTTAGTGAAAATAAAAACAAGTTTAATTCAAACTACAGTATGGTTTGAATATGGTTAAGTCATGGACATACTTTTTTTTCATTTTTTCTTTTCTTTTAATTTTACCACTCTTAATTTCAAATATATAATATTGATCATGCTAACCAACATCAGAGATTTGTTTCTGACAATCTGACATTCTGATCAGCATGGAGTAGGTTATTGATCTGGATATACAGAAAACAGAATAAACTCTAGTAGTCTCCTCTGGAGTGTGGGCTTCCTGTTAGACCACCAACTGACCATCCCTGAACCGATACCTAATTAAAATGCTACAGCTAAACCTAAGAATGTTTTTTTTTTCATTTTTTTGTGAAAAATAACATAGATTAAAAAAAAGCAACAAATTTCAAAGCACATAGTAACAATTCATTGTAGAACAGATTTCAGAGTTTGGTATGGGTTACAATTATACAATTTTAGGTTTTTACTTTTAGCTGCTCTAAGATGCTGGTGACTAAAAGAAATATCAACATAATGATTCAGCACTCATATTCATTTGTTAAACCTTCGTATAACTCCACCATCAACTTTGATCTTTCTCCCACTTTTTACGTGTACTTGGGTTATGGCCATTCTAATTCTTTCATGTAGGAAAGGGCTGTCAATAGTATGCGATAGTGGGATAGAAGAAGTTGATGTCCTAGAGAGGCTGGCCTTCTGCCTTTCAGGACTTATTTAGTCCAGGGACCCATCTGGAGGTTGTAGGCTCTGGAAAGTTACCCTAGTGGTTGGAACTTTTGTAGAATCTTATATGATGCTCTAGGTGTTTTTGGTAGGGCTTTGGCAAACTATGATAGGTAGCAGTGTCTAACTCAAGCTTGCATAAAAGTGACCTCCAGAGTAGTCTCTTTACTCTGTTTGATCTCTCTCAGCCATTGATACCTTAACTGTTATGCTTCTTTTCCTCCTTTTGGTCATGATGACATGGTTGATCCCATAGTGCCAGGGCCAGGCTCATCCTTGAGTAAGTTAAAATTTGTATCAATGTTGGAAAGATAGATTTTATAAATATAATCTTGTAGATTAGATTCCACAGGTTCCAGATAGTCATTTATGTTTGAAACTTGAATGTTAATAAAATGTCTAATGTCCATTGAGACACAGTGAGAAGGGACCAAATGTCACTATGAAGAGAAAGATTGCTCTGCAACTAAAATACTATATTGTACTTAGTATATGACTACAAATAATTTTTCCTCTTCCATTTTTGATATGCTTTATGAAAAATAAGGAAACTAAACACATTAGTACAAGAGATAAAATTAATGATCTTTCTCTCAACTCCTCTGTTAATTATTTGAGATATGACTTGAGTCATTCTTGACTAAACACCTGATATTAACATTCTTAGGACTTTTTTGCCAGTTAGATGATAGATTATAAATTCTTTATAGGAATTAAAGTTTCGTTCAATTATTTACTTCCAAACTCTCAATGTCATAATTCTGGCTATTTAAAATACAAATCTTTCCTTGAATTATTTTCTTCCAAACTCTCAATGTCATAAGGCTATTTAAAATACAATATCTACAATGCATTTAATAGTTTGTTCTTCTGTAAATTTCCTAATGCATAGTTCAGTGCCCCTTAATATTTTCTTCTTCAGTTTGTTTTCACTGGAGGCAGAACTGTCATTAATGAAGAAAATTTCTTTCCAAAAACTCCTCACTTATATTATGAATCCTGGATAATGAATTTTATTAATTCAAATTAAAACAACATATGAACGTTATTATTCATTTCAATGTCAGGGAAAAAAAATTGGCCTGTCTAACATTCATTGCAGAACCTACACTCCCCTATTCTATGGAAACTTTATTAAAACCTGAACCCCAGCTCAAAACATGCCTTGTGGTGGGGTATATGATCAAGGTCTGTCATTTTTCCATTTCTATGACTTAGAGTTGTCAATTAAGAAATGAGCATGGGAAGAGTTCCAGGAAAATGGCCAAATAGGGCAGATTGAATTTAGCTCTGCTCCAAGGAAAAGTTAGAGAAGGGACAAAGGGTGACTGAGATGGCGATTCAAGAGTGCAACTGACCTGGGAGAACTTCCTGCACCATGTAGGGTGGACCTGGTTGCAGAGACTGAGGAGCTGAGAAGTAGAAAACCTGCCTGACATGGAAGTACAGAGCCCACACTCGTGAGGCAAGCCACGATGTGAATGAATGTGTGGGACAGTTGGTGAGATAAAATAATCCAGAAACAAAAGAACAACAATGGTATATTCTCCTTTACAAAACACTTATAAGAAAACAGGGGCCTAGGTTGTAAACTAAATAGAGCAGACATATTTAGTCCGGAGTGGTAATTATTATTTCTGGATTTTGAGAGGCTGTTTTTATATTTAGAGATAAGAGTGAAGTTGATCAGGTTGGGATTAAAGTAATTCAGAACACAGGGTTAAAGAAGACAATGTCTATGTTTTAGAACCACACATACTCTTTGAGACCAGAGGGAGAAAGGTTTATTTGATTTGGAACTGAAATTTTCTGTAGTACGTAATCTAACTCAGTCTATATGTATAGCTCATTTGAACATCTGAAACACAGGGAGCCCAGAATAAGAAAGAGGTCCTTTAATCCTACATAGATTAATGTAATGCCTGGATGCATCCTAGAATATATTAAGCAGACAATCAAAAAATATTGACAAAGTCCCTTGAGGGATGCGAGAAAAAATATGGAACTATTAAACTTTACCATCAGGAAATCCCCTGATACTGTGTCAAACTTTAGGTACACCCAAATCAATAGGCCACTTCTTGATATTGAGGCTTCCTCTTGTGGAGCTTATGTAGGTAGCAGAGAAGCTTAGCCTACCTATAGGTATGCTTAAGAGTTACTTCTGGAGGACCTCTTTTGTTTCTCTGATGTGACCTCACTCTTTCTAAGCCCAACTCTACAAGTGCAATCATTGCTCTCCTCACTATGTGGGATATGATCTCCATGGGTGAAAGTCTCCCTGGTGACTTGGAAGATGAATCCCAGGGATGAATCCGACCCTGGCACCATGGGATCAACAATTCCATACTGACCAAAAGGGGGGAAAGAAGTGTAAGTAATAAAGTATCAGTGGCAGAGAGTTCAAATAGAGGTGAGAGGCTACTCTGGAGGTTGTTCTTATGCAAACTTCAATTAGACGTTGTTATCTATCATAACTTGCCAACCCCCAACCAGGACCATTCCAGCCAATCCTAAAGAACACCTAGGGCAATATATAAGATTCCACGAGGGTTCCATGCACGAGTATAACTTTCCAGAAACCTGCAACCTCCAGATGGGTCCTTGATCCAGATAAGTCCTGAAACCTAGAGGGCCCAGCCTCTCCAGAACATCAGATAGTTTCATCTCTCTTTAACTTGTATTAGTGACACACCCTTCCAACATGAAAAAGTTAGAATGACCAAAGCCGAAGCACTCCTAAAGAGAGGGATAGAAAGATCAAAGGTGATGGTGGAATAATACAGAGAAGAAAGGATTTAACAAATGAATGTGGTTGATGAGTCATTAAATTGATATTCTTTTAGTCTCCAATATTTCAGAGCAGCTAGAAGTAAAAACCTAAAATTGTGGAATTGTAACCCATGTCAAACTATGAAATATGTTCTACAACTAATTGAGGTGTTGTACTTTGAAATTTATTGTTTTACATATATATATGTTATTTTTCACAAAAAAAGGAAAAAAAAGTCAATTGTAATGATAAAAAAGAAATTTAAGCCTTTTAGCCTCCTATATTCTGGAGCAGCTAGAAGGAAAAATGTGAGAGGATCGTATGTAGCAGTTGACACACTCTGGGATCTGTTTTGTAACTGCTTGTTGAAGAATGCTTTTAAAGCTTTTGCTTTTTTATATCTTTGTTTTGTATATACGTTATACTATACAATAAAAAAGTTTTAAAAAATAATATAAATAAAAATCAGTATGGGACACAAGACACAAAAATAGAGACCTCTGGCCATCTTGTTGCCACTACATGGAGTAAAAAAATGAGTAAGACATGCAAAGAGAGGGGCAAAACACCAAGGGTATCACTGGAGCATCTGGATTGAGTTATTGACTCCTAAACTTTCCAGTTATGGAAGCCACTACCCGCCAGGCCCTCAAGCAGAGACCTTTGTGACAGGTCTGAAAGTATTTCAGTGTCCTCCTGCAGAGTGTGCAAGGTTTAGAATACATGCTTCTTCCTTCTTCTCTCTCTTTTTAGAACCTATATATAATCAAAAAGTTTTCACACAGTTTCTCAGTAACCAAAGTGATTTATATCTTGAAGTTTTGTATGGATAAATTCTTACAAGCAAAGTTTGTTTTTACTGTTTCCCCTCCTTTTACCCAGGCCACATCCCTCCATCTCCCCGGGCTGCTGTCCGGCATCGAGCATACATCCTAATGACCCCATTTGAGAATTGCCTGCCTTGTACTTCAACTCCTCAGGTGCAAAACTGTCAAGGGACTAACCTGAAAAATTCATCTGGCTAATGAGACATGTAATATGTATGTTTAATGGAGAGATCAGGATACATTGTTTCTAGATCTGTTTTTCAGGTTGAGAGTTTTCAGGTTATTGCAGTAGCAATAGAAATAATAAAATATTTAGAAATCAACTTAAAACTTAAATGTATGTTCAAACCTATAAGAAGAAAATTTATCCCACACAGAGCCACTCATCCTCAAAGACCTAAAGTATACTTGAGCAATGGAGGACTATGCCTGATTCTTGAATGGTATAACTCAACATCATGAAGATGTTGGTTATCTCCAAGATAATGTATAAACTAAATGTGATCCCTATAAAAATACCAACAATTCTAGACATGTTGCTTCTAAATTTCATCTGTAAAAATATATACGTGAAATAACACCTAGGTAAACATTGAGAAAGAAGGGCAACTTGGCAAGTAGGGCTAATAGAAACAAAATATCTTACAAATTCTTTGTAATCAAGGCAAGATAGTACAGTTTCATGAACATGCCAACAGACCAGCAAGATGGCACAGATAGTCCAAAAAACAACAAATACATATAAAAGTTTAGTTTATGTCAAATGTGCTGTATTGGGTCACTTAGAAAAATAACGTAGTCTTTTTAAAACATGCTACTGGAGAAACTGCGCAGTCATTTGGTTTGTATGGAGCCAAATGGATCCATACATTATACTGTGCACTTAAAAACACTGCATACTGGTCAACAATCCCAATGAGGGTAACATACTTTGCTTTCGTTATAACATTTCTAATTTTGACCCAATATCCAACAACTATATAAAAGAAAATATTGTTAAAGTCAATTTCATTAAAAAATTTTAAAATGCATGATGAAAATTGAAAGGCAACGTGGGTAAAATTATTGCAACTTTCATCACAGACAAAAAGTTAATCTCTTTAATTTAAAAAGAGTTCTTAGAAATAAAAAATAAATAAATCATATGGGAAAATGATAAAAAAAACACAGACAATTCACAGGAGAGATATAAAACTAGTCCTTAAACATATAAAAAAGAATCAAATTTTCTCATAATTTATAAGAACGAAAGTTAAAAACAACACCAATATGCCATTTCTTACTTATTGAATTAGAAGAAAATCTGAGCCCTGGCAGCACATCCAATTGCCAGGCTTTGGAAACCAGGCACTCTTATTTTCTTACTGCAGGTAAGAATTTATAATAATAAAAATTGTGGAACACAATGTAACAATAGCTAACAAAACTATATGTGCATATACTGTTTGATCTCGAACTCTCATTTCTAAGATTTTACCCAAAATATACTTGTCCACAAATAGAACACCATATATAGAAAAGGTGGCTCAGTGCAGTATTATTTGCAATAGCAAATTTTGGATAAAATGTAAATACCCATCTATATAAAACAGATTAAATAAATTATGGAGCTGCCACAGAATGGAGTACTATTTACCCATACAATGAAAAAATAATTTACTGTGAACTTATGTGGCATATTTCTAGCATACATACAAACCAGAGTTGAATCCTGGATTTTAACAAAAATATTCTAAAAGACATCTGAAGAACAATTGGGAAAAATTGTATATGGACTACATAATCAGTGATATTTTTAATTAGTGTTAATTTTCTTATGTGGCATTGGTATAGTGGTTATACAGAAGAGTATTTTTTTCCTTAGGAGGTTCATATAGTGTAGCTATTGATAAAATTTTAGGATGCTTTCAAATTGTTCATCAAAAAAAAGCATGTGTATTTATTAATTGGGTTGTTTGTCTTTTTGTTGTTGAGTTGAAGAATCTTTTTATATATTCTGGATACTATAAACCCTCATCTGATATGTGGTTTCCCAATATTGTCTCCCATTGTGTAGGCTGCCTTTTTATGTGTATGTATATTTAAAGAAATAAAACTGTTTTAGGAAAATGCTAATTTGTGCATCTAGTACAGGTTACATAGGTACTTGTAAAATTTCTCTGACTTTCTTACAGGTTTGACTTGTTTACAAAATAAAAACTTATAAAAATAAAAAAACTTTTATTAAAATTGTTATCTTGAGAATATAGCTTATTTTTATTTTGAAAATGAATAAAATATAATTCATCAATCTGCTGAATCTATATCCAAAGAAGATTTTCCAAATATAATTCTAATAGATGTGCCCTGCCAGTTGCTGGAATCCCTGTACAGAACCTGCTTGCAAAGTTGAAACTTAAATTGAGAGGTATCGCTAGAATTAAACCATTTCTGAAGTACTTTCTTAGTGGGTTTGATCAAATAAAGATAATAAGAAAAGGTCTGATTGCAAAATATTTATTACCAAATGCCCTAGCTTCCCCCAGGAATGCAGTCTCTTTCAGGCTTTGGAGTTGCTAAAGAAATAAAAATAAAGGGCAAAAATCAGACATGATTGGATTTTAGGAGGTCAATTGACACCAGAAACAAGACCTGCCCTCTCCATCTCTTAGTCTTATTTTTCTTTGTCCCGGTGGAGTTGTTGGTGGCTTCCCCCTCATGCTCATCAGATTTCTGTCCTCAACCCCTGACTCACTCCTCTCACATCTCTAATAATTAGAGAAAGTTTTTTTCACTCTTCTAACATGCTTCCATCTGCTATGATTGTCCTGTCTTGGATGAAATACCAATCCTGAAGAAATTCTTAGGGCATCAGAGGCTCTGATTTGGGCTCACATTGCGTAAATCTAAAAGTGAAGTAACATCATAGCATCTGAACCACTTGACTGAAAAAGGAGAGGTTGTTTCCAAAAACCAGATCAGGATTCTCTTAGTATGAAATGAGGGAATTAGTGCTAGGCAGACAAAAAAACAACAGCTGTCAATAAAAACACTGTGGCCATTTCCAGCCCCCTGTATCATGTATCATATTTTATGTTGATTTCTCTACCTTTTTTGACTTCACAGAAGCTATGAGTACAATCGCTCATGATTTAAAAGTTTTCTTCTAATCAATGTCCTCCCATATTTATAAGATGAACTATATCTGATTACAAATTTCTTGATTTCCCATTTATCTTTAAGGAGCTGAACACATTTGCTACACAATACAGTTCATTATAAATTATAAATCTTTTCTGTATTAATTGCTTCTCATTAGATTTAATGCTGTTCAATTTCTAGTCATATTCACACAATGTTAAATTAATATTAAAGGTGGGACACTAACCTCCAAAAATTCATTCTGGTTCAAGAATGATAGATTTTTAATAAAGAACAAAGTTGTCACAGTAATACATTAATTTTCTGGAGTGTAAGGTGACTTTTACTCTAGTAACAACACATATCCATCACTTTGTCCTTCATTACTGAAAGAAAATAATCTTTGATGAGCATGAAAGGGCACCACATTATAAACTATCACTACTACTTTTATGCAGCAGAAAGTATGGAAATAATTTTATAAAGTTGAGTTTTATGAATGGCCACTCTCCTTATAAAGTTTTAAAAAACCTGTATCCTTGATAGTTCATTATCATTTTAAATATTCCACATATATTGAGTTTTAACATATCTGATCCTTTAGTGCCTTTTATTTTACAGTAGTACATTAACCAACTTTTGCCCCAGCAACAGACAACCTAAATTCTCAATGGCTTACAACTTTTATTCTCGTTCATGTTACTTAGAGTGCTAAGGATTGGCTTTAGCTTAACTGGGCTTCGCTCAATTTCATTGACCTCCTCTGGGCTTCATTGTGCTTTACTTTGTTCCATGTTTTTTCTCATTCCAGAATTTAGACTGAGCCTGGATCAATCATTACTATAGCATATTGTTTTAAAGGCACAAGGCAGAAGTTCAAGGGGGTTGACAAAAGCTTGCAATACTTCCAACCACTTCTAATAAGATATGGCATATGTCACATTTGTTCACATTTAACTGACGGTGCAAGTCACATTGTGTCATGGTCAGGTTCATGTGTCAACTTGGTCAAGTGGTGGTACCTGTTTGTCTGGTTGGGCAAGAGCTGAACTGTCTGTTGCTATGAAGACATTTCATAGAATTAAATTATGAGCATGTTGTCTGTATCCACAGTTGATACTATTTGTAATCTGCAAGGAGAGTGTCTTCTTTTTTTTTTTTTCTTCTGATTTTATACATTTATTGTTTCTCCCTGGGGGGGGGGTGCACTGTTCCTAGAAGTACTGCAATACCAGGTCGATGCGTGGAGTGGACAGAGCAAGCTCCTATTCCATCCCCTAATTCCAAAAATCCATTTAATATATTGTCCTTGGATAGAGGACGTATCAGATATTAAACTGATAAGAACAGATACTACACTTGATCTTAGCCAAAAGGCCGAGAAGTGATGGGGAGAGTGTCTTCTGCAATGAGTGATGCTTAATCTAATCACTGGAATCCAGAAGAGACAGACTCTCTCCCTGATTTGGCCAGCGAGCCTCTCCTGTAGAGTTCATCCAGTCCCTCCATTGGAATCATCAACTTCACAGCCTGCCCTACAGATTTTGAATTCTATGTTCCCATGGTTACATGAGCCACTTTTATAAATTTTATATTTACAAATATTGCGTGTTGATTCCATTTCTCTAGAGAACCCTAACTAATACAACTTGGTACCAGGAGTGTTTCTTAAGAAACAAAGTCTTAAGAATGGGTTTTTATGAATGGTTTTCTACTCTGACTGGACTCAAAGGCACTAAAGACTCTGATTCCCATAATCAGAATAACACTCCCAATCCATGGAGTGAGTTGGCAAAAGAGATAGTCAAAACATCACCATTCGATTATTCTAATGCTTCACTTGTATGAAGCCAGGTTCTGGGGGATATTGTTTTTGACACCTTTACAGAGTTTTGTGGAAATAGGAGGTACAGAGGTGTTGGCTGGTTGTTGTTAGATACACTGTATACATTAATGAGTGAAAGAGATGGAGTTAAACTTCAAACGAGAAGCTTAAGTGCCGTCTGATAGATGTAGAAGTTGCTGTGAGTGTCCTGAAGGAAAATCTTATTTCCTGTAGCTGTAGACTTGAGATCTCTGAAAATCAGACTCAGAATCTTATCATTAGAGTAGCAACTTTACAACATAATCTGAAATCTCAATCTTGCATGGTGTCTGCTGTTAAAGTGCGGGCACTGATTGGAAAGGAGTGGGACCCTGATAAATGGGATGGTGACATATGGATTGATAATGATATCGAGGGTGAGGTTGAAACCCTAGGTCATGCTGAGTCTTCTCTAGATAACCCTGTAATAGTCTTCCCTGAGGACATAGCCACCCCACCTCCAGCGTGCCTTGAGGAGTTGGCCACCCAACCTCCATTCGAAGGGATTAGCCCTAGAGTGATTAATTCTCTTTCACCATATAAAACTGCAAATGAATGCCCTGAAGGAAATGGCTTGGAAGATATTTCTAATTCTTTTCATGACTTACCCCCACCTCCCTTCATTTCTTCCAGAACTGTAACTAGATTAAGTCCCAACAAGCCCCTAAAGGTAAGGTACAAAGTATCACACATGAGGAGGTACATTATACTCCAAAAGAACTGCATGAGTTTTCCAATTTACATATGCAGAAATCAGGGGAATATGTGTGGCAATGGATTTTAAGGGTGGGGGACTATAGTGGGAAGAATATAAGGCTGGATCAGGCTGAATTTATTGATACGGGCCCACTAAGCAGAGATTCTGCTTTCAATGTTATAGCTTGAAGGGTTAGAAAAGGCATTAACAGTTTGTTTGGATGGTCGGTTGAAACATGGTGGCTGACATTACTTGAGATTGAAATGCCAGAACTGCCCTGGTATAATGTAGATGAGGGGATCCAGAGGCTTAGAGAGATTGGAGTGTTAGAGTGGATTTATCACGCAAAGCCTGCTCTTACAACCCAGGAATGTCTAGAGGATGCACCTTTTACCAGAACAGTGAGAAATAAATTTGTGAGACTAGCGCCCTTATTCCTGAAGAGCTCTGCAGTTGCACTTCTCTGTAGGTCAGATATTACTGCAGGAACTGCATCACAGAGCTGGAATCCTTAAACACAGTTGGTATGACTGGGTCCTGAGTTAGCAGAAGCCAGAATTTTGGCAGAACTTGATTGCCAAAGACAGGGTGGACATGGTTATTATAATAGATAGCAAACTCAAAGCAGGCATCAGAATTATATGACATGCAGAGATTTGTGGCATTGGCTAGTAAATCACGGGGTAACTAGAAATACAATAGGTAGGCAATCTAATAAATTCTTGTTTGAGCTGTATAAACAAAAGAGTTCTAGGCCAAGTGAACAGAAGTCTAATCTGAATTACAAAAACACAGAATCATGGCCCCTTAATCAATTCCCAGACTTCAGACAGTTTACAGACCCGAACCCCTTGACTGAAGGGGAGGCCAGGTCCCTTTGGGGAAGAACCCTGTTACACTGCCAAAAATTTATACTATTGATCTTCCTCCAAGCACCCCCCCAAAGGTAATCAAAGGCCTTTTTTACCAGGGTAACTGCATTGGGGAAAAGGAAATGATCAGATATTTTGGGGATTATTAGACACTGGTTCAGAAGTGACATTAATTCCAGGGCACCCAAAATGTCACTCTTGTCCACCAGTCAGAGTGGGGGCTTATGTAGGCCAGGTGATCAATGGAGTTTCAGCTCAGATCTGTCTCACAGTGGGTCTGATGGATCCCTGGACCCATTCTGTAGTTATTTCCCTAGTTCCAGAATGTATAATTGGCATAGGCATACTGAGCAACTGGAATAATCCTGACATTGGCTCTCTAACTCATGCAGTAAGGACTATTATGGTGGGAAAGGCCGAGTGGGAACCACTAGAACTGCTTCAACCTAACAAAATAGCAAATCAAAAACAATACTGGAATTCTGGAGGGATTGAAAAGATTACTGCCACTCTTACAGACTTGAAAGATGCAGGGGTGGTGATTCCCACCACATCCCCATTCAACTCTCCTATTTGGCCTATATGGAAAACAGATGGGTCTTGGAGGATGACAGTGCATTATTGTAATTAGGTGGTAACTCCAATTGCAACTGCTGATCCAGATATGGTATCATTGCTTGAGCAAATCAATACATCCCCTGGTACCTGGTATGTAGCTATTGATCTGGCAAAAGCTTTTTTCTCAATACCTATTAGTAAGGACCACTAGAAACAGTTTGCTTTCAGCTGGCAAGGTCAACAATATACTTCTACTATCCTATCTTAGCGGTATATCAACTCTCCAGTCCTATGTCATAATCTTGTCCACAGGCAACTTGATCATTTCTTCCACTCACAGGACATCACACTGGTTCATTATATTGATGATATCATGTTGATCTGACCTAGTGAGCAAGAAGTAGCAAATACTCTAGACTTACTGGTAAGGCATTTCCATGTCAGAGGATAGAGACAAATTAAACAAAATACAAGGACCTTCCACCTCAGTGAAATTTTAGTTGTCCAGACAGGGGCATGTCGAGATATCCCTTCTAAGGTGAAGGATAAGTTGCTGCATCTGGCCTCTCCTACAGCCAAGAAAGAAGCACAATGCCTAGTTGGTCTCTTTGGATTTTGGTGACACATATTCCTGATTTGGGTGTGCTACTATAGACCATTTATTGAGTGACTAGAAAAGCTGCTGATTTTGTGTGGGGACCTGAACATGGGGAGGCTCTGCAACAGGTCCAGGCTGTTGTACAAGCTGCTCTGCCACTTGGGCCATATGATCCAGCAGATCCAATGGTGCTGGATGTGACAGTGACAAATAGAGATGTTGTTTGGAGTCTTTGGCAGGCCCTTATAGGAGAATCACAACGCAGACCCTTAGGATTTTGGAGCAAAGTCTTACCATCTGCTGCAGATAACTACTCTCCTTTTGAGAAACAGCTTTTGGCCTGCTACTTGGGCCTTAGTGGAGACTGAATACCTAACCTTGGGTCACCAAGTTACCATGAGACCTGAGTTGCTTATCATGAGCTGGGTGTTGTCTGACCCACCAAGCCATAAAGTTGGGTGTGCACAGCAGCACTCTATCATAAAATGGAAACAGTATATATGAGATAGGGCCAGAGCAGGTCCTGAAGGCACAGGTAAGTTACCTGAGGAAGTGGCCCAAATGCCCATGGTCTCCACTCCTACCACATTACCTTCTCTTTCCCAAACCAGAGCTATGGCCTCCTGGGGAGTTCCTTACAGTGAATTGACTGAGGAAGAGAAAACTTGGGCCTGGTTTACAGATGGTTAAGCATGATATGCAGGGGCCACATGAAAGTGGACAGCTACAGCACTACAACCCCTTTCTGGTGTGTCCTTGAAGGACAATGGTAAGGGGAAATCCTCCCAGTGGGCCAAACTTTGAGAAGTGCACCTGGTTGTTCATTTTGTTTGGAAAGAAAACTGGCCAGAGGTGTGTTTGTATACTGACTCATGGGCTGTTGCTAATGGTTTGGATGGATGGTCAGGGACTTGGAAAAACCATAATTGGAAAATTGGTGACAAAGAGGGCTAGGGAAGAGGTATGTGGATAGAACTTTTTGAGTGGACTAAAAACATGTACATACTTGTGTCCCATGTGAATGTACACCAGAGGGTGACTTCAGCAGAGGAAGGTTTTAAAAATCAGATGGATAAGATGACCCATTCTTTGGATACCAGTTAGTCTATTTTTCCAGCAACCTCTGTCCTTGCCCAATGGGCTCATGAACAAAGTGGTCATGGTGGTAGGGATGGAGGTTATGCATGGGCTCAGCAACATGAACTTTCACTCACCAAGGCTGACCTGGTTACAGCCATTGTTGAGTGCCCAATCTGCCAGCAGCAGTGACCCACACTCAGCCCCCAGTATGGCACCATTCCCTGAGGTGACGAGTCATCTCTGTGGTGGCAGGTTGATTACATTGTGCCACTCCCTTCATGGAAAGGGCAGCAATTTGTTCTAACTGGAATAGACACATACTCTGGATATGGGTTTGCTTTCCTTGCCCACAATGTTTCTGCCAAAACTACCATCTGTGGGTTTACAGAATACCTTGTCCATCGTCATGGTATTCCACACAATATTGCTTCTGATCAAGGAACACACTTCACAGCAAATGAAGTGTGGGAATGGGCACATACTCATGGAATTCTCTGGACTTACCATGTACCCCATCATCCAGAAGCAACTGGATGGATAGAACGGTGGAATGGCTTTTTGAAAACTCAATTACAGTGCCAACTAAGTGGCAATACCTTGAAGGGTTGTGGTAGTGTTGTCCAGGAAGCTGTGAATGCCCTGAATCAGTTTCCACTGTATGGTGCTGTTTCTCCCATAACCAGGATCCATGGGTCTAGGAACCAAGGGGTGGAAATGGGAGTGGCACCACACATTATTACCCCTAGTGATACACTAGGAAATTTTTTTCTTCCTGTCCCTGCAACCCTGATCTCTGCTGGTCTAAAGGTTTTAATTCCAAATGGAGGAGTGCTTCCACCAGGAGAAATAACAATGATTCCATTGAACTGGAATCTAAGACTGACACCTGGTCACTTTGGGCTACTGATGCCCCTGGATCAACATGCCAAGAAGGGGATTACATTATTGTCTGGAGTGATTGACCCTGACTATCAGGGGGAAATAGGACTGCAACTACACACTGGAGGTAAAAAAGAGTCTTCCTGGAATATAGGAGATCCCCTAGGGCATCTTTTAATACGAACATGCCCTGGGATTAAATCAATGGGAAACTGCAACAACTCAGTCCAGGCAGGATTACCAATGGCTCTTAAACTTCAGGAATGAAGATTTGGGTCACCCCACCAGGCAAAGAACCATGGCCAGCTGAAGGGCTTGCTGAGGTAAAGGGAACATGAAATGGATAGTGGAAGAGGTCGTGATAAATATGAACTAGGACCATGTGATCAGTTACATAAATAAGGTCTGTAATACTGTTTTGATCATGTTATACTATTTAAGTGGTAAGATGTCAAGTTTAAGAATGAATATTACCTAAGGACTTTTACCCTATTCTGGAGAGATTTAATATGTTTCTAGTTTTGTGCAAGATGGTTGAGTATTGTTAGATGAAAGAAAAAAATGCATGTTTATTGGGTTTTATTTAGAAATTATGTATGATTTGAGGTGATGTGTATAACTGCCAAGTTAAGAAGGGGTGGACTGTCATGGTCAGGTTCATGTGTCATCTTGGTCAAGTGGTGGTACCTGTTTGTATGGTTAGACAAGTGCTAGTCTCTCTGTTGCTATGAGGTCATGTCATAAAATTAAATCATAATCACATCAGCTGCATCCACAGCTGATTCCATTTGTAATCAGCCAAGGGGAGTGTCTTCTGCAATGAGCAATGCTTAATCTAATCACTGGAAGCCTTTTAAGGAAAATTCAGAAGAGACAGGCTCTCTTCCTCTTCAGCCGGCAAATCTCTCCTGTGGAGTTGATCCAGATATTCCATTGGAATTTTCAGCTTCACAGCTTGCTGTACAGACTTTGGACTCTACGTTCCCACAGTTACTTGAGACATTTTTTATAAATTTTATATTTATGAATATTTCCTGTGATTTCTGTTCCTCTAGAGAACCTCGACTAATACACATTGCAAGACCCAACTTCTGTGGGCATAAAATTGTACTTCTCCCATGAGTAGGGAGAGGTGTAAATCAGAGGGGGATGGACACTTGTAGAGCAGTAATATAATCTCCCACACAAGGTATCCAGGAAACTGACTTATTTTGCTATGCTTAGAGAAGACAAGCAAGTAATCATCTACCTATTAATTTATACAACCGTTGTTTTAATATGCCCTGTGTGTCAGGTCTTTATGAAATATTCTCTTGTGACAGGAATTAAGAACACTAGAAAGAAACAGAGAAACATAAAATATGATCCCTTACATATTTTATGTAAGGTGTTTAAGGTGTTTACATTTCTTTAGGGCAGAAGTCAGCAACATTTTTTTTTGTAAAGAGCCAGGTAGCAAATACTTTAGGATTTATGGGCCACATATGGTTTCTATGTTTTGGCCTCCTCCTTCTTCTCCTCCTCTTTTTCCTCCTCTTCCTTCTTTTTTCTTCTTGTAACAATCCCCAAATGCATAAAAAAGAAAAACAAACAAACAAACAAAAAATTCCAAACTCTAAGACTGCTTAACAAGATTACCAAAAGATAGCCCATGGGCTATAGTTTGCTGACAACTTTAAGCTTCAAGGAAATACAAAGGTGACAAAGACAATTTCTACTACTCTTATTAAGTAAAATAATATCACTTCAAATAAAGATACTTTATTTGATTTATAGGCGAATAAACTAATCTAATTTGATTAATGTATAAATCTATAAATAAATTAACTTTTAGTTTCAAAGTCCCAGTAATTGAGAGAATAAAGTAAGACCTCCATGACAAAAAATTTTTATGACAGAGCCTGTATAGCTGTGGCAAATACATCTTCCTTAGTTGTTCAGCCTTACTTTGATAGTTTAGTTTGAATATTAACTTTATGTTCAACTTTTCACAGTGAATTTGTACTTATGAAACGGTTTATCTTAAACTGGAAATAGAAAAAATGATTGGTATAGTGTGAAAGACCTTAAACTGAGTTTTGGTATTGGTTCTATCATTTATTAACTGGGTAGTATCACATAAAGTTATGTTTTCTTTATTTATGGAAGATGATAATTTATCTTATACTTATTTAGTCAGAGTGCTATAACTACCAATGAGAGACTGTATGTAAAACATATAGCATAGTTCCTTTCAGATATTAAGGAATTAATACATACTAGGAACTTTTTATAAGAATCCAAAAGGAAATATAAGGCTAAAGCTAATTTCCAGTGCTACATTAACTTCATCTGAACTCGGAACATCTCTTTTGAATATGTTTTCTCTTCTGATAGACAGGGTTTATCAATATTTCTTGTTAGAAGGTAGTCTTATCATTTCTTATACCAAGGCTGAAGAGGCTATGATAAAGCTTTAAAAGAACATAAATTCACATAGGTACAGACAAGAAAGATGGCAACTATTCAATAAATTCAATTTTTTATAATTATTAACAAAAGTAGACGAAAAAGTGTCAGTGGAAAAGGGAGTAAGAGACATTAAGGTCAAGAGACCTTAAAACCATTTTTGCTCCATAAACTGTCATAATTGCTACCTAAAATGTCTTTGTAAAGAGGAGAAATGGACAGGGATTGAGGTGTTTTTTTCTGGTAATGATGGAGTAACTTTTATTAGAGTAAACCTGTAGCTGATAATAAGTAAACTCTGGGCAAACATTTTTTTAAAAGTAAACTATATTAAAAAATTTAAAGACCCACATTCAGCTCCTTGAAGTCACTCTTGAGCAATCAAAAGCAAACAGAAATTAGAGGATTTGATCTGCAAACAAAAGGAAGTAAATTAAGTAGAATCCCATTAAATCAGCTTTTTCCTTGATGGCACTCTGCCATACATGTGATACACAAGATGTAAAACTCAAGCAAGAATAGAGTATTTTTATTGGACTGAAGAGCTAAAGATCAGAGTTGGAGACTGCCACGATAGTTGGAAATGTAAGAGTAAATCTTGAAAAGGAGAAAGCCACAAGAAGAAACTGCCAAATTGCATTAAGTATTTCCCTCTAATATTTGGTTTATACCTAAGCTGAACATAGGGAAGCAAAGATTCAGGGAGCCCAGCAGGAAAAATATTTTAAAACAATTCTAAATGATATAAAACTGCTATAAAGAGATATCAGTAGCTGCCCAGTCCTCAAGAACCAATGTTTGAATTTCAAATTTTGGCAAGTTATAGAGATTTGATAAACACCTTGAGTTTTTCACTCTGGTGTTGGAATATTTATCCTTAGGAGTGAAAACCAAGGTTCAAAGGGAAAACTAAAATAAACCTGACCTGACAAAACCTACAACTAAACTTTCTGAAAAAGAAGGTGGTTTTTCCAATAGTTTAACTGATCCTTAGGAAAAAAAATACAGAATATTGAGTTTATGCAAAGTTTTATCCACAATACAGAGAACAGAAAATACCGGTGTGTGAATTGAAAAAACTATTTTTTCAAGAGGAAAAAAAAAAATAGAAGCAGACAGAGAGTTGAAGAAAATATTGGACTAAGTGGACTAGATTTTAACAACTAATATAAATATGTTACATATTCCATGGTAAAAGAAGGACATGATGGCATAGTGTTGGGGAATTTCAGGGGAGATATAAAAATTCCTAAAGCAAAGAGGATCAAATGGATAGTCTAAAACCAAGATACATCATAATTGAAATTATTGTTCCCATATGTGAAATTTGTCACTTTTTTCTGGCTATTTTCAGGATTTTTCCTTGTCCTTGTCTTCAAAAGTTTGATTATGATGTGTCCATACATAGTTTTCTTTGCAGTTTCCTTTTGGGAATTTTCTGAGCTCCTTGAATCTGTTAGTGAACGTCTTTTGCCATATTTGGGATGTTTTCAGCCTTTGTTTCTTCATGTACTTTTCTTCTGTTCTTTATTCTCCTTCCTCACATTTCTAAACTCTGATGACATGATTTTCAGACCTTTTAGAATTGTCCCATGAGTGGCTAATGCTCTGTTCATTTTTATTCAATCTTTTTCTCTCTTTGCTGTTTATATTAGGATGTATCTATCTATCTACAAGTTCACTGATTGTTTCCTCTGTAAATTCCATTCTGATATTAAGCCTACCAATTATTTTAAAATTTGGTTATTAAATTTTTCAGTTTCTTTTTCATGTCATTTATTTGTTTACTGACAGTTACTATTTTTTTCATTTGCTTCTATAGTATTGACTATTACTTGGTGGAGCATACCTATAATTGCTGATTTACATCATTTATCTGATAATCTCAATACCCACATCATGTTTTAGTTAGATTCCATTGAATGCATTTTACCTTGTGGTTTGAATCTTTCTGAGTCTTTGTATGATGTAATTTTTTAATGAATCATCATTTTGATTATGATGTTATATAAGAATTTGATATTTATTTATTTATTTATTTATTTATTTATTTATTTATTTTTGCAGTCAATAGACAACGTTAGGTGTAGACCAAAGTTCCGGTTTATTTTCTGTGGGTTGTTATTTAAATATCAGTTCAGTCTCCAAAGCAATTACAATATTATTTGAATAAGTCCCACATTAATGCTAGCCAGTGGGAATTGGATGGAATTCTACACTATAGCTCACTTATCAAATCCTTTTCTGTTCTATTTAGGTGAGATCTATGAGTGTGCAATTTAAAGGAGAGCCCAGAAGTTCATACACAATTTTATGAAGTGGCTGTTTTGACCTCTCTCCTCTCTGTGATCTTCACCACACCTTCTACCTTCCTTGGATTTCCCTTTTCTGTCTACTGGCCAGCGACATGGATTTTTTGTTTTTTCTACTTTCCAGACACTTAACTGAACCTCTGCATCTTGGACCAGTTGGTGGGAGGACAGATGGAGAAAAGCAATAGAATGTATTTTGCTCTTGGAACCAAATTCCCCTGATCAGAGAGAGGGGTTCCTGTGTCTGAGTTCTAGGTACCTACCTATCTACTATTTCCATTGCTGTATGGCTACCACATGACCACAATATCGTCTGTGATTTGAGGTGGTAAAGAATTTAAAAAGAGAAAAATAGGGAGGGAATTCTTCCCTCCTTCTCCAATCCTTAGTAGTCTTCTTTCTTGCTCGCAAACAATGAGTGTTTTTCATGGCTTTCAGGCTGTCTTTAGATTGGCTGATCTAGAGGGAAAACAAATTATAAACTCATCACTAGTTCTGTAGAACTATGAATTCTGATCTCCTTCACAACTGTCCTTGCTACCATGTAGTTCGCAGGATTTTCAGATTGATGTTCCTTGCATTCTGTCCAAAATTTAGAGTTGCATTCACTGAGAGATACTGGGTGGAATAGATTTCCTCATCTTCTGCAGAATCAGAACACTAAGGTCCTCAATAATTTTAAATGGGCATGGATTAGAATGAAACGAAGGATAATAGAGGGAAGGAAAGTAGATGGAAAATATTTGAAGTGGCAACAAAATTACAGGCAGGAGGGTACAGGAGGAATATGGTAAGGAGAAACTACTAGTGTTTTCAGTGGTTGATGTGTGTTAATGACTTGACTGGGAACTAGCATTCAGGAGCTTGAGAGAGTGCATTTTATAGAATAAGCCAAGCTGAACACAATCAATTTTTCCTAATGAACATCCTTAGGGATAGTAGGACAGTCTGTTGTTGCTCATAAAACTTGTAAAGTCAAACGTAGGTCAGATGGCACATTTCAGCCTTGCTCTCTTAGTCTATTGGAATGCCTTATTATAAACAAAACTAATGAACATGCCACGCATTACAAAGGGCAGAACAAGAAGAAGAATGGAATAGTAAACTTAGGAAGTCCAACACAACTAAGCCAATTAAGCTGAAGAATTGATGGAGACTAAGTGAACAAGAACAATGATCAAATCATAAATGCTGGGGCTATCAATCTGGCAACATCCTTGCATAAGCTCTGTACAGTAATGCCAAGGCATCTTGCCTGAAAGTCATTCCATTTCAGTTTTAAAAGGTCTCAATAACTGGAAGGACTAAACGTTAGGTCTCTGTTTCAACAATGTTTATCTAGTGAAAGTCTGGATGGTCCTTAACAAGACCAAAGTTGCTCTACCTCAACCAGGGGCAAGTGTGCTGTCAATATTACCTCGTATGCGCCAGTGTGTAAACAGCTAGGGCAATTTTCAAAAGCTAAATGCTTTTCTTCTTTCATGCCCATGGAAATTCAGTGTGAAATTCAACAAAGGGAGAAATCTCAAAGGACACATAGGAAAGAGAGTAGAGTCTGCATCGTCAATGGACTCAGATTCTAATTAATGATGTTTCTATGAAAATGGATAATAAGTCAATGAGTTATTCAACAGAAATTGGTTTTGCCTTGTACTTTGGCAAAGATATTTGACGGCCCCTTGTGGTTATATTGTTTGTTTGTTTCATTGTATCATTGGAGGAAATGAATGTGTTGAGCCAAGTTTTGCAGTTAAGGTTTCTTTTATCAACATTAACACATTAGGAGGACCATTGTAGGTGGCCTAAAATTAATAAAATAAATGGCTCCTGGAAAAGGGTTTAATTGACACAAACCACTGAAATTTTATCTACATACCTACTAGGTAATGGGAGCATTCTTTATAAGAATTTCATTCAAATTTACCTTAATCTATTTGCCAAAGCCAGAAAATGTATAAATATGTTTATAGATGTGTGTGCTTGAAAAACTAGTGTCTGTGAGTGCCTTAAAAAATGACAGTAACAACAGCTTACCAGTTACATACTGTCTCAGTTTTCCAGGGTTTCTGTAACAAAGCACCATAGACTGGTTAACTTAAACAACGAGAATTTATAGTCTCACAGTTTGGGAGGTTAGAACTCCAAAATCAATGTGCTAAGAGTAGCATAATTCTCCAAAGTCTGTAGTGCCCTAATGGAGCCTTGTCTGTGATCCATAACTCAATCTCCACCTCTGTCACATGGCATCTCTCTCCCCATCTCTCTTCTTCTACTGTATCCAAACTTCCTCTACTTATAAGGATTCCAGTCATAGTGAATTAAGGCCCACCCAAATTCAGGATGGCCTCACTTAGCTAATAAGATCTTTGATTTCCTTTTCACAAGTAAGTCCACATCCACAAGTCCAAGGGGTCAAGTCTTAACAGGGGGTAGGACTTGAACATGTCTTTGTGATTGACATGATTCTATCTGTAATATACACCATAGAAGTTCTTTGTCATGAACAATTCCATTTGTTTGGAAACACTTCACCTGCATGTAACTGTTCTACAGCCATACAGAAATGGTTTGAAAACTTTAAGGTTACAGGATTTAATCATAAATGTCTTCCAGCTGCTGGCTAGAAATGGTGCTTTCTATTGTCTCTATTTTTCTTTTTTCATCTCAAAGACACACCAAGTTTAAGAAAAACTGCCAGATGTCACAAATTACAACTCTGATAAATACAGTGCAGGCTGAAAACAGATGGAGGTGTCTGGGGCTCGCTGCATTCACTGATCCTGTTCTTTCTCCGGTGTGATTCACACAAGGTGATTATCGTGGAGCCCAGATGCTGGCTCTGCAGCTGCCGCCTGAAGCTGCACCTTCTCTCTGGGTCCTCTAGTTTGTGCAATGAGTTTGAAAATATTTAGGCCCTGCTGAGCATGTGCTTTTTATGATTAGTCAATAGTGAAATGAAATGGGCTCTGAAAGTAATGAATCAAATTTAACAGGGATGAAAAACAATTTTATTTTCTGGAAGGCAATGTTAGTATTTTGTGTAAATATAAACAGGGGAGCTCAGTGACTATTGAGGATGCAGGTTACAGCAAGTTCTAAGAGATTGAATTGCCTTTAATGATGATGATATTCTAAAATGTAAACCTAAAAGATACATCTCCTTGACAGCAAGAATTTTAGATACATCTAATCCACTTAAGTTTGATTCTATCACATGAAGCCTTAAAGTGGGTGTTTTGGAGCCTGATGTGTGAATAGCAGGCGCAAGTTGGTAGGTGCCTCAAGTCATGATTCAGTCACTCAGCAATTTACTCCCCTTAAGATTTGTTCATTTTGTTTTCTAGGGCACAAGGGCACATGAAAGGTGGCACACATTGAATTATGTTTGTTGTTAATCAGCTATTATTTGCTAATTGCATATACTTCTAAAAAGTAGATGACAGGGTCATGGGCTAAAGGAGAGGAAGAAGTAAAAAACTACTTAAAATCTTAAAGTAATCAACCTGGTTGGGAACTTCGACATACAGACAAGTGATCAGTAGCATCTTACTGCAGGAAGCAAATACTTCTGTGCAAATAACAACACAAGTTTCTTACTAAAGCTTAAGCTTTACGAGGGCAAGGATAATGTCTTTCTTATTTAAAATTATAGTTCCAGTGCCTAATAATCATTCAGTGTTCAATTAATATTCATGGAATGAGGTGAGATGCAGAGTAGGCTTGATGAAAGTGAGACAGGCATAGAATAACTATCCACATCCCAAAGGGATAAATTGTAAAGAAAACAAGGGTCACGGGTCCTAAACAAGCCTAAAACCCAGCAAGGCAAACTCTAATAGATTCCAAGGTCTGAGAGTTATCTGTGGATGGATGTTTTGTCCTCCACGTCTGCTGTACAGCAGCCCCACCCCTCAAGTACTTGCACAGAGGCCATGCTCTCCCTGAACACTGGGATGGCAGCAAGGCTCTCCACGAACACCTCATCTTCAAGTATTGGGGTTACCACACTCTCCCTGAACAATAGGGCAGGCAAAGGGCCTGTCCAAGTGCTGGACATATGTGCCTTTTCCATACATATGAATTCTCTTGACCCATATCCACAGGGCCAGGGGTAAGTCCCTTTGAAGCTGCCTTTTGTGGGAGATATGATAATTGGTTATCCCCAAGAAATGTAGATAGCCAATTATCTATTCATTAAACAGTCAATCTTTTATGCACTGAATTTCACAGACCCATCTGTCATATGGAAAATGTTCATATGCCTGTGGGTGACTTTCTGGACATTTTATTTCCTCCACTGATTTATTTGTTATCCTTGTGCCAAAACCACAGCATTTTGCTTTCTACAGCATTATAACAAGTATCGGCATGAGCATCACTCATTAATTTCTACAAAAACCTTGCTGGCATTGAATTGTACACTTTAAAATGGTTAATTTTGTGTAATGAATTATACCTGACTTAGAAAATGGCAAAACATTTTTTTAATCTAAAAAAAAAAACCTTGCTGGAATTTTGATTGGATTGTATTGAATTTATAACTCAATTTTAAGAAATATTACATATTTATGATATTGATGCTTCTTATTCATGAGAAGATATATCTTATTATTTAGTTTTGACATCATGTTCTTCAAAACCTTTTCCAACATTCTACATAAAGTACTTCTATTATATTTAGGTAGATTTAATCCTCTCTACCTTATAATTTTGGTTGCTATTGTGAGCCAGGTCTTTTTTTAAATTTTCAATTTCTATTTGGTTTTTACTGATGAATAGAAACACCATTAATTTTTAAATTTTGTCACATATATGTATAAAATTATAAAAAAATCTCGAGTGGTTCTAATTTAGAATTTTTGTTCTTT
Source organism: Tamandua tetradactyla (assembly GCF_023851605.1). Taxonomy (NCBI): domain Eukaryota; kingdom Metazoa; phylum Chordata; class Mammalia; order Pilosa; family Myrmecophagidae; genus Tamandua; species Tamandua tetradactyla. The sequence continues at coordinate 153,211,911 of NC_135331.1, forward strand.
TTGATTGTCTATGTAAACAGTTCTATTATTATGAAAAAGGTATTATTTGTTTTATAAGGATTATGAATCTGATTTATTTTTATTTAATGTAATAGTTACAATTGCACTAATATGGCAGCTGATGATCTCATATGGCTATTAATTTTCAATTAATAAATTTAAATAAAATTAACAATTCAGTTTCTCAGTTTCAAGTGTTCAATAGTCACATGTGGCTAGAGGTTACCATATAGGACCACATGGAAATAGGACCGTTCCATTACCACAGAAAGTTCCATTGGACATTCCTGAGCTAGAATCTCAAAGACGGGTATTGGGATAGCAGACCTATTTTTTTTATTTCTGACCATATTCATTTTTCATTTCTATGTAGCAAATTAGCACAAACTTTTGGGTTTGAAACAACATACATTTATTATTTCATAGTTTCTTTAGGACAGCAATCTAAGTGCAGTGTGGCTTTATTCTCTGTTCATGGTTTTACCAGACTGAAATCAATGCATAGGCCAGATTTGCTTCCTTTAGGCTAGTCTGGCAAACTGGAGATGCATGTTTAAACTGAGAACAGACTGAAATAGCAACAGTGCTATAATCATACTAAACCCTCATCAGTGCCACATTGGAGGAAGTGAGTCTGAAACTTTTGCCCTGAGCAAAGACTCTGTAGAGGGCTGAAAGTCACACTAGCAGTGATGGTCCCTGGATACCAGCAGAAACAGATACTTTCTGGGGGAAACTTTCTTCTATTTATGAACTTTGATCTCTAACAGATTAAAGTTAAGCAAAGAGCTCAAGATAAAATTTAACTAAGCTGGCAGCGCAACAGTGGCTCAGTGGCAGAATTCTCACCTGCCATGCTGGAGACCCAGGTTTGATTCAAGGCACCTACCCATGCAAAAAAAAAAAAAATTAACTAAGCACCTATTAATATCAAGGCAAGCCACTATGACCTCCAGTCATAATAAAAAAGAATGAGATAACAGAATTAGACATCATAGACTTGTAGAATTTTATAAACTATAGAGCATCCATGTATGCAAAGTATCATGAAATAAGTGACATGTTAATAAACAATGAATAAGTAAAGTTTTTAGAAGATGAAGTATACAAGAAAAACAAAATGGCTGAAATTACCAAAAAAGATAGATTAAATAGATTAGGCATGACTGAATAGAGAATAAATGAAGTACAAAATTTATCTGAAGGACAAGAGTACTTGTTGTTGCAACTGGATACTTCCTTAGCTCCCCTGTAACCTAAGCTCCTTATGGGCAATCTACCTCAACCTCAACAAGCTCTCATGGGTTCCTGGGGATTCTCCAAGATCATCCTTGCACACTCCCTACTAGCTGTCACCTAAAGTAACTTAATGATGTCTATCCTGGTAAATCTCTACCCATTCATCATGCTGAGAATGCCATTTTCTAATAAAGGGATGTATTATTTTGTATAATGCCCATCTGTGCAAGGTCTTCTTATCTCTACCCCACTCCACCCCCACACATCATCACTATCCGCTTTAGTTTTCTAAAACTGCCAGAATGCAAAATGCCAGAAATGGATCAGCTTTTACAAAAGGAATTTATTGTTACAAATTTATTATTGTAAGAATATAAAAATGCCCCAATTAAGACATCAACAAGAGGATAATTCACTCAAGAATAACCAATCACTTCCAGTGTTTCTCTATCACATGGGAAAGCATATGGTAATGTCTGCTTGCCTTTGCCCCTGGGTTTTGTTGTTTTCAGCTTCTGGTTCCAGAGGCTTCCTCTCTGAGCTTCTGTTTGTCTCCAAGCATCTGAACTCTTTGCTCTCTGTATCATCTCTCTCAGCATTTCCAAGTGTCTTGTGATCTTTCTCCAAAATGTTCTCCTTTTAAAGGACTCCAGTAAGCTAATTAAGACCCACCTTGAATGGGTGAGGTTACATCCCCATGGAAACAACCTAATTAAAAGATCTCACCCTACAATAGGTTTGTCCCCACAATATTGAATTAAAAGAACATGGCTTTTCTTGGGTACATAACCATTTCAAACCAGCACACTATCCTTTAAGTCCACCCCAGACATAAACTCCTTAAAAACCCTAAGTTACTTTAATGTGGGGATACTGCTTGTTCCTATCTCCTTTCATGGCTGCCTTGCAATAAACTCTTTTCTTGAAATTCTCATGTCATGGCATTGGCTCCTGACTGCATCAGGCAATGAACCCATTGCTTGATAAAAATTGGAATGTGTGCCCATTTGGAAGTATTGTGTACCCAGAAAAGCCATGTCCTTTAATCCTGATTCAATATTGTAGGGTGGGAACATATTGATTAGATTATCTCCACAGAGATGCAATGCTCCCAGTGTAGGTGTGGACATTTGGTTAGATGAAGATGTGACTCTGCCCATTCAGAGTGGGTCTTGGTTAGTTTGCTGGAGTCCTTTAAAAGAGGAAACATTATGGAGAATGCTCAGAGCCACTGCTGACACTTGGAGAATGGTTGCTTCAGAGCTGACAGAGACACTGATATTTGGAAATGCTTGGAGTCCAGCAGAGGTCTTCCCATGAGATGCTAAGCAAACTGGTACCCAGAGTTGTGTCCCAGAGCTAAGTGAAGGGCCATAGATGCTTTGAGAGGAATCTACTGGCATCAGAAGCTGGAAATAACAGAACTGGGAATAGGGACCAACAAGCAGATGCCAGCTGCATGCCTTCTTAGCTTATAGAGGTGTTCCAGACAGCATCAGCCTTTCCTGAGTGAAGGTAGCCTCTTTCTGGTGCCTTAATTTGTACATTTTCAGGGCCTAAGAACTGTAAGCATGTAACTTATTAAATTCCCTTTTTAAAAGCCATTCAATTTCTGGAATATTGCATTCTGACAGCTTAACAAACAAATACAGATTGTTTTTCAGAATTCATAGAAAATATAAATCCAAAAATTCCAGTAATATTTGCTGAGCATATGATTTGGTTAGTTTTCTGTAGTTTCACTATGATATCTTGCCAACATTTGTTAAATGTTTAATTAACATTTAATTTGAATTTAAAATTAATAATTTCATTGTTTTTAAATAATTGATACAACATGAGGTAGAGAAATGATATATTACAAGTAAGCTATGACTGCTTGAAGGTCAATGGATTTCTCAGTAGTAATAACGAAATGCAATAGCCAGTGAAATAATTATGGTATGGTGGTAAGGAAGAAAAATAACTATCAACCAGAATGTATAGAAAAAATCTACACTTAAATGTATAATAGCAAAATGTTAGCATAATAGAGGTAAAGAGAAGAACTTGACAGCTAACAAAGTAAAAGTTTATATAACACACTACAAAAAAAACTGAGGTAGCAATAGAATAAGAGGCTTCAATTTTAGAACCAGAATCCTACATAAGGCTCATCTTCCCAGGCCTTGATTCTATTTGTAACATTTGAAATATTTTTCTCATTCTCAAAATAATACAGGAATAGATTCATCAGTATTCATATACAATTTATACTCCCTGCATAATGGCAATATGTAAATATAAAGTATAATTTATATCTTGTCATTAAAATATATTTTCAATTTCTAGGATAGACTCATTCCCGCAAAATCTATGCAAATATTCAAGAAAATGAAAGCTACAGTATTCATTTTCTCAAGTTTCCTTTTGGAATCTTTTAAGAAATGCATCAGAAGAATTTTTCGAAGATTATGCTACATGTTTTGTCATCTGACTTGTCTTGTAAAAATCTAGAAGATTACTAGTATTTTTTATTATGGCAGTCTAGCTTATACCATAATAAATTCTTCATATTCCTGGGGGGATTTTTGAATAATTGACTGCCAAGTATGAAACTGGATTAAAAATAGTAATAACCTTACTTTAAAAAACAAATTGCTAGTAAAGTGATACAGGTTCCATATTTGCAAAATCAGGATGACCAACCATTATTGTGATACCCTTACACCCTGCTGCATGCTATCTGTACCTCTCCAAAAACATTGTGCTTTTCAAAGTAAACCAAATATTTTCCTTTTATGTTTCATATTGCCAAAGAAAAAGATCAGGTATCCAATGATAAATTGTTTTATAAGTTGTAACTAAACTGACAATTCTTCTTTTAGTTGACTTTACTATATTAAGAGAGCTATGGCTATCATTCTAAACTATGCCAAGTTAATAATAAATGCACAGCACATAAATTATAAATTTAGATAATATATAAATGATATAATTATGATGCTTTAATATTTACATGTATACATGTTATAACATATATACACATTCCAATTCCATGGTGTTCAATCCTAGTGGTTTACCTTAAATACGATCAGACAATACAGACTTAAACTTTTATTAATGATTTTGCCTACAATCATATTTTTGGCTAATATTCATTCTACATCTGTTTTATTTTTCTTAGCATTTAACTGGTATTTTGTCATCCATTCCTTTATTTTCAATCTTGTAAGCAATAACTGGATATTTTTGTTGCTGTAATTTTTATTTTGTCTAATAGAATCTCCCAAATTAAAAATATTTATATACATTTTAATTACTTATTTTTCTGATCTTACTTTGTGTGTTTTTTGCATTAATTTCTTTTTTTTTTACTTTTTTTTTGCTGTATTGACAAAAATTCCTAATGCTTTTTATTTTCCTTTCTAGGTTTGAGGGATTATTATATTTCTATTCTTTTAAGATTGCATATAAATTATTAATACATATCCTTAATTTAAAACTTCTCTAATAAAATTTGAAGTAATTCAGTATGTCTGTGTTCCTTCCAGAAAAGATAGAAAAAAATAGGATGCCCCTATCTTTATTGTTGTATAATTTGGAATTTTTCTTCAGAAAATTTATTTTTAAAATTGTTATGAAATATTTAAGATGAATGAAAAATAGAAAGGATACTAAAATGAGCATGTGTGTACCTACTACCCACCTTAGGAAATAAAATGGTACAATAAATTGAAATCAAGTTTTTTTTTACCTTTTCCCTTTCTCACCCCCAAATTTCACTATTCCAAATGCAATGCTAATCATCCCTAGACTTGCCCTCCCCAGAAGAATATCAATTTCCTGTGAGTACAGGTTTCATCAATTTAGGTCAGTAACTGAACCCCCAGAATTATGTCTGGCTTAAGAAATATTTGTTAAATTGAGGATGTATTTACATGCTGACTATATATGTTTTTTTTTCTAAATAAGATATAATATTTTTCTGGAAGTTTTTAAACTTTAAGTGATATCTTACTCTGCATTCTTCTGAATTACTGTCAGTTTTTGTGTGATTAATCCATATTGAGACATATTCTAGGTCATTGATTTTCATTGTTGAATAGTATTCTATTATATAAAATACTAAAATGTATCCATGATACGTGGTTATTTATTGATGGTTATTTAGGCTCATATTTTCACTGTTATAAATAATGTAGCCTTGCTAAATTAGATTTACCAATGAACTTTATTGATTGTTATTATTGATGCTGCTAAACTTGTTGCTTCTCTATGTCTTCCTTCTGGGTCAAGGAAGACATGTGAAAGGTACACTTTCAGCCTTTGCACCTCTGAAAATATCTCTGACTCATTCTCACTGTTGGAAGATAATAAGCAAAGAGTACTGAATTTTAGGTTAATAAAATTTTTAATACTCATCTGTCATCTATTATTGCCAATAAAGATTTGTTCTCAATCTAGTTTTGATCTTTCTCTAACAGTCTTCCTGTTTTAATGTTGGTTCTCGGTATTTTATTTGTACTTCTGATAATCTTCAATTTCATGTTATGTGTCTAGATATGGATTTTTATTTATCCTGCTTGGCTCTTGTACCAATTTGAGACTGTTGTGTACCCCAAAAAGCCATGTTCTTTAATCCTCATTCAATATTGTTAGGTGGGATCTTTTTGGTTAAGTTGTTTCTATGGAGATGTGACCCACCCAATTGTGGGTGGGACCTTTTGATTAGGTGGTTTCCATGGAGATGTATCTCCACCCATTCAAGATGAGCCTTTATCTGCCTACTGGAGTCCTTTAAGAAGGAACCATTTTGGGAGAAGCAGACAGAGTCAACATGCAAGACCTTTGGTGTTGCAGGAAGAAAATACCTCCAGGGAAATCATTTAAAATGAGAAACCAAAGCACCAGGAAGATGCCAGCCATGTGCCTTCCCAGCTGACAGAGGTATTCCAGACCCATTGGCCTTTCTTGAATCAAGATATCTTTCTCTGGATGCCTTAGTTTGGACATTTTTAGAAAACTAGAACTTATAAACTTGCAACTTAAATAAATCCCTTTTTAAAAACCCATTCCAATTCTGGTGTATTGCATCCTGGCAGCTTTAGCAAACCCAAACAGTCCTCATTCCACACTTTCTATCTGGGAACTCATAGGTTTTGACAGATTTGGAAATATTTAAGTTATATCTTTGAATATTGGTTGTATCTACTCTCTCATTCTGTACTTCTGGACACCCAGTATGGAGAGAGTTGCTTCATGGAGTTGCCACATGGTACATCATGAGAGCACAGGCTCAGGTACAACATAAACTTTCAACAAATGACTTCTTTAATACTTAGCACAAAGAGATCCATTATGACTGGTGTCCCAGGAAGACCAAACTCTTCCAGTAAGGGTTTGTGGATGGCAACCCTGCATGCCCCACTTTATTCCAGAGGGGAGAGACAAATCTGTGCTGTTTGGGGGTTGAATGTTTATTTACCCAGGAGGGAGGATGCCGTGCCGCTGAGATCTCTGCCCTAATAAGCATCTGAGGCTGCTTGTTCCTGGTTTCTGGGTTTAAGGTTGGATCAGGCCTTTTCATTAGATCTAACATATCCCTAGGGTTATAGAATGGAAACAGACTGAAACATCAGCACAATAGAAAAAGAGGTGGGAGGTAGGCAAAAGCTGGGAGATAGCCTGCTGCTGAGCTGTGTCCCTGACTTCCTTAGCACCTGGTTATTTTCGCATAATATTTTCCATATTCCCTACCATGATTCATGTAATTTTTAATTTCAGTATCTCTTTGAGGGTAGGTTTTAGATGAATTCCTCATTACATTATTCCAATTTGCTAAATCTCTTTTTGGTTGTTTGCTCTAGAATTTGTTACATCAACTTTACCAACTTTGTGTTTTTTTATTCAGCTAGTTTATTTTTGGTTCCGTGGTTTCTATTTTGTTCTTTTATACATCTATATTTTTCTTGAAGTTTATCTGCCTATTATATTTGATAATTTCTTTTTATTGATTTATGGATATTATTACTTTCTTTATCTTAAACCCTTTTATGCTCTCAGAACTTTATTAGGGTATAATTTACACAAGTAAAACAGATAAACCTTAAGTGCAATGAGTTTTGACAAATAAGTACTTGTGTCACCATTACTCTATTCAAGACAAAGAACAATTCCATCATACCAGTAATTTCCATTGTGCCCCATACCTGAAAATCCTCGTCAGCACACACCCAGCCAATGGCTACCCAGTATATATAATTAGATCTAACATCTCCCCAGGGTTGTAGAATGGAAACAGACTGAAACATCAGCACAATAGAAAAAGAGATGGGAGGTAGGGAAATCATGGGCACACCCAGTGGGCATCTCACCCACTCCATCCCCTCCTTTTCTATTGTGTGTGGAGTTTCAATATATTTCCATTCCACAACTTGAAGAGACATTAGATCTCATGGAAGGACCTGACTTTACTTTGAACCCCAAACCAGGAACAAGCAGTCTCAGTCATTTATCAGTGCGAGAACTCTGGACAAAGGTTGCTTGATGCATGTTTTTAGTGGTAGGATCCCTTCCCCCTGGTGTGTATAAACACTGCACCCTTGGGCAACACGGATTTGTCTCTCCTCTCCCAGTGGAAGTGGGGTTCTGGCCTGACATACACCAATACTGATCTGAGCAGTTGGGCTTCCTGGGATCTTTTCTCATTCTCTTTTGGACCTTTTATGCTGTGTAAGTAATAAAACTGCTGAAAGTTTCTGTTGTGCCTGAACCTGTGTTCCCATGATGCACTGTGTAGCAACTTGTGCCTCATGTATCACCATAGACTGCTTTTCTATATTTTTGAGCCTAAATAAATGGAATCATACAGTACGTATTCCATAATTTCTGGCCTCTTTTGCTAACAATTAACAACTAACAATTTTGACACTTATCCATGTTGTTGCATGTAACAGTGGTTTGTTCTTTTTTGTTGGTGGTTTGTATTTCATGGTATGAATTAGCCACTGTGTACTTACTTACCCATTCCTGTGTTGATGGATATTTGGGTTGTTTCCAGGTTGAGACTAGTATGAATAAATCTTCTAAGAACATTTTTATACAAGTTTTTTTAACATAGATTTTCATTTACTTTGGGCAAATACCTATGAATGGAATTTCTGGATCATAGGGAAATGGGTGTTTAATTCTTTTAAAGCTTATCAGTGGCCAGAATTTTAAGATGGTTGTTCCATTTTATATTCTCATCAGGATTGTGTGAGAGAAATATTCATTTAAAAAAATATTTTCAGATAGCTCTTTTATGTACTGTTTCAAGAAAAAATTTGCCTGAGTTTTTCAATTTGGGACTGCCCTTCATCACATTTATTTCCTCTTTTATTTTTTGAAATTTTGATGTTCCTCTCATCTTAACTGATGATTATCCCCTCTTCATCTGGCCATTCTATAGCTTCTATCTAGCCTCCTGGAGACTCCATATTACAAACATTTCATATCATTTTGACTCTTAGTCTCAGTCCTATAAGAACTGAGATTTCATTGATCTAATTACCAGCTTGGCTTAGGTACTAATTGTGGAACAGTCTCTGCTTTCTTATGCTTCTTCAGGCAGAAGTTCAATATTGACCACTGTCCTGGACCCAGCAACTTTTTTACCCAGGAGTACTAGAGGAAAGGAAAACCAGCCATTGGTTCCATATTTAGCCTGGCTCTAAGCCGCTTACATGTGTGGCCTGTTTTCCATTCCTTTTACCACATAGGATAAAATCTTCAGGCCATCTTTCACTGTGTCCATTTCTGAAAGCCTAGGAGTCATGCAACTTCAGCCCTCTACTGATGTTCTTTTTATGTTACATTCGTTGTGTTTGAAGAGGTATATCATGCTTTTATGCACAGTTATGCCTTTTACATGCATTTAAACATAAATTTCAATCACTACTGTTTGGAGTCTCAGGTGGTTGGTCAATGTTTGAACCCTCAGAAATCACCTTGACTGGAATTCTTTGAAGGTTTTACTTAAACTATTAAAATTAACATAATTATAATTGTAATTAATGAAAATGTGTATTAGGAAAATATACCATCAACCAAAAACTCTCACTTAAGTTTAACAGGGAAATTTATATCCTTTTCTTTGTTCTTGCTTATGAATCTTTTCATAATTATATAGAATCATAAATGGGTAACACAGATAAGCTAGTTTGTTTTTAATTATTTTATAAACCAAGGCAATAGAATAACGACTCAGACAATATGAAATACATTTTTAATTATTGTTTTCCTGTAACTAACATAATTGCAATGATCCTTTTATATTCACTTTTCAATGACCCATTATAGTCAATAATAAATATTTTCGTAACAACTAGCTATGACTATGATATATAGCCTATACAGAGGTTAAACTAATGATTTTGATCAAATAGCTATATATTAATCATTCTGACACAGAGAATCATGATTAATAAATTCCAGTAAATGATTTAAACTGATGGATTTTGAAATGCTATAGTTATATGAGATAACAACAGAAACATCTGAAAATCCAGAGAAAATATTGGTTTACATTTGCTATACAAATATTTCAATATAATCAGCTTAACTTTTATTGTTTGCTTGCAAAATTGATATCTAGAATGTTCCTTCTAGTAGAAGTAGCCAATTTAACAAGATGAAGATGAACATGATTTATTTGAGCTCAGAGGTGAAAAACATGATTCATGCCTTGTTATGCCACATATTTTAAAATTTTTTTAATTCAATAAGGTTAAAAATACGTTTATAGAAGACATTCATGATGTCATGAGATCATACAGTAGAGAGTATCTAACCTAGCCCATAATATTGACATCTAAATAATGGAGTTTTAAGACTGACGGAATAGCCAAAGAAATTGGCTATTTAAGACTGAAGAAATTACCTAAAAAATCATAGAAGGCACTATTTTTCCATTTGAAAAACTTTGTAAAGCAAACTATGACCATTTTTTATTACTTGTTTAACATACTATTATTTAGATTTGATTGTATGTTAGGTACAAAAGAAACAAAATAAATATGACATAATTTCTGTCCTCAAAAATTCACAATTTGGTGTGAGAGAAATATGTATAAAGGTATGGTTGCAACATAATATGACATATTTTATAATGAATCTTTGTGCCAACTTCTTTGGAAACTTAGAGGAGAGCATGGAAAACTATCTGACAGTGTTCACAAAGTTATCACTAAGAAAGTAAACTTTGAGCTGACTTTTAGCGGATGTATGAAATGGATCAAGTAGAGAAGAATACAAATAGCAGAAAAGAGACAAAGGGAAAATGCAAGCTGTTGTTAATGCATGCTGCTCAGGAGATCGGGAGATATGAAATGTGGCTTCACTGCTGGATGTTTGGAAGGAATATTTTAATCGGTCTTTGGGGGTTAAACTGTGACCAGATTGCCAAAGGCAATTTAAGTATGACCTTTAACATGGAGGCGACAGGAATAGAGTAAATGTCTTTAAATACGGGATTATTATGGAGAGATTTTAGGATGCTGCATTGTGGAAGGATTTTAGTAGGAAGAGGTGCTGAGAGATTAATTAAGAAGCTTTGACAATAATTTAATCAAAAGATTAAATGGACAACAGTGGCTCAGTGGCAGAATTCTTGCTTGCCATGCTGGAGACCTGGGTTCAATTCCGGGTGCCTGCCCATGTAAAAAGAAAAAAAAAACATGATAGCGACTCTACTAAGGAAGTCAGTGAGTGTAGGTAATTGAAGTAGAATCTAGGAGACATTTTTAGGGATGTTTGGGACTTAGGAGAGTGCATGATGATTCATGCCTTGTTATGCCACATATTTTAGGTTGAACAAACCTCAAATATGAGGCTGTGACATCCAGAATAATTTAATGTAAGCATCAAGTATTTAGTGATATGAAAAACAGACTCCTCCAGAGAGTAGAAGGTGTCAGTTTTAAGCTCCTTATACACATAGTCTGGTTCAACTGAAACTGAAGTTTAAAGTTTTACAGTTAAGTAGATGGATGGGTTTAGACAGTGGAATTACTTAGTAAGTTTTCAATCTAGAGATGGTCTAAATATAGGAATTCTGGTGGAAGACGGCATTTAAACAACTAAAGCAAATAGAGTAATTATACTTTGGCCAATTACATTACTTTGAGATGCCCAGTATTCTAAAGCTAAAATTAAATATTTTATAATTTTAAAATGAATGCATTTTTGTTTTAATTATTATACAGAAAATAAATTTTATACTACTTATCTGTATGTGTGAAAAATGAAGCTTACTGTATTTATTGTTTGCTTTATGTTTTTTCACTTAGTCAAATAACTTACTGTTTTTAGAAAAATATGTTTGATATGGAACTAAACACAAAAATAATTTCAACTCTCCAGATTGGTGATTGTCTCTGTATTATTTAATTTACTCTGTTGACCTCCTACATTTTGAGCCACGATGTGTCTGTAATATTAAACATCATGAACCTTTACACATTATTTTAAAAGAGAAGGAAAAAATTTTATAAAATTATATAAATAATATAACATTGTGACAATGAATTGAATATGTAAAGCCACATTGTGTTATAAATAAAGTTTTAAAAATATGTAGTATGTATTTTTTGAGCCTCTTTGGAGAAGGCAAAAGTATAATCAACTTAGAGAATTTTGCATTTATGTGGCAATGATATTTAGAAATAATTGGTCCTCATTTTTTAAAATGTAGTTTCTAAAGTAAGCATAAAATTCTGACAACATAATCCCATGACAGTCTCCATCTGCAACTACTTCTAACTATGACATTGTTAAAAAACACTTTTATGTTAGCTTAGTAATTGATATTATTTGAATCATACATAAAATATAATCAGAAATATATATACTGTAAGTTCATATGAGGTTCAAAAAGGAGTATGCATTGAGAGAGAAAGGCAAAGAGTCACTTAAGAGAATGTATCTTTTGAGTGCAACTTCTGAAATAAGAATTACTCAGGTCCCAATCCTGTTCTACCACTTTCTAGCTATATAGCCTCAGAATTTTAAGGCTTTGTGCCTCAGTTCCTCAATTTTTAGACTGAGGCTATTAATAGTAACTCATAGGAGTGTTCTAAAAATTAATTAAATAAAAGAGGTAAATACGTTCTCACTGTGCCTGATACTTGTAAAAGCTCAATAGTATGTTAGCAATTTATTAGTTTATTCTTTCTTAAATGACAAGGAGAGTATAAGAGAGGCATAGAAATAAGATAGATTACCCATAAAGAGTCAACTATATTGATGGCAGACATGTCAAAGCTACAATGGAAGGCATAAAAATAGTAAAAATAATATCTTCATACTACCATGAGAAATTAACTACGCTTCTAAAATTATGTATTCAGTAAAAGTATCTTTCAAGTTCAAGGGTGAAATAAAGACATTTTCAGATGAATAAAAATTAAAAGAGTTTATTGTCAAGGGGGTTTCATTCAAAGAACTTCTAAAATTGTCATTCAGGAAGAAAGAAAATGATTCACAAAAAGAATAGAAATGATTAAACATTTGCTAAATGAAAAAATCATTAACCATGTATGCATCTAGAAAAATGCTTATAAAATAATAATTAAACAAATGAATTGTTAAGTTCTGGGATTCAAATATCAGAAAGAAAAATCTTGAGAAAATAATGAAAACCAGGAATGGCCTAATCAGAGTAAAATCATTCCAAGATAAATATTTTCAAGAGGAAATTAAGATACAATCACAAACTTTGTCATCCTAAATATACATTGTATATATAAACTTCCAATGTATGAAAAAGGAAAAAGTTGAAAAAATAATTTTTCCCCAATGGTAAATAATAAAATAAAAAGATACAAAAAGAAAGACAGATAGAAAAACATTTTCAGCTTTCCACCTGAGGACTTTCCACTCAACCCAAATGCTCAGGTCACACAAAGTTTTCCCTGTGATCAGGAATAAGACAAGGATTTTGGTTTGCTAAAACTGCTGGAGTGCAATATATCAGAAATGGGTTGGCTTTTATGATTGGGATTTATTAACTTACAATTTACAGTTCTTAGGCTGTGAAAATGTCCAAATTAAGGTATCAACAGGATCATTGCTTCTCTGAAGAAAGGCTGCCAGCGTAGGGGACACCTCTGTCATGGGAAGGTGCATGGCTAGCCTCTGCTGGCCTTTGTCTCCAGGTGTCATTGCTTTCAGATTCTGGCTTCCTCTATCAGCTCCTGTAGGTGTGTCTTGTCTCTCACCTTCTCTGGGGCTACTCTGAGCTCTCTGGGCTTTTTCTGCATATCCTTTATCCTCTCATAAAGAACTCCAGTAAAAGGATTGAGACCCACCTTGAATGGATGGATAACATCTCAATTGTAATAACCTAACCAAGAGATCCCAACCACAATAGTTCTATGCCCTCAGGAATGGATTAAAAGAGCATGGCCTTTTCTGGGGCATAAATAGCTTCAGACTACCACCAAAAAGGAAGCCCACTGTCACTACTGTTATTCAACATTATATTGGAAGTTCCAACCAGAGCATTTAGACAAGAATAATAAATAAAAGGCATCCACATTGGAATGGAAGAAGTAAAATTTTCACTGTTTGCAGATCACATGCTCCTGTATATAAAAAGGCCCCTAAAATCATCTATTGGAGCTTGTGTTAAGGCAATGGTTTCTTGGACTTTATACCCAAGGCACAAGCAACAAAAGAAAATGAATAAATGGGAACTGATCAGATTAAAAACTTCTTGAATTAAAAGATTTTATCACTAAAGTGAAAAGACAACCTACGTGATGGGAGAAAATATTTGGAAAACATATCCAATAGGCATTTAATGTTCAAAATCTATAAAAAAAAAACCCTACAACTCAACCATAAAAAGGCAAAGAGCCAAATTTAATAAATGGGCCACAGACTTGAATAGACATTTATCCACAGAAGATAAACAAATGGCTAAAAAGCATATGAAAAGATGCTCAATGTCATTAGCTATTAGGTAAGTGTAAATGAAAATCACAATGAGATACCATTTCACACCCACTAGAATTGCTACTATAAAAAAAAAAGTAAAAGAAAATTACAAGTGTTGGAGAGGATGTGCATAAATAGGAACACTTGCTCATTGCTGGTGGCAATATAAAATGGTGCAACTGCCAAGGAAGACATTTTTGCTGTTCCTCAGAAAGCTAAGTATAGAATGACCCAACAATCTCTCTGTGAGATATACACCCAAATGAATTGAAATCAGGGACTCATACAGATATTTGCATAGCACCATTATTCACATTTGCCAGAAAATGGAAGTAACACAAGTGTCCATCACTTGTTTTATGGATTGTTGCAGTTTCTTAAGGCTGCTGAAAGATAGAAACCATAAAATAGGTTGGCTTTTATGATGAGGATTTATTAACTTACAAGCTTACAGTTCTGAGGCTGTGAAAATGTCCAAATCAAAGCAACATCAGATAGCAAGGTACATGGTGGCATTTGCTGGTCTCTCCCTTCTTTTCTCCCTGCTTTCAGATTTTTTCTTCAGTGGCTTCCTCTGTTTCTGTGGCTGTCTCTCTCAGTTTCTGTGTCCTTCTCTTTCTCTCTCTCTTTCTCTTTTTTTCTGAATTTCATCCTCTTATAAAGGAGTCCAGTAAGATGTTTAAAACCTGAATGAGGTGGGTCATATCTTAAGAGGCTACTCACCAAAAGTTCTTACTTATAATTCCTGTGGGTGTGGACTCACAGGATTAGCTTTAAGAACATAGCCTTCTGAGGTACATAACAGCATCAAATCATTGCATGAATGGATAAACAAAATATGGTATATACATGCAGTGGAATATTATTTAGCATTAAAAAGGAATGAAGAAGTGATACATGCAACAACATGGATGAAACTTGAGGGCAGCATATTGGTGAAATAATCCAGACACAAAAGGGCAAATATTGCATGACTTCACTTATATGAAATAATTAAAGTAAGCACACTCATAGAATTAGAATTTAGCCTATAGGTTACCAGAAATTGTGTTGGGTATAGGGTATGGGGAGCAAATGCTTAAATTGTACAGAATTTCTATTGGGATTGAGTGTAAGATTTTGGTAATGGATGGTGGTGATGGTAATTTAATTACTGAATTAGATATGTGAATCTGGTTAAAGGGAAATTTTAGGTCATTTATATGTTACTAGAATAAAAATTAAAATACAGAACATAGGACAATACAACTCAATGTTGTATTGTACAATTGATATACAATTATAAGTGCAATTATAATAATTAATAGTACAATTGTAAGAATGTTCTTCTATTAATTAAAGTGTATGTACCTCACTAATGCAAAGTATTAGTAATAGGGTGATAAATGGGAATACCATATAAAAACTGATAGATAAATTGAATCAATGGCCACTCTATGGTACTGTTATCCTGATTACTCTGAGAACCAAGGATGCAAATAGGAATAACTCTTCTCACTATCCCTCTTAACAATCCACTTGAGGAATTTGTGCTTTCTGTCCCCACAATTTTAGACTTGTTGGACTAGAGGTTATGGTTGTTAGGGAAGGGTGTGTGTCTACCAGTAGACCCAGGAAGGGTTACACTAAAACTGAACTATAGATTGCTATCTAGATATTTTGTAGTTTTTGTAATAATAATCACTCAAAAAAGATGCTATATACTGTGACGTGAAATTGACCCTGATTATCATGGGTAGATAAGGTGATTATTATGCATTATGGGTAAAGAGAAGTATATCTGAACTGTGGCTGATTCAGTGGGTCATATCTAGCTGTTCCTTGTCCAATGATAGATTTGAACTGGTGATAACAGCAGCCATGACCTGTCAGAGACATAATAAGGGGTTGCAGATTGTTCAGATGGGAAGGTCTGGATCGACCCTCTGCAAAACCCACTCCATCCACCCCTCCCCAACTCAGCATTATGAAAAGCATTCCTGGAGATTGTGGCCAAGAAATCAGGATTCTTCACCCCCACCCCCTTAGCTTCCATTCAAAGGCTATGGTAAATCTTTGGAAGGGACAAACTATTTTTTATCTCCCCACCCCAATTGCATGTTGTAGTGACTGAATTCCAGGGGAATGTGAACTGGAAGTCAGGAGTACCCTTACTACACATAGTCTCCACTCATAGTAGAGAGACTCTAACCCAAGTGAAAGACTTTGAGAACACTAGGACCCTGGTCAACCCCAACCCAGCTGTTTGTAGAACAGAAATTCCACCCTGAGGGAAGCAAGCTGAGGAAACAAGAGGCTACCACACCTGCCCAGCATTCTAGTCATAACTCAGAGTTGTCACTGCAAGAAAACTAGACTATTCTCCCTGTCTCCAGCTTTGGAGCAGTAGCACAGAGGTTTTTCCCATGGGTAAAGGTAAATCACAAAAAGAGGGCTCCAAAGATCTCTCTAGAGAATCTAACTTTATTGGAAATAGTACTTAGAATATTCAAGTCTAAGACTGCTTCTGAAAACAATTGATATTTGGTGATAAGCAATTAAGAGGAGGCTGAGAGCTCTGAGAGAATAACAAACTAAACCGAAGGCTAGCTACTTCATAGTGAGAACTATGGAAAGAGATAGCTGAGTATAGTTTTCTGGAATCAGAAAGGTTCTCAAGTCTAGGTCAAAAACAACTGCTGCCAAGGCCTAAGAATACAATTGGATCAGTTGGTAATCATCCAATTAGAAGAATGAAGGGGGAAACACACATTATCATATCAATTGAAGCAGAAAAGGCATGATAAAAAAAAAAAATCACTTTTAAAAATAGCACTAGACACCGAGGGCAATATATAAGATTCCACAAGAGTTACATGCACAAGTGTAACTTTCCAGAAACCTACAACTTCCAGATGGGGTCCCTGGACCAGCTAAGTCCTGAAACCTAGAGGTTTCAGCCTTTCCGGAACATCAGATAGTTTCATCTCCTTACTCCATAATAGTGACACATCCTTCAAACATGAAAAAGCTAGAATGGCCATAGGCCAAACACCCCTAGAGGAGATAGAAAGATCAAAGGTGATGGTGGAGTTATACAGCAAAGATAGTATTTAACAAATGAATGTGATTGCTGAATCATTAAATCGATATTTCTTTAGTCTCTAGTATCTTAGAGCAGCTTGAAGTAAAAACCTAAAATTGTGGAATTGTTATCTATACCAAACTCTGAAATCTGTTCAACTAATTGTTGTGCTGTGCTTTGAAATACACTGTTTTGCATGTATGTTATTTTTCACCCAAAAAAAGTTGATTGTGATGATAAAAAAATATTTATTCCTTCTAATATTCTATGTTCTGGAGCAGCTACAAGAAAAATCTGAGAGGACCATGTGGTAGCCCATGACAAACTCTGGAATCTGTCCTGTAACTACTTGTTGAAGAGTGCTTTGAAGACTACTGCTTTTTTATTTCTTTGCTTTGTATATATGTTATACTATACAATAAAATGTTTAAAAAAAACAGGACTAGAAGGGAATTTTCTCAGCATGATAATAGGCATTTGTGAAAAATCACAGCTAACATACTTGATGGTGAAACATTGAAACCTTTCTCCCTATGATCAGGAACATGAGAAAGATTCCATCTTTTACCACTGCTGTTCAATATTGTACTGAGCAATTAGGCAAGAAAAAGAAAAAAAGAGGAGCCATACTGGAAAGGAAAAAGTAAAATCATCTCTATTAACATATGGCATGATCCTTTATATAGAAAATCCCAAAGAATGCACAAGAAAACTAATACTGCTACTAAACAAAGTCAGCAAAGTTGCAGGTTACAAGATTAACTATAAAAAAAAAATTGTGTTTCTGCTCACAAGCAATGAACCATGTGAAGAAGAAATTAAGAAAACAATTCTATTAACAATTATGTCTAAAATAATAAAATATCTAGAAATAAATTTAATCAAGGAGATGAAAGACTTGTATATGAAAAGCTATAAAACACTTCTGAAAGAAGCTAAAAGATGTAAATGAATGGCAAGAAATCCTGTGTTCATCAATTAGAAGACTTCACATTGCTAAGATGTCAATATATTCCAAAGTGATCTATAGATTCAATGCAATCCCTATCAGTATATTAGCAGTCTTTTTGCAGAAAAAGCTGGTCCTCATATTCATATGGAATTGCAGGGGCTTCACAAATGGCTGAAACTATTTTGAAAAAAGAAAAACAAAGTTGGGGTTCTCACACTCTCTGGCTTCAAAACGTACTGTACAGCCTCAGTAATCAAAACATTGTGGCACTAACATAAAGATAGACATATATACCAATGGAACAGAATTGAAATGAATTCATACATCTATGTCCAACTGATTTTCAACAAGGGTGTCACGTTATTAGATGAAGAAGGACGAATTTCTTCAACAAGGGGTGCTGGGAAAACTGGAGATCCACAAACAAGATAATGAAATTTTACCCCTACCTCTCAAAATATACAAAATTAGTGTAAAACAGATCAAGGACCTAAGCATTAGAGCTAAGTTTATAAATCCTTAGAAGAAAACAAAAGGAAAACCTTCATGGGCTTGCACTTGGCAGCCATTTCTTATGAATGACAGCAAAAGCATGAGCAGCAAAAGAAAAATATAAATAAAATAGACTTCGCTAAAATTTAAAACTTGTGCATTAAGAAATTATCAAGAAAATGAAAAAGACTAGAGAGTGGGAGATGATAATTTCAAATCATATATCCAGTAAGCATTTAATATGCAGAATATTGAAGAATGCTATAACTCATCAACTAAAGGACAAACAATTCAGTTTGAAAAAAATGGATGAAAGATTGGAATAGATCATTCTCCAAAAAATATATACAAATGGCCAAAAATCACATGAAAAGATGCTCAACACCATTTTTCACCAGAAGAACGAAAATCAAAATAACAATGCAATACCACTCCACACCCATTAAGATGGTATTAAAATAATAATAAAAAAAAAATCTACGGAACAAAGCAAATGTTTGCAAGGATCCAGAGAAATTGGGTCACTTATATATTGTTGGTGGGATTGCAAAATTGTGCAATTTCTGTATAAAAGAGTTCGGCAGTTCCTCAAAAATTAACATGGATTTACCATAAGACCCAGCAATTCCACTTCTAGATATATTCTCAAAAAATTGAAAGCAGGGATCAGACAGATACTTGTACACCAATTATTCACAACAACATTATTCACAATAGTAAAAAGGTAGAAATAACCTAGGTGTCCATCAACAGATGAACTGATAAAGAAAACATGGAATATACAAACAATGGGATATTACTAAGCCATAAAATGGAACAAAGTTCTGAAACACACTACAACATGGAGGAAACTTGAAAGCATTATATTGGGTTAAATGAGCCAGACACAAAAGGAAACTGTTATATGCTCCCACCTATATAAAATAAGCAAATTAATAGAGATAGAAAGTAGTTTAGACTTTACTAGGAGTTGTTATTGGGGAAAGAATAGGGAATTGGTGCTTACTATTGAGCAGTATGTTTGAATGAGCGAATCATAAGATATGTGAGTTATATCTCAATAAAGCTGATTTATATTTTTAAAATTAGTTATTTTACAAAAAATACAATTCTGAAATTATGGATCAATTGCATAAAAATCATTTAATATGAGCTAAGATATCAATAAAATAACTTTTAACACGAACTGCATAGATAAAAATGAAGATTTCTGATAACGTTAAGCATTATTGTAAATGGGGATCAATGGAAATTCTTATGCACTGGTGATAGAAATATAAATCAAAATATAAATAAAATAAATCTAAGAAATGTGATATGAATCCTTCCCCATATATTCCCACTCTTCCCAACTCAACTCTTCTACAGTTGACTCACTGATATTAATGATAAAATATACTTTCTGCTTGTATTTCCACCATCTCATATTTTCCTCCCAGAGAAAAGGAATAACTTAAATAATTAGCTAAATTGAAGATGGCTTCCTCTCATTCTATAGTATTAATCAAAGGAGGAATCGCTGAATTGAAATTGGGGCATGATGAGCCCCTCTTTTTCTGATTCTTTTTTAGGACTTTGTTGTTCTTAAGGAAGCAAAATCTGCTCTTTCACTTTCACTTTTTAAGTCCATTGCTGAATGATAAGGATGGAAGTATACACTTCAGGTGGTAACAGTAATTACCTCCATTCTCACTCTTCAGGTCTCCTTCTCATTGGTCTGAATTCCATGGTAACGGTTGAATTATATGACACTTTCTTTACAGTCTGAATTTCTGAGTTGCATCCAGAACTGAAAAGAGAAATAATAGCTTTAATATTGATGAGATCAAGGAGATTAGCATTGGCCCCTTTAATTCCCACTGCAAAGGAACTGATCAAGATTAGTCATAAATTTCCTGCTAGTTCATAATTAAAAATATAAAGCAACAAACACAACTCAATTTTGACTCATGGCAACTGGGAAGAGAGAGCAATATGGATAAAATGTTGCATGTTTTGTTCCTGTGTACTCTCATTATTGATATATTCCTTATCTTGTCAGCACTCAAACTATTCCTACTTCATGCACCAATACCTTTAGAATAATAATAATAAAAAAAGATTTAAAGAAAAAAACTAGCAATGAGTTATCCTGTAAGGTCTGTCAAAATCATCTCATTAAAGTCAGTGACTGCCCAATTTTAGCATATTACTCATGAGTTGGGTCCATGTGATAACAAAGTACAGATGAAAATAGAAAGAGACTTCGAAATGGTAAAATTAAAAAATTATTCTTTAAAAACCTTGAATAGGGAGTCAGCATTTGAATGCTAGTCCAAATTCTGTCAAAAAGTGTGGGATCTTAGATGATTTGGTTAAGTTACGTAGGTTGTAAAATGATGTGCTAGGTTGGAAGATCTCAAATATTGCTTCCAGTTTTAAATTTCAGAGTCCATAAAATTGCTGCTTTTTACAATGTCAAAATCTAAATCTTCAAAAATAACTGCATGGCTTCTTGTTTTCAACTTGATATTTGGAGCTCTGGAGATACTTCAGTCAAGAAGATTATTCTCTCTTTTCAAGCAATAAAAAGTGCTGTTTCACATAAAATCCATTATTTCCGTGCTTCAAAATCATTTTTATGGCTGCCCATTAAGACAACACTTTAATTATGAATGACTTAGCTTTTTATTCTTTTCTTTCCCAATTTTCCTAACCTAGTCCTTTATTATGATAATTAATAACAAATTACCAATCAATAAGTTGGCAAGACTGCCTTATGGTTCTTACCTAAAAGAAATTGTAGGAAAGAAGCTTGTTTTTTTTTTTTTTAATGTTTACTATATCACTAGCTGGATGTTCAGAACAGTGTTCATTAATTCAATAATGTCTTTGATGTGATCACAGTTTCATTACCTGCTAAGTCTTATAAACATAGACATACCTCAGTACCTGGATGAGGTTCTTTCTATTTTGGGGTTTCTAGCACCTAGCATTACACAAAAACATGATGGATTCTCTATAAATGTGCGTTGAACTGAATTGAATTGAAAGGAGAAAGGAAAAGGATTGGTTAAGCCAGATTTTTTGTGACTACTTTAGGATAGTTACGTCACAGAAGTTATTGGCTGCTATAGATATTATTAATAAACATGCTGAAGCTGTATCTGCTCAGGCAAAAAGAGCCACTCCCTCATGGCTTTTATTATGTATGATTGCCAAGTTGCATAACTCTGACCTGATAAAAATTTCTCCTCAGATTCAGATTTTTGTCCCATGGTAATAAAGCAGATTAGCCCACTCTATCTCTCAATTTACCCACAATTTTACGTTTTCCTGAGTACTTTAGGTTTCATTAGAGGATAGAAAAAAATGGAATTCTTAGGTTTATAGAAGTGTAAATATATTGTGTTATTTTGTGAAGGTTTATTTGTAAAGTTGTAAAATTCTCGGTTATAAGAAATTGACTCTGCCTTTTATGACTGCTAATTGATAATAAAAATAAGAGAATCAAAGAATAACTATCGAAGAATGCATATGATTCATTTGATTTCACCAGCATTATAAACACAATGAGCATACAGTTGTTACAAGTCTACAAAGTTAAGTTTTTAAAAATCATGAAAATGAATCACTGAATGTATTTTCTCTTTATCAAAGTTTTATCAGGTTCTTCCTTAGTTCCAAATATATCCTCTAATAGTTAAAATTTAGAGAATCATTTATGGAATATTTGTTGCACTTGAAGTTTCAATTTATTTGGTAGTAACTTTCTATATAAAGGGCATCATACTTATATTCCTGGATCTCTACAACTCATTCAAGTAGTCAACAAATATTTATGGAGCAGCCACAATGTGCTGAGAGCATTGTTCTATGGTAAGGCCCTGGAGAAAAAACTATCAACTGTCCTTAATAGCTACATTCCCTACACAATAGTACGAAAATTTTTAAGTAAATAAATACATAGATATAGTCAATTAAAAAATAAAAATTATGTAAATGAATAAATAGGATATAATCAATTAAAATTATGGAAAATGTGATTGGTGATTAGAAGATTATGGTGATTGGAACAGTCCTTTCTTTCTGAGGGGGAGAAAGCCATGTAAGAGCTGAGTGAAGGGCATTCTAGGCAGAGAGAAAATCAAGTGCAAATACCTCAAGTTAAAGACTGAGCTTGACCTTGTTTGAAAAAGACAAAGGCCAGTGTGTCTGGAATCTGTTAACCAAGGGTACAGACTTTGGGCATGAAATGAGTAAGGTAGGCACACATAGATCAGGTCAAGACTTCTAGGCTAAGAGAGGGAAGTAGATTTTACTTGACTTGAATTGCAATGAGAAGAAATCGATATAGCATAGTGTGCCAGTTTGGAAGGATGTATGTACCTTAGAAAAGCCATGTTTTAATCCTAACTCCATTTTGTAAAGGCAGCTGTTTCTTTTAATCCCTATTCAGTACTGTACGTTTGAAACTTTAATCAGATCCTCCCCCTGGAGAAGTGATTCTATCAAGAGTTGTTGTTAAACTGGGTTAGGTAGAGATGTGTCTCTACCCATTCAGGTGGGTCTTGATTTGTTTAATGGAATCCTATTGAAGAGGAAATATTTTGGAGAAAATGAGGATTCTGAGAGAGTAGAACAATGTAGCCACAATAAGAAGAGTCCATCAGCCAGCGACCTTTGGAGATGAAGAAGGAAAACGCTTCCCAGGGACCTTCATGAAACAGGAAGCCAGGAGAGAAAGCTAGCAGATGATGCCATGTTCACCATGTGCCTTTCCAGATGAGAGAGAAACCCTGACCATGTGCCTTCTCGCTTGAGAGAGAAACCTTGAGCTTCATCGGCCTTCGTGAACCGAGATATCTTTCCCCAGATGCCATAGATTGAACATTTCTATAGACTTGCTTTGATTGGGACATATTCTTGGTCTTAGAACTGTACACTAACAACTTATTAAATTTCTCTTTTTAAAATCTATTCTTTTTCTGGTATGTTGCATTCTGGCAGCTAGCAAACTAGAACAGATTTTGGTATCAGAGGATTGGGATGCTGCTGGCAGTTTGGAATGGCTTTTTAAATGGATAAGGGGAAGATCTGGGGGAAGTTGTGAGGAGCTTGATAGAGAAGGCCTAGAATGCTTTGAAGAAATTGTTGGTAGAAATGTGGACACTAAAGATACCTGTGATGAAGCTCTAGACAGAAATGAAGCAAGTGTTATTAGAAATTAGAAGGAAGGCAGTCCTTGTTTTAAAATAGCAGATAATCTGGCAAAAGTGGCTTTGGCTGGAAGACAACTTTTTAAAGCCATGAACTTGGATATTTAGCAGAAGAAATGTCCAAATTAAATGCGGAAAGGATAGACTGATTTCTACTCACAGCTTATAGAGAAATATGACAGGAAAGAGATAAGCTGAAAACTGAACTCTTGGGTACAAAGAAACCAGAAATTGATATTCTGGAAAATTCTGGGCCTCCAGGAAAGGAGACCCCAGAGAGCAGTACCCCATGTGAGGATTTGGCCAAATGTGGAACCAGTGAGCCAGTTCAGAGAAAGCCAAGATTGGACATGGAGCTTTCCAGGAAGGATTTGTGGAAACTCCTTATGTCTGATGGGCACAATCCAAGGTTACTGCATAGAAAGCCAATGAGAGTGTTGCAGGACCTGTATAAAGAGAACCACTGCCAGATGAAACTGAGAGGGACAGAGAAGGGACACATTGGAAGAAAAATAACTTCAGAGATAAAACCATGGGAGCTGAGGTCTGAAGTCAAGAAGCCTCAGGCCAGGAAAGCAAACCCACCCAAGTACATGGAGAGGGTGTGTTTGCCCCACAGGCAGAGGATGGACCTTCCCCCTCATTGCAGTGGAAGAGTCATGCCACTTCAGGTCTTGGAGAGGGTGCAGCACAGTCTGTGGGGTTTGGGAAGAGCCTGGCTGCCACCACAATGGAAGGTTTGAGCATGTGCCCAGAGTTTTGCAGAGAGCCCGGGTACAGCCCCGATCCTTGGAGAGGGTAGAGCCAAGAAAAAGGTCTCCCCCATGTCCCCCAAGTTTGCATTCAGAGAGAGGCAGGCCTCTACATAGACTTTTGGAAAAGGTAGAACTGCTGCTTTCTAAAGCTCCAAAAACAAATGATTCTCAGACTTTGAAATCTAATGGATTTGCCCTGCGGGTTTTTGAAACTGTATGGGTCCAGTGACCCCTGTGATCCTTCCTCCCTATGGAAATGTGTATATGTATCCTATGACTGTTCCTCCTTTGTAGGTTGGCAGTGAATAACTTGTCTGAGTTTCACAGATCCAGAGCTTGAGGGTAATTTTGCCTTAGAAAAGACCATGCCCATAACTAACTTTAATAGGAGTTTGTACTGTTTCTAATTTTGTATTTCATTTGTATTGCTACTGAAATGGTTTAAAGATTTCTGATATTGTGATGGAGTTCATGTATTTCATATATAGAAAAAACACGTCTTTTATTAGGGTCCAGAGGGTGGAACGTGCCAGTTTGAAAGGATGTATGTACCCTAGAAAGCCATGTTTTAATCCTAATTCCATTTTGTAAAGACAGCTGTTTTTTCTAATCCCTATTCAGTACTGTATGTTTGAAACTTTAACAGATCATCTCCTTGGAGATGTGATTCAACCAAGAGTGTTTGTTAAACTGAATTAGGTAGAGATGTGTCTCTACCCATTCAGTTGGGTCTTGGTTAGTTTACCTGAATCCTATAAAAAAGGAAATGTTTTGAAGAAACTGGAGATTCTGAGAGAGCAGAATGATGTAGCCATGAGAAGCAGAGTCCATCTGCCAGCAACCTTTGGAGATGAAGAAGGAAAATGCCTCCCAGGGAGCTTCATGAAACAGGAAACCAGGAGAGAAAACTAGCAGATGATGCCGTATTCACCACATGCCCTTCCAGATGAGAGAGAAACCCTGACCATGATTGCCATGTGCCTTCTCACTTGAGAGAGAAACTCTGAACTTCATCGGCCTTCTTGAACCAAGG
This sequence comes from Tamandua tetradactyla, assembly GCF_023851605.1. NCBI lineage: Eukaryota > Metazoa > Chordata > Mammalia > Pilosa > Myrmecophagidae > Tamandua > Tamandua tetradactyla. Next base: position 153,237,604 of record NC_135331.1, read on the forward strand.
TATCTTTCCCTGGATGCCATAAATTGAACATTTGTATAGACTTATTTTAACTGGGACATATTCTTGGCCTTAGAACTGTAACTTAGCAACTTATTAAATTCCCCTTTTTAAAATCTACTTTTTTTCTGGTGTATTGCATTCTGGCAGCTAGCAAACTAGAACAGGTGGCTATAGAACAGGTAGCTATACAACTTGTCCTCTAAAGTAGGACATCTTTATGAATGGAAAGAACTCTACTAATAATAATGGCAGAATAATAGGAATAAACTAGGACACTCCCAAGCAAACTGGGACCTGAATCCCCCTTGATTGAACATTTCTAAACAGAGAAGTAGGATGATATGATTTATGCTATTAAAATATTAGTTTGAATTAAACTTTTGGACTGTAGGAAGGCAAGAGTTTAAGCAGTAAGACTAACCAGAAGACTTACTGCTTAGCAATAAATAAATTTGCATGCACTCAGTTTTATAATAGTAGAGATGGTAAAATGTCTTAAGATGCGAGGATTACAGCAAATAAGAAATTTTGTTGTACTGGATGAGAAGTACAAAGAAAAAGAAAAAATGCAAGATGACACTGAGTATTTTGGCCTGAGCAAGTTGAGTGAATAATGACACTATTTATATTGAGTAAACTGAACAGGAGGAACAGTCAGGGAAGAAAACAAGAGTTCTGTGAGGACAAATTCATATCTGCAAGTATAGATGTCCTGTTAGCTCATTGCTAGACAAGTGATCAATTGAGTCAAACACCAGGCCAAACCACTGGACAGAATCTATTCATTCAGATTCAACCTTCTTATGCTAGTTTGTAAGCCAATTTAGTAATTTTGAACTGTCTTTCAACAGAAAGTAAATGTAATAAAAATCAGTAAAACATAAAAGAAATGTAATTCTTGGGCTATTATATATCAAAGCCAAGAGCTTTGTATATGATCCCAATATACAAAAAGTTATAGAAAATTAAATATATGAATATATGTATATTCTCTGCAGTTACTAATCCTACTCTACTGTGAACTAATAAATATTGGGAGATTGTACCAAATAATACTCAAAAACAATGAATCTGGCATATATGGTTATCAAACAAAATTTCTATTCTTGCCTATGAGCAATGTACACTCTGATTTGATTGGTCAGGCAACCATCCTGAATAGCTGGTGACTGTGATGTACTAGATGACCTTTAACTACATGTTGAAGGAATTTACCATAATTCTTATCTATGAAGTATTATGGCTAAGCAGCTTCTTATATGATCTGTTATATAACATGTTAAGCCACATACACATAAATGTTGTACTTATGAAACAGATATGTATTCCCTTTAAGGTTCTACATGAGACTTAGGAAGAATGTTTCTGAAACACATCAAACTCCCAGGCTAAAGAAATAAACTTTTCTTGGTTAATATTCTATAAAGGATACAACCTGCTTATATTTTGACTCCAAAATTCAGGTAGATTTCATCATGACCCATATATTTGTATAGAAAATTAAATGAAATTTAATTAAACTAGAAAGGGCCTTTAACCTGGCATTTTATATAAAGACATTGTCAATTTCAGAGAAAGACTGAACCCATATTCTGTAATGAGAACTAAATATAATTAACTTCATATGGTCATATAAGGTAAATGATAAAAAATATACAGTAAATGTAAAAATCATGCTCTATTTCTTTCTCCTAATGACCATAGATAACTTTTAACCATTTAACTGTTCCTTGTTTCAGGATTGGTAAAACTAAAATCTAGTCTTTGCATATGTATATGTTACTATATACGTATATGTGTGCTGGTTTGAAACAATTGTATACCTCAGAAAAGCCATGTTCTTTAATCCTGATTCAATATTGTTGAGTAGGATCTTTTTGATTAAGTGGTGTCCATGGAGCTGTGTCTCCACATTCAAGGTGGGTCACTTACTGGAGTTCTTTAAGAGGGAACAATTTTGGAAAAAACAGAGAGCTGATGCACACAGACACCTTTGGAGATGCAGAAAGAAAATGCCCCTAGGGAAGATGTTTTGAAACCACAAGCCAAAGGACCAGCAGGTGCCAGCCGCGTGCATTCCTAGATGGGCCTTTCTTGAGTCAAGGTATCTGTTATAGTTTGCAAGCGGCCAGAATGCAATTTACCAGAAATGGAATGGCTTTTAAAGGGGGAATTTACTAAGTTGCAAGTTTATAGTTCTAAGGCTAAAAATGTCCCAATTAAAGCAAGTCTACAGAAATGTCCAAATTAAGACACTAACAAGAGTCTACCTTCACTCAAAAAGGCTGATGAAGTTCAGGGTTTCTCTCTCAACTGAAAAGGCATGTGGCAAACATAGCAATGTCTGCTAGCTGTCTCTCCAGGCTTCCTCTTTCATGAAGCTCCCCCAAGGGTGTTTTCCTTCTTCATCTCCAAAGGACTCTGGCTGAGTGGGCTCTTGTGACTCTCGTTGCTCAGTAGCTTTCTCCAAAATGCTACCTCTTTTAAAGGATTCCAGTAAACTAGTCAAGACTCACCTGGAATGGGTGGAGTCACATCTCTCTCTAATCTAAGGGTAACGCTCACAATTGAGTGAGTCACATCTCCATCGGAACAATAAAAAAGCTCCCAGCCAGTACTATTGAATGAGGACGAAAGGACATGGCTTTTCTAGGGTCTGCCACAGATTCAAACTGGCACAGTATCTTTCTCTAGATGCCTTTGTCTGGACATTTTTGTGGCCTTAGAACTGTAAACTTGTAATTTTATAAATTTCTTTTATAAAAACCAACCCATTTCTGGTATATTGAATATCCGGCAGCATTAACAAACAAACAACATGTACATATTAGAATACAGTTATTGATGACTGGTCTTGACAAAAATGTTTAAGGAATTGGCTGGATCTATGTTCTTTTAGAGGTGTTGTTCTCTCAGGGGCATTCAGAATTTCTCTTCAGTGTTGCATATGTATTATCAACATTGGTGTTTAAATAATAAGGTAATGACCCAAAAAGTGGGATAGTGCTAAATGATGAGCAAGTCTGAGTTAGGGGAAGTAGCAGGAGACATTTCTCATGGGTTCAATTAGGATCAGAAATTTGTATTCTGCATAACTCTGTTTTCTTTGGGATAAAAGTTCTCAAGTCATTTGTTTCAGAAACTTAGATTATGTAATTCCCAGGGAAAAGTCACCTCCTGTGAACTGAGTGACAACGGTGGAAAGAACAGTGGACCTAGATGCAGTCATAATTACATTACAAAGTTCACTCACTATTTACTAAACACGGACTAGATTATTACTCTTTCTGAGCTTTGCTTTTTTTTTTTAATGGAATGAAGAATTCAAAACTTTTAAGGCTGCTCTGATGATAGACAGAAAACATCACTTACAATGACTAGCTCAGTAAATAGTATGTATTTGGTGTTTGATAAATGTTAGCTGCATTTCTATTATCTAAAAGCAAGTCACTGGGCATTACACATAAGCTATTTTACATTCTTATCTATCTTTTTACTTATCTCCTTAGAACAGTACACCTCTAAAGGACAAAAATGGTACCTTACCAATCTTTGCATCTCACGTTTAACAAATTGCCTCACATAATAACTGCTTAAATATTTATTTTGAAATTTCACTTGGCCAAGATAATTCTAACTGTCCTAGGCTATTGCAGTGTACTTACTAGCAGATTATTATAACTTTTATTAATAAAGTAGAAATATAATTTTAAATATCTATTTTTCCCCTCAGTTTAGGTAACAAAATTTATTTTTCAAAGATTAATAAATTAGAATTTGGGGATGTTTCTGAATTATATTTTCTAATAACTATTTTTCCTATTGAATAGCAGGACACAAAGGAACTTCAGAGTTTTTTGTACTGCACTGAAGAAGAGCCATGCCTACCACAAAGGGATATGCATCAAATATTGGAGGAATGGCAAATGAGCTCTTTGATCCTTATTCATTTTGGCATTTGTTATTTCCTTAGAGGATTGGACAAGCATTCTTGTATCTTTTATTAGGTTTTTCTCTTTCCAAAACTGAGGCAAGTACCAGCATCCCACTGGTATACAATATACAAAGAGACTTTCAGAATTCTACGCAAATATTTTAATCAGTAAAGAATCTCTGATTTTCATGCTAATATAAGAAACTGAAAATTATGTGATAGAGACACAGAGTAGAAAATACAGTCAATAAGCATTTATATGTAATGGAGTGCTTACTAAACGGTAAGCATTATATCAGGTACTTTGAATGCAATATCGTGTTTAATCCTCACAATAGTCCTGAGTTAGGTACATTTCCTTATTTGTAAAATAAAGCTTCAAAGGGATTGAGCATTTTGACCCAGGGCACTGAGCTGATTTCTACCAGAGCCAGAATTCAAAATGTGTCTGACTCCAAAGTGAAAGTGCTTAACCACTGCGCCATGCTGTCTTCATGGTCATAAAAAGGAAAGGAAAGTACTAGAAAAATATAAGAGAAATAGTCATCCTACATCTAAAGAATTGATGAAGATTTGTTCAAAATTAGCCACACTTCAAGATGATGACAGTTTCTCAAATAAATTTAATGTAACGTAATTTTCAATTGATTATATCGGGTTTCTTTTCTCAATAAAGTACAAAGATTTAAAAGAACTATAGTCCTCTAAGGACTTAATGACCTCTGAGTGGTATTTACAAATGTGTCAACTTATTGACAAAATTTAAAAATTAATCAGCCTGATTTTTATCCACAAAAATGCAAAACAACTTATTTATTGCTTCTATTTAATTGTTTGTTCCTACTAGTTTGACAAAACTGGCCTTTTACTTTAGCATATGGTAAATAAGTCTTAATCAATAAACACAGGACATTGGAGCTTCCAAGGCATAGATAAAAAAGAGCAAATTATTTTTTGCTCATTAATAACCACCTGCAATGGGACTAGTCCAGCAAGTGAGATCGACTTCTAGGCCATGACTTAGAAGTGGATTAATCATGTTAAACATAACTTTTACATATTCGGAAATGTTGCATGAGTATATCAGCTTTCAGCATTAGTTAGAAAATAGGTACACTGAAATAGATAATATCTTTAAAATCTTTAAGGACCATTCTTAGTTTCTTTACTTCTTGCAAGTGAATTTGTCAGATTCAAACAGATCACAGTTAGGAAATAGTGACAGAAAAAATTCACTACTAGCCCCAGGACTAGCATAGTATTCACGAGTATAATGAACACTGAATATGGGTAAAGTAAGTCTGCTGGAATTAGAATATATATTTAATAATATAGAGAGAATATATATTCTATATCTGTTCCTTAAGAAGCTTACCATCCTTAAGAATATAGAGTTGCTTCTGTGGAAGCAGTAGAATCTGATGAGTCTTCTTAGTATTCATATTAAAATTAAATGGGAATAAAGGATAGTGTCAGTCTAGGACATTAACCAGATTGCTCAATTAATCATTTCATTTTCTAAGACTTTAAGGATATTCTAAGTTTGCATGAATTGCTTTCAAGCAATAAGTAGATAATCATTAAACGTTGATCTTCTGTTAGAGTTTAACATCTCCGTATTTACCATAAAGTTTGTCCCTTTCAAAGAACATTTAACTAGATTTGCTGAAAATCTAATGTAAAACCTGTTAGTTTTTAACTAAGCTTAATCCATTTATATTTATTGTAATTAATGATATATTTGGGCATGTTTCTACTACCTTAATTTATTACTTCAACATGTCCTTCTGTTTTTCTTCTTTTTAAAATCCGTTCTTATTTTTAATTGATAGGCATATTTTTCCTCAAAAGATTTTTTTATGCTTGAGGCCACTCCCTCATAAAATTAATGTTATTTAGAATTTTTATTCAAATGTTACTATGGATTTATATTCTTTATCCATTTTTCGTTCCACTATATTATTTCTAGTTTTCCCTGTTGCATTAAGAAAATGTACCATGATATTAAATCACCTTTTATTCCTTTATCAATCATAGCACTTCTTGTTTATGAGAATTTCTTTCAAAATTTGATCCATGTGGAAAAATTTCTTAAGCCTTGAATGATTGAGAACTTTTTAAATTATGTCATCACATTTAATGGAAAAGTCTTCTAAGTAAAATTCTAGATCATAAGCAGTTTATTACTTTTAAAAATATTATATCATTGTGTTTTTGCAAACTTTATAGCCTTTGAAAACTCTGATTCCATATCTTCCCGTATTTGTTATCTTTTTTCTCTCTGGAAAACTTAAGAATTTTCTCTTTATTTTTGATATTACTCAATTTCATTAAAGTGTGTTAAGGCAGAGATTTTTCCTTATTATTAATATTTGGCACACTGTATATATACTGTTGATTTAAGTCTTTTCTTATTTGGGAAATTTAATTGCATTATTTCTTCTGACATTTCCTTGTAACTATTTGTTTGTTTTGTTACTTATTTAAGCTCCTGGGATTCCTTCTGGGTGTTGGCATTTATTTCTGTGATCTACATTTGTTCATTTTTTTTACATTTTTAAATTCTTTCATCCTTTCTCACTTTCTTCTGCAGAGTTCTTCCATCTGATTTCCCAGTTTGTTTATTTTTAGATATGCTATTTATCCTATCTATTGCATTCTTTGTTTTAACTGTTATGTGATTCATACTTAACATCATCACTTGGCTTTAAAACTTTTTTTGTTGTTTCACGTTACTAATATCTCCCCTAATCACTGTTAATATGTCTAGTATACTTATTTTATATTTTTGTTCCATTGCTCTGATACTTTGCCTCTGATGGCATGTCAATTTCAATGTTTCGAGCCTCTCAGTTCTCTCAGCATTTCAATTTGTAAGCTATGAAATTGTCTGCTTTGCTCTGTGGTGGGATTTAGGGAAGGGCAAAGAGAAGGATATTTTCTGCCTTAATAAACATAAACAGCTTCAATGGGATAAAGCATTCCTTGGATTATAGTGTCTCCATTGAAGTTAGAAGGGGGGAGGTGTGAAGTGAATGTCCAAGGCATCTGCTTTTCCTCAGCTCTTCTCCATAAAAAGTCTTCTGTTCTGCCCTAATTTTATTTCTGGCTTTATCTTTACCAGTGGAAAAACAATCTTGCAAATCATATGGCAAGGAATAACCCATAATCTTCCTAGCCAGGCAGGTGACCACTGCCCCATGGTTCACTCACTACCTCCAAATGCACACCAATCCACCAGACCTCAGTCTCTTTCAGGCATTTTAGTTAGATTTCTTGCTACTTCTTGGACTTCATGACGTCCCCTCTGTTCTTACTCCAGTGTTGATATTGAAAAGAGCAACCAACGTTCTATTTCTATTTCTAGTCATGATTATAATCTGTAAGTGTTCATCTGCATCTCACCAGTGGTCTCACCCAGGAAGTGCTGCGTCCATTCTGTTTTTGTCCTGTAGACATTTCTATTGAAGTTATTCACTCCTAAGGGAAACCAGATTTTGTTCTCTTTCATTAACACAAGCCTGACTCTACTTCTTGCTGTCTGGCTATGGAAATGTGCACACTTTGTAAAAGATAGATAACATTATTAAGGTAGAAGTAGTAGAAAGAGGACACTTATTCATTGAACTCCAGCATACATAAAAAAAACCTACATAAGAATTTTACATATACCTTTTTATATAATTCTCAAAATAACTCTATGAAATTGTTATTCTGATTAGATGAAGGTCCTGATTCATAGGGGCTAAATCAACTTCCTCAGGCAACAGAAATAGAATACATAAGAATTGTAATTTGAACTAGGTCTGTGAGGTGCCAATGGTGAATTCTTACAATTAATGATGTGTTATACCTTAGTTGACAGCATTCTTTTCCTTCCTTACACACACGTAAAATAATTCATCTACAATCAATGACATTTTAGATTTAAGTAAGATTCAAAGAATTTACATTTTCTTCTATTTTTAAACTTACAAGCACTATAAAATCATAGGCTCTATATGCTACAGAATACCCATGTCCTTTGGGACATCATATATGATGGCAGACATATATATATATATGTGCATATATATAATATACATATATATATCATATATATAATGTATGTATATAATATATATATCATTATTTTTATAATTTCCTACTCCCCAAGTTTACTACTCAGTTTTCTATGGTATAGATTCCAGTCAGTGCTTTCAGCCTGGAATTCTTCTCTCTGGTTTTCCCCTTCTCTACCTCCTGGCATCCTTGGCAAATCTAGCCAAATCATCATATTTCAAGACATGCTAATGCAGATCTTTTTGGTCTATAAGGATGTATACAATTGCAATATATTTTAAAAATCATTCCGTGATGTGTCACCTGAAGCACATAAGAGAAGGGAAATTGACATTCTTGCTGTATAAATAAACTAGATAAATTATCACAACAAATGTATATTTATGGAGGTACTTTTATTAATTTTTTTTTATAATAGAGAAGGCTTCTATTTTTGTACTGTGTTCTTCATTTGTTGTGCTTAGATGTAACATTTGGAATTTACATCATTTTCTTTCCTTGATATAATTCAATCAGGTTTGTAAATTCAGAATCAAACACTGTCTTTAGGCAAGAAATTATATATTTTATTTGAAATTAAGTTTGTGAATTAGCTGATTTTTGGAGTTTGGTGTAAATTTATTCACATTTGCTAAAGCTGCCAGAATGCAGCTATATATATTAGAAATGGGTTGGCTTTTTCAATGGAAATGTATTAGGTTAAAAATTTACAGTTCTAAGGCTATGACCATGTCCAAATTAAGATATCAAGAGGAAGATACTTTCTCAGAGGAAATGCCGCTGGTATCCAGGGTTCCTCTGTTACACTGAAGGCACAGGGCAGCACATCTGCTGGTCCTTCTCTCCAAAATGTCTCTGAGCTTCTGTGCGTGTTTTTTTCTAAGTTCTCACCAAAATTTCTCTCTCTCTCTCTCTCTCTCTCTCCTCTCTAAAAGAACTCCAGTAAAGGAATAAGTCCCACTTTGAATTGGTTGGGTCACAGCTCCATGGAAATACCTGATCTAAAGGTTTCACCCACAACAAGTCTGCTTCCACAAAGGTAGGTTAAAAGAAAATAGCCTTTTCTGAGGTACATAACAGATTCAAACCAGCACATGATAAGCAAAGGTTCACTAATTTACTCATCTGGTTAGAATTGAGGACCCTGGTGCTCGCTTCGGCAGCCCATATACTAAAATTGGAATGATACAGAGAAGATTAGCATGGCCCCTGCACAAGGATGACGTGCAAATTCATGAAGCGTTCCATATTAAAAAAAAAAAAAATTGGAGACCCTGGTTCATTGACTGTTAAATTTTTACAGCATTTATTCCCAATAATTTCTAATACATTTTTAGTGGTTTCTAAGACATTGTGCTATCATTTTGCAAATATGAAACCTGATCTTTGTAGGAATCTATAATTTATGTTAGGTGTTCCAATACCTTATTTAACAATGAGGAAAATAGCACTTAGAGAGATTAGATAGTTTGTTAATTACATATAGCTAGAAAGTAAAGAAGTCAGCATTTAAAGCCATATCTAGCTGAAATATCCATGCTTTTTTTTTTCTGATTATACTTTACCATCTGATAATTACACTGTTGTAATTTTCTATTTACTACCTTTTAGACAGTTTCTGTACTGGCAAACTTAGATATGACAATATTATTTATATTTTTATCTAATTTTATTATCTTTATATTTTAAATTCTTAGGAATGATATTACTCTCAAAAAACATTTCTTCAGTTTTTCCTTGAAATTGAGATTGGTAGAATTCAAGAAGCAAACAGTTGAAAATGATGGCACCATAACCTACTGATGTATGTATCTTCTTTCTGGTATATGACATTTTGCATTTAATTCACAATTACCAGTGTGAAAAATCAGAGATGTGTGAGGGCAATAACTGAATATAATAGACAACTTTATGCCAATAAATTCAACAAATTGGATGAATTGGAAAAATTCCTTGAAGTACATAAATTACCAAAACTGACATAGGATGAAATAAGAAACTCTGAATAGCCCCATTTCAGTGGAAGAAACTTAGTTCATTGTCCAAGTTTACCCATAAAGAAAACTTCAGACCAGATTGTTTCACTGGTGACTTCTATCAACCAGTCAGTAAGGAAATAATACCAATATTATATAAATAAAGTATATTTTAATTTCAAATATAATAAAGGAGGAACAATTTCCAATGTGTTTTATGTGACCAGCATAACCCTGACACCAAAATCTGAAAATTATATTTTAAGAAAATATATTACAGACCAATATTTGTAATGCATATAAGATATAACAATCTTAATAATTCATTACCAATTAGAACACAGTTAGATATAAAATGAACAATACCTATGACTAAGAATGGTGTTCTGAGGAAAGCAAGGCTGGCTTACTACTCAAAAATCAATCAATGTAGTGCTCACCTCATCAGCACATTTGCTAAAATTGGAATGATACAGAGAAGATTAACACAGCCCCTGCACAAGGATGGCACACAAATTCATGGTGTTCCATATTTTTGAAAAAAAAAAAGTCAATTGTTATGATGAATACACAGCTGTTTGATGGTACTATGAAGCATTGATTGTACACTTTGGATGACTGCATGATATGTGAATATATAACATGTATCAGTAAAATTGCATTAAAATTTTTCAAAAAAACCAATCAGTGTAGCTCACTATGTTGACAGCGTTATGGAAAATCCCCTCAATATTCATTTCAACGGATGCAGAAGAGATACTGGACAAAAATTATTATTCATTTATAATAAAAACTCTCAGCAAACTAGAAATAGAAGGAACTTACTCACCTGATTTTATAAAATCTATTAAAAACCTACCAATAATATCACATTAATTGTGAAAGCTGAAGGTTTTACCTGTCAACACAGAAGTAACAAACTAAGCTGTAAGGCAATAAGGACTTTTATTTGAGGTTTTAGAATTGCAATTCAGGGATCACAGATCCAGGTAACAACCCAAATTATATCCTGTCTTGGCATTTCTAGGCAAGGATTTGTAAAGGAAAAAAGGAAGATTCCAAAATTGTTTGCGGTTAGTGGATATTTGGGGTACTCTATCTTTCAGGTTGGATTAACTAAGTTCTTTATCTTGTGGTTTGTTTATGGTATTCAAATGTCCTTAAGGTTTTGAGGAACAGTGTTTCTTGAAACATTGTGTACTTTGACAGTTTGTGATATCTGGCTAAGACCTCCTAAAAAGTAACCTTCAGAATGTCCTCCTGACTGCATTTGAAATTTCTTAGCCATAGAAACTATGTTTTGTTTTATTAATTTTAATGCATCCTTAAGACAAAAAAAACAAAACAAAAAAAAACATGCAATGATATTCACACTCACAGTTTCTCATCAACATTGCTAGGGAATGGGGAGAAAGGAGAAAAGATTCAACTTCCCCATTTGGAGAATTTCTAATACTCTCGCAAGCAGTGGGGACAACCAAATCATTCAGCCAAGCCACAATCTTAGGGTTCGTCCCTATGAAACTTATTCCTGCAAAAGATAGGCTAAGCCTACTTAAAATTAGACCTAAGAGGGAACAAATATTAAAATAAATTTAGTAGATTGAAATGCTAGTGATCAATGAAAGGGAGAGTTAAGGGGTATAGTATGTATGAACTTTTTTCTGTTTTCTTTTTATTTTTTTCTGAATTGATGCAAATGTTCTAAGAAATGATCATAATGATGAATATAAAACTATGTGATAAGAAAAGAATGCTCATATTGTATGTTCATTGGTTTTATTAACAAAAATTAAAAAAAAACAATAGATCTAAGAGTCACCTCCAGAGAGCCTCTTTTGTGGCTCAGATGTAGCCTCTCTCTCTAAGCCGTTAGCAAATGAACCCACTGCCCTCTCCTGCCCCTGCATGGGACATGACTCCCCAGGGTGTAAATCTCCCTGGTAATGTGTGACAGAAATCCCAGGATGAGCTGGGACCTGGCATCAAGGAACTGAGAAAACCTTCTTGACTACAATAGGGAAGAGAGAAATGAGAAAAAATAAAGTGTCAGTGGCTGAGGAATTTTAAATAGAGTCATTGGTTATCCTGGAAGCTATTCGTACACATTATATAGCTATCCCTTTTCAGCTTATGGGGCATTTAAGTGGCTAAAGGGAAGTACCTGAAACTGTAGAGCTGTGTTCCAATAGCCTTGTTTCTTGAAGATGATTGTATGAAGATGCAGCGTTTGCAATGTGACTGTGTGATTGTGAAAACTACATGTCTGATGCTCCCTTTATCTAGGGTACAGACAGATGAGTAAAAATTATGGATAAAAAAATAAACAAATAATGGGGGAACAAAGGTTTAAATATACTGGGTAGATGGAAATCCTAGTGGTCATAGAGGGAGGGGTAAGGGGTATGGTGTATATAAGTTTTTTCTCTTTTCTTTTTATTTCTTTTTCTGGAGTGATGCAAATGTTCTAAAAAATGATGATGGTGATGAATATGCAACTATGTGATGATATTGTAAGTCATTGATTGTACACCATGAATGGAATGTTTGTATGTTAAGAATGTTAGTGTTTGTACATTGTTTTATCAAGAAAAATATATATATTTTTAAATGGGGATTTATTAGTTCTCAAATTTTCAATTCTAAAGCCATGAAAATGTTCCAATTAAGGCATCAACAAGATGATACCTTCTCTGAAGAAAGACTGCTGGAATCTGGGGTTCCTCTGTCAGATAGCAAGACATGTGGCCAGCATCTACTGGTCCTTTGTTCCTGGGTTTCATTGCTTTCAGCTCCTGGTTCCACTGGCATCATCTCTGATCTTCTCTAGGTCCTATTTTAGCATCTCTGGGGCTTTTCTCTCTAAGTTCCTCTTGTTTTCTTTTTTTTTCAGTAAGCTCTCTCCAAACTTCTCTGGGTGTTTCTTACTGAGTTCTCTGGGATTTTTCTGCATTTTATCCCTTCACAAAGGACTCCAGTAAAAGGATCAAGACCCACCTTGACTTGGGTAAGTCAGATCTCAATTGAAATAAACTAACCAAAAGGTCCCACTCACAATAGGTCTGCACCCAGAGGTATGGATTAAAAGAACATGGCATTCTCTGAAGCACATAACAGCTTCAAACCAGCACAATGATGAAGCACTGAGATATCTCTCAGGAAAACATGATCCTCAATATCTATCCCACACTATTCAAAAATTTAATTCAAAATAGATTATAAATGTAAACTTAAAAGCTAGAACTATAAATATGCCAGAAGAAAACAGAATAGAAAATGTTAGTTATTGAGGGATATGAAAAATGTTTCTTAAACAGACGATAGCATGCAAAAACCAAAAAAGAAAAATACGTATAATTTCAATAAAATTTTAAAAATCTTCTCATCAAAAGATACATTACGATAATGAAAATACAAGCCACAGACTTGCAAAAGTATTTCCCATAACATAAATGACAAATGATGTTTATCCAGAAGATATACAAGATTCCTCAATTTAGTATTGAAAAGTCATATAACTCAATTTGTAAACAATGACCAAAAAACTTGAGCAAATACTTCAGTAAGGAAGATGTGTAAATGACCACTGAAATATGGCCCGTATCTGTATTTCACATGGAAAAGCTGGGATGAGATATTGTCTTAGGTTGCCAGCCTTCTGTGACAAATACCATTCAATGGGTGGACTTGTGAGAATTTATTAGCTCAGGTTTTCAGAGCCAGAAGCCCAAATCAAGGCTCATTGGCAAGACCAGACTTCCTCCCAGGTTCTGTAGTGTTCTGGCTGGCTGGCAATCATAGGGTTTCTTGGTTTTCTTATTACACAATGATGTTCTCTCCTTTCTCTTCTGGACTCCATTGGCTTTCTCTTACTATATCTGAATTTCTCCTCTTATAATGGACTCCAGTAATCTAGATTAAAACCCAGCCTCATTCTTATGGGTCACTCCCTAATTCAAAATAACATTTTAAGAGATCCTATCTACATTGGGGTCATGCCCACAGAAATACGGATTAAACTTAAGAATATGTCTAAATTGGGGTACATAATTCAATGTAGCATAGATATCAAAAGATACTTACCTAGGGACATCCAAATAAGTAAGCCATACCCTCAATCAGGAGGCTTGCTCTTGTGAATCTTATGTATGTAGCAGAGAAGCTTAGACTACCTATAGGAATGCCTAAGAGTTACTTCTGGAGGACCTCTTTTGTTGCTCAGATGTGGCCTCAGTCTCTCTAAGCCCAACTCTGCAAATGAAATCATTGCCTGCACCCTTACATGGGACATGACACCCAGGGGTGAAAGTCTCCCTGGCAATGTGGGAGATGACTCCCAAGGATGAATCTAGCCCTGGTACCATTGGATCAACAATTCCGTCCTGACCAAAAGAGGGAAAAGAAGTGCAGCTAATAAAGTATCAGTGGCAGAGAGAGTTCAAATAGAGTCAATAGGCTACTCTGGAGGTTGTTTTTATGCAAGCTTCAGTTAGACCTTGCTACCTATCATAACCTGCCAACCTCCAACCAGGACCATTCCAGCCAATCCTAAAGAACACCTAGGGCAATACATAAGATTCCACAAGGGTTCCATGCACTAGAGCAACTTTCCAGAAACCTACAACCTCCAGATGGGTCCCTGATCCAGATAAGTCCTGAAACCTAGCCCAGCCTCTCCAGAACATCAGATAGTTCCATCTCTCTACCCTATATTAGTGACAGAGCCTTTTGACATGAAAAATTTAGAATTACCATAGCCCAAACACCCCTAAGAGAGGGATGGAAAGATTGAAGGTGATGGAGTTATACAGTGAAGATAGGATTTAACAAATGAATATGAATGTTGAATCATTAAATTGATATCTCTTTTAGTCTCCAGTATCTTAGCATGGCTAGAAGTAAAAACCTAAAATTGTAGCCCATGTCAAACTCCGAAATATATTCTACAACTAATTGTGGTGCTGTGCTTTGAAATTTATTGCTTTTTTGTGCATATGCTATTTTTTGGAAAAAAGTCAATTGTGGTGATAGAAAAATATTTAAGCCCTCTAGCCTCCGATATATTTGGAGCACCTAAAAGGAAAAATATGAGAGGATCAGACAGTAGTTCATGACAAACTCTGGGATTTGTCCTGTAACTACTTGTTGAAGAGTACTTTGAAAATTATTGCCTTTTTATTTCTTTGCTTTGTTTATATGTTACACCATACAATAAAAAAAAAGTTAAAAAAAAACATTCTTACCAAAATAAAAAATATGAGAATACCAAATGTTAATAAGATATAAAGGAACCAGTAATCTCACACATTGCTGATAGAAGTGTAAAATGGTAAGAGCACTTTGGAAAGCAAATCAGTAGTTTCTTATAAAGTTGAATTATAAATACCCTTTGATCCAGCAACTCTACTCTTAAACATTTATAGAACAGAAACAAACATGTATGTCCAAAAAGACTTGTACATGAATGTTCATAACAGTTTCATTCATAAAAACCCAAACTGGAAACGACCCAATTGACCATTGATAGGAGAGTGAATGTGGGTTAGCAAACTTTGGTGTAATCATACAATAGAATACTTTCAGTATAAAAGTAGTGAACTCTTTATTAACGGTAAGTTTCATAGATACGCTGACACTAATTGAAAGAGAGGATATATGCTAAATTTTTGTATGAAATTTTAAAACAGGCAAAACTAACAAAAGGTGGAAAAACACCATTAGCCTCTAGGCAAGGGAGTTGGCTGATAAGTAGCATGGGGGCCCTTTCTAGGCTGATGGAAATATTCTGCATCTTGATATAGAATATGTGTTACATGAATTTATATATTTATTAAAACTTAAGATGTGTGCATTTAGTGTTTTCCTCAAATTTAGGAAGAAAAAAATGATAAACAATTAGTTTCTAATTAGTAGGCTTGCTTTTTTACAGTTACATGGGTTAGCAGTCCTGATACTGCATTTCGTGTATAATAAGTTTTAGCAAATGGATAAATACATTAAGAGTAATGAGATCCAAGTTACTCACTGTTGGGGAATAAAGTTACAAATGTGGAAAGGGGAAAAGCTAGGATGTGACCAGTGATGTTACATTGGAGCAATCAGAGTGAATTATCTATTTTCATAGTCTTATAGAATCTCCCAACAAATTACTTATTAATTGCAAAGGAAAAAATTAATGATTTTACACACAATGGAGAAAACTGGAAAAGTCAGTGATAAAAGCTTGGCATCACCAATATTGGCAAAAACCAACATTATATGCTTCTTGGTGAGATACAATGAGGTTCTATCATACATAATACATAACCTGCATCTACAAAGAAGGAAACATCAGACAAGCCCAATATGAGGGATATTCTACAAAATGTTGTCAATGTTAGTAAACACAAAGAAAAACTGAATAATTTTTTCCTGACTAAATGAGACCGAAGAGACATGTTCACTAAATGTGATGTGTAATCTTGGATTGAGTCCTGGAATGAGGGGGGAAACATAGTTCTAAAGGACATTTTGAGGGTAATTCATGAAATTTGAATAGGTACTGTGGATTAGATAATAGTTTGTATCAATGTGAAATTTCCTAATTTAGCTAGCTATATTGTGGTGGTAATAGAACATGTCTTTGTTCTTAGGAAAAAAAGCAACACAAAATTGATATCTTTGACATACTTTCATGTCATGATGTATATTATCATTTTATTCCTTTTACTGGTGTCAAGGTGTTTTATGAGCACTCAAATAGTTTCAATTTTTCAATATTAAAAATAATATCCCATTAAACTTCCTTATACTGACATCCTTATAAACCTACCCCAATACCTCTGTAGGAGAAATTCCTAGAAGTCAAAAGATATAAGCAATTTAAATATTAGTAATGAGTCCAAATCACCTTCCAAAAATTTCAGTGAGTTTACCATCCTTTCCAATTAGCATGAGAGTTCCATTTCCCAAATCTACATTGAATGTTAAACTTTTGATTCTTTGCCTAACTTATGTTAGATCAAAAAATGATATACCAATATTGCTTTAATTTGTATTTTACAAATTGCAAGTGACGTTAAATCATTTTCCATGTATGCATTGGCCACTTATACCTTTTCTTGTTAAAGTTGATATCCTCATCATTTGCCCCTTTCCTTTTGGCTTTTTCTTGAAAAGTTTACATATTATGGATATAACTCCTTTCTTTCATTTTAAATTTGAAAATACATTCTTCCATCCTTGTGCTTATATTTTGTATGTTTATGATATCTGTTTTATGAAGAGTTTTAAATTTTATCATTGTGAATTCTTTCAATCTTTTCTTTATGTATTCTGGGTTTTGTGTCTTGTTTGAGGAAGTTTCCCTATACCTGAATTCTAAAATATTCTCTTATGTTTTCTTTTAATACTTATATATTTTAGTAGCATTTAAAACTTTAATTTAAAAGTGATTTCTTCTATATGGCTTGATACAGATATCAAAACACATTTTATTTCCAAATAAATGTCCTCTTTCTTCCATTTAATCCTGTTAAATTTGAAATTTAATCTCTACATAAACTAAAATCTTACATAAAAATAAGCCTGATTTTGTTCTTTCTATTCTGTCTCATTCACATAGTTCCTAAATAATACTAGAGCTATTTTTAGCTTTATATATTGAAGTACCTCAGTACAGCACCTCTCATGGGTGTCATAAAGTGGTTAATATTGTGGGTCTCAGGAACCAGTCCTGGCAGTGGTACCTTTCTACCATGGGCATGTGAGCTGACTTTTCTGTATCTCACTTTCTTTATCTGTAAAATGTGCATGAGAATCGGGTGATTATTTTACTTACAAAATTGCTAAGAGTTATGATTTGAATTGTGTCCCCCAAAATCATATGTTCAAGTCTTAACCCCAGGATCTGTGAACATGACCTCATTTGGAAATAGGGTCTTTGGAGGTGGCATTAGTTAAATTAGGATGAGGTTATACTGGAGAAAGGTAGGCCCCTGATCCCATATGACTGGAATCCTTATAAGAAGGGGAGAAGAGGCACAAACAGACAGACTGACACCAGGAAGAAGACCATGTGATGATGAAAGCAGAGATTAAAGTGATGCATCTACAAGCCAAGGAAGACCAAGGATAGCCAGCAGACACCTAAAGTTAGAAGAGCAAAGAAAGGTTCTCACTACAGGTTTCCGATAGAGCATGGCCCTGCTGATTCCTTGATTTCAGACTTCTAACTTCCAAAACTGTGAGACAATAAATTTCTGTTGTCTCGAGCCATCCAGTTTGTGGTATTATCTTATGGAATCTATTTGTAACCAAGACATTAGGATAATAGGATCTTTATTAGGATGGTGTGCTTGTTTGAACTTGTGGTGTCCTTCAGAAAAGCCATGTCCTTTAATCCTCAGTCAGCACTGCTCTGTGGAAACTTGATCAGATTATCCCCACAGAAGTGTGACTTGCCCAATTGTGGATATTAACTTTTGATTAGATGGACATGGGACTCACCCATTTCAGATGGGTCTTGGTTAGTTTACTGGAATCCTTTGAAAGAGGAAGCATTTTAGAGAGAGACAGAGCCACGAGAACCATGAGAGCCCAAGTAGCCAGAGACTTTCAGTGATGAAGAATGCTCCCACCGGAGCTTCATGAAGCAGGAAGCCCGGAGAAAGAGCTAGTGGATGTTGCCATGTTTGCATGCCATGTGCCTTTCCAGTTGAGAGAGAAAACCTGGATATCATTAGCCTTCTTGAACCAAGATATCTTTCTCTGATGCCTTAGATTGGACATTTTTATTGGGACATTTCTGTGGGCTTAGAAGTATAAGCTAGCAACATAACAAATTCTGCCTTATAGAAGCCGTTCCATCTCTGATATTTCATATTCCAGCAACTAGCAAGCTAGAACAGAGGATTATGAGTAAATAAGTTAATACATGCAAACTTCTAAGATGAGTATTTATACAATATACATGTTGCCTATTATTACTCCATTATACTTTACTTTGGAAAAAGGCCATTCTTTTACAATTTTGCTTCAGATAAATTTTAGCATTAGTTTGACAATTTCTGTAAATATTATCATTAGTAACTTGAAAGAGAGACTGCTGGGTACTAAGTTAATCATTGCTAAAATTCTCCATTTTGTGTAGATTGCTGTTATTTAGCAGTGGAATCATGTCATCATATGAAAGTTTAAGTAGACCTAACATTGAATAGAGTTTAATAAAAATCTTAAGCTGCTTAAGTTAAAGCTGTCTATGCTCATATGCTTCTACCAACAAACTACTTCAAGACTCTGAGAATAGCACTACCAGAATGCAATATAACAGAAATGGATCAGCTTTTATAAAGGGGATTTATTAAGTTACAAGCTTATACTTCTAAGGTCTTAAAAATGTCCAAACTAAGGCATACAGAGAAAGATATCTTGACTCTGAAAAGAGGCCAAGATCTGTGGTATGGGAGGGCATGTGGCTGATGTCTGAAGTCCTTGTTCCTGGTTCATTGCTTCCAGCTTCTGACTCCAGTGGCTTTCTCTCCAAGCATCTGTGGGATGCCACTTAGTTTCTCTGGGGTAAAAGTCTGGATTTCATCTCTTAGCTTAGCGTCTCCTGGAGACAAATATTTCTTCTCTTCAAGCATCTGTGTCCTGGTTTCATATGGCTACTCTAAGCGTCTATGTCAGCACTCCAAGCATCCCAAATGTCTGTTTGAGCTTTCTCCAAAATGTTTCCTGTGTCAGTACTTTTAAGGATTCCAGTAAACTAATCAAGATCCACCTTTAATGGATAGGGTCATACCTCCACAGAACTCATTTAATCAAAGGATCATATCCACAGTTGTGTGTGTCACAGCTCCATGTGTATTTCTCCAGAGAAACAGAACCAACAGGAGTTATCTGTAAATATGAGATTTATAAAAGTGCCTTACACAGGAGTCCAAAATCCATAGGGCAGGCTGTGAGGCTGGTAACTCCAATGAAGGGTCTCAACAAACTCCACAGGAGAGGCTTACTGACTGAAGAAGCAGTGAAAATTCTCTTCTCTCTTAAAAGTCTTCAACCAATTAGATAAAACTCAACTGATTGGATCCTCTCATTTGTGGAAGGCACACCCTAGTTGATCATAGATGCAATCAGTTGACTGATGATTTAATAAACCAGCTTTCTGGATTATCAACCAGCCACAAAATATTCTTGCAGTAATGGTTAGTTCAGTGCTTGCCTGACCAGACAACTGGGCACCATCATGTGGCCAAGTTGACACCTGAACCCAAGCACCACACCACAGGAACACTTCAGTCAAAAGGTCACACCCGTAATTGGGTGTGTCACATCTCCTTTGAAGCAACCTAATCAAGACGTCTCACCCCATAATATTGGATCAGGATTAAAAGAACATGACTGGGAGTGCAAAGTAGTTCAGTGGTAGAATTCTCTCCTGCCATGCGAGAGACCCAGGTTCAATTCCCAACCCATATTCTTCCCCAAAAAACAAACACACAAACAAAGAAAGAAAATACAAACACACAAAAAGTCAACAAACAGTGCTGCAATAACGGGATACTACATGGAAAAAAAAAAAAAAAAAAGAACATGACTGACCCCTCAAGATTGGATTAGGATTAAAGTAATATGGCTTTTTCTGGGTATGTAACAATTTCAAACCAGCACAAATATTTTGAAGATCTCTGTTCTATAACAATTTTTATCTATTGCACCATCTGTCATCACATGTGCATTTGTTTGGGCAAATAATGGCTGAGTTACAGTGTTTTACTTTTTGAGATGAAATTGTCATGTGGGTACTTCAAAAGAAAAAAATCAGCAAACAATATTGCAAAAATTGCAATTTCAGGGAAGAAAGCGATAAATGACCATCATCCCCATCTGTTCCAAGACTGCAGTTTACTAAAGAATCATGAAAGATTAATTTGCACCATATGAAAGAGTTTTTGCTAAACCAAATTCAATAAAGTCTGTTTAAATGGACATACACTGTAACATATGGTTAGGTAAGACAATATTAACATGATATTCATGTCACTACAGTAGACATATTAACCACATTAGCACAATAGTGCTGTTCATGGCTGTCTTCTTAATTTAATATGAACAGTTCCCTGAACTGTTAGTAATATAATATATCTCATGTATTTTTATATTTACATCATCACTTTCAGTTGAGCTAAAATGGCAATTCACTAATTACTGTCATAAACATAGTTTGCTGAGTACAAGGGTTTATAAAAATAGGCTGTATTTGTTCAAGTGTCATATTTTCTTCAACCAAGTGACAGTGTGAACTGGAATCTAAAACACAAGTTATTGTATGCTGCAGGTGCAGACATAAAGTGGTTCTGGTGTATGTGCTAATAGTGCAGGCATGGGATAACAGTGAATGGCTCTATGAGTTCCAGAGAGTAAGGCACCTTCCCAGGTCATCTAAGACAAATACAGTTGACCATCAACACAACCGTGTATCTATCCACGAGTTTTAGTAGCTCTGGATGAAAGCATTGCAGAACTGGTGGCTGATTAGACAGTTATTGAAAGTTGCACATTGTTTTGCCAGTGTGATAATAAAAGGGACAACAGATGGGATGGTTGTTTTAGGAGAGATACCAGTAGTTGGTATACAGTGGCATTGTGTCATCAAAGTATAAAATGTCATGGGAAAACATGGATAACGTTCAACATAGAGCTATTATACTGAGCCATGCTAGATAATTTGAGCCATTTGTTAGGGAAAGAAGAATAAATTTGAATTACTCATTAAAGAGAGGCTGGGGAATGATGAGGAAATGGGAAAATTCAACTTTCCCAGATAGAGAATTCTTGCTATTCTCACAAGCAGTGGGGACAAACAAAGCAATAGGCTGAGCCCCCAATCTTGGGGGTTGTTCATATGAAACTTAACCTCACAAAGGATAGGCTAAGCCTACTTAAAATTAGTCCTAAGAGTCACCCCCAAGAGAACCTCTTTTGTTGGTCAGATGTGGCCCCTTTCTCTCTCAGCCAACATGACAAGCAAACTCACTGCTCTCCCCCTCTCTACATGGAACATGACTCCCAGGGATATGGACCTTCCTGGCAATGTGCAACAGAAATCCTAGAATGAGCTGGGACTCAGCTTCAAGGGATTGAGAAAATCTTCTCTTCCCAAAAGGGGGAAGAGTGAAATGAGACAAAATTAAGTGTCAATGGCTGAGAGATTCCAAACAGAGTCAAGAGATTATCCTGGAGGTTATTCTTATGCATAATATAGATACAACTTTTTTAGTTAAGGTATAATGAAGAGGCTGGAGGGAATGCCTGAAAATGTAGAGCTGTGTTCCAGTAGCCATGTTTCTTAAAGGTGAAGGTATAAAGATATAGCTTTCACAATGTGACTGTGATTGTGAAAACCTTGTGTCTGATGCTCCTTTTATCTACCTTATCAACGGATGAGTAAAACATATGGATTAAAAATAAATAAATAATAGGGGGAACAAATGTTAAAATAAATTTAGTAGACTGACATGCTAATGATCAATGAAAGAGAGGGGTAAAGGGTATGGTATGTATGAATTTTTTTTCTGTTTTCTTTTTATTTCTTTTTCTGAATTGATGCAAATGTTCTAAGAAATGATCATGATGATGAATATACAACTATGTGATGATATTGTGAATTACTGATTATATATGTAGAATGGAATGATCAGAGGGTAAGAATGTCTGTGTTTGTATGCTGGTATATTTAATAAATAAAATAAATTTCTAAAAAAAAAGAGGCTCCCACAGATCTTATAATTACTTGATTTATCATTTTATATGTGACTCACAACATATACACTTCACCATGGGAGAATTAAAATCAGTGTGTTAATTAAACAATAAGCAATAACTCCAAACCCTGAAATTTAGGGTTCTTGGAGTTCTCTGAAACCTTTGAGCATTTCCTCTGCTCTAACCTAAAGAAATTTGTAATATAATTATAGTTCCATATGACATAAAGGTTAAAACTAGACTTGGAAGTGAGAAAACTTGCCCAAGAGCAGGATTCAAAATGTCTGTCTAATGTCAAACCCTCTAACCTAACCCTGAAATCATGTTTATGTCTTTGGAAGTGCAATTTTTTCCTTTAATCCAACAGTCCTGAATTTGTTTGTTTTGAAAATTTATCAAAACACATATAGAAAAAACCCTTATATAAACCTCTAAGAGTTAGCGAAGGTTAACATCTTGCCATATATACTGTTTTTATTTTTTCATATAAAAGAAGCAAGCTCTAAAACAATGTTGAATATTTACAGTCTGAATCTCAGTCCTCTTCCTTTAATCTCTCTCTCCAGAAGCAGCCATTATCCTAAGCATGGGATATAAATAAGCCAGGCAATATTTTTAATTCTTTAAATATACTTTTTAATTCTTTAAATATAATCTATAAGGCACACACATTAGGTAATTGTGTGTTGATCTACATAAATGGTATCCTGCTGAGCACATTATTCTACAACTCTTTTTTACTTGACATATAACACAGTTGATTTATAATAACAGTTGTAAACTAATAAAGCCCACATTTTATGCTTTATTTATCCATTCCTCTACTGATAAATATTTAAATGCCAAATTTCCACTACTTCAAGGAAGTATGCAGCAAACAACCTTCTGCAGATCTCCTTTTATTCTATTCACTACATAACTTTTAGAATTCTATTTGAGTGAAGATGAAGAGATATCCTAAACAGGAAACTTTTTGAAGGAATTTAGGGAGCTTAATCCATCTAACTGGCTTTTACTGACTCCTCCTGTTATTATTTTCATCCCTTGATTTCTGGTTATATGGTCTTGCCATTTCTGGTAACTTCAAAACTATTCATTAAAATTTGAAGTAGTCTTCCTCAGGGCAGGCTTGGAATCTGGCTTTCTTGTGTCTGAGAAGTCAGTCGCTTTGTCCATCTGCTTTCTAACTTAAATTTTTTTTTATTCTATGTTTCAATCCTAGTGGATGCTAAGGTAGGCATTCCAAAAGCTGAGGCCAAATCCAAACCAAAAGTAAATTTTTCTAAAAACTTAGGCAAATCTAAATATTGCTGCTTGAATACTGCTTTATTACTTTTATTAACCTTTTTTCCTTAGTTCTTTTTAAATGAAGTGCCCTATATGAGATTCCACTCATCCAAAAGAAATCTTGCCAAGGGTCTTGGAAATGCTATACACTTACTCAACAAGACCAAAGTAATTTGAAAATATGGGTATAATTTATCAAGAATCTTAAACATAAACTAAAGGAAAGTAAGTACTGGACTAAGAGTTCTTACTGTATGTGATTAAATGCTAGGGCAAAACACTTAAGTGTGTAAAGTACTGGTGAGAGCCTCCCTGGTAGAAAGCATATTCTGGCATTCCAACTATACAATGAATGGGGAAAAAAAAACATACAAAACATAGTAGGAACCAACAAAATAGGCATGGTTCTTAAATTATTCAATGGACAAATTTTCTGAGAATATTCAATGTGCTTGAAATTAAGGATCTAGAAACAAAAGATGACTCATGCCCCCTAAGAAGCTCACAGTCTGACAGAAGAAGCCAACTGGCAAATGATAGATTAGCAGGACTCAAGGCTTTTGACAATGCTGCTCTTATCTCTCCCTAAAACATCTTTTTTTCTACCCTGTGTTTGGCTCCTTATCTTTTATGGCAAGCTATAATGTCACCTCCTCCTGATCACCTTATCCAAAGTAGATCTCCATTCAACCCTTCACACCTTTACTGTCAATAGTTCTATCTTAATGTTCTATTTGTTTCCATGACAGTATTAATCAAAATGTGTGATTATTTCACCTTGCTAATTTCTTTGTTCTTCTACTGTTCTTCTGTATCTCCCCACTCCTGAACTTTAACATGAAGCCAAGAAGCATAACTGTTTTATCCCTAATGATTGAAACAGTCTTTGCTACACAGCATTTTGGACTATACAGCAAGGTTTCCTAACTAAATTTCCTAGCAACACGTGAGGAAACTGTGAAAGGATTCAAAGGAGTTTTCCAGTGTTTGATAGCATTTAGGGAGCTCATGTCAGGCAAACAGAGATGTATGTGAGAAACCACAAATTATTTAATGTACCTGGAGTGACAATTTTGGCAATGAGAATAATAAGCATCTGGAGAGAAATAGCATTGAAAAGGAAAGCAGAGCAAGCTCATGAATTGTGGTTTTCTTAAGAAATCTTGAGTAACATTGCAGTATTTTAAGGAGGGGAAATATGAGGACAAACTTTTTATTTAAAAAAGTAAGTCAGGGAAACTTGAGCAGGGTGGGTTTAAGTAGGATAAAGCTGAAGTTATAACTGTTGCTATAGTAGTTATTCTCTAGAAAAATAAGGATTTGAACATTACATGGAATTTGTATAGAGAGGAAAGATGAAGAACTATCTAAGGTAGAATTGGCAGTATTTGCTAATTTACTGGCTGTAGTGGATAAAGGGGAAAAAAGGCCATTTTCAAATTTCTGGAATACACTGTTAAGAGTGGAAAATGATGTCATATACAAAGATGAGAAAAATAAGTGGAACATTTTAGGTAAATTGGAGGTAGAGAATAAGGAGTTTTGTGACCTCTAGTTTGAGCTTTTGACATATAAGGTGTTAATCGTATAACTGTATTTATTTTGTGTCACTTTTTAAGATCTTTTTCATTACCTAGGCTGCTCATGTGACAGATCATAAACATTTGTTAAATATATATTTCTCTTTCTGATTTGTTCCTCTAACACTCCCCAATGCATAGTTATCCAGAAATTCAGAGAATGAAATAGAAGAATGCTTCAGAAAGACAAGAATCCAGGCTTAGGAATCTCTTAATTATGACTTTTGTTTAAATATGAGCTCGTAGACTTATGGAGACTTCAAGGAATGCCAAGGAAGGGAATAATTTAAAAAGAATACTACTTTTTTTTTTTCTGACCAAAGGAACAGTAAACCTCATAAAAAAGCTATTATTTCAAATCAACTTAATCTAAAATAATGACTAATTCCTATATCACATCTTAACTTTGCAAAGAAAATGAAAATGCTAAGGTATTGTCATTTATTTTTATCTAAACCCAATACAAGCAACCAAAATTAACATGAAAGCAAACAATGCAATAACGCAGGTAGGAAGAAGATAAACACTAAAACACCAAAGTGCTTAAAATAATTAGATTTGAGGCTAAATGGAGACCACTGAAAAGGGAATATATTCTTTTATATACTCAAGGAAGGTTATTTTTCAATACTTAATTCAAATAATAGAACATTAAAAAAATTCTTTAAAATCCTCAGTTTTGAATCAAAACTTCAAAGTCAATACTCATCATTTTCTTAATGTAAAGATTGACTGAATTTATCTATCTAAAAAATGTTAACTATAAATGATTACATAAAATAGATGTTAAAATGTAACTAGGTTGGTTTCCATATTATTTAAAATGCGGGACATAAGAGTCTAAGAAAAATAAAGTGAATTTTTTTCTCATTTCAGTTTCTCAAAATATAGCATAGGGTATTAAAAATAAAAACAATCAGTGAATTAAAGCTAGAAACAGGCTGTTTACATTCTATTTCTGCTATAATACATCCTGATTCAAAACTAATCTGACCATTAGCTAAACTCTTTGTCTAATCTTTGACATCTGAAAGTTCAGCAGCATAAAGTTTGCATGTTAGATAAAATATAGACATATCATTTAATGAATTACAATTTTGTCAAAAGTCCTCATTTTTCATATTTTACATAATATTAAATACCAGAATTCTTTCTACCCAAATCTGTTTTTCTGTATGCATATTCTAGTTACATTTAGAATGAACATACTTCTTGGAAGCAAAGAGAAAAAGAAAGTGAAATAAGTAAAACAGGAGGAATTGAATGAGAAAGATCTGGAAAAAAAATAGGGATAAAAGCTCCTTCAAGCAATGCCTAATTGCTATAGGACAGAGAAGGCATGATGTGAGACGAGGGCATCTCATTGTGTAGAAAACCAAAGTACTTTTATAACTAATGGAGTGATATCAAAAAAACAGAGGAGATTGGCCTCTCAGGAGCCCTCACTCACTAAAGTTGTGACCAGTTGAGCACAAAAAGAATAATGATTGTAGTGAAAGAAATTAATCTTTGAATAGCCAAGATTTAATATTCAAAAAACAACAAAGTCAGAAAAAATCATATAGGTCAGCATTTAATAAAGGATTTCCTTACTGTGAAATTGGTAACTAAAGTAAAAAATAAATACATATCTTTCCATTAGGAGCTATATTTCAGAGTATATAAATATCTCTACTTATTGAAGAAAAGTTCTATACTATAAAGCTAATATTATAGAAGAAATTATAGAATTAGAACATCCTTGTTTTAAACCCGTATTTCACTTGTAATATAGCTTTAGAAATATAAGTGAAATTTATAAAACTACAAGGAAAAAAGTACAAATCTGAAATCAAAGCAAAGTATTGTAAAACTTCTCTCAATAGCAAATAAATTGAACAATGAAAAAATCAGTATTGGCACAAGAGGCTCAAACAATTAACATACTTAATGTAATGGAAATATGTAGCTCTCTGCACCAGGTAATTGCTGACACCATGCATTCCTTCTCAACATATATAAATCATTTGCAAAAAAAGTAAATTCTAAATTGAATGAAAATAGAAAATCACAATCATACAAACTACTATCTGGTGACAATGCAATTAAATATGTAGCTGTAAGAAAAACAAATATAAAAATTTAAATGTTTAGAAATTAATGAAAATGTAATTACTATATCATAAAACTGGGAGGGGCATGGGTAAATCATATTTACAGGTCAACTTATATCCTTATTTCTTTTTAAAGAAAAACTAGCAGTTAAAAATCTAAGCATCTATCTCAAGAAGTTAGGAAAAGACTTCTATTTGTGGAAGATGAAAGTAGTTTGGCAGAAAAGCAAAAAGAACAATTTGAAAGCCAAGCAAAATACAAAATTTAACATTTAAAGCAGCAAAGAGACACTGTATCAATAAAGAGAGGGAATTAGAAACCTACATAACCTTGGAAAAATTTGGAGATGTGAGCTGAACTTTTGCAGGTAATTTTCCTGGGGGCATTTGTCATTTCTGGGTCCAGGCAATAGGCTGAAAATCTGAGTTTTACCCAAGCAGAGGAATAAAAATCACAGAAACCAATAAAATGTTTAGCAGTCTTGCAAAGATGGAATGACAAAATTACAGATAGAGTGGATTTAAATTTTAAATAAGTGGCAGCTTTTCCTTCAAGGCATTTACCAAATTCCTCATCTGAGTGGGGCAGAAGTAGGAAAAGCTAAGTTTAAAACTTCTGAAAATTTTTGTGGTACTGTAGGGAGAGATAATAGCCTAAAGCTCAAAGCCAGCAGTCCTACACAAAAGAAAATCTAAAGGGAATTGTTCAAGCAGAAATAAAATGATTTTAGATGGAAAAATACAGATTCAGGAAAGCAGGTGAAGCAGTGGAAAGGGAAATTAGTTCATAAATATCAACAAATATTAACTGCATAAAAACTGCCTAAAGCCTGTAAAAGTGGAAAATGTTAGTGAAAACAATGTGTTTTTATGTGAAATGTCTGGAGGGTTGTTTGCTAGGAACAGGGGTGAACCACACAAAAAATGTCTGAGCTTTACCTAAACTATAACTCAACCTTCACTCAGCTCAGTCTCTGATTGCTTATGGTTTAAAAACCCCACTCTATCTGCCCAACAGAGGAAAATTTAAATCCTTTCTGGGAAAAGAAATGTCATTAGGATCTTTTATGATTTATTGCACACACTGTCTAGTATTCAATTTAAAATTAATAGACATGCCAGGTGTTTTAGTTCCATAGTGGCTAAAACAAATACCATATCATGAGCTGGCTTAACAATAGGAATTTATTGGCTCATGGTTCCAGAGGCTAGGAAGCTTGCTTCCTCCAAGGGTCAGTATCTCCTGGCTGGCTGGCAGTCCTTGGGGTTCCTAGGCTTTTCCATCACATGGCAATGCACATAGCAGTATTTTCTCCTTTTTCTTCTGGTTTTCTTTGACTACCGGATTCTGACTGCTCCTTGTGACTTGACTCTACCTCCAATTTCCTTTGCTTTTAAGGATTTCAGCCATATTGGATTAAGGCTCCCCCTCACTGGGTAGACCTTAACTAATCATGTCTTCAAAGATCCTATATACAAATGTGTTCGTACCCACTGGACCAGGGGTTGGGACCCAAACATGCCTTTTGTGGAGGACGTGATTCAATCCCTAATAGTCTGCTCTGGATCTCAAAAGACATGCTTTGCCCACATGCATAATACATCCATTATATCACAACATACCAAAAACCTTAAGCCATTTAAGAACAAATCTAAGTACAAAATCTCCTCAATATAAGTTTTGGGTATGGTGTCTTGAGGCAAAATGCCTGTCTGTGGACCTGTGAAACCTAGAAAACAAATTATCTGTTTTCCATTACATATTGAAAGGACAGGTATAGGATAACATTCCCATTCCAGAAGGAGGAAATTGGAAGGAAAACAGTGGTCATGTGTCTCAAATAAGTACAAAATCATTGTATTAGTCAGCTGCTGGAATGCAATATACCAGAACTAGAACAGCTTTTAAAAGGGGGAATTTGATCATTTATATGTTTACAGTTCTAAAGAAGTGAAAGTGTCAAAATTAAGGCACCCACAAAGAGGTAAACTTCACTCAAGGAAAGGCGATGGGTCAGGAGCACTTGTCAGCTGGGTAATCATATGGCTGGCATCTGTTGGTCTCTTACTCTTGGCTCTGTTGCTTTCAGACTCTGTACCTGTGGGGATTCTTCACTATAATTCTTCAGGACTGGCTGACTTTCATCTCTTGGCTTCACTAGGCTCCCTCTCCTGGTTCTGGCTTGCTTAACATCTCATGGCATTGTCTGCATCTCCAAACATCCATGTTCCTGTTCTCTACTTGGCCACATCTGAGTCAGCTCTGCTGTGAAGTGTCTATTGGTTCTGAGGCTTCTGTCATTTCTGGCTCTCTTTAAAATGTTTCCTCTTTTAAAAGATTCCAGTAACTTATTAAGACCCGTAGTGAGTGGGTGGAGTCACATCTCCATCTAATCAAAAGGTTGCACCCACAATTTGGGTGTGTCACATCTCCATTTTGAGGTCTCCACAATCAAAAGTTTCCAACCTAAAATGCTGAATCAGGATTAAAAGAAATAGCTTCTCCCAGAAGATTGGATTAGGATTAAAACATGGAATTTCTGGAGGACATAATAGATTCAAACCAGCACAATCATCATGGTAAACTCCATTAGATTTCAAGGTCTGCAAATCATTTATGGATGAGTGTTTTGTCCTCTGGGCCTGTTGGAGTTGATGCCCCTCCCCTTCCAAGTGCTTACTTAGTGACCATATTCCCCCAACACTGCAGCGAAGGCCCTCTCCATGCATCAGAATGGTGGCCAGGATATCCACAAATGGCAGGAAACAGGATCTACCATCTCTGAGCATTGGGATGGCAGTGTCTCCACAAATACTCAGGCAAAGGCCCCACCGTCTCCAAGGATTCAGATGGCTGCATTCTTCCTGACTGGTCAGGTTCTAGGCTTGCCCCATCCAAATGCAGAAGTGGACCTGCCCTTTCCGTACTCATGAGTGGATCTACTGTGTTGACCCACAACAAACTCTTTGGACAAGACCTCAAGGTCCAGGGTTCTGTGCTTGAAGTAACTCTTTGTTCAATTCATCCCTTCTCTGTTCCTTCAGTCCAGGCTGACATTGCTTCTGTTTATACAAATTTAATACAAAAATATATTAGCTTTATGTTCAGTTCCAGGTGGTCCAAACCATCTGAGCATAGAACTTTCCACAGATCCTTCCTACATAACCACATTCGCAATCCTGACTTCCACAGAAAGGGCTAACTGGATCTGTATTCAGCCATACACTCTTTAGCAAAGGGTTTTTTGTTTGTTTGTTTGTTTTAACTAAACCCTCACATGGAGCCCTGTCCTCTGGGGATTCACTTTCCAATACTCAATAAGGTCCGTGATCAGTTCTAGTCTCATAGCACATGGTCTAAATAGGTTCAGAATTTTTCAAACCATTTATTTCTGGTTTCTTTGTGATTAGATGTTTACTTTTCAGCTTATTCCTTTTCTCTCCTATTTTATTATAAGTTGCAAGAAGAAACAAAGCTGCATCTTCCACACATAGCTTAGAAATCTCCTCAGCTTAATGTCCAGGTTCATCGCTTTCAGGTCTCCCTTCCATCTAACATCAGAACATGATATTGTCAAGTTCTCTATGTTATAACAAGGATCATCTTTCCTCCAGTTTCCAAGAATACATTCTTCATTTCCCTCTAATGACTCATCAGAAGAAACTTTAATATCCATATTTCTATCAACAGTCTCATTAAAGCAAACTAGGCTTTCTATTTCAAACATCAAAATTGTTCCAGTATTTATCTATTGCCTAACTCCAAGTTATAGCCACATTTTTAGGTAATTTTCATAGCACTACCCACTTTCTGCACCAAAAATCATATTAATTTCTTGGATGTAAAATAAATACCGTACCATGGGTAGGCTTAACAAAAGGAATTTATTTTCCCATGGTTTCAGAAGCTAGAAGGCTTGCTTCCTCCTGGGTTTGGTATCTTCTGGCTGGCCAGCAATTTGGCAGGGGAGGGGGGGTCTTGGCTTTTTCATCACATCGCAAAACACATGATGATGATGTCTTCTCTCTCTCTTCTGGTTTCCATTCAACTTCTTGCTTTTCCCAAGGGTTCTCTTTTGCCTTGATACTCAGGTTTGAGGTTGGTCTTAGTAACCATCACCCTGATCCACATCAATAAATAAATATTTAACTATATGTATGAGAAATATAAAATAAACAATATGTCTCTATTCTTAAAGAGATGAAACAAAGCTCAGTCTAATAGATAATATGACCATTTAATATGAAAGAGGTAAATAACCGCTAGAGCAGGCATATATTTATGAAGAATAAATCATTCTCAATTAAATCCAAATTATTTTTGATGGGATTATAATTCATTAGCTGAAAGTCATAGACATATATAATTAAAACACAGTTAAGTTGATGAGTAATTGAAATGGTGAATCAAAAGGGCCTGTTGCCTATGTTGACACTGTAAATATATAGGATCCTGCAGTAAGAATGCCAAAATCTTAATTTTGAGTTCCTGTGATAATGGTTTAACAATCTCCATACCCCAGAACCCCTCTAAAACCTGCTCCTCTCTTAAATAGGGAGGTACTATACCATAGAGCTCAAAGATACAGGTTTTGCGCCTATTTGATGAAATTTGTAATTTCATTCCACTAATTACTAACTGTGACTTAATTCTCCATATCCTATAGTTTCCTTATCTGTAAAGCAGAAACACTGTTATTGTCAGTAACATTGTTTTGAAGATTAATTGAGTGAATACACCAAAAGTACATGGAGCAGAGAAAGGCACAAGTTAAGAGCTGGTAAATATTAAATATCCGAATAAGCATCATTATATTCCCTACCTTATCTAATTGAAGCATTATGCATTCAATTGCAGAAACTAGAAATTTGGGAGTCAGCTTCAAATTCCACCATTTCATCACAGATATCTTAAATAACTTGTGAACAAACACCCTTTTCTATATCTTTAATACTATACCTATAGGTCAAGTCTTCAGCATCTCTCACCCAGGCAATTTAGAATAAGTTTCAGGAATGTCTGTTTAATCTCATCCACCATCTTGGTTCTATTTTTCATCTTCCTTACAATACTGTTTATCATCCTAATCCAATTATGTGACTTCTTGTTTTAAAAGATTTAAAGAGCCTCTTCTAGCTTCCAGGATTAAGTCCAAATTCTTCCCTATCCAAAGCACACTACAACACGTCACTGCATTCTAAACCTGATCTACTTTTTCACATTTCACTTCTCTGCACTATTGGCCCTTTCACCCCCACTTGCAGTGTTTTCCCTCCCTGCCAGACTGCTTCAAGCCCTGGAAAAATTGCACCTCTTTTGTGAAGTTTAATCAGCATCCCCTTCCCTTCCCACCTGCATTAAGCACTCCTTCCTTTTTTGACCTTTCAATATCTTTCTTTGACTTTCCTTTAATAACACAAGAACAGTAATAACAATAGTTAATGTTAATGTATAATTATGTGCCAAACACATTTGTAGTGACAGATACTAAATCATTACTCCGCAAACAATACCTTAATAGAAGCCCGTTATCACACTTATTTTATAAATGAGGAAATTGGCACAGAAGGGTGGCCTTGGAAGGTCAATGTGAAATATAAAGCAGGTTTTGAATGCCTATAATATGATTTTAGAGTCCAAATTACCTCCCAGTTACAACACCTCTCACATTATATTATTATAAAAAAATCTCCCTCTTCCTCTCCAAAATGTATTGCCTTCATCTTCAATGTCTAACTCAGTAACTGAAATATAGAATGCACAATAATTTTAAAAAGAAAACTAATTAATAAATTAGTGAAATGAGTAACTAGGTACCCTTCCACTTTGTGGTGATTATGTTTGTTTATTTTGTATAAATATTCCTGTCATTTTAAGTTTTTCTTTCAATTTCATTAGAGGAAAAGCATAAGGAAAACAAAATTGAAGTGACTACTAAAACTGAATTTATTTTTTGTTCAGTCCTATAGAACCACAATGAAATCAAATCATAAAAGAAATATGGTTGCCTTGACTTTCCAGTTTTCAAGTCCAAAAAGCAGTTTTTCAAGATAGTCTCTTATCAAATTGAGTCATTTCAATTTTTAATTCTTTTTCCATGTTTGTTAGATAGAGCCATTGTAACAAAAAAATCAATGTCAGTGAAATTGTTTCAATATTCCAAATTTAAGACTCATAAAAATGTACAGATTTTTTTCAGTCAGAACAGTACAGCTTTAGTACAATTGCTAAGATATTTCATGAGTGTCCCCATTTAGCTGAGATACACAATTTGATTCCATCTAGATTTCTGGAAAAAATTTCTTAAAGCTCACGAGACTCTATGAGTAGTGCTCCAAAAAGTTAGATGTAATTTGATATATATATCTTTCTTCATCATAGTCTCTGATATTTCAAGTCTTCAAACTTAATTTTATATATGTCATTACTTTCTTTTTATGGTTAGATGAAATTGAAATCTTACCAAGAGTTTTTATTAGTTTCTATTTATTTAATTGCTTACTTAATTTCCAAACTTGTTCCTAGAAAGATACAAAAGCTTCTATAGGCTTTATATTTAAGCTTGAATTGGGATATTTTTGTGTTTAATTTCTTAATTTTCAGCTACATGGGTATTTTTTGTTTCTCCTTTTATTATTAACTTCTAATTAAAAAAAAAGCAAAATGGCATTAATATGGTTAAGAGATTAAAATGGAGCAGAGAGCCCATTCAGAAAGTTACTCTCATGCATATCTCAGCCAGATATTACAAACTGCCAAGATATGCAAAAACAATAGCAGTTTCTAAGAACTTCTGGTTACCATGACCCAACCACAAGATAAAGAAACCAGTGAACTGTCCAACTTGAAAGACATTTACAATTCCCCAAACATCCATCAATCATCAGTCTTCAAAAATAATGTACATGATTTCTTTTTCTTTAAAAACTGCTGTTTGAAAGCCCCAAGATGGAACATGGGTAGGGTTGCTACTTGAATCTAGGCTCCCTGAATTGCAGTCCTAAGACTCCCAAATAAGCTTTTGTTGTTCTGTTTCTCAGTTGGTAATTTCACTGTCAATATTTCTAGTATCAGAAGAGGGATTGAAACTAATTGCCACATCTACTCTGGAGCTGCTATTGTGATACTGAATGAAAATAGTGGGTTCTCTGCCTGATGCACGTAATAGATAATCCATAACACTGGGTTTCAAGGAGAGAAAGAGTTTAATAGTATGCACAAAGCAGGAAATCAGATGGCCTCCCTTGGCTGAAAAACCTAAGTCTAATGAGTTCAGCAATTTTGTGGATTAAAGCAAAAGGAAATGGAATTGTTACTATAACAATAATAAGTATAAGTAGACTAAGACTAGGTGAGAAAAACCATTACAAAAGTAAGTAAAACAGGGCTAATACTAGGCTAGAATAACCGTTACAAAAGTATAAACAAGGCTGAGACTAGGCCAGAATAACCATTACAATAGAAAGTATTAAAAATGGGTGCAGCTATTGAGTTTCAGTAATTTCAGGTATTAAGTTCTGCCTATTTTATGATATAGAAATGTAAAGAAGGATTTTATAAAACTTAACAGTAGCTAACTTTTCTTATATAAAGAAGGATTTTATAAAGAAAAGAGTTATGGGCCCCATCAGGCTAAAACAACCCGGGACTTCCCAGGGGCGGTTATCTGCTGCCTTTGTTATGCAAGGTTTTCTGCTGCCTTGGTTATGCAAGGTTGTAACTGCCGGAGAAAGTTTATCTAAGAATGCAACTGAGAAGGTTGAGTAAGGGAGTTTTGCACGAGACAGCTGCTTCTTGCAAGAAGCAGCTCCCATGACTCATGCGCGAAAAATGTTTGTTATCTGCTTCTTGCAAAATGTTCGTTATCTACTTCCTACATAAAGCAGAACCTGTAACTAATGTTCAACCCTCAAACCCCACACCCTTATCCTGGCCCTCAAAAGGCTTCCCAAAACCCAGGTTCGGGGCTCTCTGTTCCTGCGTGTTCAGTGAGCCCCACGCATGTGTGGTAAATAAACCCCTTGCGTGTTGCATGAGAGAACGTCTCTTGGAGTCTTCCTTTGCGTGGCAAAACTCTCGAATTCTCGAATTCTTACATTTGGAGGTTCCACCGAGATCGGCTCTTCGTAAGGGGAGGCTCCAACAGCTCTTTCTCTCGGGGTAAGTGAGGCCTTTTTGTCTGAGGTGCGATCGCTTAGTCTGTCAGACTGGCAGTGACTGTCGGAGAGTCGCGTGAGCACTCCCCGACCGCAACCGGCAGACGTGTCCAGGGGTTGCAGGTCACTCTCCCGAGGGACGCCTCGGGATTGGGGGACCTCCGGGGACGCCTGGAGGCTTCCTACAGGGCCGACTCTGATTCTGTTTCCCTTCTGACGGGGGGAGACTCGATCAAAGTCATCAGGCCAGTCTGAGCTGTGTCTGAAACTGTGTAAACATGGTGTGCCGGCTCTGTGTGTGTCTGTCTGTATTCGTGTGTTAGGAATTGTTTTTGTTTTAACAAAGATGGGTCAGGGAATGTTGACTCCACTTTCTCTGACCTTAAGACACTGGTCTGAGGTCAGGGAAAGAGGTCAGAATCTATCTCTTATTGTAAAAAAGGCAAATGGCAGACCTTCTGCTCGGCTGAGTGGCCCTCTTTTAACATGGAATGGCCTCGGGAAGGAGCTTTTCATCTACCCTTGATTTGGGCCGTCAAGTCAGTCGTCTTCTGCCCTGACCCGTATGGCCACCCGGACCAGCAGCCCTACATCATGGTGTGGTAGGACCTGGGTGAAAACCCACCTCCATGGGTAAAGCCGTTTCTCACTCCTCTTGGTCAACATGACTCTCCCTCTGTACTTCCAATCAAGGAGCCGGGTCCTTCTCAAGCTCCAAAACTCTATCCTTCTTTGCCTCCTGCAGTCTTACCAGAATCCCAATCGGATCTACTCCTCTTCGACACAGGTCCTTCTTCCCCTGCTCCCTGCTACCCACCCTCTCGGGTAAGAATCCCCACTCCTACGGGAGCAGCATACAACTCGAAAATATGCTTCTAGCTTATGCTATGATTGGTACCGCTGGGTGCAAGGCAAAGCACTGCAAAGGAGGGCCAAAACAATTAAAGGCCATTTTCGAGCTCCTTGAGAAGTATGCCTCATCTTGCATAGAGGTTCACTCTGCAAAAATTCCTCTCCCCAGAAAAACAGAGCCGCAAACAACCTGGGGGATGAGGCCTCTACTTCCCCCAGCAAAGGTTAATGCCAAAAGAATGCTGGATCAGCATTCTTCCTCCATCCTTTAAAAAAAAAAAAAAAACAAAGGGAGGAAATGTTGGGGACAATTAAAATAGCATGTATAAAATCTACCCTCAGCAATGCCGGAAACATGCAACATGGCCGCCAGGGCTGAAACAAAGAACTAGCCATTGTCCACTGTGCTAGCCACCAAAGAGGTTCAGAACCAGTAACCATGGGTAATAGGCGAGCAGATAAAGAAGCAAAAGCGGTAGCATTAAGGGACCCTATAAACTTGGTCCTAATAACCAAAGGAAACCAGCAACCCCCTGAGACACTATCTGAGGTTACACCCCAAGGAGAGTCGGAAGCCCTAGCTTACATAAAGCAGGTCCACCAGCTCACTCACCTGGGGACAGGGAAACTACAGCAGCTCCTGCAAAACCAGAGGGAATTGTACCCTCTGGCAGCCTCAAAAAAGAAAGAACTGGCAGATCGCATAGCCAGAGAATATCAGACATGTCAGATTATAAACGCCTACCCCACCAAAGCTCCTAATAGAAAAAGACTAAGGGGAACTCGACCTGGGCAGTTCTGGGAAGTCGACTTTACTGAAATTAAACCTGCAAAATATGGACTTAAATACTTACTAGTTTTTATAGACACCTTTTCAGGATGGGTTAAAGCCTACCCAACTAAGAGAGAAATGGCCCAGGTCGTAGTCAAGAAGATTATGGAAAAATTTTTCCCCGGTTCGGTCTACCAAAGTTAATAGGGTCAGATAACGGACCCGCATTTGTAGCCCAGGTAAGTCAGGGTGTGGCCAAGATATTGGGGATTGATTGGAAATTGCATTGCGCATACAGACCCCAAAGCTCAGGACAGGTAGAAAGAATGAACAGGACAATTAAAGAGACCCTAACCAAATTAGCTATAGAGACTGGCTTGAAGGATTGGACCATGCTCCTGCCTTATGCCCTGTTCAGGGCCTGGAATACCCCCTCTGCTCTCATGTGTAATCTAACCCCTTATGAAATCTTGTATGGAGCGCCACCTCCAGTCAAAGACATATCCTCCATTCTAGAGATTAATAGTTCCCTCCATACCCCCTTGCTTGACAGGCTGTGAGCCTTGAAAAAAGCCCAGCAGTTCCTGTGGCGGCAGCTCTCCACCTCCTTCCAGCCAGGAGATAACAGAATTCCACATCAATATCAGGTGGGAGACTTCGTCTACGTCCGCCGCCACCAGGTACAGACTCTTGAACCTCGCTGGAAAAGACCGTATCAGGTACTCTTGACCACCCCCACCGCAGTCAAGGTCGATGGCATCGCATCCTGGATCCATGCATCTCATCTCAAACCTGCGCCTTCGCCCTCTGAGTCCCAATGGAAACTGGAAAGGACTTACAATCCTCTCAAGCTGCGGGTTCGTAGGGTTACTACTCCTTCTCCTCCTTCCCCTAGGGGAACCCAATTCCAACCTGCATAAGCCTTGGAAATGGACAATAACCAGATGGGATGATGGGAAGACTATAAAAACTTGGGAGGGAGCAGGGGAGCCTTCTTTTCTAGGGACCCCTTGTAATCTTACCACTCTGGGGAATGAGCCCTGTTGCGACCTGACCCCCATCTACCTATGTCCTGCATCCAATCAGGGAAAAAGTTACTGTAACAGCCCAGGACACTATTACGTCATGCGACTGGGACAGCGACCATAAACTCACCCTCTCTGAGGTTACGGGACAAGGAACTTGTATAGGTAACCCTCCTCCCCACGTTAAAATCTTATGTGCCACCATTAATCAAACCCAAGATAATGATAAATTCCTTCAACCTCCCCCAGGTTTAAAGTGGGCATGTAACACTGGAATTACCCCTTGTGTATCTACAAAGGTTTTTAACAACTCTGTCAACTATTGTGTGTTGGTTTCTACATACCCCCGAATTCTCTATCATTCAGGGACAGAATTAGAAACTATACTATTAAGCCAAACCAG
This sequence comes from Tamandua tetradactyla, assembly GCF_023851605.1. NCBI lineage: Eukaryota > Metazoa > Chordata > Mammalia > Pilosa > Myrmecophagidae > Tamandua > Tamandua tetradactyla. The sequence goes on from NC_135331.1 coordinate 153,276,492, forward strand.
ATACAGAAGGGAACCAATCTCAATAACCCTGGCAGTTCTTATGGGGGTAACCGCTGCTGCCGGTATAGGCACAGGGACTGCTGCCATTGTACATAGCAATCAACAAACCAGTCAATTACAGGCCGCAATAGATCAAGACTTAAACGAAATAGAGAGATCTGTCTCAGCCCTTCAGAACTCTCTAACCTCCCTTTCAGAAGTAGTTCTGCAAAATAGGCGAGGACTTGACTTACTTTTCCTTAAAGAGGGGGGACTATGTGCAGCTTTAAAAGAACAGTGCTGTTTCTATGCGGATCACTCTGGTGTTGTTAAAGAGTCCATGACAAAACTCAGAGAGCGCCTTCATGAAAGACAAAAAGAACGAGAGGCGCAACAGGGGTGGTTTGAATCTTGGTTTACTAAGTCCCCCTGGTTGACAACGCTATTATCTGCTCTTGCTGGGCCTTTAATTGTGTTACTTTTAATAATAACTATAGGACCATATATTCTAAATAGAATTATACAGTTTTTACAAAGGCAGATTGGAAATGTCAAATTAATGCTCATCAGACAACAGTACTCAGTATTAAATAACCCAGAAAATCTCTAAGATTAGAGATATGTACAAAAAGGAGTGGGGAATGTAAAGAAGGATTTTATAAAACTTAACAGTAGCTAACTTTTCTTATATAAAGAAGGATTTTATAAAGAAAAGAGTTATGGGCCCCATCAGGCTAAAACAACCCGGGACTTCCCAGGGGCGGTTATCTGCTGCCTTTGTTATGCAAGGTTTTCTGCTGCCTTGGTTATGCAAGGTTGTAACTGCCGGAGAAAGTTTATCTAAGAATGCAACTGAGAAGGTTGAGTAAGGGAGTTTTGCACGAGACAGCTGCTTCTTGCAAGAAGCAGCTCCCATGACTCATGCGCGAAAAATGTTTGTTATCTGCTTCTTGCAAAATGTTCGTTATCTACTTCCTACATAAAGCAGAACCTGTAACTAATGTTCAACCCTCAAACCCCACACCCTTATCCTGGCCCTCAAAAGGCTTCCCAAAACCCAGGTTCGGGGCTCTCTGTTCCTGCGTGTTCAGTGAGCCCCACGCATGTGTGGTAAATAAACCCCTTGCGTGTTGCATGAGAGAACGTCTCTTGGAGTCTTCCTTTGCGTGGCAAAACTCTCGAATTCTCGAATTCTTACAGAAAGAAAAACATCTATACCATAATTCAGGAATCATAATCATTTGATAATTCTTAATTTGTGGTTACAATTCTTCCCTTTTATTTTTGTCCATTCCTCAATCTTGACGGGTCTGGGTGATGACCATTCTAGCTTCTTCATGCTGAAAACAGGCATCATCCTTATAGGTTGGAGGAATGAAGCTGGTTGTTCTTGGAGAGACCAATACTTCCAGGTTTCAGAGTTAAACTGGCATAGGAACAATCCTGAGGCCATAAGTGTCTGAAAAATAAACTGAATAATTAAATTGAGGAAATAACACTTTATAGATTTTTAGATAGAACCTGGGGTGTTCCTTAGGGTTTCCAGGAACACTGTTGCATGGGGCTTGGTACACTGTGATATTTGGCAATATTCACCTGAAATTTTGCATAAAAGTAACCTCCAGCATGACCTCTTGACTCCATTTGAAATCCCTTAGCTACTAAAACTTTATTTTGTTTTATTTATTTTCTCTTTTAGTCAGCCAGTCCCACAATGCCAGTGTCAGGCTCATCCATGGAAGTCATGTCCCATGTTGCCAGGAAGAATTATACCCCTGGAAGTCATGTCCCACATAGCAGAGACAATGGTGAGTTTATTTGCAGAGTTTGGCTTAGAGAGAGAGAGAGACCACATCTAAGCCACAAAAGAGGTTCTCTGGGGATGAATTTTTGGCATCAATTATAAGTAGGCTAGCTTTGCCATTATGAAAATAAGTCTCATAAGGGCAAGCCTTGAGATTGAAGGCTTGGCTTATCAAATTGAGAGTGCTTATCACATAAAAGAATAGCAGGAATTCCTCAGTTGGAGGAGTTTAATTGTTCCACAGTTTTTTTCACCAGTCCCTCAAGGGACCTTGCAAATACTTCTTCATTTTATGCCTAAAACACTCTGAAATGCATCAGAGAATTGTATCAACTTGTACAGCATATTAAGATCTCATTCACTGTTCTAGGTCCCTTGCCACAGAAACTTATCAGAAAGGTTAAATTAGTGTGCCACAGAAAATTTTGTACAAAATAATTCTCTCTTCCTTTGGTCACTTTATCTCTTCCTAGCACAGAAGTTAGGTCTTAAAATACAGATATTATCTTTTACCCTGTATTCTGATTTACCTTAGTCCTAAGCAGATGAGCTTTATTCACATCTCTAATTGAAATCTGATCTCTTTTTCAGCTTCTGCAACAGTTTCTGTATGGAGTAATGTTGATTTTCTGAGCTGGAGAACTCAACTATTAAGTCTCAGGTATCACAGATACCCAGAAGTTCCAGGGAACTACCAGATTATACAACAGAAAGCAAAGCATCTCAGAATTTAAATATAACAGGTACAGTTCAGAAATAAATGTGCTTGCTGTTAAGAGCTTACAATCTAGGCCTTAATTTTCTTATGAGCATTTTTTAAATGATGTTATTTTCAGAAATAAAAACACTTGACAATTTACTTATTGGAGTACTCAACCCCAAACCTTAGCAAAAGGTTTTTTTTTAACTGTCTCACCTTTACACATTTACCAGGATTATGTTAATTAACAGTAGAATATAATTTATGTACTTGCCTTGCTTCTTCTTTAAAGTCCTACTTTGTTGAAGATGCAGTTCTGACTTTTAGCTGATTTTTAGAGACACATTAGAGCAAAGTAACTGACAAGCAAATTTGATTGTTTCCATGATCTGAAATCTTCTTTTAAGAATAACTAAAACCATGACTAGCAATGTCATATTTTTGTATAACATCCTGCTGATCAGAATCAAGATATAACATCAACAGTGAGGACATTATCAAATCTCTAAGAATTTTATACAATCTCTAAACAGATGAATAACATTTCATCTACACAAATTTAACTAACCGAAGGATAGAAAATCTCTTTTAATTATTGGGCTATATCCCAAACACTTCCTATGTAATAATCACTTCACTTTTACAAGGTAAAAGAACAAATCCTGTCCAACGGTTTGTAATAAAAGACATTCTTTGTCTCTTGGGTTTGATTTGGGGAAGGGGTAAAAGGTTAAAAGTTGTCATGTTTGAACACTATGCTGAAGTGGAAAATGGGTCACTGTGAAACAATATTTAGTTCCTTACTTAACTAAACTGACAACAAAAAGTCTTCTGAAAATAAAGGATGATAAGGTCAACATAAATAACAATAAGGGTATTGTTCTGATATGAAACAGAATCTTTGTCTTCTAGACAGATTATTTAGATGGTTAAGAAAAAATTTTTATAACCTTTCATTAAGGGCAGACCAATAATCTGCATTATTTAAAGAGAGAAAACTAAACTTCAGTTTTGTTTTAATACATAGTTTAACCTGAAAACCTCCTAAAAACATTACAACAAGCCTATCAATTTGGGGTCAGCATTGACTATGACAAACAGAATTCACTTTCACAGCCTTTCTAGAGCTTTCTTTACAAGGTAAACAGGTCTTGTCTTACACATTAAAACTAGCCATTTACAGACCCACACTCACTCAGACAAGCTTATCAAATTTTTGTCAGCATTGACTACAACAAAATTCACTTCCACAACTTTCCATATTCACCCAGGCTGTGTCCTACCTATTCTTAAGTATAAAACTGCACCTTTCTTTTATAAAGCACATCCTGTATAATTTATATGCCACATACCTTAAGTTATCAAAAAGACATTACAAAGCACAATTATTTTAAAAGTTTGTCAAACTCATAATTTAATTTCATTAAACATGAAATTACATTTTAAAGATTTAGTAGACATAATGTTCCTTTTTCCATTGTTAAATCCTTGTTTTCATAACATCCTAAAATTATGAACAACCTCAAAAGAATCAAAATCTGGAATATATACCAAAATTGTTTAATTTTTTTCTAAGCATAAAATCAGGAATCCTTTTCCATAGCTTTCAAGGATATTTTCTCTTACTTACTGAAATTTAGCAGTTAAATCTTACTCAATTACCCTCATATCCCAAGGCTATTTGTATTTTAATAATGCATTTACTGTTGCACAGTATGCCGATTTGAATCTGTGGTGGACCCCAGAAAAGCCATGTCCTTTAATATTTATTAAATATTGCTGGCTGGGAACAGTTTGGTTGTTCCCATGGAGATGTGACCTATACAACTGTAAGTGGTAACTTTTGATCACATAGCTTCCATGAAGTTGTAACTCCACCCATTAATCCTTTAAAAGAGGAAACATTTTGGTGAGAGGCTTTTATTAGCACCACGAGAAAGCCACAGAAGAAATGAGCAGAGCCACGAGGCTGAGAGAACCACAGAGTACACCAGCCAGTGACCTTTGGAGACAAAGAAGAATACCCCTGTGGGAGCTTCATGAAACAAGAAGCTCAGAGAAAAAGCTAGCAGACTGCCACCATGTTTGCCACATGCCTTCCTAGTTGAGAGAGAAATGCTAAACCCATGGGCCTTTCTTAAGCAAAGGCAACCTGTTCATAGTGCCTTAATTTGGACATTTTTATAGCCTTGCTTCTATTGGGACATTTTCTTCACCTTAGAACTATAAATTAGCAACTTAATAAACTCCTGTTTTTAAAAGCTATTCCATTGCTGATACATTGCATTCTGGCAGCAAGCAAACTAGAACATAGGTACTGTTAGAAGAGTATAATTTTAAATTGGAGAATTCTCTCAGAACAAGCATGGCCTATTCTACAATATATGTTCTGTACCTACCATTTCTAATCTCCTGGCCCAGTAGAAAGAATTCTAAACCAAGCCCACCCTCCCCAATCTTCCCACACCCAACCCTTCCCCCATAGCTGCCTTCGCTGGTTGGCCCTGGGGGCAGGAATAGGTGAAACAGAAACAAGAGGTCTCCTTTAAAAAGTTTTAAATGGTATGATGGGATTTAAGACTCCTAAGGTGGCCTTAGTGTTGGTGAGAGCTCCTATGCCCACCTTTTAATTGTTTCCAATTATAAACCTATTTCATCTAAAGCTGTAGCCCAGACAATTGGAAAGAGTCTTTGCCTTTCCCTGAGACAGCCCTCTACTGCCTTCAGAAAATTCCAGGGGTGGTTTCTTTCTAATGTCCAGGTTTGATTACAGGTACTGAGCCTTTGAATCCTGGTGCCTAGAGAGTTTTCTTAATACTATTTTTTTTTGGAGGGGGGGGGAACTCCAGGAGTACTAATTATATTTATATATAATGTATTTATCTTTAAGCCAATTTTGAATAGGGGTTTCAATAATATTTGTTTGCCAATTTGGATTACCATCCAAGGGTAGGAAAATATACATTGTACAGACACAAATAGAAAGTTAAGACACACAACAAAACAGTAACAGAAATATAAAGCTTACCAAGTTGAAGTCTACCTTTCCAACCTTTCTGATTTGCTTGAGTATTATAAATCCTCTTGGGCCTCTCTGCTTGTCTACTCCTATAGGCACTTGCTAGAGGGCTAGAAGTTTTGTTGGTGTCTCTGCTGCTGATTTTAAAGAGTGGCCATGGCCAAATTGAGTACCCTGGCTGGAATGGAAGAGGGAGACCATTTCTATCTCTGGGTCTTCACTGATAAAGAGGGATACAGAGGAGGAGGAAGAGGTAGGGGAGCTTCCTCCTTTCTTGATCTATTGGTCCCTCAGTTACAGGGTACAGGTAGAGCAAATGAACGCATTAATAAAGATTCTGTAAGATCCTCTGAATTTGAATGAGGGAGGACTTTTTTTTTTCTTCTTTACTGGTCAAACCTCATATTTTCTCATAACTCAGGTTGCTAGGAGAGACAAAAAAAGGATTGAACATACATCATCCCATCCCATCTCCGATCTATCTTACAGGACAACTCTAACTTCAATACAGTGTTCTTTTCTATACAGTCATTCTCAGGCCGTTTCTCTCCTAATTGTGAATCACATTGAGACCCACTTGTCACAGAAATAAACTATTCCTTGTTTTTTCATAGACTCATAACTAAAATCTTGCCAACTTTTCAAAATATAGCCCAAAGGGGTACATTTAGGAATGTTACCAGCAGTAGAATTTCCCATTCTAAAGAATTTCAGTAATCAGTAATCAACTGGGAATACCTGACCAATACAAATGCAATACCAAACTAAATAACAATTAAAATAGACACTTAACACAATTTAAGTAACACACCAATTAATAACTAAACCAGCACACCAATTAACAATTAAATAGACATTAAACACTTACTATACCTAGATAACATACCAGTTAACATTTAAACAGGCATTCTGAATTTCATTAAGTACCAATTAATTGTTGGTTTACTTATTTTCCAGGAGCGTACCCAGCAGACAAACTCTCATTTCTCCAATGACCCCGGATTTCTGTTGGTGAGTTTTCTGGGTTCTGAACCCCCCTTACTTTGGTTAAGTTTCTGGCCTTTGGTTCTGTGGATGTCTGTTGGCTTTATAGGTTTTAGGATTACTTTCAATCAGAAAAAAAATGATGTGCTGGTTGGAAACTGTTAAGTACCCCAGAAAAGCCAAGTTATTCTAATCCTGTCTTATGGGGATAGTCTTTTTATGGGTGGGCCCTTTTAATCAAAAGTTTGCTTCCATAAAGACGTGATGTGTCTAGTCAAGGTGGATCCTAACCTGCTTACTGGATTCTTATAGGAGAGAGACATTTTGGAGAGGACACAGATGTTTGGAGATGCTAAACTAAGAGATGAAATTCAGAGTTTTCCCCAGAGATAAAAATTGAGGACCCACAGATGCTTACAGAGGAAGCCCCTGGAATCAGAAGCTAAAGGCAGTAAACCAGGAGTGAGGACCAGCAGGTGCAGGCCGCATGCTTTCTAAATGACAGAGATGTTGCAGATGCCAGTGGCTTAAAAATCTTAAAAATCAAGATTTCTTTCTGAGGATGCCTTAATTTGGACATTTTCATGGCCTTAGAACTGTAGATTTGTAACCTAATAAATCCCCTTTGTAAAGGCCAAACCATTTCTGGTATAGTGCATTCTGGCAGCATTAACAAACTGAAACATTGCCATCAAGCACTCCAGCTGGTTTATTTATAAGAATTATGGCCCTGCATCATGTAAATTCCTATCTTGCTGGCCCTGACATACTAAAGAAAATCTTAAATTACAATGAATATGGCCAAATTAGTGTCTATGTATTTACAATTAGAATATAAGTGCTGTAAAATCAAACAACCTCAATGGAATACCTTTATAAAATTGGTATGAAAGCTTTCAAATTTTCAGATTACAAAATTGTCTCTCTTCAAAAAACAAATGCCAAATTAACAAAGACTCATGCATAAGTAAATGTGAAAAACTGTCTGAATCCTCTAAATTTTCTGAAGCTGCCTCAGCTCCTCCTGTGCCTTCCTGTTCTCTTATTTATCCTAGCTTTGAGAAGTTCCCTTTTTATAAAGAAGGCCCTGAAGCTCCTTCAAACCCCTCCCTTCTTAGCCCCTTCTGAAATCAAACCTAATAAAGGAGGCTCAGAAACTACCTCTCTCACTCACACTCCTTGGAATAACACTAAATAAAGTGAGAGCCATGACCAAGGAAATTCCAAATCCTATTAAAGGTCCCCCCCCCCAAAATGGAATGTGTTTTTTAATTAGTATGTTGAAACAGCCAAAAGAATATCTGATTCCAAAATTGCTTCTTTAAAGGACTTCTTACAGAGCTTAAAATATAAATAAATAAACATCTAGCCTGAATAACCTTCTGACTGAAAACTCTGGACTGGATGTTGCTTCTCTTTCCATTTCTTCTTATCCTACTTAGCTTCCTTTGTGTTCCCCCCTTGTGTCCTTCTTGGCCCGAGTACTAAAATTTGGCAAATAAGACCAGACATTCTGAGACTGCCAGAATAACATCCTTAGTAACTTTGAGCCCCTAGACAAGGACAAATATCAGGGCTATAGTTAAGTAATTTCCCAATCCTAAAATGAATCAGAAAAACAATTTTTGTAGGGAATTTAGAATTGTAACTGGGGTTTATAACTCAGAATTGCCTGCTCTTTTTCTTTTTTTTAAAATTTTTTAAATTTTGTTAAAATACCAAAAAACACCAAATGCAAACATTCGTAATTTCTGATCATTTCGTTCTACATATATAATCAGTATTTCACAATATCATCACATAGTTGCATATTATTCGTCATGATCATTGCCTGCCCTTTTTCAATTTGTACATATGGCTTTAAGTCTGAGTGATATGTAAAAAATAGAGAGATATCAAGACAGCTTAATGGGAAAAGCTGGAAAATGATATATTGAACCCTACAAGCATTACTGGTAAGAATGCTCCCACAAAGTCATGTCAAATTGCTAGAGACTCCCTACTATAACCATCAACCATAGTTAATAGTACAATTATAATCATATTCTTTGATCAATTGTAACAAATGTACCAGTAAGGAGAGGTGTTAATAATTTGGGGTGAGGGCAGGTTATATAAGAACGCCACACTTTCTGCATGATTTTTCTATAAACCTACAACTTCTCTAATTAAAAAAAAACTGCTAAGGACTTTGAAATCCATACCAAAGCTTTTCCTCGAAAAACTAAAAAACCCTGATCAGTCAATAATTCAAACTTGTAAACAAGAAAAAATGAAAGAAAAGTTGAATCTGTAGGATTAAAATAAATTATTGTCTCAGACCTTTAACTTCACTCAGGCTTTACACCAATCAAATGTGGGGTTCTCTACCTGATGTACATAACAGCCAAGCTATGACACCAGGGTTTCAAAGGGAAAAAGAGTTTATCACTACATAAAGCAAGAACAGATGACCTATCTTTCTAAAATCTGTCTCCCTGTGTCTAAAGAATTTAGTGATTTTATGGATTCAAACAAGGGGAGGTAAAGGTGTTACCATTACAGTAACAAGTATAATTAAAAAAAAATGTAAAGGAATAGAAAAAAGTTAAAGTAACCATTACAACCATTACAGTAACAAGTGTAAACAACTATAGCATCATGTAAAGGAGTGGAAAGTAACTTAAAATAACTATAAACTACTATAGTACCATGTGAAAGAGTGGAAAGTAATCATCACAATAACAAGTACAAACAAGAATGGTTCTATGTAAAGGAGTGGAAAACAATCATTACAATAACAAGTATAAGCAACTACAGCACCATTAAAGAAGTGGAATTGAGCTAGAACTTTATGAAAATAACCATTATAATAGTAAGTATAAATGCTGCAGTCAGCAGTTAGTTCTGAGCTGACACAAGTAACTCTGTTAATAAACATTAGGGATTCTGACTCTCAGGGATGAGCCACGACCTAGTATCATGGGAATGAGGAAGCCTTCTTGTCCACAAGGTGGAAGGGAGGAATGAGATAAAATAAAGTCTCAGTGGCTGAGAAATTGCAAACAGATTCGAGAGGTTATCCTGGAGATTTTTCTTATGCATTATATAAATATCCCTTTTAGTTTATGGCATATTGGAGTGGCTAGAGGGAAGTACCTGAAACTGTTGAGCTGTGTGCCAGTAGCCTAGATTCATGAAGAACACTGTATATATAGCTTTTACAATATGACTGTGTGATTGTGAAAACCTTGTGTCTGATGCTCCTTTCATCTAGGATATGGACAGATGAGTAAAAAAAAAAAAATAAGGATAAAAAATAAACAATGGGGGAAGTAAAGGGTAGAAATTGGGTAGACTGAAATACTGCACATTATTGAGAGGGAGAGGTAAGATGTATGGGATGCATACGTACCTTTTTTCTTTTTATTTCTTTTTCTGGAGTGATGCAAATGTTCTAAAAATGATCATGGTGAAGAATGCACAACTATATGATGATATTGTAAGCCATTGATTGTATAATATGTATATTTCTCAATAAAAATACATTTTTAATTTAAATATTTAAAACATAAAGTAAAATAAACATTAGGGGTTTGTCTTCATGATCATAAGACTCTAAAGTTGTAAAACAGGATAAGGGTGGTACAAGTGGGACTAGTCACAAGGTTTTTAAAATCACAAAATAAAGATCATATTGCTATACAATCATCAAAGATCAAGGTAGTGGGTTACAGTTCAGTGGGTTTCAGCAATTTCAGGTATTTCTTTTTGGCTAGCCTACAATATATTAGAGAGTAAAGAAAAGGTATCTATATAATGATTCAGTCATCATAATTATTTGTTAATCCTTATTTTCTCAGTTACAGTCTTTCATCTTTTGCTGAAGCATTTGAAGGAACACTGTCATTAATTATCAATGAACTTAAACCTAATCTTCAGAAGTTGGTGCAAAAACATAAACTTGAATTAACATTTGCTCCTTTAAATGTACTTATTAAATTAGCTGAAGATTTAAATAAAAATAATATTGTCCAGACCTTTTCAAAAAATTGTAGATATTCTTTAATTAATACTCAAAAGGTTCTAAGAAATATAATAATTTTAAAGTAGTCTCTTAACCAAAACATTTGCCAAAGAAAAAAAAATGATAGAAAATTAAATATATATACTGGGCAAAAGACAAAAAGCCAACTTTTGTATAAATTTTATAACTTTTATATAGTAAGTTTTATATCTCTGTGTTTTATCTTTCAGTGTCTCTAAATCTTTTCTAATTCATTTCTGAAAATTTTAGGATATAAATCCTATTTTTAAACTAATTTAATATTATTATTTTAAAAGGAAACAATTATGCTTTCTAAACTATCAATGTTAAATACAGAAATAAAAAGCATGCATTTTTGGAAATGTCCTTCCTTAATATATACAGGTTTACTGATAAAATAAGCTAATATTATATCTACTAGATATTTAATTTAAATAATATACATATGAATTTACATTTAACGAAGTTCAGTCATTACTCAGACAAAGTTAAAAGTTCTTTTACTTTTTCAGACAGTGTTAAAAGATACAAAACAAAATAGTTTATATGGCTAAGTTATTTCTAATGGTGTCAGGAAATCATTTTGGAGGTTACTCTTATGCAAATTTTAGCCAGAGATCACAAATTGCCAACAGTATGCAAAGCCTCAAGCAACAATGTTCCTGAAAATCTTTCAGATACCTGGACACCCTAAGCAATCCATAAGGTAAAGAATTTACTTAACTATTTAATCTGAAAGACAATCAGAGTACCCCAAATATCCAACAACCACAAACAACTTGCATAATGTTCCTTTTCCTTAAGAAACCCTTGCTTGCCTTGAAATGCCAAGGAAGAGCATAATTTGGGTTGCTACCTCAATCTGTGCTCCCCAAATCACAACTCTATGACCCCAAATACATATTTGGCAGATGCCATTACAGGGTGACAGAACAGGATCTGAAGCAACCACTGACCTCTGTGGAGCCATCATTGCTTTGAATTTGGTACCAGCCACAATCCCTTGAGTTCTATCCTCAACAGCCCTGCATTCCTATTGATGAGTTCTCTTGGCACTGCATCTCCCTCTTTTTGGTTGAGGTTCTAGCCTTTCTTTGTGTGTCTTCTGATAAAGTACAAATCTGAACTTTGGTTCTTTTGGCTTGGGCCAGGGACAACAGCTGATTTGGTGAACTTCAATTCATTTGGTTTGCATTTTTAACAGTCCTGTTCCGGTCTAGTCTTGTGGCAGAAGCCTCTTTGCATTTGTCCTTTTTGGTATACAAGGAAAATGTCCTTGTCTGTTGAGTACTTAAATGTGACTTTAAAAATTACCATTTTGATAATAAGATCTTTTCAGTGAAGGGATACCCTCCTAACAGTCAATTTGACTTGTGTTCTGACTGAGCAATCACATACAGTTATGACTTCCACATCGTGATTGCCCCCATATATTGATACATCACAGATTGGCATAAAAAATTAACGGGAGATGTTTTGGGAGTTTTGTGGAAGCTGCAGGTGACATGCAAAGGCTGGCAAATCACACAAAGGCTTGAAATGTAGAGATATGTTAAAAAGTTTAATAACATAAATGCACAAAATATATGTACTGTTATGCATACTGTTACCTGCATAGTATGTATTTTACTGCTTAATAACATAAATGGTCAACTACACAATTATTTTTTCTTAAAATTAATTTTATGGTAAAAGAACTGTGGTTCTATACACTGGTTTGAGGATGCCAAGTGCGTTTACAGCAATCTCTCATGACATTTCACAATGATCTCACAGTGATCTTTGTATCTTGAGTTTCTTGTACCTTGTGTTGTTTAAACACCATGGGCTCTATTATTATCATGGGCCCCAAATATAGTACATGTTCCTAGTGGTTTGGGAAGTGCTCTCAAGAAACAAAAGAAAGTGGTGAACTGAAGAAAAAATTAGAACTGTTAAATATGCTTCATTCAGGTAAAATGGCTACTGTAGTTGGCCACTGTTACTGAGTCAACCATAAGGCACCTCAAGAAAAAAAAAAAGAAAGAAATCCCTGAAGCAGTTGCTGCAGCTACATCAACAACTTAAAGCATCATTTGCATGAACCACGAGATTTACATTTCTCCCTTGTAGAAAGTGTAGAAAAAAAAACATTCTTTTGGGTGTAGGATTGTTACAAAAGAGGTATTCTGGTAAACTCTGGCATCATAGGAGAGAGGGCTAAGTCCTTTTATGATTCCTTAAAGGAAAATGAATTTGAAGTGTCTACCCCTTTGGATTTCCAGGCCTGTAAAGGCTGGTTTGAAAATTTAAAAAAATAGATTTAGTCTATGCAATGCAAAAGTAACGGAAAAGGGCTGATGGGCCAAGATGGTGGCTTAGCGAGGTGTGGGATTTAGTTTGTCCTTCAGAGCAGCTAGGAAATAGCCAGGAACAGTGTGGAACAACTGCTGGGCCACATCAGTGACTGGACACACAGTGTACCCCAGCCTGGATCAGCTGGACCAGCTGCGAGCCCACCAAGAACCATGAGTCCCCCAAGCTGTGGTGGCTGGCACCCCTCCCCACAAGCTGGTTCCCAGATAGGAGAAGAAAGAACTTTACCAGATGTGAGGGCTAAGCACAACCAAGCTCCAATTGTGGAATTAATTAACAGTCTGACTACTAAAAATGGGTCCCCAGCTCAGCTGAACTTTGAGTCAAAGCGGAGGTTGCTGCTTTTTGCCCTGGCACAAAAGGGGCAAGGTAGATAGAAAAAGAAAAAAAGAAACAGATGTTTTTTAGATCAGATAACACATAATACTTTAAAGGGTCTGAACCCTGAAGAAAAGGAGGGAGCACATAGGACCTGAAGGTATGCAAAGCAACATACCAACTTAGGCTCTTGATTGGCAAACCTGAGGAATGGGGGTCCTTCTCTGAAAGGATTTTTCTCTTTAATTTTTGTGGCTGTGTTTCTATGGCTTGACTACTCTTTGGATACAACTGCAAGGCTTCTCGGGCTCCAACTGCCCCAGGCATAAGCAGAATTAAGCTTGTTTGAGTGTTTGTTTGGAGCCTGTGCCTTCCATGGGAGAGGGGTGGGGCCCAGATCAGGTGGATTCCCTCCCTCAAGGAATTCAGATCCCAGGGTCTGGAAAAGTGAAGTGATTAAAGCCAGCCTACAACTTGTCCTCTGTCTCAACCATGCCCCCAGCAGGGAGAGTCTGATGAAGTTAAAGATACCGCATCACCTTACGCTGGTGGGACCCACAGGCAGAAAAGCATCACATACTGGGCAGGGTAGGAAAAACAAAGGGTCTAGAGGCTTCATAGGAAAGTCTTTCAAACTTCTGGGTCTCACCCTCAGGGAAAACTGATGCAAGTGACTCTTTCCTCCTGAAAGGAAGACAGTTTGGTCTGGAAAATCTTGTTGGGGTCTACAATACCTAAGTAGACCCTCCTAAAGGCACCATACAGGCAGGGCAAAGAAAACAAGAACTGAAAAATTCTGATCTGTTAAACAAAACCTAAGCTAGAGGTCCAGAATAAGCTGAACTGAATGTCAAAGAACAGATAGAAAACAAAGTCATCCAGCAAGAAAATCCTAGGTAAAAAAAGGTGAAAATAATCACCAGAATAAGTTAATTAAGGTAATTAAATGCCTAGATACCAGCAAAAAATAATGTATCATACTAGGAAAATTGAAGATATGGGCCAGTCAAAGGAACAAGCTAACAATTTAAATGAGATACAGGAGTTGAAGTAATTAATTCAGAATGTTCAGACATGGAAAATGTCATCAAAAATCAAATCAATGAATTGAGGGAGGATATAAAGAGGGCAAGGAATGAACAAAAAGAAGAAATCAAAAGTCTGAAAAAACAAATCACAGGACTTATGGGAATGAAAAGTACAGTTGAAGAGATGAAGAAAACAATGGAAACCTAAAATATCAGATTTCAAGATGCAGAAGATAGGTTTAGTAAACTGGAGGATGGGATATCTGAAATCTGACAAGCAAAAGAAAATACAGGGAAAATAATGGAAAAATATGAGCAGGGACTCAGGGAATTGAATGCCAACATCAAGCACATGAATATATGTGTTGTGGGTGTCCCAGAAGGAGAAAAGAAAGGAAAAGGGGGAGAAAAACTACTGGAGGAAATTATCACTGAAAATTTCCCAACTCTTATGAAAGATTTAAAATTACAGATCCAAGAAGTACAGTGTACCCCAAACAGAATAGATCCAAATAGACATACTCCAAGACACTTACTAATCAGAATGTTGGATGTCAAAGAGAAAGAGAAAATCTTGAAAGCAGCAAGAGTAAATAATTCATCACATACAAGGGAAGCCCAATAAGACTATAAACAGATTTCTCAGCAGAAACCATGGAGGCAAGAAGACAATGGGATGATATATTTAAATTACTAGAAGAGAAAAACCAAGAATGCTATATCCAGCAAAATTGTCCTTCAAAAACAAGAGAGAAATTAAAACATGTTCAGACAAAAAATCACTGAGAGAATTTGTGACCAAGAAACCAGCTCTGCAAGAAAGACTAAAGGTAGCACTAGACACATATATGAAAAGACAGGAGAGAGAAGTGTAGAGAAGAGTGTAGAAATGAAGACTATGAGTAAAGGTAAAAAGAAGAAAAATTAGATATGACAAATAAAATCCAAAAGGCAAAATGGTAGGAGAAAGTACTGCCCATACAGTAATAACACTAAATGTTAATGGATTAAACTCCCCAATTAAAAGGCATAGACTGACAGAATGGATTAAAAAGCAGGACCCATCTATATGCTGTCTACAGGAAACACATCTTAGACCCAAAGATAAACATAGGTTGAAAGTGAAAGGTTGGGAAAAGATATTTCATGCAAATAATAATCAAAAAAGAGCATGAGTAGCTATACTAATGTTCAACAAATTAGACTTCAAATGTAAAACAGTTAAAAGAAACAAAGAAGGACACTATGTATTAATAAAAGGAACAATTCAACAAGAAGACATAACAATCATAAATATTTATGCACTGAGTCAGAATGCTCCAAAATACAGGAGGCAAACATGGAAAAGAGAGACACATCTATTACCATAATATACCATAATAGGTGGAAACTTCAATTCCCCACTCTCATAAATAGACAGAACATCTAGACAGAGGATCGATAAAGAAACAGAGAATTTGAATAATACAATAAATGAACTTAATAAACATTTATAGAACATTACACCCCACAACAGCAGGATACACCTTTTTCTCACATGCTCATTGATCATTCTCAAGGGTAAACCATATGCTGGATTCCAAAGCAAGTCTCAGTAAATTTAAAAAGAATGAAACCATACAAAACACATTCTCAGATCATAAAGGAATGAAGTTGGAAATCAATAATAGGCAGACTGCCAGAAAATTCACAAATATATGAGGCTCAACAACACACTCTTAAACAACCAGTGGGTCAAAAAGAAATTACAAGAGAAATTAGTAAATATTTCAAAGCAAATGAAAATGAAAACACAACATATCAAAATTTATGGGATGCAGCAAAGGCAGTGCTAAGAGGGAAATTTTCAGCCCTCAATGCCTATATCAAAAAAGAAGAAGCAGAAAAAATCAAGGAATTCACTGTTCACTTGGAAGAACTAGAGAAAGAACAGCAAACTAACCCCAAAGCAAGCAAAAGTAAAGAAATAATAAAGTGTTCTAGTTTGCTAGTTGCCAGAATGCAACACACCAGAGATGGATTGGCTTCTGATAAAAGGGTACTTATTTCATTAGTTCTTCAGAGGAAAGGGAGCTAACTTTCAATTAAGGCTCTTTCTTACATGGGAAGGCACAGGATGATCTCTGCTGGCCTTCTCTCCAGGCCTCTGGGTTCCAACAACTCTCCACAGGGTTATTCTTTCTGCATCTCCAAAGGCCTGAGCTGAGCTGCAAGTGCTGAGATGAGGTATGCTGAGCTGCTTGGGCTGTGCTACATTGCACTCTCTCATTTAAGCACCAGCCAATTAAATCAAACATCATTCATCACAGCAGCCATGACTCTTAGCTGACTGCTGATGTAATGAGCAACAGATGAGGTTCACATACCATTGGCTCATGTCCACAGCAACAGAAGTAGGTACTTTCACCTGACCAAGCTGACAACTGAATCTAACTACCACATAAAGATTAGAGCAGAAATAAATGAAATTGAGAACATGAAAACAATCGAGAAAATCAACAGAACCAGAAGTTGGCTCTATGAGAAAACCAATAAGATTGATGGACCCTTAGCAAAGTTGACAAAAAGAAGAGAGAGGATGCAAATAAATAAAATCAGAAATGGAAGAGGAAACATAACCACTGACCTTGCAGAAATAAAGGAAGTAATGAGAGGATACTATGAACAACTTCATACTAATAAACTTGACAATGTAGATGAAATGGACAACTTCCTAGAAAGGCATGAACAACCAACATTGACTCGAGAAGAAATAGACAACCTCAACAAACCAATCACAAGTAAAGAAATTGAATCGATCATTAAGAAGCTCCCCCAAAAGAAAAGTCCAGGACCAGATGGCTTCATATATGAATTCTACCAAACAGTCCACAAAGAATTAGCACCAATCCTGCTCAAACTCTTCAAAAAAATTGAAGACGAAATAAAGCTACCTAACTCATTTATGAAGCCAACATCACCCACATACCAAAGCCAGACAAATTACAAGAAAAGAAAACTACAGACCAATCTCACTAATGAAAATAGACACAAAAATCCTCAGCAAAAATTCTTGCAGATTGAATCTAGCAGCACATTAAAAGAATTATACACTATAACCAAGTAAAATTCATCCCAGGTGTGCAAGGATGGTTCAACATAAGAAAATCAATTAATGTAATACACCATATCAACAAATCAAAGCAGAAAAGCCACGTGATCATCTTGATTGATGCAGAAAAGGCATTTGACAAAATTCAATATCCCTTCCTTTTGAAAACACTTCAAAGGATAGGAATAGAAGGGAACTTCCTCAACATGATAAAGGGAATGTATGAGAAACCCACAGCTGACATCTTCCTCCATGGGGAAAAACTGAAAACTTTCCCCCTAAGATCAGGAACAAAACAAGGATGTCCACTACCACCATTGTTATTCAACGTTGTGCTGGAAGTTCTAGCTGGAACAATTAGATAAGAAAAAGAAATACAAGGCATCAGAATTGGAAAGGGAGAAGTAAAACTCTCACTGTTTGCAGATGATATGATACTATACGTCAAAAACCCTGAAAAATCCACAGCAAAACTACTAGTGCTAATAAATGAGTACAGCAAAGTGACTGGTTACAAGATCAACACTCAAAATCTGTAGTGTTTTTATACACTAGTAATAAACAAACTTAGGGAGGAATCAAGAAAAAAATTCCATTTACAATTGTAACCAAAAGAATAAAATACTTATGAATAAATTTAACTAAAGAGACACAAGACCTAAACAAAGAAAACTACAAGAAGTTGTTAGGAGAAATCAAAGACAACCTAAATAAATGGAAGGGCATACCGTGTTCATGGATTGGAAGACTAAATATAGTTAAGATGTCAATTCTACCTAAATTGATTTACAGATTCAATGCAATACCAATTAAAATCCCAAAAACTTACTTTTCAGAAATAGAGATACCAATAACAAAATTTATCTGGAAAGGTAGGGAACCCCAAATAGCTAAAAGTATCCTGAGAAAGAAAAATGAAGTCAGGTCTCATGTTACCAGACTTTAAGGTGTATTACAAAGCTACAGTGGTGAAAACAGCATGGTACTGGCATAAAGATAGATATACTGACCAATGGAATTGAATAGAGTGTTCAGATATAGACCCTCTCATCTATGGACAATTGATCTTTGATAAGGCAGTCAAGCCAACTCACCTGGAACAGAACAGTCTCTTCTATAAATGGTGCCTAGAAAACTGGATATCTATATGCAAAAAAATGAAAGAGGATCCATATCTCACACCCTATATTAAAATTAACCCAAAATGGATCAAAGACCTAAACATTAGATCTAAGACCATAAAACTGCTAGAAGAAAATGTAAGGGCATATCTTATAAATCTTATAATAGGAGGTGTTTCCTAGACCTTACACCCAAAGCAAAAGCATTGAATAAATAAATAAATAAGTGGGAACTCCCCAAAATTAAACACTTTTGCACATCAAAGAACTTCACCAAGAAAGTAAAAAGACAGTCTACACAATGGGAGACAATATTTGGAAACGTCATGTCAGATAAAGGTCTAGTATCCAGAATTTATAAAGAGATTGTTCAACTCAACAACAAAAAGACAGCCAACCCAATTACAAAATGGGCAAAAAACTTGAACAGACTTCGTAGAAGAGGAAATACAAATGGCCAAAAGGCACATGAAGAGATGCTCAACTTCCCTGGCTATTAGAGAAATGCAAATCAAAACCACAATGAGATATCATCTCACACTCACCAGAATGACCATTATCAATAAAACAGAAAATGAAAAGTGCTGGAGAGGATGTGGAGAAAGAGGTACACTTATCCACTGTTGTGGGAAAGTCAAATGGTATAACCGCTGTGGAAGGCAATTTGGCAGTTCCTTAGCAAACTAAGTATAGAATTGCCATATGACCCAGCAATACCATTACTAGGTATCTACTCAGAGGACATGAGGGCAAGGACACAAATGGACATTTGCACACCAATGTTTATAGCAGCATTATTTACAATTGCCAAGAGATGGAAACAGCCAAAATGTTCATCAACAGATGAATGTCTAAACAAGCTGTGGTACATACATATGATTGAATATTATGCAGCTGTAAGACAGAATAAAGTTATGAAGTATGTAACAACATAGATGTACCTTAAGGACATTATGCTGAGTGAGATTAGCCAGAAACAAAAGGACAAATACTGGATGGTCTCACTGATATGAACTAAAATTAATGAATGAACTTGGAGAATTTCAGTTAAGAACAGGAGTCATCTGGAGATAGAAATAGGGTAGATATTGGGTAATTGCAATTGAAGGGATACAGATTGTGCAATGGGACTGATTGTAAAAGTTCAGAAATGAATAGCACAATACTAACTGATTGTAGCACAATAATGTTGGAACACTGAATGAAGCTGAATGTGAGAATGATGGAGGGAGGAGGCCTAGGCACACAAATGAAATCAGAAGGAAAGATAGACAATAAAGACTGAGATGGCATAATTTAGGAATGCCTAGAATGTATAATGATAGTGACTGAATGTATAAATTTTAAAATGTTTTTGCATGAAGAAGAACAAAGGAATGTCAATAGTGCAGGGTGTTGAAAATAGACGGTAATTAATATTTTAAAACTTTAACTTATGCGTGAGACTAAAGCAAAAAATGTGTATTTGGTACAAAATTTTTATTTTGACTAGTGCATTTCCTAATATAATTCATGTGGACAGCTTAACAGAACACCATAGTACATGGAACCTTGAGTAGGGCATGAGATTTTGTTGGTTTGTCCAGAGTGATGCCCTGATAAATCCCAGAGTGATTTGAACACTGAATGAAAAGTACTTGCAAAGTCCCCTTGGGGGAATGATGAGAAAGGGGGAAATTTCAACTTCCCCAAGTGGAGAATTCTTGATTTTCTCACAAGCAATGGGGACAACCAAATCAATAGGCCAAGCCCCCAATCTTGGGGTTTGTTCATATGAAACTTAACCCCACAATGTATAGGCTAGGCCTACTTAAAATTAGGCCTAAGAGTCACCCCTAAGAGAACCACTTTTGTTGTTCAGATGTGGCCCCTCTCTCTCTCTCAGCCAACACGACAAGCAAACTCATTGCCCTCCCCCTCTCTACGTGGGACATGACTCCCAGGGATGTGGACCTTCCTGGCAATGTGGGACAGAAATCCTAGAATGAGCTGGGACTCAGCATCCGGGACTGAGAAAACCTTCTTGACTGAAAGGGGAAAGAGAGAAATGAGACAAAATAAAGTGTCGGTGGCTGAGAGATTTCAAACAGAATCAAACAGAGGTTATTCTTATGCATAATATAGATACCACTTTTTTAGTTAAGGTGTAATGAAGAGGCTGGAGGGAACTTCCTGAAAATGTAGATTTGTGTTCCAGTAGCCATCTTTCTTGAAGATGACTGTATAAAGATACAGCTTTTGGAATGTGACTGTGTGATTGTGAAAACCTTGTATCTGATGCTCCTTTTATTTACCTTATCAACAGATGAGTAAAACATTTGGATTAAAAATAAATAAATAATAGGGGGAACAAATGTCAAAATAAATTTAGTAGATTGAAATGCTAGTGATCATTGAAAGGGAGAGGTAAGAGTTATGGGATGTATGAATTTTTTTGTTTTATTTCTTTTTCTGAATAGATGCAAATGTTCTAAGAAATGATCATGATGATA
Organism: Tamandua tetradactyla; assembly: GCF_023851605.1. Classification (NCBI taxonomy): domain Eukaryota; kingdom Metazoa; phylum Chordata; class Mammalia; order Pilosa; family Myrmecophagidae; genus Tamandua; species Tamandua tetradactyla. The sequence goes on from NC_135331.1 coordinate 153,297,410, forward strand.
TACAACTATGTGATGATATTGTGAATTACTGATTAGATATGTAAAATGGAATGATTATATGGTAAGAATGTTTGTGTTTGCATGGTGATATGCTTAATAAACAAAATAAATTAATTAAAAAAAAAGTAATGGGAAAGGAAGTGTCTGCTGATCAATAGGCAGCTTGGGAGTTTGCGGAAACAGTGAAAAAAAAATTTTTGCATGAATTTTCCAGGTAGCAGGGCAGCATGTCTCAAATCCCTGTGTTGTGGAAGGGATAACTGTAAATATTTTGGTGGGCAAGGGACAGGCATTTAAATACTAGTTGAGTGCCTCCGCCTTCTGATGAAAAGCTTCGGCTTCTGAAGAACAAGCCTCCCATGAAAGGAATACGTGGTCATGGGTGGGCTCGATTGACACAAGGTCACCTGACACCCTCAAGACAATTTCCATGCAACTAGGGACACCTGGTCACAGGTTGGATGAAAAGAGAACAGGCTGTCCTCCAGGGAAAGCAAATATTCCATGAAAGGCACACTGTAAAACATCATACATCCCCAAAATCCATACAATTCTCCCCGGGCTTAGATTGTCAGATTGCTAACTATCAGAACTCTAAGCAAAATAATGGATTCTAAATCATCTAAAGAAATCTAATGGTGCACTGCTATCTAGGACATCAGCTGGCTTTATGTACAAAAATTATGGTCCTGCCTTATGTAAAATCTTATCTTGCTGGACCTGGAACACTAGAGAAAATGTTGGATTATATTGGCTATAATGGGGATCTTTCCATATGCCTAAATTAGTATATTTGCATTCTCAACTAGAAAATAGAGGTTCTAAAATGAAGTAATCTGAATGAGACACTTATTTTAATTGGTACCTGGAAATTTCCAAACTGAACACATTCTAAAATGTCCTCTCTTAAGAAACAAATACTAGAGGCTGAGGAGGTGGGGGGTGGGGGTGGGACGGTCAGCTAAGTGCCCAGAGAGGTGGCCTAGGAATGGCCCAGCCATGGTTGGGCGGGAGCTGCAGTGGTGGTGGCAGTTGGGGGCTGTGAGCACAGCGTGGGGCTGCCCCTTCTCCGAGGTGGCAGGGGCAGCAGGGGCTGCTGAGGGCATGGAGGGAGCCTAGAGCCAGGCAGATATATCAGCTGCCAACCGGAAAGACCAGATTGCTTTTCATGGCATGATGATCCATTTGCCCATGGAGATGAAGCCCAAGCTGGACCACGTCTTGCAGTCTCCCTGGGAGATTATAGCCCGTGGGTGGTTCCCTAGGAACTATACACTGAAGAGACAGCAGAGCTGGGAGCAATCATGCATGCCACGGTCACCAAGAAAATCATTAAAGCTGAAGTAGGTTATAAAGGGACACACCTGAAAGCCTTACTGATACATGAAGGAGGTCAGAAAGTTGTCAAAAACCTAAGCGGTATAGCCAAGACTGCAGTGGTAGAAGGGGAACCATATGCCAGTTATGATAGACACAATGCAGAATCCTTTCATTTGGACAGGATTCTGGGTTCTCGCTGAGCCCTCTTGATGGTTGGCAGATTCGATAATCTGCAGAGAGAGATCAAACCTGTTGCCGCAGAGCAGCTGTTGAGCACCTTGCTAACTGTAGGAAATAATACTTGCTTCTATGGGAAGTGTTATTACTGCCGAGAAACAGAGCCAGCCTATGCTGATGGAGACACAACGGAGGGAACTGTCACACTCTGGCTCCCAGACGTGTGGCCTCTGCAGAAACACTGACACCCATGGGACAGAACCCATGAGAGGCCAAACTGGCCAGGTGAGATAATGGAGAGTTACTGTGATGCTGTGAAGAAAATGTCCCCTTATGACCCTGGCCCATGCCTCCTGGACATCACTGACACAGCTGTGTTTGATTACCTGATTAGTATTAAAGCTGACTGCCATCACTAGGAGAGCTCTCAAGATGATAAAGGTGCAAGTATGTTCATCCTTCTCAATAATGCCAGAAACATCCGGGTTTCTACCTGGAATAGACTATACTACCTAAAGAACAGTGTACTGAAGTCTGCCTTAAAACCTACCATGCCATGGAGATAGATATAAGGTAGATATTGGGTAACTGGAGCTGAAGGGATACAGATTGTGCAACAGGACTGATTGTAAAAAATCAGAAATGGATAGCACAATACTACCTAATTGTAGCACAGTAATGTAAGTACGCTGAATGAAGCTGAATGTGAGAAGGATAGAGGGAGGAGGGCTGGGGCACAAACAAAACCAGAAGGAGAGATAGACAATAAAGACTGAGATGGTATAATCTAGGAATGCCTAGTATGTACAATGATAGTGACTAAATGTACAAACTAAAAAATGTTTTTACATGAGGAAGAACAAAGGAATGTCAATATTGCAGGATGTTGAGAATAGATGGTAATTCATACTTTAAAACTTTAACTTATGTGTGAGACTAAAGCAAAAAATGTGTATTTGGTGCAAAATTTATATTTTGACTAGTGCATTTCCTAATATAACTTATATAGACAGTTTAACCATAAGTACATGGAACCTTGAACAGGGCATGAGATTTTGTAGGTTTGTCCAGAGTGATGTCCTGATAAATCCCAGAGTGATTTAAACAGTGAATAACAACGTATTTGCAAAGTTCCTTGGAGGAATGGTGAGAAAGGGGGAAAATTCAGCTTCCCCATTTGGAGAAGGCCTGATATTCTCACAAGCAGTAAGGACAACCAAATCAATAGGCCAAGCCCTCAGTCTTGGGGTTTGCTCATATAAAACTTATTCCCATAAAGGATAGACTAACCCTACTTAAAATTAAGCCTAAGAGTCACCCCTAGAGAACCTCTTTTGTTTCTCAGATGTGGCCTCTCTCTCTCAGCCAACACGACAAGCAAACTCACTGCCCTCCCACTCTCTATGCGTGCCATGACTCACAGGAGTGTAACCCTCCCTGGTAACATGTAACAGAAATCCTAGAATGAGCTGGGACTCAGCATCAATGGGTTGAGAAAAACTTTTCAACCACAAGGGAGAAGAGAGAAATGAGACAAAATAAAGTGTCAGTGGCTGAGAGATTTCAGAGTCAAGAAGTTATCCTGGAGGTTATTCTTATGCATTATATAAATATCCCCTTTATAGTTTAAGGTGTATTAGAGAGGCTTGAGGGAAGTGCCTGAAACTGTAGAGCTGTGTTCCAGTAGCCATGTTTCATTAAAATGATTGTATAATGATATAGCTTTTGCAATGTGACTGTGTGATTGTGAAAACTTTGTTCTGATGCTCCTTTTATCTATGGTATGGACAGATGAGTAAAAAATATGGATTAAAAATAAATAAATAATAGGGAGAATAAATGCTAAAATAAATTGGGTAGAAGGAAATACTAGTGGTCAATGAGAGAAAAGAGTAGGATTATGATGTATATGAGTTTCTTCTTTTTTCTTTTTATTTATTTTTCTGGAGTGATGCAAATGTTCTAAGAAGTGATCATGGTGATTAACATATGTCTATGTGATAATATTGTGAGCTATTAAATGCATATCAAGTATGGAATGTTCATATGTTAAGAATGTTCAAGTTTATATGTTGCTTAGTTTTATCAATAAAAATTTTTTTAAAAATGAACAATAACAACAAAAATCTGCCATTGCCCATGACCCGATCTCCCTAGTGCTCTCTGGACTTCACCTGGACACCATGGAGCCATAGCTCCTGAACATCCTGCTACTGTAAAGCAGTGCACTGACCAGTTTGGAGTGGATTCTGTGCTGATAGAATATAGGATGCCTCTCTCCCATTTGTACTTCTCAACACAGAATATGTGAAACATCTTTTTACAAAGATAGAAAACCAGCACAACAAATTCTAAATGGTATCAAATGAATTGGAAATGGCCAGCATCAAGTTCTGTTGACAGGAGACAAGGTGGCCTTGGATGTCTTTGATGTTTTCTATAGCAGACACTAAAGGGAAGACTACAAGCTTCAGCCCACAGAGCTGTCCCTGCTGAATCACCTGACTCCCTTGGCATCATGTGCCCATTCTAGCATGTGCACTATGGTTAGTCTTAATTTCTCATGCCAAAGGACAAACAGAGAAGTGACTTGGGTTAATGCTGGCATTGTTTCTGGTGTGTGTATGTTTTAAGTTAAATCTTGCAGTCCTTTCTCTACATATGTGGATTTTCTGAAAACACTTTACAATCTCTATGTTGTTTTTCACCAGGACTAGTCAAATTGGAAAGCTATTGCCTCCTAAGAAGTGTCAGCAAATAAAACCTTGCATTCTATTGAACCAAAAAAAAAGAAAGAAAGAAAAGGAACAAAAAATACTAAATTAACAAAGACCAACAAAGTCTTATCTAAGTACATTATCAAGTTTGAAAAATTATCTGGAATAACTGACTCTGACTGTTCTAACCCTCTTTTAAACCCCTGCTGTGTTCTTTCCCTGTGTCCTAGCTTAGATGAAATCCCCTTCTATAGTGATAATATTTTCCAAATCCTACTGAAGACCCAGTGGGTATTATAAAATAATTTAATCTTATCGTTCAGAGTTATGAGCCTGTATACTCAGAACTTCACCAGTTAGTTCTCATGACTGCTGGTGGTCATGCCAAAATCTGGACAAAGCTACCTGGAAAGACCACTTAACTGAAGCATTTAAGCTAGCCAAGGAACTTCACAAGGTTATACCTGCAGTTTTTCCCCAAATTATTGATTGAAACATTTCTAACAATGTACCAAAAACTTGGTGAGCCAGTATATGAATGTTATAACAGGCTCAAAAAAAACTTTAAGTAATTATCAAGTCTTAACTATTAAAATTTCCAGCTGATTTAAGTCTACTTTCATTAACAGCCTTTCAGGAGAACTAAACACCACTCTAAAACCTAAGCAGCTATATTGGGCCACAATGAAACCTAATGATTTAATAAATCTTACAGATTAGATCATACTTAAAAAGAAAATAACTGGAAAAAAAAATCCTCCCAAACCAAAACAGAAGCTAAATAAACCTCAATGGACCCTCTAGAGGTTTTAGGCTCCTAGTACTTGTAATTACTGTAAATAACCTGGACATTGGGAAAAACACTGTTCTAAAACTCCCCTCAAACAAGAACAACCCCTATAGAGCATTTTTTCCTCTAAGAAAATAAAGTACCTTTCAGTGTGCTTGCTAGGGCTGTCCCAGGAAAGGGCAGAGGCTTTTCAAATTGCCCAAGTCACATCTTTTAGGCGAAATAGATTGGATAATTGGAAATAATTGGAAAGGAGGGCACCAGGGTTCTAATAGACACTAGGACCACCTTCTCCATCTTAAATCTTACTGACCTCATTAACCCTCCTCCCCAGAGTGAAAAAACAATTCAAATGGTGAAAGCCTCTACAAACTCATGACCTTCTTTGATTCTCCCAATCCCCTTTCATTTAAGACCCTTTCAAGGCACTCAACATTTTTTTAGGTACTGTTCTAACCCATTTAACCACATTCTTTCTGTCCCACCTATCCCTGCTCTCAGGAACCCTTCTTAGACCTTGACTGAATCCAAAGCATTCTAACTTTCCCTCCTCCCAAGACCAAACATCAATTAAGAGAATTTCTAGGCCCTGCAGTACATTGTAGAAATTGGATTCCTATTTTTTCTTTAATGCTCAACCTTTATATGCCTTGTTTAAAGCTAAACAAATGAGACTGTTATTTGGGATGAAACTAGTCAAAATTCCTTTAAGGAAATAGAGTGTAGTTTGCTCAGCACTCCCACTCTGGGACACCTTAATTAGAAATAACCCCTTTTTTCTTTCTCCTTGTCCATGAATGAGAAAAGAATGCCTTAGGTTTCCTTACACAAAAGCATAGAAACCAACATAAACTTCTAGGATATTGTGACCAGCAATTAGATACCTTATCCAAGGGACTCCCCATAGAGTGAGGTCCACTGCTGCAGCAACAAAACTTTTAGAATCAATTGAAGAATTATGGGAATTAATTAATAACATAAATTATTTATATTACTCATTCTGTTGAAATCCTCTCCTAACAGATCAACTTCTTAAGAAATCCCCTTACTTTCTCCTCTGAATGTCTTCTTTGTCACAAACTTAATCTGCTACTTTATTTCCTGCTATTTTTGAGTAAACTCCCCATGACTACATAGCTTTAGCTGACTATTTTTCTTTTCAGAACTTAATATATTTGATTTTAAGCCATTGGTGTCAATTATACTTGCTTTTTTAAATTCTGAGAAAAGTAAAACAAATTACATTGAAAGAAATTTGAGTCTGAAAGGTGAATAACAGTCCAATTTCTCCAAGCTCAAGTACCTACAAGAAAATTTCAGCGAGTTAAGTTTCAGAAGCTTTTGTGTTGACAATAATTAAGAGATGCTGGCTGTGTGGAACTTTGGCTGGGAAAAAAAAACAATTGCAGATTGTATGTTTTGGATGGATTGCTTAGTGTGTGAGTATATCTCAGGAAAATTGCATTTAAAAATAAAAACCAATTCCAGTTCTAATACTTTTTGAAGACTCATAATATTCATCCAGCAACCATGTGAGATAATTCTGAAAAGACTGGTGCTGACAAGTTGATTTCATGAAATTTTTAACTTATTTGATTAGTAAATTTACTATATCTTTCCTGTTTTGCCTTAGCAATCTGAGACCAGGAAAGTAGTGTGGAGAGGTACTGCATCTTTCCTGCTTTGCCTTAGCATCTTGGACTGAGGAGATGGAAACAGAACATCACATTACCTTTTTTATCCAAAAGAACCATAGTGCTGTCTCTGTGAGTGTCCATAAAATTGTCCTGCAATGATATTGCTATATTTTATAAAAGTATCTATCAATTTCTCATTATAATACTCTCTTATCACTGTGATACTCTCTGAGCAGTGCAGGTACCCCACTCGATGCGTGCTATGATGTACACCTTCTCTCCATTTTGCTGAGAGCTACTCAATGTTTATTACGGTCATTAAAACTGATTTCTTGAGTCAGTCTTACTCAGTGTCACAGTATTTAGGCTATAATACAAGTTTGTGTTTAGACTGATGGTCCTAGGGCTCAGATGACCTTTCTCTGTATAAAAGCCCCTTTTCCTTAAAGTACAAATAGCTTCTTCATTTAGCCATGATTTCCAAAGTTTTGCTACTGCATTGTATGCTTTTCTGGTGACTATTGATAGTTGATTCTGAGGTCAATAGACATGATTACCCAGTGCACCTGGAGATTTGGAAAGAAACTCTGGACAGTGGTGGCCATATTCACAATCATATTTATGACCTTGTCTGTAAAGACTTCTCACATTGGCACATGAGGTGGATTATCCCCTGTCCATATGGTGAAAGGTGCTTATTGTCTTGAATTTTTAATAAAATCAAACACTGACATATAAGTTGATATGGAGAATTACACAGAACGTCTCCAAAAGCGTCAGGGTTGGAAGCATTTGTACCTTTGGATGAAGAGCAGACTATCCATAATGCAGTAAGTGGGGTCTAAGTGTAAGTCAAAACTGTCTCACCAATGGATCTGGGTTCAGGGTGCAGGCTGCCAGCAGGCAACAGACCAGTTCACTGAGCAGCACCATTGCAGCAGGAGCTTGGAAAACTGGGGCTGCGGGGCCACTCAAATAGCTCAGCAGGCTTGCATGTGGGGAGGAGACAGACTGCAGATGCGGGTGTAGATGCGCAGTCAGTCATGTGAGAGGACAGATTTCTAAGTCAGTCGGGTCATCTGCCCTTCAGCTGAGACCATCTGCTCTCTTGTTTCTTCTCAGTGATGGTGACTGGCTTGAATAGGAATGTCCTTGGGCCAACCCCATGCAAATCATCTTCCCTAATTGTTACCTGGCCCTAAAATTTGCGACTGCCCTGCAGAAGTGCAGAAAACCCTAAGTATGATTTGGAAATGTGCTAGAGCAGTAGAAGCTGGGAACAGAGCAGTGGATCTCAAAGTGTGGTCTTTGACTAATTATTAACTCACTGAATAGATTTGCAAGAAACTCCAATCAATAATGCAAATGTTATCAAATATACGGATGGTTCCCACTTCAACAATAACTCAAGAATCTGTAGAGTTGGATACGCTATTACATCTAACTATGAAAACTAGAACTAAGTTCTTGCCTAATCATACCTCATCCCAGTAAGCTGAAATTCTTGCCTTATCAAGAACCTGTATATATGCAGAAGGAAAAACAACAATTCTATATACTGATAATTGGTACGCTTTGGACTTGTTCATAATTTTTGGATGTTATGGAAATGGAAAATTACAAACAGCTCTTATTTTAAGGAATTTCTTGATGGTATATGGTTACCAAAGACTTTGGCTATAATTACAATTCTTTGTCATTCTTGGGCAAATAAAGAAGAAAACACTGGCAACCACATGGTAGATACAGCCGCAAAAAAATGCAGTGACACATTCTAGTCCTATTCCTGTTTCTATAATGACTTTTGAATCAAACAACTCTATTGGAAATGATACTGATCAAAAGCAGGGTTTCTATGCCTGATGGATTCAAATGACCAATTCCTGAGACACCAGGGTTTCAAAGAGAAAATGAGTTTATTGCTAAGCATAAAGCAGGAGATCAAATGGCCTAAAAATCTGTCTCTCCAAACTGCAGTAACTCTGATAGTTTTATAGTTAAAAGTTGGGCAGGTTTTAGGATAATGAGTATAATGGCTTGAGATAATGAAGTTAGAGATAATCTAATTATTGAGCATGTGCAGATCGATTCTGTGCTTAGTCACAGAATGTATATAAGAAAATAGCAGTCAATATGCTATGGGCATTGTTTTTAGCATTACGATATGGTATAGATCACTTATAATTTAAAGAGTAAGCTGTTGTACATGACAAGTGGGCCAGTTTTGGTTAGATCCACTTTCATCTAATAAGATGGCTTAGGAATTCAGGTGGGTTTATTCTGGGCTGATTTAAATTCCCTCATTAATATACATTAGGACTGTCATTTGTGATCATAGGACTCTTCAGTTGAAAGGCAGGATAAGAGAGTACAAGTGGGGCCAGTCACAAGGTTTTTACAATCACAAGTAAAGGTTATATAGTCATAAAATTATTATCAAATATCAAGGCAGTTGGTATTTCCTTCTGATAATTCTAATATACCAGGAAGTAAAATGAAATATCTATGTAATTCTTTAATAATCATAATCATTTATTAATTCCTAATTTCTCAGGTACAGAAACATAAGAAAGAGAGAGAGACAGAGACAGAGAGTGAGAAATAACATGCTGGCTGCTTTTATAAACCTGCAATTAAATCATAGTTTAGCCCTAATTGTAAACTAATCCTCTGTTCTCCTCTATCACACCCAATCCTCAGGCTTTTTAGATATAACTCCAAACAAAAAGACAAGCAGCCCAATTAAAACATTGACAAAAGACATGAACAGATGTTTTTCAGAAGAGGAACTACAAATAGCTAAAAGAGATATGAAAAGATGCTCAACTTCACTGGTTGTTAGGGAAACACGAATCAAAACCACAATGAAATATCATCTCTCACACAGTAGAATAACCGTTATCAAAAAAACAGAGAAGGACAGTGCTGGAGAGGATGTGGAGAAAGAGGCACACTTATTCACTGCTGGTGGGAATGTAGAATGGTGCACCCACTCTGGAAGATAGTTTTATAGTTCTTCTGGAAGTTAAATATAGAATTGCTGTATGATCCAGCTATCCCATTACTAGGTATATATTCTGGGGAACTGAAGGCAAGGACACAAATGGACATTTCACACTGATTTTTACAACAGCATCATTCATGATTGCCAAGAGATGGAAACAGCCCAAATGCCATCAGTGGACAATTCGCTAAACAAGTGGTGGTGTATACATATGATGGAATATTATGCAGCTATAAGACAGAATAAAGTCATGAAGCAGGTAACAGTGTGTATAAACCTTAAGGACATTATGCTGAGTGAAATTAGACTGAAACAAAAGGACAAATAATGTACGGTTTTACTAATATGAACTGACACTAATGAGTGAACTTTGAGAGTTGAAATTAAGAACACAGGTTAACATAAGATAGAAAGAGGGTAGAGATTGGGCACTTGGTGCTGAAGGAGTACAAAATGTACAATAGGATTCATTGTAAAAATTAAGAAATGGATAGCACAAAACTATCTAATGGTAGCAGAATAATATAAGTACACTGAATGAAGCTGAATGAGAGTATGGTTGAGGGAGAAGGGCTAGGGGCATGTATGACACCAGAAGGAAAGACAGAGGATAAAGACTGAGATTGTACAACTTAAGAACACTAAGAGTGGACAATGATGGTGATTAAGTGTACAAATAAAAGACTGTTTTTGCATGAGTAAGAACGAATGAATGTCAATATTGCAAGTTTTTGAAAAGGGGATGGTATACAGGAAAAAATGCAATCACAGGCAAACTTGAATCTATAGTTAACAGTAACATAGTAATATGCTTCCATTAAATGTAACAAAGGCAATATGGCAAAAGTAATGTCAATAAGCAGGAAATATGCAAGAAGGGAATGGGAGTCTTTGCAGAAGAAAAGGAAATGTCTCATATAGATTGTGGCAAAGGCATGGCTATGTGATTATACCAAGAACAACTGATTTTTCACTTAAGTTGGATTATATGATTTGCAAATGAAACTGTTTAAAAATGAACAAAGAAATTCAAGTGCTGGAGAAAATATGGAGAAAGAAATATACCTATTCATTGTTGGTAGGAAGCAGAGTGGTGCAGCCTCTCTGGAGGGCAGTGTGGTGGTTCCACAGGAACATAGATATAGGGTTCCCATATGATTCTACAATCCTGTTGCTGGGTATAATCTTGGAGGAACTGAAAGTGGGGTCATGAATGGACATTTGCACACTGGTGTTTATGGAGGCAGTGTTCATGATTAGTAACGGGTAGAGGTGCCCTAAAGATGCATTGACTGAGGAATAGAAAGGGGAACTGTGGGACTACTGAGTGTCTGCAAAAAGGAATGAAGTTGTGAGGCATGCAACTAGGTGAATGAACCTTGAATACAGTATGTTGAATGAAATGTCAGAAACAAAAGACAAATCATTCCACACCCACATGGACTAAGTATAACATACAAACTCAGAGAACTGAAGTTGAGTGCATGGATTATCAGTTTAGGACCTATTGTAAAGTGTCCTAGATTGTAAGCTCTTACAGCAGTAACATCTGTTCTGGAGATGTAACTGTTATTTCTAAATTCTGAGGTACTAAACTATTTGTGTATAACTTGGTCATTCTCTGAAACTTTGAGTACTTATGTGACATTGAGGCTCAGAGTTAGAGCTCTGAAACTATGTAAGTCAACATTACCCCATATAGGAAATGTTTAAAAAGTTGAAAAAGTGATCAGACTTTGATTAAAGATATGAATGAAGCTGCTCTGTAAACCAGAATACAGGGTAAAGAATGATATTGCCTACTTTAAAACTTCACCTTCTGTGTGAGACCAAAGAAAGGGATGTTTATTTGGGGCAAAATTTGTATTTTGGATGTTCATTATCTAATTTTGCAAAATTCATATTTTGGGTTGTGCATTATCTAATTTAACTTGTATGGTCAGTTTATTCAAACACCATGATTACATGGAATCTTGAATAGGACCTGAGATCTTGTTGGTTTGTACAGGTTAGTTGATACCTCAATACATCCCAGAGTAATTTGGACAAAGAATTAAAAGTATTTAAAAGTCCTCTTGGGGGTCTGGGAGGAAAGGAGGAAATATTAAATCTCCCCATCTGGGGAATTCTGACATTCTTGCAAACAGGAGGGACAAACAATTCAATTAAGCTGAGCCATTGATTGGGGCTTGCCCCTGTGAAACTTATTCCTACAAAAGTAAGCTAAACTTACTTATGCTTATGCCTAAGAGTCACTCCCAGAGAATCTTTTTCATTGCTCAGAGGTGGCCTCCCTCTCTTAGCCAACTTGGCAGGTGAACTCACTGCCTTCCTCCTGACAAGTGATATGTCTCCCAGGGGTGTTAAGTTCACTAGCAATGTGGGATAGAACTCCCAGGGATGAGCCAGATCTTGGCACCATGGGGTTGAGAAAAACTTTTTGACCAAAAGGGGGAGGAGAGAAATGAGACAAAATAAAGTTCCAGTGACTGAGAGATTTCAAACACAGCCTAGAGGTTATCCTAGAGGTTATTCTTATGCATTATATCATATTCCTTCTCAGTTTATGGTGTACTGGAGCAGCTAGAGGAAAATACCTATAACTGTTTAACTGTATTCCAATAGCCTTGATTCTTGAATACAATTGTGTAAATATATAGCATTTATAATATGACCATATGATTGTGAGAACCTTGTGTCTAATGCTCCCTTTATGCAGGATATGGACAGGTGTTAAAAAAACAAGGACAAAAAGCAAATAGATAATAGGGGAGATAAGGGTAAAAAATGGGGTCAATGAGAGGGTGGGGAAGGGGTATGGTTTGTATGAGTTTTTTATTTTTATTTCTTTTTCTGGAGTGAGGCAAATATTCTAAAAATGATCATGATGATGAAAACATAGCTATATAATAATACTGTGAGCCCCTCATTTTTTACTTTGGATGAACTGTATAAAATCCTGGGTGGCAAAAATTGGTTGAACTGACTCTGAAAGGGACATAAAATATTCCTCTGTCCACAATCGATCTAAAAGTCAAATAAGCCTTAGAAATAGAACAAAGTTGTTGTAAATTATGCACCAGGTAGGGCGTTGCAATATTGGCTCAGTGGCAGAATTCTGCCTGTCATGCCAGAGACCCGGGTTCAATTCCCGGAGCCTGTCCATGTCAAAAAAAAAAAAAAGTATACATCAGGGTAAAGGAAATCTTAGAAGACTCCTGCAAAAATTATGATGGGAAGTTTTAGCCTCCATATTAAATAAAGTAAACTCAACTTGTCCCATCTGCCTAGAACAAAAATTCTTAAAAACTATGAGTGGGAAAGGTAAGAGGTATGGGATGTATGAGTTCTTTTTTTACTTCATTTTATTTATATTTCTAGAGTGATGCAAATATTCTAAAAATGATCATGGTGAAGAATACACAGCTAATGTGATATTGTGAATCACTGACTATATAATATGATTAGACTATACATGTGTAGATATTTCTGGAAAAAAATAATTAAAAAAAAAAGTTCAAGTGGAGTAAGGAGAGAAAGCCAGCTCTCTCTATATAAATTAGTGAGTTTTGTAGTTCTTTGTTTCTGGGTTTTTATGTCTGACTCATGGCTTAAAAATTTATAATTGATGCTCTAAGCTTTCTATTTATGTCTCTCTGTTTCTTTGATGTATATTTTCCTACCACCTAATGATAATACAAAATTAAGAAATAAATATTTTAAAAAGAGTTTTATCCAAATTGCTTAAATATAGATAAGTGCTTATGTATAAATTAATACACCTAAAGTCCTGGAAATTAAGGAAAACAAACTTCTAGGACTTTTAATGTAAAAGAGTATTCATAGAATTAAATCCAAATATTTTTAAAAATTCAAGTGCACACAATCTAGTTTAATATTGTGAAATTTCTTAATAGCAATCTGCATGATATTAGACAACAATGTAGTGTTATTGGTCATAGTTTTAGTTATTCTTAGCAAAAAAAAAAAATGCTACATGCCACAGAAACAATGAAATTTCCTTGTCAGTTACATTGCTTTACCCTGATGCTTCTCTGAAAAGACACGCAGTCAGCCACAGATCAGAACTTCATCTTAAGCATAAAGGATTTTAACTGAGAAGCAAGGCAAGTATATAAATTATATTCTACCTGTCAATTAATATAACACTGATAAGAGTTTAAAGGTAAGACAAGGTCAAATATACCAGCTGACAGTACCTTTTTGGACATCTTCAAAATGGACTTTATAGAGCTACATACTTCCATGGGATATGAATATGTCCTTGTTATATCTATTTTCTGGATATATACAGGCTTTTCCTTGTTACAAGGCTACTGGCCTCAGAGTAGCTAAAAAAACTATTAAGCTTCTCTACCTGGAGAATTCCTGCTATTTAAAGAAAGCTCCCAGCCCTGCCTGGAAATCCATACATACTAGAGGACCTAAAGTTCAAAATTATCAAGGGTGAGAAGTCAATGGCATCTGATGCAGGCAGAATCCCAAGACCCAGGAGTAGGCCTGTATAATTAATACTTACTAGTCATCTTGGACGTAAGGCATCCAGAAGTAAATGGGATCTGAAATGAACAGTTAACCCAGGAATGAGAAGCACACCCAATTTTCATCAGATTGAATGAATCTGGTGATACTCCTATAATCTTCATGATTATCCTATAAACCCTCTGTGCAAGTTTGAATCTGTTGTGTATCCCTGCAAAGCCATTCCACTAATCTTCATCCAATATTGCTGGGTGGGACTTTTCTGATTGTTTCCATGGAGATGTAACCCAGTCAATTGTGAGTGGTAACTTTTGATTTGATGGTTTCCATGGAAAAGTATCTCCACCCGTTCAAGGTGGGGTTGCTTACTGGAGCCCTTAAAGAAGGAACAATTTTGGAAAAAGTTTTAGAACCAACAGAGCCACCAGAACCAACAGAGCCCACAGCATGGACAGAGCCCTAGGGAAGCCATTGAAGAAACCATGTGCCTTTCCAGCTAAGAGAGAAAGCCTGATCATCATTGGCCTTCTTGAACAAAGCTATTTTCCCTTAATCCAGGGAAAGTCTGCTGTTTTGAAACTACTGTACACCCCACAAAAGCCATGTTCTTTAATGCTCATTCAGTATTGCTGGGTAGGATATTTTTCATTGTTTTTATGGAGATGTGACCTATCCAACTGTGGGTGGTAACTTTTGCTTAAATGGTTTCCATGGAGATGTGTCTCCACCCATTCAAGGTGAGGTTGCTTACTGGAGTCCTTTAAGAGGGAACCATTTCGGAAAAAGCTTTAGAGCCAACAGAGTCCACACAACCAGAGACCTTTGGAGATGCTGAAGGAAAATGCTCCCAGAGAAGCCTTATGAAATGAGGACAGAAAGCTAGTAGATGTCCCCATGTGCTCTCTCAGCTGAGCGGGAAACCTTGAACTTCATTGGCCCTTTCTTTGGAGTTAAGTTATCTTTATCTGGATGCCTTAATTTGGACATTTTCATGGCCTTAGAACAGTAAAACTTGAAACTTAATAAATTCCGCTGTTTAAAAGCCATTCTGATTCTGGTATATTGCATTCCAGCAGCTTACAAATTAACGTACCCTCTTATTCACATTTTTATTTGTCCCCTTACCTTTTCTTTGTATCCCATTCTTCTCTGTCTCACCTGTGATGAATCTTGTCCCTTTTAAACTCCTCATTCTTGTCCTTAACCTTTCTTCTTAGTCCCTTGCCATTCACCATTCTCTTTTCTTTTATCCAGCCATACAAAAAGATACTAACCTAGGCATTTTTTTCAAATTGCTGTAAATTCTATGAACCATATTTAAACTAAGTCTAATTATAATTAATGCCTGAATCACCCCTGCCAGTGAAAACCTGCTTGTTTCTCAAATGTGGCCCCTTTCTAAGCCAAACTCTGCAAATAAATTCACTATCTTCCTCACTTTGTGGGACATAACTCCAAGGGATGAACCTCCCTGGCACCAAGGGATTAATGCCAAATGTTGATCAGCAAAATGGGTAAATGTTAAAAGAAGTAAAATAGTTTCTATTTCAAATATTTCAAGACAAAATATTTCAAGGCTAAAATATTTCAAATATTTCAGGACCAAACACAGACGTTTGTAGCTGCAGAAAGAAAACAGCCCCAGAAAGCCATTTGAAATGAGGAGCAGGAGAGGAAGCTAGCAAACATTGCCATGTGCGTTCCCAGCTGACAGAGGAACCCTGAACACCATCGGCCCTTTCTTGAGTCAAGGTATCTTTCTCTGGATGCCTTGGACATTTTTAATGCCCTAGAACTGTAAACTTGTAACTTAACAAAACCCCTTAATAAAAGCCAACTCATTTCTGGTATATTGCATTTCTGACAGCCTTAACAAATCAAAACACTACCCAAATAATAGGTCTGCCTCCACAAGACTGGATTAGGATTAAAAGAACATGGCTTTTCTGGAGTACATGACAGTTTCAAACCAGCATAGTAATATTCTACCTAAAACAGAATTTCAGTCACTATGGAAATTGAAACAGGAAGATTATTGTATTAAAAAAACCTCAGTTAATATTTTTTAAATGCAAAATAGAGAAGTAGTTTATATGTAGGGAAATCAGGCATCATCATAAGCTAATGGTTGAATTTATAGCCTTTCTGGAGTAAATAAATTATAACACATTTTTCAATGGAAGGCCGTGATTCATTGACGCAATACATTATTGATTAATTAGTAAGTAGGATGTGCAAAGTTATAATATGATCCAGGTTTAAAAAATGTGTGTATCTATCTATATAAATTTATAGAAAATTAAACACATGAATAAATATTA
Source organism: Tamandua tetradactyla (assembly GCF_023851605.1). Classification (NCBI taxonomy): domain Eukaryota; kingdom Metazoa; phylum Chordata; class Mammalia; order Pilosa; family Myrmecophagidae; genus Tamandua; species Tamandua tetradactyla. The sequence continues at coordinate 153,313,879 of NC_135331.1, forward strand.
GATATACTTAATTCTGAGCAAGGGAAACATTATGATTTAAATTCTGTTAATCTGCATTTGAGGTGTTCTTCTTACAATGAAAGTTATTTTAACATAAATTGTCTGTCTAATTACTTAGATATTTTCTGCCGGAAAGATCTAGAAATAATTGATTCTCCCTTGCATGCACCATTAAGATAACTTAGCAAACCAGGGCAACAAAATATTTAACCTAATCATGATTTCCTATTATCAAATATCTGCTTAAAAATAAAGTTTTGTGCTGACTTGTGTCATCAAGTTTTTATCTCATTTAGAGAGGCCCTGACTTTTTGAGGATTTGGTTTAGGTCCTGGTTGCTAAGAAAATCACCATACAATGATTGCCTTAAAACAGGAATTTATTGGCTCATAGCTTTGAGGCTAAGGGAGTCAAAAATCCAGGCATGGCTATGCTTTCTCCCAGAAGACTGTGGCTGTCTTTCTGTGGTCTTTGGGTTCTTGACTTTTCTGTCACATGGTAGTTATGATGACTTCTAGATCATACTCCATCCTGTGGCTTTCTCCTCATTAAATCTCCATTAAGAAGATTAAGTACAACCACAATCAGTTGGGCCATACTTTAAAAATAAGGCCTTCACAAGGTCCTATTTATAGAGGGTTCAAACCTGTAGGAATAGATTAAGATTAAGAACATCTTTTTTTTTCTTAGAGTATATAATTCAACTTACCTCAGTACTGCTTTGATAAAATAATCAATACAATAGGCAAATAAAAGGGGTACACAGAAAGGAAGAGATAAATATCATTATTTGCAGATATTACTGCTTATATGAAAAGTAAACAAAAATCAACTGAACATTTCTTGGAAATTATAAGAGAGTTCAGTGATAGCTAGATACAATAAAATAATAAGTAGCTTTTTAAATAACCAGTAAGGAAAAAATAATGGAGAAAAATCTTATTGATAATGCATAATGTATATGAATATGGTTGACACTTCAAATCAGCTCAATCAACCCCTATTTCAACAACTTCTAATTGGCCTTCCTGTGCTACAGAAACTTAAAATCCCATGCTTCTTATTACAGAGTCTAGGTATGTGACTTAGTTTCTAAAATTCACACACATGTATGCAGAATTTGGATGCAAAATTGAATTCTGTGAGATGTTCACAGCAAAATGGAAGATCACCTGGCAAGTACAGCAATTATGGTACCTGGTTCTTCTGAAGTCACAACAGTGGGGTGTTGGCAGCCTGTCTCACCTCCTCATCCCCCATTATTGATGTGGAACAAAAGGGTCTGATGACGGTAATGTTTCTGATAAAATATTCCCATCATGTGATTGGACAGTATTGTTCCTGTCTGGGGAGCATGGAAACCTGGTACTCTGACTCTCCCAGTGGGCTCTCTTATATGTTAAAAATCAATTTTCCCTCAAAATAACTCTATTTGCCTTTATTGTTGACAATTAAAATCTGACAAATTATATATTATATTATATATCTAAAAGTACACATATACAAATATATCAATATTACTAGTAAATGGGGTTTGGTCATGATATTTGCTGTCATTTTCTCCTGTTTTATTTTTATTGTCATAATAATGTGCATTTATAGCAAAAAAGTTTTGAAATATAAAGTAGAAAATATCAAGTTTGCCAAGAAATTTTCTTCAATAGGGCCACAATTTAATAACAAATGGGATCCTAAATACAATAACCTCTGTGGTAGAGATTGTGACCACCAAACAGATAAAGAAAGAAGCAGGGAAACATAGATCTCTTGCCTCTACTTCCTGAGGTCGCATTTAAACTGGCTTCCTTGCAATTAATTGGTGTGGATGTGTGATTGTTGCTGGATGTATGAACTCTCCAAATTCCTCAAACAAAATGAATCAATGTCTTCTTCATGAATTTTCATTTAAATCTTCATATGGTGTTTACCAGACCAGGTTTCAAATCAAAGGAATCTTAATCCCTTCTTCGTTCTTCATTAGACTGCATGCTCCTTAAGGTCAAAAATTGGGCTTCATTCAGCTTTGTACTTTGCATTCTCTATGCCACTTATCTCAGTAAAATCCACAGAAATGATTCTATAGCTTACTGAATTTAATTGAACAAATGCCCTATTTTAGACGTCAATATTTCTGCTTCTAACCTGCCACTGAAAACCTGTATTCCTGACCATGCCAGGGGATGAGATCCCTTTCCTCCAAGAAAACGATGTAGATGTTTGAGGCAGGAATTACTGGAGTTGGAGTATGAGGAAAGACAGTTTGGGGGAATCACTAACACATTTTTAGGAAAAGAAATTAAAGAGCCATTTTGGTTGGACAACATCATTAGTTTTGAGATTTAATTATGTTTGAATTAATAGGATTGATAAGGAACCTAATAAGTTTTTCAAACATTATATATCTGGAAATATATTCCAAGCTCCATACAACTGACTAAGCTGTGTTTTGGATCAAAATCCACTTTTGATATCAATCTTACTGCAGTAAAAACAAGTGGTAACTTCAGTAAAACAAGCCACAATCAATCATGGGAGTGTAATTTCTGGGCAGAATCTCTCTCGGTTTAGTTGGTACATTGATTTCTGTATAATCATAGATCTTCTTGAAATTTTATGATCCATCTTGAGTAGAAAGCTTGATAGCATTGGCAAGTATAAGAGTAGTGTGTACCTCACAAATATTTGTCATAGCATAGAAATCTTAAACTTAGGGAGGGGGTATATAACTTATTCTTGTCTGATTTACTCTCACTAAATTGTTGTTTTGTTTTATATTTGAAGAGCAGCTAACTATATACTGAAAAGATAGAGCAATAATAAATTACCAGTCAAAATTCAGAAATGGTATTTCACAATCTGGTATATGTTGGTCAGTAATTTCTACCAAAGGTTAAGCACACACACACAAAGAAAATTGATTATAAAGGATTTATATTGTTTTACACTAACCAATGTAAGGCATTTCTATATTGTATAAATCAAGAAAGGTTTTATTTTTTAAATAATTGCAATTAATGAATAGCAGCATGATCATATAAAAGGATAGCACTGGGATTTTCAGTTGTGACTGCACAGAAATTTTTAACTTAGATTAAAATTGTTCTTTCTGTTTATGTAAGCAAGAAAATCCTTGACAATATTTGGATAGCCTTATGAGTGATACTGTTTAGTTATTTTGAAAAAAATTCTAGACTTTATGGGGATGACTGTTTTTATGAGACCTATGCTTTAGTTCAAAAATTCTTTCTCAAATATATAACTATTAAACCTTACCATCAGGGAATCCCCTGATACTGCGTCAGACTTCAGGGACAACCAAATAAATAGGCCATTACCTCGATCACAAGGCTTATTCTTGTGAAGCTTATGTAGGTAACGTAGAAACTTAGACCACCTATAGGCATGACTAAGAGTTACTTCCGGAGGACCTCTTTTGATGCCCAGATGTGGCCTCAGTCTCTCTAAGCCCAACTCTGCAAGTGATATCATTGCCCTCCCCACTCTGTGGAACATGACATCCAGGGGTAAAAATCTCCCTGGTGATGTGGGAGATGACTCCCAAGAATGAATCCACACCTGGCACGATGGGATCAACAATTTCATCCTGACCAAAAGGAGAAAAAGAAGTGTTAAGTATCAGTGGCAGAGAGAGTTCAAATAAAATTGAGAGGCTACTGTGGAGGTTGCTCTTACACAAGCTTCAGTTAGAGCTTGCTACCTATCATAATCTGCCAACACCCAACCAGGACCATTCCAGCCAATCTTAAAGAACACCTAGGGCAATATATAAGATTTCACAAATATTCCATGCACTATAATAACTTTTTAGAAGCCTACAACCTCCAGATGGGTCCCTGGTCCAGATAAGTCCTGAAACCCGGAGGGCCTAGCCTCTCCAGAACATCAGATAGTTCCATCTTCCTATCCCATTTTAGTGACAGATCCTTCCAATATAAAAAATTTAGAATGGCCATAGCCCAAACACCCCTAAAGAGAGGAATGGAAAGATCAAAGGTGATGGTAAAGTTATACAGAGAAGATAGGGATTTAACAAATGAATATGATTGCTGAATCATTAAATTGATAAAGTCTCCAGTATCTTAGAGCAGCTAGAAATAAAAACCTAAAATTGTGGAATTGTAACCCACGTCAAACTCTGAAATATGTTCTACAAATAATTGTGGTGCTGTGCTTTGAAACTATAGCTCTTTTGTATATATGTTCGTTTTCTCAAAAAAAAAAAAAAGAATAAAAGTCGATTGTGATGATAAAAAAGTGTTTAAGCCCTCTAGCCTCCTATATTCTGGAGCAGCTAGAAGGAAAAATATGAGAGCATTGTGTGGTAACCTCTGACAAACTCTGGGATCTGTCCTATAACTACTTGTTGAAGAGTGCTTTGAAAACTATTGCTTTTTTATTTCTTTGCTTTGTGTATATGTTGTACTATACAGTAAAAAAAGTGGTAAAAAAAAGTTCATTCTCAGCCTTTAGAGTTACTTTTTGAAGAAAAGAATTTATGTTGAGGGGAAAATGGGCTTAAAAGGCTCAAGGTTATAAATGTTTTATTAAACTTTTGAAGTATATATTTTAAATATATTTTAATATAAAATAATAAAAATAGAACACTAAATAAAGGTGGCATTTTTCATTTCTTAAGTTAGTATTAATGATCATTATCCAATTAATTTATATGAATATTTGATTTCAAGAAAATTACTTGATGCTGATACATTTTTCATGACTGTAAATTAATTGACATAGTGAAGTGAAGCAGAGGAAGAAGAATAATTGAAGAAAAGTCCTCTGCTCTGATGTCCCTTCTTCTGCCAATTAATGGAGACGCTCAGGGCTGTTAAAACTGAATTGTAAAACGTTGATTGCTCAGTTGTCTGCATAAGGCTTTGGCAGACATTTAGCCTTTGATTGTGTGGTTTTGTGGCTTGCAAGATAGAAAAATGTGTTCTGCGTGGCTTTATACAAAATTTTGAAGAAAGCATGATAGCTATGCATAGGGGCTGTTCTTTTCCTTTTTGGCAGGCCACTTGCAGTCCACTTTGCAGCCTCTCTCTCTATATATAGAAAATATTTCAAGTCTTACCTTGAGGTCATTTTTTTCTTGAATACCATTATTCTCTTAGATTTAAACTACAGAATAATAAATCAATCATTTTCTTTGTTTAGTCATTGACTCAAGTCCTTGTTTCATTACTTAATATAACCAAATCATCACAGTTTCCTCTAGTATAGTCTAAGAACGAAAATTTAGCAGGCATCATCATCTCTTTCCCTATCTAAGCATTTTTTGTCACTACAATGATCTTTAATTTTCATTTTCTAACCAGAGATGAGATGCAAAATCATGTAAAAGCTTCTGCCATGCTTTGAAACACATTATTTTACGTTATGCATCAGTTTCTTTATTCTTCAAAGAGTTAAAAATGGAAACAACAATCTCACTCTTTGGATACAAGTTTTGTGTTAATTTCAATTAGCTAAGTGATATGATTCATCAAGTTTCTGGTATAATAGCTTTTTAACCTTTTTAATGTAAGTCTGACTTCATCATGGAAGAAGAATTGGTTCTGCCCATGTTTTCTTGCCAATCCCAGCTAGGCTTGGCAGACACATGTACTCTGAAATCCTCATCTCATCTTGTGCATTTTCTTCCTTATTATTATCAGTTATTACCCCCTACTTCATCAACATCACTCTGAGGAGTTAAGCTAGGGTTGGAAGGAGAAACTGAAGAAAAATATTTTATTTCAGAACATGAGAATTTACAACCTATCCCCACCATAAACAGGCCTTTCTTTTTATTCTGAAACTTCTATTTTACTCCCCTCCTATGCAGCTGAATATGTTAGTATGGGGGCATTCATTTTAGGAGAATTTTCTCTTATGGGAATTAGGGCTTCAGGGGCTATCACCTTCAATGCCCAGTGTTAACGAAACTTTGAAAACAATTTGTATTAGAGATATGCAGTAAAAGACATGTTTACTGTATTTTTCTCATGGTGTCCACCGATATGAACAAAAAGAGAAGAAATGCATTTGCAATTCAACTAGAAAACTGCTATAATTAAAAAGTACTTGCTCTGAAAGCTCTGTGCCAAAGACAGTATAATTAGAACCAAATTTATGAAATGCCAAGAGATGATATATATTTCTCAAGCTCATTAGCAATTATAGACTCTCCTCAGTTTAAATCGCAGGGACCTGAGAGACCCAACTAACAATCCTTTCTCGGAATTACAAGGAATAGAAAGGGATATGGAACAGCCAACCCAAGCAATAAAAGACACCCGGTGTGGGGCCATTTCCAGTGCACAGAATAAGGCATGTTGGACTGAGCACACCCAAGAAAGAACAAAGTACAAGTGACTGTAAAGAAAATGATGACAGATATAGGAAAAACGAGAATATCTAAAATATGAAGAAAAGAGAGTAAATAGAAAAGAAGAATATTTAGAGATGGTAATTAAGTGAAGAAAAGTTGAATTTGCAAGTCAAAAGATAAATAGTTCCAGAAAAAAAAGATTCATAGTAAAATTAGTGAACATAAATACATTTAAAAGAATCTTGGGGACGGGCCATGGTGGCTCAGCAAGTAAGAATGCTTGTCTGCCATGCCCGAGGACCCGGGTTCGATTCCCGAAAAAAAAAAAAAAAAAAAAAAGAATCTTGGGGTGGGGGATGGGACCTAACAAATTCACCTATAAGAGAAATAAAAATCAGTTTGGACTCATGCTTTATAAAATGCAATGGCAAAGACAGTAGTATAAATACACGTTTCTCTCTTCCCAAGACTGGTCATAGGAGTGGTAGAATTATCGTATATATATATATATATATATATATATATATGCAACTTAAAGCCGATCAAGTCGAATTAGTGTATACATAAAAGAATATTTTAAAAGATTCCAGGCGTGAAATATAGCATCAACTATGCATAATGACTGATGAATTCAGGTGGCTGAAGGATGCACTGACTGAGAAGTAGATTGGCTAATGACGGTGTATACTTATGAATGAAGGTTATGCTGCTACAAAAAGGAACAAAGTTGTGAGGCATGCAACAATGTGAATGAACATGTGGGACATTTGGTGAGGCAAAATAAGACAGGAACAAAAGAACAAAAATGTAGAAAACAGATTGTAAGCCCGGAGTTTTGATTGTTATTTGTGGATTTTGAGATGCTTAATCTGTTATTTAGAGATAAGAATGAAGTTGATCAGGTTGGGGTTAAAGTAATTCAAACAACAAGGATAAGAAAGACAGTATCCATATTTTAGAGCCACACATACCTTATGAGACCAAAGGAAGAAAGGTTTATTTGGTCTGGAACTGAAATTTCCTGTAGTGCATAATCTAACCCAACCTATATGTATGGCTCATCTGAATAATTGAAACACAGGGAGCCCAGAATAAGAAAGAGGTTCTTTAATGCTGTATAGATTATTATAATGCCTGGACAGATCCTAGAGTACATTAAGCAGATAATCAAAAAGCATTGGCAAAGTTCCTTGAAGGATGGGAGAAAGACTACAGAACTATTAAACCTTACCATCAGGAAATCCCCTGATACTGTGTTAGACTTTAGGACACCCAAATAAATAGGTCATGCCCTCAATCATGAGGATTACTTACTTATGAAGCTTATATAGGTAGCGTAGCAACTTAGACCACCTATAGGCATGCCTAAGAGTTACTTCTGGAGGACCTCTTTTGATACCCAGATGTGGCCTCAGTCTCTCTAAGCCCAGCTCTGCAAGTGAAATCATCGCCCTCCCCCCTTTGTGGGTCATGACATCCAAGGGTGAAAATCTCCCTGGTGATGTGGGAGATGACTCCCAAGAATAAATCCACACCTGGCACGATGGGATCAACAATTTCATCCTGACCAAAAGGAGAAAAAGAAGTGTTAAGTATCAGTGGCAGAGAGAGTTCAAATAGAGTCGAGAGGCTACTCTGGAGGTCACTCTTATACAAGCTTCAGTTAGAGCTTGCTACCTATCATAACCTGTCAAACCCCAACCAGGATCATTCCAGCCAATCCTAGAGAACACCTCAGGCAATATATAAGATTTCACAAGCATTCCATTCACTAGAGTAACTTTCTAGAAACCTACAACCTCCTGATGGATCCCTGGTCCAGATAAGTCCTGAAACCTGGAGGGCCTACCCTCTCCAGAACATCAGATAGTTCCATCTCCCTACTCCACTTTAGTAGCAGATCTTTCCAATATGAAAGACTTAGAAGTGCCATAACCAAAACACCCCTAAAGAGAGGGATGGAAAGCTCAAAGGTGATGGTGTAATTGTACAGTGAAGATAGGACTTAACAAATGAATATGATTGCTGAATCATTAAATTGATATCTCTTTTAGTCTCCAGTATCTTAGAGTGGCTAGAAGTAAAAACCTAAAATTGTGGAATTGTAACCCATGTCAAATGCTGAAATATGTTCTGCAAGTAATTGTGTGCTTTGCTTTGAAATTTATTAATTTTTGTATATATGTCATTTTTCACACAAAAAAGAAAAAAATGTCAATTGTGATGATAAAAAAATATTTAAGCCTTCTAGCCTCCTACATTATGGAGCAGCTAGAAGGAAAAATCTGAGAGGATCATATGGTAGCCCATGACAAATTCTGGGATATGTCCAGTAAGTGCTTGTTGAAGAGTGCTTTGAAAACTATTGCTTTTGTATTTCTTTGCATAACATATATGTATGTTATACCATACAATTAAAAAAAAAGTTGGAAAGAAAAGAAAACTAGCACCAAAGTGAATTCCCTAAAAAAAAATCTATATATCAAATTGAAATTTAACCAACCAAGATATTAATTAAAAAAAGAACTCTGGAATGGATAATCCTGTTATGCAAGATATATTGTGGGTGGATAAGTATATTTTATATAGAAACAGTAAATAATGGCTGACATGGATTTAGGAAAAAAGTATGATCAATATTGCATATTAAATTTGTAAGAGTAAGATTCAGTTTCCGGAGCCCATGCCAAAAATAAAATATTTTTGCCCATGCCAAAAATAAATAAATAATTAAATAAGTAAAAACAACTAATAAAACTCTGGTGTGTGGGGAATAGAAGTTGAGGGGCAGAGGAGGAGGAGCGAAGTTGGGGGGCCTCATTGTGTATTTCAGAGATAGATCCATCACTATAACAGAAACTAATGTTTACTGAATATTCACCCATGTAAAATTCTTAGTAAGTCTTTGTCTTATCCTAGTTGATCCTAGTATAAGAACCTCAAGATAAGTGCTATTATTACGTTCAGTTTATAGGTGAGGAAATTAAAGTAAAGCTAGATTAAATAACTTGTTGACGTTCATATAACCAGTCAAGTGGCACCAGATTCAAAACTTGGCAGTACTGATTTGAAGCTCTATACTATTAGCCACTGTATTTTCTTCCCAGAAAAAAAAAAAAAAAGATAGGACTGAGATAAAATATGTGTCTCTGTTCTTACAAACCTTATACCATTGTATTGTTCATGGAAAGTTCTGAGATGGAAGCAAGGATTAAAGGGAGGATTGGTCCTTTTATTATCAATCCCAACTGAAGACAAGAGGTCCTCTCCATTTGAGCACTTCTGGGCTCCAAATCAAGACAGTAGGAAAGAGCACAGCACAGAAACATTACTGATACATATTTTTAAAAATCACGGTTGCTAAATCTGTGGCTTAAAATTGATTTATTTTGATTTAGAAAAAAATAAAGCAATGTGACATTTATACAACACCAGTTATGTAGAAATTCATAGCTGTTACATTAGTGGTAAAAGCTATGTTGAGTGGAACCTCTTGCACTGTCTACATATTGAGGCTTTGCCTTGCCTTTGGGGCATAAAAGAGTGTGTTCATTATGCAAGACCACAAATATCAGTCCTTCACCTCTTGCCCCATACTGGCACATTAGCTTGAATCCTTTCTTTAAAAAAAAGGCAGTTAGATTCCAATATTGTCCAGTTATGAAGAGAGATATATGGAGCAAATTAGAAAAGTAACTAACTTCAACAAAAGCATCTGTGATGCCCTGGACAGCTCCACTGGTTACTAGATACCAAGTAGTACAAGCCAAGGCTGATAATCTCACACTATTTCTCTGGAGAAGATGGCTAGAGACTATCCCAGTGGTTAAAAAAATTAAAAAAAATTAAAGTTACGGGTGGCAGTGAGTGTCTGCCACAGGGCTTACAAAAGGAGCTACCTTGATCTTAAATCAAGACAACACAGAAATTAGTTCCTTGATCAATGCAAAGAGGAAATAGCGTAATCTATGTCGTTTTCTATGTGAGGAAAGAGTTGTTCTAGTTTGCTACTTGCCAGAATGCAACATGCCAGAGATGGATTGGCTTTTAATAAAAGGGAATTTATTTCATTAGTTCTTCAGAGGAAAGGCTAACTTTCAACTGAGGTTCTTTCTTACATCGGAAGACACAGGGTGGTCTCTGCTGGCCTTCTCTCCAGGCCTCTGGGTTCCAGCAACTTTCCTCGGGGTGATTCCTTTCTGCATCTCCAAAGGCCTGGGCTGAGCTGTGAGTGCTGAGATGAGGTATGCTGAGCTGCTTGGGCTGTGCTACATTGTACTCTCTCATTTAAGCACCAGCCAATTAAATCAAACATTGTTCATTAAAGCAGGCACACCTCTTGGCACACTGCAGATGTAATGAGTAACAGATGAGGTTCACATACCATTGGCTCATATCTACAGCAATAGAACTAGATACTTTCACCTGGCCAAGATGACAACTGAATCTAACTACCACATGTTCACCCCTTGTCAGCTTTGCAACTACACGCATCACCTTAAACAACATTAAGGTGCAAAAAATTTTCTTCTGGCTGTGGACCTGTGAATCTCAAAATAAGTTGTCTCATGCCAATATGCAAAGGAGGACATTCACAAGTCCCATAGGGAGAAATTGGAAGGAAAACCTGCAGGGCAAACACCATTGGATTTGAAAGTCTGAAAGTCATTTATCCTTCAGCTTTAGAAAGTTGCAGTGCCACCCTTTCCAAGTGCCTATGCAGTGGCCCGCCTCTTTCCAAATCAACCTCAGGGGACATTGAGGAGACCATCTTTTTCGCAGCTCCACTCTCTCCAGGCATCGGAGTCACACCTGGGCCCTCTGCCATTTCCGGGGCACATGCTCAATCCCTCCATGTGGTGGCAGCCAGGCTCTCCCCCAGGAGCATACTGAACCTTCTCCGAGCCCTGAGGCTGCATGACTCTTCCACTGCAGCAAGGTGGGAGATTTATCCTCATCCTTCATGGTAAACTCACCCTCTCCATGTATATGGGTGGGTTCACTATCCTGGCCAAGGTTTCTTGGCTTCAGACCCAAGCTTCCATGGTTCTCACTCTGCAAACTCCAATTTGTCCCTTTGTGTCTCCCTTTGTCCAGATTGGCAGTGGTTCCATTTACACCAACAGTCTCTTCAAGCACTCTAGGACTTCTCCATCATTCTTTTCACAGTTCCTCCAAAATTTTCCCCTTAGCCATCCAAAATAACTTTCCAACATATCTGGTATTTGCAAATTGCAGCAGCACCCCATTCTTGGATACCAAAATCTGTTCTAGTTTGATAGCTGCCAGAATGCAACACACCAGAGATGGATTGGCTTTTAATAAAAGGGGATTTATTTCATTAGTTCTTCAGAGAAAAGGCAGCTAACTTTCAACTGAGGTTATTTCTTACATGGGAAGGCACAGGGTGATTTCTGCTGGCCTTCTCTCCAGGCCTCTGGGTTCCAACAACTTTCCTTGGTGTGATTTCTTTCTGCATCTTCAAAGGCCTGGGCTGAGCTGCGAGTGCTGAGATGAGGTATGCTGAGCTGTTTGGGCTGTGCTACATTGTGCTCTCTCATTTAAGCACCAGCCAATTAAATCAAACATCATTTATTGTAGCAGGCACGCCTCCTAGCTGACTGCAGATGTAATGAACAACAGATGAGATTCACGTACCATTGGCTCATGTCCACAGCAACAGAACTAGGTACATTCACCTGGCCAAATTGACAACTAAATCTAACTACCACAAGAGTTAACACAGAAAGCCTGGTTGTTCAGTCCTTTCTTGTCTCCAGGGGAGCCTGGAATCATGATTGACACTTTGCCAACTGATGGTAATGTGGCCCTGGGAATGTTCTTTATGTCATTTATTAATGATGTTGTCTTGTATGCTTGAAGTAGTGGGACATGTTGTATTATCTTGTTTCAGGTCTTTTCAGGATTGTATAGCAGGATTCATCATGTACCTGGTTTCATTGTTGAGGTCCTGTTTTTTGATACTATGGCTTGTTTGCATAACAGAATGTGCTTAAATAACAAGTCCACCATAAATATCTTGAATCCAAGGACATGAATGGGCTTCTGCAGGGTAGATCTATTTTGTACCTCTCCCTGTAGTTTACTGCTACAGACAAGTAAATCTGTGCATAAATTCTGTGGACTCCACCAGATGCATACATTTTTACTGATGCTTTTGCTCTATATTCTGTGTGTAATAAACCTTAGCTATGAGTGTAACTCATTATAAAATATTGTGATTCCTCCTAACAAATCATCAAACTTAGGGTTGTGAATTTCATATCAATGCCTTTCTGCCCTACTTCCCCGCAAGAAAGTCCATAGTAGCTGCAATATACCGGTGATGGAATCATGAAAGTTACAGGATGCTACATCAGTTCCACGAGCAGTGGCCTGCCTACAGTCTTAGTTGAAGTATTCATTCTTGGTTGCCCATGGCACGAGGCTCTGTTAGAGTACAGTGATGAGAAAGACGAATGAAATTTCTTCCTACTTGCAGACTAGTTGTAGTGACAAGAGTGACACAAAAAATGATAAATAAAATTATTTCAGAGACTAAAAATGAAACCATGGGTGCTAGTTTGAAAAGATTCATGCACCTGGGAAAGCCACACTTTAATCCTAATCCAACCTTGTGTGAGTAACTGCTTCTTTTAAACCCTATTCAGCACTGCATGTTGGAAACTTGATTAGATTATCTTATGGAGATGTGATTCACCCAATTGTGGGTATTAACCTTGGATCAGAGGGAGATGTGACCCCATCCATTCCAGGTGGGTCTTGATTAGTTCGCTGGAATCCTTTAAAAGAGGAAGAATTTTGGAAAAGGCTTGAGATTCTGAGAAGCAGAGCCATCACAAATCCATGAAACAGGGAACCCACACAGCCAGAGACCTTTAGAGATGAAGAAGAATTATGCCCCTGGGAGAGATTCATGAAACAAATCTGGAGGGAAAGCTAGCAGACGTCATTGCCTTATTCACCGTGTGCCTTTCCAGCTGAGAGAGAAACCCTGAGAGAGAATACCTTCGTTGAATGAAGGTAACCTCTTGTTGGTGCCTTAATTTGGATATTTTTATAGACTTGCTTTAATTGGGACATTTTCTTGGCCTTAGAATTGTAAACTAGCAACTTACTAAATTCCCGTTTTTGAGAACTATTCTGTTTCTGGTATATTGCATTCCAGCAGCTAGCAAACTAGAACACTATATAAAAAGATAGCAAGCTACTTAAGGAGAAGGACAACTCTAGCTGGGAAGATAAAGATTGCCTCTATGAGATCACAATACATTGATCTGTGAATGATGATGAAAAATCTGCTCAAAAATCTGGACAAAGGATGTTTGAACCCAAATAAACAGCAAGTGCAAGAGTCCTGGGAATGAACTTAAGTTCAAAAGACATGAAGCAGAGTAGAGTAATTAGAACATATAGACCTAAGGCATAATGGTAGGAGTTAAGATTAAGAAGTTAGGCTGGTGCCAGAACACAGAGAATCTTGTAGGTTATGGTAAACAGTTAGAATTTATTTTATTTGTGGTGGAGTTACCACCGGAGTATTTAAATAAACTGATGATATGATCTTATTTATAATAACTCTGGATGCTATGTGGAAAATTATTTTTCAGGGAGAATGATGGAAGTGGGAAAATCAGTTGCAACAGTCCTCATAAATGACAGTTGCAGATTGATATAGCACTATAGCATTGGCAAGTAAGAAGTGAGAAGATTTAGAATATGTTTGGATAGAGAGCAGAGAGGTCTTGTTAATGAACTGGCTGTAGTATAAATAGAGAATAAATGAATTAAGGATAATTTCTAAGTTGACAAAGGTGCCATTTACAGAGATATAGAAAACTTGGAGAAAGACTGGTTTGGGGCAGTGTTGGCAATCATGATTTTAGTTTTTTGATAGGTTTAATTCCAAACACCTCTTAGGTAGCCAGGTAGAGATGGTCAGTTTGACATATAGGTATATGAAACTGGAGTTCAGGGAAATGGTCAGGACTAGAAATTTAAATTTGAGGTCATCAGTATAGTGGAGATGATAATCAAAACCACATTTCTGAATGGGACCATCTAGAAAAAAAAAGTAGTCAGAGAAAAAGAGGGACACTTCAAGTCTAGAAGGAAAGGAGAAAAGAGCAAAGAAATTGATGAGGCAGAACTAAAATTTGGAGTGTATAGTATCATCGAAGTATAGAAATCAAAGTCTTTTGTAAGAAGACAGTGGGCAAACTTTCACAAATGGTTCTGAGAGTTGAAGAAATATAGACTATGAGTATATGTGCTTCACCTTTCCAAGAGTTTTTCTGTGAAAAGGAGCAGAAAAATGAGTTTGCAGGTGAATATAGGAGGTTAAGGGAGTTTTTATTTGCTTGTTTGCTAAACATGGGCCATGAGGAAGTATACTTATTTGTCATTTGAAATGGTGTAGTAGAAAAGCAGGAGTTAGTTATATGATAAAGGAGATGATAATTATTAGAGTAAAGTCTTTAAGGAGTTTGGGGTGATGAAAGTAGAGAGGCTGGCCTCAAATAAGATCAGAAATGCTTCTTCTTTTGCAACCCTATGGAAGACAATATTTAGAACAGAACAGAGTAGGAGGTTGGATTTGTGAAAAAATGAGACAGGCTTTTCTAATATGATTGCATGAAGAGACATTATTTGCCACAGAAGCTCAAAATGCTTATTTTGTTACAAATTACCCTAAAATGTAAAAGTCTAAGCCACAAACATTTATTATCTCACAGTTCTGTAGGTCATTTATCTTTTGACACAGGGTCTCAAAAATGCTGCAATCCAGGAATCAACTGGGGCTCAATTTCAAGGCTCAAGTTGTGAAGAATCTTCTTTCAAGCTCACTTTCATAGCAGTTGAAAAACTCTGGGTAACCAGTGGGTGTTGGCTGGGGATATTGGTTTCCCATTGTCCTATTTCCTGACTACATTGGCTTCCTTACAGCACTACATAGAACATAGCTTATGTTCTTCCAGAGTAAGTGATCCAAGAGAGAGCAAGGGACAAAGTGACACAATATATGTTGTAGTCATTTTGTATTCTGAACTCTTACAGCCCTGTAGAGTGGTTGGTGAAGGAAAGCAAATCCTGCATCATCACAGTATGTAGGCACAAGGCAGGTGGTAATGGGGAAATGTCTATTCTTCTGAATAGGAAGATGAAGCATCCCATCTCCTCAACCTATTTCCCATGGAGAGGCATGCACAAATGGAAAGTTCTAAAGGAAATTGGCAGGGTTCCAGGAAAGGGGCCCTAAGTACTTCTTTCTCTAACTTCTTAGAGGAATTTTGTGAGTGGCTTTGCAAATGTTGAGAGGAAGATGGAGATAAAGTCAGATCAGGCACCAGCTGTTTAGAGGGAGGTTTCATCTCAAAGCTTGGAACACTAATTGCTCAAGAGTTTTTCATATACTGGTGTTAATACCTGGGGGCCTTATGTGTGGCTGGCACCTTTCTATCTCCTTCTAGCAGGGTTGAGGGGGAGTCATGGCCTCCAGCTATTTCATTGCCAGATCACACAGATATCCCCTACCGTCATTTTGTGTTTGGCACAAAATGCTTGTGTCTCTGTAATTGAGAGGTAAAGGGCAGCCAGAGTTTCGGACCATCGTATCTTAAAGACATTGTTGCTTGGGGTCATCAACCTCACCTCCCTTTAATCCTCAGCACCCCAAGAAATATTCTGTTATTTTCAAATATCTTCTTTCCAACAAAGTAAATATTCCAATCCTTTTGGAATCTATGTTTTGGTATGAAACAAGTAATTGGAATTCAGGCTTCTCAGTCAACCTTTTATAATTGTGAAGAGCATGGGACAGTCCCTTTTTGTTTTTTTATAAATAAGATCACATTATACATTCTATGCTGCAACTTGCTTTTTATATGCATCCATTCTGTGCATCCTTTCAGATTAGTAAACACAAATCTGTCTAATTCTTTCAACAAAAAATAGAATTCCATTGAACAAGCAATATCATCAAACATGCCCAAAATTAACATTTAGTTTCTTTTTTTAAAAAAAGGCATATCATTGAATTTAAAAGATATAACCTTGTGATCTCTTTTCTTTATCCAGAAGAATTTATCTCAGATATGTTTTTTAACATGTATGTTTTGTCTAAATTCTATCATCTAATTTTATGTTACATTTTCTTTTAGTCCTGTTTCTTTTATTTACTGTCTTTTATTATAGGGTCTGTGATTTCTTTGTTTTGTTTTGTCTTTTATTTTTAGTGGGCGGTATGTCCTATACTAATAATCTTTTATAGTATTAAATAAAAATGTAAATGTTTTAAAAATTTACCATTTTTAAATCCAAATTCTGAAAAAAATGCATATGTTAGCACACATAAAACTTCTCTGTTCCCTGGTTAGGTAGGAGGAAGGGTGGAAAGTGGGCTGCTGTGTTAATAATCATTCAACCGGTGGAGGGAAAAAATGTGAAACTAAATTTTCACTAAGTTACTCTGCAACTTTTATTTATTAATAGATGGCCTTACTATACTAATCCCCTCTTTCTTCCAATACTTTCCTATCCCTGTCCTCCTTGTTTAAGATCTCTTACCCCTTTCTCAGGTTAGATACATGCCATCCATCTCTGTGAGGCACCAGAATCCCAGTCCTTTTTCATATCTTGTAAACTTAAATCTCTCTGCTACTCCAAGTTTTGGCCAGATTCTATCTGCTCTGGTTACTGGATATTCTGTATGGGGAGACATCAGACTGATTCCCACAGAGTGAGGCAAGGGAGGATTGAGGGCTGCAACTCCAGTTAAGTCTCTTGTCAGCTTCTGGGAAAAGAAGCAGCTGGTCTTTTTTTTTTCTAAGTTATCTTAATGCAAATATGGCTTAAAACTATGAGATTCAGTTTCTACCTTGAAAGGTAGCCAATCTTCGTATACGTATTTTTTCCTACTAGAATAACAAATGCCTCCCAAATTAACTGCACTTCTCTCCTTTTAATCAAATGACACTGTATTCATGCATTATATTACATTATTAGATTCATTGCAAATATAGGAACTTCATTTTATTCCAAAACATCCTAAAATTGGAAACTTTACAGTACAATTATATATTGGCCCATGTTACACAGTTCAAGTTTCCTAAAATTCTTCCTAGAGATATAGGCCAGTGGGCGGATGAGAGTGGAGGAATTATACAAAGTATATGAAGGAAAAAGTTCAGAGAGATCTGGTTTTTAAAACTCAACTCAAATCCACCATTTATTTGCTGTATGACCTTAAAAGATGGTTTCATTTTTCTGAGCCTCAGTTTTTCCATATCTAAAGTGTAGCTACTAATACATACTGTTTATGATCTGATCCAAATAAATCATACTTCATAGAAGTTAGATTTCAGGTATCCAGTTTAATGCTGGTAAATTTAGGTCGGAAAACACTGACTAGATTCTAAAGTCAAACTCAGGTACCTTAATACTTTCCAGCCATCCAAGCAAAGGAGTTTGAGAACACAGGGAAAAGAGCTATTATTCCTAGATTTGGAGTCTGGGTAAGCTGTTCAGAGCTTTCATTTGAATTGAGCATTTCAGTTTTGATACGTCAGTGTTTTTCTTTTGCTTTTGCACATTTGGATTTTGCTTTACTTGTCTTTACTGTGTCTCACACTTACACCTTTGGCTATCTGTTCAGTTTGAAGCCTTTCCCCAGGAGAATCACCTCAAGACTACCAGTTGGGTTCCCTGGTTTCTATTTTAATTTGCCATGCTGCTGTATCAAAATGCCACTAACTGGTTGGCTTAAATGACGAGAATTCTCCGTTCCACAGTAATAGAGGCTGGAAGTTCAACATCAGGGTGTCAGCGCAGGGGCACATTTCCTCTAAAGTCTTTTAGGTTTTAGCCGTGTCTTACTGGCAATCCATGACATAACTCAATCTCTGCCTTTGTTACATGGTGGTCTCACTTCGTCTCTGCATTAGTCATTTGTTTCTCTTTCCAAATTTCTTCTTCTATGTATAAAGCTACTAGTTATATTGAGTTATGGCTCGTCTTGATCTAGTTTGGCTACTTCTTAACCGGTGATAGTTCCAAAGATCTTATCTACAGAAAATTCACCTACACAAGATTGGGGGGTTGGAAATTGAACATCTCATTTTTGGGAACACAATTCAATTGAAAACGGTATCCTCAGATTTTATGAAGTTACTTCACAGCTTCTGTAAATGTTTGATTCAAATAGATATGCAAATCTGTATCAATTGATAAAATACATTAAGAAGCAACATATCCAAATAAATGACATACAATACATTCATATTTTTGAGTTCACAAAGCATGAAGTTTTCAAGCAGGTTACAGTGTATATTTGCAAATATTGAAACAGAGTCTCTTTTTATATCTTTGTGCATTTGAACGTATATGTATGTTGTCACAGATAGAAAACTATATCCTTGCTTTTAAATAATTTCTCCAACAATCCATAAGTAAGTTCACTGTTAAGAATACATATGTACTTTTCTATGTATAATACCAAACCAGATTCTTGTGATTGTGTTAGAGATGCACATAACAAATAGCAAACATAATCATAAAAATATGGAATAATTTTATCATTTATGGTCTAATTGAATATTTTTAACTAAATATACATTAAAAAATACTTGAAAATATAAATGCTTCCGGGCTATTGGCTAGAAACTAGAAATTATTTGCCAAATATAAACATGAAATGTTTAGAAAATTGACTGTAAGACTTGAAGATATTGGTCACAATAAACATGACAAAATGATTTGACATATATTAGTGTCAACCAATTTTTCAAGTAAGCTGTAACATATAGGTGGTATTCACCTTTAAAGCCATTTACTTTAAAAATCCAGTTATCCTTCTGGAAAAGGGTAGGACTGAACATCTCTGTGCCCTCAGAGTTAGGGTGACCCAAGTATTCTTATCTTTCCACTGCAATATAAGAAGGAGAGACCCAGAGTTTAGGGTCAGGATTTCCAATATGGTAGAATAAAGACCACGAAAAACTGCCTCCATAAAAGCAATGAGAAAATAGTTAAAAAATGTAAAAATCAACCTTTTTTAGAATTTTGGAAATTAATCAAAAACTTTCAACTGTCTGAGAAGTAGTTACTTAAGGAAAATAATGGCTGAATCCACATCCCCAGGAAAGACAGGAAAACTGCTGCTCTTTCAATCACCTCTGCCTGACTTGAGGCCATGAGCAAGCAGAAATTGAATGGTAAAACCAAATGGAAAACTGCCTGCCAGAGAATGGAACGTGTGCCCCCACAGCACATGCACAGATGCCCTTGGCAAAGGATAGAAGACTTACTGGTTCAAGGTATTTGAGGAACAGAGACTTCAGTGGCCACAAAAGTAGCAGGAAATACAGACTTTATAGAATAAGCTAACCAAATTCACTAAGCAAACAAACAGTAACAGTGACAACAATAACAACCAACAAAACAGCAACAACAACAAACCCTGGGGTAAAGACGATCGAATTCCCAGGCTCATCTCATTATATTATCTAACATGCCCAGTTTTCAATAAAGAAAGAATTGCAAGACTCACAAAGGTACTGGAAAGTGTGGCCCATACGCAAGATATAAACAGAAACTGTTCCTTGGGAAGCCTATATGTTGGATGCATTAGAAAAAAGACTCCATATCACCTATTATAAATATGTCCAAAGAACTAAAGGAAATGATTTCTAATGAATTAAAAGAAAGTATGAGGCTGATGTGTCTCCAAATAGAGAAATATCAGTAAATTGATAAAATTATAATTATAAAAAGGGGCCAAACAGAAGCTGTAACTGAAAAGTATAACTGCAATGAGAAACCCACCAAGATGCACAACAGCACATTGGAGTTCGTAGTAGAAAGAATCAGAAATTTGGTAATACATCATTGAGATTATCTAGGCTGAGGAATAGAAAGAAAAAGCAGTGAAGAAATGTGAAGAGAACCTCAGTATCTACGGGACACCATCAAACATTTCACACAATGGGAATTTGCTGGGGATATCACTGAGTAGCCATCTTCAGCCTTGCCTACCTCTTTCCTTTTCCCCTCCTGCTTGTTTGTATGCAGATGTTTGCTATGTTTCCAGTCTTGTTTATTTGCATGCAGGTATTCAATATGTTTCTGTTTTCCAGGAGACCTCAGGGATCTGGGGAAGATGTTCAATCTTAACCAGCCTCAATTCCTTCCCAGGGCACAAAGTTGCTCACTGGTAGCTCTCTTTCCCTAGAATGTTTAGTAACTCATCACTCAGGCAGCAGGTGTCCCTCATCCCCAAAGGGAAGAAAGACATGCCAAATATCTAGTAATTGGCCTCCCTGGGGGACCAGCCACAACTGGTTCCTCCTCTCCTGTGTGAAACAGGATGTGTGGAGCTGCCATCCACTGACCCAGACCCAAGCCTTGGCTTCCCCAGGAGACTAAGGTGAGATCTTTTGTCCTTTTGGAGCCTTTGTGCTGTGTAAGTAGTACAAAATAAAGAATGTTTTGCCTCAGCCCGTGTTTCTTTGATGCACCATATAGCCATTTGCTCCTCAGAGTCCCAGAAGAGAAGAGAGAGGGAGAGAGAGAGAGGAGTAGAAGGAATATTTGTAGAAATCATGACTAAGAAATTTCCAATTTGATGAAAAATATTAATCTGTATTTCTCACTGGTAGCTCTCTTTCTCTAGAATGTTTAGTAACTCATCACTCAGGCAGCAGTTCAATGAAATTTAAGGAGGAAAAATACAAAAGAAATTCACCTCTAAACACAACATAGTCACACTGTCAAAAGCCAAAGGCAAAGAGAGAATCTTGAAACCAGGAGGAGAAAAATGATTCCCTGTAAAAGAGATCCTCTATAAGATTAGCAACTGATTTCTCATCAGAAAACATGGAGGCCAGAGGGTAGTGAAATGAAATATTAAATATGATTTTTTAGAAAGACTGTCAACAAAGACTTTAATATAGCAGAGTTATGCTGCAAATATGAAACAGAAATTAAGATATTCTCTTATAAAGGAAAACTGAGACAATTCATGGTTAGCAGAAACTTCCTATAAGAAATACTAAAGAGAGTCTTTCAGGTTGAAATGGAAGGCTCTGAGGCATCAAAACATTCACATGAAGAAATAAGAGCACCGATAGAGATAGCTATGAAGGTAACTATAAATGTATATTTCTTTGTAACAATTTTCTTCTATCTGATTTAAAGAAAACTGCATACAGCGTAAGTTTAAAAATGCTGATGACCTATAATGTATAAAGAGATTTGTATGACAATAATAGTAGAAAAGAGGGGGAGAGAACAGGCCTCTACTGGAGAAGAATTTTATATACAACTGAAATTAAGTTGGTATTAATTTGAACTAGGCTGTTTTAAGTTATGATGTTAATTATAATCCTTATTATAACCCCTAAGAAAATAACAAATTATATATATAGTTAAAGAAACCACAAAGGACTTAAAATGATAAGCTAGAGAAAGTCTATTTAACATAAAAGAAGAAAGTAATTGAGTAAAGAGGAGCAAAAAGTCATAACATGCTGAAAACAATAACAAAATGGCATATTTAAAGCCTAATTAATCAGAAAGAATATTAAAGTTAACGAAAATAAATACTCCAATCAAAAGGCAGAGATTAGCATAATGGAATAAAAATGATCCATTATATGCTTCCTACAACAGACACACATTAGATTAAAAGACAGAGAAGCTAAAAGTAAAATGATGGAAAAGTATATATCATAAAAATAGTAACAGAAAAAGAGTTGGAGTGGCTATACTAATATTAGGCAAAATAGACTTCAAGACAAAAGTTTTTTCTAGAGAAAAAACATTTTTAATGAAAAAAAAGTCTCTATCAAAATGATACGCTGATTATAAACATAAATGTACTAACAGCAGAGTGCCAAAATACATGAAGCAGGATTTAAAAATTTAAATTTGAAGCAGAATTTTTAAAAACTGTCAAAATTGAGGGAGAAATAGACAATTTAACAATGTTAATCAGAGTCTTCAATATTCTACCTTCAATAAGGGATAGAACAATGAGGCAGAAGATCAACAATGTACTAGAACAATTGAACAATACTATAAATCTACAAGATTTAACAGACATATAAGGCTCCATCAAAAACCAGCAAAATACACAAATTTTTAAGCAAAACCAGCATACAAGGAACATTCTCCAGCTTAAATCATATATATGTTAGGCCACAAAATAAACCTTCATAAATTTAAAGTAATTAAAGTCATGAAGAACATTTCTCTTAAAAACTGATAAAATTGGAATTCAATAATGGAAAGGTATTTGGGGAATTCACAAACATTAAAAATTGTGAAAATTTAAAATTCACATCTAAAGAAACAATGGGTCAAACTAAAAATCATTAGGGATATTAGAAAATAATCTACAATGAATGAAAATGGAAACACAACATACCAAAACTTATCATTGTTCTTGATATATCCTTCAAATCCTTTTTATTTCTGTAAGGTTGGTGGCGAGGCCCCTTTTCTTTCCATATTTTCAGTCTCTGCTCTCTCTCTCTTCTGTTTTATTCTTCAGTTTCCCAAAGTTTTAGTAATTTTTTTTCTTTCCAAAGAGTCAGCCTTTGGTTTTGTTGATTTTCTCTATTTTGCATTTCATTGATAGCACCCTAAACTTTTTTACTTCCTTCTCCACTTTATTGGTATGTGTGCTCTTCTTTTTCTGATTTCTACAGTTATAAGATTAGGTTGTTGATTTGAAATCTTTCTTCTTTTTAAATATATTTACATCCATCTGCATTAGGCCAATTCTGTCCCAGTCTTCTGGTCTAAGACCAGGATGAATGCATGACGTTGTGGGCTAAAGCCACTCATTCTCGGAAACTAGAATACAAATCCTCCCCTCTATTTCTTCCCCATTTCTCCTTTCCAGAGCCAGGGGTGAAAGAGGGTCATGCTAATAAAACAGGGATCTATGCTAGATAATTGCAAATCATCAACAAAAAATTGTATAAAGACAATTTTGCTATACATAAGCAATAAGCAATTCAAAAATGAAAAGATAAAAAGTCTTTTACAATTTTATAGAAATACGCCTAACAGAATCAAATGAAAATGTGCAAGACCAAATGGAGGAAATATAAATGCTAATAAAAAGCACAGGAAAATATTTAAAGAAATGGTTTATGGTCCAAAAAATACATGCCAGAAAATATAACATTTTCTCCTCAAGTAATCTATGCATTTAATGCAAGCATAACATGATTATTTGAGGAAATTGACATACTAATTCTGATATTCATGAAATAATTGTGCAAGAATATCTGTTTTCATTTCCAGGCTGCTAAGACAAATACCTCATGATGGATTGTCTTAACAACAGGAATTTATTGGCTCATGGATTTCAGGGTCCAAAATCAAGGTACCAGCAGGGCAATACTTTCTCCCTGAAGACTGTGGTTCTCTGGGGCTGGTTGCAGACAATCCCTACATCCCTTGGCTTTCCTATCATATTACCATGTGTATTACAACGTCCTTTCCTTTCTTTGACTTCTGACTTTCTGCTTTTGGGTCCCCTTGTGGCCTTCTCTTGATAAAGTACCTAATAATGAATAAAGACCCATCTTGATCCTTACCCATCTTTATCCTTACCTAAAAATAACATTTAGAAAAGATCTAATTTACAAAGGGTTCATACCCACAGGAATGATAAAGATTAAGAACAAGTTTTTTTTTTTTAATTTTTCTTTTTCCTGGGGTACATAATTCAGCCTGCCACAATATCTAAGGCAGCTTCAGAAAAAGAGAGAAAAGGGAATTTGCTCTTATACATATTAATTTATGTTTTAAATCAATTAAAAAGTGAAACAGCATTTTATTATCTTTGAAAAATAAAAGTATGAAACACAGCAGAAAGTCCAGAAGACAATACAATGCATATATTGGATTTTGGTGTATCAGAGACAATGTATTTGAAATCTGCAAGAATTGGGGGGAGCCTATGCAATAAAAATCAATTTTTACAAATTATCAAAAATAAAGAATTTCAACATTTGCCTATGGATACGAAAAAACTAGAGTCCTATTTTATACCATTCATGGAGTATAATTTTATTTACTTGAAAAATTTATATATGAAAAATTTGAAGAAAACCAATTTAAAATGAATAGGAGAAAAAATGAAGGAAAAAACTAACATAACAAAGTATAGAAGGATATCTATAGGTTCTTGTATTAAGGAAGAATTTCTTGAACAACTCTTGAAAATTAAGACTATTAAAAGCAAAAGTAAGTTTAAATATGTGAAATTAAAGAATTTTAAGTGAAGGGAGACACAGTAAACACTAGTCACATATCAGTGAAAAAAATATATAGTCTGTTCTTTTAGAGTCTATATTCTTTTAGACACAGCACACAATAAGTAAATGAACCAGATTAAAAATTGACTGAAAAAAGGTATTTGCAATGCACAAGCAAAAGACTGGTGTACATATATGTAAATTTTAAAATTTTAAGCAGCATGATAGAAAATTAGGCAAATAATATCAATTGAGAATTGACAGAAGTGGAAAATCAAGTAACCTATAGATATGTGTTCAACATCAGTAGAGATTAGGAACATAAGAATTAAAATAAAAATGCAATGACATTTTAAAAAACAAGCATACAAACATTCTTGACATACAAAATCCTTGACATGGTTACAATCAATGGCTCACAATATCATCATAGTTGTGTATTCATTACCATGATAATTTTTTTTGAACATTTGCATCTCCCCAGCAAAAGAAAGAACAAAGAAAAAAGAAAAAACTCAATCATGTCATATCCCTTTTGCCTCCCTCTCATTGACCACTAGTATTTCAATCTACTCGATTTATTTTAACCTTTGTCGTCCCCATTATTTATTTATTCCTTATCCATATTTTTTACTCATCTGTCCATATCACAGATGAAAGGAGCATCAGACACAAGGTTTTCACAATCACACAGTCACACTGCAAAAGCTATATCATTATACAATCATCTTCAAAGAAACATGGCAACTGGAACACTGCTCTACAGTTTCAGATATTTCCCTCTAGCTGTTCTAATATACCATAAACTAAAAAGGGAATATCTGTATAATGCACAAGAATAACCTCCAGGATAACCTCTCAACTCTGAAATCTCTCAGCCACTGACACTTTATTTTGTCTCATTTCTCTTTTCCCCCTTTTGCTGAGAAGATTTTCTCAATCCCTTGATGCTGAGTCCCAGCTCATCCTGGGATTTCTGTACCATGTTTACATCCCTGGGAGTCATGTCCCACATAACCCTAGGGGGAAGGGTAATGAGTTCAACTGCCATGTTGGTTGAGAGAGAGAGAGGCCATATCTGAGCAACAAAAAAGGTTCTCTGGGGGTGACTCTTAGACCTAATTTTAAGTAGGCTTAGCCTATCCTTTGCAGGGGTAAGCTTCATAGGGGCATACCCCAAGATTGAGGAGTCAACCTATTGATTTGTTGTCCTGCTACTTAATGCAATGATTTTTAAAATTATATGTCAGATTAACAAATTGGTCAGAGTGGATGAAATGATATAGTCCAAAAAAATTGACATACTTAGAATTCAGCCCTTTTGTAGGGAAATTTTCCTTTTTCTTTTTTATAGAAAATCTATTCTAATAATTCCACTTGCAGGAGCATATACTGAAAGAACTTGGGCTAATGGAATACCCTGATAGTCCTGGAGTATGGCAAGATAATTTAAAAAGTCCCTTGAGGACTAGAATAAGAAATATGGAACTATTGAACTTCCCCACCTGGGAAATTCTGGATATTCTCTGAAGCATTAGGGACTTTCAAGTTAATTGGCCAAGTTCTCAGCCTTAAGGTTGGCTCTTACGAAATTCATTTCTATAATGGGGAAGCTAAGCCCACATATAATTATGCCTAAGAGTCACTTCCAGTGAATCACTTTTGTTGCTTAGATATGGCCTCTCTCTCTAAACCTAATTTTGCAAATATACTCATTACTCTCCCCACCCCTACATGGGACAAGACTTCTAGGGGTGTCTTCCTGGCAAAGTGGGAGATGACTCCCAGGGATGAACCTGGCCTAGGCATCACGGGATTGACAATGTCTTCTTGACCAAAATGGGGAAAAGAAATGTAACAAAATAAGGTTGCAGTAGCTAAGAAATTTCAAATAGAGTGGAGAAGCTGTTCTTATGCAAGCTTCAGTTAGATATTGCAAATTGCCACAGTATGCCAAGCCACAACCAACAGTATTCCTGAAAATCCTAAAGGATACCCAGGGTTCTATGTGAAATTCTATAATAGTTTCACTCAGTTTATTTTTCAGAAAACTAAAATCTCCAGATTTTTCCTATGCAAGTGAAATCTTGAAACCCAGAGGTACCTGTCTCTCCAAGTACATCAACCAGTTGCTTCCCCATACCCCATAATGTTGACACTCCTCAACATAAAGAAGCTAGAATAGTCATTGCCCATATATTCCTAAAGATTAAGATAAGAGTCACATGAGAGGGAAGAGTTGTAACAGAAGAGAGGATTTAAAAAAATGAGTAGACTCCTGAGTTATTATATTGATATTTCTTTTTAGTCTCCAGTGTACTAGACCAGTTGGAAGGAAATACCTGAAATTGTGGAACTCTAACTCATACCATACTTTGAAGTTCATTCTATAGTTACTTATTAAAATATATTTGGAAATTCATCATTTTTCTGCATATATGGTATACTTCACAATAAAAAATATTTTTTACAAAAGGCAATGGCTAAATAAAATGTAATTAATTTATATGATGAAATACTATATAGTAGTTAAAAGGAATGAAATTTAAATCTCTATTTTTTAATAAAAACATCGTATAATTATATACATTTTTATTTATGTAAAATATCTATGTACCCTGTGGTGGTTTGGAACTGTGTACCTCCCCAAAAAATATGTTCTTAAACTTAATCCATTCCTGTTACTGTGAAACTTTATAAATAGTACCTTTTGATGAGGTTACTTCAATTAGTGTGACCCAGCTGAATTTGTATCGGTTTTAATCTTATTACTGAAAGCCCTCAAGGAAAGGTTACAGAGATAGAGGAAAGCCAGAGGAGCAGGCAGAAGTTGAGGGCCAGTGAAAGCTGGAAGAGAAAGGGAAATACAGGAGACGTGCCCTATGCATTACAGAAAAGCTAAGGACCGAGGATCATGGGCAGCCAGGCCCAGAGTGTCAGTCTTCTGGGAGATAACATCACCTTTATGACACCTTGATGTCGTACTTCTCCTAGCCTCAAAACTGTGAGTGAATAGATTCCCATTGCTTAAGATAAACCATTACAAGGTACTTGCTTCAGCACCAGGAAATTAAAACACGGCCCATCTCAGATTCATCTGAATGGTTACTTCTAGGGAGCTGAAAAGATAAAGACACACAAAATGGAAAGCAAAGGCTATTTTAACTGATTGTTATATTAAAAAGAGAGTGTGCTCATATATTACTTTCATAATTAGAAATTATTTTCAAGAGTGTAGTTAGTCTGAAGTACATGCTCAATTTGCAAATTGATTTTAATGTTTAGCAGAAGATCAATTTTTAATAGGAATTAAAAAGAAGATCAGAGCATCTACAAGAAAATAAAATGATGAAAATCCTGAGAATAAAGGACAAAAGATGAGGAGACAACATTAAAAAAAATCATACAAGTAGTTTATTATTAAGGAAACAGGACTTATATTACTATCACAAATAGTTAATTTTTAATACCTTATGAACGCTGATAAACAAAACAGATAACATTTATGAAAGGCTAACAGTTTGGCAGGCATTATGCCAAAATATGTTGTATGCAGTAACTTATTTAATTACTGTTTTAAAATTCCATTAAAGTGGGTACTGACATTTTACTTCCATTTCATAGATGAGGGAAGTGATTAAGTATGTTAATAGATTTTATAATATAGAAACATTTTGATAATCCTGGTTTAAAACCCCACACACTTGCTGATGACATAGTATTTTTTAAATGTGCTGTTGGGTTCATTTGTTAGCGTTTTATCTAGGATTTCATATTCATATTCTTAAATCTGATTGGTCTAGAATATGTACATATATGTGTGTGCAATCTGTTATGTTTTTCTATCAAGGCTAAACTTATTTCATGAAAAGAATTTGAGAATTTTCCTTATATGATCTGAACAGTTTAAATAATACAGGAATTACTTGTGAAAACAAATGGACCTGGTGCTTTTAGTGGATAGGCAGCACTTTGGAAATTTTCCTCTGTTTCTTCCATGGAAATAGTTCTACCGATATTTCTCTTTCTTCACAGATTATTCATGGAAAATTACACTCTGGAGGAAAATTATTGATTTCATTCAGATTTTCAACTGTATTTGCATAATATGAAAAAAGTTTGTCTCATGATTCTTTTAATTTTATTTTGAATATTTGTGCATCTACTTATTTGTTAGTTAGCAGTTTTCTGCCATGTTCTTTTTCAAAGAACCAGTTCCTAGGTTGTGAATTAGGTATTGGAAAACTGAAAAGGCCAAAAGAGGACCCATTGGTAACACAGTGGTAGTAACTGCAGGAAGCAGTTACCTCCCTTAGGGCTGGGAAACAGAGGTAAGAAGTTGGAGTTAAAAGTTAGAAGCTTGAAAAAGAAACTGTGTGGAACTGGATCTCATCTTTGAGGATTTGTGGAACTCTGACCCTTAAGGGGAGATGCAGCTTCTCTAAGAAGGTGCCAAGAGGCTGGCCCTGGGAGTGTGCAAATAGAGCAAAAATGTAACCAACTGCTGCTACTGGAAACAACTGCCACTGTAAAGATGAACTATTATTGCAAGAAACTGACAAGAACAGGAAAGAGCAAGTCTCTTGTCCTTTTCCATCCTTGTAGCGTCTCTACTGGCCATAAATGGCAGGGTCTAACAAGAAGTCAGCTGACAAGGAGAAATGTAGTAGGCAGAGTATCCCAGCATGAGCATCACAAAGCAGGGTATCTGTTCTAGTTTGCTAGCTGCTGGAATGCAACACGCCAGAGATGGATTGGCTTTTAATAAAAGGGGATTTATTTCCTTAGTTCTTCAGAGGAAAGGCAGCTTTCAACTGAGGTTCTTTCTTACATAGGAAGGCACAGGGTGATCTCTGCTGGCCTTCTCTCCAGGTTTCTGGGTCCAACAACTTTCCCCGGGGTGTTTCCTTTCTGTATCTCCAAAGGCCTGGGCTGAGCTGCGACTGCTGAGATGAAGTACACTGAGCTGCTTGAGCTGTGGTACATTGAGTCTCTCATTTAAGCACCAGCCAATTAAATCAAACATCATTTATTGTAGCAGGCACGCCTCCTAGCTGACTGCAGATGTAATGAACAACAGATGAGATTCACGTACCATTGGCTCATGTCCACAGCAACAAAACTAGATACCTTCACCTGGCCAAGTTGACAACTGAATCTAACTACTACAGTATGTAAGGCTGGCTTAGAAGCCAGTTATTAATACATCAGAAATGAGAACATTTCTATTATTTGTTTTCTGATTCATTAGTGTCTGCTTTTATCTTCATTAATTTATTCTTTCAGCTTTCCTTACATTTTGTTGCATTTTTCTAACATTTTGGACTGTTTTCATACTTTTGTTTCTGTTTTTTTCTTTTTTACAGATATTATTGTTGAAGGTTATGAATTTTTCTTGGAGCTCCCATTTGATATGTAGTCTTTTTATATGGATGTTTTATACAAAAAAAATTTATTTTAATTTTGTATTACTCTATTTAATTGTTACTTAGGAAAAAGTATTGGGTTTTTTGGTCATTGTCACTTTCTTTTGCTTTCGCATTCTTGGATAGAAGAGTTTCTTTTTTGATTTTGTTAATCACTTCTGGCTTTATCATTTTTTTTTTCATGGGCAAGCACTAGGAAAAAAACCTGGATCTCTGGCATGGCAGATGAGAATCCTACCAGCTGAGCCACCGTGGCCCATCCTTTATCATATTTTGATTAAAGGAAGTTTTCTATTATTCATACTTTTGGGGATGTATTGTAGCTTTCTTTATGAACTACTGATTTATTAATTCACATGAAAGCTCCATGAGAACTTGAAATGTAAGTGTCTCTATTTTCAGAAAAGAGTATTTGTGCAAGTATATATGTATCCAAGTGAATCTACCTTCCTACCTTATTGATATGGGCCCACTAAGGAAAAATTCTGCATTCAATGTTATATGAGGGGTTAGAAAATGTAATAACAGTCTGTTTGCATGGTTGGTTGAAACATGGATCAAAAGGTGGCCGGCATTACCTGAGATTGAAATGCCAGAACTGCCCTGATATAACGTAGATGAGAAGATCCAGAGGCTTAGAGAGTTGGGGAGTTAGAGTGGATTTATCATGCAAAGCCTGCTCTTATACCCCAGGAATGTCCGAAGGAGGCACCTTTTACCAGAACAGTGAGAAATAAATTTGTGAGACTAGCACCATCATCCCTGAAGAGCTCTGTAGTTGCACTTCTCTTTAGGTCAGATATTACTGTAGAAACTGCTGTCACTGAGCTGGAATCCTTAAACACAATGGGGATGATGGGATCCCGAGTTGGCAGAAGCCAGGTGGCAGCACTTAACTGCCAAAGACAGGGTAGACATGGCTATTATAATAGACAACAAACTCAAAGCAGGTGTCAAAATTATATGACTCGCAGAGATTTGTGGCATTGGCTAGTAAATTGTGGGGTACCTAGAAATACAATAGAAGGGCAGTCTACTAAATTCTTGTTCGAGCTGTATAAACAAAGAGTACTAGGTCAAGTGAACAGAAGTCTAACCTGAATTACAAAAGCACAGAATCATGGCACCTTAATCAATTTCCAGACTTGAGACAGTTTACAGACCCAAAGCCCCTTGAATGAAGGGGAGGCCAGTTTTGGGGGAAAACCTTGTTACACTGCCACAAATTTATACTGTTAATTTTCCTCCAAGCCTTCCCAAAGGAGACTGACAGACTTTTACCAGGGTAACAGTGCATTGGGGAAAAGGAAATGATCAGATATTTTGGGTATTATTAGACACTGGTTCAGAAGTGACATTAATTCCAGGAGACACAAAATGTCACTCTGGTCCACCAGTTGTAATGGGGACGTATGGAGGCCAGGTGATCAATGGAGTTTTAGCTCAGGTCTGTCTCAAAGTGGGTCCAGTGAACCCCCAGACTTGTTCTGTAGTTATTTCCCCAGTTTTAGAATGTGTAATTGGAATAGACATACCAAGCAAGTGGTATAATCCCCACATTGGCTCTCTAACTCATGCAGGGAGGACTATTATGGTGGGAAAGGCCAAGAGGAAGCCACTAGAACTGCCCCTACTGAGCAAAATAGTAAATCAGAAGCAATACTAGAATTCTGGAGGGATTGCAGAGATTACTGCCACTCTTAAGGACTTGAAGGATGCAGGAGTGGTGATTCCCACCACATCCCACTCAACCTTCTTATTTGGCCTGTGCAGAAAATAGATGGGTCTTGCAGGATGACAGTAGATTATAGTAAGCTCAACCAGGTGGTAACCCCAATTGTAGCAGCTGTTCCATATGTGGTATCACTGCTTGAGCAAATCAATACATCCCCTGGTACGTGGTATGCAGCTACTGATCAGGCAAATGCTTTTTTCTCAATAGCTATTAGTAAGGACCACCAGAAACAGTTTGCTTTCAGCTGGCAAGGTCAGAAATATACTTTCACTGTCCTACGTCAGGGGTATGTCAACTCTCAAGCCCTATGTCATAATCTTGTCGACAGGGAACTTGATCATTTCTCCCTTCCACAAGACATCACACTGGCCCATTATATTGATGATATCATGTTGATTGCACCTAGCTAGCAAGAAGTAGCAACTACTCTAGACTTATGGTAAGGCATTTTCATGTCAGATGATGGGAGATAAATCCAACAAAAATACAGGGGCCTTCCACCTCAGTGAAATTTCTAGGTGTCCAGTGGTGTGGGGCATGCCAAGATATCACTTCTGAGGTGAAGGATAAGTTGCTGCATCTGGCCTCTCTTATGACAAAAAAAAGAGGCACAACATCTAGTTGGTTTCTTTAGATTTTGGTGAATACATATTCCTCATTTCGGTGTGCTACTCTGGACCAAGTGACCAGAATAGCGGCTCATTTTGAGTGGTGACACAAACAAGAGGAGGCTCTGAGATAGGTTAGGCTGCTGTATAAGCTTCTCTGCCACTTTGGTCGTATGATCCAGAAGATCAGAATTAAGGACTGTAATGCTGTTTTGTTCCCTTTATGTTGTAAGATGTTAAGGTTAAGAATGAATATTACCCAAGGACTTACACCCTATTCTGGACAGATTTACTGTGTTTCCAGTTATATGCAGGACAGTTGAGTATTGTTAGGTGAAAGAAACAATGTGTGTTTTATTGTTTTTTATTTAGAAATTAGGTATGGTTTAAGGTGATATGTATCGCTGCCAAGTTGACAAGGTGTGGACTGTCATGGTCAGGTTCATGTGTCTACTTGGCTAAATGGTGGTACCTGTTTGTCTGGTTGGGCAAGTGCTGGCCTGTCTGTTGCAATGAGGACATTTCATAGAATTAAATCATGATCACTGTGATTTAATGAGGCCATT
Source organism: Tamandua tetradactyla (assembly GCF_023851605.1). Lineage (NCBI taxonomy): Eukaryota > Metazoa > Chordata > Mammalia > Pilosa > Myrmecophagidae > Tamandua > Tamandua tetradactyla. The sequence goes on from NC_135331.1 coordinate 153,346,841, forward strand.
TCATAGAATTAAATCACGATCACTGTGCATCCGCAACTGATTCCATTTGTAATCAGCCAAGGGAAGTGTCTTCTGCAATGAGTGGTGCTTAATATAATCAAGGAAGCCTTTTAAGGATGATTCAGAAGAGTCAGGCTCTCTTCCTGCTTTGACTGGCGAGGCTCTTCTCTGGAGTTCATCCAGACCCTCCATCGGAATCATTGGCTTCACAGCCTGCCCTGCGGATTTTGACTCTGCTTTCCCATGGTTATGTGAGACACTTTTATAAATTTTATATTTGCAAGTGTTCCCATTGATTCTGTTTCTCTAGAGAACCCTAACTAATACACCACTTTATTGTTAACACCTTAATATTGAGGTACATTTGTTCTAGTTCATGAAAGAACAATCTTATATTTGTACTGTTAACCACAGTCACTGTCCACAAGGTTCATATGTAATATAGTTTCATACTTTATCCTCCAGCTTTCCTTCAAGTGAATACATGACCCTAAACTCCTTTCAACCATAATCACATGCAATTCAGTGGTGTTAATTACACTTGCAATAATGTGCCAACATCATCTTTATTCATCACAAAGCATTTAGATCAACCGAATTAAAAATTCTCCACAAATTAAACATCAGCTCTCCATTCTTTACCTTCATTCTATCTCTTGGTAACCTATGTTCTAGATTTTATCTCTATGAGTTTGCTTATTATAATTAGATGATTTTAGTGAGATTATACAATATTTATCCTTTTGCATCTGGCTTATTTCACTCAACATCATGTCATCAAGGTTCATCCATGTCACATGCATCAAAATTCATTCCTTCTTACAGCTGAATAATATTCTATTGTATGTAATCATTTTCTTTTTTGGCATGGGCGGACTCTGGAAATCCATTGAATGCATTTACCACATTTTGTTTATCCAATTATTGGTTAGACACTTGGATTGCTCATCTTTTGGCAATTACGAATAATGCCGCTATAAACATCAGTGTGTGCAAACATCTGTTTAAGTCCCTGCTTTCAGTTCTTCTGGATATCCAACCAGCAGTGGGACTGCCAAATCATATGGCAGTTCTATAGTTAGCTCCCTGAGGAACCACTGAACTGACTTCCACAGTGACTGCATCATCTTACATTCCCACCAGCAATGAATGAGTGTTCTTATTTCTCTACCCACTCTCCAACACTCGTACTTTTCTGTTTGTTTTTTTAATGGTGGCCATTCTAGTAGGTATAAAATGATAGCTCATTGTGGTTTTGAGTTGTATTTCCCTAATAGCTAGTGATGTTGAGCATCTTTTCATATTCTTTATAGCCATTTGTATTTCCTCTTTAGGAAAGTATCTGTTCAAGTCTTTTGCCTATTTTTTAATTGGGTTGTTTGTCTTTTTGAATTGTTTGAATTTGAGTTGTTTGAATTGTAGGATTTCTTTATATATTCTGGATATAAACCTTTATTGAATATGTGATTACCAAATATTTTCTCCCATTGAGTAGGCTTCCTTTTCACTTGAAAAAGTCCTTTGATGCACAAAAGGACTAATGAGGTCCCATTTTTCTTTCATTGTTTGTGCTTTAGGTGTAAAGTCTAAGAAACCACAAAGATAGGGTTTTGAATCTTTCTAACTTCAGAAAATTTGAAGGAGAACTTTTTTCAAATGAATAAATACAAAGTGTCAATGTTTAAAATGAAGCTGTTTTGAAGGGGTGTCTTGCAGTGTCTCCTATGTTGTGATGCATAACACAGTGCTTCTCTGAGATGTAGATGGGAAAAGGTTTAACCATCTATCTATCTATCTATCTACCTATGTATCTATCTATCTATCTATCTATCTATCTATCTATCTATCTATCTATCTATCTATCTATCCTAACTTGTAAGTTGCCAGAATGTGATATACCAGAAATGGAATGGCTTTTAAAAAGGGGTATTTATTAAGTTGCTAGTTTACAGTTCTAAGGCTGCGAAAATGTCTAAATTAAAGCAAGACTATAAAAATGTCCAATTTAAGGCATCCAGGGAAAGATACCTTGGTTCAAGGAGGTTTATGGCATTCAGGACTTCTCTGTCAGCTGGAAAGGCACAAGTCAACACCTGTTAGCTTTCTCTTCGATGGCTTTCCCAGGGATTTGTCCATTTTGTCTCTTTAGAGCTCTAAAGCTTTTTCCAAAATGGTTCTCTCTTAAAGGGCTCCAATGAGTAACCCCACCTTGAATGGGTCAGACATATCTCCATGGAAACCATCTAATCAAAAGTTACCACCCACAATTGGGTGGCTCACATCTCCACGGAAACAATAAAAAGGTACCAACCAGCAATACTGAATGAAGATTAAAGAACTTGGCTTTTCTGGGGTAAACAACAGATTCAAACCAGCACCCTATCTATCTATCTATCTTTTTATCTATCTATCTATTTATCTATCTATCTCTCTAAGGAATGTTGTGGTAGAGGTGAAAGAAAAGTTTTCATCTAACCTGAGAACCTGAATTGAAATCCAAGTTCTCCAGCAGGAAAATAGGAATGCCGTTCCATGTTGTATCATCCTTTTCTTGTCTCTGATAGGCCAAGTGGCTGAAGTGGTAAACTGGAGTGAAAAGTTAGAAGCTTGTCTTGCTGTGCTCTAAGTGCTATGCCTTCTCTTTCTTGGCTTTAAGGCATTTCATTATATTCTTTTTCTTTATCATTTCCATTTCCAACCATAACATGAAACTATACAGACATAGCTATTACAGTTTCATAATCAAATATCAGAAAATAGTAAAAATTCTCAAAGCTGAACTTTAGCAAGGAATAAGTGAAGACTATTCTAAACAGAGATGAGGAAATGGAGATTTAATCCTAGTAACTACCCCCTTCGCAATAGTCATTGGCATTTGTAAAATTTACTGTTAACCTTTGTAATGCAGACAATACTGAGCAGTTTTTAAAAACAAAATGAGCCTTAGGCTAAAGTACCATTATCTTAGTATCATTTTCTTTGAAAGATAAGATTTGGTAAATAAGCATAGTGTTACCAGACAAAGGTGGTTGATTCTTTTGCTCCAAACACTGAAATGGCCAGTTCCTGAGACACCAGGGTTTCAAACAGAGAAAAAGTTTATTACTAGGTGTGTAGCAGAAGATCAGATGGCCTGTCAGCCCCAAATCTGTCTCCCCTAATTGCAGTAATTCTTATAGTTTCATAGAATTAAAAGATGGGCAGGTTTTAGGAAAACGAGCACAACAGCCCCAGGTGATGTAATTAGAGATGAGCTAATTATTGAGCATGCGTAAATAGATTACATGCTTAGTCTCAGACCATATGTAAGAAAATGATAGTCTTAATGTGATGATTGGCGTAATTTTTGGTAATTTTGGTGTAATTACTCTGCATGTGAGGGGGCCCCATTTTTTTTAGACCCAGTCTCGGTTATCAAGATAACTTTGGACTTGAGGTGGGTTAGTTTGGGGCTGACCCAAGACCCTTCATTAATAAACATTAGGGACTGTCTTTAGTGTTTACAAGATGTAAAGTTGAAAAATCGGATTAATGGGTACAAATGAAGGTTAGTCACAAAGGTTTTTTACACTCACTGAGGCAGAAGATAAAACTATACAATCATTATCAGAGGTCAAGACAGCTGGATTAGAATTTAGAAATTTCAGGTATGTCCCTTTGTCTAATCCAATATACCAGATAACAAAAAGGAATATTTATATAACAAGTCAGTAATCAAAATCATCCCTTAAATCCTAATTTTTCAGTTTCAATAGTGCAAAGCTGGGCATCCAGAGACAATAACACGTCTTTTAAAGATGAAGTGTAAAGTTTGATATCTGCTGTTCCCTTAATGAGGAGGTGCTTCTCTCTTTCAGACCCTCAGGCAGATGTGAAACCAACTCTTTTCATTACAGATGCACTCAACGGGAAAGAGTGTAGCAGATTGATAATACCCATCCAGACCATCAAGTAATACTTTATCACCAACATTTTTTTTCTCATATGAATATGCAGGAGAATTAGAGGCTTTTCATTTGGATATGGCTTGCAGTATTAAAAATGTTTCTCTATGCTGCCTTTACAATTGACAGTGCATCTCTTATATGAGTACACTTGTTATAGAATACGTACTTAAGTAAAAGAAAATGCTTAATTTATTTATTCTAAAGGATGAAGTCCTTGAAGCCTTAAAAAAGTGATTAGTAGGCAACCGAAAGACTATTTCAATTAAATAAACAACACAAACAAACAAAAAAACAGAATTTCTTTTCCCCAGGGCACTCACAGGGAGTAATCTGATCACTTTATGTGTTGTTTCTGAGGAGAGTTTCCTAGACTTTTTCTTTCTTCTAGCCTTATCTTTACACATGTAATCATTTCTCCTCTGCTTACTGCCAACCATCAGGTGAAGATTATGAACGCATTATGATTCTTGGAAATCAAGCAATAATGTTTCGATTGTTTCTATAATTCTCGAATGCATGGATTCACCCCAACATCTTGTGGGTGCTCACCCCCCATAATTTTGTGTGTGCACTGGCGCTACATACAGTATGTATTTGCTTGCGAATCTTCGTAGTTTGTGAAAATATAGGACTGATTCACAGTCTAATAGAGCAAAGAAAATCCACAATAGGAAAGCGGGGCCAAGCGTAGGATATGTGGGGAAAAACAAAAATCTCTGCGATATAAAGAACGAGGAATGTTCAGGCAAAATGTACTAAGTCGTGCCCCGGTTTTTCAGAATGTGGGAAAAAGAGGAGACCAGGACCAAGGTAATAGGCAGTCGCTGTGCCCGTCACACCTAACAACCTTCCTTGAAGACTGAGAACATGTCCGAGGGAATGGGGTAAAAGGATTTCTTTCTTTCCTTTTTTTAAAATAAAATCTCTTTAGCTGCTCTACCGAGGTAGCAAACAAACACGGCCGCCTTTCCCAAGCAGCAGCTCCAAGGGACAGGCGATGGTTGCCTGCTTTGAGCTCCCTGCCGGCTCATTCTGGCCCGACAGCCGGTGCCAAATGAGAGCCCAGGGAAGCAGACAGCAACCGGGGGACTACACAGATGTCGTGGATGCACATGCTCGATCATAATCGGGAGAGAAAGGGGAAGCCGAGGCTGCAGCCGGCCAATCCCGGCCAGGAAGCCGCCGCAATGGAGCGGGCGGCGGTGTGTTCGCTCCCTGGTACCACAGGCCGGTGGCGCGGAGAACTGTCGCCGCCGCCTCCCGGGCCCAGCACGCTCACTAGCGCGCTGAAACCAAGGCTCCTACCGAGCCCGGGTAACCCTCGGCCTGAGCCGCAGGAGGAAGGGCCCAAGGAAAGGGCGCCAAAGGGGAACGGGGAGTGGGAGGCGGCACAGAGACCCGTCGCTTCTTCGATTTCCCCTCTCTGAGCTCTTCGGGTGGGAAAATCTCTGCTGGACTCGCGTGCTTCTCCCTACCCCCTCCCAACTCGGCTGATCATCTCCCCCCTCCCCTTGCTCACTCCCACCCTACTCTTCCCTCCCTACCGCGTGCCTCCTCCCCTCCCCCTCCCCTCCCTCCCCTTTAGTGGTAGCAGCAGTAGCCGCTTCAGCGGCGCTGGAGATGGGCAGAGAGCGCGCGCGGCGCAGCAGCTTGGGATCCTCCGCCCTCCCCATCCTCAGCTCCTTGCGCCCCCGCCGCCGCCGCCGTCGCCGCCTCGGTGTCCCCCGGCTCCAGTCCCGCTCCTAGGACAGCGCTGCCGTCGCCCGGCCCTGTCCGCCGCCTGCGCCGCGCTGCCCTCGCGCGCGCCCCGGATGGCGCTTCCCCCTCGGACCGGTGAGTAGCCTGGAGGGCGCAGGGGGTCGGATGGCGAGGCTTGGCGCGGAGGACACAGCTTTTCCTTTAGGAGGCACCCCAAACTACCTGCTGCGATTCTTCAGCCTTCGGGCGGGGGGTCTCCGGGAAGGGCGCTGCTCTTCGGTCCCCGAGGGGATGTTTGATTTCAACTCCACCTGCTGGCAACCTGAACCCCTCTCCCTCCCGGGGGCAGCTGCCTGCAGTTCGCGGTCCCGCCTCACCTTCCGGCTCCCGGGCTCCCACGCTAGCTGCAGCAGTGCATGGCGCCGACCCTTCCGTCACCCCAAACGGGGTCGTCTCTGCCTTCACAGTCCCCGCCTGATGGGACTTACCCCTTTTGCCCGCCCGCAAACGCCCTCATCTGCCACCTTTTACCCGGTGTCTCTCTAACAAAGCCTTCCACAAAGTCCGCCCCTGACCCACCTTTCCTCTTTTCACAAAACCTGGCTTCTCCTGAGTCCCCGTGTCCCGCCGTATTCTTTCCCAGAACGAATGATTCCCCAGTGAATTCTGACCTCATTCCCTCGACACGATGGTGCCTCTCCAGTTTTTTCTGACAGCCACCTCGGGAAATTGACACAGACATGCCGTGATTCTGGCGTCTGTACGGTAACTTTGTGCGCTTCTCCGCACCTGGGCTGTTGAGGATTGATCAAGCTAAACACACACACACACACACACACACACACACACACACACACACACACAACACACACATTTTGAGACTAAACTTTTTGTTGTTCTTTTAAAGCTCACAACTATTTACTCAGATTCGTTCTATTCATTTAGAGACGCCTTAGCTGAGTATAGGAATGCCCCTCTTTTACCTGTTCCTCCTGAATCTTAGTTCCACATTGAGATCCGAGCACCCGCCTGGACAGCGAATTTTCTCAGGCAACAGCGCTATCAAAAGCTCAGCAACTCTGGAGGACAACAACCTTATTCTTGAAGCAGAGGAGAGTACAGGAAACTCTCTCCCTTTAAAGTCTTCTTTTAAATTGCAGTGAGCTAAAACCCTTATTTTTCTTTAGGTTTAGTGTCTAAGGGAGGGATATAAGAGGATCAAAACCCAAGAAGCTCCTGCACTATCTGGGAGCTTCAGATGTTGTGTAGTAACTTAGCCTCCAGATAATCCTTTCTCTAGAAGTTTTTCTTAGGACCAGCAGCTCTTTTTTCCTGAAACTTTTTTTTTTAACGTTTTAGTAATTCTTTCTGATCCTAGAGAAAATCGAGAGTTGCGTTCAATGAATGAATATAAGCTAGGGGAATGGGGAAACAGGTGAGCTCAGGAAAGAGAGAATTTTTACCAAAATTTATATCTCGTTTCCCCATGTATGGAAATCTTAAAAAACAAAAGGATCCCTTACAGTTTACGATTTAATTTTTTAAAATGTGATGAAAATTAATTTCAGCATAACATCTTAGTCTATAGAACCCTCAGTCATAGGACTTGTTTTTAAACAATACAGATGATGATACTTAGAAACAAATGTTAGAAATTTTTAAGAGCAGTCCCCCATTTAAATATGTAGTGTGTAAATATAAAATAATTGGTATTATTATTATTTTTTTAATTTGGGGGGCATAAGAATAAATTGTGATTCTTGTTCTTGCAGCTGGTGGAGAGAAAAGATGAGTGCTTCCTCACCTTAAATGAGGAAATTTCTGACTGCACAAGAAACAGGAAGGAAATTTGAACAATTATATAGTGAATTGTTAATGAGGATTGTCTTAAAACCTCTCCTTCCCCAATGTCAAGAATTTTGTTTTGACTCAGACTGTATTGGAGCTTTATGTTTCTTTTCTTGTGTAGACACAGGCAGAATCACAGTGAAGAAGTCACTGATAAGGGGTAGTTTCAAGTAAATGTGGACAGCTGCATCTAAAGTCAGGGGAGGCTATGAGTAATGAATGTATCGTTGGTTTTCTAAATTTGGAAATTTTAGTCAGTTAAACTGAGTGCTTGACTAAGAAGAAATTTCAAAACTATGTAATTAACCGTGCAGTTACTGTAAATATTCACATGTGGCCATGCCCAGTGTCTATATAGGTAAGTTATGAGCTGAATCTAAATACCATTTAATTTCTTCTTCAAATATTTTTATCTTTTGGGCAACAGAGTGTTTAGTGTGTATTGTATGTCCAGAAATAATGAATCTGTGCTTGAAACGATACTTTCCAGTTGAAAAAAAAGAGAAAGCAAAGACTAATGCTGACTTTGATCAGTTATTTTCCATAATTATGTGCCTCATAAGTTCAAGGCAGTGTATTCTAACATAATTCTAATGAATGTCAAATTCTAAACAATGTCAGAAAAGTCTCAGTGTTCTTTTTGTAAGGATATATGCTTTTAATACAGGTGATATTAAATGGTCTCAAGAGTTGTCTGTGGGAATGCAAATAATCTGTAATAAATTATGGCAGGGATTTCTCTGAAGAATTCCAGCTTGCCATTTAATTTATTTAATGCCATTGTGATTATTAAGGCTATTCAAACAGTTAAATATAGCAAATGGGAAATAAGGCACACTAATCTTTGAGTGGCATATTTGAATGGAATACCATTAGACAATATCTGATAATGCTTACAATTATATGCCACCAAAAGGAAGGGTCTAAATTAAATGTCTAGAATGGTAGAGAAAAATTTTAAAATGGTAAAGAGATAGAAAACATTAAAAGATGTTGAAATGATTTATATGATTCCACCAACAAATTGCTGTTGGTTGAATGTTCCATTGAAATCTTTTTGGCTTGTGTATGTAGTAAAGAGAGTGGCTGAAGAAGAGAAAGCAGGCAAAAAGGGAGAGAGAGACAGAGTAAGTTATGAATACTTACTTAAATTCCTTACTCAAGTAGAGGTAACTATATACAAGTTCTATTATTTTTGTGTTTGGGATAACAGCTGTTTCCCAGTTTAGATTTTAAGAAGTAGTCTCTTTAATTACAGTAATAAAAATATAACTTTTTTCTTATAAATTGTTTGATTTATTTTGTTTATTAAAATTTAGAGATTGCAGGCAAGCCATTTTGTGTAAATTAATTGGTTAATTGAACTAAATAACATTCTGGAGAGACTTATAGACACAAACTTGGAAGAAAGAAAGCACAAATACCCACACCCACTTGAAATTACAATATTAGATAATCAAGTAATTTAGTGTCTTACGAAGCAGGGAGATTCAGTTGAGAGAACCGCTTTAAATATTTTCAGAGCTTAATATATATTTCTCACATTTTCTTATCTTTGTTGGTGGGTGTATTTAATTTTATAAGCATTTGCATTTTTATTTGCAAATTCACAAGAGTGTATATTATACATGCTGCAAATTTTATTAACTCAAATTAACCTCAAAATTACACTTAAAAGTATCAGATTATTAAATAATGCTTTCATAATAGCTTTGTTGTCTATCTTCATTCTATACAGGAATTGATATTTAAGAAAGTGTTCTCTAAGAGCAATTATGTAAACTGAATATTTCAAAACTAGCATGATGATTCAAAGTTTCAGAACAATGCTATCAAAGTGATACTCTCATAAGATCAACTCTAATGTAAAATTACAATTCCTACAGAAGAGTAACATTTAGATCCTGTGATCTTGCATGTGACTATATGAGAAACACTTATTCATTTGGCAGCAAATGGAATGTTTGACATTCTTAAAAGAAGGAATCACAGAATTTACGTATTGATTGAAGAATATAGAGAACATTCCATTCCCCTCTTACCGGGGACTCATCCCAGGTTCCTAAGTTCTTAATATTGACAAAAATAAAATCCAGGTAGCCTGACTTCGTGCTGTATCTTTCTATAAAATAAAACAATGTGTTTTTTTTTTTCCTTTATTTTATGGAAGGGAGGTTAGGGAGAAATCAGTCAGGATGAAAGAAAACTGACAATGAAATTAGTATAAGTCTGCTTCTTTGAGCAGATCTTAATAACTAGCCTTGTAATCATCGTAGTAGAAGGTAACCAGTTTTTCTGCTCAGTCTTCTCCACCTTCAGTTTTAAGGTCGAAACATTTTTTAAATTTAAGTGTAACTGGTCAGCTAAAAATCTTTCAACTTTTATAAAGAGCTCCTTGACAAATATTCCTAAAAATATATTTTCATTTCTGTAAACAAAGTAGTGGAAATGAGCTTACACTTTCTTTCGGCTTCATCTGTTTGTTTACTTAATATTTATATCACCACAGAGAAGCTTTGTGAATCTAGATGTTGATGATTTTTGCACTATAGTCTATGAATTGCCCAAGTGGTCAAGGAAGATAAATTTGTCTCACAAAGGTCCAAGTTCATAATTGACAATCCTGCATTTCTAGATTTGCTTTCACTGATGGCCAGTGGGATCAAAAGAAAGTGAATGAGTATATTAATGAAGGCCCATCATTACTGCTGGGTAAAAAATAAACTTTCATATATGTTCTTAGGGATTGTGGCTCATCTGTGTCATCCCTTGTAGGAAGCATAACATGGTAATACATACTGATATTTCAATTATATTACCTGTAATAAAAGTGCATTATCTAAGAGTGCCTCGATTGATGGAAGTTAAGGGAAGCTGTGATCCCAGTCTGCTGGGTAGCTGGTTCAAAAGCTCACAAGGAAACCTTGTCTTTGGAGTTGGCCTTCTTTGAACCAATTAAGACCCAGATCTAGCTGAAAGGAGAACTAAACCTTTAAGGTTTCCATGATCTAATTTCTGTGGCATATGATTCAGTCATTTTTTGAGGGCCTACTACATGGCAAGAAATGAGGTGATGACTAAAGATACATTAGTATGATGTGGGCTCTGAGCAGCTTATGGTGTGAATGGGGAGTCAGATGAGAACAAACAGAAAGAACAAATGAGATGCAAGGTGACTTTAAACTAGAGTAGCCACTGTATTACTGAGCTATTTTATCCAGAGAAAAATGAAAAAGACCACAACTTAGTTATAATTTGCCATTCCTAAAATGGATAGAGATTTGGTAAAAAAAAATAATCTATAGCCTTAGAAAAAGCATGTGCTTCCATTGTTTCTTATATTAATTCTAATTCTGATAAAGATTTTGTTTTGATAATGCAAAAATCTATTAAGACGAAGTAATATAGATAGCTCCATGCTAATGTTCACAAGGACTGATTCAGTCTGATCCTGGGGACCACAAGGTACTTTTTTAAAGGAAACAAAACTAATTCTGAACACTTAATATAGTTTGAAGTGTCGATTTTATATTATAAGAAACTTAAATTATCAAGGAATTTTCAAAGTGGAAGAGTACAGAAGAGGGGGAAAATGGAGGCTGTGACCACTAAATAATTAAAAATTTACAAGCTGCTTTTTTTGTTTGTTTTTGTTTTGTTTTTTTTCTTTGGGTGCATGCTCTGAGAATCAAACCCAGGTCTCCCATATGGAAGGTGAGCATTCTACCATGGAACCACCCGTGCACCCTTACAAGCTACTTTTTAAACAAAATGTATTTAAATATAAACAGTTAATTAAAAATATGTGTTCCCTATTTATTCTGCTAATGAAAATTTATTGAGTAGGTACTACTATGATAGAAAAGAAAGGCGTGGCATATAGTTGGAATGACTTTTATTTTATGAAATAACCTGGGCAGAAATACAAAACAACATTTCAATAATCAGCATTAAATGTCAGCTAATTTAGAACATGGATTGCACAATTATTTTCATAGCTGTGCAAAATTTATAGTAATCCTGTTATTTAAAAAAAAACCTAAAACCTAAAACAGCATCTAAGGGTGGCTGAGTTATGTTAAAGGAATAGCTTATACACATGGCAAACCTGGTTTATTTACTTTCCTTGTTATTTTTACCAAGAAAAAACTTATTTCATTTTTACATAAAAGGGAAAAACATAACTCCTAAATTTTTTACTTTGTTTTATGAATTCTTTACTGCTTTATGTTTGTCAATAAAGTGACTGATTAGTATGAAATAATATAATTAGATAACATCAGAGAAAATTAGGGGCGGTCCTTTCCTTTGAGGTGTGCTAAAAGATAAAGGCTTTTATTGAATACAGTGACTTCTCTAATTTGTAATGAGTTAGCTGATCTATTTCAATATCCCATATCTGCTATCAAAAACCATGAAGGGTCTGAGATTTTACCCACTGAATCAATTATAAATAATTGGTTCTAGTCGTTGTTTTGGAAGGAATGCATAGGGGCAGTCAATCCAACTTATCCTGTTTGTCCATGCAGTAGCCTGGTGGTATCTGTCTGCCCCACTGAAGGGCTGAGCAATGCTTACAGAACTGAGGGTGGGAAAGTCATCTGGAGGTGGTGACAAATATTTTTCATAAGAAATGCAAAAGCTAGGGCCATCTGTTACTGTTTCCAATAGATTATAGTTAAGGTTAATATGGTCAGAGGTCTGGTGGGGGATGGCAGACTCAGAATAAAATGTGGAAGAGCCACATTTTCATGTAAACCTGAGATGCTACTGGAGTCAAGGGAGTATAGCATTAACATTTGACAAGTGAAGTTTATAGGAGCCTTTCCACCTTGATAGTTATTAAGTCTGAGTTGACCCACCCCAAAATGAAGTATATAGAGCAGGAGTTCAGTCTTGACAGGTGGCCACTAGCAAGCTAGTAGCTACCTTTCAAAAGAAATGTACCTGGTAGGGATATCTTCTGGTTGTTAGGGAGGTGACCAGTCTAAAACCCTGCAGAGGCCTGAGTTGGGGGCTAGCTCCCCTTTCCAGAGGCTCTAGTCAGCAGAATTATAGTCACAGAGACTCATAACTCAAAGGTTTCATGTGGCATCCCAAATGTAGAGAGCTACAGTTTGCTGAACAGCTTCCAACATGACTGTTGGTTTGGGCCTCACTTAAAAGTATGCTGATTTTTTGGATTAGCTGACATAAAGAACCAAATTAAATGTTCAAGGAAGACACTTACTGTCTCAAACACCCAAATATTCCAGTAAGATGCTACATCATTTCTGTTGGTTGGGGACAAGTAGGCAAGTTGTTCTTTGACTGCCAAAGGGACTGAGTATTATGAATCTGCCCATACAATCCCAAGAAAATTTATTTGCCAATCAGAGCTCTGAATTTTGTTGGAGTTTGTCAGCCACTCCTGCTGATGGAGGTGTGATAGCACCATAGTGAAGGCCATCTGGAGGTGGTGAGAGATATTTTTCATAGGAAATGCAAAATCTGAAACATCAGTCTTGCCTGCCAGGAGGAGACCTATATAGTCAAAGCTTTGTACAATAGAGGGTAGAGGTACTCAGGATGACCCACCTACTGATGGTAAGTGGCAGAGAAATTTAAGTACCTCTAAGGTAACCTGTAGTAACTTGGGCAGTTACACCAAGTATATATTGGTGCCTTGTCACATGAATATGACATGGTTTTTGTCCTCAGGAGCCAGGGGGTTAGCAAAGAAGACAATGGCACTGACCAACAAAGCATACAAAGTGTATAGTTTGTGCAATGGATTCAGTTACATGAATTCCTTGGGCTATGGAATCAACAACTGGATTCATTGGTAGTGATCCATTGTGAGGTTCTGACTCTCATTAGGCTTTTTTGCTGGCCATACAGACTGTTGTACGAAGATATTTCATCACTTAGTACTCATGTTGCCTCCAAGTCTGTAGTTAAAATTGTGATTTCCCATTCTCTTCCTGGGATTTTATACTGTTTTTGTTGTACTATCTACGAAGAAACAAAAAAGAATATTTGAAAATGAATTACATGATTCATTAACCATTTCCCTTTATGGAGTCTTTTCTAATTGTGATAGTCCTCTCAGGCACATATTGCCGAGGAAGTATAAACATATAACAAATCAATTTCTACTACATTATGAGATGTAAAAACAACAAATCAGCACTGTATTGATACAGAGGCCCCAACCAACCACATTAGTGGATCTGAGTACCTGTGTCATTCCATAGATCCAGGTAAGATTGCATCTTAAGCACCTATAGCTGACAGAGCCATAGAAATTTTACTTTTCTCTTTCCTGAAATTCCTAGTGGATATGCATATACTTTGATCCACATTGGGGATAAAGATCCTTGACCTCTAATCATGCTTCTCTTCAAATCAGCTGAGATCGAAGTGGAGGAGCAGATAAGAAAAAGGTTCATGTTTATTTTCAGTTTCAAGTGGTATGGCAGAGACTCATGGCTTAACCAAATGAACTTTAAAAAGTTTTGGCCTGCTCAGTACTCCCTACTGGGGAGTAAGGCCCTCATGGCTAATACCATCTGTTTCAGCCTTGGGAATCCCTTAACTCAGAAACCACAGCCACATTTCTTTCTTGCTGGGGCTATGGGTTTTGCAGTCTCTGGCTAAATTCAGTTATCACTCACTTACTGGCCTTCCTTAAAGAATCCACTTTAATTTGGACCGTTAGCTACCCCATTATAGAAATTAAGTTATCCTTGGTTTCACTTAAGGGTTAGGAGTTTTACTGCTCTCCAAGGGTGACCTCAAACTTTTTTCTAGGTTTCTTTGAGTCTGTTTCTCATTCTTCAGTGAGTCAGCCTCATCAGATTCTAAAGTCAATCCATAGCAGTAAGAGCCAAAATACTACTAGTCAATACCTCATCTATGGTTTCTCATGGCAGTTTTCCCATCTTAGGAAAATCTCCCCAAAATAGCTAACGCTCACTTGAAGCAGCCATGACTAAATTTCATTACTGAATGAATCTAAAGTTGACATGATGAATTGCAGCACAGGTTTAGCCATGATACAACCTACCCTATGCCATTGTTCCTTAACAAGCAAAACACTCCATGTCCCTTCTTCTCCCCTGTGAGCCATTTGATGTTCTAATGATTCACCTGGTTTCTGCCATAGAGGTCACAGATTTGTTCCTCTCACTTTCAGTGTTATGTGCACATTTCTCTACATGTTGTCCAAAAGGGGATGAGACTTTCTACCTATCCAGTATAAATCCTAGTTCTATTTATTACAGTGTCACAGTCTGAGGCTTGCCTTTAGATTGACAAGGAAGTCCTTCTATCTGAAAGACAGTTAGTAAAAACTAACAGACAGTATTCTAGCATCTGTCTTTTACCATTTTTCCTGGTACTTAACCTGCAACCATTCCTCAGTTCCCCCTAATTAACAGGTAAAAATGTAGAAGACCAGTTGACAAGATAAATTGACCAACATGATTGTTACTGATTCCCATAGACTTCCCTCAAAACCCATTAATCCCATTTGATTATCTCAGGAGTTTCAGAAAAAAATCACTTGACAAATATTAACTTTTGTCATGTCTTCATAAAATCCCCAAATAAGCTAGGAATTAAAAGGAACATTCTCAACTTGATAAATGGCACCTACAAAAAACCTGCAGTTAATATCACACCTAATGGTGAAAGACTGAATGCCTTTACCTTTAGCTCAGGAACAAAGCATTCACCATTCCTTTACAACATTGAACTGGAAGTCCTAGCCAGTGAAACAAGATAAGAAAAGGAAATAAAAGGTATATGGATAGGAAATATAGGAAAACTCTCTTGTGGCAGACAGCATGGTTGTCTTCATAAAAAATCAGATAGATTCCAAAAAAACTTACTGGAACTATTAAACAAGTATAGTAAGGTCTCAGGATATAAGATCAATAAAGAAAACTTAACTGTACTTCTGTGTTTCACCAAAAAAACTAGGAATGTTAATTAAAAAACAATACTATTTATAAGAGTACTAAGCTCATGAAATACTTAGATATAAATTTTATAAATTGTGTGGTAGGTATAAATGGAGAAAACTCACAATTCTGATGTGAGAAATTAAGTAAGAATTAAATGAATAAAGAGATATACTATGGAAGAATCAATATTGTTATTATGTCAATTTTTCTCAAGTTGATTTATTGATAAATTATATGTATAATCAAGTCTCATAGTTTTTTTTTTAAATAAAGGAACTAGAAAGGCCAAAGCAGCTTTGAAAAAGAATGACGTTGTCTATATAACAATTCCTAAAGCATCTATAAAATATGCTGCTAGAACTAATAAGTGAGCTTAGATGTTCTCAGAATACAAGTTTAGTATATAAATGTTTATTAAATATCTATATACTACCAATGAAACTGGAAATTAAAATTCAAAAAAGTACCACTTGCAATACCACAAAAATAGAAAATACAACTCTAACAAAATATGTGTAAATATGCTGAAATCTTCAAAACATTGATGAAAAAATCAAGGAAAATCTAATTAATCAATAGCTATACTGCATTTATTAATTGGAATTTGTTAAGAATGATTTATAGATTCAATGCAATCCCAATAAAAATTCCATTAGGCTCTTGGTTAGAAATCAACAAATTGATTCTGAAAAGTATATGACAAAGCAAATGAACTAAAGGAACATTGAAAATGAAGAACAGAATTGGGCAACTTAAATGATCTGATTTCATGTTTGTTCATTTTTTTATAATAATAGAATAATAACAGACACATATATGATCAATTGATTTTGGACAAGGGTGCAAGGCAAATCAATGGGGAAAAAGACTTTTCTACAAATGCTACTGGGGCAATTGAACATCATAGGTAGAAGAATGAACCTTGATTTTTACTTCACATAATATACAAAAACTAACTCAAAATGATTTATAAACCTAATTGTAAAACCTAAAACTATAAAACTTTTAGAAAGAAACAGGAGAAAACATTTCTCCCTTGGGTTAGGCTAGAATTTTTCAATAACTTCCAAAAACACAAACCATAAAGAAAAATAAAATGATAAATTGGATTTCATCAAACTTGAAAACTTCTCTTTGCCAGACACTGTTTAAAACATGAAGAGACCAGCCACAGACTGGAGAAAACATTTTCAAGACACATACATGATGAAGGATTAGTATCCAGAATATATAAATAACTTCCACAATTCAGTAATCAAATGTGTCAAAAAGTATAACCCAATAAAACATCTGCAAACAATTTGAGTAGAAAGTTCACCAATGAAGATACATGGTTGGCAGAAAAGTATGTGAAAAGAAGTTCAACATTGGCAATTATTAGAGAAATTAATATACATATTAAAACCACAGTGGGGTACTACTACTTAAATGAAAACCAAAAGCAAGGATGCAAGCAAAAAGACTTAGGTGTATCAAGTACCAATGGAGACGTGAAGCAACTGGAGCTCTTCCGTTGCTAGCAAGGAGGAAGAATGGTGTGGCCATTTTGGAAAACAGTCCAACGGTTTCTCATAAAGTTAAAAATGCAAGCATCACACAACCCAACAATCCCATTTCTTGATATTTAATCAAGTGAAATGAACTTATATATCTACATAAAAACATATGATGAATATTTGTATTCATAATTGCCCCAAACTGGAAACAACCTAAATGTCCATACCTGTTGAATAAATAGCACACTGTGGCGTATTCTTACAATAAAAAGGAATAAACTATCGAGACATGAACTAACGTTGAAGAGCTGCAAAAGTATACACTAACTGAAAAAGACAACCTAAAGGCTGCTTATTGCACAATTCCGTTTAATGGCATTTTGGAAAACTAAAAATTTAGGGACAGATAACATAGTGGTTTCCAGGAATAGGAGGTGAGAATTAGTTCAAAGTGGCATGAGGGAAGTTTGTATTTCTTGATATATAATGGTGATATGTAGGCATTTGTCAAAATTCATAGAACTATAAACTTAAAAAGAATGAACTTTATGTATGCAAGTTATACCTCAATAAACCTTATTAAAAAACAACTCATAAATAGAAGATTGGGTGAAATCCCATGTTAGTAACTTTCTTACAGTGAGTATCTAGAATTTAGATGATTGTTTCACTTACTTTGAACTTCATGCAATCTCATTATTTGTATACATGTATGCATAATTTGTGCAAATAACATTTTTGCATCATTTCAAAGTAGTGTCACACCTTACTTCGTTTGACCTTTGTAATAATTTTAAAAGTTATTGGGACAAGTTTTTTTGGCTGCTTAGTACATAGATAAAACACTGAAGTTCAGAGAGGTTGCATAACTTGCTGAAGCTATTCTGCTGGAGCCAAGATGAGAAATCATACATAGATGCAGCCTACTTCTATGCAGAATTAAAAGTGGCTGCTTCACAAAAATACAGCTATATTAGTTTGCCAGAGCTGCAATGACGAATTCTATACATTGGGTTGACTTAAATAAAAAGCATCTATTGACTCATGGTTTTGTGGCCTAGAAGTTTACAATCAAGTTGTTGGTGAGGCTGTACTTTCTCCCTGAAGTCTGTAGCATTATGGTACTGGCTTGTCACAATCCTAGGGCTTCCTTGGCTGGCATCTCTTCTTCCTGTCACAGGGTGATCTCTCTTGCCTTGTCTCTGGCCTGGTTTTTCTTGGTTTCTGGTTTCTACTGACTTATTGCATCCAATTTTCGTCTCTTTATAAGGCTTCCAGTAATACATATTAAGACCCACACTGATTCAATTCGGCTACACTTCAGCTAATAACAATATCTTCAAAAGGTCCTATTTACAAGATCCACAGGAAAACAGATTAAGAACATGTCTTGTTGGGGTATGTGATTCAATCTACCACAATGGCCCAGTGCAGGACCTTTACCTATTAAGAGATTATTAGCCCAATCAACTGCATGTAGTTATTTAAAGGATGGTGTGTCTCTTATAGTAGCACAGAATTTTTGTGTCCAAGTCATTTATAAAGAGTTATAACATTGACCTCACTTCATCAAGTAATAATCAAAAACTTATGTGAAATTACATTTTTTGTAGAGTTGGTTATTGTTCTAGACTAACAGGTAGAAAATTCAAACACTCTCTGGGACCAATGAGACCAATTGCCATTGTTTACATGGCAATTAAATGAAGTAGGACTGAAGAAAGTGTCATGGTGAGGACTGGGGTAAAGGAAGAGTTCAGCCTTGTTAAGATAAATATGCTCCTCAAAATGTGTTGCACAGGTGTAGGCTGGTTCATAAAATGTCCTTACTGGTTTGTAATGAGTATAGAAACTGAGAGTAAGAATTTAGAAAACTATATAGCAGGTTGAAAATAATTTATGTGGACTAAATTTAATAATAGAAAAATGTGGCCTTGGCATTTTGAAGTTTTTTTCTTTCCTTTTTTTTAGTAATTTTTATTATAATTTTTCAAAACTTGGTCTGTGAGGGAAAGAAAGTGTGAGAAACAAAACTAGTGCTTCATTGCAAATAGTTTGAGATGCAATGACCCTAAGGAATTCTAACTAACTAAATAAAATTGATAAGACAAATGTGACAGATCTGTGGTCAGACTTGGCTTTCAGTTTGCAATCTTCCTTTGTGCATTTCAAATTTTATAAAAGTTTTTTAACCCAAGCCATTTGAGGTCTTTGTGCTAGGACTGCATTATTCTTGCATCTTCTAGAACAGCTTTCACTGAACTATGCTTTACCATCATGTTTTTAGTCTATATTGAGCCCTATGGAGCACGTTGTTGCACTTAAAATAAGGATATTATGGAAAAATCTGCTTTATACATGGTCCTGTTATGATGATGTCCAAGAGAATTATTTTTCACTTTGCTGTCCAGAAAAACCATATACTGATTTTATTACTGATCATATTGAGTGAGTATTTCTTTCTTTTCAGTAGCTGCTAGAAAGTTCAGAGTGACATTTTTGTTCCCACTAGGTATGGAGAAGCTTGAAATTTGTATTTTAAAATTATATGATTTAACTTAGTTTATGCTTGCTTAATTTTGTGTTCCCTACCATACTAGATCAATAAAAACTTTTACTTGTGCTACATTTATAAATAAGAAAGAAAAGAAGGGAGACAGGGAAGAAGGACACAAATAATATATATTAAGTTAATGTGCCTGTATGTTGCATATCACATATCCAAATAAATCCAGGGTAAGTTAGTTCTTTGTTAAAATATACTCTCCTTGATACCTAATTGAAAAGATTCTGTGAAAATAATTTTGGAAATTTCAATGTTAAAAAAATAAAGGTAGTGGGGGAAATTTATTATAATTTCTATAGTTAAAAGTAGGCAATACATTAAATAAATTTCAATAAATTTACCCTTTGTTTCATACAATCAGAGCTGCCAGTCCTTATCCAGGTTATGAAAACTGGAAATCACTTCATCGTTATCTCCGTGTTCATGTGGTCTTACAGCGCTTCAGGTTCCCGGTTTAAGCCAGGTCCTGTGTATGGGCAGGCTGTGTAACCAGAAAGATAACAGCAGCCTACTGAGATAATATGCTTTTATTCCTAATGGCAACCTGAGGAATAGCTGAACAGTGCATATTATTAGAGCAGTTGTAAGAAAACTTCAGGCAAGATTTGCATCCTGTTCAACTCGGCATGACAATTTTGTGATTCCCGGGAAGAAGATTCTATGCTGCTAACCAGGAAAAGAATTCAGTCTATTAAGAACAATTACATGTGGGCTTCAGCTCGCTACAATGGGAGTTGAAATTATGTATAATTAATTATAACTTATGCAGATAAAAAGAAAAGAAGTTTAAAAGCAAACCACCTTGCTGACAAAAGCATGAGAAACAGTGAAAGCCCATTTATCATTATTCGTTTCATAACCATTGCTAATCTTTGTTCTAAGATTTTGGATATGTTGGATTCAGTGTCACTAAAGAAAAAGTAATTTTAATACTTTTTAGCCTCTGTGACCTCACTTTTAAGACTAAGTCAGAATTTTTTGATCGCTAATTAAAGGTACTAAATACAGTTGGGGAACTTTCACTATTGAATAGAGCATTTTCCTGGCTGGTGAGACAGAGTCACTTTAAAAATGGAAGCTAGCAATCCATGGATAGAATAAAATTGCTTAGAAGGGAAAATGATTTCTCATTCCATTGAAACAGCAGGATTCAGTAAACATGCAAGTTATAATTAATTACCTACCTGGAAATTGCCCAGATCCCTGAAAAACTGCCCAAGGTGGATTTCCCACCATCCTAAAATTATTCTCCTGAAACACACGAAAAGTTTATTGACATAGACCAGGTTTAAGTAGCAAAGAATATGTTGGAAATCTCATTTTTCAAACTGAACAATTAACGTAGATGCGCAATTATCTGTATACACTCAAATATGCACACACATACATACATACATGCTTAGGTACACACAAGTACTGTCAAATATACACACAAATATACTCACATGAGGATGTATATGCATGTCATGTGTACACCCATACATATACTTGTAAATATACTCTCACATAAGTACACATACATGTAAATAAATGAACAAATATATAGACACGTATATTACTCATGCTTAACTTATCTAAATATTCCAAATTCAGAAAACATCTTCTAAAATATAAAGGTTTTTAATTAGACAGCGGAAAACATAGAACAAACAAGAAGACAAAGAAGATAAACCTTATGCAAAGTTGGATGAGCAGGGTAAATTTGGTTTCTGTTTTTAGTATTTTTCTAGTTATCTTCTTACTCCCATCTTGTTCTTTTTTTTATCATATAATTGTGTATTCATCATCATGATCATTTTTTTAACATTTACATCTCTCCAGCAAAAGAAGGAAAAAGAAAAAACTCATACATGCCATACCACTTACCACTCCCTTTCATTGACTGCTAGTATTTCAGTCTACTCAATTTATTTTAACCTTTGTTCCCCGTTGTTGTCTATTTCTTATCCATATTTTTTACTCATCTGTCCATACTGTAGATAAAAGGAACATCAGACACAATGTTTTCACAATCACACAGTCTAATTGCGACAACTATATTATTATACAATCATCTTCAAGAAACATGGCTACTGGAACACAGCTCTACAGTTTTAGTCACTTCCCTCTAGCTACTCTAATATATCATAAACTAAAAAGAGGATTTCTACATAATGTGTAAGAATAACCTCCAGTTCACCTTGTTCTTGATACTAGTGGATTCTTCCTGTCCTTATACTCTCCTTTGGCCCCTTCCTCTACAGGTCATTTCTCATTCTAGTTGATTCAATTGCTAATCTACAACATTTATCTTGCACTGAAACTTTCACAGACTAGTTTAAAGATGTTGTTGAATAAAAACAACAATGAATGAATTAGGTTCAGGAACAGAGGCAGTCTCTGCACCTGTGTGGAAAGGGACAGAAATATATCATTATAACTGTTAAAAGCAGTGGAGAAATACATCATCATTATAAAATGATACTTGTCTGTGACCTTATACTAGGTACTGTAAAATCTATCACCCATTCAGATAAAGTCCTTGTTTTGTCTAGGAAATGATATCCAATATGAACTCACAAATACAGCATTACAAAAGTCAGAAAAAATAAATAATAAATTAATATCTAAATAGACAGTAAAGTATATTTCACATAGAGTAAGGGGACAGTGTATGTTCTTCCATTATTTATTGAATTATTGTCTTTATTCAACAAACATCTTTAAACTAGTCTGAAAGTTTCAATGCAAGATAAATGCTTTAGATTAGCAATTGAATCAACTAGCATGAATCAATTTGAGTTGCAAAAGAATAGAACAGTTCTTTATCAGACACTTACTATTAATCAGGGCAATTTAGCTCTGCAGTTAGGAAATCACCACTTACATCCTATGCATTAAATTATGCTACCTTGCACCCAAGACTTATCTTTTCATTGAACCCAAAGTGCTTGTTTAATAGGTGCTAACCAACATTACCAGAACTCTAAAGTGAAGGTGAGGAAAGAGAAACCTTCTGTGATTTTCCTAGTCTTTTTTCATCCTTAAGGCTTTTAAGAATAATCTCTTAGGCAGTAACTGTCCATTATTAACAAAGCAGAAGCATGAAATAAATAGAAAAGAGAGAGAAGAGCTATGAGTCCAATGGTTTGGAAAAGGCAGGAACCAATCTATGAATAGTATATCTTCAATACCATCAGATTGTTTCTTTTTTTTTTAACTTTTTATTATTGTAAAATATAACATATATACAAAAAGGCAATTTCCAAGTACATTTTAACAAGTGATATAGAACAGATTTTAAAGTTTGAAATGGATTACAGTTCCATGATTTTTCATTTTTTCTTCTAGCTGCTCCAAGACACTGGAGACCAACAGAAATATCAATATAATTATTCAGCAGTCATACTCATTTGTTAAATCCTATCTTCTCTGATATACTCCTCCTTCTCTTTAAATAACATATATCATAAAAGCTATAGATTTCAAAGTACATTGCAACAATTAATTGTAGAACAGATTTCAGAATTTGGTATGGGTTACAATTCCACAATTTTAGGTTTTTATTTCTAGCTGTTCTAAGGTATTGGAGGCTAAAAGAGATATCAATATTATGATTCAGCAGTCACACTCATTTATTAAATCCTATCTTCTATCTACTGGATATATAATGTCATATATAATGTCAAAGTCCATCAAGACTCTCAATTTTAGATAATTTCATTGTTCCCAAGAGAATGATGGCCAATAAGCATACACCCTCACCAAACAGAAAATCCAAACCTCTCCCTAGATTGCTTCTTATAATGTTCTCATAATGATATTCCACCTAGACGAAGGGTCTAAATTAAGTGTTTAGAATGGTAGAGAAAAATTAAAAATTGGTAAAGATATATAATTGATGAGGAAATGATTTGTATTATTCCACCAACAAATTGCTGTTGGTTGAATATTCCATTTGAAATCTTTTTGGCTTGTGTATTTCCTAAAGAGAGAGTGGTTGAAGGAAAGAAAACAGGCAAAAAAGGAGAGAGAGAGAGAGAGAGAGAAGAAAGTTCTGAAATTTGGAATACCTGCTTAAATTCTTTATTTAAGTAGAGGTAACTGAATACAAATTCTGTTATTTCTGTATTTGGGATAGCAGTGTTTTCCAACTTGGATTTTAAGAAATGTCTCCTTAATTACAGCAGTAAAAAGACAACTCTTTTTTCCTTATGTATTGACTGATTTATTTTATTCATTAAAATCTTGGGATTACAGGCCAACTAGTTTATGTAAATTAATTTATTAATTGAACTAAATAGCATTCTAGAGATTTATAAACACAAACTTTAAAGAAGAAAAGCATACATACTCACACCCACCTAAAATTACAATATTAGATAAAGAGCCACGTAATTTAGTGTCTTATGAAGGCAGGGAGATTCAGTTGAGGGATAACCACCAAAAATATTTTTAGAGCTTCACATATATTTCTCATATTTTCTAACCCATGTTGGTGGGTGTATTATTCAATTTTGTAAGTATTTGCATTTTATTTGCAAATTCACGAGTCTGTATTATACATGCTGCAAAATTTATAAACTCAAATTAACCTCGAAATTGCACTTAAAGCTAAGCATTTAGGGCAACACATTTCCCTCTCAGCCCTGCCTTCACTGTATCCCATCAATTTTGATATGTTGTGTTCTCATTTTGTATTTGTCTCAAGATCTTTACTGATTTCCCTGGCAATTTCTTCTTTGACCCACTGATTGTTTAAGAGTGTGTTATTTAACCTCTATATATTCATGAATTTTCCAGTTCTCTGTTTGTTACTGATTTCCAGCTTCATTCCATTGTGGTCAAGCTTTGTATAATTTCAGTTTTTTTTGTTTTTTTTGTTTTTGGCATGGGCAGGCACACTGGGAATTGAACCCGGGTTCAATTCAAGAGCTCTGCCAGTGAGCCCCATGGCCTGCCCAATTTCAATCTTTCTAAAATATATTAAGTTCTGTTTTGTGACCCAACATATATTCTATCCTGGAGAATGATCCGTGAGCACTTGAGAAGAATGCATATTCTGCTGTTCGGGAGTGCAATGTTCTGTGCATGTCCGTTAGGTCTAGATCATTTATCATATTATTCAAATTGTGTTTCCTTATGACTTTTCTGTCTAGGTGGTCTATCTATTGATGAGAATGTCGTATGGAAGGCTGCAACTATTATTTTAGAGGTGTCTATTATTCCCTTCAGTTTTACCAGTGTTTGCCTCATGTATTTTGGGGGACGGTTGTCAGGTACATAAATATGTATGGTTGTTATTTTTTCTCAATGGGTTGTCCTTTTTATTAATATATGTAGTGTCCTTCTTTGTCTCTTATAACAACTTTTGACTTTCAGTCTGCTTTTTTCTAATATTAGTATAGCTACCCCAGCTCATTTTTGGGTACTATTTGCATGGAATATTTTTTTTTCCAGCCTTTCAGTTGCAAACTATCTGTGTCTTTGGGTCTAAAGTGAGTGTGTTATAAGCAACATAAAGTTGGGTCATACTTTTAATCCATTCTGTCCCTCTGTGTCTTTTGTTTGAGTTTAGTCCAGTGATATTCTGTGTTATTACTGTGTAGGTAGTACTGACTTTAGGCATTTTGTCCTTTATTTTTATATGTCATTTCTTTTTTTTGTTGTTTTTGTCTTTTGTCCATTATCACAACCTCGTTTTCTTTATAGTTGATCTTTTGTGATATATCTGTCTGATCCCTTCTTCATTTCTGATTCTGTGTAAATTTTTAAAAACTTTCTTTTGCTACCCTGGAGTTTATATTACATAGCCTACATCTCTAACCTATTAATTAAAAAAAGTACCGTCTAACTTTAATAGCTTTTGTATGTTCTCTGCTCCCATATCCCTGTTTCCCCTTTTATTTTATTTTCACCATATTTTACCCTTTTATATTTTATATGTCCATCATCAAGAAATATGCTTTTTTTCTTGTCTAATTGTATTCTGACTCTTATAGGAATTAAAGGGTAGGGGTGTATATTAAGGAAACTATTAGGTTTTGCATTTACCCTTTTAGTTACCCTTACTGCTGATCCTTTCTTCACACTACTTCATGCCATTCTCTCCTGTTTTTTTCCTTTCAATCTACAGAAGTTCCTTTAGTAATTCTTATAGGGAAGAATTTCTGTAATGTTTCCTTTTATATTTTCAAATTCTTCTTTATACTCACATATTGTCTTCTTAATATCCTTTACTATGTATATTTTCCTTCATATTGAATTGATTTTGGAGATTTGTTTAAGCTTCCTTGATTAGTTGTTCCAAATTCTGTGTCTCCTCAGAACTTTCCATTTGTGCCCTTGACTGAGCCATATATTCCTTCTTCTTAGTATGGGTTTGTCACATTTTGCTGATGTCTAGACATCTGATTATCTTAATGAATTAACTCTGTAGTTCAGTTTCTCCCTGTTGTCTGTGTTTTTATTGTTGATTGGCTTTGTGTTAAGGCTCTTCTTTGATGCTTGGTACAATTTATTTTAAACCTTTAGAATAGCCTGTCTTCAACTGATCAGATTTTCTCAACAATTCTTCATCTAATACTTGCCCTGGATATGTGGTACAATTTTTAAGATTGTACTTTGTTTGTAATTGCTTTACATCTGGTAGAAATCGTCCTTTGCTGTGTCCTTCTCCAGGAATCTTGATCTGTTCTGTTTGTTTTTGTGCAGAATTTTCTCCCCATCTCCTATGATTTATTTAAAATTTCTCCCTCATGCAGTGCCTTGTTTTCCTTATTCCTTTCAGTTCTGACCCTCCTGTTTTACATCAGTTCAGTTTAATCCCACCTGGATTTTTTTTTCCCCCTCTGTGAGGCTTTTCTGCCTCTGGTTTCTTTCCCATTAGGGTATCCCACCTCAGGTGGCCAGATGAGGTTAATTCAGACAGTTGTCTCTCCAGAAAAGTCCATTTTTTGTTTGGTTATCCATTCAATAGAAACTGGATTTAGTGAGTCTACACTTTCCAGCCGTAGTTTTACTGTCATCTTTTTTTTCCCCCTGGGGGCCCTGTTGCATACAGCACTTTTTGGCCACTCGTGTTCCGCTGGTGTCTCTGTGTACTTGGGTCCCTGTGCCTAAAATCTATCACTCCTGTCCCTGATGGGAGGTGGGAGAGTTCTGCACGCTTCCTCTGAGCAGCTCCAAAGTTGTGTGGGACTGAATGAAGGGGAGAGAGTGGACTAGTTGACCCAGGACAGAAGTTTCCTACCTGATATTTTCCCTTTTCTTTGATTCAGCATTTGTGGAGTTCTTTTCCAGTCTCTATATCATTCTCCAGAGTTCTAAGCAAGTGGGATATGTCCTTTTATTCACTGAATGTCTTAGGAGGTTTTTTTTTCACCTGGTTGGTGATGTCAACGCTACAGTAGGTTTTTATACTTGGAATTTATCACTTTCATTTGTTTTTGTAAATGTATAAAGGGAGAGTGGGAGAGGAAGAGGGACCAATTTGACAGAATTCTCAAGCTTTGAACCCAAGTACTTCTTCACCTACCACCCCTGCACCCTTTAGTTCACCAGTTGCTTAGGCACTTATCATCACCACTTCTAACTCCTGCTAATACAAAAGAGCTTCCTCTAGTTTTGGCTTAATACTTTTGAGGATAGCTATTATTGAAAAAATAGTGTTCTCTCTAATATCATGTTTATGCAGAAAGAAGAGAATGATAGTGATTATCTGACGATTCAGGAAAAAAAAGGTTTATTAGGAATATTGAGGTGACTATGCAGAATTAATTTTGCCTGATGTTGATCTTTACTCTTTTATCTGTGCATAGAGAAGAAAGGATTCTACTATTGTAGTTCATATTTTGATATCCTATACAAAAATAAAAATAGCTGTCATCCAGGAGAAGATACATTCCCAAAGCACCTAGAAACATCTGGGGACCCTTGATGTATAGTACAACCAAATTAATGAAGAAATTTTGCACATTTAATTTTTGACTTAAGAAAATTAATAAAAAATAATTATTAGTTATTCAATAGCAGAATTGCTGTGAATGATTAATCTTGCTCATCTTGCAGTATCTCTTTTGTTTTTGGTGTTTGTTTGTTTGTGCAATATCTCCTTTAATAGCCGGATAGAATGTTCCAACAGTTCTTTTTATAATTTTGTAGGGTCTAAGTCAGACAGTCTGAAAAGTACCTTTTATGATGTGTGTTTCTTTTATATCCAATGAACATATTTCTAAGAGCAAAGATAGAGAAAGTGGAAATACATTTTTAAATGTCAAAGAGAAGAGAGAAATCAATATCTTTAAAACAGTAATTTAAGAACAATCACTCTTGTTGGTTATCTGTAAATCTAATCAAGAGTTGCCAGTCTATACATGCTTGCTCACAGGTTTCAACCACCTTGAAATAAAGCTTGTTGTCTTTGACTCCATATGATTTTGTCTTCTTTAATGGCACTTTAAGCTCAGGCATGCACCTTTCAAATGTAATTTTCTTTTTAAGCTATAACAGTAATTCTGTTTATATGAATATGTGGATAAGTGGATATGGAGAAGAAGGAGGAACAGAAGTACCAAAGGCATTACAGCTTACATAATTTGCTACATATATCTTACATTCAAAAGAAAATTAATGCATATATGTATGAATGGAAGTTCTTATTTTTGGTTATTTTTCCATTTCCCACAATCTGGCTTTAACTAAAAGAATGATTCCTTGAACAAAGACCAGGTTAAGGCAGCATGACCTAAATAATTATTCTTATACATGACACTGAGTCCTCTTTGAATTTTATGAATTTAATCATTTAACTTTTCTTGACACAAAGCAGCAAACCTCAGAGAGGCCCATTTATGTTTTATCATCACTCAGGTTTGAATTTTAAAAATTCATAAATTTTGAAAAGCTCTATCATGTCTGGTAAATGAATAGGAAAAAATATGAACAAACAAACTTTATTTTCAAATAGTGCTGATGATTCAAGTATGTGACATATTTCTTATACCATTTGCTATTTGCATTGCCACCAGATTTCCCAATCAGCAAACAAATATTAGTTGAAACTGTGGTCTCCGCACAGGAATCATGCTCATTTCTGGCTTATTTTCCTAACTTAAATACAGCTAACCTAATATTTACAGATGCAATCTGTGCTGTCTTCATGATAAAAATTATTTTTATTTTTAAGGTATCTAGAAATACCTTTTACATTTCCCTAGTTACCATATTCAATGAGTCACATGATTTTAAAATAATAATCTTATTTTCCTAGGTATGAAAATAGTATATAAATTATTTTAATTAAATAATAATGACAATATTAGTGCAGGTAAATTAGCCTGGTTTATTTGAACAATAATTACGGTTGATATGTGCCATTTAAGGACTCCAATTGTTAAATAATGTTTAGAGCATTTCTAAAATGCTCTGTATGGCAGCTGACTAATTTTAATGTCATTTGATAAATTAAAGTGAAATATAATTTATATACTGTATGGTGGTGAAGGAGATGAACCAGTCTTATATTGAGGGTAGAATGTCAAGATTTAGGGAGTTGGATGTGGGATAGAAGGATCCTTCAATGGGGTGAGATTGGATAAACTGATCAATCAACCATCATAGTCACAGAGCAAGCCAAGAGTTGAAAATTGGGAAGCAAAGGCAAATAATGCTGGAATAAAGTGACTAATGGAAATGTGAGAACAGAGTCTCAGACCCAGCTACAGTCAAACTAGAAGAAAGAAAGTAGGTACTGGGAAAATGCAAGAGCCAAAATCAAGAAACAAGAATAAGTTGAAGCATGGCAGGATAAAAGGAACTGATTTTTGGATGCTGTTTCTGACATCCTTTTATTTTAGGTTGCTCCATGTGCAACATGCTTCTGGTTTCTGACATCATCATCTAAGATATTTACTTCATTAACTCTCAGAGAGTTAACTAATTCTTTAATTATTTACATCATTTTGGGGTGTGATTTTATTATCTAATTGGAGAACTTGTGGGTTTATAGAATAATCATGTATAAAATATAGGGTTCTTATAGACCACCCTATTATTACACTGGTATTGCACATTCATTACAATTGATGAAAGCACATTTTTATAATTATACCATTAACTGTATTCTGTGGTTTAACTTAGAGTTCACTGTGTTATACAGTTCTATGGATTTTTAAACAATATTTTGTCTAGTAACATACATACAACCTTAAATTGCTCCTTTGTTCACATTAAATATTTAATTCAGTGCTGTTAATTACAGTCACAATGTTGTGCTACTGTCAACACCACACATTACCAAAACCTTTTCTGTCGTCCCAAATACAATCTCTGTACATTTTAAGCCTTAAGTCCCTATTCCCTATCCCTGTACCATTCCATGGTAACCTGTGTTCCAGATTCTGATCTTATGAATTTGCTTATTCTCATTATTTCATATCAAGGAGATCATATGAATTTGTCCTTTAGTATCTGGCTTATTTAATTCAAATTGGTGTCCTCAAGGTGCATCCATGTTGTTGCAGGTATCAGAACTTCAGCTTTTTTTTTTAACAGCTGAGTAATATTCCATTATGTTTATCCACCACGTTTTGTTTATCCATTCATTGGCTGATGGGCATTCAGTTTGCTCCCATCTTTGGGCAATTGTAAGTAATGCCACCATGAACACTGATGCACAAATCTCTACCCAGGACCCTGCTTTCAGTTCTTTTGGGCATATACCTAGAAGTAGGATTGCTGGGTCACATGGTAATTCTATACTTTACTTTCTGAGGAACTGCTAAACTGTCTTCCACAGCAGCTGCACCATTTTACTTTCCCACCAGCAATGAATGAGTATTCCTATTTCTCCACATTCTTTCCCACATTTGTAATTTACTGGCTTTTTGATAGTAGCCACTTAGTGGATATGAAATGTTATCTCATTGTGATTTTGATTTGCATTTCCTTAACTGGTAAGAGATGTTGAGCATCTTTTCATATGCTTATTAGCCATTTGTATATCTTCTTTGGAGAAATACCTCTTCAAATCTTTTGCTAATTTTTAGATTGGTTTGGTTTTCTTTTTGTTGTTGATTTGAAGGATTTCTTTAAATATTTTGGATAGTAATTCCTTATTGAATATGTTGGGGTGATTTTAAACCAGACTCTGAAATTGCATAGCCACAGTTTTTACTCTCAAAGATTGACAAATAAACAATTTCTAAATAAGGTAGCAAATATTGTTGGAATTTGGTAGGCAAAAACAGAGGAGATTCAGAAGGGGTCCAACAACCTTGCATATGGTTACATGTTTTGTATAGGAGAAAGTGTTCTTAGCTAGGGGAAAAGTGGGTGATGAAACCCACCCTGAGCTGTATCCGCCAAGGCTTATAGCCTTGGTGACCCTGGTGAAGTTATCACCATGCTGTGACATCTCAGAGGAAACATCTCCTTTTGTAATTTGTCCCCTCCAAGGGTGCATCCTTTTTGTAATTTGTCCAAGGCAACTTTTTAAAAATATTTTTATTGATAAACAACATACAAACATTTTTAGCATGCAAACATTTCATACATGGTATACAATCAATGGCTTACAATATCATCACATAGTTGTATATTCATCACCATGATCATTTTTTAGAACATTTGCAGCACTCCAGAGAAAAAAATAAAAAGAAAAAACTCATACATACTGTACCCTTTTCCCCTCCTTCTCACTAACCACTAGTATTTCCATCTACCCAATATATTTTAACTTTTGTTCCCCCTATTATTTGTTTATTTTTTTAATCCATATTTTTTACTCATCTGTCCATACCCTAGATAAAGGGAGCATTAGACACAAGGTTTTCACAATCACACAGTCACGTTGTAAAAGCTTTGTAGTTATACAATGTTCTTCATGAATCTAGTTACTGGAACACAGCTCAATAGTTTCAGGAACTTCCCTTCAGCCACATCAGTACACCATAAACTGAAAAGGGATATCTGTATAATGCTTAAGAATACCTCTTGACTCTATTTGAAATCTCCTAGCCACTGACGCTTTATTTTGTCACATTTCTCTCTTCCCCCTTTTGTCAAGAAGGTTTTCTGAATCCTTTGATGCTGGGTTCCAGCTCATCCCAGGATTTCTGTTCCATGTTGCCATGGAAATTTACACCCCTAGGAGTCATGTCCCACATAGTGGGGGAGTGTAGTGGGTTCACTTGCCGTGTTGGCTTAGAGAGAGAGGCCACATCTGAGCAACAAAAGAGATTCTCTCAGGGTGACTCTTAGGCCTAATTTTATGTAAGCTAAGTCTATCCTTTGCAGGAATAATTTTCATAGGGGTGGACTCCAAGATCAAGGGCTCGGCCTATTGATTTGGTTGTCCTCACTGCTTGTGAGAGTATCAGAAATTCTCCAAATGGGGAAGTTGAATCTTTCCCCCTTTCTCCCCATTTCCTTAAGGGCATCCTGCAAATATTTGTTTATTCACTGTCCTAATCACTCTAGGATTTATCAAGCATAACACTAACCTGGACAACCAACAAAATCTCATGCCCTATTCAAGACATCCTCTACTTATGGTGTACAATTAAATTGACCACACAAGTTAAATTAGGAAATGCACTACCCAAAATAAATTTTGCACCAAATAAACATCTCTCCCTTTAGTCTCACATAGAAACTGGTTTTAAGATAAGGACGATATCTTAAATCGTTTTTAAGATATTGAAATTTACATGGATATGTAAATTTCCGGGGCAACATGGGACAGAAATCCTTTAACAAGTCTTCTGATATACCTTAGTCCTATCTATATCAGCTTCAGTCATATCTCTACTTGATGTCTGATCACTTTTTTCACTTTTTTAAAAAAACAGTTCCTGTATGGGGTACTAAGGCAACTTAAGTTTAAGCAGCTTAATGGATGGAAGCTTCCAGGAAGAAGATAGCTAGTTGAACTTCTCAGAGCCCATGCCAGGTAAATATCATGGCATGGGGTCTGGTTTTCAGTTTTTCAAAAGGATAAATTTGATATTGCTGAAGAAATGAGTGGATCAGGAGATTTAGCTTTTGAGCAGCTTACATTTCTCCCTTTGTGTGTGTGTGTGTGTGTGTGTGTGTATGCATATATACACACACACAAATATATATATATGGTTTAAACCATTCCATTGGTGTGTTATTACATGTGGAATAATATTCTGATCCCTTGATATGGTCTATGTCATTGCCTTTCACACTTTTTTTTTTATTTCAGTGTATTCTAGTTTGCTAGCTGCCAGAATGCAATATACTAGAAACAGAACAGCTTTTAAAATTGGGAATTTAATAAGTTGCTAGATTACAGTTCTAAGATAAAAAAAAAGTCCCAATTAAAATGTCCAATGAAAGGCATCCAGGGAAAGACACCTTGGTTTAAGAAGGCCAGTGAAGTTCAGGGTTTCTCTCTCAAGTGAGAAGGCACATGGCAAGCACAGTCAATGTTTCGCTTTCATCTGAAAAGGCACGTGATGAACACGGCATCATCTTCTAGCTTTCTCTCTTGGCTTCATGTTTTATGAATCTCCCCGGGAGGTGTTGTCCTTCTTCATCTCCAGTGGTTGCTGGCTGGTGGACTCTGCTTCTTGTAGCTACATCATTCTGCTCTCTAAGAACCTCTCTTTCTCCAAAATATTTCCTCTTTTATAGGATTCCAGTAAACTAATCAAGACCCACCTGAATGGGTGAAGACACATCTCCACCTAATCCATTTTAACAACGACTCTTGATCACTCAAGATCACATCAAGATCACATCAAATGTAACTCCCAAAGTCACATCTCCCAGAAGATGATCTAATTACAGTTTCAAACATACAGTACTGAATACAGTTTAGAAGAAATGGTTGGCTTTACAAAATGGGATTAGGATTAGAACTTGGCTTTTCTAGGGTACATATATCCTTTCAAACCAGCACATTCCACCCTAAAAAGACATGTTTTCCCCATATACAAAATATATTAATTCCATCGTAATACCAAAAATCCTTAAACCATTTCAGTAACAATATAAATGAAATACAAAGTTAGAAACAGAACAAACTCCAATAAAAGTTAGTTATGGGCATGGTCTGTTCTAAGGCAAAATTATCCTCTAGCTCTGGATCTGTGAAACTCAGAACAAGTTATTTGCTGCCAATATACAAATGAAAAACAGTCATAGGATGCATATATCTATTTCCATAGGAAGGAAGGAACACAGGGGTCACCGGACCCATATAGTTTTGAAAACCTGCAGGGCAAGGTCCATTAGATTTCAAGGTCTGAAAGTCATTTATCTTCAGGGCTTTAGAAAGTGGCAGTCCCACCCTTTCCAAGGGCTTATGCAATGGCTTGTCTCTCTCCAAATGCAACCTTGGAGGACACTGGGAGTCCACCTTTTTCTTGGTTCCACCTTCTCCAAACATTGGGGCTGCACCCGGGCTCTTTGCCTTCTCTAGGGCACACACTCAACCCCTCCATGTGGTGGGAGCCAGGCTCTCCCCAAACCCCAAAGAATGTGCTCCACCCTTTTCAAGGCCTGAGGCAGCATGACTGTTCAACTACAACGAGGTGGAAGGCCCATCCTCTGCCTTCGGTGCAAACTCACCCTCTCCACAGGTTTGGGTGGGTCCGCTCTTCTGGCCCGAGGCTTCTTAACTCCAGACCCCAGCCTCCGTGGTTTTGCTTGTGAAGTTATTTTTCCTCCAATTTGTCCCTTCTCTGTCCCTCTCAGTCCAGATTGGCAGTGGTTCTCTTTATACAGCTCCCACAACACTCTTGTTGGTTTTCTACGCAGTAGCCTTGGATCATGCCCATCAGACATAAGGAGTTTCCACAAATCCTTCCTGAATAACTCCATGCCAAAGCCTGGCTTTCTCTGAAATGGCTGACTGGTTCCACATTTGCTTAAATCCTCACATGGGGCACTTTCCTCTGGGGTCTCCCTTTCTGAAGGCCCAGAATTTTCCAGAACTTCAATTTCTGGTTCTTTAGACCCGAGAGTTCAGTTCACAGCTTATCTATTTCCTGTCACATTTCACTATAAGCTGCAAGGAAAAACCAGGCTACACTTTCCACATTTAATTTGGAAATCTCTTCTGCTAAATATCCAAGTTCATGGCTTTTAAAATCTGCCTTCCAGCCAAAGCCACTAGTCAATTTTGCCAGATTATCTGCTATTTTAAAACAAGGATTGCCTTCCTTCCAGTTTTCAATAACACATGCCTCATTTCTAAGGCCTTATCAACAATATTTTTAGACTCCACATTTCTACCAACAGTCTCTTCAAGGCATGCCAGGCCTTCTCTATCAAGCTCCTCACAACTCCTCCAAAACCTTCCCCTTATCCATTTAAAAACCATTCCAACATGTTTGGTATTTAAAACTGTAGCAGCACCCCACTCCTGGTACCAAACCTGTTCTAGTTTGCTAGCTGCTAGAATGCAATATACCAGAAACAGAATGGCTTTTAAAATGGGGAATGTAATAACTTTCTAGTTTACAGTTCAAAGGCTGAGAAAATATCCTAATTAAAACAGGTCTATACAAATGTCCAATCTAAAGCATCCAGGGAAAGATACCTTGGTTCAAGAAGACCAGTGAAGTTCAGGGTTTCTCTCTCAAGTAGAAGGGCACATGACGAACACAGTCAGAGTTTCTCTCTCATCTGGAAAGGCACATGGTGAACATGGTCAGGGGTCCTCTGTCATCTGGAAGGGCACATGGCGAACACGGTATCATCTGCTAGCTTCTTCTCCTGGCTTCCTGTTTCATGAAGCTCCCTGGGAGGCATTTTCCTTCTTCATCTCCAAAGGTCACTGGCTGGTGGACTCTGTTTCCCATGGCTATGTCATTCTTCTCTGCTCTTTCTGAATCTCTGGTTTTCTCCAAAATGTTTCCTCTTTTATAGTATTCCAGTAAATTAATCAAGACCCACCCAAATGGGTGGAGACAGGCCTCCACCTAATCCATTATAACAACCACTCTTGATCACTCAAAATCACATCAAGATGTGACTCCCTAAGTCACATCTCCAGAGAGATAATCTAATTACAGTTTCAAACATACAGTACTGAATATGGATTAGAAGAAATGGTTGCCCTTACAAAATGGGATTAGGATTAAAATGTGGCTTTTCTGGGGCACACACCTCCTTTCAAACCAGCACAGGGTGCACGGTCTGAGAATCGAACCCAGGTCTCCCACATGGAAGGTGAGCATTCTACCACTGAACCACCTGTGCACCCTCCTTTCAAAGTTTTTAAAAAACTGGGACTCATAGGGAAAAGAAATGCATTTTGTATCATAGCCCAATACACACACTCATGCATACCTAAATCTGAAGCAATTATAGCATGAGATTAATATTCTTAATACATACAATGCTCTGTGACTTTTGTATTTTATTCCTTAATATTCTATTTCATTATTTAAAATGTTTCAGCTCACTAACTTGATTCCAAAAGTCACAAACTGGCCACAAAGGATTGTTCAGAAAACACTGA
Organism: Tamandua tetradactyla; assembly: GCF_023851605.1. Classification (NCBI taxonomy): domain Eukaryota; kingdom Metazoa; phylum Chordata; class Mammalia; order Pilosa; family Myrmecophagidae; genus Tamandua; species Tamandua tetradactyla. The sequence continues at coordinate 153,382,822 of NC_135331.1, forward strand.
TTAACAACTTTGTATAATCTGACTGTCTAAGCCTTTTGTACTTGTTTACCCTGCTTAAAACTCCTTGTCTATATTACTTTGCACAAATGGCTCTTTTATTTAAGTTTTACTCAAATATCACTACTTCAGAGCAGCCTGCCCTAATCACCATATTTAAAGTAGACCCTCTCTCCAATTCTATCCACAATGATCCTCTTTACTTATTTTTTAACTTGTTAATTGTTATACCCTGCCCTGCCACCCCCCACACTTGAATATAAAAGCTTCTTAAGAAAAGAGAGTGAATCTTTTTCACAGCTGCATCCTCAGTGTTCCTGGCATTGTAGTAGGTGATTAATACATATGCTTTGTCTATCATATATATCTGTTCCAAAATTGTACATGAGAAGTTCCATTTTTTGTCAACCTGGAAAACATGATCAGCAGGTCATTGTGCCTGTTTAAGGGCATATTCCTAAAAAACCAGGTTGTTATCAAAATGAGGGGAGTTAGACATATATTTTGAAAAGTAAATGTCAATTACACTTTCCCTTCCATAGGGATTAGAAAACTTTGTCCCTGAACTAGGACATGTTCTTCCTTTTGCAGCACTTGCAGGGCAAATTCCTGCTCTGATGCTTTGCTTTTCACGAAGCAGAGAGAGATCCAAGTTTTGTATGGCCTGAAGTTTATAAAATTTGGAAGTCCTTCTTTAAAATACAAACTTAGAAATACAACAAGTCTTTTCAGTGCCACTCAGTAAAGAGGAAAATGTGATGAAGAAATGATATTCCTAATGAATTGCATTTGAAATATATCTTGTACAAATTTCACAAAAAATGTGTGTCCCTGTGAATCTATTTTTTAGGCTTCTTTGAGGATTTTAGATAGAGGTCTAAACAAGCAAGAGAGTCAGTGATATTTCATCTTCATTTGCTTCACTATAAATTTTTCTTTGCTTCTAGGTACGCATTTAGTCACTGTCATAGTTAGATTCAGTTGTCAACTTGGCCAGGTGAAGGCACCTAGTTTTGTTGCTGTGGACATGAGCCAATAGTACGTGAACCTCATCTGTTGCTAATTACATCTGCAGTCAGGTAGGAGGTGTGCCTGCTGCAATGAATGACGTTTAACTTAATTGGCTGGTGCTTAAATGAGAGAGCACAACCTAGCACAGGCCAAGCAGCTCGGCATACCTCATCTCTGCACTTGCAGCTCAGCCAGGCCTTTGGAGATGAAGAAAGGAATCACCCCGGGAAAAGATGTTGGAACCCAGAGGCCTGGAGAGAAGGCCAGCAGAGATTACCCTGAGCCTTCCCACATAAGAAAGAACCTCAGATGAAAGTTAGCTGCCTTTTCTCTGAAGAACTAACAAAATAAATCCCCTTTTATTGAAAGCCAATCCATCTCTGGTGTGTTGCATTCCGGCAGCTAGCAGACTAGAACAGTCACAAAGGATTTTTTTCTGTGGTAAAGTAAAATTGGTATAATTTCCATTTCCTGAATTGTAATCATTCCTTGCTTCTTCCTCCTCGATATTATTGCCAGATTACTTTGATGAAAATTGTGGGTATTTCCCAAATCCTTCATACTCTTAAAACCAAACTTTTGGGGTCGTCCCTGAGATAGCTAATTATATTCATTGTGCATGAATTTTGTAATTTTAATTTCAGAAAAGAAATGTGTATCTCACTTATAAGTGGACAGGAGGCTCACGCTCCCATTTTCCAGTCCTCCATCCAAAAATTAGAATAGGAAAACACCATATGTATATGTTGGAAAAGGTAAAGGTGACCTAAAGTGGACAAAATGTGTTAAGAAAGACTTCCTGAAACCTCAAAGGAGTCACTAGATGATTTACAGTGGGTTTATTAGTTTCCTATTGTTACCAGAGAGAGGCAGTGGATTTTTTTGTCTGATGTGCTCAAATAACCAATCCTGAGAAACCGAGATTTCAAAGAGAGAAAATGTGTATTACTATGTGCATAGCAGGAGAGTAGATGGTCTATCAGCCCAAAATTTGTCCCCTTGAACTGCAGTAATTCCAATACCGTTAGTTTTATTAGCAGAAAGGATGGGCAATGTTTAGGATAATGAGCACGGTGGCCCCAGATGATATAATTAGTGGTGATCTAATTATTGAGCATGTGCAGGTTTATCACATGCTTAGTCACAGAATGTATCTAAGAAAATGGTGGCTTTAATATGAAGATGGGTATGATTTTTGGTATTATAATCAGGTGAAGGTGACTTGTAGGTTCAAGTCTAAGCTACTGCAAATGTCAGATGGGTCCACTCTGGTTAGATCCAGTCCTGGTTATCAAGTTAACTTCGCACTTGAAGTGAGTTAGTTCAGGACTGATCCAAGGTCCTTCAATAATAAACATTTGAGGCTGTCTTTAGCAATTATAAAACTCTAATGTTGAAAAATGATCAGTGGGTACAAATGAAGTTTATTTACAAGGTTTTTACGATTACAGAGGCAGAAGATAAAGGCTATACAATCAATAAAAGAAGATCAGGGCAGCTGGATTGCAAGTTAGAGATTTCAGGTATTTCCCTCTGTCTACTTCAATACATCAGAAAGCAAAAAGGAACATTTTTATAATGATTCAGTAATCAAAATCATCCCTTAAATCCTAATTTCTCAGTTATACTATTGCTGCTGTAACAAATTACCACAAATTTTTAGTGGCTTAAAATAAGAAAAAAATTATTAAATTACCATTCTGTACTTAGAAATTTGATACAGATCCCATGGACCTGAAAAAAAGTCAGCAGAGCTACTTTCTTTTCTGGGGGATCCAAGGAAACTCTGTTTCCTTGTCTTTTCCAGCTTTTAGAGGCTGCCCACATTTTTGGCTCATGATCCCCTTCCTCCATCTTCAAAGCCAGAAACTGTACATTACTCTGACCCATCTTCTGTGGCCATAGCCTTTTCTGAAGAGAGCTAGGAAAGGTTCTCTACTTTTACAGATCCTTGGGGTTTCATTGGCTCCACTGGGTAATCCAGGGTAATTTCTCTGTCTGTAGATCCTTAATTTAATCATATCTGCAAAGTCCCTTTTGCCTTGTTAGATTTTGAGGATTAGAAGGTGGGCATCTTGGTGAGACATTATTTTGTTTAGCACAGTGGTTAAGTAGAATGATCAGAGTTTTAGAAAGATAAATCTGGCAATTGTGACAGTAAACTTGGAAGCTATTAAATGGCTGCCCCAGTTATTTGGAAAAAGTGAGAGAAAGCCCTCAATGGGAGAATTGGTAGTTTGAGTAGAAGGTTTTGCTGCCTAAGACATTTAGGAAGGATTGACCAAAAGAAGCAAGGGAGAGGAAGGAGTAGAAAGTTAAATCCAAGTTTCTCACTTGGGCAAAGGGTTAAATGGTAGTTCCATTCATGAAGTTGCGACTGGAGCAGATAATGGATGGTGAATTCCTACATCATGTGGATTTAAGATTCCTGTGATATTTGTGTTGCATGCAGGTGAAGATGAAATTTGTTCCTAAGAAGTAGTGCTCAGAACACAGCTTCCACTGGAGATGTTGACTAGCATATATTCATTTACCCAGCAAATGTTTCTGTAGACTTCCTAAGTGCCAGCATGGCTCACAGTATGGGAGAGTGACCAAGTATAATTGGAGCTGATCCAGGCTTAGGCTTTCCCTGGGTGTGGTACAGAGGCAGTAAAACCAGATGACAAGGAGCAGGGTCACTGAAATTAGACTGCCTGAGTTTGAATACTGAATCTGCTACTTCCTACTGTGAAATTTCTGGCAAATTATTTAATTTTATACTTCAGTTTCCTTTCCTCTCATATGGGCATAATAATAAAATTATTTCTTCAGAATTTTGCTATGAGTTAACACAGGTAAAGCTCTGAGAACAGTGTCTAACATGTAATAAATTTTAAATAAATGCTAATTATAATTATGGAAAGGCAAGGGGGCAAATATGGAAAGGGTAATAGCCAAAGATTGCTTGAAATAGGGATTTGGTTGGTCTCAGCCAGAGAGTAATGGATAATGAAGATAGAAGAGAAATAAAGAGTCTCAGAAAATAGTTTTACCCAAGAGGGTATAGCTTTCTTGGTGTTGCTTTGGAATTTTCTTTGGTGATGCTAGAAAGTCTTTTGGAATTCCTAGCTCCCAGGCAGCTATTCTGGAGCCTCTCTCTAGGAATTATGCAAGCTAGTAACAGTCAGTCTCCTGGGATTCCAGTCATCAAAATAACAAAACACATAATTTTCATCAATCAAATTCAGTGTTTAAATAAAATAATAAGCAACACTTATTTATGCATGATTTATATATCTCAATTTAACAGATGAAATTATGTTTTGGTCCTCTCCTTCTTAGTCAGTAAATAGTTCCTTCTTCCTTTTTCAATGTCTCATGTGAAATGAGTTTACTTCAAAGTCAGTTTCCCAAGGAAACCATCAGAGATGGGTTTGAAGAGGAATGGGTGGTTTTAATATTTGTTCACCTGTGATTCTGTGGAAATAAAAGGGCAGTCCACCAGACTGCTGGTCCCAACTTTTTCAAATGCTGGAGTGAGAGACACAAATTTGAAAGTAGTATTGACTTTTTATTTTCTTTAGCCCTCTATTATGCCTACCTTTATTTTTTCCTTTGGGTTATGAATTCTTTTAAGCATCTCTCTATTATTTTCATTTACAGTAAAGTAGAGACTTGGACAAGACCATGGCCAAAGGATGAAATTCTTGATGTATATGCATAGCTCACAGGAACTCCGCAATTACTATGTGGCAGGCACCGTAGAGAAATGCTATGTGTCATTTATTCTTCAGAACACAGATGTGATCCTCATTTTGAAAATGAGGAAATGAGAAACAAAGTAACCTACTTAAAGAGAAGCGAGGATAAGAGTCCAGGCTGCACTTGAGATACTTTTATTTTGGGTTAGTTATTTTATTCATTTATTTCTCCAGTGCTTCCTGAGCACTTAATATGTGCCAGAAAATTAGAAGTATCAACAGACATAGTCATATTTCTGTGAACTTAAAATATTCTCAGTACATTCTCAGTATATACAGATCCTTATTAATAGATGTTGAACCCTTTTTAGTATAAGTTGATGATGAGGGATAAAAATTTAACATTGAAACTTTAAGAGTTATGATTGATAGAACAGTCAAATGTTAACAAAAACAAGCTTTGTAGGTTAAATGTCAGCTAGTGAAATACTCAAAATTCTATTTCCTCCCCCATTTAGCTCACATCTGCTCCATGTTTGGGGTCCTGCAAGTAGACAGGAGCATAGTTGGCTTTTTTTTAAATGCACTTTTCCCTCCATTCACTAGCTCCTGCATGTGCTCCTTCTAAGACTGGTTGGAGGCAAAAAGCGGAGGCGAGGGCAGGGAAGACCTTACAGAATAATTATCTGATCTTCAAGCCCTTTACTGTGATGGACCTCTAGAGGGCACACTTTCTCAGGGCTGTCTTTGTGAGTTCCTGGGAAATTCTCCCCTGTTCCTTTTCATATCAGCTCTTGTAGTTCTGACATTGCTTCTCTTCTGGCCACCCTCCTCTGACCAGCACCCTTCCCTGCCATCTCTCCCTGTCTTTCCAGCAGACCATTTCCTCTGTTGGGGTCAGGTCATCCCTCCAGGCAGTCATCTTGGATGAAGCCTTATTTAAGTACTTCTCCCATGCTAGACCCACCCACCTTTGCCCCACCATTGATGGTTGTACAGCCTTTATCCTTTATCGCTTCAAGACTCTCACTCTTGACTTCTAGATGTTAGTCAGATGCTAGTCTTAAGTCCCCAGTTTCCTAGGACACATGCCAAGCTACTCTTATTTGGCTGAGATGAAGCTGAGACCTAGGAGTGTTGACATATTTATATAGGTAGGCCATGGCAGGGACAGAATTAGAGCCAGGTCTTGTGAATCTCAGGTAGGGGCGTGTTTGGTTTGCTAAAGCTGCCAGAATGCAATATACAAGAAATGGAATAGCTTTTATTAAGGAATTTATTAAATTATAAGTTTATAGTTCCAAGGCTTAAAAATGTCCAAACTAAAGCATCCAGAAAAAGATACCTTGACTCAATAAAGGCTGACATCTTTCACATGGGAAGGCACTTGGCTGGCGTCTACTGATCCTTATTCTCAGTTCCATTGCTTCCAGCTTCTGATACCAGTGGTTTACTCTCTAAGCATCTTAGGCCTTCACTTAGCTCCTCCAGGACACAACTCTGGGTTTTGGCTTGCTTAGCATCTCATAGGATGGCACATGGGAACATCTGCTGAGCTCTGCATCTCCACAAGTCCGTGTCTAGATGTCTGCTCTCTCTCTGTCGGCACTCCAAGCATTTCCAAATGTCTGCCTCTCCATCAGTTCTGAAGCAAGTGTTCTCTAAGCATCTGCATCTGAGGTTTCTCCAAAATGTTTCCCCTTTTAAAGGACTCCAGTAAACTAATCAAAACCCACCTTAAATGGGTGGAGCCATGTCTCCATTTAATCTAAAGGCTATATAGCCACAATCAGGTATGTCACAGCTATATGAAATAATCTAATCAAAAAGCTTCCAACCTACAATACTGAATGAAGATTAAAGTACATGAGGTGGGCCACAGTGTCTCAGCAGGCAAAGTTCTCACCTGCCATGCCGAAGATCCGGGTTCAATTCCCAGTGCCTGCCCATATGAAAAAATAAACAAATAAACAAAAACATAAAAAGATTAAAGGACATAGCTTTTCTAGGGTACACAGCACGGTCAGACCAGCATAGAACACTTTCAAGAACTCATGCTCCTTGTTTTAGATTAAGTTGGCCTGAGTGTAAGAAAGATTAAAAATGTCATTTCCCTTTCTAATTCGCGTCCCAGAGCAAAACTAAGTTAGCCCTTAAGATATTATCATCATTAGCCAGATTAACAGTAATTCATATTTTTAAAAGTATTTTCCATTTCATTACTTATTATTAGCTACTATCATTGAAATTTTCAAAATTTCCTTTTTGCTACCCCATGATGAATAGCAAAATTTTTTAGAAAATGATTCATAGCACAGAACTACATTGTTGTAAGTATACTGCCCATAGAGTAGTATCCTCTCAATATAGTTGAATAGATTTGGGAAAATATAGTAATAAAATTAACTCCTCTATGTTTGGCACATGCAGCATAATTTTACCTTTGCTACAGATATTGAGAAAGGTATTATTTTCTCCTTTTATAGGAGACATTGAGATTCAAATAAATTAAATCACTTGCAGAGCCAAGTGTTAGAGGCAGGATTACTATAATGTGTCCAGAGGAATAGCCATCTCTGGGAATACTCTGTGAAAGTGGCTAATGGGGTGACATATATAAGGATATGCAGCATAATCTATGCCTTCCTGAGTTCTTTACACTGTATAAGTGACATATGAAAGGCTTTAAGAAGTAATGAAACCTGTTTAATATTGTGACAGCTGGCATTCCTAATCACACAGGCTGTTTAATAGAACATGGTCCCATTTAATCCAAATCACCACCTACCCCTTTACCAAAGCTGTCTACAGAGCCCTTGTTCAAAAGGTAGGTAGAATCATGCCATTCACGTTATTAAATAGAAAACTTTTCTCTTCTGCAGTCTTTCTTGACTTGTTTTTATTTGCTATTTAATGTCACTCTAAGTAAAGAAACATTAAAAGTTAAAACTATTAGCATACATTTTACTATTGATTTTTAAATTGTGCAATTTCCAGTCTTAAAAACAAATCAGAGGGTGAGCCACAGTGGCTCAGCAAGCAGAGCTCTCGCCTGCCATGCCAGAGACCCGGGTTCGATTCCCAGTGCCTGCCCATGCAAAAAACACACAAAAAGACCAAATCAGAACATTTAACTTTTAAGCAGAATCACTAAAAATTGTTATTTATATTTCATAGCTCATACAAGTATATGTATTATGTTCTTACCCAAACAGTGGAAATTTATCTTAAGTATTAGTTATTTCACTTCTTGATGAGCTCATTGTTATAAGCATGAAAGGACAGAGAGAAAAACATAATTCCCCTATCTTTCCCTTTCCTTCTATGTCCTCATTTTCAGTGTACATGTTTAGTTAATACAGAGAAGTAACATGAGTAAGAATTGATATGATGGGGCTACTTGGTTATTTGTGTTTCTTACAACTACATTGTCTTTCTGCATTCAAAGCAATTTTTGGTCCAAACTGTAAACATGGCTTCTTAGAGTTACAATACCCTTTCTTTCCCTCACCACCCCCCACCAGCTTAGTCATAGTCATAACACACTTACCTTGTACTTGCTTTGAATCTCATTGAACTCATATCAGGAATCCACCAGAATTCTGTGCTCATGGGGCATCATCAAGGATACATATAAATGGAGCAGCAAGGGATGGTGGGTACCCATATTGCATGTATCTCCTCTGTTCATGTGTATGCCTCATTGTCCCATCAGAGTTCATTTGCAAAGCATAAGTTCAAAGAATTTAAAGATGTTAACACTTGAGCATTAAACCAAGTGTGGGGCCCTTCTGAGCACAGGGCCATGTTTGACTGCACAGGTCACACATCCATGAAACTGTCCTTGTTTTTGACCCAACTGTGCTGGTTTGAAATTCCAGAAAAAACATGTTCTTTTAATCTAATCCATTGGGGTAGAACTATTGTTAGGTGGGACCTTTAGATTAGGTTGTTTCCATGGAGATGTGACCCTTTCCATTAAGGTGGGTCTTAATCCACTTACTGGAGTCCTTTAAGACGGAAACATTTTGAGAAAAGCACAGATGTTTGGAGACAGAAAACACTCTAGGAAATGCTAAGCTAGGAGAAGAAATCCAGAGTTTGCCCTGGAGAAGCTAAGAGAGGACCCACAGATGCTTAGAGAGTGAAATGTCCTGGAGATGCTAAGAGAAAACCCACAGGACAGAGAGAGAAAGAGAATCACTGGAATCAGAAGCTGAAAGCAGTGAACCAGGAGCAAGGACCAGTAGGTACCAGCCAAGTGCCTTCCCAGCTGACAAAGATGTTCCAGATGTAGTCTTTCTTCAGAGTCCATTATCATCTTGATGATGCCTTAATTCATACATTTTCATGGCCTTAGACCTGTAGATTTATAGCCTAATGAATCCCCTTTGTAAAAGCCAATCCATTTCTCATATATTGCAGTCCAACAGCTTTAGTAAACAGAAATACCAACTCAATTTGGAGTAAAATTCATCATGTTTAGATTGCTGCAATATTAAAACACCTTTTTAAAATTTCATGTATCTTCAATGTTATGTTTATCATCTCTCCCTTTTATGTTTAATGCAAACTGTGTTCAGATTTGAGCGTTAATGATCCACTAATGAACAACTGCATTCTTTGTTAACTAACTCAATGCTTTTCAAACTATCTTAAGGGGAAGAATTTTTTTCTCCCAATCAATTACGATTAATTTTTTCCCTTAAAACACAGAACCTCACACTTGGATGCTATTAAAATCACTATAAAAGTTTTCTATTCTCTCTTTCTGAACTTGTCTCAGTGGGATTGGGAAACAAATATTTTGTGTCCCACGCTTCAAATTGCAGTGATCTAATGGGATTCCCAGGATGTATTTTAATTGTGAAGTGTTTTGTGTTTTTTTTGTTGTTGCTGCTTTATGTTAGTCCCTGGTGAAGAGCTGATCAGAAACATTATCTCAGAGACTTTTAATTCATTTGTTGATAATGAAGGGCATAGTTATTTTGTTTCTTTTCCATTTTTTTCTATGATATAGTGTTAATGGATTAAAATTATTCTTAATCAAGTTATTGTTATATGACTTAGATGAAACTATCTTGCAAAAACAACAAAATAGTAAAATCAATTAACTGAAGATTTGCAATATCAGTATTATTATTAAACATATTATTCTCCTTTGAATTCTGGGAGGGAAAAGCAAGTATCCAGACCCACTGGATGACACTGAAAGGGACTGATGTCTTTCCAGAGCCCTTTGGAAAGTGTGGTTGGGTTAGAAAGCACTACAAGAAAAAGCTGGAAAGTTTGGCACATTTTTCACATCTTTTCCCATTGATATTCATTTCTGCAGAGTTCTGTGTTGGTCATTCCCTTACTCTTTCTCCCCTAAGCTTCTTGGAGAACATCACAAGGTTCTATTCGTTTGGCAACTGCTCCTATTAAGCACAGTTCTTTCCCTCAACTCCTAATTGGTTAAGTCAAGGCAGAAGCAAAAAGAAAACTGAACAGCAAACTTTCAGTGACTCCCTAACCTGGAGCCAGGATAAGGCAGAAAGGAACAAAAAGCCTAAAGGTGACCATCAGAGTATCTGTCATGGCAACTATCTTGACTTCACTACACTATGATCACTCAAACACCAGTTCTCTGAAAGATGTTGAAGGGGTGATTGCTTCTTATTTCTAGTGCTATATTTAAAAATGAAAGTTTCCCTTTTTAATACACATCTTAAAACATCAAGAAAGCATCTCTGAGAAGAAATACATTTCTTTTCTTGTCAACTTTTCTTCATGAAGGTAGTATAGAGAGAAGGATCCAGGGGGAAAGTTAGAGAGCAAATCAATACTTAATTAGACAAAAAACTCTAAAACCATAAAAATGTCTTGGTAGTATTTTTGCATCTTTATCTTTCTCTTCTTTTCCCTCCATTCAGTCATTATCCAGCCGGGCAAACCCAAAAGCTCAGCCATCCCTAAAAAATATACCAATATGAAATAATTTTTAAATTCCTTTCAATCAAGTAATAATTTTGAGTAATTATTTTGGTAATAATTTTGAATCTTTATCTTTCTCTTCTTTTCTCTTTCACTCAGTCACCTCTGAGGCAAGCATACCCAAAGTGCAGCCATTCCTAAAAATATGCCAATATGAAATAATTTTTAAGTTCCTTTGAATCAAGTAACAAATTTGATCAATTAGCAAGGCTGTTTCCTCATCCATGGAAAAATAATTTCTACATGGGTGCAAAATATTTCAAAATGATTCAGAAAGTTACAGGTCCCTAAAATAATTTAGTTTATTCTTAATCTTCAAGAGTGTCTTCAATTTTAGAGACATTCTAATGTCTTAGAAGCATTAGAGTATTTTCTTATCATTTGATCATTCCAGTTACTTTTATAATTTAGAAGCTTTAAAATGATTGGATCCAAAGTACTGCTATGAGCAACTATGACTGCATTAAATGAAGGAAGAATGTCTTTCTATTCTCTAATGGGGGAAAAAAAACAAGAAAATCCTGAGCCATTCAAACTGAAGAAAATATATTTGTTGACAGGTGCATTAAAATTAATAATCATATTTCAGTGCTAGCCAAAATATCACACTGCAAATTTATTATCAATTTTGCAAAGTCATCTTGGAAAGCTATTCAATATTTGATAGGCTATATCAGATGCATAAATTATACATGATTTTTTTTATTTCTAGTATTAAATTATGGTTCCTTGGAAATTGTTAAGCTCTATTATTTGTGAGCATAGCAATGATATGAATATTGAATTAATAGATCAGACTAATAAGGTTGATTTATCATTTTTTAGACATATATCCATAAAGCACAGGATTTCACTAGGCATCGCAATATAATATTACTGTGTTGCAACTTTGTGGCTGTTTTAGGCTTAACTTCATTGAGTAATCATAGTTGTGAGAACCTTCTTTGACCTAATGGTCTTGTCCTTATTTTTCAGGTTGAAAAACTTCATTTTTTTAACCTTCCCAAGAATGATAGGACAAGGTAGACGCATCCACTCATTCAGTCCATCAACTGTGCTTTGCTGAACCCATACTCTGGTGTTGCTATTGGGCTCAGTGCTGGTAGTATAACAGAGGCTTTAAATTGGGAAGTGGAGAATCAGACCTACAAATATGTGTATCTGCTTTTAGTTTGCTTTTGTAAATTGTTCATGTAACTTAGATTAGACTGTTTTTGATCAATAAAAATGCAGCAACTTACAAGACCTTCTCTTTTTCATGACTATCAGTGTTTGAATTCTGAAGTTGTTACCCAACAGAGAAGACACAAACTTAATCAAGCAAACATATCTAATGTCTAAAAACCTAAGCTCTCCTAATTAAACATGTAATTAACCATCTAATATAATAAATTTATGCAATTTAAAATATAGTTCGTGATTTTGTGTAGAAATAATGATAAAAGAAAGCTTGGATAGATGGAAACAGCTGCATTTCATTTATTAGTAGCAATAATTTCTTTTTCCAGTGCTTAAAAATATCAGAAAGTGATAACATATTTTAGTTTAATTTTTAATTCATTCATTTTATATTTATCATTAGGAAAGTGCTGAAGAGCAGTGATCTATGACCATTCTGGAAGCCAGAGAGAAAAAAGGAAGTCTCTGTAAACCACAAACTCCATACACACACCCTGAATAATAGAGAAACAGAAAGGAAAGGAAAAACTGAAATGCTAAAGCACTCACATTGCCTCTTCTAAGAAGCTCAACATTATCAGCAGTCATAATGGACATCATTTCTACCTGTTAATTTTACATATCTGCTTTTTAAAGGCTCTAAATTGCAATTCTCTAAATTTTTATTTTCCGTAAAGTTGGGTTAAACTTCTGGTTCCAAATGCTGAGTTGTGGGAACTTTTGCTACAAGGATTGAACATAAGCACAGGATGAAGAGCAATATTATATACGGGAAGCTATCATTGGAGAAAGCCAAATAGGAGATATCTGCAGAGGCAAGATTCTGGATAAGTCAGGTGTATTAAATACTCTGGGGAAGACTTACCTCCAAATCCAGCTTCCCTTTTATCTCACAATGCCTTTAGAAGAACAGTTATTAGAGGGCATGCCATTGGACTTTAGGAGAGAAGATCTTTAGGAACCAGAGCAAAAAATAAATTACTGTTCAAATTACTAATCATTTAACAGTAAGAAAAAATAAGGGGAATATCAAAAATAAAGATATCATCCCCCTTATAAGATGTGTGTATTTAGGATACCCATATATGAGATAATTAGATAACCCTCTTTTTTTTTCAAGTAATAGATCTGTTGAAAAATAGTTTCTTTTTTGTTCATATTCACAGAAAATAGTATGTTCTTTTGTGCCCCGGGAGTTTGTGCAAGATATGTCCAGGAAACTTGATGTGTTTATGCTCTGATAAAAAAGAGCTCATTTTGTAGTCCTGAGACAGCACCAGAAGGAATCTAGGGTCCCTACTTATTCTAAAACTTTCCTGAGTTTCTTATTTAAAAGACCCTGTTTGTCTCCTCCCCATTCCTACTGGAGTTCTACTGTTGCCTCATTCTGCTTCCACCATTCTCCCCTCTGTTCCCTTCATCTGCTTCCTTTGTAAATCCCACTTAAGGTCTCTTTGGCCACCTCTGACACTCACCCATGTGGCATTAGGGAGAACCGAGTTGGGGAGGGGGAGGAGAGGGCACCCAGGGAAGACATGCAGAAAGCGAAAGCACCCTGGCCCCACTTCTCCATGCCCTGCCCCCTCTTTCTTCAGCAATAGAATCAAGAATAGGATAAAGAAGCTGAAATACTTTCTCATTAAATGCAAATCAGTAGCCACAAAGCTCAATCTTCCTATGAGAAAGATAAGCAAAACGTTTATTTTTTTCTAAATGATCTATGTAATTCATGGTTGCTAATGAAGTGTGAGTCTTTGACAGACAATATTCAGGAGGTTCTTTGTAGAAGCCTTTGAAAGTTTTGAAACCTAAATGGCATACCATAAAACTAAACTTAGAAGCAACATTAATCTATTTATATATATCTAGACAGTTTTCTCAAGATTCGTCCTTTTTGTCTCTCATACTCTCTTCTCACTATAGTTCCATCATCAAGTTTTAATTCACACGTACTGATAAGCCTCCAGCCTCTCTGAATATTTTTCAAATCTGTAAATTAAAGACATTCAAAAGGAAGTCACATGATCTCATCTGGCCTGCTGCTTGATCTTGTTTGATAGTTTCAATGTTCTTTTTATAATGGGTCAATAGCAGAGGGGCTGTAACCGATCCCCTTATTTCAGCACTAGAAATGAGAGGCATTTTGCCTTGGGTTTAGCTATTCTGTTATGCTTCTCGCGTTTGTCAGTAGGTAAAAACTTTTCCCATTTCCCAGAAAGCAATACCTTCTGTGAATAGTTGCTTTAGACAAGCATTCATTGTTCAGAGGGTTTGATTCCTCAGTGAGCAAAAGCTACAGCACTATAAAGATGCCAGTTAAATTTTTTTTTTTTAAACTTGAATTTTTTTAAGCTAGAAAGGAACCCTCACTGTTGAGGCAGTCATGAAAGAAAACCTCTTTTCACAAGCCCTGGAACAAGTGGATGAGGAGAGTAAGAGTAAAAGTGCAAAGACTGGGAATCTGGCTTTTTTCCAAACAACAGAAAAAGCCACAGTTAGAAGAAGTAATTGAACACTTTGGAAATCTCTTTGAAGACCCAGGGCGGTGGAACTTTTTTAAATGAATAAAAGCTAAATGCATAATAATTCCATGTAAGAAAATATAAATGAATGTTTGAAGTACTAAGTAATGAATTTATAAATGTTTAATGTAGTGAGACCAAGCAGTACCACCCTTTGCTAATGTATTAAGCATTAGCAATGTTTTTACTTGGAGGAGACAAATTAAAAACCTGGCAACGTTTTACCTCTTATTTTGTGCCTTGAACACTTTATGTGGCTTATGGTGATTATATTATCTTTATTGATTATATATTCAGTGAAATTTTGCATGCTTCCAAACTCAGTTTTGAACATAGGGAAAAAAAAGTAGAATAACTAGAATTACCTGCAAAAATATACCACTCTTTCATACCATGACTAACGATACACTTAAGAGTCTTATGTAATAAAAATTACAACAATGGAGGTTGCGTTTACATGGAGAATGGAGGAGTAGATTTTGGCCATGTTAATAAAACACATAGCACATTAGATTTTAATATTTTGCTACATGATATTATTTAATAAAAAGTATGAAAATCATTGATATGTGAAGGACTTTGATATGAAAAACAAATCTGTGTAGAGGACAGTGGAAGTTGAGGTCTAAAATAGAAAGATGCCTCAAGAAGGTTTAACACCCTGAAGGAGATTGTGTGCCCTGCTAAACACGGTATTATGTAATAAGAACAAAGGATCAGGCGCATTCAGTCCTTCCCTAAATATCTCAATGGTTTCTTTGTGCCAGTTTTCTCTATGCTTATTTCTCTATCCCAGGCTGTAGTGACTCTATCTGCAAAATGTGAGAGAATGATGTTAGCCCAACACCTGTGCACACACACACACACACAAACACCAGCAAGTTGATATTACTTTACTTAGGGGCAGTGATTTTACTCTGGACCAGCCAGCTGTTGTGTAAGGGTGATAGTTCCGAGCATACAGGCCTCTGAGAAGAAATAATGCTTTAGTCTGATTTCATCAAGCTTGGCAGAATTCTGAATCAGAAAATAATTAAAAGACTCTTAATGTTGGAAGGGATTTCAAAACTCATCTAAACCAAATGTTCATCTCATTAAATCCCTCGTTTCTCTTAGCTCGCTTCTGACTGATGTTACCTTGGAAAGGCATTTACTTCTATCTAGCCCTTGTTTTGTATTTTATTTGTGGAGTGATTTCCCAGCTTGCTCCACAACATCCCCTCTGTCCTCTGTATGAACAATTTTTACCTCTTTTTTGCAAGTTGTGTATGTAAAGCAATGAGGCTAATTTTCTTTTGTAAATCGTTTTAGGAACTGAAAGCATTTCCTAAAGTGGAGTTGCCAAAATATTTCACATATGGCACCATGGTAGGAGTAGGCTTGTTATTAGTGAAAACTCTGAATAGCATTTCAGTACTCCTTTTATAGTCTCATACCTCTATGACTACATATCGAAAATAATTTTAATACAAAAGAGATACACAAAAACACACTGAGACTATTTTTTGCAAAGGACAATATCCTAATTTCTTTATTAGTAGATAGCATTTTATGAAAGTGAGGTCTAAGAGAATTTCATCTCATTCTCATTCAATTATCAAAACACAATGAATGGTCCTAATCTGAATTAAAACCCTCTGTTTAGTGTCAAATTGAACAGATGCAAACTGACTTATGGAGGGCCTTCTCTTGGAAATAAACCCTTTAGTTCAATAACGATCTAATTCCCAGAATATTCTGCAGTATAATAACATCTAGTTAAATTCATTTCGAGTACCAAAGATATTTCAGTAATAACATTTACATACTAATTTAAATTTAATTCTACGACATAAAACATTTAGAACCCTTAAATTCAGAAAGCTTATTTTGATTTGTTAGGCACTTCTACCATTATTAAGATATTAATATAATATTTAAAATAATATTTTCGGTAAATCCTTATCTTGTTACCCATATTAAAGGTTAATTGGAACCTGAACTGGTGCACCATATTCAACATCTATGGAGACATTACTAGTTAGATAGTTCTTGTTCCTAAATGATAGCATTCAGTTAATAAAAAGACCTTTTAAAACCTTGAAAACCAGAAAGTTTTAAAAAGTAAGAAAGTATTGTTGTAGTTTTGTTTTCGCTAAACAGTATGTTTTATAAATAGTCACAAACCGGTATGTGAATACATTAAAATATACCTTTGCATTTAATGAGGGTTAAAATTGATCTGCACTGATAATCCCATAGAATTACATCATGCAGTTACGGGAATAAGAGGGATATAAACTTTTTTCTGTCTCATTTTAATATTTACTTATTATAGTATATGAATATTGATTTACTTTATAATGATATCCTTGAAACAGATTCTACAAAATATTTTAATGGATCATTCTAATTTTTAACCACCTCTTTTCTTAAGAAAGAATTTATCGTCTATTACTGTTTAACCTCTCATGCCACTTTTTTAAGCCCTATTCTCACTAGAGATGGGTAAATTCTAATAATCATACATTGTATTATTATCATAGAAATCATTGTCTTCTCTTTTCTAGATATTTTTAGCATTCCTAGTTTCTCATGGCCTAGTATTACAAACACTTTCATTATTTGTATTGCTCTTCATTTCATTTTTACCTTTATTAAAGAAGCACAAACTCCTTAGGACCTTAGATTTATGCAAAGTCTTATGAAATATTATTTTCAAATAATATAGTATATCTTTTCTTTCTGGCTTTATTTTGTTAACCTGACTTCATTATGATTCAGAGATCTTTATCTTTTTTGCTTATATAGCTGTCTATCTCGGCCTTATGTCCTGTCTTCATTCTAGCAGTGTTTATTCTACATTGTCAATATTATTTATACTGTGTTCCTTTCCACTCAGATATTGACTATCTAATCATATTAAATCACCAGCAAACTTAAGAAGTTCTTTCCCTCCTAATTTATCAGAAGCACTCCCCCAAAATATTCTTTTCCAGGAGGCTAAAGAGAAAAAGTGAACCAATGCCACTGTTTAGGTAAAGAAGAAAGAAGCATTATTGTATATCTGGGAGTGAGAGATACATATACACTTTTTTCTGTCTCTTGTATTTGTCAAATACATTATTGATCCATACTCTTTTTTTTGTTGTTGTAAAAGATAAGAATATATACAAAAACAACAACAGCAGAACAATAGACTAAAGTACCCCATGACTCTTAATCCTGGGAAGGAAGGAGTTGAAGTAGTTGACCTATGATCTGTTCCTTCTTTTTGGTGAAGGAGTAAAGTGGGAGATATTCTGGTTGGGGGATGGGATAGGGAAGTGGGAAGTAGTGAACAATATAATCTTTTTAGAAAAAGCTAAGAACTGCAATTCTTGGTAAATCAAATGTGTATTTGTGAGAAAGAGAGACCTTATCTATGGACTATTCTCAACAGAATAATCCTGATTTAGGAATGCTTATGACAAATAAACCTAAACTCTGTGGATTTATGGAGCATGAGAAAATATGAGAAGCTTGCTGACTATCTGGCATGTAAGTGTAGATATTTCATAACTTACGTTACCCACTGAAATGTGAAACAAACAAGGGCTATGAAGCAGCCAATTTCACCAAAAGTAGTATGTACAGAAAACAAATATACATTCAGGCTGGCAAATAGCTCATCAGAAAAAAGTCCATATAATTAAACCAAAAGCTAAGTAATTTTATTATTTAAATTCAGTAGAAAAGACTCAGAATGAGACCATGTTATGACTACTTTGAACCAGTAGACTCTTGGTTACACTATCAACATTACCCCACACTTGGATCCATTTACAACTTGTAATGGCAAAATAGTTGACAAAGTGCACATGGGATGTGGCATCAACAATCCAGAAATCCTGGCATTAAAGTGAACAGTAGCACCATATTTTTGCTAGCTTGGGGTTAGCCACAAGTAGAAAAGTTGCTTGTATATACTGTGTTGTTTTTTTTTTTGTTACACTGGAGTTATCCTACACGCCACTCTTAATGTGGAGTTAACATGTGTTGACTGACAGTCGCATACTTCTGTGGGAAACAATCAAGGTACCTATAAGATGACTACTGTAATGCTAAAGTTGAGCACTGAATGGAGATCATAGAGACATAGTACTGGATCATGGGGAAAGTGACTTGTGTTTCCTGTGATCATTGATCACAACACCTTGGCATGTATGGCACTTGATAAGGACAGGAAGGAGAAAATGGAGGACCAATGATATCATGAGAACACAGAGCTCTGAGCAGAATCTTCTCATTTCTTATGGAAAAAAGGGACATAAGGCCTTCATTTGGAGACAACATTTCTTCGACTCTCAATACACACAGTAATCCACTCTGCAAAATACAGATGTAAAAGTACTTCTAATACATAAAATTATCTGGTTTTTAAATGAGTTTTTTCCCTCTGATACTCTTGACTTATCTGTGACCAAAGTCCTACCCAAAACATTCTTCATCTTTACCTTCCACTTTAACACAGACACAGACATACACACACGTACCACACACAAACACTGCTCCATCCACTTTCCACCTCAGTCTATATTAGATATTTACAAAATAAAATTCATAGGAAATACTGCTATTAAGAAAGCTAATGTGGGAGCCAGAACAATGAGGAAGATCATCTTATATTTGTTAATAAATATTATGGTATAAAACAGTATTTTTCAAAGTATGATCTTAGATCAGCTACATAAGAAATACCTGGACTGTGAAAATGCAAATATCTTGTCCTCATTCCAGGTCTGCAGTAGGAATTTTAAAATCTGTAATTTTTGCAGGTGTTTCATGTCAATGTTAAGAACAATCATTAGTAGAGAGAATGCTGGATTAGGTAGTTCTGGAAAAGGTCTTAGTGTCATGTGGCTGCCCATGCTCTCTATTTCAATATCATTGGGCAAGTTATAAAAATGTTCTGGCCCTTACTTTTCTTATCTGTTAAATGAGGTAGCTAAACTGTTGGAGGGCTAGTCCAACTGTAATTATTTCAATTCATTGTTTAGTTGGTCAGTTCTACATGTTTTAAAATTAACTGTCCGTACAAACCATTCTCTCTTAGAGGACAGCCCTCAGTTTAGCAATTGTATGCTCTGGGAAGCACGTTATGGCCAACAATACCTGGGGAAGAAAAGAATATGTGTGATGGAAGGACTGCCAATGGCTACGAAAAACTTTAGCTAGAATGAGGAAAAACAGAGAGAGAAGATGCAAATAACTGAAGTCAAAAATGAAGGAGGTGGTATTCCTACTGACCCTACAATATTAAAATGATTATATAAAAAAATACTCTGAACAACTGCACTCCAACAAGTTAGATAACCAAGATGAAATGGACACATTCCTACAAACAGACAAACTACCTATCCTGACTCCAGAGAAAACAGAAGATGTCATCAGACCTATAACAAGTGTGCTGGTTTGAATCTTTTGTGGACCCTAGAAAAGCCATGTTTTTATTCTGATCCATATTGTGGGAGGAGCCATTTCTTTTAACCCCTATTGAGCACTATAGATTGGAAACTTGATCAGTTTACCTCACATAGATGTGACTCCACCCATTTTGGTTGGGTCTTGATTCATTTTTTGGAATCCTTTAAAAGAGGAAGCATTTTGGAGAAAACAATATGAGAGGAGAGGGCCACTGAGAACCACAAGAGCCCACAGAACCAGAGACCTTTGCAAATGAATAAATAAAAATCCTTGGGGGAGCTTCATGAAACAAGAAGTCTGGAGAGAAAACTAGTAGAGGTCACCACATTCACCATGTGCCTTTCCAGTTGAGAGAGAAACCCTGCACTTCATTGGCCTTTCTTGACTGAAAATAATCTGTTGTTGGTGACTTAATTTGGACATTTTTATAGATTTGTATAGCCATAGAACTGTAAACTGGCAATTTAATAAATTCCCCCTTTAAAAAGCCATTCTGTTTCTGGTATATCGCATTTTGGCAGCTAGCAAACTAGAAAAACAAGTAAAGAGATTGAATCAGCAATCAAAAACAAAAAAAAGCCAAGAATCAGATGATTTTAGTCATGAATTTTAGCAAATATTCCAAGAAGAATTAGCACCAATTCTGTGCAAACTCTACCAAAAAATTAGAGATGAAGGAATACGCCTTAACTCTTTCTATGAGACCAACATTATCCTAATCACAAAGCCAGATAAAGACAGCACAAGGAAGGAAAATTATTGACCAAAGAGAGGTCATACTGTTACCCAAGAAAATCAAAAGCAGGGACATGAACAGATTTGTACATTGATATTCATAGCAGCATTTTTCATGATTGCTGAAAGGTGAAAGCAACAATGTGCCCATCAATGGAAAAATGAATAAACAAAATATGATATATACATACAATAGAATATTACTCAACCTTAAAAATGGATAAAGGTCTGATATATGGGACAACATGGATTACCCTTGAAAACATCATGTTGAGAGGCAGGGCAAGGCGACAGCATAGTGAGGTGTGGAATTTAGCTCGTCCTCCAAGCAAGCTAGTAAATAGCCAGGAACAGTTTGGAACAACTGCTGAGGGGATATCAGTGACCAGACACACAGTGTATACCAGGAGGGGTGGAGTTGCTGGGATCCCACAAAAAACTGTAAGTCTCACAAGCCATGGTGCTGGCAGGTTAGTTCCCTGAGGGGAAAGGATATCAAGGGCTTAGCTCAACCATGCTCCAATTGTGGAATTAATTAACAAATTTTGACTACTGAAAACAGGTCCCCAGCACAGATAAACTTGAAAAAAGCATGAAAGGAAACAGGAGTTTTGCCCCAGCAGAGAGGGCAGGGCTGACAGAAAAAAAAACAAACATAACAAAACAAAATAGAGGCTTTTTGAGTTAGACAGCACAAAATACTGAAAAAGGGCTGGATCCCATGAGCGTGGGGCTTGGGAAATCATAGAGCCATGTACCAACTCAAGCTCTTGACTGGTGAACCCAGAGAACAGGGGTTTGGCTCTGAAAAGGGTTTTTGCTTTTTTATTTTTTCTTTACCTGTTAACAGTTCACTGCATAGAACTGCAATTACTTCAAGCTATAGCACTGTCCCAGTAAAGGGCAAAACCAAGGCATGTCTGAGAGACAAAGTAACTACTTTGTAACCTCTTCAATAAATGGTATTTGGAGAAATGGATATCCATATGCAAAAGAATGAAAGGGAATCCACATCCCACACCTTATAGAAAAATTAACTCAAAATGGATCAAAGACCTAAATATTTGAGCTAAGAACATAAAACTTTCAGAAGAAAACATAGGGAAATACTTTATAAATATTGTAATAGGAGGTGGTTTTCTAGACATTCCATCCAATTAAACGAGCATTTAAAAAAGAAATAGACAAATGGATTCTCCCCAAAACTGAACACTTTTGTGTATTAAAATGCTTTGTCAGGAAACTAACATGGCAGCCCACACATGGAAGTTGATATTTGGAAACCGCATATCAGATAAAAGTTTAGTATTCAGAATACATAAAGACAATCTTCACTTCAACAATAAACAAACAACTCAATTAAAAAATGAGCAAAGGGAATGAACACATAACTCTCAGAAGAGGAAATACAAATGGCTAAAAGGCACCTGAAAATATGCTCAACTTCACCAGCTAGTGCAGCATTGCAAATCAAATCCACTATGAGACATCATTTGACACCCACTAGAATGGCCTTGTTAAAAAGTAAAAAAAAAACAAAAAACAGAACAGAAAACAACTCTCAAAGAGTAGGTGAGGTTCTAAAATATAGACAATTTCTTCCTTACCCTTGTGTTCTGAATTACCTTAATCCTGACCTGATTGCCTTCATTCTTGTCTCTGAATACCAGGTTATACATATGAAACATCTAAAAATCCAGAAATAATAATTACAACTCTGGACAAAATGTGAATGCTATGAGAGCTTACAATCTAAGCCTCTGTTTTCTTATAAGCATTTCCTAAAAGAGACCATACAATAATTGTTCTTTTGTTTCTGGTTTATTTTGTCTCACCAAATGTCCCATCGGTTCATTCACAAAGTTGCATGCCTCACAACTTTGCTCCTTTTTGTAGCAGCACAATATTTGATCATATGTATACACCATCATTCGCCAGTCTGCTTCTCTGTCAGTGCATCCTTCAGCCACCTGCATTAATTAGGCATCATGTATAATGTCCAAAGTCTATAGTCCATCAACACTCTCAATTTTAGATAATTTTATTGTTCCCAAGAAAAAGATAACCAATAAACATGCCCTCACCAATAGGAAATCTAAACCTACCCTTAACTCTTGTCTCTTCTCCCATTATTTACCCCAGCTGTTGCTGTAGTACTGCTGATGTTTTCCTGTTAAACATAGCCCATAGCATGCAATAGCAGCTTTCCCCCATACCCTGGACTTAAGGGGTTACTTATATAGGCCTATGGGTCCCACTGATAAACACTGCAAATATAAATAAGTAATTGTATAAGCTGCTTAAAAGATATGATTCTTGTACGAAGAGTGTTATGATCCATATTTTAAAACTTAAACTTCTGTGTGAGATCAAGGGGAAGGATGTTTTCTTGGTGAAAAATTTATATTTTGGGTAGTGCATTACCTAACTTAGCTTGTATGGCCAGATTCCTTGAACACCTGAAGTTCATGGAATCTTGAATAGGGTGTGAGATCTTGGTTTGTCCAGGTTAGTGTGATGACCTGATATTTTCCAGAGTAATTTGGGCAGTGCATAAGAAATTATTTGCAAAGTCCTCTTAGGGGATTGAAGAGAAAGGAAGAAATATTCAACTTCCTCTTTGGGGGAATTCCTGATACTCTCACAAGCAGTGGGGACAACCAAATGAACAGGCTGAGCACTTGATCTTGGGGTTTGCCTCTATGAAACTTATTCCTGCAAAGGAGAAGCCTAAGCTTAAGCCTAAGAGGCACCCCAAGAGAACCTTTTTTGTTGCTTAGATGTAGCCTCTCTCTCTAAGCCAACTCAGCAGGTGAACGCACTGTCCTCCCCATTATGTGCAACATGACTCCCTGGGGTGTAAATATCCCTGTCAAAGTGGGACAGAATTCCCAGAATGAACAAGCCCTGTCATCATGGGACTGAGAAAGCTTTCTTGACCAACAGGAGGAAGAGAGAAATGAGAAAAAATAAAGTTTCAGTGGCTGAGAATTTCAAACAGAGTTGCGAGGTTTTCCTGGAGGTTTTTCTTATGTGTTATAAAGATATCCCCTTTTAGTTTATGGTATATTGGAGTGGCTGGAGGGAAGTACCTGAAACTGCTGAGCTGTGTTCCAGTAGCCTTGATTCCTGAGAATGATTGTACAGCAATATCGATTTTACAGTGTGACTGTGATTATGAAAATCTTGTATCTGTTACTCCTTTTATTAGTATGGACAGGTGAGTTACAAAAATAAGGATAAAAATAAATAAATAATAGGGGGATAAAGGGTAAAAAATTGGGTGGATTGAAATGCTGGTGGTCAATGAGACAGAGTGGTAAGGGGTTATGTATGAGTTTTTTCTTTTTTATTTCTTTTTCTGGAGTGATACAAATATTCTAAAAATGATCATGGTGATAAATACACAACTATGTGATGATATTGTGAGCCATTGATTGTCCACTATGTATATGTATGTGTGTGAAGATTTTTCATTAAAAATATTTTTAAAAAATCATATTGAGTAAAATGAGTTGGACAAAAAATAACAAATATTGTATGATCTCATTTATATGAAATAATTAGAATATGTAATTTCATAGTCACATTAGATTGCAGGCTACCAGGGGCTTAGTTATGTGGGGCAAATGGAGAATTAACCCTTAGTTCATAAAGAGTTTCTCTTTGGGCTGATTGAAAAGTCTTGGTAATGAATGATGGTGCTGTTAGCACAACATTATGAATGTAATGGACATTGAATTATATACTCAAAAGGGGTTATAACTGGACATTTTATGTTGTATATATTTTACTGAAATACTAATTAAAAAAACCATAGAACTGTACAACGCAAATAGTGAGCCCTAATATATTCTAGACCATAGTTAATATAATTATAATAATATTGCTTCAACAATCATCACAAAGGTAACACACTAATAGGGAAACTGCATGTGTGTGGGAGTGATATAAGTGAAATTTGTATTTTCTGCCTGATCCTGTAAGACTACAACTGCTCTAATAAAAACAGATTTCTAAAAATTGAATTGACACTTGAGTATAGCATGGAGCCATAATCCAATATGACTGATGTCCTTATAAGAAAAGGATATTTGGACATAGGAAGAGATAGACGTAGGGATGAGTCCCATATGTCAGCCGAAGCAGAGAGGGCCATCGATTGTTGGCCCTTGCCATGAGCCCAAAGACAGATATTTAACAGATTGTTCTCACAAGACATCAGAGGAAGTATGGGGCTTCTGATCTTTGAGACCTTGATTCAGACTTCTAGGCTTCAGAACCATGAGACAATAAATTTCCATTATTTTAAGCAACTCAGTGTGTGTATTTCATTACAACTCTAAGAAACTGAAACAATTTCTATGACATTTTTCCTGGAGGTTGGTGTGTAAATAACAGCCACAAACTATCATAGAATTTTTTAACTTTAGTTACAAACCATATGCCTAAAATACATTATTTGAAACCTTGGCCCAAATGTCATAAATCACAAAATTGTTAGGAAATCCTCAGTGAAAAGACTTACCAATTATGAGCTATAAGATAACAGGAAAGAATAGATTTTGTCACAAGATAATGGCCACCAAATGTGAGATAAATGTCAAGGCAAAGTCATGGCAAAGTTTGGCCATTTATCAAAAGTAAACATTGGAGAAAAATAGGATACATTTATCAAACAACTGTTCTACTACAAAAATTTTATTTTTCTTATCCTAGCTGATCTATGATTTAGATGTCATTTCACCTGCCAGATATTTGTGCAGCTGAGTAACTAGGGTCACTGTTGCATTATGTAGTCTTATATAATATTTTTTGAGTGATTATCTTGTTTAGTCCCACATATTACGAATGCAATTAAAAAGTATTAATTATATAGATTTAGTTTTAATTTCTTTTTTTATTTCTACTTGGATACTTTAAAGACACTTTCACCTATTTCTTAAAGCTGATTTAGAATGGTTCACACTAAAATGTATATTTAATAGAGCAGTAGAATAGAAATTTCAGTGAAAAGCTAGAACTAAGGGAAATTATATTCAAAATTATTTTAATATAAGCGTACAAATTCTGACAAGCAGATTGATTGCTTTATACATCTTACTCCCTGGCAGGTACGGCCTTTTGAACCACAAGTCTGATATTATCATTTGATACTGACAGCTCTATTATCATTCATGGTCATTTACAAACATCACCACTCCTAAATTATTGTATAAAGAGGCCACTTTTCCCCTTACCTACCATGTACTTCCATGTTCCAACCATGATAATGAATCTGGAATCCATTTTACTTGGAAAAATAGGGCCTATAGGCCAGCTTCCTCAAATGGAGAGCAAGCCCCAGTACTTAGTAATCTGAGAAAGTACTTGGAAATTTTTGTATAACTGAGACACTGAGACAAGCATAAGTATAAACACTTTATTATTAAAAGTTGAGAATGGCATTATCTAGAGAATAGACATAGTAAAGATAGTTCTTATTTTACTCCCTGAATATTCAGGGCAGCTGAGTATGGAGTTGTACTGGTCAGGATTCTCTAGGGAAGCAGAACGAAGAGGATATATAGATATGTATATTTGCATATGTGTATATATGTATATTATGAAAATATTACAAAAAATTTTTTATAGAAATTTGCTTGTGGGGTTGGGCAAAGTCCAAATTCTGCAGGACAGACTACAAGGTGCGAACCCTAAGAAAGGTTTTCAATGAATTTCCCAAGAGAAGCTGGCTGGTTCAAGTAGAGATGGAAATTCTCCTATCTGACAGCAAAAATCATGATTTTTTCTTTTAAGGCCATCAACTGATTAGATGTGATTTCTTCTCCCATTTTCAAGGCAGCCTCCTGAATTGATTGTGGATATAATTAGTCATAGATGTAGTCAACTGACCAATTATTTAAATCCGTGAAATATCCTCAGAGTAACGATCAGGCCAGTGCTTGTCTGACCAAACAACTGGATACCATAACCTGGCCAAATTGATCCATGAACTTACCCATCACAGTTCACCTCATGTTAACTTGTTGTCCATACACATCTCCTTAAACGATACTTAATAGCTGTGTTAGTCAGGGTTCTCTAGAGAAACAGAACCAACAGAAGAGATCTGTAAATATGAGATTTATAATGCTGTCTCAAGCAACCGTGGAAATGGAAGAGTCTAAAATCCATAGGGCAGTCTGTGTAGTTGCGAGCTCTGATGAAGGAAGGGTCTGGATGAACTCCACAGGAAAGGCTCACTGGCTGAAGAAGTGGCGAGTCTCTTTTTCCTTAAAAGCCTTCACCTGATTGGATTATCTCACTGTGGGAGACACCTCTTGGTTGATCATAGATGAAATCAACTGACTGATGATTTAATCAACCAGCTATGAAATATGTTTGCAGCAATGGTCAGGCCAGTGCTTGCCTGACCGGACAACTGGGCATAATCATTTGGCCTAGCTGACATCCGAATCTAACCATCACAATCTCTAAATAAAAGCAATTACAATTATATTTTCACCTAACAATTCTCAACTATCCTGCAAACACCTGAAAACACACTAACTTTTCCCAGAATAGATGTAAGTCCTTGGATAATACTCACTCTTTAATTTAATATCCTATACCATAAATACTGTGACATGAAGTTAACAACAAATTATGGCATATGAAAATGGGGTAAGACAAGGAATTCAAGATATTTCTGTATGTATATATACAAATATATCCATAACAAACAAGGAAGACATATTTATAACAATTTTATTTATCTAATTTCTGTAACTGGTCAAGTTGTTAAAGCTCACATTTATAACTATCTTTTTCCACAACTCATTCTTTATTCCCTTTACCCTCAGCATCACCTCACCTCACTGTAGTTCTTTCCCTGATGAGGTGATTCATTTCTTCATTTCTAAAGTTGCTGGATGATTAGTAGTTCTGCCTGGACTGAGTTGTTGCAGTCTTCCATTGAGTTTAATCAGAGGGCATGGTAGTATTAAGAAATGCCCTGTGGGATCTCCGATATTCCAGGAAAACCTGGAATAGTAGCAGTCCTATTTCTCCTTGATAATCAGAATCAATCATCCCAGCCAGTACAGTATTTCCTTTTTTTTTTTTGTATAGTAGCAGTCCTATTTCTCCTTGATAATCAGAATCAATCATCCCAGCCAGTACAGTATTTCCTTTTTTTTTTTTTGTATAGTAGCAGTCCTATTTCTCCTTGATAATCAGAATCAATCATCCCAGCCAGTACAGTATTTCCTTTTTTTTTTTTTTTACCTTTTGACTCAGAGGCATGAGGAACCCAAAGAGACCACATGGAAATCTTAGCTTCCAGATCAATGGAACCATTGTTATGTCTCCTGGTAGAGACATTCCTCCTTGTGTAACTAAGACCTATAGACCAACTGAGCTTAAGGTTGCAGGGACAGGAAGCAAAACTTTTTCTAGTGGATCACTAGAGATAATACTGAGCAGTGCCATCCCCATTTCCACCCCTTGAATCCTGGACCCATGAATCCTTGCTATAGGAGAATGAGCACCATAGAGTATATACTGATTTAGAGCTTATACAGCCTCTTGGAGAACAAGGTATTATCAAACAGTTGGCACTGTTATTGAGTTTTCCAAAGGTCATTCCACCATTTTATCAGTCCAGATACTTCAGAATGATGGGATCAGTGAACTCCATAATTATGTATGCATTCCCATATGTCATTTGCCAAGAAGTGGATTCCATGATGAGATGCAATGCTGTGTAAGTCTGTAGTTGGTAGTTCTAGAAGAAGCATTGCTTACAGAGAAAGCAAACCCATATCTGGAGTATGGATCTACTTGAGTTAGAACAAACTGTTGCCCCTTCCATGATGGAAGTGGTCCAATATCGTCAACTTGCCATCTGGTAAGAGGCTAATAACCTCAGGGAATGTGTCATATTGCATAAGAATAACCTCCAGGATAACCTCTTGACTCTGTTTGAAACCTCTCAGCCACTGACACTTTATTTTGTCTCATTTCTCTCTTCTCCCTTTCAGTCAAGAAGGTTTCCTCAATTCCTTGATGCTGAGTCTCAGCTCATTCTAGGATTTCTGTCCCATGTTGCCAGGGAGGTTTAAACCCCTGAGAGTCATGTCCCATGTAGAGGGGGAGGACGGTTTGCTTGCCATGTTGGCTGAGAGAGAGATAGACCACATCAAAGCAAGAAAAGAGGTTCTCGGGGGTGACTCTTAGACCTAATTTTAAGTAAGGTTAGTCTATCCTTTGTGGGGATAATTTTCATAGGAATAAACCCCAAGACTGAGGGCTCAGCCTATTGATTTGGTTGTCCCCACTGCTTGCAAGACTATGAGGAATGCTCCAAAAGGGAAGTTGAATAATCCCCCTTTATTCCCATTTCCCCAAGGGAACTTTGCAAATGCTTTTTTATTCACAGTTCATATCACTTTGGGATCTATCCGGGTATCACTGTGGACATTAGGGGATTTCTTGATGGTAAATTAATAGTTCCATATTTTTTCTCCGATCCCTCAAGGGACTTTGCCAGTACTTTTGGATTATCTGCTTAATATACTCTAGGATGTATCCAGACATTGCATTAAGCTATACAGCATTAAAGGACCTCTTTCTTATTCTGGGCTCCCTGTGCTTTAGTTGTTCAAATGAGCTATCCAGACAGGTTGAGTTAGATTATGTGCTACATAAAATTTAGGTTCTGGAAAAAATAAACCTTTCTTCCTTGGTCCCAAATAGTATGAGCAGTTCTAAAATATAGACAGTGTCTTCCTTACCCCTGTGTTCTGAATTACTTTAACACCACCCTGATTGGCTTCATTCTTATCTCTAAATATCAGGTTTCATATGTACATATAAAACAGCCTCTTGAAATCCAGGATAATAATTACCCCTCTGGACTAAATGCATCTTCTATTAAAGCTCACAATCCAGGCCCCTGTTTTTTATAAGCATTTTCTAAAGGAGACCATACTATAACCAGGGCTTTTTATTTCTCTTCCTCAATCTACCTATCATAAGTAACTCCCCAAGAGACCACAGTGATGGCCTGAGAAAGAGAAGGTAATGTGGCAGGAGAGGGGGCCATTGGCATTTAGGCCACTTCTTCATGTTACTTAGCTGTACCTTCAGGACCCACTCAATCCTTATCTCATATATACCACTTGATTTTATAATGGAGTACTGTGCACGCCCAACTTTATGGCTTGATGAATCAGACAACATCCAGTTCATGATATGCAACCCATGTCTTATGGTCTTGGTGGCCCATGGTTAAGTGTTTGGTCTCTACTGTGATCTAATAGGAGGCCAAAAGCTGTTTCTCAAAAGGAGAGTCATTAACTACAG
Source organism: Tamandua tetradactyla (assembly GCF_023851605.1). NCBI lineage: Eukaryota > Metazoa > Chordata > Mammalia > Pilosa > Myrmecophagidae > Tamandua > Tamandua tetradactyla. Next base: position 153,412,718 of record NC_135331.1, read on the forward strand.
AAGATGGCAAGGCTTTGCTTCCAAATCCTAAGGGACAGTGCTGTGACTTTCCTATAGGATATAGCTAAAGGTCTCAGACAGCATCTGCATTTGCCACTGACACTTCTAACATCATTGATTCTGCTGGATCATATGACCCACACGGTAAGACCAGATTGCATAGCAGTAGCAGAACCTGTTTCAGAGCCTCTTTAAATCTAGAAGCTTTTCAGGTCTCTTGATAAATGGACCAGAGTAGCACACCAAAATAAGGAGTATATTGTCTCCAAAAATCCAAAAAGGACAACTAGAAATTTTATTGAGGTGGAAGGCCCTGTATTTTTGTTGGATTAATCTCCCACCCTCTGGTATGCAAATACCTTCTCAATACGCCTAGGGTAGTTGCTACTTCTTGCTCACTAGTTCCAGTCAACAGGATATCATCCACAAAATGGAACAGTATGATGTGGGAGAGACAATCAATGTCTCTGCAGACTAGATTATGACATGAGGCTGGAAAGTTCATATACCCCTGAGGTAGCACAGTGAAGGTGTACCGTGGGCCTTCTTAACTGAGAGTAAACTGCTTCTGGTGGTCTTTTTAGCAGTAATTGAGAAAAATTCATTTGCCAGAGCAAAAGCTGCCTACTATGTACCATGGACTGTGTTGATTTGTTCAAACAACAGCAGCTGAAGTTGGAGTCACCACCTGGTTAAGTTTACAATGATCCATTGTCATCCTCCAAGATCCATCTGTTTTCTGTACAGGCCAAATACGATTGTTGAATGGATAATTGGTGGGAATCACCACCCTGCAAACTGCAGATTCCTAATGATGGCAATAATCTCTGCAGTCCCTCCAGAGAAGTGGTGTTGCTTTCAATGAACTATTTTGCTAGGTAGAGGCAGTTTTAGCGCTTCCATGTGGCCTTTCCTACCATAATGGGCTCACTCCACAAGTGAGGAAACCGATATAGGGATTCTGCCACTTGCTGGGTGTGTCTATTCAAATTATGCATTGCAGAACTGGGTAAATAATCACAGAATGGGTTTAGGGACCCATTATACCCATTGTCAGATGGACCTGAGGTAAAAGTCCATTGATCACTTGATTTTTATAAGCTCCTGCTCTGACTGGTGAACTACAGTGATATTTTGGGTCTCCTGGAATTAATGTCACTTCTAAGCCAGTGTCTAATAAACCCTGAAATGTCTTTTTATTTCCTTTTCCTCAATGCAGAGTTACCCTTGGAAAAGGCCATAGCTCTCCAGTTGTTTGGTCATGGAAACATGACCGGATTGCTGTGAGGATATTTCACAGATTTAAATAATCAGTAAGTTGATTGCATCTATGACTAATTACAACTACATTCAACTGATGAGATTGCCTTCAACAACTCTTCCAGAATCTTGCCTGCTTCCTATATCTCTCACACTCGTCCTTTCCCAGGTGTGAGAAAGGCTGAACAAAAATAATAAACATCATGAACCATAAAATATGGTCACCTATAGCTTTTTTAGTACTGTGATTGGTAATTCCTTCCTTCTTAGCTTTCTTCATTCATCCATGTGTTCAACCAAAACTTACAGCTGCCACATGACGTGCATTGTATATTGTTTAGATAGAAAAAGATGATAAATAAGAAAATAAGACGCTATCTTCCCATACATACCCATGTCAATTAGGCTAAGAATATGGATACATACACGCACAATATAATGAAAGAAGCTGTTAAAGATAGAGGCTACAAGTGCTGCATTCAAAGTGGGGTGAGTGATTGACTACTAAATATGGCAGGAAATGTATCAGAGAATGAAATTTTTGAGTTGAGCTAGTATTTCACTAAATAGAAGAAAAGAAGGGATGGGCATCCTAAGTAGAAGGAGGCTTAGATGAAAGATTTGAAACAGCAGAAAATTTTCAGGTAAGGACAAGTAGTTCAGTACAACTGGGAGCATATGATTGGAGTGGAGTTGAAGGACAAAGGAGAATAGTTAGAAGTGTAGGACATCTTTAGCATATGAAAGTGGTTATGCTGTCTGCCAAGGAGTTTAGGTTGATCTGAAGGGAAAAGGAAGTCATGGGGAGATTTTAAATGCAGAAATGATGTGGTCATGGCTGACCATATTGGAGGCATCATGAATACATAATTGTACATCATGGATAGTTTTTTCTCATTTTAAAATTGGTAGTTGCTTGAAACAAAGAAAGGGATAGTTGAAGTGATTAGAGAGTATGTGCTAATGATATATGAGAGACCAATTGAGAGGTCTTGGTTCATAAGGTATATGAATGCCTAAGAACTGATTTTGATTGAGTTTTTCAGCTTGGAAGCATAGAACTGCAATAAAAAAAAACAGACTTTGTAGTGAGGCGATAAAACTGATTTTATGATTTTTTATCAATGTGACCTCAGACAATTTGCTCAAACTCTTTGTGGTTTGATTTTCTTATTTGTAAAAAAGGCATGATTATTTTCCCCTCACAGGATTGTTGAAGTGAATAGTGAGTTAATGCATGCAAAGCTTTTAGAATGGTATGTGGAGTAAAGTTGTGTTGAATATATGACTCATTTATTTGTTCTTTTCTTTCCCATCCTCTTTCTCCTCTTCCTCCTTCTTTTCCTCCTCCACCTCCTTCTTTAACTTCTCCTTCTCCTCTTTCTTCTTCTTCTTTTTTTATCCTTTGTCTATCACTATCATTAGCATTAGAATATCATCACAATTATTATCAATGTGTCATTACCCAAAATAACTCTAGCAAAGTAGATGATTTGGGGGAAAAGAAATGAGTCGCATTTTGGACATTATAAATTTGGGAAGATTTATGTTATCAGGTAGATCTGATAAGTGATTCAATAGAAATGCAGTTCTGAAAAGAGTTAATACCTTAATATATAACCTTGGAAGTCAACCATATATAAGTCACATTTGAGGTTATGAAACTGTTGGAATTTGTCAGGAAGAGTATTTTTTTATTGTATAATGTAACATATATGCAAAGCAAAGAAAGAAAAAAGCAAAAGTTTTCAAAGCACTCTTTAACAAGTAGTTAGAGGACAGATCCCAGAGTTTGTTGTGGGCTGCCATACTATCCTCTCAGATTTTTCCTTCTAGCTACTAGAAGGAATAAATATTTTTTTTTATCATCACAATCAATTTTTTTCTTTTTTTGTGACAAGAAACATATATACAAAAAAAAAAACAATAAATTTCAAAGCACAACACAGCAATTAGTTGTAGTATAGATTTCAAGAGTTTGGTATGGGTTACAATTCCACAATTTTCAGTTTTACTTCTAGCTGCTCTAAGATACTGGAGACTAAAAGAAATATCAATTTAATGATTCAGCAACCATATTCATTTGTTAAAACCTACCTTTTCTGTATAACTTCACCATCACTGTTGATCCTTCTGTCCCACTCTTTAGGGGTATTTGGGCTATGGCCATTCTATCTTTTTCACGTTGGAAGGGGCCGTCAATGATATGGCTTAGGGAGATGGAACTAGATCATGTTCCGGAGAGGCTGGGCCTTCTAGGTTTCAGGACCAGTCTGGTACAGGGACCCATTGGGAAGTTAATTGTAGGATTTTGGAAAGTTACCCTACTGCCCTTGCGGAATCTTATGCATTGTCCTAGGTGTTCTTTAGGAGTGACTGGAGTGATGTTGGTTGGTGCTTGGCAAGTTATGAAAGGTAGCAATGTGTAACTGAAGCTTGTGTAGCAATGTGTAACTGAAGCTTGTATAAGAGTGAATTCCAGAGCAGCCTCTCGAATCTCTTTGAACTCTCTCAGCCACTGATACTTTATTAGTTACACTACTTTTTCCCCTTTTGGTCAGGATAGAATTGTTGATCCCATGGTGCCAGGGCCAGACTCATCCCTGGAAGTCATCTCCTACGCCACCAGGGAGATTTTCACCCTTGGATATCATGCCCCACATTGGATGGAGGGCAATAGTTTCACCTCCGAAGTAGGGCTTAGAGAGAGTGAGGCCACATCTGAACAACAAAAGAGGTCCTCCAGAAGTAACTCTAAGCCAGAAGTAACTCTTAGTTGCTGAATCATTAAATTGATATTTCTTTTAGTCTCCAGTATCTTAGAGAAGCTAGAAGTAAAAGCAAAATTGTAGAATTGTAACCTATACCAAGCTAAGCATCTCTGCTACCTACATAAGCTACACAAGAGTAAGCCTCAAGATCAAGGACAGACCTATTGATTTGGGTGTCCCTAATGTTTGACACAGTACCAGGGAATTTCCCAATAGAAAATAGTTCCATATTTATTTTTTAATGGTTTTAATAGTTCCATATTTTCTCTCCCATCCTTCAAGGGACTTTGCCTATACATTTTGATTATCTGCTTAATATATTCTAGGATGTATCCAGATATTACATTAACCTATACAAGAATGAGAGCACTCATTCTTATTCTGGGCTCCCTATGTTTCAATTGTTCAAATGAGCTATCCAGACAGGTTGAGTTAGAGTATGTGCTACAGAAAATTTAGGTTCCAGAAAAAACAAACCTTCCTTCTTTTGATCTCAAGAAGTAGATGAGGTTCTAAAATATAGACAATGCCTTCCTTACCTTAATTGGGACCTGTTTGGCTTCATTCTTATTTATAAGTACCAGGTTATAGATATATAAAACAGCCTCTCACAATCCAGAAATTATAATTACCACTCCGGACTAAATTTGTCTGCTATAAGAGCTTACAATTTGTTTTCTTATATGCATTCTCTAAAGGAGACCATACAATAATTGTTCTTTCATTTCTGGCTTATTATTCCTCACCAAATGTCCCGCAGGTTCATTCACATCATTGCATGCCTCAAAACTTCATTCCTTTTTTTGTAGCAGCACAGTATTCAAACATATGCATCATCATCATTCGCTAATCTACTAACACTGCATCCTTCAGCCACCTGCATTCATTAGGCATCATGTATAATGCCCAAAGTCCACAATCCATCAACACTCTAAGTTTTAGATAATTTCATTGTTTCCAAGAGAAAGATAACCAATAAACACACCCTCACCAAATAGGAACTCTAAAATTCTCCATAGCCCTTGTCCTTTCCCCACTTATTTACCCCTGCTGTTGCTGTGATATCACAGCAACACAGCATGCATGAGCAGCTAAACACAGGCCACAGCATGCAAGAGCAGCCCTCACCCAGCCCTCCACCGCAGACCCAAACACCCCCCATACTCAAATTACACCGTTGAAGCAGTCCTGCAGGAACCTATTTATATTTCTAGTGTTAATCAGTGGGACGCATCAGTTTATACAACCCCTTTCAATCTTGTTCACCTTCAATATGGTAATATTACTTATGGACCTACTAGAGAACTGTCTTCACTTCTATCTATTCCCTTACATATAAACTCAACCTCATTAGCTAACCATTCACCCATATCTAACTTTTATGTATCTCTAAGTCCTCTACATTCTGTGTTATAAGCCTTTGATTTGACCTTACCATGGTCATAAAAGTGGAGTCATACAGTATGTATCCTTTTGTGTCTGCTTACTTCACTCATCATTAGGCCCTCAAGGCTCATCCATCTTGTAATGTGCTTCAGGATGTCATTTCATCTTACTGCTGCATAATATTCCATCATATATATATACCACATTTTGTTAATCCACTCTTCTGTTGATGGGCATTTGGATTGTTTCCATCTTTTGGTGTTTGTGAATAATGCTGCTGTTACAAACATCGGTGTTCAAATGTCTGTTTGTGTCACTGCTTTCAGCTTTTCTGGGTATACACCAAGTAGTGCTATTGCTGGGTCATAGGGCAACTCGATATTTAGTTTCCTAAGGAATTGTAAAACAGTCTTCCATAGTGACTGTACATTCCCACAAGCAGTGCATAAGTGTCCCAACTTTTCCACATCCTCTCCAACATTTGCAGTTTTCTTGGTCATTTAATAGCAGCCATTCTTACAGGTACAAGGTGATATCTCATTGGAGTCTTGATCTGCATTTACCTTATAGCTAATGAAAATGAGCATTTATTAATGTGTTTTTTAGCCATCTGTATTTGCTCTTCAGAAAAAATGCCTACTCATATCTCTAACCCATTTTATATTTAGTTGTTTATTCTTTTGTTGTTGAGTTGTATGATTTTTTTATGTATACAGGATATCAAACTTTTGTCCAATATGTGATTTCCAAATATTTTCTCCCATTGAGTTGGCTGCCTCTTCACCTTTTTGACAGTCTTTTGAGGTGCAGAAGCATTTGATTTTGAGGAGTTCCCATTTATCTAATTTTTCTTTTGTTGCTTGTGCTTTGGGTGTAAAGTTTAGGAAGCTACCTCCTAGTACTAGGGCTAGAGGATCCTTCCCCACATTTTCTTCTAGAAGCTTTATGGTGCTAGTTCTTATATTTAAGTGTTTGATTCACTTTGAGTTAATTCTTCGATAGGGTTGAGGTAAGGGTCCTCTTTCATTCTTTTGGCTATTATATCCAGTTCTCCCATGCCCATTTACTGAAAAGACTATTTTGTCCCAGTTCAGTGGATTTGGGGGCCTTGTCAAAAATCAGTTGACCGTAGATTTGGTTGTCTTTTTCTGCACTCTTGATATGATTCCATTACTCAGTACATCTATCTTTTGTACCAGTACCATGCTGTTTTGACAAATCTGGCCTTATAATAGGTTTTAAAGTCAGGAAATATTAATCCTCCCACTTTGTTCTTCTTTTTTAGGATGCATTTAGCTATTCGGGGTCTCTTTCCCTCTCAGATAAATTTGGTAACTAGCTTTTCCAAGCCTTCAAAGTAGGTTGTTGGAATTTTAATTGGTACTGCATTGGCTCTGTAGATCAGTTTGGGTAGAATTGACATCTTAACTATATTTAACCTTCCTACCCATGAGCAGGGAATGTCTTTTCACCTAATTAGATCTTTTGATTTCTTTTAGCAATGTTATGTAGTTTTCTGTGTACAAGTCCTTTATGATGCTAGTTAAGTTCATTCCTAAATATTTGATTCTGTTAGCTTTATTTTGAATGGAATTTTTTCCTTAACTGAATCTTCCGTTAAGTCATTACTTGTGTAGAGAAATGTTACTGATTTTTGCACATTAATTTTATATCCTGCCACCTTGCTGAATTTGTTTATTAGCTCGAGTAACTTTGTTGTAGATTTCTCAGGATTTTCCAAGTATAATATCATGTCATCTGTAAATAAAGTTTTATTTCTTCCTTTCCAATTTGAATGCTTTTTATTTCTTTGTCTTCCCTGATGGCTCTAGCTAAGACTTCTAGTACAATGTTGAATAATAGTTGTGACAGTGGGCATCCTTATCTCATTCCTGATCTCAAGGGGGAAAGCTTTCTGTCTCTCCATTGAGTACAATGCTGGCTATCAGTTTTCAATATATTCCTTATCATATTGAGGAGGTTACCTTTGATTCCTACCTTTTGAAGTGCTTTTATCAGACAAGGATGTTGAATTTTGTCAAATGCTTTTTCAGTATCAATCAAGATGATCATGTGATTTTTTTTTTCCCTTTTGATTTGTTAATGTGCTGTATTACATTAATTTATTTTCTTGTACTGAACCTTCCTTGCATTTCTGGTATAAATCCCACTTGGTTGTGGTGTATAATTCTTTAAATGTGTTTTTGGATTCAATTTGCTAGTATTTTGTAGAGAATTTTTACCTTTATGTTCATTAGGGAGATTGAAAGGAAAATGAAGGAAAAGATATAGTTTTCCTTTCTTATATCTTTACCCGGTTTTAGTATTAAAATGATATTAGCTTCATAAAATGAATTAGGCAGTGTTCCTTTTTTTCTCAATTTTTTGGAAAAGTTTGAGCAGAATTGGTGTTAGTTCTTTTTGGAATGTTTGATGAAATACCCCTGTGAAACCATCTGGCCCTGGGGTTTTCTTTGTAGGAAGATTTTTGGTGACTGATTTCATCTCTTTACGTGTGATTGGTTTGTTGACATCTTTTATTTCTTTCTGAGTCAGTGTAGCTTGTTTGTGTGTCTCCAGGAATTTGTCCATTTAATCTAAGTTGTCTAGTTTGTTGGCATATAGTTATTCATAGTATACTCTTTTGATTTCTTTTATTACTTCAGGGTCTGTGGTAATGCACCCTTCTCATTTCTCATTTTGTTTATTTGTATCTTCTCTCTTTTTTTCTTTGTTGGTCTTGGTAGCGGGCCGTCAATTTTATTGATTTTCTCAAAGAGTCAACTTTTGGTTTTATTGATTCTTTCTATTGTTCTTTTGTTCTCCCATTCATTTAACTGTGCTTCAATCTTTGTTAAAGAATTTTGTTTGGGATTATTTTGCTGTTCTTTCTCAGGTTCCTCCATGTGAGTTAAGTCCTCGATTTTTGCTTTTTTCTTGTTTTTTAATATAGGCACTTAGGGCAATAAATTTCCCTTTCAGCACAGCCTTTGCTACATCCCATAAGTTCTCATACGTTGTGTTCTCATTTTTACTCATCTCCAGATAGCTGCTGATTTCTCTAGCAATTTCTTCTTGGACTCCCTGGTTGTTTAAGAGTGTTTTGCTTTATCTCCATATATTTGTGAATGTTCTCATTCTTTGGTGCTTCTTGATATCCAACTTCATTCCATTGTGATCAGAGAAAGTGCTTTGAATAATTACAGTGTCTTTAAATTTATAAGGACCTGTTTTGCGCTATCCTGGAGAATGTTCCATGAGCACTAAAGAAGAATGTTTATCTGGTGTTTTGGGGTGTAATGACTTCTATATGTCTGTTAGGTCTAATTCGTTTACCTCCTATTTAAGTTCTGTTTAACTTCTCTATTTCCTTGTTGATCTTCTGTCTGGTTATTCTTTCTATAGAGGAGAGTGGTGCATTGAAGTCTCCTACTAATATTATTGAAACATCTATTGCTCCCTTCAGTTTTCCAATATTTGTCTCATGTACTTTGGGGCTTTTTGATTGGGAGCATAAACATTTATGATTGTTATTTCTTCTTGGTGGATTGCCCCTTTTATTAATATATAATGTCCTTCTTTATCTATTATGATATCTTTACATTTAAAGTCTATTTTGACTGATGTTAATATAGCTACTCCTACTTTCTTTTGGTTACAACTTGTATGGAACGTCTTTTTCCATCCTTTCACTTCAATCTATTTGTATCTTTGTGTCCAGCATGAGTCTTTTGTAAACAGGATATAGCTGGATTATATTTCTTAATCTACTCTGTTAATCTGTATCTTTTAATTGGTAAACTTGGTCCCTTAGCATTCAAAGTTATTACTGAAAAGATGTTACTTGAATCCCCCATCTTATCTTCTGTATTTTGCTTGTCAGATCTATATATTGTTTTCCCTCTTTCTCTTTTTATCCTTTAAATTTCCCTTACTGGCACTCTTCACTTGTATGCCCTCCTCCAGACCTCCCTCTCCTGTGTTTTTTTGTCAACTGGCAGAACTCCCTTTAGATCTTTTGGTAGGGCCTGTCTCTTGTTAACATATTCTTTCAGGATTTCTTTGTCTGTGACAATTTTAATCTCTCCCTCAGTTTTGAAAGACAGTTTGGCTGAGTACAGAATTCTCGGCTGGAAGTCTTTCTCTTTCAGGATCTTAAATGTATCATACCACTGCCTTCTGGCCTCCATAGTACCAGTTGAGTAGTCTGAGCTCAGTCTTACATGGTATCCCTTGTACGTAGTAGATTGTCTTTCTCTTGCTGCTTTCAGGATTTTCTCCTGCTCTTCGATATTTGACAGACTGATTAGTATGTGTCTTGGAGAAGGCCTATTTGAATTTATTCTATTTGGAGTTTGTTGTGGTTCTTTGACTTGCGTATTTATGTCCTTTTTAAGGGTTAGGAAGTTTTTCCCCATTATATTCTCAACTAATCTTCCTATCCCTTTACTCTTCTTTTCTTCTTCTGGAACATCAGTGATTCTTTTATTTGTGTGCTTTGTTTTGCCCATCATTTCCCTTTGCTTGGGACATATTTGCTTTCTGAGTGTTCAAAATCAGTTGTCCTGTCCTCTAGTTCTCTTATTCTTTCTTCTGCCTCTTCAAATCTGCTTTTTTTTTTTTTTTTGGTCCCTAGTATGTTTTGTATTTGGTCTGCAGCATCTTTAACCTCTGTGATATTTGCTGTTTTTCTGTTTATTCTTTCAATTTCATCTTTACGCTCTTCTAGTGCCTTCTTGATATCCTTTGTGATTAGCCATCTCATTGATTTTATTTAGTAGAGTTATATGAACATTTTTGCTTTGTTGTTCCAACATCTGTGTCTCTTCTGGTGTTTTAATTTGGTCAATAGGCTGGGCTGTATCTGTATCCATAATTATATGTTTAATGATCTTCTGCTGTCTTCACAGCATGTAAATATCTTGATTGGTTTTCTTTAGACATTGATGTTCTTCAATAGTCTCCAGCTTTATATTTGTGGGATGGATTTAGAGCAGGATGCTGGGCATGGGGCAGAGCAAAATAGTGTGGTGATGCATTGCAGCACAAGTATAAGCACAGGCTGGGGATGCTATGCTGGTGCCTGTGAGCATGGGCAACCAGAGGCAGTGGAGGATGTGGGTGCATAGGTCTGAGGGGTGGGGACCTGGTGTGTGCTGGTCTATGGCATGGTGACCTTTGTGCACATGCACAGAGCTAGGGCAGCAGGTCAGTGTTTTGCCTCCGTGACTGGGGACAGATGTGACCCAGCTGCACAGGTCAGCGCTAGATAGAGTGTTTTTTAAAAAAGAAAGTACAGAATAGTGAAGGAAAAATGTAATCCCCTTAATGCCAATATTTAAGCAATGGGTAGGAGGTGAGCCATCCATTTGAGCCTGAAGATCATTCAAAGATATAATGGAAGAACCTGGAAATATGGATGGGGGTAGGCAAAGAGGTAGAACCCACTAAGGAAGAAGATCAAGAAAGCAACATTGTTAAATTCTAAAATTTGTGATATACCCTTTAGAACACTCATTAGAGTTCAACAAATAATTGTTGTGAATGAAATGGATAATTCAGTAGTTAGGAAGTCGCGGAGACATAGCAAGCTATTTTCATCCTACTCCCATCATACTGATTATCATATAAGTACATTGAAAATATATATTAGATTATTAAAAAGGAGGTGAAGTAATGGTAGATTTGAACTAAAGATTTCAGTAAGTTAAGGAATTGATAGAGAAATGAGGAAAGCAATGCTTTGGTTGAAATATGATTGTAGACATGATTCTCCTGGTAAAGTGAATTACATGCCATTTAATTTGCCCCCATGTCATTATTTACTATGTAAGAGTGGATGATTCAGCAACTTTTGCCCATGGATTAAGCAAATAAATCATTCATACATGGAGAACCTAAGCAAATTAACTGTGAAGATAAAAAGAAGTACAATTTTTTAGTTAAATAAACTGGATAGAAGCAAAGGTTTCCACACACATAATAAACATTTAGAAGTTATCATGGAAAACTGATTCTGTTTGCACAAACAATTGTGAAATATGATACCTAAGAATCACCTTACCTAAATGCTGCTGGAGAACTGCAATATTTTCTTTGGCTGAATACAATGAGTAAGCAAATTTCTGAATAGGAAGATTAAAAAAAACAGTTTCTTTTAAATTTGCTTATATGCTTAATTTAATGTCAGTCAAAATTCCCATAGAATACTTTGAGGAAATTTAAAAATCAATCTTAAAATATACATGAGCAAAAACTCTTGGTAGATAAATCTGAGACCGGTGGGTAAATAGCTAAATAGAACAAAACATTAAAGCATGTTCTAAATTACAACATAATTAAAAGGTAAATTAGGGAAAAATAAAAAAACTCAATGAATATATGAGCACAGTTCATGAACAACTCATTAAATTAGAAACATAATGGCTAATGAATCAGAATATTTAACTTCATTAATAGTGAAAGTTATGCACTTAAAAGTACAACAAAAAAATTCTATGACCTGATATATGAGAGGCACTATCTTAAATTTGACAAAAATAATAATGTGCTTAAAATGTATACATTCTTTTTCTCAGTAATTATATCTCTAAGAAGCTAATCAAAAAATATGTAAACATAAAAGATGTTTATTTAAATGTTTATTAAAACATTATTTATAATAGCCAAATATTGGAAGCAACCTAAATGTTCCACATATGAGAAAAGTTAATTATGACAATCCATATTATATAATATTATGCAGGCATTAAAATTATAATTACATGGGAAATTATTATAATAACAATTTGAGTAGAAAGCTGGATTAATAAATGTAAATGCAATTTGAATTGTTCCATGATGGATATAAAATATCCTAGAATCTACTTCAACCATTTTTCTCTTGGGAACTGAATTATATACTGCTTTGCTAAGGTTGCAGTAATCTAAATAGAAAAATGGACATGTATGTATTTGGAGGCTGATCAATGAGCTCTTCATTTGCTTACTTAAATTCATTACATACATTTAATTCTACTGCCTGAACTAAACTGAACATAAGCACTTTCTAAAATGAATTAACCAAGAATGATATTGAAACAATGTTGACCAATTTAAACAATTAAAACTTCTTTGAAAAATAATTTTGCATTTTATGAACCACTGAAGGCAAGTAAGAAGTTTAGGAAGGTAGTAGAGTAGTTTCCAGAATTAAAGCAAGAGGCAGAATTCTTACAGCAGATGTACCTACAGTAGGAAATTGACTGCATGTTGGAGATACTGTTCCACAGAAGCATTAGAATGCACCCTTAGGTGAAGATGTAGGTGGACCTGTGTCTATGAGAGCAAATTGCATCAATGGTATTTGTTCGGTAATCTGTCAAGTAATAGTATGTTCTAGCAGGAGGGTTTTTGAGGGAGAATGAAGATATCCTCACTGAAAAGCATGATGCAAATTTAAGAATATAATATAATTTTGTTTGCCCAAATAGTATGACTGATTTCTGTTTCTTCTCTTCGTTCATATAAATGATAACAAAGAAAATTATTTTGGAGGAAAAAAGTTTTGTTTCTGGCAAATCAATTGCATATAAAATTAAAACATTTTAGTAAAACATATAAAGAGCAATGGGCTGCAAATCTGGATACCTGGAAGCTATGCCAGTTTGACCAATACTACATAAATGAACTTGAGCAAATTGTTCTATACTTCAGTTTCCTCAACTGTAAAATAAGGGATTTGTTTTTAAATTGCCACTAAGCTCTCTTCCGTCTCTAAATTTCTATGATCATAACTCTAATAAAGGCTACTACATAATTATAGCAATAATAATAGTTGAAGTCATTTATTGTTACTCTTTACGTATGAGGTTTGCTAAATAATTTCTATGTATTTTTATATTTAATCTTTTTAATGACAATGATATAGGTTCTCTTAGAGCTCCCTTGTTTAATGAGAAACTAGGGGCTTAGAAAGGTTAATTAATTTGTCCAAGTTCAGACCATTTACTATACTCTCCACATAGTCCACCAATATTTTATTTCTAAGCAACCATAGCCTATAAACAGCTGGCTGCAACTATATAACATGTTCATCAAATATATTTGATGAAGTATTTGCTGTAGCACTTAGCTGATTGTCATGTACATTGCATCTTTGTTGAATAAACTGAAAGACAGCAATTTTCTCACTAATGCATAATTGTTAGGATCCTTAAAAAACAACGAGGTGGATCATGTTCATAATTACTAGTCCATAATGATATGACATAAACAATATACTATAAGCCTGGAGTATTTTCAACTTTATACTAGCATAGCTATTTTTATAATTTCTTTGTCAGCCATAATTTTTCAGAAAATACCATATATTTTTTTCTCTCTGAATGATGAAATTCACGGGCTAATTTATTAGAGAATGACAAAATTTTCTGAAGATATCATTTTGTGCTATATTGAATTTAACTACATTAATATAAATAAAATGCACAAATGTAACTATGTAAAATTTATGGTTACTCTGAATATGAGTAAATTCAAATAATAGGTACTTTCTAGTAATTTGAGTGTGTCTTAATTATAGGCAACACATAAAGTCCTGTTAGTCAGAATCAACACTCTGGAGGTACTGGAGTTACAAAGAAAAACCAGATATTTCCTATCTCTAGTAGTCTTTTCACCCTTGCTGGAGAGACACACATGAACAATCAGAAAACAAGAAGGCAAATGCAATAACTTGTAAGCACTGAGAACAATGTATTATTTCCATCTGAATATAGGGGGAGGATGGAAATCAGAAAACATTTTCCAGAGAACGTAAAATTTGAACTGCCCCTTAGAGAGAGATTGAAAAGAAGGATGGTATTATTGACAAACGTGCAGCTCAAAAAAAAGGCCTAAAGGTTGGTGCGTGCATAGGATTTAATAGGGAATTGAAAATTTAGGCTTTATTATCAAGAGTGAAGTCAGGTTAGAAATATGGGTTAGAGCATCATCAATACTTAGCTATTAATTAAAACCTTTGCACAACATAGGAAATAGACCTAGCACAGTAGGGGCTGGAAAGAACAAGGGGAAACAGAAGGGCCTGTTGAGATGCCAGAGATATGTTTTCTCAAATCAATGCCCTTCTTATTGGTACTGTCTCCAGTGCTACTTCTATTTAGCTGTGCAACCTTGAGCAGCCTTATTTATGTTAGCACAACTTCTGTCACTCATAGAGTGAGGGAATAAGACTAATTTATTCATTTCCAACCCAGGTCCGAACACCTTAGTGATGGAGGTCCTCAAACTAAACTAAAGCTCAATTTAGATTTTCATTTTGTTCACTGATTTTAAATCCTTCAAAATTTAGGATATGCAATGAAAATAATAAAATAATCCTTACTGATGGAAAGTTGCAAACTGTTAACCCAAATCATTGCTAGAGTTCTAATCATGTAAATATTTGAACATTTTCTGTAGTTACTGCACCAAACAATATACAGTGTCCCCTGTCTTGAGAACATAGCCTGCACATGGACCATTAATTCAGCAGTTTATATAAAATGCAATAATTTCTGTTTTCTTTGGTTGTTAAAATGCAAAATATCATTTGAAATCAGTCTTTTCTTGGGAAGAGTTCAAATAGTATACTGAGAGTTAAAAAAGCAAGCTTCTTCCCTGAAGAAACCTAGTTCGATGGTAAATGGTTAAGAGTCAGATTTTCATTTACTATAAGAAAATAAATTAGCCTTCTGGCACAACTTTTTTCTCCTTTATATAAAGGATAGGAACATAATTTTTCTCATTTCTTACTGCATGGAGATTTTCTAAATACTTTGGAAAGTCTCTAGATTCTTTTGAACATCAGAGGTCAAAAACAAGGTCACTTAATATTAATGTAGTCAATGACATAACCATATTTTTATGAGAAAATTATCTTCACAAATCTAAATATTCCAATCCATCACTAAAAATTTGATCCTCTAATGAAATCAAATACTGTAACTGCTCAAAATATAGTCAATAGATATGTTCACTGAAAATTATAAAATAATGCTGAAAGAAATTAAAGGAGACCTAAGTAAATGGAAAAACATTCCATGCTCATGGATTAGAAGACTTAATGTTGTTAAGATGGCAATACTGTCCTCAGTGACCTACAGATTCAGCAGTGATTTTTTGTAGAATGGAAGCATTGATCCTCAAGTTCAAATGGAGCTGCCAGAGGCACTGAATAGCCAAAACAATATTGAAGAAGAACAAAGTTAGGAGGACTCATACTTCCTGATTTTAAAACTTGCAAAGCTACAGGAATTAAAACAGTGTGGTATTGGCATAAGGATAGACATATAGACCAATGTAATAGAATAAATATACTAGAGATAAATCCAAACATCTATGTCCAGTTGATTTTGACAAGAGTGCTAAGCTCATTCAATAGGGAAAGAACAGTCTCTTCAACAAATGATGTTGGGGCAACTCGGAATCCACATGGGAAAGAATGAATGTGGACCACTACCTCTCACCATATACAAAAATTAATTCAAAATGGACCAACAATCTAAATATAAGTGCTAACAGTGTAAAGCTCTTACAAGAAAACATAGTGACATATCCTTAGGACTTAGTCTTAAGGAATGGATTAATAGATTTTATATCAAAAGCACAAACAAAACAAGAAAAAAATGATAAAATGTACTTCATAAAAACTAGAAACTTTTATGCACCAAAGGACATTATTAAGGAAATGCAAAGACAGCCTGCAGAATGCAAGAAAATATTGGAAACCATATGTCTGATAAGGGTTTAATATCCAGACTATATAAAGAACTGCTATAACTCAACAACAAAAAACAAACAACCCTAATTCCATCTCCCTATCCCATATTATCAACAGTCCCTTCAAATATGAAAAAGTTAGAATGGGAATAGCCAAAATACCCCTAAAGACTGGGAGAAAGATCAACGGTGATGGTGGAGTAATACAGAGAAGGTAGGGTTTAACAAATGAGTATGATTACTGAATCATTATATTGATTTTTTTTTAGTTTTCAGTATCTTACAGCAGCTAGAAATAAAAACTAAAATTGTGGAATTGCAACCCATGCTAAACTCTGAAATCTGTTGTATGACTAATTGTTGCTTTGAAATATATTGCTTATATGTATATATGTTATTTCACACACACAAACACAAACTCAGTTGTGATGATAAAAATATATATATACTTTTTCTAGCCTCCAATGTTCTGGAGTAGCTAGAAGGAAAAATCTGAGATGATGGAATGGTAGCCCATGACAAACTCTGGGGTCTGTCCTGTAACTACTTCCTGAAGAATGTTTTGCAAATTATTGCTTTTTTCTTTCTTCACTTTGTATATATGTTATTATACAATAAAAAAAAGTTTAAAAAAACTTTTAAAAATTGCAAAAGACTTGAATAGACATTTCTCCAAAGAAGAAAAACAAATGGGACAATAAGTTTATAAAAAGATGCTCAACATCATTAGCTATTAGAGAAATGCAAATTGTAACTACAGTGAAATAACCACTTCACACCCTCTAAAATAGTTATTTTTTTAAAAAATGAAAATTGCAAGTGATGGCAAGGCTGCAGAGAAATAGGAACACTCATACATTTTTGGTTGGAATGTGAATAGTACAGTTACTGTGGAAAACAATTTGGTAGTTCCTCAGAAAGTTAAGTATGGGATTACCATATGGCCTTGCAATCCCACTTCCAGGTATATACTTAAAAGAGTTGAAAACAAAGACTTGGACAGATATTTGTATACCAGTGTTCATTGCAACATTACTCACAATGGCCAAAAAGTGGAAGCAATTCAAGTGTAGTGGTTTGGAGCTGTATGTACCCCAGAAAAGTATGTCCTCAAACTTAATCTGCTCCTGTGGGAGTGTACCCATTGTTAGTAGACATTTTGGTGAGATTACTTCCATTAAGGTATGGCCCACCTCAGTGAGTATGGGTATTAATCCTATTCATAGAGTCCCTTATAGAGAGAATAAAATTAGATGTAGAGAAAGCCACAGAAGGAACAGCCAGAAGCTGAAATCAATGGAATCCTGAAGAAAAGGGAGAGGCTAGAAGAGGCTGCCATGTGCTTTGCCATGAGACAAAGTGTAGGACTAAGTACTGCTAGCAGCTAGTCCCAAAAGCTTAGCCTTCAGTAAGAAAGCATCACCTTACTGATGACACCTATATTTGGACTTTTGTTCTCAATTTCAAAACCATGAGCCATTAAATTCTCATGGTTTGTCACACCTTTGCATGATATTTCTTGAGCAGCCTAGGAAAATAAAACTCTAAGTGACCATTAACAGTGAAATAGATAAAGAATATATGGTATATCCATACAATGGAATATTATTCAGTCATTAAAAAAATGAAGTGCTATACATGCCACAAAATGGGTGAACCTTGAAGACATTATGTTTAGTGACATAAGATAGATACAGAAGGACAAATATCATATGATTTCTCCTATATGAAATACTTAGAATAAGAAAATTTATAGAAATAGAAAGGAGAATAGTGGTTACCAAGGG
The DNA here is from genome assembly GCF_023851605.1 of Tamandua tetradactyla. NCBI lineage: Eukaryota > Metazoa > Chordata > Mammalia > Pilosa > Myrmecophagidae > Tamandua > Tamandua tetradactyla. The sequence goes on from NC_135331.1 coordinate 153,430,665, forward strand.
TGGGGAATAAAGGGGAAAGAGGAATTGTTGCTAAATGAGTATGAGTTTTGGTTTGGGATGATGGAAATAGTCTGGAAATAGTGATGAAAGTTGAACATTATTGGCAATGTACTTAATGTCACAGAATTGTTCATTTAAAATTAACTTATTTTTATGTTATATATATATTCACAATTAAAAATAAATTAATAAAGATCATAATATATTAGCTAATAATCTACAGATTAGAAAATTTTTGTTTTCAGGTAATGTTTGTGTGTGTATGTATTCACACGCCTTATTAAGAAGACTGAGCCAGAAGCATAGAAAAGTTGGTGTGTTAGTTGCCAAGTTTGAAACTAATGGTGGTAGAAATTTTAAGCAGTGTGGAAATTGCCAAGGCTGAACATTTGGCTTGGATATACTAAATACAGTACACCAAAAACAACCAAAAAAAAAAAAAAGGCCAGGATTTATTGTCAAGAATGCTGAGCAAAGCATGGAATCCCCCACTTTAATTCCTTATCATTTCATGCTTAGTATCTAAAGGAAGATGATGGAAACTCTATGCTCCAGAAGTGAATCCCACTGCTCTGACAAGTGGTTATTCTAGTTTTCTTTCTTTCAGAAGCAAGTCTGACAAATATAAAAATGATAGTCATTGTTTCAGTTTGCTAAAGCTGCCAAATGCAATATATTAGAAAAGGGTTAGCTTTTTCAAAAGGGATTTATAAGATTACAAATTTATAGTTCTAAGGCCATAAAAATGACCAGACTAAGGCATCAACAAGAGGATAACTTCACTGGGTTTCCACTGTCTTGTGGGAAGGGACATGGCGATGCTTGCTGCTTCTTCTCTACTGGCTTGGCTTCAAAATGGCTCTCTCAGCAATTGTGGGTCCTTTTTGCATCTCTCTGGGCATTTTGTTCTTTCTTAGATTCTCTAAACTCTTTCTGTTCTCTTAAAGGACTCTGCCAAGCAGATTATGACCCACCTTGAATTGGCAGGGTCACATCTCCATGAAAACAACTTAATCAAAAGTTCCCAAGCAACAATAGGTCTGTACCTACAGGGATGGATCAAAAGAGCATAGTTTTTCTGGGGTGCATAACAGATTCAAGCCAGCACAGTCACATATAATTTTTATTCTCTTAACTTTTAATATTTCATTCATTTCATTGTATTTTGAAAGGAGAATTAATGGACCAAATATTTCATAGACTAGGATGTTCTTGTAATATGAATGTGTAATTGAATCTAATGGAAATTAATGCACATTTTAAACCTTCAGAGTTTTAAAACTTCTGGCCTTATTCATTCTAGTGTTTCATCAGCTGAATAATAATAATAATGCTGGTTAACAGATTCCCTGAATTCCATTTCAGCCTAAGTCTACACTGGTTAATCTGACAGTGGATCAATGAAAGGGCCCTCCAGTATTCTAAAGTTTAATATATACGTTAAGCTAAGTAAGAGAATGACATTTCTTTTTTTCTCCTGCATGTTATGCAATAGGTATCAACAAATATTTATAGCCCCAAATAATGTGTTAGAGCAGACCTTTGTTCTTTTACCTCTTAAACTATTCCAGAAAAGGATACTTACACAAGCTGTGCTATTCACACTGTGTCACTGGCCTATTATTTACTATAAATAATGAAATGACTGGGCTAGTGGTCTGAAGTGAGCTATGACTCAGGGCAATCTGTTTCTTGATGGGTAACATTTCCAAGGGATTCAGAAATAGCCCAGATTTTCAGTACCCTTCATTAGGAGCAGATATCACACAAAGAGTGCCTGCCTGCATTTTTGCACTTTCTGTATCAAATGGTTTTTATTAAGATTAATGTTGAGTCTTCAAGAAATATAGGAAGACTATTTTCTTTGGGATGAGTCCAAAGGAGGATAAATATTAAGGATGATTAAGATACCTTCACAAAATGCCAAGAATAGCAGGTTTACTTGATAGGTCTTACTGGTAATCTAGAAATTAAATGAGAGCTTTCAAGTAGTTGCTGAATTAATTTATATTACCTCGAAATATAAATTGCAATATTTTTTCAACCAAGAAGACAAATATCCATATGCTTTTACATTTTTGAGCTAACTTTTAAAAATATTATGCCAGTTAAAAGAATGTGTTTAGTTTTTTGCTGTGCAGGATGGAACTGGCAAAGTGACTGGATATTTGATTCAAAAATTGAACTGCTCAAACCAACATATATATTTTGCACTGGCTTCATAAATGTAAAATGAGTGATTTAAATTATTGACAATGTATTATTCTGCTTACTATATAAAAATATGAATACTTAAGACCCAACAAAATTAAATTTTAGAAAAGGCGTGTTATAACATTATTTTGTGTTTTATTGTTATTTCCGCTGGGACCACTGAAATATTTCTAATAGTAGTGATTTTGTTCAGAAAACTACCTCATGAAGTACTCAGTAGCAAATATTGTTAGCATTACTTTGTAAATTAGGAAAGTTTTGTTGGGTCTCTAATCATATAAAGAAATAAACCATAATCTGGAAACTTTGATTACTAGTTTGCTGTTGGCTTTCTTCATTCTTTACTTATTAATTTGTAATATTTTAATCGAAGTGACATGCTAATATGGCTTAAACCCACTAAAAAGTACAAAAAGAACTAGTAAAGAAAGACTGCTATTTTCTTCCCTATACTCGCCTTCTGTCAGGTTGGCTCCCCAGAGATACAATATTCAAATTTTGCCATTGATAGTTCTGGGATAATTTGCTTATAATATGACTTAATTAAGCAATGTTTATATCATTTGTTTGTTTGTTTGTTTGTTTTTGAAATTTTAATAAATTTTTATTAACATTTTTGAGCAATTTGAGTGTGGTAGGTACTTGTATGTATCAGCTCCTCTACTCTTCATGATTGAAGAAAGAATTTTTATTATGATCCCATATTCTTTTTTATTACTAAATGTTTTTATTATAAACAATAAACAAACATACAAACATTCTTGACATGACATACAAACATATTTGACATGATTGCAATCAGTGGCTCACAATACCATCACATAGTTTTTATTCATCACCATGATCATTTTTTTTTGAACATTTGCATCTCTCCAGCAAAAGAAATTTAAAAGAAAAAAACATACATGCCATACTCCTTACCCCTCCCTCTCATTGACCACTAGTATTTTAATCTACTCAATTTATTTTAACTTTCTTCCCTTATTATTTGTTTATTTCTTAGCCATATTTTTTACTCATCTGTCCATATCGTAGATAAAAGATACATGAGACGCAAGGCTTTCCCAATCACACAGTCACATTGCAAAAGCTATGTAATTATACAATCATCTTCAAGAAACATGGCAACTGGAACACAACTCTACAGTTTCAGGTACTTCCCTCTAGCCACTCTGATACACCATAAACTAAAAAGGGGATATCTGTATAATGAGCAAGAATAAGCTCCAAGATAACCTCCTGATTCTGAATTCTCTCAGCCACTGACACTTTATTTGTCTCATTTCTTTCTTTCCCCTTTTGGTCAAAAAGATTTTCTCAATCCCTTGATGCCAAGTCCCAGCTCATCCTAGGATTTCTGTCTCATGTTGCCAGGGAGGTTTGCATTTGCTTGCTGTGTCGACTGAGAGAAAGAGAGAGGCCACATCTGAGCAACAAAAGAGGTACTCTGGGAGTGACATAAGCCTAATTTCAAGTAGGCTTAGCCTATCCTTTGTAGGGATAAGTTTCATAGGGGCAAACCCCAAATTTGAGGGCTTGGCCTATTTATCTGGTTGTCCCCACTGCTTGTAAGAATATCAGGAATTCTCCAAATGGAAAAGTTGAATTTTCCCTCTTTCTCCCTTTTCCCCAAAGGGACTTTGCAAATACTTCTTTATTCACTGTTCATATCACTCAGGGATCTATCAGGACATCTACTAACCTGGACAAATCAACAAAATCTCATGCCCTATTCCAGGTTCCATGTACTTATGGTGTTTAATTAACCTGTCCATATAAACTAAATTAGGAAATGACTAGTGAAATTATAAATGTTGCACCAAATAAACATTTCTTGCTTTAGTCTCACACAGAAGTTGAAGTTTTAAAATATGGATGACCATCTATTTTCAACACCCTGCAATATTGATAGTCTTTGTTCTTCCTCATGCAAAAACATTTCTTCATTTGCACATTTAGTCACTATCATTGTACACTCTAGGCATTCCTAAATTATATCATCTTGATCTTTATCATCTATCTTTCCTTTTGGTATCATATGTGCCCCCAGCCCTTCTCCTCCTGTCATTCTCACATTCAGCTTCATTCAGTGTTCTTGCATTATTGTGCTACAATCAGGTAATATTGTGCTATCTGTTTCTGAATTTTTACAATCAATCCAGTTGCACAATCTGTATCCCTTCAGCACCAATTACCCATTTCTACCCCATTTCTATCTCCTAATAACCTGTGTTCTGAACTGAAATTCTCCAAGATCCCTTGTTAATGCTAGTTCATATCAGTGAGACCATACAGTATTTGTCCTTTTGTTTCTGGCCAATTTCATTCAGCATAACATCAAGGTCCATTCATGTTATTACATGCTTCATGACTTGATGCTATCTTACAGCTGGGTAATATTCTATTGTATGTATATACCACACCTTGCTTAGCCACTCCTCTGTTGATGGACATTTGGTCTGTTTCCATCTCTTGGCAATTGTAAATTATGCTATAAACATTGGTGTTCAAATATCGGTTTGTGTGCTTGCTCTCAGATACCTAGCAATGGTATCGCTGCTGGATCATATGGAAATTCTATACTTAGCTTCCTGAAGAACTGCCAAACTGCCTTCCACAGTGGTTGTGCCATTTTACATTCCCACCAATGGTGGATAAGTGTGCCTCTTTCTTCACATCCCTCTCCAGCACTTCTTGTTTTCTGTTTTTCTGATAATGGTCATTTACATGAGTGTGAGATGATATCTCATTGCAGTTTTGATTTGCATTTCTCTAATAGCCAGCAAAATTGAACATCTTGTCATGTGCCTTTTAGCTATTTGTATTTCCTCTTCTGAGAAGTGTCTGTTCATGTCTTTTGCCCACTTTTAATTGAGTTGTTAGTGATTTTGTTATTGAGTTGAAGAATCTCTTGATGTATTCTTGATACTAGACCCTTATCTGATATGTGGGTTCCTTTTTACTTTCTTGACAAAATTCTTTGATGCACAAGAGTGTTTAATTTTGAAGAGTTCCCATTGATCTATTTCTTTCTTCAATGCTCAGGCTTTGGGTGTAAGATCTAGGAAACCCCCTCCTATTACAAGTTTTATAAGATATTTCCCTACATTTTTTCCTTAAACTTTTATAGTCTTAGCTCTAATTAGGTCTTTGATCTATTTTGAGTTAATTTTTGTATAAGATGTGAGATATGGATTCTTTTTCATTCTTTTGCATATGGATATCCAGTTCTCCAAACATCATTTATTGAAGAGACTTTTCTGTCCCAGGTGAGTTGGCTTGACTGCCTTATCAAAGATCAATTGTCCATAGATGAGAGGGTCTACATTGGAACACTCTATTGGATTCCATTGGTCAGTATATCTTTCTTTATGCCAGTATCATGCTGTTTTGACCACTGTAGCTTCGTAATAGGCCTTAAAGTCAGGTAGTGTGAGACCTCTGACTTCATTTTTCTTTCCTAAGATATTTTTAGTTCTTTAGGGCAACCTGCCCTTCCAAATAAATTTGCTTATTGTTTTTTCTATTTCTGCAAAGTAAGTTTTTGGGATTTTAATTGATATTGCATTGAATGTATAAGTCAATTTAGGTAGAATTGACATCTTAACTATATTTAGTCTTCTAATCCATGAACACAGTATGCCCTTCCATTTATTTAGGTCTTCAGTGATTTCTTTTAGCAATTTCTTGTAGTTTTCTTTGTATAGGTCTTTTGTATCCTTAGTTAAATTTATTCCTAAATATTTTATTCTTTTGGTTGCAATTGTAAATGGAATTTTTTTCTTAATTTCCTCCTTAGATTGCTCATTGCTAGTGTATAGAAACACAACAGATTTTTTGTTTGTTTGTTTTTGTTTTTTTATTTTATTTTTTTAATTTTACATGGGCAGGCACCAGGAATCAAACCCAGGTCCTCTGGCATGGCAGGCAAGCATTCTTGCCTGCTGAGCCACCATGGCCCGCCCAACACTACAGATTTTTGAGTGTTGATCTTGTACCCTGTCACTTTGTGTACTCATTTATTAACTCTAGTAGTTTTGCTGTGGCTTTTTCCCACCATTAAGTTTTGCTGTGGATTTTTCTAGAAAGGTTATTAATCTGATGTTGAACCTTCCAAATTTTTTCCCTTCCGTTTTTATTTTATATTCTGAGTCATACCCTCAACTTTGTTTTTTAAAGTTCCTATTGGAGTTTTAAGTTTTGGTAATAGTTCTTTCTTTTTGGATGCTCTGATTTCATAACATTCTGCTTTTGTTTCACAGTTATAATACCTCCTTTCACAATTTTGAGATAGTCACTACATTTTTCCTGCCATGATCCCTTTCCAGTGTGCTGGTCTTGATGTCTTTCTTTCATACTAGAGGCTTAATCAAATGTGTTATGATTCTTAGTGATGATTTTATATTTAAAGGTAAAGCAAAACAAAGCTAATTGAAGCCCTCTGTATATGAGTTGAATTTGTTTCATTTACAGTGATTTAAGTAGTAAGTTGGCATCTTCATTGAAAGACATGAATATTGAAAATCCCCCTCCCAAAACTTTAATTTCTGAATAAAAAACCCTCCATTTTCCTGCCCAAGAGGCATGTGCCTGTGGCAGGAGTTCTGTTACCAAAGAATCCCACCATTAAACTCTAATACTCACCCATTTCTTCTGTATTCATAATGTCCCCATGTTCAGAGCATTGTGGTTTAATTTCTCTTGGAAATAACTTTTGATTGTTTATCTTGTTGGTAGTTATTTTGTTTTTAAAGATGTGGAAGGGTTATTAGAAAAAGATCCACATGCATTCTTTCCACCAACCCCCACATTCAGTAACCTTCTAAACTTCCACAATACTTGTGCCACCAAATAGTGAGGTTTTTCTGGATGTCGTGGCTATATTGAGTAGCTTCATGCCATTCTGCTTCCATGCAAACATCTACTTAAAAAGTTTTTGTTGAGGGGAGGAAGTACATGGGCTGGGAATTGAACCCGGGTCTCCTGCATGGCAGGCAAGAATTCTACCAATGAACTACCCTTGTACCACCTCCCTGCAAACATTTAGATGGAGTCTTTCTCCACAGTGTTGTCAGTTTACTACTCTTCCATATGCCTTCTGGTTCCAATCCAAATTATTGAAACCTCTTAGCTGCTGATATTCTCCTGTTTCCTATTTTTCCTTTTCTTCTTGAGTATTTACAAACTTGTTATTTCTTTATATTCATTTTGGTGAGGTTATTGGAAAGAAAGAATATAAGTACATGAGATCAATCCATCACTTTTAATGGGTATTACATTATTAATTTTCTAGATATGGGTGCCATCTGTTTGCCTTCTAGTATACAGAGATGTTGTTGAGGTCTTTAAGAATGATAAATCCTATCATGATACAGTTTGTTTCAAGTGTAAAACACAATCTCAGTCAGAAAAAGCAAAGTAACCAGAATTTTATTTTTAGTCCACGCCGTTTGTGAATGCACTAAGAGCTCTATTATAATGAGAAGTTAGCATGGAAGCCCAGTGAAAGAGAGAGAATAAAATGTTGGAACATTTTAGGGAATGACAAATTGCTAAATTTAATGAACTGTGAGAAAAATGAAAGGCCATTGTGGGAAAGCAAAATTAAATGCACAGTGTAAGAATCCAGAATGATTCCAGCTGAAATGGAAAAACAATAATGATCCTCACAAAAGGAATGTCCTTGCCTTCTTGACTGTATCTGCAGGTCCTAAGATTATATTAGGCAGTAGAGTAAACCCAGGCCATTAAATATCAAAAGAAAGATGAATTTGTATGTGTATTTGTCTCCATATAGCATACTCATGTAAGGCTTTTATTTAAATGCAAATATACAGTACAGCAAAAGTAGAAGCTTATGTTAGCATTGGAGATCCCAGAATTACCCATGTGCAGAGGCCTATTATTGGGAGAGCTCAAAAGAGTAGCTACCAGTGAAGCCTTATTTATGTCCCTTTGGCCACATTAGTAAGACAAGCTCATCAAACCCATTAGCCTGTTGCAAACCATCAATAAAAAAATTGCCCCTGGAGGTCCCCAGCACATCATAATTTCTACTGCCTTTATCTTGGCCAAGAGTAAAAAATCAGACATCCAGTTGCACCAAAAACAAAGCACTTCTCTAGTAGAAGTATAACTGAACTCTATACCCACAGTGTATATCTACTTTATTGTTTCTAATGTCTTTATAATATTTCATGATTTGTATCTTTTAAATTTTGTTTAGTCATTCCTCTAGAAATGGACACCAGCTTGCCTCCAGTTTTCAACCATCACAAACAACACTGTGATGTACATATTCATACATTGTCATACATACATTAGACCTGTGTGAGAGTGTCTCTGGGAAACTCAGGTGTAGAATTGCTGAGTCATCAGTAATGTAATCATATGGTTTATCATGCAGACTGGAACAATCTTGAGAAAAGAAGAGAGCATTAGTAATAATTATGGAATACCAGTATGAGTTAAGGTCTGAGCAAACTAGGGCATACAGTCCTGTGAATCATAAATCGCACATATCCTTCATTAATGATTTTTAATAATTTACCTGATCCACCTTATCTATCCCTCAAGCTTGCTAATCTCATCTACAATCTTCACTTCTTTAATCCTACTCCCACTACTAGAGCCACCTTGCTGGGAACTCTGGTGGTCCTGGTATATTCTTCCCTCAGCTTCTTTGCAATTGCTATTCTCTCTTGGATATGCAAATGGATCTCTTATGCCTTCAAGTTTTGCTCAGATTTCACATTCTTAGATTATTACATTGAAAATTGCCACTCCACCCTGCCTCAGGCCTCTTTCTCTGTTTTATTTTTCTTCCTAGAATGTAAGATCATCTTGCACACAGAAATTATTTATTTTTCATTTCTTTTCTTCTATTCTCTTCTTTCTTTCCTCTTCTCTCTTTCTTATTGTCCAGCTCTCTCACTGCATATCTTCAGTGCTTAGCAAAGTATTGGCACATATTAGGCACTCAATATTTATTTATTTAATAAATGGCTTCCTCCATGACAGATTACAAAAAGTGAGGCTCACAGAGACAAATAATTTACCCAGAGCATCCGCATTTGGCTGAAATCATCCCAGGTCAAACTACAGAATTAGGGGAGAGGCCATGCTTAACTAATAATATGCATGGTTAAAATACAGAGGATGATATCAGTGTAATCATGTGCATGTGCTTCTGCCCCACTAGAAGGTATGCTCTTCAAGAGCAGGGACAGTTTTTGTCATCTTTATAACCCTGATACCTCACACAATATTGGAACCTTAAAAGCAGCTGTGTGCTAAACCAGCTAGCACAGGCTCAGCAGAGTCCTTTCTGTGTGTCTTTTCCAACTCTGCTCTCATTCACGTATGCTGGTGGCTTAAAATGGTCCTTAAATGGTGGTAGTATTTACATCATGGAAATCACCAAATGCTAAAAATCAGGGCTTTTTCCCCTCCATGAGAGCCAGTTATTAAATATTTGTCAGCTTAATACTGCATTAAAAAAAAAAACAGTTAAGTGGTACAAATATTAAAAAGTTCTTTAATGAACTAGAACAAAATGTATGATACTATTACAAGGAGTTAATAGAGGGGTATATGGGAAAAATGTACCTACTGCCCACTGTGGACTATAGTTAATAGTAATATTTAATATTCTTTCATCAACAGTAGCTAATGTACCACACCAATACTATGAGTCAGTAACAGCAGTGTGATAAGGGGTATGGGAGGAGTTGAGTTTTCTTTTTTCTTTTTATTTCTTTTCTGGAGTAGTGAAAATGTTCTAAAATTGATTATGGGGATGTATGCACAACTGTGTGATGATACTTGGAGCCAGAGATTATATATTTCAGAGAGTTTCCATGGTGTATGAATATATCGCAATAAAATTGCATTAAAAACAGTTTAAATATTTGGTGCATGAATGAATAAGTTAGTAAGTAAAGTAGATAGGGGAGAGAGTATATATGCTAAGACATCTTTTAGTATACTGGTGGGGGAAGGTGACGGCTGGTGACCAATAACTTTCAATGAACATTACAGAAACAAACACACAAAAAAATAAAATCCTTGAGATAGAAAATTTTATATAACTGATCCTAAAAAGAAGATATTCACCCAACCCTCCCTCCTCTTCTACCATGAACAAAACCTTCCAATAAGAGGGAATCCAAGGAAATCATGTACATTTGGGTAGAATTCTATCTCTTCCTTCCAGGATAATATAAACTAAGATTTATATTTCCTCCAAAGTATAGTATCTCATAGAACATATTCTCATATATTTTATGATTATATGTCTGTGAATATAGACATATATTCATTAAACAAGGGCTTCTTAAACATTTTTAAATGGCCATTTCTTTTAAGAGAACCATCTCCATATAAAAATGCAAAAATGCAAACAATTTTACATGCAGTTTCTGAAGACCTTCAAAGCACCCTCGCAGAGACCCCAGGTTAAAGAGATTTGCCTTGAATGAGAGGGCTTCAGGGCAGGCCATTAGTCTAATTCATTTCCTATTCCCAGCATGTGTCTCACACAATGACATTTAAAAAAAGTAAAGAAAAAAAAAGACTTGCAGGTTGAATAAATTATTAACTGTTTTTAATGCCTAGTGTTGTTCCTCACTGACTTTCTGTAACATCTCCCATTTTGTCAACTATCTTTTTAAGAAGCATGATTTTTTAAATCTATAACTCTTTTCCCCCACAAACCGGATTAAGGTGTGCTCATCACTGACTTCAGAGTCTAAGATACCTTGACACGTAATCCAGCCCCAGTCCATCCTCAGCAGTCTAGGTCCAAGACCCTCCTGGAAGTAGAAGAGATGGAAGCAAGGGCTAAGAGGCAAGGGTTGAGCGGAGAACAGAAGTCTCCACTGATACCTGGTTAGACCTCCTTCTAAAGCTGTTCACATGCATTTGTAGGACTTTCCCCATGATGGTCATTCTGCCACCTTTCCTATCAAAGAGTCCTTCTAATTTTTCTGTCATTCTAGTAGATGGTGCATCCTGACACATAACCTTCACCCTCATCACTGCTGCTCTTAAAAATATTTAGACCCATAAGGAAGAGGAATTAATAAAAGTATTTTATGGGTAATCAATATGCCCTGCAAGTTTGCTAATGTTTTCTGTTCATAGTTAAAGTTCCCTCCCAAGTCGTGTAAACAGAGCCACCTCATTCACCCTTCCCTGGTTCCTATTCTTCGGACATTCTCAGCCCTGGGACAAGCGTCTCCTCTTTGGAAAGGTGGAAATTGAATATGCAACTTGTCATGCAATTTTGTTGAAGAAAGACGGAGAGTAGCTCATAAAAGTAAAAACTCAATTGCTTTGGGGGAGGGGTTTGGGAAAAAATTAATAAATAAAATACGTGGTGCAACTTACTTTCAAGAAAAGTATGAAGGGTGGGGTGTATTTACTAAGGGCTTTGCAGTCTGCTTTGAAGTCTTCTGGGCAAGAAAAGTGTAGTTACACAAGCAAGCAGCCTTCACGGAATACTCTATAAAGCTGATGTGTTGGGAAATAGCCAACAAGCAAGAAGTGTCTCTTGAGAAATCCTTTCCTTATGCTTTCTCCTGCAATTGTTGAGAAACCAGGTAGGACCAAGAGTTATGGCTTTTAAGGATGGTCATAAAGGAATCTGCAGCTTCCTGATGGAAACAGAGATCTCAAAAGATTGTCTTCTTCTCCAAACACCTGGTGATAGTTTTCTCCTGTTCTGTCTAAAGCTTGGGTGATCACAATGGGTCAGGTAGACAAGTGTGCATGGGGCCAGGGCTATAGGCAGACTACAATCTTAGGGTAGAAGATGATAGGACAGGCAGAAGGGGGCTTATTCCTCTATCTCAGAGCTTCTTTTTCATGGGAATCAGGATCTACCTACCAGCAACGATTCCAACACCACACAAAAGCTATGGAAATGGATATATATGCAAGTGGTACACATATCCTTACTGTAACCTGATACAGATAGAGTGGAGTTAGAGAGAGAGTTATGCCACTGAGACCCTCAACCTCCTAACAGGCAGTCCAGTCCCCCAGGGCACAGGCTTTTTGACTGCTTTCCAGATGGCTGAACAATGCCCCTTCTCTTACCTTCTCAGAATGTGGATAACCTAGAGCTAAGGGAAGATATCTGTCTTAGGGTTGCCTTGGGTACTGGAGGCAGAGGTGCTTGTTGTAAATTCCTCAACAGACACACCCAAGAATTCCTGAATGATGAACCAAAGGCAGTAAATCAAGTGGCTGTTAATGAGGGGTTGCTGTAGTGATGCCAGGATGAGATCCTAGCATTTGTTCACATAAAGAAGGATTTCTATCACAAGCCCTGGTAGAACCTCCATGAGGCTCTGTAGGCTCTATTTTTCAGCAGCCATCCTCTGCTCCTGGGTCCTTCTGGGCCACAGTGACACAAGCAGAGCCCCATTGGGCCAGATGGTCTCCTAAACAATCTGTAGGTAAACCCAGAGTTGTGGACATGTTGGATTTGCAACCTGAACATTTAGCCACATCTAAGGTTTAGCAGTTAAAGACTCAATAAAGTGGATAAGCCATCCAAGCTACATATACTCATCATCTTATCCACAAGGATATCTTAGTAATTACTGTCAAACACCTTGTTGGAATCCAGATGATTCAGATGAGGCGTTACATCTTTTGTCAAACTTTTCCCTAAGGTTCAAATGCATGCACCTCTTTGTGTTTCCATAAAATCTTGTGCAATCCTTATCATAGTGCTTACAACAATATACCTTAATTTCCTTTTGCATGTCTCCCCAACTATTGTGAAGTCCTTAGTGGATGAGCCTGCACTGCTTTTTCAGAATCCTGTGAACAGCTGTTTTTCAATAAATATGTGAAGCTGAGATAATGGATTCTCATATGTTAACTTACAACGTGTCGTTCTATATAAAGTTTCTAGCTTTCTCTGTATTTATTCTGGGATGCAAATCACTAAAAATAATTGCAACTTATGGGAATGGACAAGCTGGTTCATCTCACTGTGGCTTGCTTAAAACAGTCTTAGTATTTAGGCTCCATGCACTTATGGAATGTGTGACTTGGTTTTATTACTGGAAGATATTTTCATCCTTTAAAAGCTATAACTGTACATGCTTTCATAGTTATTTCTCTTTTCATCCTTATGTATTTCACCTTTGTATTTACTTGTAAAATGTCAGAAACAGTATTTCATTAACGTTCTTCAGAAGAAACAATTGTCCATGTTTCCATTCATAGATCTAATACCTAGAGTGACTTCTTCAAAATCATTTGAAAGTGAGAAAACGCTACAAAATCACAATGCTCCTGAATATTAATGCACTCTGATATATAAAATTGAAATTGAAGTTTCTGTTCCTTGCCTGATACTAATGAATTTATCTGCACATGTGGGGTATGTAATGACATTTTCTCATGCCTGCCTTTTGATGGCCAGATATAGATCCATATTTTTTCCTGAATCAATAAAATAGTCAGTGTTTCTGCAAATGGGCTGGGCAATTAGTATCTAGTACAGACTGAAAAACTCAATGGAAGGAGAACAAAATGATCTTGCACATTATGTGCAATCTTTAGTAATTGAATTCTAAGCTAGCCCTTGAGATTTTTATGCAGTTTGCCACAGAAAGTTCAATAGAATGCCAATAAATCCTCTTATATTTGTTAGTTCATTTAGCAAACATTAAAGTTGGGTGAAAATTGTTTCCATTTATTTATAATCCAATACCAAATGAGGAAAATTGATTTTTTTTTTTTTACTCATCACATTTGTATGGAAAATACCATTTATAAGGAAAGTCAACAGGGACATTTTATTATATTATGTTATGTTATATTATTCTGTGCATCACTAGCATCCACTACCAAAACTTTTACATCACCCCAACTAGAAACTCTGAAACCAATTATGTATTAACGCCATATTCTCTACCTCACTCCTGTTCCTGATAACCTATATTCTAAGTTGTTAGTCTATGGATTTGCTTATTCTTATTATTTCTTGTCAGTGAGATTATACATTATTTGTCTTTTGTGTCTGTCTTATTTCAAAATGATATCTTCCCGGATCATCCATGTTTTGGTTTGCAAGCTGCCAGAATGTGATGTACCAGGAATGGAATGGCTTTTAAAAAGGAAATTCATTAAGTTATAAGTTTAAAGTTCTGAGGAAGTGAGAATGTCCAAATTAAAGCACCAATAAAAGGTTGCCTTCACTCAAGAAAGACCAGTGGGTCTGGAGCACCTATGTCAGCAGGGAGGCCTCGTGGCTGGCATGTGCTGGTCCTTTGCTCCTTGGCTCTGCTGCCTTTAGCCTCTGTTCCTGTGACATTCCTCACTTTGCTTCTCTGGGGCTGGCTTTCATCTCTTGGTTTCTCTTGCCTTTCTCCAGATTCTGGTGTGCTTAACATTTCATGGTGATGTCTACTGGGTTCCAAGCATCTCCAAATGTCCGTGTCTATGTTCTCTGAAGTAACTGTTCTCCAACTGTCTATATCTCCTCTCTCTCTTGATTCTAAGGTATCTGTTATTTCTGACTCTCTCCAAAATGTTTCCTACTTTAAAGGATTCCAGTAAACTAATTCCAGTAAACCACCTAGAATGGGATGGAGACACATCTCTGTCTAATCAAAAGATCACATCCATAATTGAGCACACCACATCTCTGGAGATAAACTAATCAAAAGTTTCCACCTAAAGTGAGAAGAAATGGCTGCCCTGACAAGATTCAATTAAAATTAAAACATGGCTTTTCTGGGGTACATCATATTTCTAAACCAGGACAATCCATGTTGTTGCGTTTATCAGAACTTCATCCCTTTTTACCACCAAAAACAATTCCATTTTTTATATATGCCACATTTTGTTTATTCATTCAGCTGTTGATGGACATTAGGTTGCTTCCATCATTTGACAGTTGTGAACAATGCAGCTATGAACATCTGTGTGTAAAGAATCTGTTTGAATCCCTGCTTTCAGTTCTTTAGAGTATATACCTAGGAGTGAAATCTTTGGATCATGTGGTAAATCTATGCTTAGCTTTCTGAGGAACCACTAAACTTCCACAGCAATTGCCCCATTTTACATTCCCACTAACATTGAATGAGTGTTTCTATTTCTCAACATCTTTTCCAATACTGGCTATTTTCCTTTTTCTTTTTTTTTAAATAGAAGCTATTGTAGTGGATATGAAATGGTATCTCTTGTGGTTTAATTTGCATTTCCACAATGGCTAATGTTATTGAATATCTTTTCATATATTTCTCCAAAATTCTTTGGAGAATTTAAAGTGAACGCTGAGTTAGGGTGTGTGGCATAATGAAAAACTTGGTTAACCTTTGTCATGAGTTCCTGGGGAGAGAACCTCTGAGTCTTTGTAATTTGCAGAAGTAGGAGTGTCCTTTGTTATTCATGGTGGGTCTAGGACTGCCTTTGATAGTTCCTATGCTAAAGAGAAGACAGGTAAGGGTTAGACACACCTGCAGTTGTAGAGCAGGACCTGGCCACACCAGAAAGACCAACCAGTTGATTTGGGGGTTAGGGCTTTGAGTCAAGTCATATTAGTCCATCTCCCTGACCTCTTAGTAGGGGGGTGCAGGGCAGATGCTGGGGAAGCTGCAAATTGAGGGCTACCATGTGAACATGATTCTGCCAATCATGCCTACATAATGTGACTCCATCTCTGTGCCAGAAGGATGATGCATTCTGACTCCACATGGAGAAGACAAAGAAGCTTGTGTTTGAGACACTCCCAGACCTCACCCTACACATCTCTTCTTTTGGCTCCATCTTATTTGTATCTCTTTACTATAATAAAACTATAATTGTAAATCTAGTGCTTTTATGATTTCCAAGAGTCCTTTAACAAATTATTGAACCCAAGGGACATGGTGGGAATCCTCAAATATGTAGCCAGTTTCTCAGGACTGCATGAGGCATGGGTCTTGAATCTGTCACTTTAAGGCAGTCTTTTAGAGGATTGCCCTTACCCTGTGGAGTCTGGTCTAACTCCAGGTAGTTAGAGTCAGAATTAGATCGGATTTAGTTACTGCACTATTTGCAGTTGATGTCAGAAGCTGCTATTGAAACTTTGTAGAGTTTCTGATAGCACACAAATGTTATAAA
The DNA here is from genome assembly GCF_023851605.1 of Tamandua tetradactyla. NCBI lineage: Eukaryota > Metazoa > Chordata > Mammalia > Pilosa > Myrmecophagidae > Tamandua > Tamandua tetradactyla. The sequence continues at coordinate 153,447,009 of NC_135331.1, forward strand.
AGGAAAGAATTTGAATTGAGCATTAGAGGTTTAGCAGACTTTCACAAGTTTTAAAGGAGCAAAGACAAAAGCAAAATATGAGCAAAAGTTCTGGAACTATCTAAAAGTATGAAATAATTGGGGAGTGAGGAACAGCTCTGTGTGTGACTGTGATATGGTGAAGACTGATGATAGATAAGCCTAAAAATGAAGATAGCAGACAAAATTTTAGATACCTTCCTTTCCATAGAAAGATGTTTGGACTTTAGCTTCCAGGCAGAGAAGAATTGCTGAATAATTTCGAATGGTAGAATAGCTTAAGTGAAATCTGAATTTCTACATTTTAAAGTTATCATTGATCACAGCACAGCAGTTATAAAAGCTAGTAATTGCCTCAGTGTAAGTGAGGGGACTCTTGTCTGTGACAACAGAAATTGGGTTGAAAAGACTGGAAAGATTAATTAAATGTTAGATGTTAGAATTAATTGGATTTGGTGTTTGAATGAAAGTGGAAGTTAAGGGAGATAAAGATGACATAGGGTTCTACTCAGTATTATTGCATATAATTGGCAGCAAATATGAACTCTTAAACATAACTACATACTTCATATCTAGCATTTGAATACCAGTTAAGATTTTTAACCTGAGTGTTCTTAGTCCTGGAAAATTTCAAAATTTATAAATGTCTAAGAAATAATTTCCACTTAATGCAAAAAAAAAAAAGTGTGTTTTACAGGTTTACTTAGAAACATTCAAGGTCATTTTTCAGGGAAAACAAAAAAACCAAACACTAGAAGTTGTTGAGAATTTGAAAATGTACATTTCATTAACTGTCTCATCTTTTCATCTGAGAGATCACAGGTTCCAAACTCTTATGGTCTTGGAGACAAGAGGAACAGTTTTTGTTATTCTACATTCTCCCTTTCTAATGTGTCAATGTAGCCAGCAAACCAAATCATTTAACCTAAACAAATAGAAAAGTTATCTATATGAAATACATTCAGCTAATGAGTAACTATTTCAGTTCATTTGTTATCATATAGAGGTGTGTATAGGTGTGTATGTCTGTGAATATGTGTGTGTATATAAAATCTTTAAAGGTGCTTGGTAGGTGTTTAACTTAAACACAATGAAGTTTTCCTGATACATCATGTCAATTGTATGCAGATAAAAGCTGTCAGTCAGGAGGGCAGACACCTAAAGACGTATCAACCCACCCCCCCAACCTCACAATGTAGGTGTTGGGGTCACCAGTCAAAGCATGAATCAAATGGGCTCCTATGGAAAGACATTTTACTCACACAGAGAAAAGACAAAGCAGTTACCTTCTCTAGTGAACATTGGTTCCCCATAGCCAACAGGTCTAAATCTATGGACAATGCAGGGAGATGTTCTAGGTATATCACCCCTCTAGCATTGTTGTGTACCCATAGTAGAGGAACCCGCTCCTTCCCTGCCAGGAACAGAAGCACTAATGGGGTGTGGGTGGGCTGGATGTCATACAAAATGCCCACCAGAATCAGACTGGCTCCAGTGAATATTTTATTATATTTTGGACAGTAAGGGAAGGAATCACCTGCAGTTTGCCTATCTGCTAGGGGATTATTTTTATTCCCTCTGGCAGATACCAAGTCCTGAACACAGAATGTATTTGTGGGTTCTAGGGAAAGGCAGAAGGCTGCACTAGGACTACCCCCTACCACAGTCCAGCTCCAACTTTTTCTGGAGCCCCATAAGAAAAACTAAATATCTTGACACGCCCTTCATCCATTTCAGACAGCAACATGTCTGGGGTATGGTACACATCTCTCATAGGTGTCATTTGTATGCACCATTTTTCTAAAATCTTTAGATAGTGTTTGAGTAGGAAAACTAAAAGTGTCATCCCCAGTGGGAAAAAGAAAAAAGAGCAGTTGAGTGTGCTGAGATTGGGATTCCTCAGGTATAGCTTAATTAGGCAACTGCCTGGTTCTCCACCTCCTTCAAGTTCAGTATTTCCCAACATATGCTGTAGTGTCATGTTTCCCTTCTACTGGAGCACAGAGTTAATGTTCAAGCAACTTTAGTTGGAGAAGGGTACAAACCTGGCAAGTTGTCTTTCCTAATGGCCTTTGCGTAGTCATTGTTTGACTCTTACCTTCTGTTTGGTTTGCTAAAGCTGCAGGGATGCAATATACCAGAAACAGAATGGTTTTTAAAAAGGGAATTTAATATGTTACAAGTTTACAGTTCTAAGGCATAAAAATGTCCAAACTAAATATATCTTGACTCAAGAAGGGCTGATGGGTCCAGAATACCCCTGTCAGCTGGGAAGGCACATAGCTGGTGTCTGCTGGTCCTTTGGCTTGTAGTTTCAAACAGCTTTCCTCGAGACATTTTCTTTCAGTATCTCAAAATGTCTGAGTCTCCTGTTGGCTCTATTGGCTCTCTATTCTCTCCAGAATGTTTCCACTTTTAAATGACTCCAGTAAACTAATCAGGACCCACCTTGAATGACAGAGTCACGGCTCTGTCTAATCAAAGATCATACCCACAATTGATTGATTATATCTCCATGGAAACAATTCGATCAAAGGCTTCCAACCTACAATATTGAATCAGGATTGGAAGAACAAGACTTTTCTGCAGTACATAACAACTTCAAACCAGGACACCTTCCAGTGTTCTATTTGTTCTTTTCCTGTGGGGACAAAAAGAAGTATGAAATGGTCCACCTTATACCAAAGGAGTGTGCCCTTTTCTAGGTCATTCACCATGTAAATGAAGTACCATGATCTTATTGGAGTCTGGTTGGGCATCCAAACACATGGCACAGATGTTTCTCCAATACTGCAATGATGGTCCCAGCATCCACATGATGCACAAGAATTGCTGTCCCGTATCCAGGGTGTGTGCATACAGCAGTGAGACACCATCAGAAACTAAGATTAGAGATCAGTAGTCACATGTGGTCAGGCTGCCATATTCATGTGGGGTCTGAGTTCCAGTTAATGTGCTCCAGCTCACCAAATTGCATGGACTGGCTTCACTGGCAAAAGTCACACAACTGTGCTCTGTCTTTGCTTTCTACTTCCTGTAAGGTGAGTTCTCATGATTTGGCCCACTTGTGCGTCTGAGCTGGGCTTCCATGTTGCATTTGGTGGTGCATCTAATGAGCAACCATGGTAGTCTGTTGATGCACACTTGGTCAGAACAGGAATTCCATTCATATTTTGCTTTAAATGGTCCTTTGGTCCTTTGCCATGAGCATCATTATGGGTGAGAATAGATTTTCTCAGCTTGCTAGCTGTTACCACAGCCTCTATCCAGGAACCTATAATAGCCCAATCATTGATTTGCCAATTGCTGGACCATATGGCTAGCCCATTTGCAATGGTCCATGAGTCCTTAATATATATCAGTATGTTGTGGTTGGAATGGCCTGAATAGCCATCACCACTCTATAGAGCTTAACCCATTGGGCAGAACACCCTTGTCTAGTCTCAGTCAGTAGGTGGTCATCCCTGAGACTGAGGCCACAGCAGCCCAATGGATTCCATCAGCTTTGAATTATGCAGATATATCTGTTAGCTAAACCATATCATCAGCTGGAACATTTTCAAACCAGGGGCCCCACTTAGCCAAGGGAGAAGTAGGTGCAACCGCTTCAGGTTGATCACAGAGTCAACTGACTTGCTGAGGCCTTGGTCAGGCTCGGTCTTAGATATAACATTTCCATTTAATGATGGAGCTTTTCTGATCCTGTCTTACTTTATTACTAGGATTAATGAGTATCCACGTGAAGATGGGCGGGTTTGGTTTTAAAGTCACAATGCTGGTGTCAGTGGTTAAATGCTCAGTCTCCAAGACCTAATAACAGACTAAAAGCTGCCATTCAGAGAAGGTATACCTAGTGGTTGCCTTGGCATGTTCAAAACTCAAGGGGCTGTTTTAACCCTTGGTAGTTTCTTGTTGCCATGGGCTCCAGTCTACATGGGTAGGAGTTGCTAAGTCTCTTATTTCCATAGGAATAGAAGACTCCATTGGCAGAGTTTTTGCCACTGTATTTTGCATGGTCTCTAGAACCTGCTGTTGTTGGGGCCCCATTCAATGGTGGCTTCTTTGTGGGTGACCTTAATTAGAGGGGCCTCAAGAATCCACATGTTATCTCTAGTAGTCAAAACGCCTGCCAACTATTGGGCTTCTCTCTTGGTAGAGGTTGCTGCCAGTGACAATAGCTTCTGTTTGACTTTGTCTGGTAGGCTCTTCTGATTACCAGCCCAAGTGACCCCTAGATATTGGACTGGTTGGACAGGCCCTTGGACCTTGACAGGGTTGATTGTGCAACCTACAATTGTTATAACATCTATGTTTTTTTTTTGTGGGGCCTACTCAACCAGATCCTTAGTGGGTCTTGCTATGAGGATGCCTCAATATAGTGGATGACAAGTATTTCTTGGAGTAATTGGGCTTATTGTAAGTTTAGCCTTACCCACTGGTGACAAATTGCAAGGAAGTTAAGATATCCCTGCAGTAGCAAGGTAAATGTATACTGCAGGCTACTGCATAAGAATGCAAATTGATCTTGTCCCTTAACCTGTAGAGGGATAGATCATAAAGTATTTTCCAGATCAACAATGGCATACTAGTCCCCAGTATGGGCTGCCATTGCCTCATTTACAGCAATGACATCAGGTACTGCAGGAGCCAAGGGCAACAACTCACCATTTAATCTGCAGTAATCTATTATCAACCTTCATGCATCTGAGGCCTTTTTTACTGCCAATTGATCTGTTAAACTGTCACAGGGTGGTTCTCAACCATCAAAGTAATGTCTTTTTCTCCAACTGGAAAGCAGTACTACTTTTGTTGAACAATGCAGTGGAATTGGCAACTCCATCTACTGTGGTAGGTGGGAATAGACATACCCCACAGTTAGGATTAAAATGTCTCATGAGGAGGGGGCATATCCCCTCAGGAGACACTGGTGTTCCAGGGTCACAGATGGCCAAAATGTTTACCTGTAATGCACTCAGTGGTAGGAAACACAATCATTGGCACCCCAAATGACCTAAAGGGTCCCTACCCACAGGCACATGTACACCTGCCTACCATCAGTTACCACATCTGCCCCTAAACCCTCCAATGCCACCAATTTGTCCTTGCCCCTGTGGACACCTGTAATTAAAAGCCCATGAAAGTCTAGAATGATCCCCTTCCACATGGCCTCTCCCTCCCAAATGGGAGCATAGAGCCACAACGAGAGCATAAACCCTGGCTATGTTCTGGAGACGTAGGTTCCCACTCTTAATCACTCTTAAAGGGAATAAGGTAAGGGTACATGTGAAGGGATCATCCTCCCTATCTGACACCTGAAGCATATAGCCATAAATCTTTTCTCATCACTGTCATGGTCAGGGTATGAGAAGGCCTTATCGACTATTGTTTCTCTCCTCTCCCGTATTGATTCAGGGACTTCGAGGACAGCAGTGAAGGATTTCAAATATTTCCAATCCTCTGACCCGCTTCCTCCTGCTCCTTTATGGCTCAATCCAGGGCCTTAACGCCTAATTTGAAGAGACTCCCTTTTACCCCATAGCATTGGAGAGTTCTTCCATAAGAATCCCATCAACTTCTGCCCTGTTTATCCCTTGCTTTAGTAACCAAAGCCACATTGCCCATCCCCATCTTTATTTTTCCCTGGTAGCTCTTTGCATTCTCATTGTGACACTTTGGGCAGGTTGACTTCCCTTTCCTGAGCTCTGATACCTCCAGGCCTGCTCAGGGAAGATGGTCAACATCTACCTGCTGTTTCCACCCCAGAGCAGAATGTTATAGTCGAGCTTTTCTGTTGCTTCCCCAACCATCATTTCAGGGGAAACAAAAGGGAAAGGGGTCTTCCAGTGGGTAGGCTCCTGTTTCATGGATGCCTCAAATGCCATCTGAGACAAGACTGTCTCTTCCACATCCTGCTGCAGGGAAGGGTCATATGGCCAAGTCAAATATCTATCGCCTTTCCCCTCAGGGCAGTTAGAGCCTCATGAGCAAGTGTTGTTTTTTTTTTTTTTTCCATGGGGTTTTACTTTTTTGGAATTGTCCCACATTGGAATACATTTCTCATGTTCCCAGCAGCCCAGACTAAAAACTGCTGGGCTTACCTGTATCTTTATCCTGTTGACTGCACTGCTCAATGTGGACAAAAATGCACGTAGAAGAGGGTGAGTAGTTAACGTTACTAGACTGTACCATTCGACCCCAGGCATCTAGTCTGCAATGCCCCTTCTTCAAACAGACACACCAACCAAGCCACATGATCCTTCTCTGTTTTCTGCCATTATCTATCTTTCAATTTCTGTATTTCACTCTTGGAAAAATACCTCATTTTGGCAGTTTGGCTTTCAGCAATACCATCAGTAGTTGTGTTGATTGAAAACAGGTCTAACCTAGGGCTTGCAAACAGCCTGGACCAGCTGATATTCCCTTCACAGAAGTGCAAGACTCTCCTCCATAATTGTTTGCAATCTTTGAGATACCGTGAAAGACAGTGAGTACTCTGGCAGCCAGGAGCTAGGGTATAATTTCCCTACTCTTTCTGGGACTCACCTTCTTCATCTCCACCTTTATCCACCATACCAATTCATCATTTTTAACAGGGAGTTTGCTTCATCCCACCTGTCCCCATGTGGCCAGAGGGAGGCCAGCACCTCAGCCAACCAATCAACCACTGGGGAGCTGGCACAAGCCTGGGATGCCTGATTTGACAATCCCTCATGCTTTCATCATGCCATGGTGTGCTTTTTACGCTTTTGTGATATTGCTCACTATGAAAAACTGTCAGTCAGAAGAACACCTAAAGAGAAGTCAATACAGGTGTTAGGGTCTCCAGCAAAAGCACAGCTCACACAGGTTCCAGTGGAAGGACATTTTACTCACAAAGAAAAGAGAGAGCAACTGCAGCTTCACTAGTGGGTGTCAGGTATCCTCAGCTGGCAGGTTTCAGTCCCTGGCCAACACAGGGAGCTATTCTATGCACTGCACCCCTATCTTGTGTTTGTGGACTGTAGTGGGGCAGCCCTGCTTCCTTCCTGCCAGGGGCAGATATACCACTAGGGTGTGAACTGGATGTCATAAATGTGCCCACCAGAATTAGTCTGTCTCCAAACAATATTTACGTATGCTTAGGACAATAGGGGAAGAAAAGTACAGCAGCCCCCTTACCAACTAGGGCATTGTTTTTTATCCTACCAGGCAGACATACCTCGTCCTGAGCATAGTATGTAATTGTAAGTCCCAGGGAAAGGTGGCAAGATATGCTAGGACTGCCCGCTACCACAGTGCCGAACAGTGCCTGTTCGGAGCATGATATATTTCTTGAAAAATGATGTATGCTAATAAGCAGTGTATCTTCAAAGGATGATACAGGTCATAACCATATCCATTACAGTGAACTAAATATGAGAACTATATATCTTTATATTTAAATAAAGTTCTAATGTCCCTGAAACTTTTCTTTTAATTGGTTCTTTGTCCATAGCTGTTTATTAAACAGAATAAATAGATATGATGTTAGGCTTTTTAATTCCTTCCCGTGAGGTAATTTTTGATGCTGGATTTTTCTTTTATGCTAATTCTAGGAGCTGTCACTGCTCCAGGTTATTTTTGGTCAATAAGTTGAGGAGCTTCTCATCAAAAAGACTTCTAGATCCTTTCAGTCAAACTGGGCCTTGAGTCTACTTTTGAGACCCTGCTTGCTGTAATGCAATCATCTTTAACTTAACACTTGTATGTGTGTACAATCTTAAGTTTAAAACTTCATTATAACTGCATATGGTTTATTGAATATAAAATCCAGGCCAGTTAAATCATAAGCTACAGACAAAATTGTGTTTGATACTCATGTCAAGGAACATATAGAAATTGTGATGTGTTTTTCCCCAATATAGCATTTGAAGGGAAAAGACATCCACGTTATACCAGATATTCTTCTGCTCTTCCCACACATCCAACGACACTACAGTATGTGACGTGCCACACAACCAATAGGCATTACTTACTGAAATGGGAAAACAATTTGAGGAACTGACAAAAGACGAGAGTAACCAGAACATAATGGGCAAGACCAAGGGAAAAGGAGGCAAGGTCCAGAGCCCTTTTGGTTCCCCTAAAGCCTTGGGCAGCTGGAAACTAAAAGTCAAGAAGAAAAAGAAAGGCTAGCTGTTTTCAGTTCTGCAATATCAGCTGAGGCAATGAGCAAAAACTGGCCTAAGGGTGGAGAAATATCAGTGTATGTATTGGAATTATTATTATTATGCAACAGCATCCTTTAAGATGATTGTAAGGTTAATCAGGAAATTTATATAAATGTAGGTGTATATATATATATATATCTGTATCTATAATATACAAATATATCTTGGACACTTTCCTAATTATTCTCTGCCCTCAATTCCCTCCTTCCAGATGAACAGAACTCTCACGCTGTCTTCTTTTTATTCAAGGACTACACTATTCTACCATTATTCCAAATACCCATCTTTGTCCAAATCTAAATTAAATCCAGGAGGGGGTAATTTCAACTTGGTATTTATTTGAACGCCTGGAAAACCAGGCGATCTGATTAAATCAGTTTATATCAAAGTCAGAATAACTATAGGATTTGTTTGCGTTTTACATCCTGAAATTCAAGTTTTAAAATAATTCAAAAGAAGATGAATGCCTTTTAAAATGAAATGCTTTTTCTTGGGGTGCATGGGTGGTTCAGTGATAGAATGCTTACTTTTCATGAGGGAGACCTGGGTTCGATTCCTGGACCATGCACCCCCCCAACGGAAAAAAAAAATGCTTTTTCTTGTATACAATGAAGTAGAACACAATTTTGCTGAAAATTGCCCTATGCTATGAAAAATATAATGTATTTTATTTTTGTTTTAATAATTTGACTTATGTGTAAATCATGCTATCAACATGCAGCTCAAACCATTGTATTTAATTCAGAAATTGTGTCTAAAATTGGAATAGACTATTTTTCTTTCGCAGAACATTCATTATTTGCCTGAGAAGGAGAATTTAATATGGAAATTTCATTTTCAAAAATCTTGCATTAGTTTAAATGCAACTTTAGATAAAGAAGAAATGCATTATTCTAAATTAAGCTGCTATGGTATAAAATAGCCAGTTAACTTTTTTGTTAGGATTAACTTTTTTCTTTTTTGATTATAAAAAAGTGTACTTTGTCAAATTTTATTATTTGGATTGCTGATTTCCCAAAAGACTTTGATCTGAACTGAGATGCTTCAGCTTGTCTTATAATTTAAATTTACAGCTAAGCATTTATTTTTCATGCAATTAATTGATACTGAAGAAAAGCATTTTAATTGCCATTTAAATAATGATATGCGCTTCAATAGTTCCTTTTATCCAACTGTTTTGAACACTCTAGGACTTACCAAGCTGTGATTTTTTTTGCAGCATGATCCTCAAAGATCTACAACAAATTCAGCCAGGTGATAGAGGTCTTGTTAGCTAAATTCTGGACTCTATTCCCCATCGAGTTATCAGCATCTCTGGAAATATAGCTCAGGAATTTGTATTTTTAGTAAGCCACTTAGGTGATTCTTATGCATATTAAAGTTTGAGAACTCAGAATTAAAGGAGACCAACTGGTGGATCCTAATATTTTCAACACTGATGATCTTTAGGCTCTGCAGCTCACTGGGGGAACGTCTCAGTGATTGTCACCTTCTGCAGTAGGAAATCATCCAAGCAGCAGAAGAGAGGGAGCCTGAACCTTCCCCGATGGCAGCATTCTTGGAGCTAAAGTCAGTGAGCCTAAGAGAATGAGTCACAGACTTCTTTCCGTCCCTTCCTCCCTCCCTCCCTTCCTTCCTGATGACTTTTCCAATTTTCTTAGAAGATTAGGGTGGGGGTGGGGAGTTGGGAGGACAGCAACAGCTTATCAGAAATCTTCCTTTATCCTGTCAGTGTGGTTCAATCATACTGAACACTCTTAAAAGTGGTACTTAAATAAGAAGGTGTCCAATGTTTTATTACTGTTACTAACAAAAAAGAAACACAGCATTATCACCAACAGTCTGTCCTTGGCTTCTCCCCCCTCCTCTGGTCCCAGGGTGGACTTCTCCCACTGGATGGGGGTGACTGTTGATGGCTACCAGTATTAATACCATCTTTAACTTGATTTTACTCCCTATCTCCTATTTTATGATCCTTCTCCCAGAGAGGGGCTTAACATTTAGGATCAGGAATCCAATGCCATATGAACAAGCACGAAGTGCACTGCCATTGGGAGAGGCAATAAGGGTTCAGCCCTTCTCTCTTGTCCATCAAAAGCTCCTGTGCTAATGACTGGTCTTTCTCTCATCATTCATTGGATTAATTATTTTCAAGATCCCCTCAGAGCTAGAGAAATGAGGGGAGAGAGTATTTCAAGTTTAATTGATTCAATTTCAGACACAAAAGATCAAACCATTTTTAGACCATAACTCAATAAAAGGAAAATAAAAAGATTCATGATGGTCTAAACCAGAGGTTAGCAAACAATAGTCCATGGGCTAAGTCTGATCTACTGACAGTTTTCATAAATACAATTTTCCTGGAACACGGCTACACACATCTTTAATGTAGTGTCAATGTCTGCTTCCCTGTTACAATGGCAGAGTTGAGTAGTTGCAACAGAAACTGAATAATATATAAGATAAATGTTTATAGAACATGCTTGATTTTGCTTCTTGGCCTGCAAAACTTAAAATGTTTACCATATGGATCCTGGCTGTAAAAGAGTACTGACTTGGTCTAATGTAAAACATTCATGATTTATTGAAAAACTGTATTCCATGAAACAATTCCCCATATCACAAGCTCTTTCCTTGTTAAACCAACAGGATAGCCTTCAGTCCTTCAATGTGTGGTGATGACTGCTTTAATCCCAATAACCAGTTCAGTGCTTTCCATGATAGGGATCCAATTAATATTTTGGTTAAGTAAGTAAGACTTTAGAAAATATGCATACACTATTTATGATATATCTATAGTTTAGAATAAAATTTGTTTTGCCAAATCTTTGAGTTAAACAGATACCCCAAAAGAATGTAAAAAATGTTTTCTTTGTTGATACTTCTATACCAGATGAGAAACATAATAATTTGCCTAAGAGGGTTCTGCAGGTTTCAAGAGAATAAATGAGCTCTCTCTCTCCCCAAAAAATGTGAAAATATTTTTATTGATAAAATATATCTATAAATATGGACAAATAAATTTAGAACCTCTTTTATTATAAAAACTCACTGGCATGTATCACAAGCATAAATGTATTTTAAGTCCTCCAGGCTCTGATTGTTGTCAATGGTCCTTCATGCTACTAATTTCCCCCTACCTACAGCAGCTGCATCATTCAGGACTCGCTTTCCCCACAAGCCCCAACGTTGTTCTCTCCAGTTCATAAGGTTCTGCATCATATTTGCCTTAGCTGTGAGGGTCAGGACTGATCATTCAAGTCAGCTACATAAAAGAGAAGGAAGAGGGTGGTGCAATGGTGGCTCTGGCAGAATTGTCGCCTGCCATGCCAGAGACCCAGGTTCGATCCCTGAAGACTGCCCATGTAAAAAAAAATAAGTAAAGTGAAGGAAGGAAGAAGAAAGCCTGACCAGTGAAAGAATCCAGATAATGAAAATAAACAAGGAGCTATAGAAGCAAGCACAGATCAAATACCTCTCCCATAACCACTCTCTCTTTCAAGGAACTGCAGCACTAGGGACTAAGTGAGATGACCATTAAAACACCCAACCCATAATTTATTCTGTGGTGAAATGTTCAAGAAACATTTGTTTGTTCCCTCCCTTCTCATCTCTCCTCCTTGCCTGGCTTTGTGCTTTTTGGTCCAGGATTTTTATTCCCATTTCTAGTTTTTAATATAAAGAGCAAATCAATATTTTGTACTGGGTAAGAAAAAAAATCCTTTTCTACATATATTATGTAAAATGAAGACTTTGTACCTAAAATATCCGGGGCTGCTCACCTGAGGCTGGACCAAGAATGGGGATCTGGATGGGTTCAGTTCTCCTGTACCACTTCCTGGCTGGGTGACCTTATGCAGATGGCTTAGCCTCCCTGTGAGTCACATGGCTCATCTTTAAAACTAGAACAGTCACACTTCCTAGTCTTGTTGATGGGATTGCATGGGAACATCCATATAAACCCTGGTGGCTAGTGAGGAGCACTTTTTTTTTTCCTAAGTGTTATTATTAATGATACCGAAGTTTAAACTCTCAACATGACCCATTCAATGTCTGGGCCCCCGCTTACTTCTCCTGACTCCCACGTTTTCCAGTACACTCCCAGTCTGTCTGCTTCACTAACACCAGATTACTTTTTAGTCCCAAACTTTATTATCTCTGTCCTCCTTATCTTTTTTCATGCTGCACTGCCCAATCCTCATTCAATATTCACTTTACCCAGCTTCTTTTCTATTAAACTCTGCCAAGTAAAATAGAATGCTGCTACATTTGTGTCACCAGCCAGACACTTCATTTCTCTTTCTTCCCTTTCTCTTCTAGACTGTGAACCCTTCCAGGGCAGGAACAGTATTTTATTCACCCTTATAAGCCATAACACCTGGCAGTGTTTATTATATAAAAGGCAATTAGAAAATGTATGTTGAATTAAGGAAGACAAATATCCAATCTAGTAATTCTGAAGTCATAAAATTCTGCTTAAAGTATAGCTACAGGAGTTAGTTTGATGACCTCTCTAACAGCAAAGCTCATTTATTACTTATTTTACATAAAGTAATTGTCTTTATTTATTCAAAATTCAATATTCTTTAATTACATTTGGTGAACTGAATTAAAGAACTTGCTCCTATTAATGACATTCTGTTTTCAATATGTCTAAAACGTATCTAATGACATTATTCAGTCTTCTGAAGTTTTCTTCTTTATAAGTGTAGTCCATTTAGCTATTCCTCTAGTCCTTATATATATATATATATATATACACATATATATATGTGTATATATATACATATATATATATACACATATATATATGTGTATATATATATATATACATCATGTAGCCTTTTTCTTCATCATTCACACTATCGTTAATCAATTGGTTTAACAATAATTAAAAACAATTATAAAAAATGAAAAAAATTCCATCCTTCCACCCCCACTTTGGTGACTTTTACCCACATCTACTGAAGTATCTTTTATAAATATTTATTTAACATTTGTTTTTCAAATGGACATTTCTGTACCAAAAAAAAAAAAACCCAACCCTGTAATGATAGTTCAAGAATGCATGCATTTGTAAAATGGCTAAATAAATTAATGAATAAGATTTTATACTTTATTTGAATATTCAATATTCAAATCCAAATACTTCTCTCCACGACTATTGCCACTGCCCCCAAACATGCAACCACCATCATCTCTTAGCTCAACTACTACAATAACCTTCAGACTGATCTTGTTTCCGAGCTTGCTGCCTTACTATCTGTACAACATTTGAAATGATTCTTTAACATTTAATCAGATTATGTCACTCTTCCTGTCAAAACCCTGCTATCTCTATTGTGCCATGCATCAAATCTGAACTCTTTACAATGGCCTACAAAGCTCGACATGAACTGGCCACTGCCTTCCTGTCTATACACCCCCACACTGCCCTGCCTGAGTCTCTCCTGTACTCTACAGGCACAGTGGGCTTTGTTCTTGAACCATGCTCTGTCTTGGGTCTTTGCACTTAGTGTCTTCTCTCTGTCCAGAATCTTGAAGATCAAACTAAGTGCTCATCATAGCTCATAACCTGTCCTCATACATGACCTCCTTTAAGTGGCCCGTTTACCCTGATTGGGTCTCCTCGGGTACAACTATCCCAATCCCATTTAGAAAAACTCTCACACTCAACTCTTTCTCAGCTCTGTTGCTGATGTCTTTAGTTGATAAACTTTCATAGTCAGTTCTTTCTCAGCTTTATGTCTGTCTAGTGGTCTTGATAATTCAGTTTGCTTCAAATCTTAATGTGCAGGTTTCCCTGAGTCTCTTCTACCTCCCTCTTCCAACACCTGAATATCTTACAAGCTCCTGTGGCTAGGCCATTTTGCTCCTACAAGGCCCATTATTTCTCAACTCCATGCCCTGTTACACAATAACCAAGGAAGAGTTGGGATTGCAAACTAGACCTGTTCACATCGTGCACCCCTTTTATGGTACTGATTCATCTTATGTTGGCATGGATTTTCTCAGCAAAATAATCAATTCTCAGACTTCCAGGCAAAAGCCCACAGCTCTAGAACGCCCTCAATTCAATGAGTGGGTTGCAAAGCTACTATCCCTGGAGGTTTGGCCTCAAGAAGCTAGTAGGAGAAAACAAGAGTTGTGACTCTCACCTTCCTCTTTCACTGTTGTCTTTCTCTCCATCTCGTCTGCCATTTCTTGCAGGAATAGAAGAAGATGATTTTCATCCTACTGCTATTATGCATGATATGTAACCCCTTTCTAAACAACCTCAAGATGAAGAGTAAAAATCATTTAATAGATCATCTCTAATGTTTGGTCCCTAAGTTACCAAGTGTCTTATTTCCTGGGGCTGCTATTCAAAGTAGTTCAAATTGAATGTCTTAAAACAACAAAAATTTATTACCTTACAATTCTGGAAACTTTTTAAAAATATATTTTTATTGAGATATCTTTATACACATGTAGTCCATCCAAAATATACGATCAATAGCTCACAGTACATAATTGTGTATTCATCACCATGATCATTTTTCGAATATTTGCATCATTTCAGAAAGAGAAATAAAAAGAAAAAAGAAAAAACTCATACATGCCATGCCTTTTACCCCTCCCTCTCATTGACCACTAGTATTTCAATCTACCCATTTTTTTTACCCCTTATCCCCCACACATTATTTATTTATTCATTCATTCCTATTTTTTTACTCATCTGTCCATAGCCTGCATAAAGGAAAATCAGACACAAGGTTTCTACAATCACACAGTCACATTATAAAAGCTGTATCATTATACAATTGTCTTCAAGAATCAAGGCTACTGGCACATAGCTCAACAGTTTCAGGTACTTCCCTCCAGCCACCCTAATACATAATAAACTAAAAGAGATATCTATATAATGCATAAGACTCTGTTTGAAGTCTCTCAGCCACTAAAACTTTATTTTGTCCCATTTTTCTCTCCCCCCTTTTGGTCAAGAAGATATTTTTAATCCTGTGATGGCAAGTCATGGTGAATCCCTGGAGGTATGTCCCACATTGCCAAGGAGATTTACATCCCAGAGAGTCATTTCCCACATAGAGAGGAGGGCAGTGAGTTCACCTGCTGATTTGACTTAGAGAGAGAGGCCACATCTGAGCAACAAAAGAGGTTCTCTGGAAGTGACTCTTAGGCCTAATTTTAAGTAGGCTTAGCCTATCTTTTGTGGGAACAAGTTTCATAGGGGCCAACTCCAAGATCGTGGGCTCAGTTTTTTGATTTGGTTGTCCCCACTGCTTGCAAGAATTTCAGAAATTCTCCAAAGGGGGAAGTTCAATATATTTTTCTTTCTCCCCAGTCCCCCAAGAGGACCTTATAAATACTTCCTTATTCACTGCCCAAATTACTCTGGGTTATATCAGGGCATCACACTAACCTTGACAAACTGACAAGATCTCACACCTTATTCAAGATATCATGTACTTATGGTGTTCAACTTATCTGACAATACAAGTTAAATTAGGTAATGTGCTACCCAATATATAAATTTTGCACCAAATAAACACATCTCTCTTTGGTCTCACACAGAAGTTGAAGTTTTAAAATATGGATCTTATCAACCCTTACCCTGTATTCTGATTTACCATAGTCCTATCCAGATCAGCTTCAACCATGTCTCTGGTTGAAGTCTGATCCCTTTTCAACTTTTTTAACAGTAGCATATGGGGTAATGCTGACTTTTATAGCTTCCTTGCTCTAAATCTGATCTCAGGTGTCACATCAATACCTGAAGTTTCAGGGAATGACCAGGTTACACACAAATAACTCAGTATCTCAGACTTTAGAAATAACAGTTACGATTCTTAGTTCTGGAGGTTTGAAGCCTGAAATCAAGGTCTCAGCAGGGTCATGCTCCCTGTGAAGTCTGTAAATTCTGGCAGTAGTTTGCTGGTAATTTATGACCTAACTCAGTCTTTTCTCCACCATTTATTTGTTTGTTCTCTGTGTCTTGTATCCAGTTCTCCCCTTCTTATAAGTACACTAGTCACACTGGATCATACTGGCTAGACCAAACCCAGTTTAGCCTTCATAGTAACATCCTCAAAGATCCTTTTTCTAAACAAGATCATATTCATGGACTTGAGGGTTAGGATTTTAACATATCTTTTCGGGAGGACATAATTCAATCCATAATACCAAACCTTCTAGGTATTGGCAAAGCATTCATATAATAGACTAATCTAACATTTCTGGTTTTGATATAGTGAGAAGGAACAAAAGGAATTTAGAAAATTCTTTCTTTCTCAAGACTGACTGACTTTAAATCCATATGTCAAACTTCTGCTTTAAGTAGCAGAAAGGAAGTACCTCATTCCCATCTCTACCCCACAGTAGATAGATGCCTTGAACTTATCAGAGGAAAGACAGGATGTAGGAAAGCAAAAGAGAAAAATGTATTAGCACCATTAGGACTGACATTTATGTAGGAGATGAAGGAGAATGATTTTACATGTTATACAAAAAAAAAAAAAGGTAGTGATAATAACTATATTGAAATTATACTGAATTTAACTATATTGGATTTATCCAGTATGCTGAATCATTAAAACATAGCCAAAATTTGGGAAATGTCCACATATACACACACAAATCTAAGTTGCCAAATAGATACCACAACTGAAGCAACTTGCTGATCCTTTCATTCTAATCTCCAGTACTCATTCTAGATAGAATTCTAAACGTTTGTTTTTTTAAGTGACCAGGCAATATTATTTTGAAAGTATCAAATCAGATTTTGGATGGTAAAACCATATGCAATGAGAGCAAGAATGGCAACTGATGCTGAGAGAAAAAACTATAAAAGCCATTTGCAAATGTTCTAAAGTCATAGCAGTCTGGTACCAATGGGTATAGGTGTAAATGCCTCCTTTCAATTTTTATTAAATTTGTAAATACTTAATTACCTATGATTGGAAATAAAAATAGCTATTTATATTATTACATGCAATAATCGTGTTTGTAGTTTCACTCATTCAATGACCTTTATTATGCAATACACACAAGTTTTAACAGAGAAACTTGATGTACTTTACAAAACATTTCATTATTTTTTTTCCAAATTGTGAACTTATAATATTGAAACTAGATATTTAGGAGGAACTGTTCAATAAACAACATTCAGAGGGCTACATGCATGTGAAGAATGTAATCACAAAGCATAGGCACTTTGAAATTAGGTCTGGATTTGATCCCTAACTACAATATTTTCCAATTTATTAACTTGGGCGAGTTGTTTAGATTATCAGAACCTTGTATAATGTAGTTATAAAACCACCCTTACAGTATTGTGATGATTAAGTGACAGTCATACACACCAACAAAAACACTAGCCAAATATTTTTAAATATAAATAAAGTTATTCGCCTACTATGTCTTATCCTTTAGAGTCAAGAATAACTAGATAATATTTTTTAAGACAAAAAAGAAATGCCACATCTTTTCTTAATATTGAGATTATCCTTAAATGAGTTTGAATCCAAGCTAAACCAAAATTAAAGGGTACTGAAGATAGTCTCCAGTGTTATGAATGTTCTATAGTCTAATTCATCCTTCTCTATTACTGGAACCATATATCCTGGTGTGGAATGCACACCTACACCTAATAACTAAATAGTAACTTGCAGCGAAGAACAAGTTCTCTTTGATGCAGCAAAACTGACATTTGCTCATTTTCAGGAACAGCTTATAATGGCTGTTAGAAAGGAAGAGCGGACATTAAGTTTTCACAACCATAGCTTTTTTCTTTTTCTTTTTGCATGGACAGGCACCGAGAAACAAACCTGGGTCTCTGCATGGCAGGCGAGAATTCTGTCACTGAACCCCATTACACTGCCTGCAACCATAGCTTTTTGTTCAATTGTTTTGAATGATGTGGCATACTTAAAAAAAAAAAAAATTCACAAAAAAGGAAGAATTTCTATCCCAGTGAAATGAACACTTGTAGGAAATATATATATAACAAATAAATTAAAAACAAAAGACTTTCATGTTTGTTCCAATATTAAGTGATATAAGTATTATGGTGGAAAAATACAATGTGAGAATTTTAGATTTTCATGGGGTGGAAGAAGGGAATGCAATTGATAAACAGCACCATTTGCCTTAGTTTCATTTCATGATGGAACTAACCTCTCTGGGTTTCATTCACATGAGAATCTGGGTCTCATTCATACAACAAATAGCGACTCTGACACCCTCTTCATAGGACTGTGGTGATTGTAAAAAATAAATAAATAATGTGTAATTTGCAGACATGTTTTAGGCAATTAGTAAATTTCAGGTCACCTCCTCTTTCCCAATTCCTCTCTAGATATGAGAGTCCTGGTCTATTTTATCTGGGAATGAGCCAGAACTTTTCTATATATTAGGGTAGAAAGAGAAACATGGCTTCTTCTGTTTCTGTAATATCTGAAAAGGAATAATAAATGATTTTCAACCTCAGTTTCTTTGGGGGTTTTATAGATGTGGCTCCAGAAGAATTAGGGAATGAATAAGTGGGAGCTGAGATTTCTGAAAGTAATCTGAGGGTATTAAGTAATCACAAAGCTTCTCTCAAGGTCTAGAAGCAGTAGAATGAGAAATAAGTTTGCTTCATTGAACTTTCTCCTCAGAGATGGGAATTTGGAAATAAATACCTGAATTCTTGGTTTTCTTAAAGAATTATAATTAAGCTCAACAACGACTTGGGCGGGCCACGGTGGCTCAGCAGGCAAGAATGCTTGCCTGCCATGCCAGAGGACCCGGGTTCGATTCCCAGTGCCTGCCCATGTTAAAAATAAATGAATAAATAAATAAATAAAAATAAGCTCAACAACAACTTGAACCAAAGGGATATGTGTGTGTGTGCAGGTAGAAGGGAGTGTCACATTATTACAATTGAGGTCTTCAACAAATTTACAGGTTAGTTCTAGTAGCCACTTAAAACATAGACACAGACATAAAACAAAAGATTTTTAAAAATTTGGAAATGAGGAAAAATCAAGGTGCCCCTCCTTGCTTTATTTGTCCAATGGCAAATAGCTGAATTTTTTAAATGCCCATTCATGATGTGTGCTATTATTCTTTTTCCATTTTTCTTCATACAGGTTGCAGGTATGCAATGGAAGCAACATAAAATTTAAACTGGAAGATGAGCTATATTTAACAGTTTATGGTGATATTTTAGAATAAGGTGAAAAAAGATAAAATATTTTGATATTATAATGCAGGGAAAGCTTATTCACTAAGAAGTCTAACCAAATCTTGTCTTAAAATATACTGAATTCAATAGAAAAAAAATCAGTGTTTGGAGGATGTACGACTGAAATAAAAGATGTATGTGTATGTGTTGTGAGCTCAATCCAGTTTGTATTGCAGACTCACTGGGTCTGTTCTACCCAACAATTTTTTTATGATAAATAAATCCATGTAACACAGTGGTTGGGGATAAGCACTATCTTAAAAAGAAAACTAAATCTATCCTTTATTTTACTGTAAACTATCCCTTAGTTTGAAGATATTTGTTCTTGATTGGGCTGATGAATGTTAATGGGTCATTTTCCCACTTTTTTCTTCATTCTAATCTTTCATTTTAGAATAAATAATTCAGTAAGATTTTAAAGCACTTCCTTCCATTTGTTTCCAAACAAATACATTAATTGCCCAAATCAAGATGAAAATTTTAAATGTTTAGAAAAATCATCAATTATTTGGTCTTTATTTTGCCAAGCATTCATATAGTGATAAATTCAGATAACTTAATACATTTTGGTTTACTTTGTGGTTTTGTTTTTTTGTACTATGGACCCAACTTAGTCTGTAAATGGAAATTTTTGAAAAAATAGAGACCATAAAATATTTTTAACTACCAAGAAATGCCCGCTTTCTTAGAATTTCAATTATAGTATATTTGTTCTTTTAAATATTATTTGCTCTGTTGTACACTGCAGTGAATTCAGTTCAATAGAATTCTCCTAAAATTCAAAAGAAATCATGGAATGATATAAGCAGAGAATACACTAATAAATACAGAAAGGTTTATGTTTGTAAGATGAGGGATTTCTTTCAGGTTTTTTGTGGTTATTTAGCTTAAGATATGCAGTACACAGCAGCATATTTAACTCACATACTTCTTTTTCCTTTCTTTCCTTTTCCATCTTTTCCCAACAGGTTTAGAATGTAACAACTTAAGGATTTGATAATACAGCAGAATAATCCACTGCCTGTGTGCCTCTCATGATATGTTCTCTATATTGTAAGTACATATTGACTTTATTGAGCTTGCTTGATTTTAGGAAAAACGTCTGATCAGAATGCATGGATCATTTAAGTTGTTTCAGAAAATGATAAACTAAAACTCATCAAAGGTATAGAATACTTTTAGAAGGTTATCTTTGGTGGTTATGAAGAGATTTTCTGTAAACTTAAAATTTAACATCTTATCAAAGTTAAAGCTCAATGTAGTTGCATATCATGGCAAGATAGCACACCCATAATATTTATTTATGTTTTCACATAAATCTGAAACTGAGTATTCTTAGGAGTTTTATACTGTTGGTAAAAGCTTAAATAAATAATGGGCAAAATAAAATTATGTTTAAATTGTTATGATTTTGTATTGGTTTGTTAAGTGCTACCAGAATGCAATATACCAGAGATGGAACAGCTTTTAAAAAAAGAATTTATTAAGGGACAAGTTTACAGTTCGAAGGCCATAAAAATGTCCAAACTAAGGCACCCAGAAAAAAAATGCCTTGACTCAAGAAAGGCTGATGTCTGTCTCATGAGAAGGCATGTGGCTGGTGTCCACTGGTCCTTGTTCCGAGTTCTGTTGCTTCCAGCTTCTGATGCCAGTGTTTTCCTCTCTAAATATCTCTGGGCTCAAAATCTAAGATCCATTTATCACTGGTGCTTTAGGAAGTGGCAGTCTTACCCTTTCCAAGAGCCTATGCCATGGCCCTGCTCTTTGCAAATGCTGGGGTGAGAACAGCAACACTGGGGTGCACTGAGGGAACCACCCTCTTTTGGCTCCACCCTCTCAAAGCATCAGGGCACTACCCTGGATTTCTGCTGATCTCCTCTGAGACACAACTGGGGGTTCTGGCTTGCTTAGTTCTTCTTGGGAAGGCACATGGGGATGTCTGCTGGGTTCTGCATTTCTGAGTGTCCATGTCTAGGCATCTGCTCTCTGTCAGCACTCCAAACTCCTCCAAATGTCTACATCTCTGTCAGCTCTGAAGAAATTGTCCTCTGCATCAGCTGTGTCTGCATTTGAGGTTTCTCCAAAATGTTTCTTTCCCCTTTAAAGGACTCCAGTAAACTAATCAAGATTCACCTTAAATGGGTGGTGTCACATCTCCATCTAATCAAAGGGCCACACTCACAATT
This sequence comes from Tamandua tetradactyla, assembly GCF_023851605.1. Classification (NCBI taxonomy): domain Eukaryota; kingdom Metazoa; phylum Chordata; class Mammalia; order Pilosa; family Myrmecophagidae; genus Tamandua; species Tamandua tetradactyla. The sequence continues at coordinate 153,468,626 of NC_135331.1, forward strand.
GGGTGTGTCGCATCTTTATGGAAACAATCCAAAGTTTCCACTTTAAACAATAGGTCTTCCCCCACAAAGATTGGATTAAGAAAGAAAACATGGCTTTTCTGGGTATATAGCAACTTTAAACCAGTGCAGATTTCTTGAAATTTCTTTTTTAAAAATAAAACTTGCAGAATAATTTCAAGGTCAGATCAATTTCTTTCCTAATCACTTATCTTTTTGAAATAGGGACCTTGGTTTTTGGCTAAATTACATCTATTCCCCCCTCCTTTTTTTTTTTTTTTTGCAATGGCAGGCAACAGGAATCGAACCTGGGTCTCCAGCTTGGCAGGTGAGAACTCTGCCTGCTGAGGAACAGTGACCCACCGTATATTTCTCTTGTAATTAGCTAACAATAAGAGAAGTAAAGTAAAATTTGCATGGTAGGAAACCTCTTACTGCTCATTTTCCATTGTTGAAAAATAAGGACGGAGGTGAAATCCTAGGACATATGTTTTGTGACTTAAGTGCTAAGCAGTAAATACTAACTCGTGGCAGTGGAAAAGGAAGCAGACAAGCCAATCTCTTTTGCACAGAAGAAAGTAAGGTGTGAACTGAAGCCCTTCAGTAATCAGAGGTGTCCCAAAGATTTATGGTATATTTATTGCATCAGGAAATGCTATTTCATAGCAATGTCTAATATTGCCAGACTAGAATCCCCACCTGATGCCTTACTCTCCGTTCCACCAGCCCTTTCCCTACTTGAACACCTGTCTGAATATATGAAAGCTATCATAAGTGTCTCAAAACTTGATCCTTCTTTGTAGAAGTCAGGAGAATAAGGCAAGTCTGATTATATTTCAAAAGTTAGAAGTAGAGATGGATGGGATTTTGGCATCCCGTTTTACAGTTTTGAATGCATTTTGATACAAATATAATTTAATATATACTATTAAAGTTTTAGAGCAGAGCTGTATAATAGAAATGTAATGTAAGCCATGAATGTACTTTAAATTTTTCTTGTGACCAAATTTTAAAAAGTAAAAAAGACAAGTGAAATTGATTTTAATAGTATATTTTATATAACTTTATATATTTAAATTATATTCCTTTCAACATGTAATCAATGTAAAAATATTAATGGCATAATTTACATGCTTTTTCTTCATACTAAATCTTTGTAATCCAGGGTGTATTTGTAGCACATCTCAATATGGACATTGAAAATTTATCTGATATACTTGATCTATATTTGAATTTTATAAAAGCATTGTTGAGAGAATGAAAATATAAGCTTCAGACTGGGAGGAAATATTTTCAATTGAAATATCCAGTAAATAATTTGTATCCAGTATATAAAGAATGCTTACAACTTAGCAATAGGAAAACGAACAACCCAATTTAAAAATATGCAGAAGATAAGAACTTCACTAAAGAAGATAGGCAGATGGCCAATATGTAATATGAAAAAATGTTCAACATTATTGTTCATTAGGTTAATACAAATTAAAACCTCAACGAGATACACCACACACCTATTGTAGAATGTTTTAAAATTGTAAAATGGATACAATTTTAAAACAAAAAGACTGACCAAATTGCTGATGAACATGTGGAGTCACAGAGAGAGATAAGAGAAAAAATGGGCATCCCAGTACAATAGTACCGCCTAGTGAACAATAGTTACTTAAAATATTTTTGGTCTTGAATTTCTAAACAGAGCATCATTGAGCACATGTTATTCAATTAAGGAAATTAAACTTGAGGTTGCATAATTTCACAGCAATTGGTGGAGTCTTGGTGCGACCAGAAACCTGAGAGGCTCCGGAGCCGTGCTGTATGTAGTGTCCATTCTGTATGCCGCAGAGTGATTCCAGGTGTCTTAACACGCCCCTACCACGCCCCAAGGAGATGCCGATGGAGTACAGTTGAATAGATGGATGCATGAAAGGATGGAAGGTGATGGGTGGATGGATAGATAAAGTATTCTTGTATACCCCCTACATCTTTCATACAATGGACAGTGTTTTATGCAGACGTAAAAAAACTTGTTTAAAGAAATGAAGGGGGCGGGCCGCGGTGGCTCAGCGGGCAAGAGTGCTTGCCTGCCATGCCGGAGGACCTCGGTTCGATTCCCGGCCCCAGCCCATGTAAAAAACAAACAAACAAAATATAATAAAAACAAGAAAATGTTTCCCTTTCTTCCTCCCTTCCTTCCTTCCATCCTTCCTTCCTTCTCTCTGTCTTTCCTTCCCTTCCTTCCTCTCTCTTTAAAAAAAAAAAGAAAAAAAAAAAAAAAAAAAAAAGAAATGAAGGAACGGGCGGGCCACAGTGGCTCAGGAGGCAAGAATGCTTGCCTGCCATGCCAGAGGACCCAGGTTCAATTCCCAGTGCCTGCCCATGTAAAACAATAAATAAATAAATAAAAGAAATGAAGGAACATAGGTGCTGATATGAACCCTATGGAACTTGGAAAATTGGGGGAAAAAATGAGAGTGAAATTTTATCTTCTGTGCCCAAGAGAACTTAACTGCTCTATTCTAGTTATTCAGTTAATGATATCATTACTTTTGCCTGAAGCAGAAGGCCAAATCAACATCTGTGGAAGACTTTACCTATAAAACTGGCTACTTTCTGGTTTTTTCTCTTATCGCTCTTCAATTAAATATTCGTATTTTAACTATGCAGATATAAGCAGTACTTAAGTCGTAGCTTCAGATTATATGCTCTGGGGAAAAAATTGTCAGCAAAGATGTCTGCAAAATCTGAATTTATTATTTTTAAATTGTTCTTAAATTTTTATTTTGAGAGACTAAGATTTCCCTGTAACTGCACTATAAAGAAACAAGAAAACACTTCACAGTGAAACAGCCCCTCTAGGAAAAACACTTCGGTGTGAAAATTCATGTTACTGAGTACTTAGAATATGTAGAGAAAGAAAAAACACCTTAAATTTTATTTAAAACCATGCAAATTAGCCTTGGGCTTTCTAGCTATCCTTATACATGATCATTCTATAGGTTCTGAACTTGAATTTGAATTTTTCAACTATTTCTAGCATGTATACTTTGCTATGATGTAACACCCTTCAGTGATCCAAAACTTCAAAAATAGCTGCTCACCATATGCCTTGTGTGAAAAATTGCAGGGGAAATCAAAGTAAAGAGTCTGAGTTAACAACCAAGTCAAAGCAATCAGACGGCGGGGAATATATGTACAGATAAGACATGAGTGGAATATGGAAATTTCCAGGGTAGGAATAAGAGCCCTAAATAATCGTTAGTTCAGAAGAATTCTCAGAAATCTTGTGGGGTACTGGAAATCCTATAGAATGTGATATGATTGGTTAGAACCCTCAGAAATGAAAAAAACACAACTCATATCTAGATTTTTTTTTTTGTGATTAAACAAGTCGCAAATTTGTTTAAACAAATTTGTTTAAACAAAACAAATCGGCATAATTAACAAACTAAAGAAAATATATTTAACTCAGGATCCAACCATCCCAGAATTTCCCATCATTACTTGTCATGTTTCCTTTCAGCACTAATCCCTGTAATACATAAGTTTAAATGGTAAATTTATAATTTTGCATTTTGTTTTTTTATCAAATGTCAAATCATAAACATTTTCACATATTAATGATGTCATTTTAATGAATATTAAATGTCATTTAATAGCTGTCATTTTAATGAATGTTAAGTGAAAGATCATAATTTGATTAACTCTTTCCTTGTCTTGGGTATTCCTGAGTTTTCAATATTTATAAAGAACACTTCAATTTAAATATTTATCAAATTGGTTTGAATCATTTTCTCTTGGAGAAATAGAGCACAGGAGGCCACTGCTGGCTTAGGGTTAAGTCAGAAGATACTCAGATTTTATTAGGTGTATGGCTATGGTAGATGTTCTAAATGTTCTAAGTCTTGCTTTGTTAAGTAAAAACTGGAAATAAAAATTGTACTTATATTGTGGAGTTGTAAGGGTTAAGTGCAAAAGTGCATAACAAGGATTATGCTGTGTCTATTTGGACGAATTTCTAAAAATTAACTTATCAAGTCAAAGGATATCACCATATAAATTCTTTCCAAAATGGTTGCACAAATTGTTAACCTCCAGAGTTATCAGCTACCAATAGAAGGGAAACCAGCCCTCAATATCTTAAAAAGCACAAGGTGGATTTATTGCATTCTTAAGGAAGGAAGAACTACGCTGGTCAAGTATAAGCTCTCAGAGCAGTGACAACGGCTGCTATTATACAGGGTTTGAGGAAGAATGGAATTAAGTGATTAGTGGACTTTCCGAGGAATAAATCTGAAATGATATCATTTGTAGAAACATGATTTCTCAGGTGGGAGTATTGTTGATTAATTGGCTTTAAGAAGTGTGCTGTTTGGAGCAAGTCCTTTTCTCATTGGCTAACTTTGGAAGTTAGTGCTATTACAGATTTATTGACTTGCAAATGCATATTCACTTAGGTGTGTTGCCATTAATTGATCAAATGTGTCAAATCAGTTCTGATGGTTCCAGGGTTATAAAAATGTCATTGATTGAGGAAGCAGCTTCAAAATTAGTTCTGGAGGTTTCTTGCTACCATGGCTACAGAGCAATCAGTCATTTCCTAGGAGTGCAGGAACATATTTTATTCTCAAGCTATATTTGAAATAACCATATGAGAAAAAAGTTTTCATGGGAGAAATGATGGAGGTTGCCAAGAAGGGCTCTCTATAAGAAAGACGGAAATAATCAGACGTTTGCTTTTAATTTCTCAATTCTGTGATTGAGAAATGCTATATCACTACCAAACAATGAAATAAATATGGAGCATTTGTGCCCACTGAAAAGAGGAATAGAACTAATACACAAAGATTAAGTACATTTTATGCAAGTTAATAAGATTGTTAAAGAACATTTATTTCCCACTTTATCCTCAAAATAATAAAATTTTAGATTTTGGTGAGACCATAATTTTTTTTATTAAACTTTTTAGTTCATAGGACTGCTTTTTTCTAAATTTATACTTATCTAGAGTGTTCAAATGATCTTTTTGTCTGTTTGTTGTATCATGTCTCCATCTCTTTAATATAATTTGTGTTCATACTTGTTTGTATTCCATTCTAGAATGACTTCCAGTCTCCTACCAGAGGTTGTCCCTGCCAGATCCAAAATCCTTCTTTGGCTCTCATCCTCCTAAACTTTGCTTCCCATCCCCATTGTCAACAATTGTGAACAATTCCTCTTTTTTAAAATGCTTCCCAGTTACTGAAATATTGGCTTCTCTTGTTTCAATTTCCATTCCTTTTGTTCTTCTATTAACTAAAAATAGCTTCCCTCTTCTCTCCTTTTGGCTAAACATTCCAAAAATACCTATTATGTTTTTACTTTGAGTGTGTGAGAAATATGTTGGTAAAGTAGTTCCAAGTAAGCTCATTGCAGATGATGCCCATAGCTTCCGTCCTATCACTCTCTTACAACCCATTCAGACACCATCAATAGATGTCTCCTATCAGCCTGACCTCCTGACAAGAGCTTGTACTCTGACATCAGAAAGAAAGTATGTGAATTCCATTTCTTCCATTTACTGGCTGATATGACCTTATGTGACTAATTTAAGCTCGGTGAGGTGCAACTTCTTTTCTCCTGTCAAATGCAAATTCTAATACACAGGATGGTTATGAGCCTGTAGCTAACTATGTATAGAAAACAACTAGCACACTGTCCTCTCCAGGAGAAACTACAGAAGTGAAAACCATTCCTTATCATTATTTCCAGTCACAGAGCTAACAGATAAAAAGAACAATTTCTGATGCATCTTACCAAAATTTTTCTGGTCGCCATTAAAAGACAAACTGTCCTCTCTCCCACCAGCCTCCACCCTGCAGTACACACTCTCTTTCATACTCTTTTTAACATCAGATTTTTCACATCAGTGATTTGTAAAATTCAGTCATTTCTATCAATTTAGCAATCTTTAACTTTTTCTCCCTCTGCCATCACTTTTAAATTATTTGCTTTTTTCTTATTATATCATGACTTTTCTTCAAAATTGCATAACCAAAAGCCTGTGAGACCAAATGTCAAAAGCCCAATGTCTTTTGTCATTTATTAGTTAAGTGATGTTAAGCAAGTTAATTTATCTAATTTTGCTCCTTGGGGATAATAGTGACTCCTCCTCTGTCTCATTGTGAGAATGACAAATCAAAATAAGATCATGATTACAAAAATAATAATTATTATATTAATAACTGTCAGCATTTTGGGGGCATTTTCTATGTATTAGGCATTGTGCTGGCACTTAATATATGTGAGCTTCAAGGTTTGTAACTACATACCAGGAAGTTAATATTATTCCTCATATTTATGAGGGAACTCCAGCTCAGGGAGATGAAGTAATTAGGCCAAAGTTACATACCTAGGAGGGGCAAAGCTAGAATTGAGATCCTCTGATCTTCCTCTCCATCACCAGAGCCCCAGGCAAGTGTTAGGGGTCACAGGTGCATTGTTGGCCATTCAACATCTCCCCCTTTTTCACTAAAAATGATCCTTGTAACCATGTGCCCTCACCTCCTGGCCCTTATAAAGCCTCCTGTTAACTCTCCTAAAGCCATTGTAGGGCTAGACACTGCTTTCATTTACTTGAGTTTGCAACTGTTCTATTTCCTGTATCAATTCATACTTCTTCTCTTGCGATCTCATTGTCAAGTTCCCAAGTACTATTGGGAATTCAAAACAAAACAGAAATGTCACTCTACCTTTCAGGAACTTATTAAGCTGTTCAGAATGAAGGTTGACCTCAGTTTCTGTTTACTCTCCCATTTGTGTTATTGTCAGCATAAATGTAACTCTCCCTTTGTGTCCTCATAAAGCCCGAGACCACTCACACTGCTCCCCTAAGCACTGGTTAAAACTTCTCCATAGCCTTTGCATATCCTTTTTAACTCTAATGTTCTGATGGCTTATTAGCGCTCACAACTAAATGGGAAAATATTTATATTTAGACCATCCTTACTTATTACATAAATCCGGGATGTATTGAAAAAGTCCATTGACATGCAATGAGTTCTTAGGCTTCGGCGCATTTCAGAGCAAAGGGTTTGCTGCCTATCCTTCCATCTAGGAGTTTGAAATTGGTCCATATAAATGTATGTTTATAAATTCCAGCTGCATTTTAATTCACATCATTTTACTATTTTGAACATATTTATTTGACCTAAGTAAAGTACGTGGAAGCTGGGGCAGTGCCATCTTTGCATCCTTCAACTTTTCTTAGAGCATGACCAGGCAGTGAAGGAATAATATGAATTGATGACTAAGTGGAAGTGAGCAACCATAAGTAATAATATCAAATAATTGAGCCAAGAATTTAAATGTAAGGGTCAAGTCTTATGAATCTAAACAATAATTGAGGAAAAAAATAATCAATAGTTTAGATTATTATTTGGTCTGAGTGGCAGTTTCTCTTGCTAGAAATTACTTTTTTAAAATTTAATTTCTTTTATTAGAGAGGTTGTAGGTTTACAAAAAAGTCATGCATAAAATACATAAAATAGAGTTCCCCTATACACCCTACTATCAATGCCTTGATTAGTGTGGTATTTGATACAATTCATGAAAGTCCACTTTTATAATTGTATTATTATCTGCAATTGTACATCTTCTTCAAACAATTATAAATGACTTCCTAAACCAAATTAATGCCCATAAATTTTCAAAGTAATCATTTCAGCTACATAATTACCAAAACCTTTGGGTTTACAACAACAGATACTATTAACAAAATGAAGTTTTTTTTAATTCAAACACCATAGAGGAAATATTTGCAAAACATATTATCAAACAGAGGCTTAATTTCTGTAGCATGTATAGAGGGTCTACAAATTAATTGTGAAAACAACACAATATATAGAATTCTTGCCGGCCAAGCAGGAGACCCGGGTTCGATTTCTGGCCCACGCATTTTCCAAACAAACATGCAAATCAACAAAAACAAACAAAAATTCCACAAATGGTGCTGCAATAATGGGATGCTCACATGAAAAAAGAATGACATGTGACCCCTGCCATACAGCATACAAAAAAAAAAAAAATACACAGGGGCAAAAATGTATGACTTACTTTTTTCACAGGGGAAATAAAAATGATTCACAAATCAAAGAAAAATGCTCAACTTTACAAATTAATAAACTGGAAATTAATTACTGATGCAAGTATTTTGACTAAACTAGACATGAATTTGAAAAATGATTCAAGATCATTGCAATAACACAGACTGGGGGAACGGGATGGGTCATGAAAGTCTCGTTCAATGTGTTTTTGGAAGGCCAGTTTCTGATCCTTCTGTTTGAAAAATAATTTTTATTTAAGGAAAAAATGAAATAGAATTTAAAATTTGATCTTCCCTGTCATGAGAAAAACTCTTGTTGTATAATTTTATGGAATATTGCAGGATATTAACCTGTCTCCATGTGATCATAGCACATCTACTAGGTAAAATGAAAGCAAAATGAAGCATGGTGTTCACGCTCAGGCACCATTAGAAAGGTGCCGTATGCTTTGTTAATTATATTCCCTCCCCACCATCCACCCTGAATATCTGGATCTCCATGGACTGCTTGAAAAATTGTATATTCGTTTGTGAAAAATACCTCTCAAAAAGTAAGAAATGGAAATTTCTAGTACCTCTGCTGTTAAAGAAATACTGTAATTAATGAAATTGAGTATAACTTTCATATACTTCAATTTCTACTACAATTATGAATGCCCCAAACTGCCTTTAAACACTCTTTCTTAAAGGAAATAGAGATAATTCTATTTTCTTCTAAGGGTGATACTCTAAAATAATTTTCCACACAATTTTAATTGAACTACAAATACATGTTTTAAAATTTAGAGAGGGCATAGAAAAGATGTTTATTATCTGTTTTAGTTTCCTAAGTTGCTAAAGCAAGTAATATGAAATGATGCGGCTTAAACAATGGAAACTTATTAGCTTACAGTTGTGAGACTGGGAAAATGTACGAGTCAAAGACATCATGAAGGCGAGGCATTCTCCCCAAGACTACGGCATTCTGGATGGCCACCTGGTGACCCACCGTCCTTAGCTTGTCACTTGGCAAGGTCCATGGTGGCTTCTCCTGGACTCTCCCTTCTCTTCTGGGGTCCACTTATGTTCAGCTTCTTGCTCCCTGTCGCTTTCTCTCTTTCTCTGTATCATTCTGTTTATAAAGGATTCCGCTAACAGGATTAAGACCCTTCCTGATTGAGGTGTGTCATGCCCTAACTGAAGCAGCTTTATCAAGATGCTCTACTGACAACGGGTCACACCCACAGGAATGAATTAACTCTAAGAACATGTTTTTCTGGAGTATATACAGCTTCAAAGCACCCCATTATCCTTTACAAACTCTATGTACGATCAAAGGAAGCCCTTGGAACTTTGCATTTCTTTTCACTGTGAGAATGTAATCTTGTTGCTTGCTACTCTACAACTCTTTCTGGAATCTTACTATTTTAGAAGTTTTTCAAAATTTAACTTTTTGTTTCTGGCTCTCTTCTGTGTATAGCACCACGGGTCATCCCTGCTTGTAAAACTGGCTTCATAATAGTACCAGCATCATTATGTTGATTGAAGACTACAGGAGTTAGTCTATGTTAATGCAAGGCAGACTACACAACTCATAGGAAGTCCTTAATAAATATGGGATGTTAGCATTATTATTTCTTCTATGAGTTTCTACTTCTTTTCTATTCTAAAATGTCACTACAAACTGTTATAAATTGCTCCTTTTTCAGCTTAAATTTTATGAAAAAAATGAAAAAAGAATAATAGAACATATCATGAATGAGTATGTTTTAAAAATCCAGTTATTTGCCATTGTACAAATAAAGTATGGAGGGGTAGCTTGATTTTCCTCATTTCCAAATTTTTAAAAATCTTTCGTTTTGAGTCTGTATCTATGTTTTAAGTGGCTGCTAGAACTACCAGTAAATTTGTTGAAGACTTCAGCTGTAGTAATGTGACATTCCCCTCCACCTGCACACACACACATCCCTTCAGTTCAAGTCATTGTTGAGCTTAATTATAATTCTTTAACCAAAACCAAGAATTCAGGTATTTATTCCCAAATTCCCATCTCTGAGGAGAAAGTTCAATGAAGCAAACTTATTTCTCATTCTACTGCTTCTAGACCTTGAGAGAAGCTTTGTGATTACTTAATGCCCTCAGATTACTTTCAGAAATCTCAGCTCCCACTTATTCATTCCCTAATTCTTCTGGAGCCACATCCATAGAACCCCCAAAGAAACTAAGGTTGAAAAAATGTTTACTGTTACTTTTCATATATTACAGAGACAGAAGATGCCATCTTTTCCTTTCCACCCTAATATATAGAAAAGTTCTAGCCCATTCCCAAATAAAATAAACCAGGACTCTCATATCTGGAGAGGAATTGGAAAGAGGAGGTGACCTGAAATTTACTAATTGCCTAAAATATGTCTGCAAATTACACATTATTATTATGTTTTTTACAATCACCACAGTCCTATGAAGAGGGTGTCAGAGTCTCTATTTGTTGTATGAATGAGACCCATATTCTCATGTGAATGAAACCCAGAGAGGTTAGTCCCATCATGAAATGAAACTATGGCAAATGGTGCCATTTATCAATTGCATTCCCTCCTCCCTCCCCATGAAAATCCAAAATTCTCACGTCATATTTTTACACCCTAATACTTACCTCACTTGATATTAGAACAAATATGAAAGTCCTTTGTTTTTAATTTATTTGTTATATATATGTTTTTTTTTCTATAACTGTTAATAATTTCATTGGGACAGAAATTCTTCTTTTTTTGTGAAGTTTTTTTTTTTAAGCATGCAACATCGTTCAAAACAATTGAACAAAGAATTATGGTTACAAAAACTTAATGTCTGCTCTTCCTAACATCCATTATAAGTTGTTCCTGAAAATGAGCAAATGTCAGTTCTGCTCCCCCCTAAAAAGAATTTGTCCTTCTCTGAGGGGTACTATTGAGTTATCATGTGCAAGTGTGCATTCCTCACCACAATACACGGTTCCAGTAATAGAGAAGGACGAATTAGACTGGAGAATATATGTAAATTTGGAGGCTATCTTCAGTACCTTTAGATCAATAGCTCAGAAAGTGAATGTTGTCCCTGCACTGATGGTGAAAGAGGAAGTGTCACAGTGGGAGTCAGGCAATACTCCCCTAGGTACATTTTGTGGCCATTTTCACACACGCAACTTTATTTTGTCTTGTTTTATTCTACTTTTTGACTATTTAGATGCGTTCATTTTTTTTCCTAAGCAGATTTATTCACACACCATATAACCCATCCTAAGTGTACAATGAATGGCTTTTGTTATAATCACATAGTTCTACGTTCACCGCTACAGTCCAGGTGAGAACATTCTCATTTCTTCCAAAGGAAAAAAAATCCCTTTCCCCCTTAAGTCCTCAATTACTGACATTTAGCCTTGGTATAATGCCTTTGTTACAAGTCAAAGGATATTACATTATTAACACCTTGGAACAGTGGCATATGTTTGTTCAAGTTCATGAAAGAACTTCTCTTACTTATATAATTAACCACTTACTGTCCACTCTGGGTTGCACTGTTATGCAGTCCCAGTTTTCATCCTCTAGCTTTCCCTCTGGAGACATACACAGCTCTAGTCTTCCTCTTTCAACCATACTCACACTCTACTTTGTTAATTACACAACACTTTGTGCTCCCATCACATGGTATTGTGGTGTGCATTTCTACATCTTCAGCACTGGTAGTTTTCTGTTTATTTTTTTTAACTTTTTTTATTGTATAATATAACATACATACGAAACAAAGAGAGAAAAAAGCCATAGTTTTCAAAGCACTCTTTAACGGGTAGTTAGTTACAGGACAGATTCCAGCGCTTGTCATAAGCCACCATACCATTATCTCAGATTTTTCCTTCTAGCTTCTCCAGAATATTGGAGGCTAGAAGGAATATATATATATATATATTTTGTTCCTTTTTTGTGAAAAATAACACATATACAAAAAAGCAACAAATTTCAAAGCACAGCACAAGAATTAATTGTGGAACAGATTTCAGTGTTTCAGTGGTTACAATTCTGCAATTTTGGGTTTTTACTCCTAGCTAATGTAAGATCCTGGTGACCAAAGGAAATATCAATGTAATGATTCAGCAATCATACTCCTTTATTAAACCCTACCTTCTCTGTGTAACTCCATCAACACCTTTGTAGATAACACTCATTTTTTATGTTAGACAGTGCTTTGTTATGTGCTTTAACATAATTTAATAGAATTTGTACTAAAATGCAAGAAGTATTTATTAATTCTTACTGACTCTTCTAAAAACTTACAAAACACAATCACTCTGATCAGACACCTGTTTTCAGACTGTTATTATTTAAACAAAAAAAAACAAAGCAAGCATGTGAAAAAGTATTGTATATTAAAAAGTGAAAAACACTTTTCTTTTTACTAAGTTTCTTACATATTTAGGGAAAGTATGTGCCATTTTTATATGTGGTATGAGTATGAGTATGGGTGTGTTGCTAATGTAAAACGTGTTTCTTACACTGGGTCACAGGTAAAAAATTTAAAAGCCATTGCCCAACAAATAATACCAGTGAAATAGTACTGTTAGAGACTTTCCCATATCCAGAACTCAATGCTTTGTTTTAAATACTTCACTTCTATGTTGTTTTTGTTAAGTAATTGTGAATACAGCCTCAATAAGAGTAAAAGACTGAAGTAAAACTCAAAAAAGAAAAACAGTTGTGAAATCATTGCAAACATTTGAGGAGTCAATTGGTTAATTTTTAAGAAACATAATACACACTTTAAATCTCAATTATTAAGTGTTGGTAGCAGGCTGCTGTTTCAGATCTCAGCTCTACAACTTCCAAGTTGAGTAACTCTTAACAAAGTTATTTAACCACACTGCACTGCAATTTTCTCATTTATGAAATGAATATAAAGTTACTCCCAGTTTTGCTGGATGGTTATAACAACATTAAGTGGTGTAATTCACATATTGAACTTAGTGCCTAACATGTAATACATTTTCAATAACTGTTAGTGATAGACTCTACAGATCTACAGGGAAGAATTGCAAAGTACTAGTGCAGACTAACTTAGAATTACTCTGTTTTATTTGGTTTTATATGCTTATATAGTTTATACTGTGGCAAAACAATCTTTCAAAACTAGTAGTTTTCTCACAAAACAATACATTTTGCCTTTTGATCTTGGAAAAGATATTATTTATTTCTTGTGTCTGATTTCTGTGACTGTGAATGGTAATATTTCACTTTGAATAATGTTTTACTTCAGAATCTCAGTAGTAGAACTAAAGAGAAGTAATGTTAAAAATTATTTCAAGGGTGCATGGGGTGGTTCAGTGGTAGAATGATCACTTTCTATGAGGGAGATCTGGGTTCAATTCCCGGACCGTGCACCACCCCCCCCAAAAAAATTATTTCAGATACCAGCATTTCAACAGTCAGCTCCATTCACCTGTACACACCCAAGATTGTTGTCTTGCACAATAGATGCTCTGTCTATTGTACTTCTATGTGTCTGTTCCCATGGTCTCTGTGAATTGGGAATGCATTGGGAGATGATGTATATCTGATATATTCCCATGAAATAAACTGCCGGCAATATTTCAAACTTGTATTTTAACTGTCCAGGAAGGGGGCGAGAAGAAAAAACTTTTGCTTAGGTCATGTCCAAATTATGAACTGTGTATCTTATTTTTAAAGATCATTCTTTACGTTTAAATATTTAAAAAGAAGAAAAAACATTCTGAGTCATTAATAAAATCCTCTGCATAAATGTGTTATTTCTTATCCATATTGCCATTAAGCCAAAATAAAAACTGTGAAAAAAAAAGTGCTTGTAAGAGTGTGATTTATTTATACCTTGAAGTCTCTGTTACATGAAGGTACCAAAATTTTAAAAGAATGTCACCTTTTTTCTTTATTATGAAACCTAGAGACTGTAAAAAAGAAAAAGAGTTGTTTTGTTGAATTTTTGATGCTGGCACAAGGTTTTTATCCATCTTTTTTTTCATAAGTCTATGTATAAAAAATTCTGTTTGTTGTTTACTATGGGCTTGGTATTATATTTTGAGATTTAAAAAAAGGATTTGTATTGCTTGTTAAACTATTAGCTTATAAATTTAAAAAAGTTTCTTTACCTCAATTAACTTAAAGTAATGGACTAATAAACCTATAAAAGATGCTTTCTTAAAAAAAGAATGATTTCAGACAAATGTTTAAGTACTTCCTTTCCATAACTCCACAGTAGAGAAACCCACAAAATAAGATGCTGGCAAGTTAACAAACAAAAGAAAAGGATTATCAGACCCATGATAATTTTGAAGTGAGCTAAAAGAATAAAATGAATGTTATACAAAAATGGAAAGAAAATGGACATTTTACAAATGAAATATTTTCTGATTATAAAATTGACATATGCTTATTGTAAAATGCAAGTAATATCAAAAGATATGAAGAACAATGTTAATATTTTGTCACATAGATTTCAAATATAGTTTCTGTGCATATTTAGAGAGAACAGATTTTTTTCAAAAATGGGATTGTATAATATATATAGTGTGTCTATATTCAAACTATAATTTGATATATTGTTCAAATATTTCATTACAATACATTTTTCCTTCTCTTCTAGTTCCCCAAAATAGTCACTAATTATTGAATGCCAACTATGTGACAAATCTCAATATTAAGAATATTTTACATACATTTGTTACAATAGCCCTTTGAGACAAAGTTACCAGATTAACCCCATATTACAAAATAGGGTAAATGTGCTTTTAAAGTTGAATAACTTTCCTGAAGTGCACATGGTATTGAAGCTTTGAGGACTATCTGATTCCAGTACTCACTTGGGTAACCACTTTACCATACTGCTCCTTTTCTGTGCTATTATGCTCATCTTAACTTTCATTTTTAAATTTTTATTAATAAAATCAATCAACATACAACAACAACATTCTTAACATATAAACATTCCATACTTGGTGTGCAATCAATGGCTCACAATATCATCACATAGTTGTATATTCATCAGCATGATCATTTCTCAGAACATTTACATCACTCCAGAAAAAGAAATAAAAAGAAAAAAGAACGAACTTATACATACCATACCCCTTACCCCTCCCTCTCATTGACCACTAGTATTTCCCTCTACCCAATTTATTTCAACATTTGTTCCCCCACATTTATTTATTTTTAATCCATATTTTTTACTCATCTTAACTTTTGATTGTATTTATTAATTGTTTTACGAAATTTTAATTTATGATGAATAACCTAAATTCATGTTTGTCAAACCAACTGCAATTTATTTGCCCCTCATCTCAAGTGCGTTAAAATGTTATGAAATTTTGCAAGACCTATATGACTTGTTTTATCCACATGCAAAGACCTTGCTGCTGTGCCTAGTGCTTACTCCCAACTATAAAGTAGGCCATTGCAGGTACCTGGTTTGGAGGGACACAGGGGTCTGTCCCTTCAGGAGCGAAGGGGATTCAGAGCAGAGTTGATTTGACAGTGCGCTGGCAAGAGAGAGGCTCTGAGTCCTGCTGCCTTTATCCTTTCTCCATGGATTTGCTACTTGCACAAGTACAGAGGCAGGGACAAGGGAGAGAGCTGCACTGCAGCATCAGGAGCATGAGTCCCCTCTGGAAGGCCATGGACACATGCTGGCCTGGATCTAGGGGTTCAAGGAAAAGCAGAACCCCCCAAGCTGGCTATGGCCTGGGGAAGGTAAACCTCTCAGATGCACAGCTCATGGCCATATCACTCAGAAGCCTGGGAATCACCAGATCCTTCATGCCCACAAGCGGATTCTCTGCCAAGATATACAGTGCTCACCTCCCACCCCCAGGGCTGGTGGCTTTGGGCACTCATGGAGACCTGCTGCATTGACTGGATTCTCACCTGGTCTGGACCCTGCCCAGTAGGTTGGACATGGGAAGACATGGGCTTGAGGGGAAGAGGTGACCCAAGAGCACCATTTACTGCCTTTACAGTAATAACTTTGAATGTAAATGGATTAAATTCACCAATTAAAAGATAGAGATTGGCATAATGGATTTAAAATCATGATCCATCATTTTTGTGCTGAGAATCACAGAAATGGCAGCCTCCATGATCTACAGCGGTTTCTTGGCCACTGCCCTTCTGAGAAACCACGGGACCAGATGGCGCTGTGGGTCACCATCTGGGTTCTGGGAGGTTCTGGATAGTTTAACCGTACAGCAGCAATAGCAAAGGAAAATCTCACTGCCTGAATACCTGAGCATGGAGTTCTTACAAGAAACTGGTGTCACCATTCCCAGTGGGCAGTGGCAAAGTCACCAGATGAAGTGTATGCAATTACCAAAAAGTTATGTTCAAAAGATGTGATAAAGGCACAGGTTTTGGCTGGTGGTAGAGGTAAAGAGACATTTGAACATGGCCTCAAAGGAGGAGTGAAAACAGTTTTCTTTCCAAAAGAAGTAAAAGTCATTTCCTCAAAAATGACTGAGAAAAAGTTGACTACCAAACAAATAGGAGAAAAGGGAAGAATATGCAATAAGTACTGTTCTAGAGTGAAAATATCCTAGTAGAGAATAACTACTTTGCAAGAACAATGGAAAGGTCATTTCAAGGTCCTGTCTTAAGAGGAAGCGCTCAGGGTGGTGTCAACATTGAAGATGTTGCTGCTAATACTCCTGAGGTGATAAAGAACCTATTGATATTGTAGAAGGCATCAAAAAGGAACAAGCTGTGAGGCTTGCACGGATGATGGGATTTCCACCTATAAAGTGGATTCTGCAGCGGAAAACATAATCAAGCTATACAGTCTTTTTCTGAAGTATAATGCAACCATGGTAGAAATAAATCCAGTGGTAGAAGATGCAATGGAGCTGTGCTTTGCATGGATGCAAAGATAAATTTTTATTTGAATTCAGTCTGTCACCAGAAGAAAGTCTTTGACTTATGTGACTGGACCGAGGAAGATGCAGCTAAGGAAGATCTCAAAATTGGCCTAGATGGAAATATAGGCTGTCTAGTAAATGATGCTAGTTTGGCTATGGCCACAATGCATATAATAAAACTTCACAGAGGGAATTCAGCCAACTTTCTTGATGTTGGTGGTGGTGCCACAGTTGAACAAATAATAGAAACATTTACACTTATCACTTCAGATGAAAAGGTACGGGCTATTCTGTTCAACATTTTTTGGAGGAATCGTGCAGTGTGATGTCATTGCACAGGGCATAGTCATGGCAGTAAAAGACCTGGAAATCAAAATACGTATTGTGGTACAGTTACAAGGTACACCAGTCGATGGCACAAAGGCCCTAATAATGGACAGTAGACGTAAAATTCTTGCTTGTGATGACGTGGATGAAGCTGCTAAAATGGTTGTAAAGCTCTCTGAAATGGGGACCTTAGCCATACAAGCCCAGGTGGGTGTGAAATTTCAGTTGCCAATCTGATCTGAGAACTCAGTGGATGGCTAAAAGTGTTAAATATGTTATAATTATTTAAAATACTGTATTTTGTACTATTGTTCTTTTTCTTTTTGGTGTTGTGGGGATTGTAATTGCCATCTAGGCACACAGACTTCAAAAATTTGGTCTGCATTTAATTCTCCTGTTGTAAAGAATGTTCAGTGCAGTTATCTAGTTTCTTTTGTTGAAGTTTTTTCGCTTTTCCTAGAGGAATGTCTCTCACATTATGCATGATTCTTATAGTTGGGTACACAGTTCTTCATTGATAAGAGTCCTATGAATTAAATAATTATAAAGAAAAAGATTTATTCTTTAGTCTTAGAAATATAACTAACAACTAGCCTTGTTGATAGAGCAATGCATTAAAACAGTGTTTTATATAAGAAGTGTTTGTCTTCAACACAAAATGCATGCTAAATATATTGATCATTCACTATTTATAAACAGCTTTCAAATATTCTCCAGAGTAATCTTTAAGTATTTCTATGAAGTAAGTTGTTAATTATTTTAAAATTGTTTTTATCACTACAAAACACTGATAACTGCAAGTCTTCATGATTCTGTGGTATTACTGAAAAGCACCTGTAGGCTTGTATCAAATAAAAGCATATTATATTTACTAGGACTTGGCATATAAAGTAAAGAATGCCAATTTAAGTTAAAAAAAAAAAAAGGAGAAGAAGATCTGTCTATATGCTGTTTACATGAGACTCATCTTAGACCCAAGAATGCAAATAGGTTGAAAGTGAAAGGATGGAGAAAGTCCACACAAGTTGTAACCAATAGAAAGCAGGGGTAGTTATACTAATATGAGACAAAATAAACTTAATGCAAAGGTCTCATAAGAGACAAGAAAGGGCACTATATATTAATAAAAGGAACAATTTACCAAGAAGAAATGACAATCATAAATGCTTATGCACCCAATCAAGGGACTCCAAAGGACATGAGGCAAAAATTGGCAAAGCTAAAAAGAGCAATAGATGTTTCAATGCACCACTCTCTTCTAATGATAAAATAACCAGACAGAAGATCAATAAGAAAATAGAGAACCTAAACAATGTGATAAGTGAGCTAAACATAACAGACATATATAGATCATTCCAGCCCCAAACACCAGGATATACATTCTTCTCAAGTGTTCAAAATCATATGCTGGGGCACAAAACAGGTTTTAATAAACAACATGATTAAAATTATTCAAAGCACTTTCTCTGACCATAATGGAATGAAGCTAGAAATCAATAACCACCAAAGAATTGAAACTTGACAAATATGTGAAGGTTAAATAACACACTCTTAAGCCATCAGTGGATCAAAGAAGAAATTGTATGAGAAATGAGTAAATATTTGGGTACAAATGAAAATGAGAACACAGCATTTCAAAACCTATGAGATGTAAGTGAAGGTTGTGCTGAGAGGGAAGTTTATAGCCCTAAATGCCTACATTAAAAAGTTCAGAATGACTGAACAACTGAAGAAGCTAGAGAAAGAACAGCAAATTAACCCTGAAGCAAGTAGAAGAAAAGAAATAACAAATATTAAAGTAGAATTGGAGAACAAATTAAACAGTAAAGAATCAATCAAACCAAAAGTAGTTTTTTTAAGAAGATCAACAGGATCGACAAACCCTTAACTAGACTGACAAAGTTAAAAAAAGAGAAGATGCAAATAAATGAAATCAGAAATGAGGTAGGGGTCATTATTATAGACACCAAAGAAATAAAAAAAAAACTCATTAGAAGATACTATGAACAACTATATGCCAATAAACTAGATAATTTAGATGAACTAGACAACTTCCTAGGAATCCACAAACAACCTATACCACCTAACTCATTCTAAGAAGCTTACATCACTCTAACACCAAAGCATGATAAAGATAGTACAAGAAAGGAAAACTACAGACCAATCTCCCTAATGAATATAGATGCAAAAATTCTCAGCAAAATATTTGCAAATCAAATCCAACAGCACATTAAGAGAATTATACACCACGACTAAATGGGGTTTATTCCAGGCATGCAAGGGGGTTCAAGACAAGAAAATCTATCAATGTAATATAACACATTAACAAATCAAAAAGAAAAAAAATCACATGATTTTGATTGATTCGGAAAAGACATTCATCAAAATTCAGCATCCTCTTCTGATAAAGACACTTCAAAAAGTAGGAATAGAAGGAAACCTCCTCAACATGTTAAAGGACATATATACAAATATATAAAAACAACACAGCCAGCATTGTATTCAATGGTGAGACATGGAAAGCCTTCTCCCTAAGACTGGGAATGAGACAAGGATGTCTTCTGTCACCACTGTTATTCAACATTGTGCTGGAAGTTCTAGCTAGAGCAATGAGGTAGGAAACAGAAATAAAAAGCATCCAAATCAGAAAGGAAGAAGTAAAACTCTCATTATTTGCATATGACATGATCCTATATTTGGAAAATCGCAAGAAATCTACAACAAAGCTACTTGAGCTAATAAATAAATTCAACAAAGTAGTGGGATACAAGATTAATGCACAAAAATCAATAGTTTCTATACAGTAATAATGACCAAACTGAGTAGACAATTAAGAAAAAAATTCCATTTGCAATAGCACTAAAAGAATCAAGTATTTAGGAATAAACTTAACCCAGGACCCTGTAAACTTAAAACTACAAAACATTGCTAAAAGAAATCAGGGAAGTTCCAACCGGTGGAAAGACATTCTGTGTTCATGGATAGGAAAGCTAAATGTCGTTAAGATGTCAGTTCTACCCAAACTGATCTACAGATTCAACATAATACCAATCAAAATTCCAACAAGCTACCTTGCATGTTAGTTGACAAATTTGTTTGGAAGAGAAAGGGTCCCCAAACAGTAAAAAGCATCATAAAAAAAGAAGAAAGTGGCAGAACTTAGACTTCCTGACTTTGAAACTTATTATAAAGCCACAGCGGTCAAAACAGCATGGCATTGGCACAAAGAAAGATCAATGGAATCAAATTGACTGTTCATAAATAGGCCCTCAGATCTACAGTCAACTTATTTTTAATGCATTTTTATTGAGATATATTATATATTCACATGCCATATAATCATCTGAACTGTACAATCAGTGGTTCCCAGTTTCATCATATAGCTGGACATTTGTCATCACAATTGATTTATTAATATTCTCATTATGTAGGAAAAATAAGAAAAAGTAGAAATAAAAGTGAAAAAGAACACCCAAAACAGCCCATGCCTGCCACCCCCAATTATTTATTTATTTTGTCTTTACTTTTTCATACTCATCTATCTATCTATTGGATAAAGGGCACATCAGTCACAAGGCTTCACAATCACGTGGTCATACTGTAAAAAAAAATTTGAAAAAATATTCAATCATTTTCAAGAATCAAGGCTTTTGAATTACAGTTCAACAGTTTCAGATATTTCCCTTTAGCTACCCCAAATGCATGAAAAACTGAAAAAGGGATATGTATATACTACATAAGAATAACCTACAGAATGAGCTTTCAGCTCTATTTGAAATCTCTCAACCCCTGAATCTTTATTTTGTTTCAATTCTCTTCCCCCTTTTGGTCAAGAAGGCTTTCCCACTCCCATGATGGCATGGCCAGTCTCATCCGCTTGAGTTATGTCCCATGATGCCAGGGAGATTTATATACCTGGGATTCATGTCCCATGTAGGGAGGAGGGCAGTCAGCTCACCTGTGACATTGGCTTAGAGAGAGAGGTTACATCATAGCAACAAAAGAGGTTCTGTGGGGGTGATTTTTAGGCATACTCATAAGTAGGTTTAACTTTTCCTTTGCAGGAATAAGTTTCATA
This sequence comes from Tamandua tetradactyla, assembly GCF_023851605.1. Taxonomy (NCBI): domain Eukaryota; kingdom Metazoa; phylum Chordata; class Mammalia; order Pilosa; family Myrmecophagidae; genus Tamandua; species Tamandua tetradactyla. The sequence goes on from NC_135331.1 coordinate 153,489,992, forward strand.
AGGGCAAGCACCAAAACTGAGGGCTTGGTCCATCAAATTGACTGGCAATCCCCAGTGATTGCAAGGTATTAGGTCTTCCCCAAATGGGGAAGTTTAATATTTCCACCTTTATCTCCAGTCCCTCAAGGGGACTTTACAAATACTTTTTAATCTTCTGCCCAGATTATAATTGGATGTATTGGGACATCCCACCAACCTGTATGAACTAACAAGATCTCACACCCTATTCGAGGTTCCATGCAATTATGGTGTTTGAAGAAGCTGACCATAAAAGTTAGAGTAGATATGTACTACAGAGAATATAAATTTTGCACCAAATAAACATCTCTTCCTTTGGTCTTATACAAAAGTTGAAGTTTTAAAATACAGTCAGTTTCATCCTTTATCCTTTAGTCTGGTTTACCTTAGTCCTACCTGGATCAGCTTCATTAATATCTCTAATTGAAATCTGGTCACTTTTACAGTGCTTTTAGCAATTGTCTATGAGGTAATGTTGACTTTCATAGCTGCAGAAATCTAGCTCTGAATAACCTAATTCTGTAGGTTATTCTTATGTAGTATACATATATCCCCTTTCAGTTTTTCATGTATTTGGGGTAGCTAAAGGGAAATACCTGAAACTGTTGAACTGTAATTCAAAAGCCTTGATTCTTGAAAATGATTGAATATTTTTTCAATTTTTTTTACAGTATGACCACGTGATTGTGAAGCCTTGTGACTGTGACTCTAGCTTTACCCAAAGGTAAAAAGGCAACTCAATGGAAGAGAATATTTGGAACCTATATATTTGATAAGGGTTTTATATCCAGTATATATAAAGAAATCCAACAACTCAACAACAAAAGTATAAACAACCCAATTATAAAATGGGCAAAATATATGAATAGACATTATTCCAAAAAGGAAATACAAATGGTTAAGAAACACATGAAAAGATGTTAATCTTCATTAGCTATTAGGGAGTCAGGAGTCACAAAAATATCTAAAGTTGCAGGGAATGACCAGATTATGCACAAAGAGCTCAGCATCTCAGAATTTAGAAATAGCAGTTATATCACCAAATTAGATGTGACTGCTGTAATTACAATCTAGAACTTTTGCAATAGGCTTTCACCTGATAACCCATACCCTTGAATTCAGTTCTCAGAGTTTGCACATCACAGTCAGAACGTATTAGTGAGGCATAATAGCTGTCTTTTCATTTCTGGCTTCTTTCTTTCTTTTTTTTAAAATATTTTTAATGACAAATCTTTACACACATATGGCCCATACAGGGTGTACAATCAATGGCTCATCAATATCATCACATAGTTGTGTATTCATCACCATGATCATTTTTTTAGAATCTTTGCCTCACTCCAGAGAAAGAAAGAAAAAGCGAAAAGGAAGACCTCGTACATCCCATATCTGTTACCCCTTCCTCTCACTGACCACTAGTATTTCCATCTACCCAATTTATTTTACCCTTTTCTCCAATATACTCTCCCCAAAGATTCATTTACCTAATTACATGCTTCATAACTTCAATTGATTTTTGATGTGGTCACCAAACCCACTGAACTGAGACACAGTAGGCTTTTCAATAAATGGGGCTGGGAGAACTGGATGTCCATATCCACAGGAGTGAAAGAGGACCCCTACCTCACACCTTATACAAAAATTAACTCAAAGTGGATCAAAGAACTAAATGTAAGAGCCAATACCATAAAACTCTTAGAAGGAGATATAGGGAAACATCTTCATGACCTAGTGATAGGTGGATAACTTCTTAGACTTTACACCCAAAGCACAAGCAAAGGAACAACAAATAGATAAATGGGAATTCCTCAAGATTGAACACTTTTGTGTTTCAAAGGACTTATCAAAAAGGTAAAAAAGGCAACTCAATGGGAGAGAATATTTGGAACCTATATATTTGATAAGGGTTTTATATCCAGTATATATAAAGAAATAAGACAATTCAACAACAAAAGTATAAACAACCCAATTATAAAATGGGCAAAATGTATGAATAGACATTTTTCCAAAAAGGAAATACAAACGGTTAAAAAACACATGAAAAGTGTTAATCTTCAGTAACATCTTTTTGATTCATGCAAATCAAAGCCACAATAAGATATCATCTCACACATAAAAGAATGGTTGCTGTAAAGCAAACAGGAGACTGCAAATGTTGGAGAGGATGTGGAGAAACTGGAACACTTATTCACTGTTGGTGTGAATGTATAATAGTACAGCCACTGTAGAAGACAGTTTGGCAGTTCCTCGGAAAACTGAATTATCAAGTTGCCCTATGACTGAACAATTCTCCTACTCAGTTTATACCCAGAATATCTGAAAAAAAGTGACATGAACAGACATTTGCACATCGATGTTCATAGCAGCATTATTCACAATTGCCAAAAGGTGGAAATAATCAAGTGTCCATCAACAGATGAGTAGATAAACAAAATATGGTATATATATACCATGGAATATTGTGCAGTGGTAAGAAGAAATAAAGTTCTAAAGCATGCGACAATGTGGATGATGCTTGAGGGCACAGTAGTGAGTGAAATAAGCCAGAAACAGACATTGTATGATTGCGCTAACCCAAACCACATAAAAGAGGTAAACCCAGGATCTTAAAATGTAGAATATAGGGGATTTACAGATAGCCAGAAGTTTGAGAAGAAGGAGTGATTACTTAATATGTGCAGAATTGCTCATGAAGTTGAGCCTAAAACTTTGGGAATGGATAGAGGTGATGGTAGTTCATCATTGTATTATAAATAATAGTGCTGTATTGAAGCTGAATTTGATTTAAAGGGATTGTTTAAAGTTATGTCTCACCAATTAATGCTACAAATATAAATAACTTCATGCATACAATAACACAAATGCTTGACCTCTCTACAAAGAGCTAATAATAGAGAGGAATACTGGTAAAGTTACCTATTTCATTCTGTGGACTATGTTTAGCAGCAATACCTTACTAGTACCACACCAAGACTAGAGGCAAATAATTAACGTAGAAAAGGGATATGGGGTATTTTGGGTTTTCTTTTTGTGCATTTGAATGTCTATTATTTTTCTTTTTAGACCAGTGAAAATTGTCTAAAATTGAGAGTGATGATTACACAACCAAGGGAGGAGTCTGTGAGACATTGATTGTATACATTGGATAGAATATATGGTATATGACTATAGCTCAGTAAAATCAGCAGATTAAATAAATAAATAGACAGACATACAGAAAGATTCAAGTTCTGGAAAAGATGTGGAGAGAGAATTAAACCTATTCAATGTTGGTAGGGAAGTAGAAAGGGGCAGTCCCTCCGGAAGGCAGTGTGACAGATCCACAAGGGGCTAAATATAGAGTTGTCATGATTATGCAATTCCATTAATAGAAATATACTTGGAAGAACGGAAAGCTGGGTCATGATTAGATATTTGCATACTGATGTTTATGGTGGTATTATTCATGCTTGTCATTGGATGGAGGGGGCAAAAGGGATCATCAGCTGATGAGCAGAAGGGCACACTGTGGTGTATACATATGATGGAATATCATTTGCAGCTACAGAAACTGATGAAGTTGTGAGACATGCAATGAAATGAATAAACCTAAAGGACATTATGTTGAGTGAAATAAACCAGAAATGAAAGGGCAGATATTCTATGGTCTCATACAAAAAAATGTGTATAAGAAAAGTAGAGCCTAGATTGCAAGCTCTTACAGCAGTCTCATTTATTCCTGAGTTGTAGTTGTTGTTTCTAAATTCTGAGGTCCTATGCTTTGTGTGAATAACCTAGTATTTTCCTGGAACTTTGGGTACTTGTGTGACACCTAAGACTTGGAGTTAGAGTTTTGCAGCTCTGAAAATCACCATTACTCCACATAGCAACTGTTAAAGAAGCTGAAAAATAACTCAGGCTTATGAATGAAGCTGATCTGGTTAGGAATGATGTAAAGCAGAATGCAGGGTAATGGATGATATAGTCTGCATTTTAAACCTTTAGCTTCTGTGCAAGAAAGAGAGATGTTTATTTTGTCCAAAATTTTAATTTTCTGTAGCAACTATCTAACTTAATCTGTCTGAACATGTTATTTAAGCATCCTAAATACATAGAATCTAGGGTAGGGAATGACATCTTGTTATTCTATATTGCTTAATATAATACCCTGATTCATTGAGAGTATTTTGGGCAGAAAATAAAGTATTTTTGAAAAGTCTCTTGAGAGACTGGAAAAAAATATGTAAAACCGTTAAACTTCCCTACCTGGGAAATTCCTTATAGTCTCTCATTGCAGACTCCCAATTTAATAAGTTAAGCCCTCCATCTTGAGGCTTGTCCTTATGAAATTTAGTTATGTAATGGTGATGCTAAACTTACCTATAAATTTGCTTAACAATCATTTCCCAGAGTACCTCTTTTGTTGCTCAGATGTGGCCAATCTCTCTCTAAGACAAACTCTGCAAATAAACTCAATGCCCTCTCCCCTATGTGGGACATGACTTCTAGGGTTGTAAGTCTCTTTGAAAATGTGGTGTATGACTCCCAGGGATGAGCCTGGTCCTGGCATCATGGGATTGACAATGTATTCTTGACCAAAAGGAAGAAAGAAATGAAGCACAATAAGGTGTCCATGGCGAAGAGATTTCAAATAAAGTTGAGAGACTATTCTGGAGGTTACTCTTATGCAAGTGTCAGCCAGATATTGCAAATTACCATAGTATCCCAAAGCACAACAAACAGTATTCCTGAAAGCCCTAAAGAATACCCTAGGCTCTATCTAAGACACTATAAAAGTTTTACCAATTAAATTTATTTTTCAGAGACTTAAAACTTCCAGATTGTTCCTATGCCAGAGAAGCTCTGAAACCCAGAAATACAAGTCTCTCCAAGTACATAAGTCAGTTGCATTTCTCCACTCCATAATGTTGACACCGCTTTTCAGCATGAAGAAGATAGAATGGCCATTGCCCAAATACCCTAGAAGATTGAGAGATAGATCAAACGAATGTGAGTAGTTATAAGAGAGAAGTTAAGATTTAACAAATGGTTATCACAACTGAAGCATTATTTAGATATTTCTTTCTATTCTCTAGAGTATTAGAACAACCAGAGGGATTGTTGAACTGAAACTGAATTGCCCCCCAGTAGCCCTGAGCTTTGATAATAATTATATAAGTATAGAGCCTTTCTGTTGCAACAGTATAATTTTGAAAACCTTGTGACTGACACCCCCGTTAGCCAGTGTATGGTTAATTGAGTAACAAAATAAAGTCATACATGTGGAAAATAATGTAGAATGCAGGGTGCCTAGGGATAGACAGATGCTAGAAAAGGGGGAGTGGTTACCTACTATGTTCAGAATTCTGAACAAGGCTGAACTTAAATATTTGGGAATGGATAGAGGTGATGATAGCACTTGGGATTATAAGAAATAGTAATATATTTCTTTTGGTTTGGGAAAACTGCCAGAATGCAATATACCAGAAATGGATTGGCTTTTACAAAGGAGGTTTATTAAGTTACAAGTTATAATTCTAAGGCTGTGAAAATGTCCAAATTAAGGCACCAAGAAGAGGATACCTTGGCATCTGGGGTTCCTCTCATACAGGAAGGCACATGGTGATGTCTGCTATCCTTATCTCCTGGGTTTTGGTCCTCTCAGTTTCTGTGGGTACTTCTTGCTCCTCCTGGGGCATATTCTTTCTGATCTCTCTCTTTCCATGAGCTTTCTTAAAGGAGTTCAGAAAACTTAGACTATTATAGGAGAGATTAAAATCCACCTTGAATGAACAATGACACATCTCCATGGAAACAACCTAAGTCAAAAGTTCCTCCACACATGCTGAATGTCCCTGGCCATTAGAGAAATGCAAATCAAAACCACAATGAGATATCATCTCACACCCACCAGAATGGCCATTATCAACAAAACAGAAAATGACAAGTGCTGGAGAGGATGTGGAGGAAGAGGCACACTTATTCACCGTTGGTGGGAATGTCAAATGGTGCAACCACTGTGGAAGGCAGTTTGGTGGTTCCTCAAAAAGCTGAATATAAAATTGCCATATGACTCGGTAATACCATTGCTAGGTATCTACTCAAAGGACATAAAGGCCAAGACACAAACAGACATTTGCACACTGATGTTTATAGCAGCATTATTTACAATTGCAAAGAGATGGAAACAGCTAAAATTTCCATCAACAGACAAGTTGCTAAACAAACTGTGGTATATACATACGATGGAATATTATGAAGCTTTAAGACAGAATAAAGTTATGAAATATGTAACAACATGGATGGATCTTTAAGACATTATGCTGAGTGAGATTAGCCAAAAACAAAAGGACAAATACTGTATGGTCTCACTGATATGAACTCACATTACTGAATAAAATTGGAATATTTCGTTGGTAACAGAGACCACAGGAGATAGAAATAGGGAAAGATATTGGGTAATTGGAACTGAAGGAACAGAGATTGTGCAACAGGACTGAATATAAAAACTCAGAAATAGACAACACAATACTACCTAGCTGTAATACAATTATGTTAAAACACTGAATGAAACTGCATGTGAGAATGATAGAGGGAGGAGGGCTGCAGGCATAAATAGAAAAAAACAAGGTCCTCCAGAACAATAGGTCTCCCACCACGAGACTGAATTGGGAGAACATGGCTTCTCTGGGGTTCGTAACAGCTTCAAATCAGCAGAGTATTATAGGTGAATTGGATTGAAAGTGATTGTTCAGAGTCATGTATTTACATAAGTTCTTCCATGAAACACTACAGCTGTTAAAATATAATAGGAGTATGTGAGAAAAAAGCATAGCTATCATCAATCATGTACCATGGTTAACAGCAATATTTTAATTATCTTTAATCAACACTAGTAAATTTACTAACCAATACTATGGGTCAATAATGAAGGGAGTATATAAAGGGTATAGGAGAATTAGAGTCTTATTTTTTATTCTTATTTATGTTCTGGAGTAATGAAAATGATCTAAAATTGATCATGAGAATGTATACACAACAATATGATGATACTGTGAACATATGATTTGGATGGTTTGTGTGGTGTGTGAATATATCCCAAAAAAAATTGAAGAAGAAAAAAAGACTATCAGATGTTACATAATAAGAATGGCTGACAATGTGGAAGTGAAACTAATATTATATAGGCATTCTGGCTAATATTTTGCTCTACAGTTATATGGATCCTCAGATGTGGAGAACATAGTCAACTGTTGGCATATGTGTGATACATATGGAACATTTATTTACCAAAAACTTGTACTATTATAGAAGAGATTTTTGTCACTGTTTATTTTTCTTTTGAACAATATTGTAACCTGGGTAAATATTATATTGTTATTCAAAGTAAATGAGCACCAATTATTATGCTCTAGGCAAGGGTATTAATAAGGGAATACGAGAGATTGCACCTCAATGCCAATTCTCAAACTGTTTAGGCTGAGGTACCAATTGGCCAGCCAATCTAATTAATTTTGGTCATGATTCAATATCAAAAAAATCAATGAGTATTGGAACTATAGTAAGATAATGGTCACTAATCTACATTATTTTAGTGTGTTGTGTAAAGGAAGAGGTGCAAAATCCTGTTTTTTCTTCTAAAACATGCTGGCTGTTAAAAGAAAGTAACTTTTGAAATGAGGGAACAGGATACAAATATTTCTTCCCTATCCTAGTACTGCTGTTCCTATGATTTCAAGAGGCCACCTCAGTAGTTTATCTCAGTGATATATTCAGTATTGAGCTTAGCTTGAACCAATTACTCCATGCTAGAGAAACGACTTTTCTATGATGAAAATAATAGGATTCCTTAATGAAACCAGAATAAAATCATGGAAAAGATCTGCTTGCTTATAGATTGGCTTTTCTGATACTTGACAACTTTCTTTATTTCCTTCTTGCTGAGGAAACTATCAATATGGTATCATTAGGCATATTTAAAAATCACACTCATATACTGCCTTAGATCATGAAGAAATACGCTTCAGACTAAAATATCACCAAAGAGTATATTAGAAAGTCATTTACCCTTGAATTCCTAATGATTGAGTGGGTTGAATCATTTAACCTTTTAGCTTTGAGCATGATTGTGTTGACATAATATCCAGTGGAGCATTAGAAGTTGGATTTGGTGGGAAATATCTCAGTACCAAAACTAATAGAGTTCCAGAAAATTGCTGAACATCTTGATTCCTGTAATTGAAAGTTTACTTTTTAAATTTACTATGAAAGAAAATCTAGCAAACCTGTTTATCCCTGAGCCAGATATATACATCTTTATCCTTTAGGAGTTATGAAAGAATTATATATTTTCTCTTTGTATTTTAATTGTGTAAAAATTTTAGTTTATCTCAATTGGCAGCCCTTTTGAATAGCAAGTTTCCATTAAGTGGACTCCAGATCCTGAAGGATTGATATTAGGCTTGCGGATATCTTCTTCACAGCACTTGTATGCTATTGCAATACATCTTGCTTTAAAAAAGAGAGCAAATTTTACTGCAAAGTAATGTAGAAAACTATGTAAGTGTAGTAAAATTCTGTGGAGCAAGGGAGAGGACACTGTGATATTTTAAAGCAGTAGTAGAAAAGGAATAATTCTCAAACAATCCATTCCTCATGGAAACTTTCTAAATTAAATATTGAGACATTTTCCCAATTTAGACCACAACACGTAATTAAAGATCATTTGAAAAATTCTTAAGTCTATGTAGATAAGAAAAGAACTTTACATCATAAAAAAACTTATGGGAAAAAAGTACAATAGTATTCAGAGTTTATGTTATTACATTTTAGCTCTTTCCACTTTTTAAAAGTTACTCTGCAATAAATTTATTTTACTTTTAAAATGACCTATGAATTGGATTTGATTTTCATAGTATTCAGATTATTAAAAAAAAAACTAGAATAAGAAATGGAAAAATGGAAACTTCTAAAAAAAAAAACACTAGAATAAGAAATATAAATCTTTGACATTTACCTTACCTTCTAATCTAGGTTTATCAAGTTAAAATTTACAATCATAACCATCCTAGATCGATCAACAAATATTTATCAGTAACTTATCCATTCAAAGCAAATTGTGAAACACTGTGAAACATATATATCATGAATCATGACCTCTATCCTTGAGGACTTGATAGTTTTTTGTTTTTTCTCTTTCTCAAGTTTTAAATATTTTATTTCACATGAGCTTTTATTTCAGAGGGTCTGGTGATGATCAAGTATTTCCTGGAAATTGTCAAACAGTCAATTTGTCAAGGAACAAGTTTTGGCCTACCACACTCCTAGATTCATTTTCATTTCCCAACATCCAACCAATATCTTTTCCATTCAAAATGCAAAGGAATTCTAGTGTCATTCTGCAATGAAAGAAACCAAAGCTCCTTAGAGAAATGGCCAATTCTAGGGCTAGGGCAGGAAATATATAAGACCAGCCTAATGGCATTCATGGTGCCAGAAAGTAAGGAAGTGTTCAAAAAATGATGGTGGTATGTTAAAGAGACAAGAAACCAGCTGAAAAAGTTTCCAAGGGACAAATATGGAATATTTTGAGCAATAAAATAAATAAATACTGTAGCACATATTATAGTTCAAAAATAAAATGATCATCAACGAGTGCTGACAGTATGAATAAATGCATGAATATATAAATAAATGAGAGAAAAGAGACAAATATCTCCTTCAATAATTCCAAGTAATTTATATAGTTACTACCCATTTCAAGGAGGTGGAGCTTAACTCCCTTTGACTGTGGGCTGATTTAGTGACTGTCTTCCAAGAGTGTAGTATAGAACCAGAAGAAAAGTAACTTCAGAGTGGAGAAACCAGGCTAGGTGATCAACAGTAACAACAATCATGATATCATGTTGAAAATATGTACCGTATTGCATGACATTGCAAGAAAGACACTTCACCTCTCTGGTCTATCTCCCCAAACCCTGTAACTTCAATCCAACCATGAGAAGAGCATTAAACAAACCTAAATTAAGGGACATTTTTCATAATACCTAACTAGCACTCCTCTAAGTTGTCAAGGTCATCAAAAACAAGGAAAATCTGAGAAACTATCACAGCAAAGAGGAGACTAAAATGATGTAACAACCAAATGTAATGTGTCATCCTGGATGGGATCCTGGAACAGAAAAAGGACATTAAGTGAAAACTAAGGAAACTTGAATAAATTGTGGAGTTTAGTTAATAACAATGTATTAATGGTGGCTCATTAATTGTGACAAACTTAGTAATGTAAGATGTTAATATAAGGAAACAATGTAGAGTATACAGGAATTCTCTGTACGATTTTGTAACTTTCTTGTAAATCTAAAACTACTTTAAAATTCAAAATTTTATTTAAAAAAATGTCAGGGAATATACGAAAGTCTGATCTTAAAGGGATATATATGTATATAGCATCCCAGGGAAACATTGAAAGGATTTTTTTTTCTGCTTAACTGCTCATCTGTTGAGCTGCTATGTTATTCTTTTAGCTTATTCTGTTGATGGACATACTTGTTCACATATTTACTGCTTCTTTTAATGATAGGGGAATGATAAGCTACTAAAAGGCACAGACCTTATCAGTATTTAATTAATCATGCTGTCTCTTCATTGAAATACAGAGCAGCAATAGTTTTCCAGTACAGAACTGTGTATTACTGTATCTTTAGGAAAAATAACTTCAGAGATAGAAAGAAATATTTTTGGATGAATGAGTCAGGATAATCTTAGCAAAGGTAGAGGGAAAGTTTTTGTTAATTTTTATTCTTTACACTTTCTTCTACATACTTATTTTTTCTTTCTTGCATTTTAAAAATAGATCTGAATGTTGATAATGAGAAATGATGACTTCCGAAGAATGATATGAAGGGAACATTCTTGGTTTACAAAGCTGAGAACCTCTGTGTCCCCCACCCCCTTTTTTTTCACATTTCAATTTTACAAAGAGAGTGAAATTTAAAATGACACTTTTTAATGCAAAAAAGAGAGCAAAAACTGTTAGCACAGATGGTTAGCAATAAGGTTAAGGACACAATTAACAGGTCACAATTATATTGGTGTATAGTCTGTCAACAGTCCAGAAGCTGTGGCAGCAGCAGTCAGGACTGAATTGACTTTATTAACAAGACATCCTTTGACTTCCTTTCTGTTTACCCCTTGCATCCCTTGTCACTAAAGCATGCAGACATTTTTAAGTGTCTGCAAATGAATTCCACTAATAAAACTAGACTACATTTTCTGCAGCATGTGTTATCTCTTTTAAAGTAGAAGTCATTCCTTCAGAAATATTGAAGTTTGGTTTGAAGCATTCTGGAAAATTCTCAAAGAAAAGTTGTCACAGCATGTTTTAGTTTGTTAAGCTGCCAGAATGCAATATACCAGGAATTGAACGGTTTTTAAAAAGGGAATTTAAGTTGCAAGTTCACAATGCTAAGGCCATAGAAATGTTGAAACGAAGGCATCCAGAAAAAGATACCTTAACTCCAAAGAAAAGGTCGATGCAGTTTGGAGTTTCTCTCTCAGTTGGGAAGGCACTTGACGAGATCTACTAACTTTCTCTTCTATTTCAAAAGCTTTCCCCAAGGGTGTTTTCCTTCTGTGTCTCCAAAGGTCTCTGGCTGTATGAGCTCTGGTAGCCTTAAAGCTTTTTCCAAAATGGTTCCCTCTTAAAGGGCTCTAGTAAGCAACTCCACCTTGAATGGGTGGAAATACATTTTCATTGAAACCATCTAATAAAAAGTTACCACCAACAATTAGATGGGTCACATCTCCATGGAAACAATAAAAAAGATCCCATCCAGTAATATTAAATGAGGGCTAAAGAACATGGCTTTTCTGGGATACATGGCAGTTGCAAATTGACACAGAGGAATTAGACACAAGTAAGGTAGAAGTGATTCTTTGGGAAAAATTCATAAAGCACTCATTGATTACCAACAATGCAGGAAATGCAAATTTCAACTTAATCTTCATGCTTTAAAAAAAAATTGTCCAGTGGCTAGAAATTAACATTATGTGTGCTCAATAACAAGGTTTCTGCCTTATTAACTTTCACCATTGAGATTATTCATATTCTTCCATTATAGTGTTTGTGGTGGCATGAAGCAATGCACCCCAGAAAAACATACTCTCAAACTAATCCATGCCTATGTGTGTGACCCACAGTAAATTGAAACCTTTAATGAGGTTACATCAGTCACCATGTGGCCCAACTGAATATGGATAGGTCTTAATTTTATCATGGAAGGCCTTATAGAGAAGGCCATAGAGAGGGAGAAAGTGGGAGTAGCCAGAAGTCAAGAGAACCCAGATGAGAAGCCAGGAGAGTCTCCCAGGTATATTTCCATGTAACAGAAATATGTAACAGAAGAGATACGGACCAAGTATCACCAGCAGCCAACCCCAGAATTCCACAGACTTTTGGGAGAAAGCATTACATTGATGATACTTTGATTTTGGACTTTTCCTAACTCTTAACTTCAAAATCATGAGTCAATAAATTATTACTGTTTAAACCAACCCATTGCATATATTTGCTTTAGGTGCCAGGGAACTAAGTGTTCAAACATCTAAAGTATGCCATATATAAATATTGAGAGAAATGCAGTTCCATTTGAATAACAAAAGAGATTTGCTTTACATCTTATACTGACCTTAGAATTAAGTAATAATTTATACAAAACACTTATGATTTCTGGATAATAGAAAGATATTTTATAGGCTATTGGACTTTTTGCTAAATCTAGACAAATATGGATTTATTTTGATTTCTTTAATTAAAATTAATGACATTTTAAAAATTACCTCAAAGGCATTGTGTTCTGTAGGAGGTTAGCTAAAATATAATATTGAAGCTATCCTTTAATGATCTGAAATGTATTTTTTACTTAGTGGTTGTCATACTTTAACAAAATTGATTCTGATGATAAAATTTAGTCAAAATATGTAGACTAGTGGATTATTTTCCAAAATTCTGGAATACTACTAACTAAAAGATTTTTATTAAGTATTCTATAAAAAAAAATTTGATGGCCAAATAAGTTTCAGAAATATTGCAAACCATATTCTCCTCTTTAAAGAGAAAGGAATGACAGGATTTGAAGATTATATGAATATTGAGGGATTAGAATTCAAGAACGAATTGTTATGGCTTTTGTACCTGGTGGATATTTGAACTACTCACTAACAGCAGGAACATAAAGGGACAACAAAACCAAAGAGGATAAAATGGAGAATCTATTTTCATGTATGTCACATTTGAGATGCCTTTAGGAAACCAATGAAGGGATTCACAGTGCATAGTTGTAGATAGAACATGAATTTCAAGAAAAAGATTAATGCTATAGACATATACTGGCAAATAGATAATAGCTAAAGTCATGAAAGTGGTTGAAGTAACACCAGAGACAATGATGAGAATGGAAAGGAAAAGACCCAACAGCCCAATGGCAGCAAATAAATGTTAGACAACTAAGTAGAATCTATCAGTAGAAAGACATTAAAGAGCGAGACTATAGAAACTAAGTATGGAGGGAGTACCAGGAAAGAGAGAGTGATTGTCAATGCTACAGTAAAGGTAAAGTAGCATATACATGAAAAAATATATGCATTGGATTTAGACATGAATCATTTGTTAGTGATCATGACCAGCACAGTTTCAGTGAAGCAGCAACACAAAAGTCTAAGAAAGAGATTGGGGTAAATTTGGAAGGTGTAAAAGTAGAGATGGTGAATATAAGCAATTATTTCCAGAAGTTTGACTGAAAGGAAGGAGAGTGACAAAATGGTGAATAATAGAGACATGAGATAGAGAACATAATTTTCTTCTTATTTTATTATATATTTAAGATAATAGGTCCAGTAAAGAGGAAAAACATGAAAATATAAGCAAAGGGATGGTTGATCAATTCATATTCTTGATGATGTTGGAAGGGATCTTGAGAGATTCGTCTTTCGCAGCGATTAAAGGGAAAGTGGTAACAATGGACACAAATGTAAATAAGTTTGTTTGAATGTAGAGTACTGATGAATGTTGGGATACAGACCCAATACCTGCTGGATTTTATAATTTTTTTTTTAATTAGAAGAAAATTTATTCTGCTGAGAATGAAAAGCAGTTTAAACCATTGGGGTTTTAAGAAAATCATAAGGGTTAGAGGAATAGGTGAAAGAGTGGCCAGGAACTTGTTGTCAGGGTTTATTGAGGGCCCAAATGAGTTATAATTTTCTCTAGAAGTGATCAATAGTCTGAGTGAAGGAAATGAGAAGACAATTGGATTGACCCAGAGTCAAAGTAAAAAGGTTGAGAGTTTAGTGAGATAATGTCTTAAGAAAGAGAATGTTATAGAGATAGGGACAGGATCACAGAAGAGATGGAATTAAAAGAGTTTACAGCTCAGGATACTTGAATAACACATGTGTTGGAAGCAAGAAAACAAGAACGATGGAAACAAAAGAAGTTGTATGGTAACTGAATGTAAGATTTCAGAAGTGGAGCCCCATGTTATGGGTTTGTCCAAGACTTGTCTCATTAGCATACTACTTCTCCAGACTTGTGGTTGTCTACTCTGAGATTTTCTTGACTACAATTCATAACCTCCCTCTCTCTCTCTGTGGTACACACTTCTCCAAATTCTAAACTTATCCCTTCATCTTCCTGACAATCCAGGATTATTAGTTAGTTCAAATAATATATGTATATCTGTGAAGCTGTTTTAAAATAGTGTTAGGGTAAGGCTAACTGCATATACACCTGGGTTTTCTGCTCATAAACTTGTTTAAGAAGCAAAAAAATACTTTTAGAAACTAATAATTTCAGAGATGGATCAGGGTGAAGGAAAATGGCAAAGAAAATCAATGTCATTAAAACTTTCCAGTCCTAAGGCAAGTTTCTAGTTCCTAAACTCATTGATGCAGCTTTTTATATTAACAACTAACACTAAAGGCAAGATTAATCTGTGCTTGTAGAAGTACCCAAATTATCTCCTTGGGCCATATATAGAAAAAAAAGAAGAAGCATAATCCAATTATGAATAAAGGCAATGACCAGAAAAGAACTGGGCAGTGCCAGTGTTGCATCCGAAGTAATAATCTGACAGATAAAGCCAGCTGTACTGAAATTTTGCCAAAGGCGAAAAAACACCAAACACCAGATGACCTACAAGGGAAGAGAATCATCAGAAGTCAGGAAAGACTTGAATTAGGTGCTACTTAAAATTTCTTTAATAATGAACATAGCACAACTAAATGAATCTGATCCTGGATCAGAGAGACTAATTGTCTTTTTGCTTTTTTCCGTGTGTGTTCTACTTAAGTAGTTAATTTTGTCTATATCTGGCCTTATTGTGGGATGAATATTGCATGTTGTAAAAAAAAAATTATAGAAAGGAATAGGTGCTAGAAGGATCCTGATACTTTATTTTGTTTATGCATACTGAAGATCTCATTAAAATACACATACTATGTGTGAAGAGTGCCATTTACCCATTACCACTTTCTAACACTCTGTAATATGCTAATGTGAGTATTTTCTTATTTTTACCCAAGAAAGGGCATAGCTAAAGGAGGAGAATATATAGGATTATCAGGTTTTTATCAAACTAGTGAAATTAAAATCACATAGCTATCATTTTTAAAAGTATTTTCATATAGATTCTATCATGTAACCTTCCAAAGAACCCTGTGCTTTTAATAAAGCAGGTATTTTATCTGCATTCAGAGAGAGGGAAATTGAACTTCAGCAAAGTTTATGGTCTTGCCCTAAATGACATAACTGGGCAATATCAAAGCTAGTAATCAAGCCAAGATTATTTACCTCCAAATATTGTGTTCTTATCTACTACAGTTCCTCCTAAATAATTGTCTATTTTATAATTGCATGCCTTGGACAAGTTACTTAATCTCTCCACATGCGCATTCCTTACCTGGAAAACGTGGGTATTCATATCAATTAATTTTAAGTTTGTTTTAAGGATTAAATGACATTATGAATATACACTGTGCACAGGACCAAGAATAGAAGCCCTAACAAGTGGTATCTATGCTCTTTTTTCCTATAAAGTGGGAGCAATTTTAAAAAGTTGGGGATTCCTTCACAAGTGTTCTTTATTAAATAAGCATTCATTCAGTGTATACTATATGCCAGATACTATTGCTAGATACTGGGAAAATGAAAACACAAAGACATAGCTACTTGCCCTCGAGTAGCTTCTTGCCCCAAAAAGAAAAGTACACATGAAAATTGATACTTGCCGACAGTATTTCACTCATAAAAATATAAACAGTGGAGAGGGATGGGATTGGCTTCAGGGAAGGAGTAGTCAGGGAGGGTCTGGAGGCTTAGAAAAAACTTCTTGAAGGTGGCACTGCGAGTAAAGGAAGGAGTATGAGAAGAGGCAGTTAAACAAGAATCCCCTTCAGTATGCTTAAAAAGCTAAGCATTTCAGTATGGTCAGAAACATAGGATGATAAGGCCCCACACCAAGATAAAAAAAAAAACTAGTGGTTGGACAAGAAGATGATTTCTTAAAAGTACATAAACCATATGGTTTCTTACTTCTTCCTCCCCTTTTACCTTCCTTCCTTTCTTCTGTTCCTTCCACTTCTCTCTGACCCTCCTTTTCTTGCTCTCCACTTCCCTTTCCTCCTTTCTTCTCTTTTGCTTCTTCAGACACCGTCTCCCCATGCCTCACCTCCCAACTCTCATGCATACTGTATCCTCAGTATGTCAGTATTGAGCACCGGGCCATTAGCAGCTGTTTTACACCAGCATTTGTTTAACAAGATTATTTTTAAATATAGAGATATGAACTTACTGAGCAGGGAGAGGTAAAGATGGAATTTAGATTGGGTGGCTGATTCATTTGTCTTTTTGTACAGAAAAATAAAAGACAGATAAATGGAAATAGTATTGCCCTGTTAGAAACTAGAAAGGGGTCTTATGATGGAGGATAATAAAAGGATGTCATTTAAATAATTCAAGTGAGTTTTCCCCTTTCTGGTTTTCTTTCCCCCCTACTTGGATATAGCTAACTCTGTTGTGCATCTGTTCAGAAAGTCGACTTACAGAGTGAAGAGGTAAGTCTTTCAAGATGAACATTGAACTGTACCTTTTAATCATTGTGTTCTTTCTCCTCAAATTGGGTTCCCTGTTTACCCCTCTCTGATTCTCAACATGGGCATGTGCATAGACACATACTATAATCGGAATCTGTTTATTACATTATCTGTGATTCTCACTTTTGTTGGAAGCTCGCTTCTCAATCCTCTTTTTGCCTTAGTGAATATTTTTCTAATTAGTTGAACGAGTGATGGTGTTTGTTTGCAGCTTCCAGTGTTACCCATAAAGAATAGCAGTCAGTCATTCCTTCAAGGAAATTGCTTGATCAATGCTATGCAGGACTATTATATATTTTTTTGCTGATAAGAAAATGGAGTAATATGCCAGATTGAAACAACTGGAAAAACAGATTGCTGAATTAGAAGTGAAGATAAAATTAGAAGTACCTTCCAATAATGGGTTAGAATTGGAAGCATTTAAGTCTGTACATAATAACATTTTGCCTGGAAATGCTACAGCATCCTTATTTTATGCTAAATAGATTTTTATGGAAGGGCAATAAAGGAGGAAATTTGTTTGCTAATTTGATTAAAAACACAATGGATCTCTGGTATTTTAGCTATTAAGACTCCAAATAGGAGTAGGCTGATTAGAAAAGAAAAGGAATTGATTTCATATATGAGATCTATTATCAAACATTGCATCCTCGTAAAGGAGAATTATTCATCACAGTTGAAAATGTATTTTCATAATTACTCTAATAAAAAGATATAGTCCTAGCTTCTCTTTAAAATGGAAAAGAAATTTAA
Source organism: Tamandua tetradactyla (assembly GCF_023851605.1). Classification (NCBI taxonomy): domain Eukaryota; kingdom Metazoa; phylum Chordata; class Mammalia; order Pilosa; family Myrmecophagidae; genus Tamandua; species Tamandua tetradactyla. The sequence goes on from NC_135331.1 coordinate 153,507,893, forward strand.
GAAATAATAACTTTGTTTCCATATTTATGGGAGAAGGAACGCAGTTGATTAACCACGTAAGCCCATTTTACAGATAATAAAACAGAGATTGCTAAAATCTATCCCAAAATGCACATCTTCAGAGTCCCATAATTTAAGAATTTTATCCATGCTTCATTCTCTGCTTATACTATTTATAATATCATAGCTATCAGTGGACACATATTTTTTGCCTTATAATTTATTTATCCATTAAGCATATATTTATTGAACCCATACTATGTGGCAGGCAGCCATCAAGGATGTTACATTCTAAGGGAAAATGGACAATAGAAAAATGAAAAAAGGACAATATATATAGCATATTGGATCATAATAAGTGCTAGAGAAGATGAATATGAAAAAATATGAAATATGGGGGTAGCTTTTAACTTCAGAGAAAGTTGTCAAACAAAGCCTCTCTGAGGAGACTTTTGTGCAAAGATTTGAATGAAGCTAAGGAGCTGACTTTGTGACTATATGAAGAAAGACTTTGGGCAGATATGCAGTGTCCCTGAAACAGGCTTATGGGGTCAACAGTGAAGAGGCTGGTATTAATGGAGCGTATCAGAAGGGGCAGAGGTTTGTTTCAGATCATGGTGAGCCTTGTAGGTCACACGGTCACAGTAAGAATTTTTTCTTCTAATAAGAGTGAAGAAGGAAGCACTGACTGGTTTTGAACAGAGAAATAATGTGTCTTATTTCATTAGACAGTGAGCTTCTAAGTGGCAGGGCAATTCTGGACCGTACAAATTTGTACCCTTCTCTACTGACCTAACATGATTCACTTTACATAGAATCTGTTCAGAAATATGCATATTTGTTTTTTTTGCATGGGCAGGCACTGGGAATCGAACCTGGGTCTCCAGTATGGCAGGTGAGAATTCTGCCACTGAGCCACCGGCTCACTGCCCAGAAATATATTTTAAATAAATCATATATCCAAAGACAATTACAATATTTTTAATTCAGATCCTATCACCCTCTACTAATTTGTAGAAATTTCAAGGATCTTTTTAACCTCTTTTATTATTTAATTTGCAATCAACAGTGGAAAGTATTTATTAATGATGTTAATTATCTTTTGCACATCAAATCTAAAATGTAGCTCTAGTCCAAACACAAATCCTGCAAATTTGGAAACTACAGCAGAAAACATAAGGGATTTTATCTTTGTAGTCTGGTTAAAATGCCTGCATGTCCTAAGAATAGGTTACTTTGGTGAGAGTAAAAAAAATTATCTTGATGCATCATCATGCATATGCTAAATAGTATTTGCTTTTCCCCCTTTGAAACTATGTTTTAAAAGGAATGGATTAATTCTATAGTGCCACTCCTGCACTGAAAAAAGCCAAAAGAATATCTCTAAACTTCCACTTTACTACCTTCTCTTTTTTTTCCATGCTACCATAAAACAACAGATTACTTAACACTTGGTGAAACTTTTGTTCTATTATAGAACGGTGAAATGAATTTTAAATTTATTTCAGAGAATGCACCCAAGAGCCAGCTAAGCATGCCCATGAGTTGGCTTCAGCCTTGATTTTATTGCTGCTAATTGACAAGCCAATTGTACAATACTAAATTTGGAACTGAAAACGCGCCATCTTTGGATAGCTGTAATTTAATCAACCTTGCTTTAGCCATCTTATTATTTCATAATGAAATATAAAAACCTCACAATCAAATACATCTCTTTCAGAAATTAAATAGAGAGCACAGAATTCACAGGCCAAAGAGTAACAATCATACTCACACAATTACCTTCTCACATACAAGATAAAGCACCAATTCCCTTTTTTTATTATCCAATTCAGAACAGCACATTTTTTTTTCCCCAATGTGTACAAGCACCTCTTCTTCTCACCCAGGAGATATAGAATTTATACTAAAGAAATTAAACCTAATTTTGGTGTGATTTTGGAAAAAAAACTAAGCTTCAAAAAGTTATAATTATAACTTAAACCTAAAAACAGTAGTAAACCTTCTTCATGTATCTCCAAAATATGAAGCATAGAGGATTTTGAGAAGGGCCACAATAGAACAAGAACATAACAGAATTAAAACTGGGCTTTTGGAGATTTATTGGGATAGAAATGTGTAGGATGGATTGAAGGAGGTGATACCAGCTCAACATCTCCTTAAAAGTGGAGAAAAACACAGCAGTAGCAACCTGTGCCACTGAAAATCAACCTGCATTCCAACTTCAATATATAATAGAAGACTACCTATCTTTTCCAGTATACCCGGCCCTGTGAACAGTTTAAACCTTTCTACACTTGTGCTGTATAGAGATGTTAATGATAATTATAATAAAAGGCACATATAATTCCCTAGGATTTGGGGAAGAGGACAAGGTAACCTCTCTTTTGTTCTTGGTTGAAGTTTTATAATTGCAAAATACTTAATTGTCTTGAAATTTGAGCTGCACCGCCCATATCAGCTTTCTAAGTATCTTTATCAATATGACTATAAAAAGGGAAAGTGTGATTCCATAATTTAGATTTGCAAGAAGCAAATAGAATGCAAATTCATATTTTGGAAATATGATTTCCAAAGTTAGCATATTTGGTAACAGCAAGAAAATGTAATGTTTAACCTAAAGTTACTTTGAAAGCTAAAATAGATGTTAAATCTAGACTCTAAAGGATGGTGAGGAGAGAGAGCTCTGCTTCCTTGAGGCTTAAATGCTGTGATTAAATTTAATAGTGAATTATCCTTAGAGTAACTTTTACTTCAAAATGAGCCTCAGTCCATGGGTTAGGCCATTGTAGATTACTTATAAAGGAAACTGTCTTTTTTCTAAAATACATTAAAATATTTGAAGGGGATGATCTCACTTTATCAAAGAGAGAAGCAAATGTGTCAAAAAAAAAAAATGGGAGAAATTATACTTGTCTTTCTTGCCTAAAGTGGAATGAAATTGTTTGCCTACTATTTGACCAAGTGCAGACTTAACTTTAAGGAGACTTGCCTTCTTTAAATACTTCGTCAGGTAAAGTCACTAGTCCAGCCTTTGTACTTGCTTCAGGGCACCTCAAATGAGCTCAGGGCCCATCCATATGCTAGTTCACTCTGGAAGAATCATGAGAGTTATGCAGTGCCAAACTCTCCTAAATTCTCAAGAGACTGGTTACACAACACTATGGGGATGTTCTGTATACAGATCCACTATCCCTATCAATCATGAACTTCGAGTTCCAAGTAGGATATTTTGGACCTAAGGGATATTTTATCCTTTCTCTTTCCCCAGGAAGCGACCATCCAATATAAAGGGAGTTACACAATCGAGACAAAACTGTGAGCTTTGAAACTATTTTTATTCACCAGAACCTGTTTCTTCTTCTAAAATAATTTCTTCATTTTTCATATTTTTGGGGTAGATGACAATGACAATCTTGAAGACGGATAAGCAATTATTTGAAGATGAATTTGAGGAACATTCATAAAGGGCTCCCAGGACACTTTTATTCATTAGTCCACTTGATGCCAGACCCTATAAGAAAAACATTTAGAAATATATTTAGTGCCACTGAAACTGTTACCATCTTACATAGGGAGAGACCAGCATTTCATTTTGAGAAATCACAGGGCAGGAGTCTATCTTTTAAAATCTGGTGCTGACCAGGATTCTGTCCTTGACTGTTGACCCTTCTAGGGGTCATCTCTTCCTGTCATGATTTTAGCTATAACACACTGTTTATGCTGGCAATACCTAAGTCTTTAAGTTCAGCCCAGACATACCCTCTGAGGTGCAGATTTGAATCATTACCTACTGTAGAGTTACACTTGGATGACCCTCCCACAGGCATCTTGTGCCTACCTTGTCTTTTAAAGCACTCTGTCTCCTCTCATAATAGTCCTTGCATTGTGCTCTAAGTACTTGTTTTGCTGCCTGCCTTCTGCAATGGACCAGAAGCCTTGGAGGGCTGGGACCATGTTGGTTCTGTTCATATGTGGGGGCCTAGTTCCTGATACATAGCAGCTGTTCAATAAATATTTCTTGAATAACTGAATCAGTAGGTCGGGACTAGAATACTTCTGGATATTCATACCTTCATCAAATGTGCTTTTTTAAGCCATTTAAGATGCTGTTTAAGATAAAGGGGCAGCAAAAGGACTCATCTACATGCCAGTCTCCTTAGGGGTCATAGCACAGTGACTCACTGTTCTTTTAGTCTATGACTTATTGTGTGACTTTAACTATGAATATTCTTCCAAGTGCAAAACAATTTAATATTACTAACCATTTCACTGGTAGAATTGTAAATGGAGAACTATTACCTTTCAGAAGAAAATTGCTAAAAATGTATATGCATTCAAAGCAGTACCTTAGCAGGAAAATATAAAATGTGTGCTCATTCCCATATACACAGTTGAGTGAAAATTGAGGTTTGCCTCACAGAGGCACCTGGGCAGCTTCTGGGGAAGTTGCAGAAATCTAATGAAGAACAATATATGACACAGAACTTTTAGGTATGAGAAAGGTGTCATTAATTCTTTCTGTCAATAAGGGGACAGAGTCTTTAAAAAAGACCATCAAATTTTTCCTCCCTATTAAGTGGATACCAAATTAGGATACTTAGAGAAATAATTAGTTGTCATAAGTAATTGATGGGATAAATTTTCAAGAACCCAAAATCTGTGAAGAAATGCATGTTAACAGGTTTTGAACAGTATCAAATCAGACCATCAGAGAAAACTTGATTCTTTTTCGACTCATCTAGGATGCACTTCCTGTCTTTCTCAGAGAAGGCTGCTTCATTTCTGCTTCTTATCCTTATAAGCACAAAAGAATGTTAAATATAGAATGTTGCCTTGTGTTAATCTATATTTGGGAGACACTGGAAAAATTGATATGGTATCATCTTTAGTATGCTGGGTTCTCTACAAGTAGGCAATGTGAGGAAAAAGTTGTGAATACCTTCTGAATATTTTCCTAAGTGTGAAATTGAGGAATATCTTGAAAAGTCAAGAGAAGTCAGAGTGAATTAAGCTAAGAAAATACAAAATCATACGATTTCCTTTTCAAAGTTCTCTATCCTGATAATGACCATTAACAGCTTACACCTTCCTCTGTAAAGGTCTTTGCTCAGACAAGTCAAACATCTGTGTCTTTGTCAGCTCTGAAGCAGCTGTTCTCCAAGTGTCTGCATCTGAGGTATCTTCAAAATGTTTCCCCTTTTATAGGACTCCATTAAACTAATCAAGAACCACCTTAACTGGGTGGAGTCACATCTCCATCGAATCAAATGGCCACACCCACAATTGGGTGCATCACATCTCCCTGGAGATAATCTAACCAAAAGTTTCCACCCTACAATATTGAATCAAGATTAAAAGAAACCACCACCCCCCATAAGAATGGATCAGGATTAAAACATGGCTTTTCTGGGGTACATGATAGTTTTAAACCAACACTGGGCAGGAGGATGTGTTTGCATTTTCTTCCATTAAACATTTGATTGATGAAGCAATTTTATTAGCATCTTAACATGCTTTCATTAGGCTCATCCTTCCTCTTTGTGGTCCAGGACCTTCTCCTGTATCAAGCAGCATTTTTTTTTCTTTTTGGAGACTATAAAACCAAGCTGTCTTTGTATAATCTTCCTATTATTCTGATGGTTTTCTTTTAGTGCTTTTCCCTGAATTCAAGCTTTAAGCCTCAGTTCTAAGAAAAGAACCCCTAATAAACTACTTGGGGAATGTGTATTGACTTAGAATGAACAATCCTCTTAGATTTGGGAGTGTTTATACTACTTATAAGGAAAAGTCTTGTTCTAGAGAAATGACATTTGAAAATCAACCAAGGTTTTTAAAATTCATTAAATGAAGTAAAGACAATGTAGAAGGATTTAAACATTTAAAACTCAGAAATGCCAATGAGAACTATACAACTAATTCAACTAATGATTTCAAACTCTTACGTAGCCTATTTTTAACTATATATTTTCTGAAACAGGAAACAAGTCTAGTTCTTAGTGAGAACTACTCAATCTGGCAGTAATAGTTCAAATCAGTGACATAATTAACACAGCAAATCTGCCCTATATTTTTAATCTGTTGATAATTTAAAGATGACTTCTCTTAAAATTTCCTACTCTCTTTAGAGTCAAGCTCGTTAAAGAAACAGAGGCTTTTCCATAACAATAAGATGCAAGGAAAAGGAATATATTTGTAACAGAAATGATTTCTACAACTATTTCTCTCTAAATCTGATTTTGTGTGTGTGTATCAAATACAGTATTCAGTCTTGAAATATCATTAATAGAATAAACATTGTTAGAGATACTTAGACATGGCCTCAACAACAACTTTTAAATGATACTTTTGCCATCTGTTATTCTGAAGAAAATATTAGTTTTTACTATAATTTTCACAATGCTATTTGACTTAAACTGTATAATTTCTGCATTATGTTTCAAAAATGAATAAATAGATAAAAAGACATACTCTCACTAATTTCATTTCATATATATTTTTCAAAACAGGATGACAGCTTAAGGGCCTTTAATCATCCCCATATCATAATGGACAAGCTGGAGACAAGAATCTCCCCACTGTATACGTGTCCGATATTGAACCAATAAACCATGTAAACTTTCTGTACAATCTGTATATTACCTAAGCCCTACAGCATAATTTAATAAGATGAATTATTCCTCAGGAGTATTTTATTAGATATCAAATATTAATCTATTTGAATTCATGATCTGTCAAGGGGAGTTATTAACATCTCTGAGATGGAAACCATTTTGCAACAGGGCAAAAGAGATTGGTCTCTGTTTCCTTAATTACTCCTCTGTGACTCTAGGAACAGATGCCTATTAATTGGCCTTTAGACGAAGATCTTTCTCTGTTCTTGTGTTGATTAAACGTTCTGGGAGACTTAAAGAATTGCTAACCATTTCTGCTTCCTTGATACTAGAATTTCTGGTGACTACGACTTCATTTTACACCGTTAATAGCTAAAAGTCAAGTTCTCCCTTCTTTTTCCTGAATTAGCCACCCATGTTTGAAGTTTCTGAATTTTTTCAGCATAATTTATTAAATTTATTTTTAAGCACTTGCTCAAAGATTATCTGTTGTGTCCCTGGATTTGCACTCTGGATGATGTATGAATTGTTAAATTGAACCAAAAGAGAAAAATAAATAATTAAAAGCAACTCTTGCTTCCAAAATCTCATAGAATGGAGTAAGACATGAGAAATTAAAGCATAATTTGAGATGCATTGGTAGACCTATATACCTGTAAGATAATATAAAAGTGTATATTTTGTAGAAATGTCTCTTGAAACAGACTTTCAGAGCTGTTTACAGTGACTAAATCTTTTTGACTTTTCTCTTTCAAATTATTCATTGTACTTTAAACTTTTTCTGCTGCATTCCTTGGAGCAAGGATGCAAGGTCCTCATTCATCTTTGAATAATTTCAGCTCCTAGCACAGTACTTTAATTTGGGATATAATAGGAGGCCAGTGTATGTTAAATGAATGATTGAATGAATCCAGCATAATAATTTTAGAAATGAATCTTATAACAACAATCTTACAAATGTTGCTATTTTAGCTTTAGAAATAGTGGATGATCTTGGTGAATTGGGTCTCTAATTCATGCTTTATTAATGATAAAAAGTCGAGCATATATATTCTTAGGTATTAACAGCTATTTTTCACTATTCTACTTTATTTTCAATAATTATTCTTTGGATATAAGTTTTTCACTGGTTTACATTTATTTTAATAAAAAAAGAAAAAATATATATAATTAGGCTTAATATCAGATGAAATAAAAAATATGATAGAAGAATTACCAAGACACTTCTTAGCTAGAGTTAAAAGGTCTATTTAGAGTATTGTCCATTCAGTCTTCTTGACGGACCTTTCAAAATGTTGCCATGTCTTGTGTTTCTAATTTACAAGGCTGTTCAAAGCTTAAAATGGTGGGAATAGCACTAATTTAATGATTAGTACACTGAATTAAAGTTTGGAATTCTGAAAACACTGTCAGTGGTGGGATTAGTGTTCTATGAAGCGTGGGGGGATGGAATGGGAAGAGAACTCTCAGTAAGGTTCTGGGTGGGCCCAGTCCCTTCAGTAACTAATTCATGCTAATGAAAGATTCAACAGTTATGCCCCTGGGTTTGAAGAATAAATAGCTTTAATTTCCTGTACTGACTGTGTTACCAGCTGAATAGTAAAAGATTTGTTTACATGATTTGTGAAATAGTGAATCAGGCCAACACCATGAAATAGTCAATGTAGTTGAAATAATGTATATGAAGGTTTTACTAAACTATAAATGCTATAAACTTGCAAGACATGATTTATTGGATTGTTCATACGTAATGATAAAAATTTGTCCAATTTTATGTTTCCCTGAATATCTCAAATTGGTCAAAAACTGTGAAAAAGACAAGCTAATAATATGTTGATGATTTATAATAATTTTATTATTTATTATATCTAGCTCATAACTATCTATAGAAATGGGTTTTGGTGATAGCATGGGAAAATGAAAATGCATATTAACTATAAATGCATTTTCATTAAAACTGTTACCATTTCCCATAGCAAAATTAGTAATTTGGACTTTTCTCTATTTTGCTTGTTTATTTAATGTGATGGAAATAATAATAGCAATGAGAAAGTGATGATGATTGCATGTTTTTGTGCACACATGGGAGTGTGAGAACAAGAAAAAGAGAATGAGTATTCTATTTCTAAATTATGAAAAGGCAAATTATCTTCACTACATAATTTCCATCTAGAGTTGATTCTCATTATTTATGGTAGTGATGCTCTATAAAGTCACACACACTGAATTAATGAATACTGAACCATGGCTCCTATGGAAAATATGGGGTTATTTCCTATGAGTCTCTGGTCACATTTTCATCAACTGTTCATTACCTAACCTTGTTTATGTGTGTTTCTATAAAGACATGTTTAAATATTGTTTCAGTTTGCTAATGCTGCCAGAATGCAATATACCAGAAATGGATTGGCTTTTTCAATGGAGATTTATCTAAATTTATAGTACTAAGGCCATAAAAATGTCACAAGAGGATACCTTCACTGAAGAAAGGCCGATGGCATCTGGGGATCATCTGTCACATGAGAAGGTACATAGCAATGTCTGCTGGTCCTTTTCTCCCAGCTTCTGGTTTCAGTGGCTATCTCCAAAATGGCATTTCTTTCTCTCTTAGCTTCTCCGAAGGCATTTTCCTTGTCTCCAAACATCTCTTTGAGCTCTAAGCTCTCCATAAAGGACTCCAGTAAAGGATTAAGACCCACCTTGAATTGGGTAGATCACATCTCTATGGAAACAACCTAATCAAAAAGGCCCCACTCACAAAAACGGATTAAAAGAATGTAGTCCCTTCAGGGGTACATGACAGTTTCATACAAATGCAAATATATTTTGTTGATTTACTAACATTGAAGGCCAATAGCACGATAACTCATGCAGCTTATCTAACTCACGTATTTTCTCCCTAAGGCACATCATGGTCTTATTTTTAGGAGCTCTGGATAACACCTCAATCCTATGCCTGGGGGTCATTTTGAGCAGCAAAATCACCAACAGAAATGCAAAAATCATGGCACCACATGTATGACAAGGATACGAGAGCTGAAACAAGAAGCAGAGCATCTCCTTGTTTGAGCTCAGTTGAGAACATGTGCTTCGAGCACCTCAAATTTTTCACAGCTCTGTGTATTTCCACAAATGATCACACCGGCTCTACACATACTGATTATGGAGTTACAAATAAATTTTACAAAGTAGGCAAATTTGTAAATATAGAATCTGCAAATAATGAGGATTGACTGTACTTTCTGTAGAGTAAATTAAATTAAAGGAAGATATATTCCCTCAACAGAGAAATCTGTTAGTTTAACTTTGTAACATCAGAGTAGAAACAAAGATTGGTACAAGACCACCCAAGGAAGAGGCTTTATAAATAGAAACATAGATGTAGATAGATCATATTTGACCTATTGGGAAGAATAGTAGATAGCTTCAGTACCAGAGGTGACACTCCCTGGTGGTCTAGTGGTTGGGATTTGGCAGTCGCAGTCCTAGAGGTGCATGTTTGAATGAGGACTTGAATGCTCATGCACCACACAGATATCTGTGGGATCTACAATACAGCCTCATTTAGTGATAGCATGAATTTCTCCAATCTACTCTTAACACACAAAATGAGGACTTCATTTCAGACAGTGTATTTTCAGTTCAAGAATGCCAATTTGATTTGTATTTTTACATGCCAATTATTGAAATTCTACTTCTTCTCATATTTTGTCCATGTAATTTGTAAAAGTGATAATTTTATTGAAATTTGAGATCACAAGATTCCCATGGCTTTTCTTACTACTTGACTTTAAAAAACAAGAAAGCAAAATTTGAAGATTGTACCTCTAATGTTTCAGATGTTTTGTACGACATTTGCTTCTAATGAGTTAAGTTTCTCGTTAAATCTTTTTTGTAGTAAAATCATCTATTCTTAGTAACTTTTCAGAGGCACGGGATGAACAATAAGGTCATGCAGCAAGATAGTAAAATATCACAAAAGACTAGCACTGCTTCCTTCGAACAAGCATTATCAGTGGTGCAGGTGAAGAGTAGCCTTGCCACACTGAAATAAAATATTTTTTTAAATCTACTGACAGAATCTTTTATTTGGGGCACAAACAATTTACAGTACCAGTTAGAAAAGGATGTCTTTATCTTTCAAGGCATTTATTTGATTCTAATATACTTCAGGCAAAGGTACCCAAAACCCAGGATGATGAAACATTTTCAGTTAATAAATGTTTTATTGGATAGCAAACTACAGTATTAACATGTTCAAGAAGTCAACTTGTCCTTCTTCTGCTTTTAAACTTATAGCAATTGATTCACAAATCTTTTCTAGGGTAGAATTTTGTTTAAATAGTTTTTGCAGACTGGATTCTTTGGCATTATACTGCTCTTCAGGGAATATAATGCATAGTGTCATGATTTGCAGATGGTTTTCTTAGCAGTACACCAAACAATCTAAAGACCATCTCAATGTAAAATGCAAAGCCACCACAACCTACCAGAATAGGCTCACAGTTTACTTAACATTATTTGATCATTAAAATCCTTGGCAAAGATAGTAACATCACACCAAAGATCAGGATGCCTTTTGTTCTGTTCCCTGGGAAAAAAGTCAAAAACCTGTGGCATTGCTGGAGACCCAGTTGTACTGTTTCATATTCAGGCAGCACTGTAGGAGCAAATTTTGTGCTTCATAAATCACAGCATCGCTAGGGCCTGCGCTATAGTGGAGTACCTACCCAGCCTGGGAATGTAAGGAGAGCAGCCTTCAGCATGCCCTTTGCTGAAGGCAGTGAGGTTATCTGAGGCAAGGCAAATAATAGGATCTAGTTTGCTTATTTCACCAAATACCTCCAGGCCCCTTTAGGTACTGGCAGAATTGTGAGTCTAGTATTAGCAATTCCTCTTTGGCTACTGCAGCATTTTCAATTTTTTTTCATGCCTCCTTCCAGCTCTTTTTTGCTGATTGTGTGGTGCTTGTTCTTTTCTGTAGTTGTCCCTACTACAAGGGCCAAATGTCACAATTTCTTCACTTTCTCGCTATTCCTTATCTCTCGTGACCTCTTTCTCTCTCAGTCATAACCAGTCACTAAAATTACTCCTTTCTTTTCTATTTGGGAAATTGTCCTTTGACATCAATTAGGAATTATATTTGGGCCATTTCCTCATCTATACTTCTTTATTATATGAATAATTTTATCAATTCGTGGCTGTTTTTATCACCCTCACGCCCTACATCCAAAGTCGTTTCTCTGACTCTGGTGTCACGTTGGATATATGAAGCCAGCCAAATGATACACTCCATATTCCTGAATTATTACCACATAAAATGTACTCCGAGCATAAAGAATGTTTATAAATTCTCTGCATATTCTGCTGTGGGCACAATCTTAGGGGATTTTTACTGAAAGGTATGTTTAGGAGTTTGGATAAATGACTGTACTCAGAAGTAAATATAGATTGCTTCTCTTTTAGTTTCCAGAAAATGCTTAGATTACCATACTTTTTCCATTTCCTACCACCAAACTATGATATTTAGCAGTAGTAGTGATGATGATCAGGGTCGAAAGATAAGTAGCAATAGATGTTCCTATCTAATCCTGGAGAATGTTTATTTCTGCTGATAGTCTAGTCCAATCTTTCTCAAACTTGATTATACATACAAAGTCCCTGGGTATTTTGCTAAAAACGAAAAAAGTCTTAATCAGCAGGTCTCATGTGGTGTCTGAGATTTCTGCATTTCTAATACATTCTCAGGCAAAGCAATGCTGCTGGTTCAGAGATCAAGTTTAAGTAGAGAAAGATTTCCCTTGGGTTCACTTTGAATATCACTACATGGTGAGGGAAAAAGCCACAATAGAGGGATAGCTAAAGGGATTAACCCATGTCATGGTCAGGTTCATGTGTCAATTTGGCCAGGTGGTGTTACCTGTTTGTCTGGTTGGGCAAGTGCTGGCCTGTCTGTTGCGATGAGGACGTTTCATAGAATTAAATCATGATCATTTCAGCTGCATCTGCAGCTGATTCCATTTGTAATCAGCTAAGGGGAGTGTCTTCTTTAATGAGTGATGTTTGATCTAATCACTGGAAGCCTTTTAAGGAGGACTCAGAAGACACAGGCTCTCTTCCTGCTTTGGCTGGTGAGCCTCTCCTGTGGAGTTCATCCAGACCCTCCATTAGAACTGTCAGCTTCACAGCCTGCCCTATGGATTTTGGACTGTGCATTCCCATGGTTATGTGAGACACTTTTATAAATTTTATATTTGTGAGTGTTTCCTGTTGATTCTGTTTCTCTAGAGAACCCTAACTGATACACTGGTCTTCTTACTGTTCCTTGAATATGTCAAGTTCTTGTTCTCCTCTCTCTACATTTTAGAGGGCCTGCTTTTCATTCTTAGGAGATTTAAATTTAATTTCAATCTAAATTTTAACCTAGATTTTAATTTAAATGCCACTTTTACAGAGAGAACTACATTGACACTATCTGAAGTAGTGTGATTCTTACCCAGGTACTCTGTATCACATTGTCCTGCTGATTTCAAAGAAACAGTTATCATCTTGTTTATTAATTTGTTTATTTGTTTATTATTAATCTTTCCTGAATTAAATCTAAGATTTTTAAAGAATGGGCTTTGTTTATTTTGTTTCTTGTTGAATCCCAAGCATTTGTTACTTGTACAATATTTTTGGACATCTATTCTTTACTGATATCTTTTGTTAGAGAAGAAACTACCACTATACGTGATGTTCTTAAAAGTACCATTATAGAAAGTCCTTTCTGAATAAAATACCTTGATACTGATCTCTTGGAAACTTAATATTCACAACTCTCAAAACTTCTTAGCATTAATATCCCCTTATAAAGAATTTGTAAGTCCCATCTACAAAAATATCAACAACCAGCAAGTACTGGCCTTTGATCAGAAGTGTCCTTTCAATTATCACACGAGGCCACATAATATGATGGTCAACATGAGTGGTTCCGGAATCAGATTATATGACTCTACACTTCTGAGCAATATGTTCTTGGTCAAATTACATAAACTCTCAAAAGTTTTGGCTCTCACCTGTAAAATGTGGAAAACAAAAATGCCAACCTCGTAGCACTTCTGTGAGGATTACAAGAAATGATATATTTAAGGAAGAGAAAGTTCACAGGGTGCTACTGCCTTCAATTCAGATTTAACATCATCCACACTATATATTCTCCAACCTGCTGCTTGCCAGAAGTAAACCTGTCTTGATACCAGTACCTTGCTTTCTACAATAGATCTCATCCCCTGTTGCCTAACCAAAAAATATTGGACCCCTTTCTTTATAATCTCATTCATTTTTCACTTTCTATAGGATTATTCCCATCATAATACAAAGAACTCTCCCGACTTAAAACAAATAAAACTCTCTTGACTCTACTTTTCTTAATAGTTACTAATCCATTCCTTTATTCCACCTCGTAGAAAGTGTGTAAAACAAAGAAATCATATTCATCAGAAACCCATTATGGGCTCAATTTTCACATTATGAATAAATCAATAGTACAGAGAATATTTTAAATTTTTCAGACAATGTCATTCAGGGCTAATGTTTCATATTCACTGATATAAGTGAAAAACATTTTTCAAAAACCTTTCGTTTAAAAAAAATTTCTAAAATTAGACACTACTGCTTCTACAAGGAACTCTGAATGGCTTGCCAGAATGTTTAAAACAGTCAAATGTGACATTTTATTAAGAAAATAAATATAAGGAGATATTTTAAACTGCTCTATTATGCCAGTAAGATAATTTGTGAACAACTGACAATGTACAGACTATGTCAACATCAATATGTTTCCCCAGTGTAATGTCATATTATCATATTTAACTGTCCGTGGTAGTGTAATTACTTCAAGGATTGATCTATTAAACCTGTCGCTTATATGACATTCTTTAAAATGAAAAGAATGGACAATCTCATAAATATACTTTTTTTCAGTTTCTGAACCAAGCAGATTATGTGACTTTTTTAACTTGTTTTTTATATTGTATACTTTGGACACAAAAGTCCTTGAGGTATTATTTATACATTTGAAATCACAAGCCAAATATAAAATCCAGCTTAGTAAACTTCTCATAGGTAAAACATGGAGAACAGATAAGACAGTTTTAAATTTTCATGTGACAGTCGCGTGCAAGAAATGCAAGTTTGGCTTTAGCTGTATTGTACAAATGATAAGTTTTTGGCTCAGAGTGGTCTCTTTTTGTACCAGTATATGCTTAGGCCTCAGTTCATATTTTTGACCGTAGCCTCATACTAGAATGAAATAGAAATCACTTCTCACGTTGAGTACTTTAGGCTATTGTGGGTTGTATTTGTTAGGGTTCTCTAGAGAAACAGAATCAACAGGAAACACTCACAAATATAAAATTTATAAAAGTGTCTCATATAACTGTGGGAAAGCAGAGTCTGAAATCCATAGGGCAGGCTGTGAAGCTGATGATTCTGATGGAGGGTCTGGATGAACTCCACAGGAGAGACTCACTGGCCAAAGCAGGAAGAGAGCCTATGTCTTCTGAGTCCTCCTTAAAAGACTTCCAGTGATTAGATTAAGCATCACTCATTAAGGAAGACACTCCCCTGGGCTGATTACAAATGGAATCAGCTGTGGATGCAGCTGATATGATTATAATTTAATCCTACAAAACATCCACATCTTAACAGACAGGCCAGCACTTGCCCAACCAGTTAAACAAATACCACCAAATTGACACATGGACCTGACCATGACAGTCCACCCCCTGTCAACAAGGCAGCTATACATACCACCTTAAACCATACCTAATTTCTAAATGAAAAACAGTAATTGTGCATTTTTTTCTTTCACCTAACAATACTCAACTGTTCTGCATATAACTGGAACCATATTACATCTCTCTAAAATAGGGTGCAAGTTCTTGGGTAATATTCATTCTTAAACTTGAAACTTTGCACCTTAAATAGTATAACAAGAACAAACAGCATTACAGTCCTTGTTTCTGTAACTGATCATGTGGTTGTAGTTAATATTTATCACTACCTTCTTCCACTACCCATTCCATGTTCGCTTTACCCTCAAAAAGCACTTCAGCTTGCCATGGTTCTTTGCCTGGTGGGGTGACCCAAACCTTCATTCCTAAAGTTTTAGAGCCATTGGTAGTCCTGCCTGGATTGGGTTGTTAGAGTTTTCCATTGATTTTGATCACAGGACATGGTAGTACTAAAAGACGCCCTAGGGGATCTCCTTTATTCAAAGAAAACTCTTCTTTACCTGCACTGTGTAGTTGTATTCCTACTTCCCCCTGATAGTCAGGGTCATATCACCCCAGACAATGATGGAATGCCCTTCTTGGCTTGTTGATCCAGGGGCATAAGTAGCCCAAAGTGACCAGGCGGCTGTCTTAACTTCCAGTTCAATGGAATCATTGTTGTTTCTCCTGGTGGAAGCACTCCCCAATTTGGAACAAAAACCTGTAGACCAACAGAGTTCAGGGTCACAGGGACAGAAAGCGAATTTTTCCTAGTGGAAAAATTACCCAGGGGTAATAGTGAGTGGTACCACTCCCATTTCCACCCCTTGTTTCCTGGACCAATGGATCATGGCATGGGAGAAACAGCACCATACAGTGGATGTTGATTCAGAGCATATACAGCTTCCTGGGGAACATTACCCCAGCCCTTCAAGGTATTGCCACCTAGTTGGCACCATAATTGAGTTTTCAAAAGGTCATTCCACCGTTCTATCATCCAGCTGCTCCTAGATGATGGGGAACATGGTAAGACCAGAGAATTCCATGAGTGTGTGCCTATTCCCACACTTCGTTTGCTGTGAAGTGTATTCCCTGATCAGAAGCAATGCTGTGTGGAATACCGTGATGATGGGATAAGGCATTCTGTAAGCCAAGGGATGGTAGTTTTGGCAGAAGCATTGCATGCAGGGAAAGCAAACTTATATCCAGAGTATGTGTCTCTTCCAGTTAGAACAAATCACTGCCCCCTCCATTAAGGGAGTGGTCCAATGTAATCAACCTGCCACTATGTAGCTGGCTGGTCACCTTGGGGAATGGTGCCATATTGGGGGCTGAGTGTGGGTCTCTGCTGGCAGATTGGGCACTCAGCAGTGGCTATAGCCAAGTCAGCCTTGGTGAGTGGAAGTCCATGTTGCTGAACCCATGCATAACCTCCATCCCTACCACCATGACCACTTTGTTCATGAGCCCATTGGGCAATGACAGGAGTTGCTGGGGAAAGGGGCTGACTGGTATCCACAGAGTGGGTCATCTTATCCACTTGATTATTAAAGCCTTCCTCTGATGAAGTCACCCTCTGGTGCGCATTCACATGGGACACAAATATGTTCATGTTTTTAGTCCACTCCAAAAGGTCTATCCACATACTTCTTCCCCAGACCATTTTGTCACCAATTTTCCAGTGATGGTACTTCCAAGTCTCTGACCATCCAGCCAAACCATTAGCAACAGCCCATGAGTCAGTATACAAACATACATCTGGCCAGTTTTCCTTCCAAGCAAAATGAACAACCAGGTGCACTTCTCGAAGTTCTGCCCACTGGGAGGAATTCCCCTCACCATTGTCCTTCAAGGACACTCCTGAAAGGGATTGTAGTGCTACAGCTGTCCACTTTCGGGTGGTACCTGCATATCGTGCTGAACCATCTGTAAACCAGGCCCAAGTTTTCTCTTCCTCAGTCAATTCACTGTAAGGAACTCCCCAACAGGCCATAGCTCTGGTCTGGGAAGGAGAAGGTAATGTGGCAGAAGTGGAGACAATGAGTATTTGGGCCACTTCCTCATGTAACTTCCTTGTGCCTTCAGGACCTACTCTGGCCCTATCTCATATATACCATTTCCATTTTATAATAGACTGCTGCTGTGCATGCCCAATTTTATGGCTTGGTGGGTCAGACAACACCCAGCTCATGATAGGCAACTCAGGTCTCATGGTAACTTGGTGGCCCATGGTTAAGCATTCAGTCTCTACTAAGGCCTAGTTGCATGCCAAAAGCTGTTTCTCAAAAGGAGAGTAGTTATCTGCAGCAGATGGTAAGGCATTGCTCCAAAATCTTAAGGGTCTGCAATGTGATTCTCCTATAGGGGCCTGTCAAAGGCTCCAAAGAGCATCTCTACTTGCCATTGACACTTCCAGCACCATTGGATCTGCTGGATCATTTGGCCCAAGTGGCAGAGCAACTTGTACAGCAGCCTGGTCCTGTTGCAGTCTTCTCCTCTTCAAGTCCCCACTCAAAATTAGCAGCTTTTCTGGTCACTAGATAAATGGGCTGGAGTAATATGACCAAATGAGGAACATGTTGTTGCCAAAATCCAAAGAGACCAACTAGGTGTTGTGCCTCTTTTTTGGTCTTAGGAGGGGCCATATGCAGCAACTTCTCCTTCTTACAAGAAATATCTGGACATGCCCCACACCACTGGACACCTAGAAATTTCACTGAGGTGGAAGCCCCTGTGTTTTAGTTGGATTTATTTCCCATCCTCTGACATGCAAATGCCTTACCAGTAAGTCAAGAGTAATTGCTACTTCTTGCTCACTAGGTCCAATCAACATGATATCAATATAATGGACCAAGGTGATGTCTTGTGGGAGGGAGAAATGATCAAGTTCCCTGCCGACAAGATTATGACATAGGGCTGGAGAGTTGATAAACCCCTGAGGTAGGACAGTGAAAGTATATTGCTGACCTTGCCAGCTGAAAGCAAACTGTTTCTGGTGGTCCTTACTAACAGCTGTTGAGAAAAAAAGCATTTGCCTGATCAATAGCTGCATACCAGGTACCAGGGATGTGTTGATTTGCTCATACAATGAAACCACATCTGGAACAGCAACTTCAATTGGGGTTACCACCTGGCTGAGTTTATGATAATTCACTGTCATCCTCCAAGACCAATCTGTTTTCTACACAGGCTAAATAGGAGAGTTGAATGAGGATGTGGTGGGAATCACCACCCCTGCATCCCTCAAGTCTTTAAGAGTGGTAGTAATCTCTGCAATCCCTCCAGGAATATGGTATTGCTTCTGATTTACTATTTTGCTAAGTAGGGGCAGTTCTAGTGGCTTTCACTTGGCCTATCCCACCATAATAGCCCTCACTTCAAGAGTGAGAGAGGCAATGTGGGGATTCTGCCAGTTGCTCAGTATGTCTTTTCCAATTATACATTCTGGAACTGGGGAAATAACTACAGAATGGGTGCAGGGGCCCACTAGACCCACTGTGAGATGGACCTGAGCTAAAAACTTCATTGATCACCTGGTCTCCATAAGCCCCCACTCTGGCTGGTGGACCAGAGTGACTTTTTGGGTCCCCAGGAATTAATGTCACTTCCGAATCAGTGTCTAATAGTCCCCCAAACATCTGATTATTTCCTTTTCCCAAGGCTGTCGGTCTACTTGGGATGCCTTGGAAGAAGATTAGCAGTATAAATTTGTGGCAGTTTAACAGGGTTCTCCCCCAAAGGGACCTGGCCTCCCTTTCATTCAAGGGGCCCCAGGTCTGTAACCTGTCTGAAGTCTGTAATTGATTAAGGGGCTGTGACTCTGTGTTTTTGTAACTCAGATTAGACTTGTGTTCACTTGACCTAGAACACTTTTGTTTATACAGCTCCAACAAGAATTTAGTAGACTGCCCTTCTATTGCATTTATAGGCACCCCATGATTTACTAGCCAATGCTACAAATCTCTGCATATCATATAATTTTGATTCCTGTTTTGAGTTTGCTGTCTATTATAATAGCCATGTCTACCCTGTCTTTGGGAATTAAGTGCTTGCTGCCACCTGGCTTCTGCCAACTCAGGATCTGGTCATCCCCATTGTGTTTAAGGATTCCAGCTCAGTGACCACAGTTCCCACAGTAATATCTGCCCTACAGAGAAATGCAACTACAGAGCTCTTCAGGGATGATGGTGCTAGTCTCACAAATTTATTTCTCACTGTTCTGGTAAAAGGTGCATCCTCTGGACATTCCTGGGTGTAAAAGCAGGTTTTGCATGATAAATCCACTCTAACACTCCAATCTCTCTAAGACTATGGATCCCCTCATCTATATTATACCAGGGCAGTTCTGGCATTTCAACCTCAGGTAATGTTGAAATTTTTGATCCTTTTGATCCGTGTTTCAACCAACCATCCAAACAAATTGTTAATACCTTTTCTAACTCGTGAGCTATAACATTGAAAGCAGAATCTCTGCTTAGTGAGCCCATATCAATAAATTCAGCCTGATCCAGCCTTATACTCCTCCCACTATTATCCCACACCCTTAAAATCCATTGCCACACATATTCCCCTGATTTCTGTCTATATAAACTGGAAAACTCACACAGTTCTTTTAGAGTATAACGTACCTCCTCATGTATAACACCTTGTACCTCACCTTTAGGGGCCTGTTGGGACTTTAGTCTAGTTATAGGTCTGGAAGAAATTGAGGGGTGGTGGGGGTGGCTCATGAAAATTATTAGAGATGTCTTCCAAGCCATTTGCTTCAGGGAATTCATTTGCAGTTTCATCTGGTGAAACAGGATTAATCACTGTTCAGGAGGAGGCTGGGTGGCCAACTCCTAAAGGCAGGCTGGAGGTGGGGTGGCTATGTGCTCAGGGAAGACTATTACACGGTTATCTAGAGAAAACTTAGCATTACCTAGGGTTTCAACCTCACCCCCAACATCATTATCAATCCATATGTCACCATCCCATTTTTCAGGGTCCCACTCCTTTGCAATCAATGGCCTCACTTTAACAGCAGACACCATGCAACATTGAGATTTCATTTTATGTTGTAAAGTTGCTACTCTAACAATAAGATTCTGAGTCTGATTTTCAGAAATCTCATGTCTATGGCTACAGGAAACAATATTTTCCTTCAGGATAGTCACAGAAACTTCTATATCTGTCAGACAGTGCTTAAGCTTCTCATTTGAATCCTTAAGCCCATGCCTTTCACATCTTAATGTATCCAGTATGTCTAACAACAACCAGCCAACACCTCTATGCCTCTTATTTTCACAAAACTCTGTAAAGGTGTCAAAAACATTATCCCCCAGAGCCTGACTTCTTACAAGTGAAGCATTAGGAGAATTGAATGGTGATGTTTTGACTATCTCTTTTGCCAACTCACTCCATGGATTGGGAATGTCATTCTGATTATGGGAATCAGAGTCATTAGTGCCTTTGAGTCCAGTCAGAGTAGAAAACCATTCATAAAAACCCATTTTTAAGATTCTGTTTCTTCAGACCCACTTCTGGTACCAAGTTGTACCAAGTTAGGGTTCTCCAGAGAAACAGAATCAACAGGAAACACTCACAAATATAAAATTTATAAAAATGTCTCATATAACCATGGGAATGCAGAGTCCAAAATCCATAGGGTAGGCTGTGAAGCTGACTGTACTAATGGAGGGTCTGGATGAACTCTCCA
This sequence comes from Tamandua tetradactyla, assembly GCF_023851605.1. Classification (NCBI taxonomy): domain Eukaryota; kingdom Metazoa; phylum Chordata; class Mammalia; order Pilosa; family Myrmecophagidae; genus Tamandua; species Tamandua tetradactyla. The sequence continues at coordinate 153,528,961 of NC_135331.1, forward strand.
CAAGAGAGGCTCACCAGCCGAAGCAGGAAGAGAGCCTGTCTCTTCTGAATCCTCCTTAAAAAGCTTCCAGTGATTAGATCAAACATCACTCATTAAAGAAGAGACTCCCCTGGGCTGATTACAAATGGAATCAGCTGTGGATGCAGCTGACTGACATGATCATGATTTAATTCTATGAAATATCCTCATCGCAAAAGACAGGTCAGCACTTGCCCAACCAGACAAACAGGTACCACCACTTGGCCAAGTTGACACATGAACCTGACCATGACAACCAGTGTGGCTAGAATGTGGAGTTAAAGGGAGACTGACATAAAATACAACTGGGGAAATTGACCTTTTGCTCTTACAATAAGGTTGTCTACTTCTATACAGTCTTATGAAAAGAATGACTTTAGCCAGAACCAATATTTTTCTCTTAAGGTGTCTTCTTCAAGTACTTGGTCAAATAGATTCTTGAGACACCAGAATTTCATACATTTTAATTATTTGAACCTGAAGAATTTTAAGAATAAACATCACCAATCCACAAAAGACAAATTGAAATATCTGTCTAAAGTATCTTTAGCCACAAAACCCTACCAGACATGTGATAGCCATGGTCATGCAACTTCATCACTGTGGGCTCCCCAAAAATAGTCATTGAGAGGGAGATGTGTGTGCAGAGCAATAATACCAGGGAGCATTCTCAGGTGGTAGTTTGAAGATGAACGGACCCCTGAAAATAATGTTTTAAAGCTTATCCATTCCTATGGATGTGGACCAACTGTAATTAGGATCTTTCAGTGAATAGAATATTAATTTAAGGTACGACCCTGAGTGAGGTGGAACATAATCATTCTACTGGATTCCTGTATAAGAGAATGAAATTCAGACAAAGAAAAAAGACACAGAAGGTGAGAGAGAAACCCACAGAAACAAAGGGATCCACTGAAGTCAGAAGCTAGAAGCAACAAAACCCAGAGGAGAAAGGAGAGACCAGCGGATGCCACCATGTACCTTGCCATCTGACATAGAAGTTCCATGTTTCCAGTAGCCTGTCCTCAGGAAAAAGATACTGTCCTGATGATACCTTGATTTTGCCATTGTCACTGTAAGCTTATAAACTAATGCATTCCCATTGTTAAAAGCCAGTTCATTTCTGATCTATTGCATTTTGACAGCCTAATAGACTAGAGAAACTTAAAATGGAGTAGGGGGAAGCAGGATTGGGTAGAAGAGGAAGTGGATCTGCAATGAAGTCATTCCAACAGTCTCAGCTGATCCCCTGGATCCTGGACATGGGATAGGCCTTCAGAGATGTCTGGCATTGAAGCAATGGGGCCGGGCCTTGACAAGACAGTGGGTGTGGGTAGCTCCCTGGATGGAGGGGCAAGCTTGAGCAATGTATTCAATCATGGTAGACCTTAATGTGAGATCTCAGCAGCCAACACACCCAACAGCTGGAATGAGTTAGTGCCAAGGACCTGAAACAGGGTGGTACCCCACAGGGCTCACTATAGTGTCCCACCAAGTAATGAACAGCTGATCTGCTGATAGGCAATTTAGTATTTTTCTCATAAGATTTCACATTTAACTTGAAGTTAAATTGTGCTGATGGTTTCAGCTACATGTTAAATTTATCCTCGATTAAATACAGTAAAATAATGCCATTTATCTGGAAGAGGATGCTTGACTTTCTGGTCAGCATTATATTCAATTTATTAATAAATAAAATATATTTAATATTAAATATATATTCCATATATTAATAAATAATAATTAAAATTTATTAACCCTACTTACAGGTGAGAGACAGTAAAACCAAAGAAATAAAAACACACATGATTAAGTAGACAGACCTGGGTCTGAGCCCTAGATCTGCCACTTATTTAATGAGTGCTTAAACCAAATATTTAATCTCTTTAAGCCTCTATTTTCTTATCTATAAAACTGAACAGTCAACTCCATAGAGTTATTTGAGGACTCAATGAAATAGCACAAGTAGAGTATTCAGTATAGTTACGTGCAAATAGCAAACGCTTTATAAATGCAAGCAATTAATGCAATTTAAACAAATAGAACAAAATCAGAGCTCTTATAAAGTTATAATTGTTGCTAGGTTGTGTGTGTGTTTGGGTTTTGTTATTTTTTGTCACTTGTTTTTATATTTGTTTAATGTTTCTATTCAAAAATAGAATTAGACTTTTCTCTCAGGAAGAAGTTTTGTTTATTGAAGAAATGCATCCTCACTTTAAATTTGACAGTCTTATTTCTCTCTTTAGATTTTTGTTTAATTGAAAAACTATTCTGTAATGAGCAGGCATTGTAAATAAGACTTTTTTTCTTTATCATATTCAAATTTTGTTAATGCTGTATGTTTACCAAATTCTCTTTCCTTTGCTTTTTGAAATTGCTTTTAATTTTAACTCATTTTGAAAAATTCACATCAACATTTTTATTGAGTTTTTAAAGGGAAATTAATTTCTTATCATAAAGATGAATGGGAACTTACTTTCCTTCTGCCAACTAAATAAATTTGGAATAAAGTTGAGTGACTGATTTTTTATTAGCCTGTGAAAAGGGTATTTATTTCCATATGTGATCATAAGACAAGTAATTCTGACTTAATGAATTAAAACCAACCCTGAAAACAAATAGGACTCATTTGCAGTTCCAACTAAATTACATTGTTAAAAATGCTCGCATTCTGATGCATTTTGAAATGGCTAACAAAATTACAAATATAATATTTCAAAGAACAGGATAAATGCTTTGATCAGAAAGTAGAAAGCATCTCAAAAAGTTCAAACTCACTTTGTATTTGAAACTTCTTCTAATATAGAGTCAGTGACATGCAGCCATGCAGAAAAACCAAGTTACCACCCAAACCTCATGGTGATACCAAGTTTCGTGGGAATTGAGTATAAGTTGTTTACAATGTGCATAGTAGGTCAAATTGATATTGTGATACAAGAGAATCAAATACTTTGTCTGATAGTGCAGTAACTCAAGATTGCCTCTGGCAAAAGTTTAAAATAGGATGTAAATAAATAAGATTTAATGTTACAGCAAGAAAAACTGAAAACAATCTGTTCTAGTTTGCAAGTTGCCGGAATGCAATATATCTGAAACGAAATGGTTTCTAAAAAAGGGGAATTTATTAAGTTGCAAGTTTACAGTTCTAAAGCCATGAAAATGTCTAAATTAAAGAAAGACTATAAAAATGCCCAAATTAAGTCATCCAGGGACAGATTCCTAGGTTCAAGAAGGCCAATGATGTTTGGGACTTCTCTCTCAGCTGGAAAGGTGTGTGGCAACATCTGTTAGCTTTCTCTCTTCTTCAGTGGTTTCCCCAGGGCTCTGTCCATTCTGTTGGCTCTGTCAGTTCTGGTGACTCTGAACTTTTTCCAAAATGATTCCCTCTTAAAGGGCTCCAATAAACAACCCCACCTTGAATGGGTGGAGACACATCTTCATGGAAACCATCTAATCAAAAGTTACCACCCATAATTGGGTGGGTCATATCTCCATGGAAACAATAAAAAAGATTCTACCCAGCAATACTGAATGAAGATTAAAGGACATGGCTTTTTTGGGGTACATAGTAGCCTCAAACCAGCATACAGCCCACATTGTTTCATGTTGTTTCCTATGTTAGGATCATGAACTGCATTATATCAAAACCAGATTATTCTTATTTTTTCTTCTGTGATAAGAATAGCCAACAAAGTGGTTAAAACTAGTTAAATGGGAACAAAATCAATCTCTCTCTGTCTCTCTGTTGAATGGAATAAAATAAGAAAATAATATCACTGTCACTCAGAATCACCACCTCATAGGTTGAAGATAATGATTTCCTATGATTTTTATTGTAAGTTAATAAAAGCCAATAAAATATGTGATGATGACAAAAGAGTCACTGTCCTGGGATTAGAGGAAAGACATTTTTCTAGTTCTCCATTCAGACAGTACTTTTTGAAACTCTGGAGCATGGAACATTTGAAGATTGTGCCCTTAGTCAAATAAGAACTGAAAAAAAATCCTTTTTTAGTTATCTGAAGCAGTCTCCTCAGTATTTTCATTATCTGTAAATTACCAATTATAATGATTTAAGACACAAATGAAGTAACTTTCTACTGCTTCTAGGACAACAAACACTTCTCCTGTTTTCCTCCCTTCATCCCCCAACTTCCTAATGTTTAATTACAGTACTACTGAAAGCAGAGCCTGAGACAAAGACTCTATTGCCAGTAACCTTTTGGAAAATATGATTGTAAGGAACAAGAGTGCAGAACAGAAAGAGTGAACAAGGAAGGAGAGAAAGTTGATTCTAGGATGCACTGTCAAGCGATGACTAACTTAAAACCATGGCACCTCTTAGGAGCCTTATGAACTGTCCCAGATCAGTTTCCCACCCTGTTTGGACAAGGATTGTTCTTCAGATATTAACTGCCTAACATCTCTGGGTTGATCATGCGTGAGTGCTTTGCAAGATCCCAAAGACCTCTCACAAACCATTATGTCAGAGTAGCCCTGGGTTAGTAAGTCATTGGCGTGTGGTCTAAGGAACAGCCCTGCTGACTTGCATCTGTCACAGCCAGTGGAAGCCTGCCTGGATCTGGTCACCTCACCACAGCAGGGACTAGATTGTGAGGTAGGGCTCAGAGCATGGCGAGGTGGGACAAAGCGGGGTCTGGGATACTCATCTTCATCATACAGTCTAGACTCTTAAACTCCACACTTAGGGATCCCCAACATTTTGTACCAGTTGCCACTTTCCATATCTGAAGGTGATTTTATCTTGACTCATGACTTTTATTTTTCTGGAGCCACGTAAAAACAAAATTGAGACATCTAAACCTTAAGTATCTAAGAAATCTAAAAGACAGCCTCAAAGAAGACTCCAGGCAGCAAACCTGTGAATGCCTCTACCTTATTCAAGAGCTCTTATCAGCTCGAATGATTCCATTCTTGGCTTTCCCTCATTCATACCTTAGATTAGGCAAGTTTCCAGAAATGCCATAGGGAGATCTTGTCCTGAACCATCTGGCAGAATAAGGAGTTTTTCTAATATTTAAGGCATTTTTGGTGACTATTGTTTGACACTTCTGGGGGTAAAAAATGCTCTGATTAGCTTCAGATGCCTTACTCTTATTTAACATATTTTAGTCAATATCATGCAAGCTGCTGGGGCTATTACCCACAGAGGCCTTCTTATTTTCTTTCCAGATCACCATTTTAGACATAAAATATCTAATGAGTAGGTCACAATTCCAAGGTCAAATGGCAAGTCCTACTTATTCTTCAACAATTTTCAAGATTCTTATTTTGTCAGTACCATTTGTCCAGAAAGAAGGATTGTCACTGTAGAGAACAAAATAAAGAAATGCAATTCTCACTCTGAAAAGATAACTGTAGGATGGTGCATTGGTGGCTCAGTGGCAGAGTTCTCGCCTGTTATGCCAGAGACCCGGGTTCAATTCCTGGAGCCTGCCCATGCCCCCCCCCAAAAAAAGAAAGAAAGACAAAGAAAAAAGATAACTGTATACTCTGAGGATATGAAAGAGTCATACAAAAAGAATTGCATAATATGTAATTACATGCAAAGTTTCCCAATACCCATGACACATAAACAAGCAAAAAAGGGAAAGGGCACTCTGGCATCAAAATGGTAAGTTTTATGGATTTCGGGGAGAACTTGAAGAAACTGGTAGGTTTGAGTTGGGACAGGGAGAAAGGGGCACAGCATGCTTTCCTTGAGATGGGTAGTACATGAACAGTTATACAAGGCAGCACAATTCTCTCATCATCATGGCAATTTAAAATTTTCTTCAATTCTCTGCTCTTTTTTCCTCAGATATGAGGAACTGGTTCCCTCTTGTCACTTGAGTCTCCTCTTAAATAACCCTACATCATCTGATTTAAATAGGCAGCAGAATAACTCTCTAGTACTAAAATGTCTTTTCTTTTTTTCAAAGAATCTGCCCTAACTGATAATGTATTTTTAACTTACTTTTCCTTATTACAATGTCAGTCATCCCATGCTAAAATGTTAGTGACATGAGAACAGGAAACTGGACTATCTTCTTTACTTTCTATATCAACAGCAACTTGGGCAGTGCTCAACATGAAACAGGTAATTAATTATGTATATTGAATGAACTGATGAATCTACCACATATAGTCACATGACCTTACCTCTTTCCTGACAGAAGGTGGGGCTTGAGTATGTTGTTTTACAAAGTCTTTGTGTCCCCTAGAGTTTCCTTGACTCATATTTTCATTCATTTAAAGTCTATTAAAAAAAAACTAGAGAAAAAAATGATGAATATTTTATCGGTAAAATAATCCCATGTCTGCCTTTTAAAAATATAAATTTGGTAAGATAGAAAACCTGGTCTCATAATGTACCATATGATGATTTAACATGAATTATGAATATCTAAAAGAAAATTCCCACAGATTTTTTTTCTTCTCCCTAATACTATGTTCTCCATGGAATCTATTATCATCATCACTTAACATTGCAAAGAGAGTTTTGTTTTCAAATAAATGTGATTGCCATAATGTTGTTATTAAAATTTATTTTAAGAAATTCTTTTGCATGACAAAATAGTTAATAATTATGCTTGTGATGGTGGTTGTTTAAAGAGAAATGTGAAATTTTATGCTGTGAATCAAATAGCCCCAGCAGCTTGCATAATATTGACTAAAATATGTTAAATAAGAGTAAGGCATCTGAAGCTAATCAGAGCATTTTTTACCCCCAGAAGTGTCAAACAATAGTCACCATTTATTAGGACTTCTGAGATGAGGATTTCTGTTTGACACACAAAACATGAACACATATGCCCCAGAAAATCTCTCACTCTCTTTGTTTTGAATGCAATTTTATGGAGTTATATTCACATGCCATACAATGATCCAAAGTATACAATCAGTGGCTCACAGTGTCATCATATAGTTATGCATTCATCATCACAGTCTATTTTTAAACATTTTCATTACTCCAAAAATAATAAAGATAAGAATAAAAACAAAAATAAAAGTAAAAAAGAACACCCCAAACATCCCTTATTTCCTATCCCCCCATCATTTATTTATTTTAGTCCTTATTTTCTTACTCATCTGTCCATACACTGGGTAAAGGGAGTGTCATTCACAAGGTTTTTACAACCACATAATCACACTGTAATAGCTACATAGTTATACAGCAGTGATCTTCAAGAATTAAGGCTACTTGATTACAGTTCAAGGCATTTCCCTCTAGCTAGTCCAATACACAAAAAACTAAAAAAAAGGATATCAGTATAATACACAAGAATAACCTCCAGAATGACCTCTCTACTCTTTAATCTCTCAGCCACTGAAAGCTTATTTTGTTTCATTTCCTTTCCCCCTTTTGGTCATCAAGTCTTTCTCAATCCCATGTTGTCAGGGCCAGGCTCACCCCCAGGAGTCAGGTCTCATGTTACCAGGAGTGTTTACACCCCTGGGAGTCATGTCCCACACAAGGGTAAGGGCGCTGAGTTTGAGTTTACTGTGGAGTTGGCTTAGAGAGAGGCCACATATGAACAGCAAAAAAAGCCTCCCTGCGGGTGAGTTTTAGGCATAATTATAAGTAGGCTTAGCTTCTTCTTTGCAGGTAGGTTTCATAAAGACAAGCTGTAAAATGGAGAGGTTGGCCTATTAAATCAATAATCCCCAGTACTGGTGAGAATATCACCAGTTTAGTATTTCCATCTTTTTTCCCCATCCCTCAAGGGGACTGTGCAAATACTTTTTTATATTCTGTTCAGATTTTTTCTGGGATGTATCAGGCATCACACCTACCTGTACAAACCAATGAGATCTCACTCCCTATTCAAAGTTCCATCTAATTATGGTGTTTGTAAGTTTGCCATACAGATTAAATTAGATAGTATGTTACAGCAAATATAAATTTTGCCTCAAATAAACCTCTCTTCCTTTGGTCTTACACAGATGTTGGCATTTTACAATACAGTCAATTTCATCCTTTAGCCTTTACTCTGTTTTATCTTAGTCCTAACCAATTCAGCTTCATTCATATCTCTGATTGAAGTCTGCTCTCTTTTCAGCTATTTAAACAGTTGTTATGTGGGGTAATGCTGACTTTCATAGCTACAAAACTCTAGCTCTCGGTCTCAGATATCACACAGATATCAGAAGTTTGAGAAAATGACCAGTTATACACAAAGAACTCAGCATCTCAGAATTTAGAAATAACCACTGAAACTCTGGAGTAGATGGGACTGCTATGTTAGAAAGAATGCCATACCTGAAAGAGAATAAATGCTCACCAAATTGTGGAGAAGAAAAGAATTTATTCACGATCTTGCAAGAACAGGCACCTAGCCAAAAAATGGTGGCTGGCACACCAAACAATAGAATGCTGCAGGTTTTACATCCTATGCCTAGCATACATGCTCTTTCCCTGCTTCTCTGCTGATTGGATACTCCAGAGGTTACAGCCTATCCGGATAGTCTAACTCATTCAAATTTTCTGTGGAAGGTTCCAGCTTTTAATTATGCTTTACATTTCAATGACCCTGGCCATTACTTATTTAAACTTTACTTCTACCTTTTTAGCCCAGCATTTCAAAGGCTTTCTCCTTCCCTGTCTGAGAGACTGGTTTGAGCTGTCCTGAAGCCCTTTCCTGTGCCATCTTGTGTGAAAGCTAAACTTAATTTTCCTACATGCCATTAGAGCTCACAGTCTAGAAACCCTTACAATAAGCCTTCCCCTGATAACCTATGCTCATCAATGATCAAAGTTTGCATATATTTTTAGTCTGTATTGGTGAGGCATTATAATACCTTTTTCATTTCTGGCTTAACTTCACTCATCATACTGTCCTCAAGTTTCATTCAACTATTTGCATGCCTCACAACTTCATTCTTTCTTGCAGCTACTCAGTATTCCATTGTATATATACACCACAGTTCATCCTTCCATTCATCAGTCAATGTGCCCTTAGGTCACATCCATTCATTGAAAATTATGAATACTGCCTCCATAAACACCAATGTTCAAATGTTCGTATGCGTCCCTGCTTTCAATTCTTTCAAGTATGTACCTAATAACAGGGTTGCAGCATCATATGACAACCTTATATTTAGCCTCCTGTGGACTACCACACTGCCCTCCATAGGGGTTGCACCTTCTACTTCCCTACTAACAGTGAATAGGTATTGCTCTCCCAACATTTTCTCCAGCACTTGTGTCTTTCTGGGTTTTTTGTTTGTTTGTTTGCATGGGCGGGCAGTGGGAATCAAACCTGGGTTCTCCAGCATGGCATCTGTTTATTTTTAAAGTGTTTAATTCACACACTATAAAATCCATCCTAAGTAAACAATCAAAGCTTCCTGGTATAATCACAATTATGCTTTCACCACAACAATCTATATGAGGAGATTTCCACTTCCATAAATAAAGAAGAGGGAAAAAAAAGAATAACACCATTAATCCAATGCCCCACCTTATACCCCCCCCTTAGTTGACTTTCAACATTGGTGTATTGCCTTTGTTACAAATTTATAGAAGCATATTACAATGTTACTGTTAACTATAGGCTGGTTTGCACTGATTTTTTTCCCCATATTCTATCAAATTTTCAGCACCATTCATTGTTGACATTCATTTGTTCTCCCTCATGTAAAAACATTCTATTTTACATTTAATCACCATCATTGTCCACTCTAGGTTTCACTAAGTTTTGCGGTAACTTACCTGGGCTTTGTTTCCTAACTTTTTCTCTGGTGTCATACATGCCCCTAGCCTTCCTCTTTCAACCATACTCAAACTCAGCTTTGTTCAATGTACTTTCAATATTGTGCTACCATCAGACAGTATTGTGCTATCCATTTCTAGATCTTTACAATCATTTCTGTTGGACATTCTATACTCTTCAGCTTCTAATGCCCAATCTCTACCCTCTTTCTATCTCCTGATATCTGCTGTGTTCTCCACTTTAACTCTGAAAGTTTGCTCATTTATATTAGGTCATATTAATGAGACCATACAGTATTTTCCTTTTGTTTCTAGCTAATTTCACCGAACATATTATCTCAAGGTTCATATACATTGTTGCAAGCATCATCACTTGATTCTAATGTATTTTATTTTTTTCTCTTTTACCCTTACTGATAGTCTTCATTTCTACACTCCTTTTGGACCTCTCTCTCCTGTCATTTCCTATCTGTTTATTGTGTTCCCTTTAGCATTTCTTGTGGAGCAGGTATCCTGTTCATAAACTCTCTCAGTGTCTATACTTCTGAATATATTTTAAACTCTCCATTTTTGATGGACAGTTTTTGCCACATGTAGATTTCTTGGCTGGCAGTTTTTGTCTTTCAGTATCTTAAATATATGATACCACTGCCTTCTCACATCCATGGTTTCTGCTGAGAAATCTGGACATAGTCTTATTGAGCTTCCCTGTTATGTGATGGATCACTTTTCTCTTGCTTATTTCAGAATTCTCTTTGTCTTTAACATTTGATAATCCGATTGTGAGTTTTCTTAGAGTAGATCTATTTATATCTATTCTGTATGGAGTATGCTGTGCTTCTTGGATCTGTAATTTTATATCTTTCATAAGAATTGAGAACTTTTCGATGATAATTTTCTCCATTATTTTTTCTGCCCCCTTTCTCTTCTCTTCTCCTTCTGGGGCACCCCAAAACACATATTTGTGCACTTCATGTTGTCACTCATTCCCTGAGACTCTGCTCATATTTTTCCATTCTTTCCCCTATCTGTTCTTTTGTGTGGAGGATTTCAGATGTCCTGTCTTCTAGTTCATTAATCCTTTCTTCTGCCTCTTCAAATCTGTTGTTTTAGGTCTCATTGTGTTTTTCATCTCTTCTATTGTGTCCTTTATTTCCATAAGTTCTGCCGTTTGCTTTTTTTCAAGCTTTCAAGTTCTTCATGTTCACCAATGTCTTCATTATACCCTTCCTGTCTTTTGCCATCTCTTCCCTCAACTCATTGATTTTATTTTTGAATTGGTTAACATGTTTATTTGAACATTAATTATTGTGAATTATTTTCACATGGAACTTCTAGACTTCATGTTTTTCCTGTCCTGCCTGGCAGGTGGTACTTATCAGCCCACAGACCCCCACTGGTATAAAGTGGTGTGGAACCTTTAATTCTCAGCGTGCCGGGGGCGTGGTTGAGACAGAGGCTGAAGGAAGGCAAACTCAAGCTGGTTTTGTTTCCCAGCCCCTTGCATCTGAATTCTCTGAAGGAGGGCAGCTACTTGAGCTGGGTCCTGCCACACCCTTTTCTTGGGGAAGATAAACCCTTTAGGGAATTATCTCCTTCAATTGATTTGTTATTTTATCTCTCAGGCCTATGTTAACTCTGCCTTTGCCTGGGTCAATATTGGCAATTGAAAATGCCTGAGGCTTTCTCTAGTGAGATACTTAGAATACTTCAAAAAGAGAGAGAGAGAAAGAAAATTAAACAAAAACAGAATAGAATCTTTCCTCAGAGTCAGTTCTCAGCCCCCAAAGTTCACCGGTCAAGAGCTGGAGTTGTTGACTGTGCCCTTTATCTTAGGGCACAGCCCTTTTCCAGTATTCTGAACTTGGTCACCTCTGTTTTTTTTTTTTTTTTCCTTCATCAGCCTCATCTTCTCTTTCTTTTATTCTCTGGGTTTGTCTGTGGTTGGAGATTATATCCAGTAATCCAAATGTGTCAATTTAAACCTTAGTTAGAGCTTGGTTGAGCTACCTTCCCTTGCCCCTAGTAGAGAGGGCTACTTTTCCCCCTAGGGAAGTATCTCCAGCAGCCTGCCATGCCAGTGGGGGAGGAGTACCAGCCACCAGAGCTGAGGTGCTTTACTTACAGATCTGTGATATGATCTCAACCCTTTCACCTGTTCTAGACTCATGTACAATGTGTGTCCAGTCATGAATGTTCCCCAAACAGTTGTTCCAGGTGATTTCTGGCTATTAACTAGCTGTTCTAGAGGACTAACTAAATTCCACACGTTCTTATGCTGCCACCTTGCCACTATCTCTCTCACTCTGTTTTTTAGTCACAGACCACTCCCTGCCCTCATTGAAACCACCTCATAATTACACAAGCAATAAGGGAAGTAAAGGAGGTGTGATTGGATACATGCAAAGTTTTAACACTCTGTGCTGGTTTGAAAGGAAGCATGCCCCCTAAGAAAAGCCATGTTTTAATATAAATCCCATTTCATAAAGGTAGAATAATCTCTATTCAATACTGTATGTTTGAAACTGTAATGAGATCATCTCCCTGGATGATGTGATTTAGTCAAGAGTGGTTGTTAAACTGGATTAAGGGACGACATGTCTCCACCCATTTAGCTGGGTCTTGATTGGTTTATTGGAGTCCTATAAAAGAGGAAATATTTTGGAGAATGAGATTCAGAGAGAGAACAGAGCAGAATGACACAGCCATGAGAAGCCGAAGTCCACCACCAGCCAGCGACCTTTGGAGATGAAGAAGGGAAATGCTTCCCGGAGAGCTTCATGAAACAGGAAGCCAGGAGAAGCGAGCAGATGATGCCATGGTTGCCATATGCCCTTCCAGATGAGAGAGGAACCCTGAGCCTGTTCGCCATGTGCCCTTCCAGATGAGAGAGAAACGTTGAACATCGCTGGCCTTCTTGAACCAAGGTATCTTTCCCCAGATGCCTTAAATCAGACATTTCTGTAGGCTTGTTTTAATTGGGACCTTTTCTCAGCCTTAGAACTGTAAACCAGCAACTCATTAAATTCCCCCTTTTAAAGGCCATTCCATTTCTGGTATATTGCATTCCAGCAGCTAGCAAACCAGAACACACTTCCATGAAATGACTCAAGCACCCTACCAATTACAGTTTTTAAGGAGAAGTACATAATTATGAAGCGATATGGAAGAAACTTAACTTATTACTAAAGGAATGATAGCTGAGCATTTTAATAACTGTTTTCAAGCGTATAATACAAAAAAAATTCTGTAAAGCATTGACCAGATGTTTTCCACTTACATGGAATATGTTCTAGTTTGCTAGCTGCCGGAATGCAATATACCAAAAACGGAATGACTTTTAACAAGGGGAATTTAATAAGTTGCAAGTTTACAGTTCTAAGGGCGAGAAAATGTCCCAATTAAAACAAGTCTATAGAAATGTCCAATCAAAGGCATCCAGGGAAAGATACCTTGGTTCAAGAAGGCTGATGAAGTTCAGGGTCTCTCTCTCAAGTGAGATGGCACATGGCGAACACAGTCAGGGCTTCTGTCTCGGCTGGAAGGGCACATGGCGAATACGATGTCATCTGCTATCTTTGTCTCCTGGCTTCCTGTTTCATGAAGCTCCCCGGGAGGTATTTTCCTTCTTCATCTCCAAAGGTCGCTGGCTGGTGGACTCTCTGCTTCGTGGTGCTGCAGCATTCTCTGCTCTCTCTGAATCTCTCTGAATCTCTCATTCTCCAAAATGTTTCCTCTTTTGTAGGACTTCAGAAACTGATCAAAACCCACTCAAATGGGTGGAGACATGTCATCCCCTAATCCAGTTTAACAACCATTCTTAACTAAATCACATCAACCAGGGAGATGATCTCATTACAGTTTCAAATATACAGTACTGAATAGGGATTATTCTACCTTTAAGAAATGGGATTTATATTAAAACATGGCTTTTCTTAGGGGGCATACTTCCTTTCAAACCAGCACAGAATACAAAATCAAGTTAACTGGTGTGTTTGCTTCAGCAGCACATATAGTAAAACTGGAATGATGCAGAGAAGATTAGCATGGCCCGTGAGCAAGGATGACACACAAATTCATGAAGCATTCCACATTAAAAAAAATTAAGTGGTTACCCATTACAAAAATGAAGTAAATTATACCAAAAAAAGCTTCTCCACTGGAAAGGGGTGTTGACATAGAGCAATCAACTTTCATGGGCTAAGTATATAAGTCTACTTTAGAGGCAGAAGATAGAGCAATAGTATCTGGCAGGGTTTTTCTCCTCTCAGAAATAAACACATGGGTCTCTAAATACAAAAAAAGACTGACCACGACCACAAAGTCAAGATATATGCTTTTTTTAAAAAAGCAATTTTATTAAGATAAATTCACATACCATACTGTCCGTCTAAAGTGTGCAATCAATGTCTTTAGTATATTCATAGAGTTGTGCATTAATCACTGCAATCATTTCTAGAACATTTTCACCCAAAAGAGGGTTCATTATGTTACACAGTCCCATGTTTCATCCTCTGGCTTTTCTTCTAATGACATTCAGGACCCAAAACTTTCCCTTTACACCATAATCACACCAACATATCACTGCTTTTAATTGCTCACTATAATATTCTATCATCACCTCTATCCATTTCCAAACATTTAAAATCAACCTTATTGCATACTCTGCACAAATTAAGCATCAGTTCCCTATTCTCTCCCCTCATTCTATCTTCTGGTGACCAGTGATCTAGATATTAACATCAATAGTTTGCCAGTTACCTTTAGTTCATATTAGTGAGGTTGTACAATATTTGTCCTTCGGCTTACTTGTTTCACTCAACATCATGTCCTCAAGTTTCATTCATGGAGTCACATGCATCATAACTTCATTTCTTCTTAGAGCTGCATAACATTCCATCATAAGTATATAACACATTTTGTTTATCCATTTATTGGTGGATGGACACCTGGGTTGTTTCCATCTTTTGGCAATTGTGAATAATGCTGCTATCAACACTAGTGTGCAAATATCTGTTTATGTCCTTGCTTTCAGTTCTTACCAGATCATATCGCACTTCTATACTGTTTCCTAAGGAAACACCAAACTATCTTCCAGCAGTGGCTGTACCATTCTAGTACCCCTCCAATAGTGAATAAATGTTCCCATTTTACCACAGCCTCTCCAACATTTTTAGATTTTTGTTTTTTTTATTTTTTAAGTGGCCATTCTAGTTGACGTGAAATTATATCTCATTGTATTTTTTATTTGCTTATCTCTAACAGCTAGTGATGTTGAACATCTTTTCAGGTACTTTTTAGTCCTTTGTATATCCTCTTTGGAAAATGCCAATTCATGTATTTTACCCATTTTTAAATTAGGTTGTTCTCAAACTCAACAAAAAAGATTTTAGTCTTTCACCATTGAGTACAATGTTAGTTGTGGGTTCTTCATTATATACTCTCTATTACGTTGAAAAAGATTCCTTCTATTACCCTTTGAAGTGTTTTGATCAAAAAGCAAAGTTGTATTTTGTAAAATGTGATTTCTGCCTTGATCTAGGTGACATTGTAGTTCTTCTTCAATTTGTATTACATTAATTGATTGTCCTGTATTGAACCACCCTTGCATACCTGGGATAAAACCCACTTGACATAGTGTATTATTCATCTAATATACAGTTTGGTTCAATTTGCAAGTGGTTTTTTTTTGAGGATTTTTGCATTTATTTTCATTAGAGAGATTGGTCTGTGATTTTCCTTTCTTGTAGTATCTTTATCAGGTTTTGGTATTAGGGTGATGTTGGCTTCATAGAATGAGTTAGGTAGCATTCTGTCGTCTTCAAATTTTTGCAAGAGTTTTAACAGGATTGGAACTAACTTCTTGGAATGATTGATAGAATTGACCAGTGAAGCCATCTGGTCCTGGGCTTTTATTTGTTGGGTTTGATGACTGTTTCAATCTTTTTACTTGTGATTGGTTTGTTGAGACCTTTTATTTCTTCTGGAGTCAGTTTAGATTGTGTGTTTCTAGAAAATTGTTTATTTCATCTAAGTTATCTAGTTTGTTACATACAATTGTTCATAGTATCCTCTTATGATCTTTTTTATTTCTGTGGGATCAGTAATAATGTCCCCCCCCTCATTTATTTTTATTTTTTACATGGGCAGGCACCAGGAATTGAACCTGGGTCTACAGCATGGCAGGCAAGAATTCTGCCACTGAGCCACTGTCACACTCCCCTCCCCCATTTTAAATTTTATTTAATTGCACATTCACTTTTTTTCTTTGTCAGTCTAACTAAAGGCTTGTCAATTTTGTTGATCTCAAAGAAACAACTTCTGCTTTTATTGTTTCTGTCTGTTTTTGTTGTTGTTGTCATTCTCAACTTTATTTCTGCTTTCATCTTTATTATTTCTTCCTGTCTGCTCTTTTAGGATTAGTTTGCTATTCTTTTTTCTAGTTCTTCCAGGTATTTAGTTAGGTCTTTGATTTTGGTTCTTTCTTTCTTTTTAATGTAGGTTTTTAGAACTGTAAATTTCCTTCTCAGCACTGCCTTCACTGCATCCCGTAAGTTTTGATTTGTTATGTTCTCATTTTCATTTGCCTCAACATTTTATTGATATCTTTTGCAATTTCTTCTTTGACCCACTGATTGTTTGAGTTTGTTGTTAACCTTCCATAAATTTGCACATTTTTCCAGTCCTCCACTTATGGTTATTTTCCAACTTCATTCCGTGGTGGTCAGAGAGTGCTTTGCATGATTTCAATGTTTTGAAAATTTAATGAGACATGTTTTGTGACCTAATTTCTGATCTATCCTGGAGAATGATCCATGGGCACTTGAGAAGAATGTATATACTGCTGTTGTGGGTGCTCTGTTCTGTAAATATGTTCATATTTCATGAAAATATGAAAAAATAGTCCATGTATCAAATTATTCGATTTCTCTGTTCTACTTATTGATGTGAATGGTGTATTGAAGTTTTCACCTATTATTGTAGATACCTCTTTTTCTCCCTACAGGTTTACTAGTGCTTACCTCATGTATTTTGGGGCACCCTGGTTCAATGCAAATATATTTATGATCATTATTTCTTCTTGGTGGATTACCCCTTTTATTAATGTATAATGCTCTTCATTGTCTCTGCTAACAGCTTTATATTTAAGGCTCATTTTGCCTGATATTAGTATAGCTACCCCAGCTTTTTTTTGGATACTGTGATATTTTTTCTAGCTTTCACTCACAACCAATTTGTTTCAATAGTTCTAAGGTGAGTGTCTTGTAGACAGCATATAGATGGCTCATATTATTTATCCTTGATGATAGACTCTGTGTCTTTTTAAATTTTTTTTTTTTGAAGGAAAGACAGAGAAGGAAGGAAGGATGGAAGGAAGGAAGGGAGGAAGAAAGGGAAACATTTTTAAACATTTTCTTGTTTTATTATATTTTGTTTGTTTGTTTGTTTTTTACATGGGCTGGGGCCGGGAATCGAACCGGGGTCCTCCGGCACGGCAGGCAAGCACTTTGCCCGCTGAGCCACCGCGGCCCGCCCCGACTCTGTGTCTTTTGATTGGGGAAATCTAATTCATTAACATTCAATGTAATGGCAGTACATATGCAACCATTTTATCCTTTGGTTTTTATATGTTGCATCTTAGTTTTGTCTCTCTTTATACCCCTTTAGTTTCCTTAACTGATACTGTTAATTTCTACCCTCTCCTCACAAGCCTGTCTCCTATCCTTTCTTTTCAGCCTTCAGGATTCCCTTAGTATTTATTTTATTTTATTATTATTTTTTTTTTTGTAGGGCAAGTCTCTTGTTAACAAACTCTTTCAGCTTCTACTTACCTGTGAATTTCTTAAACTCCCCTTAAGTTTTGGAGGGCTATTTTGTGGTAGAGAATTCTTGACTGACAGTTTTTCTCATTCAGTATATTTGTATATATCATACCACTACTTTTTCCCCTCCATGGTTTCTGATGGGAAATCAGTATGTAGTCTGAATGGGCATAACTTGCATGTTATGAATCACTTTTTTCTAGCTGCTTTCAGAATTCTCTCTTTATCTTTGGCATTTGACATTCTGATTAATATGTGTCTTGGGTTAGATCTATTCAGATTTATTTGGTTTGGAATATGTTGCACTTCCTAGGCATGGATAGCTATGCCTTTCATGAGAGTTGGGATGTTCTTAGCCATTATTTTCTGAAATATTTCTTCTGCTCCTTCTCCCTTCTCTTATCTTTCTTGGAAACCAATAACATGAATGTTTGTACACTTCATGTTGTCATTCAGACTGTGCTCAATTTTTCCCATTTCTTTTCTCTATCTGTTCTTTCATCTATTCAAATTCAGGTGCTCTATTTTCTAGCTCACTGATCCTTTCTTCTGCCTCTTCAAATCTATTGCTGTATTCATCTAGTGTATTTTAAATTTCATCTGTTGTGCCTTTCATTCCCATAAGATCTGATTTTTTCTTTGTATGCCTTCAAATTCTTTATGCTCACCCAGTCTTCTTAGTATCCTTTATCTCTTTAGCCATCTCCTTGAATTGCTTTAGGAGATTTGTTTGAACATTTTTTATCAGATCTTCCAAACTCTGTATTTCCTCTGATTTTTTTATTTGCTCCCTTGTTTCTTGGTATGACCTGTTATTTCTTTTGCTTATGTCTGAGCATTGGGTTATCTTGGTGAGTTACTCTGAAAGTCAGATTCTCTCTTTTCAAAGCTTTTGTTGTTGATTGGGTTTGGGTTAATGCTTTCCTTTGACACTTAGTTCATCAATATTACTCAGCCAGAGCTGACCGAGACCCACAAAGGGGGTGTACTCCAGTGTCATAGGACCTCAGGTAGAGGGTCAGGTGATGATGATGAAAACCCTTTAATTCTGTTCCCCAATGGTGCGTTTGCCTGACCTGCCCAGAATATGGCCTGCCCTCTTTGCCCAAAAGCCTTTTAAGCAGTTTCATGGAGATGCACTTTCTTCACATGCTGGCAGATGTTTCTTCAACAACCTATTACCCTCAATCCTCAGAAGACAGGCTGTTCTTAACTGTCAGCTCAAGACAATTGAGTGGCCATGCCTGGCCAGAGAAACCTTCAGTCCCAGCCGTCCAAATTCACCAGACAAAAGCTAGAACAATGCTAGACCATGTCCTGCCCTTTTCTGGGGAGGGTGGACCTCTGCTGCCCTTTCAGTCTGTAGCTGCTCACCTGCCAGGGTCCCAGACATCAAAGCTTTCTGATCTGAGAGTGGGGAATGGATGCCAGGAGCCAGGGCTGAGGGGGTTATGATATCTCATTGCACTTTCTACATCTCTTTGCCCCACACTTTCATGGGTGTTGCTCAGCACTCTCCCTATTCTCCAGAGCTCCAGATGCATTGCTTTGGATAGTTTCTGTCTATTTCCTGGTTGTTTTTCTGGGAGACAAGTAAGCCCAGCCTTCCCTTAGTCAGCCATCTTGGATCCTCTCAAAGATATGTGCATTTTGATTTCACTTTCCCCCTTCATCATTATGATTTTATTTGGAAACCAGAAAAAATAAAATGAAACAAAGCAAAGTCAACATTAAATGTATGGTGCTAGAAAGGTTGGGGAATATGAAAGTAAATAAGAGACGCTAATAAGAATGCTCGGTTGGAAAGTGATCCTAGAATAATAGGAAACCCTGGGACTTTTTCTATACATACCTAGATATGAAGATCTGAACAAACGATTTAGAAAACATCCCAAACAAAAGTTCCATGGAATGAAATGCAAACCATTTCATATATGCGCTTTTTTTTTTTTTTTTCAGCATGAGGGTCTAAAGCATTCATCTCTTCCACTTGGGTGGTTGACTTCAAAATGTTTTAGGATCTTAAGCTATAATTGAGTTACTGTCTCAGTGACTACTTTGCTTTAATAACTACAAGTTAGTTAGATTGCGGGTTTCTTTCCTGGGCCTGAACTAAGAAAACCATCTTTAACAAAGTATCAAGACTCTTTCAGGGACTATTTAAAGATAAAGCAATGCCCTGTTGGTCCCCCACTTTCCTGATACCACAGTTTAGAAGATAAGCCTTACAGCTCATTAAAAAGAAGAAAACAGTTCCTTTCTAAGGCCGTGACTTCGTGGCCTGCTTCTCTTTCCCAGCTAGCATATTTACCTCCATCTTTATTGAGCAACAGAAAGAAATTGTATTTTAATTTTCTCTGCCCCTCATCTATACTTTGCCTCAACTAAGTACATCTTAAACACTGTATATTCTGCTAAAATAGATGTAAGAAATATGGTCATCTTGAGAAAAGCAGGAAAAATTAGTGGTCTGAATATCAAATAAATACAAATTCAATCATTTAAATCTCACCTACTCTGTGGCTACCAGTGATAGTTGTTTTAATAGAGATATTGCAGAATACTTAGCTTAATATAGATGAACTAGCACATAAAGAGAAAATGTAGAGTTTCCTCTTTAAAATTACTCTGGCCTTCCACCTGAGTCATCAAGTATCAAGAAAAAAAGAGTATGACTGTGTTCCAGTAGAACTCTATTTACAAAAACAGGCAGTGAGCTGGATTTGGACACCAGCTGTAGTTCACTGACCCTTTATTTATACAGTCCCTTTTAGTACATTTAAATACTTCCTTCACTCATATAGTCTCTTCTTTCACCTGCTTTTCTCCTTCAGATAAAATCCAAGACAATGAGAGCAGGCATTTTTCTGGCTGGCATCTACAAACCCCTGTCCACTTGTTTCTGGCTTGCCCCACGGCAATGCTGCTCATGTGCTACAATCAGAATAATTTGTAACCTGGGATTACCTGGCCAGGGCACTGCTTGAGTAAGCCTGCCTGGATGCCTTGGTGTTCTTTCAGTCTCTTTGCTACTATGACCCATCTAAGGTCTGGCTGTGGCTCTTACTCAGTCACAGCGCAGACAGATATTTTTGCAGCCCCACAGGGGCTGAGTTTGGTTTTTTTATTTTATTGCCACATTATGGTCACCCGCTCTGGCAAGCCCCCCAGCCACAACATCCGGGTCCTAACCATGCATAAGTGAACCAAGAGCAGCTTGGGGATCCTCTCCCTCAAGATTATAGGTGTCTGACCACACTGACTACGTTTACTTTAACTCCTGCTGAGGTTTTTAGGGTCTTCCCTAACTCCCCTCTGCTTTTAATGTTACCCTCAATTCTCTTGCACCCTCACTTGGGCCAAAGCCCAGAAAAATTCCATGAATCTGATATCCTGATATGTTAAAAAGACATTTAAAAAACCTTTTCTTGAAACAATAATTGTGTTTGTACCTTGTACTATTTGTCATTCTTCTTTTTCTTTTTATTTCGTCTTTAATAAATACTAATCTACCCACTCCACTCTGCTCCTACTTCTTAAGATAGGTAGGTAGATGGGTCAGTTAGAGTAAAGATAAGATGAGAAAGGCCAAAAAGAAAAATTGTGACTATTTTTAAACTGCTACCCTGTTACATGTTCCCTGTATTCTGTTATAGCAAACCCTCTAGGAAAGTAGTGTTATTCTGGTTTAGAGATGAAAAAAAAATCAAGAGCAAAAAAACCTCAGGGCTCAGAGATCATGTTAATGCTTGCACAACTACTAAATGAGATAGCAGGAGACACACCCAGGTTTCTGACACTGCTCCTAGTACTCTTTGCTCTGCCATCCCTGAAAGATACAGTAAGTAAGTTAGTGGTTAATTTGAGCCCCAAAGCCACCAAATATAAATTCTGACCACTAGACCAAATTAGTGAACTTCTCAGCCTTTGTGTAGTTAGTTGGGATTAAGTGAGGTTATGATAGCAACACCTATCTTTCATTAAGTTTTATCTGTGTCTCAGGCAGTTTGCAAGCACTTTGATTACGTTATCTCACTTAATTCTCAAAACAATCCTATAAGATAAGTATTAAAATTATTCCTATTTTTTAGACAATTTTTACAAGGTCCTTAGCATAGACTCTACCACATAGTGAATGCTCAGTAATGCCAGTTATTATTTTAATTATTACTAATAAATTACTATTAATTTCACTAATTAAAATCATATCCATCAAGGAAATATATACAGACATTTATTTCCCCACAGCAGAACAATTCTTGGTAGGCTGCCTTTGCTCCTGGTACAAGAGATACCCACCTTTTAAAAGACTAAAACAGTGTCAGAATCAAGGAGAGTGATACAGTGTCCACCTATACTTGTTGCTGCTGGACCTCACTACATCTAGGGGCCCAGGACACATGGACACTGCCTGATAGAGAAGAAGGAAGGCAAAAGGATTTGTACCTGATGGCCATGACCATCACTTGGTTTGTTGGATCTCCAGGCAACACTTTCCTCCTTAGAATTTACGTTTCTTTTTGGGTTGTTTTAATCCTAATTCACTTGCATTGAATTTGGACTCCTTTCCATTTTTAATTCTTAATATCACAGCTGTACTTCCCCTTTTCATTAAGAGGAGACACTTTAATGTAAAGAGTCCTAGACTAGAAGCTTAAATATGTAGGTTACAGTCCTGTTGTGTTACAAACTCTGTGCTATTAGCTATATAATTTAACTTTTACTTACTTAGTTTTATAACTCTATCAAGCTATATAGGGAGACTGTAAGATCAGATGATCTCAAAGATATCTCCCAGCTAAAAGTTGTTCCTTAATTATTTTCTATCACCATGAACACAAATGCTCATTAATCTCTTCAGTCTTTAGTCAATGTAATGTAAGATGTGCAAAGGTTTCTATTACCAACCACCCGACAATAATTAATTAAGGACACTCTATCTCTAGACTTTGAATAATGGTATCATTTTTAGAAATAATTATGTATGGTTCTTAATTCTTTATTTGATTTATTATTTAATGGAAATATAAATGGAAGAATGTAGACTGCAATATCTAACAGTCTCCCAGGGCCATGAATATCTCAATCATTTAATGTAATAAACACAGTGAAGGAACATCAATCTCCCTTTTCTCTGCTGCATGAGATCTGGCTTTTGAACCATAACTAAGTTAATTTTAGAACAGCATCTACTATTAGCAATTCATGGACTCTCATGGTGAAAAATCACCTAGCATTATATATATTTTTGCTTGAAGGATCTCATTTGTATTTGGGTTTCACAGAGTTAGCATTAAATAAAAGAAAAAAATGTTTTCAGTTTTGTTATTTTGGGATTTCTAAAGGATCTGGCCCATTCTTTGTTTTATTCCTCACCATAAGGAGTAGAATCCCTACCCCTTCAACATGTTGAAATTGTTATGGCGGGAAATTCCCAGTTACTTAGAGCTTGGATATTATCTTCTTATATAGCATATGACCAGAGAGGATATGTTCCTCTCCAATCCAAAGAAAGAAATGTATGGTCAGAATGTATGAATGAATTTTCATTGAGTCATTCATTTATTAATTTACTCAGTTGATAGATATTTATGCCTCCTATGTATTGGACCAGAAATTTTGGTAGGATCTAAGGATATAAAGTCAAAATGAAGTTGGCTTATACCTTCTTGGAGCTTAGAGTCTAATAGAAGAGGAATACGGGCAAATTAACTTTATTCTCAGATACTGTCTCAGAAAGATTCGTAGCAGCTATGGGAACACTGAGGAGAAGCATCTTTCTTATAAAGATTAAATACTTTAAAGGTATAAATTAACAGGATTTGTATCTTTAACACTTCTTTTTGCTTATGAGTTCTTTCAGGAGCTTATCTATATTCTTTGAAATGTCCATTCATAACGCTCTGCCATTATCAGCATAACAACTTTAAAAAGTACTTAATGAGCACTTTTTTATGCAAAGCATTGGGTTTGTTAGTTTGCTGACTAAAATAAACAATGGAATTTTGTACACAAAAACAATGAAAATTAAGAAAATGAAAATGAGTAAAAATAACTCATTACCAAAAAGAATGCCTGAAAAGTATGTTTTCAAAAATTGAAGGTCAAAGAGGTGCAAAGCACATCAGAGGAAATGAGTTTCTTAATCTCTTGGAGCCAGATTCACCAACTGAGCATACAGCTTTTGACAAAATAATTGCCCAGTAATTACTCTAAAAGATGGAACAATACTAAATTAAAATAGAGTAAATTACCTTTTGTATTGTGGCCAATGACAAGTAGTGACACATTCATGCTACAAAGTACCACTTTCTTTCTGTGAGAGGTGACCTATTACCCAATGCTTAAGTGACTAAGTAACCCCACATATAACCTCCAGCAACCCTGTCTCTCAGAAGAAGTGCAAAGTTTATTACTGCTACTGCTGTATGTGGCAATTTCACATTCGGTAATGAAATAGGTATACATCTTAAGCCATGCACATACTTATGTAAGAAGAACAGTAACGACTTATTAGAGTTCATATTTACTGAATACTTGATATGTGCTGGAGACTGTTCCTGGTCATTTAATATATCAATTAATTCTACCTGCACAAATCCAGTAGGTAGGTTCCCACCCCCCACCCCCGATGTCTTATTAGAATAATTGAGGCATGAGAGGTTTGCAGAGTTGCCCAAATTTTCACAGAGAGCCAAAGGTAGATCCAGGATTTCAAACCAGGCACATTGTGCCCAGAGAGGGTGTTTTCATATGCAAAATAATGTTCTATGAGCCCCACACAGTCAGAACCAGGGGATTGTTCTATTTCATTTTCCAAAATACCATCTAACATTTATTTCACATGGCATAAAAATAAAGGCAAGTTATTGTTTGTGTCACAGATGAATATCAAGCTAATGAATGAACCATTTACTTACCTCTTTGTCTACTACATATAGGCTGTAAGTTTTAAATTTAGAGAGAAACACATCAATGTCATTGGAGAAGGCTTACTGGCCAGTCAGGCACCGAAGAGAAGATATTCAGGATTTAATCCTCAGAAAATAGATTTTTTAGTCCACTTGGAGGTAATTAATCACATTAACAATACACACACAGAGGCAGATGTGACTTTTTGTTGATTGCATTTAATCTAGCACTATTTATGGAGCAATGCAATGGAGTAGGTGCTATGACAGGCATTCTCAGTGACAGGGGTATGAAGATATGGAATACTTTCAGAAAGTGTTGATGCTGCCACTGAGGCTTTAAGGCAAAATAAGTAAAAGTGGATTGAGGAGAAATGACATTAGAACAAAATCAAAAGAGGTTATTGTTCAAAAGAGTACTACCTGCAGTGAGATGCAAATATGTTTGAAAATCTGGATACAGTGGACAATCCTGTGTAAATATAAATAACCAACATTCATTCAAGTAATAAAGAAAAAATCAACTGCTTAAATAATAAGAGAAATTGGAAATGATAAAATAACTAAAAAGAAAAATGTCTTGAGGCTAGTTAGTTTCAGACTCTCAAGGAAAGATCATCTTCATGCTATAAAATCTTCTCAATAATACTACCCGTAACATAAAATAAATAATAATAACGGTTAACGTTTATTTTGCACTAACAATTTGCTAGGAACAGTGCAATGCCTGTATTCTTTCACCTCCCTTCATGTAGATTTCCTAGCCCTATACTAAAACTCAGTTAAGAGAGTCTTCAAAATAAAAATATAAAAAATGCAGTCACTTCCAGGTATGTATGTAAATAGTACCTAAATAAATATCAGCACTAATTCATATAAATAAATATCAACACCAATTCATATAAAAATATCGTTATGCCAAATTTAAGGAAAGTCTAAATGAGGAAATCTATTGGTATAACATATTTAAGACCAAAAAAAAAAAAAAACATAGGATATTCTTAGTAAATGAAAAAGCACTTAATTAAAAAAATTAGAATTGATGCTTGATTTAAAGTTAAGAAAGACCCATAGCTACTTGGGAATTGAAAGTAATTCCTTAACTGAGAAGAGTATCTATTTTATACAATGGCCAGAAGTGATACATTCCTTTAAAAATAGAGATGCGCCAAAGATATTATTATTACTTAACATTATTACAAATATCCTAAGTGATGAAAGAGAAAGAAAAGTTTTACCTTGAAAATTTTAAAGAAAAGCTTATAATAATATATGAATCTCTTTCTCTCTCTGTATATATATATATGTGTGTGTGTATATATAAGTTTATCTTGAAAACTCAGTAAAACCAGCTCAAAATTGTTCAAATTATTAGGAGTTCATTAGAATGACTCAGTAACATATGAAAATGCAAACTCATTAGTTTTTTTCTACTGCAGAAATAATCAGGAGATATAACAAGAGAAGAACATGTGTACACGGCATCAATAAGGACAACAAAAATGAAATGCCTGAGAAAAAAATAAACATTCTATAAGTAGGAAAACACTGACCTTTACTGTGGGTTACAAAAATTTTAATAGGATGACATGATATGTTTTCATTGAGAAGAACTTCTTTGGGCATAATGTTCTTTTCAAATCATTTAAATAGAGATAATGAAATATTTTTCAAAATCCTAACCTGAGGGTTTTTTTTTCAAATATGAACTTGGCAAAAAATAATTTTAAAGTTATATTGAATATTTAAATAGAGATAATGAAATATTTTTCAAAATACTAACCTGAGGGTTGTTTTATTTTCAAATATGGACTTGGCAAAAATAATTCTAAAGTTATACTGAGTAATAAACAGGTTATAAACTACTGAAGAAAATAATTATGGGGGGGAGTAATGTATACAATTAAAAACATTCTAAACACTATAATTAGCAGATAGATCAATGGAATAGAATAGACACCTTTGAAATAAACTCAGATATATACCTGAAAGTGTTTGACAGTGAAGAATCATAAAACAAGGTACAAAGAATAGATTAGGCAATAAATATTGTTGGGAAGTATTGGCTAAGTATTTAAAAAAACAATTGAGTTTGATCCTTAACTTTTCACCAGGCATGAAAATAATTCCAAAGAATTTAAAAGTGTAATTTAAAATAGTATACAAATGCCTAATATAAAACCGATTGCAATTAAATTTTTGAATAGTATGTAGATT
The DNA here is from genome assembly GCF_023851605.1 of Tamandua tetradactyla. NCBI lineage: Eukaryota > Metazoa > Chordata > Mammalia > Pilosa > Myrmecophagidae > Tamandua > Tamandua tetradactyla. The sequence goes on from NC_135331.1 coordinate 153,555,645, forward strand.
TGGCTGATCTTCAGTTATGAGTTACTTATTAGGTACACACAGAAAAAGAAGCAGAGAGGGAAAGTTTGACTACATAAAATTAAATAATTTCTGTTTATCAAAAACATCAAAACATATAGCAAGATCATACAATATTTGTCTTTTTATGTCTGGCTTATGTCACTCAATGTGGTGTCTTCAAGTTTCATCCATGCTGTAGCACACATCAGGACCTCATTCCATTGCACGGATATATCACATTTTGTTTATCCATTGTTCTAGTTTACTAGCTGCCAGAATGCAATACACCAGAAATGGAATGGCTTTTAAAACAGGGAATTTTTAAGTCCATAGAAATGTCCGATCTAAGGCATCCAGGAAAAGATACCTTGATTCAAGAAGGCCAATGTAGTTCAGGGTTCCTCTCTCATGTGGAAAGGCACGTGATAAACATGGCATCACCTGCTAGTTTCCTCTCCTGCTACTAGGAGGCATTTTTCTTCTTCAAAAAGTCACAGGCTGGTGGACTCTCTGCGTGGTTCTGCAGCATATGGCTCTCTCAGGATCTCATGGCTTTCTCTCTTGTCATTCTTTTCTGCTCTCTGTGGATCTCCTGCTTTCTCCAAGATGTTTCCTCTTTTATAGAATTCCCACAACCACTCTTGATTGAGTCATATCTCCAGGGAGATAATCTCGTTAAAATTTCAAACATACAGTACTGAATAGGGATTAGAAAAAGCTATTGCCTTTACAAAACTGGAATTAGGATTAAAGCATGGTTTTTCTAGGGTACATACATCCTTACAAACCAGCACATCCATCATCCATTGATAGACACTTGGATTGCTTCCACCTTTTGCATATTGTGGATAATTCTGCTATAAATATTGTTATTTACAAATATTTATTCAAGTCTCTGCTTTCATTTCATTTCTTTGGGGTATGTACTTAAAAGTGGGGTTGGCTTCCACACTGGATATACCATTCTACAGTGCCTCCAGAAATGTATAGGGGTTTCTTTTTCTCCACATCCACATTAACATTTATTATTTTCTGATTTTTTAATAATGGCCACCCTAGAGAGTGTGAAGTGGCATCTCATTTTGGTTTTTAATTTTCATTTCCCTGATGAACAGCAATGTTAACTATCTTTTCATGTGCTTTTGGGCCATTTGTAGTTTGGGGAAATGTTGATTCAAGTCCTCTGCTCATTTTTTAATTGGGCTTTTTGTCCTCCTGTTGTTGAATTGTAGCAGTTCTTTATATATTTTGGATATTAAATCCTTATCAGATATACAGTTTGAAATTATTTTCTCAACTATATGATATTCTGAAAAAGACAAATTATAATTCAGTAACACGATCAGTGGTTGTCAAGTTCAGGAAGATGAACAGGTGGAGCACAAGTGATTTTTAGGGCAATGAAATTATTCAGCATGATACCAGAATGCAGAAATGTACTATTATATATTTACTCAATCCCACCATGTGGTGGCAGCCAAGCTCTCATCAAACCCCAAGGAATGTGCTTCACCCTCTCCAAGGCCTGAGGCAGCATGATTCTTCCACTGCAACAAGGTGGAAGGCCCAACCTCTGCTTCAGGGCACACTCACCCTCTCCATGGGCTTGGGTGGGTCCACTCTCCTGGCCCGAGGCTTCTTGACTTCAGACCTCAGCCTCCAGGGTTTTTCCTCTGAAGTTATTTTTCCTCCGATGTGTCCCTTCTCTGCACCCCCCAGTCCAGACTTGCAGCAGCTCTGTTTATACAGGTCCCACAGCTCTGTCATTGGCTTTCTATGCAGTAGCCTTGGGTCATGCCCATCAGACATAAGGAGTTTCCGCAAATCCTTCCTGGACAATTCCTTGTCCAATCCTGGCTTTCTCTGAAATGGCTGACTGGTTCCACATCTGGCCAAATCCTCACATGGAGTACTATTCTCTGGGTTCTCCTTTCCTGGAAGTACAGAATTTTGCAGGACATCAATTTCTGGTTTCTTTGTAACCAAGAGTTCAGTTTTCAGCTTATCTCTTTCTTGTTGCATTTCACCATAAGCTGCGAGGAGAAACCAGGCTGCACTTTCAACATTCAATTTGGAGATCTCTTCTGCTAAATATCCACGTTCATGGCCTTTAAAATCAACCTTCCAGCTAAAACCACTAGTCAATTTTGCCAGATCATCTGCTATTTTAAAACAAGGATCATCTTCCTTCCTGTCTGCAATAACATGTGCCTCATCTCTGTCTAGAGCCTGGTCAGAGGTATCTTTAGAGTCCACATTTCTACAACAGTCTCTTCAAAGCATTCCAGGTCTTCTATATCAAGCTCCTCACAACTCCTCCAGAATCTTCCCCTTATCCACTTAAAAAGCCATCCCATCATGTTTGGTGTTTGCAAGCTGCAGCAGCACCCCACTCCTGGTACCAAAATCTGTTCTAGTTTGCTACCTGCCAGAATGCAATATATAAGAAACAGAATGGCTTTTGAAAAGGGGAATTTAATAAATTGCTAGTTTACAGTTCTAAGGTCAAGAAAATGTTCCAGTTAAAGCAAGTCTATAGAAATGTCCAATCAGAGGCATCCAGGGAAAGATAACTTGGTTCAAGAAGGCCAGTGCAGTTCAGGGTTTCTCTCTCAAGTGAGAAGGTACATGGCAAACACAGTCAGGGCTTCTCTCTCAGCTGGAAGGGCACATGGCAAACACAGTGTCATCTGCTAGCTTTCTTTCCTGGCTTCCTGTTTCATGAAGCTCCCTGGGAGGCGTTTTCCTGGTTTATCTCCAAAGTGCTGGCTAGCAGACTCACTGCTTTGTGGTGCTGTAGCATTCTCTGCTCTCTCTGAATCACTCACTCTCCAAAATGTTTTCTCTTTTATAGCAGTCCAGTAAAACAATCAAGACCCACCCAAATGGGTGGAGACACATCTCTCCTAATCCATCTTAACAACCACTCTTAACTGGGAGACATCTCCAGGGAGATGATCTAGTTATATACAGTATTGAATAGGGATTATTTTGCCTCTATGAAATGGGATTTAGATTAAAACATGTTTTTTCTAGGGGACATACATCCTTTCAAACCAGCACAGGAATGAAATCAGAGCAAGATGGTTAAATTATCCTTAAGGATGTTTCCTTCAGATCACAGAGAAAGAATCTAAAGATTGGAAAAATCTACATGAAAAGTCTTCCCCTTCAAGGACTACAGTGTTTGTAACTGTAAGATTAACAGTTATTCCTTTGAGTTTTTACTTCTGAATTCCCCCTTTTCACCTCTCTTCTATTAATACAATTTTATTTTAAGTATGTTACTCAATTGGTTCATTTATTTTAAGTATGTTATGCAATAAGTTCATATTCAGTATATTCAGCTGTAAGTTGATTAAATTTACTTTTCTCCTAAAATCTCTTTAGCCATACATTCATCATATTATCAGCTGGGTACTGAATTTTTTGTGGTTCATTCCTTCTAGTTTGGTTCTTATAGGTTTGATCTTATTGTAAGTTTGAGTTTCAGGAACTCCTTATTAATGCAGTGATATGTTTTATTTAATCCTAGTAAAACTTGTTAATCAGTTTCAGATGAGTTAAATGATGATCAGCCTGCAAAATTTCTTCTGGTCCAGAAACTGTTGTCATGGCAATGCTGCATCTAATACCATGTTTAACTCTGTAAGTAGATATTCTCTCCTGAACTCCAGAAGTCGTTCTTTTTAGCATCTGTTAACACTCTTTGATATACACAATGCTGTTTATTTTGTGACTAGAGGAGCAAAGATTTTATGTTGGGGAAAAGAGGTATAAGAAAGAGCCAAAGAGGATAAAGAGGTTGATTTTCCATGGATTTACTATCTTGCTTTGGATTTAAGCCCCTTTTGCTAGCAGTGAGAGGACCAGAAATTAAGGGAAATGTACTGGGAGAGATGTTGTGAGCTCTTGGCAAATTCACAACTGCTGGAAGTCAGTGTCAAAATTTGATTCAGAGAGCAATTTCTCAACCACTTCATTAATCCAGAAACTCTAGCACCCAGAGAGTTAAAGGTCTGAGAACAGCTGGATTTGGGATTCTAAGCCTACCTACTAGATGAATAGGAGAATTGAGACTGCATCAAGTAGATTCCAAGATTAGTGATAGCCAAATGAAAAAAGATAAATAGGGTGGTGACTGCTGCTTACAGACAGGTTTGGGGTCCATATGAAACTACCATGTACTATCATAGGAATATCTGGGGTACACTTTGGAGAAGAGAAATTCCTGATGGTAAGACCAATGGATCGAAACAGGACAAGATGGCAGCATGGTGAAGTGTGGAATTTAGTTTGTCCTCCAGAGCAACTAGTAAATAGCCAGAAACTATATGGAACAACTGCTGGGGGACATCAGTGACTGGACACACAGTGTACACCAGTCAGGATTGGGTGGAATGGCTGAGATCCAACACAGAACTGTAAGTCCCTTAAGCCACAGAAGATGGCACTCCTCCCCCACAGGTACATCAGGCTGGTTCCCCAAGGGAAAAAGGAAAAGACTTTACTAGTTGCCAGGAGTTAGCTAAAGCAAGCTCCAATTGTGGAATTAACTAACAAACTCTGACTACTGAGAACAGACCCCAAACACAGATAAATCCAGGGTAAGCACTAAAGGAACCAGGAGTTTTTGCTCTGGGAGAGAGGGGGCAGGATTGATGGAAAGAAAATAAAGTAAAAAGCCCAGAGACTTTCTGAGTTGAACAGCACACAATACTGAAAAAGGGCTGGACCCCAAGGAAAAGGGGTACATAGAGAGTGGGGACACGAAGACATGTATCAGCTCTAGCTCTTGATTGGCAAACCTGGGGAGCTGGGGTCCCACTCTGAAAAGACTTTTTTTTTCTTTTTAACTTCTTAACAGCTCATTAGATAGAACTGCAAGCATCTCGGGCTCCATCACCAGACAAAGGCAGAATTAAGGCAGGTCTGAGAGACAAAGTTAATAGGTGGACCAGTACTCTGTCACAGCAGCATAATATTGTAAGTACACTGAACAAAGATGAGTGTGAGTATGGTTGAAAAAAGGAAATTAGAGGCATGTATAACACCAAAAGAAAAGATAGAAGATAAAGACTTTACTTTATCAAACACACAAAAAAGACTAACATTGCAAAAATCTAACGTGGTCAATGATAGTAATTAAATGTGCAAATATAAAAGTATTTTTGGATTAGGGAGAGCAAATGAATGTCAACATTGCAAGGTGTTGAAAATAGAATGTTATACAGGAAAAAAAAAATACAATCAATGAAAGCCAGGGTCTATGGTAAACAGTAGAATCGTAATATGATTACACTGAATGTAACAAAGGCAGTATACCAAAGCTAAATGTCTACAAGCAGGGGACATGAAAGATGGGTATGGATTCTTTGTGGAAAAAAGGAAATATCTTCATATAGATTATGTGGCAAGGGCATGGTTATTTACTTAGGTTGGATTGTGTGATGTGCAAATAAAAGTATTTCATTTAAAAATGAATAAAGAGAAACAAATACTAGAGAAAATGCAGAGAAAGAGATGTATCTATTCATTGTCTGTAAGGAAACCGAGAAGTCTAGCCCCTTGGAGGGCAGTGTGGTGTTTCCACAGAAGGTTAGGTTGGGGTTGCCATGTTATCCTGCAACCCCATTGTTGGATGTACCTGGAGGAACTGAAAGTGAGGACATAGATGGACATTTGCACACTGGTGTTTATGGCTGCAGTGTTTGTGATTCACAATGGATGGAGGTGACCTAAGTGTACATCCACTAAGGAATGAAAGTGGGAACTGTGGTGTTTGCATACGATGGACCACTAGTTTCTTCTTTTCATTTCTTTTTCTGGGGTGATGCAAATGCTCTAAAAATAATCATGGTGATGCATACACGACTATGTCATGACACTGTGATCCACTGATCATATGCTGCAGATGGACTCTATGTGTGTGAAGATTTCTCAATAAAAATATTTAAAAGGGGCAGGCCATGGTAGCTCAGCAGGCAGAGTTCTCACCTGCCGTGCCGAAGCCCTAGTTTGATTTCTGGTGCCTGCCCATGCGAAAAAAAACAAAAAATAAAAAAATATATTCAAAAAGAAGTATTGAGATGAAGTTTCATGAGCATCTCATTAAAAATAAAAAAGATCAATGGATGAATAAACTACCATAATATGGTCTTTAAGACTAAATGACCTAATATACTGGTGAAATCCAGGGCATTAGAATATAAAAATTATATATAGAGAGAAAATTCTTTATTCTTTTTCAATAATTACATTAAATCCTTATAAATCCTTTGAAGAAATTAACTGGTGACATTGTGTGGACACTTCTAGGACATAGTTAAAATTTTTATTTAAATGCTTCCTTTTCTTCACCCTTATTTTTAAACAAACTAGTTCTTTTAGATAAGTTCATTTTCATAGTTAAATCAAAAAAGCAGCAGATAAATAATTCATCTGAAAGACAATGAGGATAGCAGAGGATAGAACTAACAGAGATGCCTTGGATCAGCAATTACAAATGTGTCAATAATATTTGGTATTCCTTGATTTGTTTTATAAACACCCCAATAATAAAGCAGCTAGGCCCCTTCCCTGTCTGATTCTCCTTTCTATAGTCTCTTTGGGAAGGAGAAAGAATTACCCAAAACATCTAACATCCTTTGTGCACTGTTGCTGGTCATGGATTTTAGAATGGAAACAGGGAGGAAAGTGTTGGCGATTCTAGTTTAATGATGGGAATAGTAAAAGTGACCCCATTAGTAATGCATCAGTTAAAAAATAACTTCTCACTCATTCTAGCTAACAAAATCTTTTAGGATGGTAAATTGGAATCTTAACTCACAAAATATATTTTTTAAAGCAGCAACATATTTTGTAGTCAAGTCACCAATGTCCAAATTTCGGTTGACCACTTACTATATAACCTTAGGCAAGTAGATGAACATCAGTTTCCTCATCTGTAAAACTTGATATTCTTGTGGTGTGTATATAGGAATTAACCTTTATAATATGCTTAGAACTGTGCTTAGCACATATAAATGTCATATATATGGCATATATATATTCATTAATTGAACAAAAAAACATAATTCTACTGAGGATCTAATGGATATAATCCATATAAAAGACTCAGCCTGCTGCCTGGAACATTATAAATGTTCAATAATTGCTGGCTATATGATTACCCAAAAACATTTGTTGAGAGCAAGTATAAACCAGGTATGACTTAGGCACTAGGAATTGAACACTGAGTAAAAACACCCAGTTGCTGCTTTATGAATTGGTTAAATTCTAACAGGGAGGTTTTAATCAAATACACCAACGTGGAGAAACTTGTGACGGTGGTAAGAGCTATACAAAATGACACATAGTACTATGAGACAAGTACTGGCAGTATTTGACTTAGTGCATGTGTGTGTTGGGGGTAAAGATGTGTGTGGGAAAGCAGGTTGTCAGGAAACTTTTCATAAGCAACTGCTAGTGGATCCAACTCATGAAAGCGAGAAGGAATAAATAAGCAAAGAAAGAGGGGAAATTTCTCCAGGGAAAGGGAAGAGTTGGTGTAGGAATCTGTGCAAAAGGGATAAATAGCAATATAGGGAATGCAAAAAGGAGCCTGGTCTGCACTGAGGCTGGAGATAGAAGTAGTGGCCTCATCATCCTGGATCGTTTAAACTATAGTAATCCCTTTTTTTTTTCTTAATTTTACTTTACCCTAAAAGCAATTGAAATTTCATGAAATGTCTTAAATAGTACTGTGGTTTGAAAAGGTTACTCTCCTGCAGTGATTCTGGGACTTTAGACACCTTATCTTAGTCACCTGAAGGTATTGAGAAAACATAGACTGCTGAGTCATACCCTGAGTTTCTGATTCCCTATATCTGGGCTAGACCAGGATAATTTGCATTTCTAACAAGATCCCAAGTGATGCTAATGCTGCTAGCCTGGGGACAAAGCTTTGAGAACTACTTACTGAATGGTGGTGAATGAATTGAGAGACTCCAAAGCGAATGCCAGAAAGCAAAGTCAGTAGTCCAGAGAAGAGATGACACGATATGGTGCTGAATTGGGTCTGGATGTGAAGGACAGGGAGATGTCAAGTAGAATACTCTAGGTTAATCGCTCTATCTTGTCACCTAGGAGGTTTCATCTTCAGATTCAGAAAGGGATATTAATAAATTAGCCCAAAAAGAGTTTGTTTGCTTGTTTATTTTTTAAAAGCTAATATTTGAGACAAAGCTGAAAGGAAAAAAAAAAAAGACATTCAATGGACTGTCTAAAGATGAAACTGCTATATAAATAAATCAGGGAATTGTTAGTAACTTTCACTGGCTGCCTGCTATAGGCTAAAATCTGGCAATAATCCTAGAAAGCTCTGGTGCTGACAGCAATTTAAAAAGGGCTGCTGGCCTCAAGGGGAGACAGAAAGCATGTTTTGGGAAAATGCCAGAAAGCAGCCCCTGGACCTGTCTGTGACATTCCCTTTGGTGGGTAGTGCATGGACCAGTTTACACTTGGGCTCAGTGTCAGATTTCCCATTGAAGCTGGTAAATAGAGCTTCTGAAGTGAATAAAAACAGCAATTAAGAACTAGTAATTGAATAGAGAGAGGAGAGAGTAGATGAAAGATCAAAGTGAAAAGGTAAATCCTTGGATTGAAAAGAAATTTCAAAGTAAGTGAACATGGAAATTGCCCAAGATGAAGGAGTTTATAGTACAGGAAAACTGGCAGTTAGCAGCTCTCACACCAAAGAAAACTTATATTTGAGACAAAACTGAAAGAAAAGAGACATTCAATGGACTATCTAAAGATGAAACTGCTATATAAATAATTCAGGGAATTGTTAGTATGTGATGAAGAGACTACCAAGGAATATTCAGAAAAAAAAATCAAGAAAAGGATTAGAGACCAAAACTGGTATAGTCTGGTGGTAGCTCCCTCAGTTCATGGGAGAAAGTAAGACAAGGGCCTACACATGGAAATATCAGAGATTCCAAAAGAAATGCAGCTATGTTATCCAAGGGTCTTTGAGAAAGGTTCTTTAGGCACAAATTTGAGAGCATTCCAGAGATCAACCAGTGTCTTCTTGCCCAAACGTAAAGGGCATTTCTCCCAAAGGCAGATTGTATTTGGCTCAGGATTGAGTAGGGGAATTTATAGCAGGAATGCCCATGGGAAAGTTTCAATGGAATTCGAAGTTGCATAGAGAAATTTGAAGGTGAGGTGATGGATAATTATATAAAGTTTTACAATAGTCCAAAGCAGAATATAACTTGGAAAAGTGTAAGACTTTCTTTTTTTTTTTTTTAATTATAAAAGATCATAGAATGACAATTGTAGGGAGAAATAAAAACAAAACAAACCAAAAGCCCCAGGCAATATAAATTACATATAATGTAACATCCAGATAATTTTTTGCAGAATTTTGCACTAATACCATGATACTAAGCATCATAGTGATTCAACGGAGAATAAATTGTTCTCTAAACCTGCCTAAACAGACTAATTATTTTCACCAAACAACTAAACTGGGTGGAGTCAGTGACTTACAGAAAGTGAAGAGATTGTTTATCTATCAGTGGTTTTTTTTGTTGCTTTATTTTTAAATTCAGATAACTATAGAAATATTTTGAAGGGTTGAAGATACACTTTGGATCCTGGAGTTTAAACAAACAAAAAAAGAAACGGGAACATATCAGATGGACTCGTTGCTTATTTGGTTATTTTGTGTTTATGTTTGGATTTGTTTGATTCCAGCAGTAAAACCAATTTTAACTATTTAACAAAAAAGGAAATTATGGGAACGTTATAGAGTAGCTCTTGGGACTTTAGGCACACCTAAAGGGCCAAGCCAAGTCAAGACACTATTCAGAGTAGTTTTTCAGCCTAGATAACAGAGTTTACCTAATTATTTTCTCAGTAAACTCCACTGCACTTTTAATCAGCTCCAACTTTTTTTGGCCTCAGTACCCACCACTGAAGTTTGAAAGTTCCAGAGATAGTTGGTTTAGAAATGTGTGATCCCAAAGATTGCACACAGGAGAGGAGAGATAATCCCATAGGAAATTGGGTTGCTATTAGAAGAGGGAGTGATTGCCAGGCAGTTAAAACTAGAATCCTTTAAACACAAAATGCTTATATAGTAACCTCCTATAAAAAGACTACTTCCATGGACTATGAAAAGATTCTGCTTATATTTTTAGGAGTTTTTTTTCTAACATATTTTATTCAGACATTATTAGTAATGATTCATATTTTTAACTTAGACAATTGCACGTGTGTGTGTGTTTATGTGTAGTTAAAAATGGTAATAATTTGCATTGAAATCAGAAGGTATCCATTACTCCAAAAGAAATACAGCTATGTTAAGATCTCTGATTCCTGGTTACTTACCAGGGAACAATATTCATAATTTATTCTTACATATATATTATATATTAGCAAACTTATATAGCACACACATATTGTCATACTTACACAGTACTTTCTATGGTCCAGACCCTGTTCAAAGCACTTCACAAATTTTATAACATTTAACAAGGAAGAAGTCAGTGCAGCTATATGTAGAAATTCTTTTTTTATTTCATTTTTTAACTATATCCAACCTTAGTTTGCTTGCTAATTTTGTCAGTGATGCATTTATTGTCTTTGATGTTGGTCTGAATTTGTCTAAAGAGTTGCAAGTCGATCCAAAGTTTCATTCAAATAATTTATGCCTTTCATCCATCCTTACCAAGGATTAAAAACTTACTCCTTATCAGGAATGGTTTGTGTATCCAAATGGCAAATATAAATATACTACACATGCGTAGACTCAGGAATTCCTAATGGCATAAGGGAAAACCTCTTTCCACTCTGCACTCCTGGTAATACAAGAGGGCAGTTCAAGGGGTGGGTGGTGGTTACAATTCAGGAAAAAGCCTTAATTAGTAGCAAGTTATAAGTCCACAAGCTCAACTCTCCTCTTCTATCTTAAACTTTTAGGAAAATATTTAATTCTACTCTATAGAATACCCCTGTTTCTTTCCATTCAAAACTAGAATTATCCTTCCCTGACAAACTTGAAGTCCTCTCTTCCCCTTAGATTCACATTTCTCCCCTTAATGCTTTGAATCTATGGTATATCACAGTTATAACCTTTTTTCAAGTTCTCTTCCATTCTTTATCATTCAGTAGGGCAATCTTAAAGAATGACTGAAGGTAGTCTTAATACAAAATAGAATCATATGCATATCAACTCTAATATTTTTACTAAAGATACTGATATCTTTAATGGTTAATTTTTTAAATTATATTCTCTTATAGTACTTGAAACTATCAAAATACTTCATTGAAAAGCTTTAAGTACCCTATTTAATGCTAAAGCTTGCTTTTTGCTATAAATTTATTGCTCCTTCTGGTGAGAGCTAGGGTGACACTGCTGAGGTGCTTTAAAATAGTTTAAAATAGTTTGACTGTTCAAGGCATGTTAGGTATCCAACTCAGTTTTGGTTATTGAAATAGGTGAAAAGACTTCTCTGACAGCTTCCTTTTAATGCAGGGGTATGAATAACTGCCCCGATTGTTCAGGATTGACCCCACGAAAGTGGTAAAAAGTTGAAGAAAGAGGATGCGCAGAGTTAGACTAGAAATGATACAAAATGTCCAGGAAGCAGGAAACCTGAAAGGCACACATGAAAGGAACATTGTTCCTACCTAGTGACAAATTCTTTCTTTCTCACTTAGCTGCAAAAGAGTCATGGGTCTAAAATATACTAGATAGAAGTCAGCTTTGAAACTGACAGAGGCAAAACTGGGAGATTTTGTTCTTCCAGTTGTATGAATACCTGTATGTCAAAACTAGTGGCAATTATTCCTTAGAGGATGTTTTAGTTTGTTAATGCTGCCAGAAATGCAATATGCCAGAAATGGGTTGGCTTTTATAAGGAGCATTTATTAAGTTCGAAGTTTACAGTTCAAAGACCATGCAAATGTCCAGATTAAGTATGTCAGTTTGAAACTTGTATAACCCAGAAAAGCCATGTTCTTTAATCCTGATTCAACATTGTTGGGTGGGATCATTTTGATTAAGTTGTCTCGATGGAGATGTGACTCACTGAATTATGGGTCGGGACCTTTTGATTAGATGTTTTCCATGGAGATATGTCTCCACCCATTCAAGGTGGGTCTTTCACTGGAGACCTTTAAGAGGGAACCATTTTTGAAAATGCTTCATAGCTGACACATAGAGACATTTGAAGATGCAAAAAGAAAATGCCCCCCACAGAAGTCATTTGAAATGAGAAGCCAAAGGACCAGAAGATGCCAGCTACGTGCCTTCCCAGATTGGCCTTTCTTGAGTTGAGATATCTGTCTCTGGCTGCCTTAGTTTGGACATTTTTATGGCCTTAGAACTGTGAACTTGTAACTTAAATTCCCTTTATGAAGGTCAACCCATTTCTAGCATATTGTACTTCTAGTAGCATCAACAAACTAAAACAGTTACCAACAGCATTTAGGGGAGGGGAATTTTTCACACAAGTTGCCATGTGCTTCCCTAGAGAAGGGGCTCCTCACCCCTGGGTTACCACACATGCATAAAATACAGATCTCTTCTATACCAGCCTATAACCAACACCTTGCTTTGGTATGGAGCATTTGTTACTACTGGTGATGGCAAATTTTTATAATTGTACTATTAATTAAAGTCTATGATTTAACTTAGGGTTCACTGTTTGTGTAGTGTAGTTCCATGCATTTTTTAAAATTTTATTCTGGTATCATATACACAACCTGATATTTCCCCTTTAGCCACCTTCAAATGTATTTTTCAATACTGTTAATTGCATTCAATTTTGTGCTACCATCACCACCATCCATTACCAAAACATTTCCATCATTCCAAATAGGAACTCAGGATATTTTAAGCCTTAACTTCCCATTTCCTATCCTGATCCGATCCCCTGGTAACTTACATTCAAGATTCTGATTATGAGTTTGCTTATTCTAATTGTTTGAAATCAGTGAGATCATGCAATATTTTTTCTTTTGGGTCTGGCTTCTTTCTAATAATATGATGGTCTATCCTGGAGAATGATTCACGTGCACTTTAGAAGGTATATTTTGTTTTTGTTGGGTTAAGTGTTCTATGTATGTTTGTTAGGTCTAGTTGGTTTAGAGTATTATTCCTTATTGATCTTCTGACTAGATGATCTATCATTATTGAGAGTGGTGTATTAAAGTCTCCTACTGATGTAGAATTATCAAATTTTCCCTTCAAATCTGTTGGTATTTGCTGCATATATTCTGGGGCTCTGCTCTTAGGTACTTATATATTTATAATTGTTACATCTTTCTATTGAATCATCCACTTTATCAGTATATAATGGCAATCTTTATCAGAATTGTCCTTTGTAACTGTTTTTAAATTAAAGTCTGTTTTATCCAGTAGTGATAAAGCCATCAGAACTCTCTTTTGGTTAATACTTACATGGTATATTTTTTTCATCCTTTTTCCCCTCAACCCACTTGTGTCTTTGAATTTTAAAGTGAGTCTCTTGCAGACAGCATACAGTTATATCATGGTTTTTTACCCATTCTGCCAATCTCTGCCTTTGGACTAGAGAGTTTAATCCATTTACATTTAGAGTCAATACTTGTAATTTGGAACTTTCTTCTGCCATTTTGTTAATTAGGATTTGTAAATCTTTATAAACTTTATTAGCCCTCACTTCTGTTAATGCATACTTTTATATTTATTTGATATTTCTGTGCCATACATTATTGGGTGCCTTCACATTTCTCTCTGGAAATATTTTGCAACTATTTTCTTTGTGGTTAATAAGGTGTTAAAATCTAACATCCTAAATGTATAACAATCAGACTTGGTTTGATGCAAACTTAACTTCAGTAGAAACACATATACTTTTCCAATACACTTCTATCTCCCCACTAATTTTTCTTTTGATAATTGTTTTTTCTGGTATCTCTGTACATTATATCTCCTAAAAATATATATTTATCATTATTTTTTATGAATTTGCATTTTAGCACCCATAGGAAGTAAGAAGTAGCATTACATACCAAACAATATACTACAATAATGCTGGCATTTATAATTACCCAAATGATTCCACTTATTGCCAGTTTTTTATTTCTTTATGCCACTTTAAACCACTCTTCAGTGTCAAGAATTCCCTTTAGCATTGCTTGTAGGGAAAGTCTAGTGGTAACGAAATCCCTCAGTTTTTGTTTATCTGTGAATATCTTAATCTTTCCCTTATTTTATGAAAGAAAGTCTTGCGAGATATAAAATTCACGGCTGGTATTTGTTTTCCTTCAGCACTTTAAGTATTTGAACTCATTGCCTTCTTGCCTCCATGGTTTCTAATGAGAAATCAGCACTGGATCTAATTGGGATTCCCCTACATGACACATTGCTTTTCTCTTGAAGTTTTCAGAGCTCTCTCCTTGTCTTTTACATTCAACAGTGTAATTAATATATGACAGGTATATTTTCCTTCACCAACCCTGTTTGGTTTTCTTTGTGTTTCTTAGAAGTGCATATTCTTGTCTTTTGCAAAATGTGGGAAATTATCTGTGATTATTTCTTTCAATAGTCCTTCTGTCCCTTTCTCTATTGCTACTCTGGGACTCCCAGAGGTTCTTAAGCTATTTTTGCTTTTAATAGTTCTTTTTTCCTTCTACTCCTCAGCCTTACTCATTTCAAGTGTCTTGTCTTCAAGTCACTGATTCTTTCCTATTCAGGCTCCAATCTACTTTTAAGACCCTCCTGGGCATTTTTCATTTCAGTTATTGTGGGATTCAATTCCAGTTTTTCTGTTTGGTTCCCTTTTAAAATTTCTACCTTTTTACTAAGACTCTCATATTGTTCATTTATTGTTTCCTAATATCCTTTAGTTCATTGTCTGTATTGTTTTTCATCTCCTTGAGCATTTTTAAGATCATTTTTAAAGGCTTTGGTCAGTATGTCTACATTCTCATCTTCTTCATTGGTATTTTATGGATTTTTATCCTTTTCCTATAAATGGGCCATCATATCCTGTTTCTTTGTCTTGTATTCTTGTGTTGCACACTGTACATTTTAATAACTTAAAATGTTAACTTTGGGATTTATTCCCTGAGATATCTGTTTCTTGATTTTTAACCAGCTAAAAATAAGACAGAGATTTTCTGTAGCTTCAGCCATCCTGTCAGGAAGGTCTGCCAAAGGCAAATGCAGTTTGCAAGGTTGTCCCTGTTTTTCTAGGCCTGTGTCTTGACCTGAGCTTTTGCTTGTTAATTGTTTTGGAGTTTCCCTGTTAACAGGAGTTTAGTTGTCCCCTCTGTTTCCCAGAGACAGATTCCCCTCTCTCTGGTGTTTGAAGGTGGCAGGCCTTGGTCCCAGAATGTCTGCCTCTATAGATTTTTATGCTCCTTTCATTCAGTCTCACAATGCTTTTGTCTAGTGGACAAATTCTGGAGAGAGTGGACATGGGAGATGGCTTTCCCATGCTAGCCTTCCCAGGAGGGCTCACGACCTCCAAAGTGGCATGGGGAAGGGATCAGGAAGGGTACCAAGAGCTTCTCTGATGGCTGCCCAAAGCTGAGCTTTTCTGGTCTGCCCAGGAAATTCAGCCCTTCAGCTAACTGTCTCCCACAACCCTGAGGAACAGCAGCATCATTAAGTTTTCTCCTCCACCACCCTTGTCCAGGGCAGGTTGAAACAGTGGCTGCAACAAGGTTGAAACATGGTTGTCCTCAGGGCTGGTACCCCAGCAATCCAAATTCAAGTTTTACTACTACGCTTATGTTTTGTGAAAAAAAAACACATAACTTAAATACATTTTTTAGCTCATATTGATTTTAATAATTGAAGAACAATTTCTCTTTTATTTGAAAACAAGCATCTGGTGTTTCCACTCAGTTTGGACAAGATTCTAAAATAAATTTAACAAACCTGAAATTGACAGACCATGTTATTTTGGTGAGACAAATAATATGAGCCTCAGGGTATTAGTAATAATTTAACTGAGGCTTATTTGTAAATATATTACCTATTATAATACATTTATGCTCAAATTCTCAGGTCAGAGGAAGAACTTTGAAGATACTTTTATTTAAAAAGTAAAAAAAGTATATGCATTAAATCATCTTTTATTCACAATCTGCTAAAATTCACAAGATGAAAGTATTTTTCCACAATATAATGATTCTGTGAACCATTGATTATATACTTCGAATGGCTTGTATGGTATATGAATATATCTCAATAAATTACATTTAAAATTGTTTTCCATGGAATATAACTCTTTTCTTTAGAGAATCCATCTATTTAGATTTATTTGTATAATGCTAATATTACTAATATTATTTTAATGCCAAGAAAACTTTTTTTAACTTCTCAATACCACATGAGAAGACTGTTCTAATGTTAAGAGAGCTTTTGCTCACCACATTTTGGTATTTTGTTGAGCTCATTAACAAATTATTAAAAGTGAATAAAGAAACATAAGAAAAATAATAAAATAAAACAATGAGGGGCTTAATTTTTTATATCACTGTGTTTATTAAAAACAAACTAGATCTGAAGAGTTGCCATTTTTTACCCTAATGAATTTGTAAATGGTAAAGATTTACTTATACTAAAAACAAAAGCATAAGCCTTTCCTTTAAAAACTTTGTTCTTCTGTTGAATTCCATCCAAACTGAGAAATTACATATGCTAGTAAATAAATGGTTGTATCAACGGATAAATGTTCACAGATCTTGTATAATTTAAAAATACTAAAAATTTCAGTTTGGCATCAGTGATCACAGTCTAAGCTTGTGCCAGTTTCCCAAAAGCAAAGAAAAATAACCAGTAAGGATGGCATAAAAAAATGTAACCCTGCTTGAAGATGTGCTGGTGCATTTGGAACAAATTCTGACTCATTATTCTTAGGTAAGAGTTTATGGGAAACTTCCTTTCTAAAATCAGTTTCTTAGCTTAAATGAATACTCTGTTTCTCTGAATGGCTTGATAACAACAAAAAGCAAAATGCAGTTATCTTGTTAAGTAATTTAGAGATGCATCACCTGTTTATTAAAATTGTATTTATAATTATCTCTCTAAGCCTACCCCTATCATGCCTCTTCATCTTTTTCTCTGTTCCACAGAAAAAATTATGACATCAACATCCAAAGGAATTCTCCGCCCATTTTTAATCGTCTGCTTTATCCTGGGCTGCTTCATGGCATGTCTGCTCATTTATATCAAGCCTACCAATGGCTGGATCTTCAGTCCAATGGAGTCAGCCAGCTCCGTGCTGAAAATGAAAAATTTCTTCTCAACCAAAACTGATTATTTGAATGAAACTACGATTCTGATTTGGGTGTGGCCATTTGGCCAGACCTTTGACCTTACGTCCTGCCAAGCAATGTTCAACATCCAAGGATGCCATCTCACAACCGACCGTTCCCTGTACAACAAATCTCATGCTGTCCTGATCCATCACAGAGACATTAGTTGGGATCTGACTAATTTACCTCAGCAGGCTAGACCACCCTTCCAGAAATGGATATGGATGAATCTAGAATCACCAACTCACACTCCCCAAAAGAGTGGTATTGAGCACCTGTTCAACCTAACTCTGACTTACCGCCGTGACTCAGATATCCAAGTGCCTTATGGCTTCTTGACAGTGAGCACAAACCCCTTCGTGTTTGAAGTGCCAAGCAAAGAGAAGTTGGTGTGCTGGGTTGTAAGTAACTGGAACCCTGAGCATGCCAGGGTCAAGTATTACAATGAGCTAAGCAAAAGCATTGAAATCCATACCTATGGGCAAGCCTTTGGAGAATATGTGAATGATAAAAATTTGATTCCTACCATATCTACATGCAAATTTTATCTTTCCTTTGAAAATTCAATCCACAAAGATTACATCACTGAAAAGCTCTACAATGCTCTCCTGGCTGGTTCTGTACCTGTTGTGCTGGGGCCATCTAGGGAAAACTATGAGAATTATATTCCAGCGGATTCATTCATTCATGTGGAAGATTATAACTCTCCCAGTGAGCTAGCAAAGTATCTGAAGGAGGTTGATAAGAACAATAAGTTATACCTTAGTTACTTTAATTGGAGAAAGGATTTCACTGTGAATCTTCCACGATTTTGGGAATCACATGCATGCTTGGCTTGTGACCATGTGAAAAGGCATCAAGAATATAAGTCTGTTGGTAATTTAGAGAAATGGTTTTGGAATTAAAGTTATCCATCATTTTCACACTGGGTAAAATATTTTGATGAGATATGATCCAAATTTTTGAGGATAAGAAGAGACAACATTCTGCTTTTGTGTCACATTTTATCTTGGGTAACATGTATATTTTGATGGAGATTTTTAAGAGCACAGCATTAGCAATCATTCCAGTTGGTTTTAAATTATCCTGTATATACCTAATTATGTGCACTGAAAAATAATTTATTCTTCACTCTCATTTTTAAACATTGTTTTTTCACATTTTTGTGGTTGTCTGTAATGTGAGTTGGTGATTTGATTGTTGTGTTTCTAAATTGATCAGCTGTTTAATCTATTTGGAAAATGAAGATGCACATATTAAGATACTATGAAAGAATTTCACTAAATACTATAATTTCTAGTTCCAAGTTTGCATAATGTAACAAAGGAAGAACATATTATAATTTAATTCTAACCTCTTTGACTTGAAGTTGAACAAAGTATATAACTGTCTCTATTTGGTATATTTTTTCCTGTTTATCACTTTTGTGAAGGCAGAAATATTCATGTAGTGAATCAAAAAGACAGTGAAGCATAACTGTTCTATTCAGGAAGCTATTAGATTTCCCATTTATTTTCATTAAGCAGACTTGAAAATGCAGCCATTTATTCTCATGATCTTCAGATAAAATGTTCAAGCATTTTTTGATATCCAATTTGTGAAGATTTTTAGTACCTGAGAAATAATCCAATAATGCTTAAAAAAAAGTAGGGCTGTTCTCTTCTTGATACTGATAACATTGCTTAAAATAAAACAAATTATGTCTTCAAAACAAAGAAAAAAATTACCTATAGATACAAATTATGATCATGAATGGTACCATTTGTGTACACTATTTAATTACATATCAATTTTTAAAACTTTTTAAGCTCCAGTATTTAAAGCAGCTTGATTTTACCGCATTGACAGATGTGACATTTAGAGGCTTATTCTATTTATCATGTACGAGAAACTAAATAAAATTATCATTGAGCTGTCAAATATAAGATGCTAAATATAATAATGTGGGGACCTTTAGGAAACACACAGTGCCTAACATAAGGTAGAATCTCAATGAATATTTGTTGAAAAACTAAATGAATGGGATTGAAGGTCATGGGAAAATTTGTATTTGTTTCAATGAAGTTACAGGTCTAGCTTATAGGTACTAACTGGAGGTGATGTTTCATATTCCATTTCAGTAATTTTCATACATAGTAGCACATATAGACATGGCCCTCAGGGGCATTTCAAAACCAAAATAAATCCATTGATACCATATATTTTGGGAGAATTCATCCCTGAACTGGCAGTTTCCATGCAGCATTTCTCTTCTACAAGGTTAGAGGATAGGAAAGCTAAATAATAGGTTAATATATATATATATATTGGTTGCTAAGAATTGTTCAAGGAAAGCATTTCCCCAAAGAATCTTTTATGACTTTATTCCATCCAGGCCAAAACCCATCAAAAGAATTAAAGTGTCTAATGGCATCCTTTTGGGTTCTAGTTGTGACGTGTTCCAATAATCTGTTATACATGTTGACATGAGCAGAATTCAAACCCAGAACCTTCTACTCTGGATGGAAGTTGAAGATAGGAAAATTTCAGTTCAGGAAGGAGACATGTCCAGCCACTTGGACTGCCTTGTGAGGGATTGATTAAGCAGAGACTAGATGACGTGAATGATTCCTGAATTGGATACACATTTGTTTGATCCCCAGGCTCATTTGCTTATTCATGATTGAACAGCTACTCTGTGTCAAACAATTCCCTAAGCACCACTGGAATAAAGAACAAGGCACTATCACTGCCTTCAAAGAGCCTACAATGAGGTGGAGAGACACATATCACTTTCCATTCCAGCCTGAGTCTATGATTATGCACATCCTACTCTCAGTGAAGTTTATATTAATGATCACTGATTTATGAAAAAAAGATAGCAAGTTTCCCCAATTATGTAGCTATTTAACATGTTTCTGAACTGCAAATTCTATCTTCTCATTTGACCTGATGCAGATCCCCTCTATAATATCTCTTATAGCCATACTGCTTCAAGAAATAGTAAGATTGTGTGAACACTCTCCTAGATAAGGAAAGATGTCCACCTGTATTAACTGAATCCTGTAAAGTAGTCAAATTCATACATTCACATTTACTTAGTCATCTTTTGGACTATAAAATGAATAGCCATCTAAAGTGGATACATTGCTTAACAGATTTAGAAACTACCTGCAGCTAATGTTCATAATGTCAAAGAACTGAGACACCTGTGGGTAGCTGACTCCATTGCCAACTATGAATTTGGTCCTTCTTGGACTCTTACCACACACCATATGAGCCAAGCCAAGGCAATAATACAAAGTGACTAAATGGCATGTATTTATTTGAAAACCTATTACTAAGTGCCAGAAGAATGAGTGCCAAAATGAGTGATTCGACTAAACCCTTCAGTTCTGGGTCCATTGTTCTGTGTGTTTTAGGGCTAGATGGAATGATAGCAATATTTATAAACCTATCCCTGAATTCTATTTATAAATTAACTAGATTCAGAGATTTTGTTTATTCAAGGCACACATTCTCTCTCACACATACAACACAGCTAGTGATATAGCCAAGATTAGAATTTAAGAGACTGTCCCTCTTGTCAGTATTCTTTTTCACGCATTCCAAGCTATCATAGAAATGTGCCTCAATTCCTATAAATGTGAATACCTTATTTGTATTATTAGGGCCTACAGAAAGGTACACCCTACATGAAAGCACTTTTGACTTTTGAAAAGGTATGTGGTAAAGAAAACATTGAACTTGCTCTCATTTTTGTGGTTTAAATATTTTAGGAGTTGAGCATTGCAAGAGGAAATGGACTTTCCTTACCTTCTTAGGGACATAATCACCCTTAAAGACATTATATATCTCTCAGCCACCCTTTCAATAAATTTTTTAAAGATTTATGATCATGAGAGATACTGATTTGACAAAATTTGCTTGCTACTGGTTATGAAAGTCAAATTATGCCTAGGAATAAATTGTGGATATAAAAGAGAATAGATTTTTAAATTCAAAATATCAAAATTCTATTGCCCTCAGTGGTCTGAATATTTAAATATTAATTATTATCAACCCTGTTAGTGAGAATATATACTGAATTGTCCATACTCAGCAGTATTAGACTTTAAAAAAGAAATATATGACAGTCATATATTTTATGATGTCAATATGAACAAAAATAAATTTGACAATATGAACCAAAAACTGGAGGGAAAAAGCCTTTATCTTAATGGAAAGTGAATATCACCTTAAAATTTTTATATTTACCATGAAAGTATCGATAATCCTAGAATGTACAAAAATGTTTCCTACTGCTAGGCCTCAGAAAGTTTAGAGTGGTTGACATGTAAATTGATAAAATATTTAGGAATTATTTGCTGAGACTTTGACTTCTTGCCTCCAGCTGGAGGCTAAAGACAAAAAGAAGAGAAAATTATGCTTTTGATATTTTTTGCCCGTCTATTTTCACACCAGATTCTATCAGTCTAAAGGTAATCACCTAGAAAATCTCCTTGTATGAATATTACCAGAACCAGTTTCAGGTCATTATATTATGACTTTGTGTTTGACCATATCTTTGAGTTCCCTTGAACACTGATCTCATTTAAGGGAACTACTTTCCAAATTAATTATATTCAGTCTCTTAATTATGACAGAGTCCAGGATCTAAAGGACAATCACAGTGTTAATGCAGTTGAGCATCTCAACAAATATTTCTTTAACGAATAAGTAAATGTCATTGGAGATCATGCAAAATATTTCTTTATGTGCCATGACAGTTCCAGTACTTTGGTACCCATAGGAGATACTTTATTATTATGTAATTACTGTCCAGATGTAGAAGGAAGACATATTAAGTCCTTCCTTAATGCATTCTAAGAACCCAAGAAAAGTAATGTTGTAAGAAAGATTAAAAAGGATTTGGAACAGGTTAACATTCTGTTCAAACATTAGTAAAATGTGAACTGTTTCTAATAGGAAAGAAAATGAGTAAAAAAAGTATCAAGTGTAAGAACTGTGAAGGGCAGATATTTATTAACAAATTATGTTTCCTCCTTAACTGCACTATTTTGTAATGCAAACATCAGACAACTATGATGATATATTTTTATCTAGATGTCTCTCATCTAGAGATTTTGTAGCATTTTGCAAATGAGTAAGCTCTGTTACTATCCAAAGTATTTCTCTCTCAATAATTCATATTGAATATATGTACCCATATTCATAAGCATTATATTAAGCAGTTAACAGACCACAATTAAGAGATAGCCTGCTAAACTAAAACTATGAATAATGCTACCCTGAGTTATTAGTTCAGCAAAGTATAATTTTGAGAACACCACTTAACCTCTTTGGACCTTGATGTTTGTGAGATATCTTCCAGAAATATCGTTTTCTAATCCAGGATCTAAATTGATACATGCATGCGTGTATTTGCAAATCAAATTTCAATGACCATTCAAAATAATTTTTTGAAAGTAAATAATAAACAGAGTTCCCTCTCATTTCTCTGTACAGACATTTAAAATATAAAACTGAGTACTTATTCTAATATTTAGAAAGAAACTACTCCAATGCTTGGAATATAGTAAGTGATCAATTAACCTTTGTATTTTATCCCCCCCCCACCCTTATTTCTCTACCTATGCCCTTTGGAATATGTGCACTCATTACATACTGAGACCTTATTTGCTTGAAGAAAATCAACCATATTGGGCATTATTTTAAACTGTTTAAGTTTTTCTGTACCATCCACATTCTTATTAAAATATTCTAAGAATATTTACTTAAGAAAAAATAATTCAAGGAGGCAGTGGAGGAACATCAGTCAGTCCACAGCTGAGAGTAAAGTAGTGAGCATAGATTAAGCTAAATAGACTACATCTAAATAATTTAGTCATTTTTAACTCATGGATAATATACATTTTCCATTTGATTCACTTTGAGAATATTTTGATTTAAAAAGAACGTCTCCAATACCAGTAGCCTTTCATCACTGTTACTCAAAGCATGATTCCAGGATCACCTGACAGGGTTTATTAAAAATATTGATTGCTGGGACTTACCCCATGCAAATGGAATCTCTTCAAGTAAGGGCAAAAAAATAATAATAATAAAGCCTAGGCATTTATATAAAGTTACTATCTTCCATACTATAGTTTTTGAGCCATCCTAGGCCAGCCAATCCTAAATACATGTCTTGGGACTTGCTGGAACAGCTGCACTAAGAATCATTTGAATAATTGTTTATAATAAAGGTTCTTGGATATATAACCAGAGCTTCTGATTCTCTGCTTCTGAGATGGGACACAGAATCTGCATTTAAAAACCTCCCCAAGTGTTTCTGATGTGCTATCAGGTTTGAGGGCTGCAATCTTAGCCACCCGGTAAATGGGAAGTGTTCTATTTGTCAATAGAAACCAGCTATTATCTTTCTTTAGTGCACTTGGAATCTCCCTGAAAAAGTCAGCAAAGAATTCTTCTACTTCAAAATTCAAGGTAGGCTCTATGCCTAATCATTTTGTGCATGAGCCATTATAGTCTCCAACTAATTACCAATTAATTAATCACCAATGATCACCTGACTTGGGGCAGATTATTTACCATCTCCAGACCCTTTTCCAAGTTGTAAGAAATTCCCAAGCCTGAATGCACATTAGAATCATCTGGAGAGGTTTTGCAGTCACTGATGCCCATGCTCCACCTCCAGATATTCTGACTCAACTGCTTTGAGAGGGGACCCAACATGGGTTTAAAAGACCTCCTCTCCAGGCCCCAAAGTCTCATTTGCCTGATGGGCAAAAAAGGCACTCTATAATTGAGATACAGCAATGAGTAGTACATGGATTTTGGAGGATCACAATTTTAGAATTGAATACCAGTCCTGCCACTCACTAACTGTGTGCAAATTATTTGACATCTCTTAACCTCAGATTTTGCATCAATAAGGTGAAGGTAGCAAATTCCCGATGTGTTTGATGTGAAGACTAAATGAAATATGTGACTGGATAGTAAGTGTTCAGATAATTATTTTCCATGATTACTATAAAAGATTATTGTGAGACTGGTTAAATATTTAGAACTGAGTATATTTTCTGTTTTTAATCACGATTTTATATATAATAAAATTCTCATTAGCATTCAAAAAAGATAATTGTGAGGGATCTAAAATGATTCCCTCAATTTCAGGTTTAACAATCTTTGATAACATTAAGCAGATAGCTTATAAGAAGCATCTAAAATTTAAACAAACAAAGGAATAATCTACAGGAGAAGAGAAACAAATAAATATAGTGTGGAAGCATGTATTTACTTCTGTAATTACTAAGTAATGAAAGAAAGGGGTGTGCGAAGCTGGCAGTGGTGGTGAATAAGCACTGTTTGCTTTACTGAACAAATACACCATTTCTTAAATAATTGGAACCCAAGTGGGCCTAATTTCCTCTCACTGTTATGAGCAATCAGTAAATTTAGTTTGTCATCAGGATGGCTCGCTTCACAGAATGAAATGGGAAGATTCTCAGAAATTGTTTTCTGGTAAGGAAAGAGCCCCAGATAGATTCAACAACCTGGCTTCACCCATCACTTCAGTTGGTCCCCTAGACCGGACACAGAGCTGGTTAACAATGCAAGTTAGGAAACGGAATCAAATCCCCATTTATTTTTCCTAAAGCTAAAATTTTCTTTAAAATGTCCAGGTACAAATTCAACAAACAAACATATCTATTTAGTGGTGCTAATATAAAATCATTCTTAGCAAGATGGATAAAGACTATCCTAATGGCTACTACATCACCGAGTTTCGACATTGATAATCTTTACTCTTTCTGTACGCAATTTTTAGGTTGTACTGTGAAATAAGAAGAAGGTAGACTTAAGGAAACTATATGGATTTGTGAAAGAAATGAATGGTACTCAAAACAGTATTTATAAGTATCTCTCAATTGTGTTCCTTTAGAAATATTTATTATTTCAGTTACAACATTAGAAAATGTTAAAATTTCAATTGTTATTTTGCTGAGTTCTCTGGCAACTAAATAACTTTTGAATTATTTGCCTATATAAAGTATATTAAAGTTTGCTGGGATTTCACTGTGAAAAACATAGTTTTTATATGAAAAATGTTAAAGATGATTTCTGTGGAAAAGCATGTTAACTGAGATAACTCCTTTTACACATGGCTGCATCTTATTTTGATAACTAAGGGTGCAGGAGGCAGGAAAGCAGGCTCAGCAGAAACAGTACCTAGAGACTAAATTAGCAACCCAGGACTATTCATTAGGAGAGGAATATGTGCCAGAGCGAAACAGTGCCTCCTCGCATTTTGGACTGGCCTCATTAGCGTTTTCAGTCCCTTAAATGAGACCACTCTGAAGATGCCACCACCCTGCTCCAAGACGAGACCACCAGGGGAAACCTCACCACCATCTAGGGTGGGACAAGTGTCTCCCAGGATTGTGATGATGTCAAGTCTTCCTCACACCGCTTTTCTTCTTTAAGAGCCCTTGAGCAATCTGAGAATATATGATTGTCTATGTAAAAATGGTGGCAATCCACTTTTTAGACAACAGCGACAGCTGACCTATCTCAAATATTTTATATATTATTTCTAAATAACCAAAGTACAAAGTTTATCATACCAGAGACCAGGAGTTTATTTACAATGAAAACAAAATCAGCTTATAGATATGCCACATTCCAACCAGTAAGAGCTCTTCCTTAGAAGACTAACCGTTTGTACATCATTGAAAATAGATTGACAAAAAGCAGTGAAAATAATGATGCTTCTATTACTTTTTAAATAAGAAGTTAAGTCTCCAGAGCAATCAGCATGACAACCTTCAAAAACACTATATTTATTCATGTGCTGTGTTAACTGCTATTTTTCATTTGTATTGTTTTTTTATATGTATCTAATAAGAGCCAGTAGGAGTCGTTTAATGGAGTTAATTGTGACAATATGAAAAATAGCATTTCTATTCAGTTCCTAATAATTTAATCATGTAAGAATTTAATGAGGTATAAGAAGAAGGTAGGAAATAATGTTTGAGGAAATGTTACTAGTCAAAATTATTTGAATGGAATTATTGAGATTAATAATCTTCATTGAAATAATGTGTTGTTTATTCTCAATCCAAAACATCATGCTTGTATAATAGAAGTTTTAAAGGTAAAAAGTAAAAGATTAACAAGTCTGTTCTCTAGATCCATGCCTACAAAGTAGCAGAAAGGAGAAAATTAGCAACAAAAGAACAAAGAAAGTAAATTTAGAATTGTAGCCCAAGTACTACCTATAACAATCTACTGTGTAATTCACTAATTTTTCTGGGCCACAATTTTCTCACCTGCAAACGTGTAATGGACTGTACATTAAAAATTCCAGTTTAATCAGACTGGCACAGGGCAGAGGCTGCCATATATTCTTCAAGAATTTCCTTTTATTTCTGTCCCCTTCTATGTGATTTTGCAACTGCTCCACAAATCACCAGAAAGGAGGGTAAGATGCTAATGTTTAATTCCACTTAATAATTTTTTGGGAGCTCTAATTAAAGGTTTGCTGAAGAAAGCTGCAATGAAGTCCTGCAAATGAAGAGTGGGAACTCTTAATTTCATAATGCTTCCTCTTAATCTCATTCCTTTAAAAACACACACACAGACACAGCAATGCCAATATGTGCGGTTGTTTTTTTTTCAGAGTTCAAATGTAACTTTGAATAAAACTTGATGTAACTCGTGTAGGGAAGGTCAAGATTATCATGCTGAAATAAAATGTGCCAATTCTAGCCAATATGTGAATTGTAAAAGTGAGTAATCCATAAATCACTTGGATTGTCATTGTATGTTTTATTAATGTAATAAGATTTTGCACTATTGTATTGTCACGTTTAAGCAAACTCTCAAAAACACCTTGAAATGCCAAATGTACAGTTTATAGGCTCATGATATTTCTGATAAGAATTTACCTGCATTGTGCTAATAGTTGTTTCTATGTGTGTATTATTGTGATGCACTCCTGATAGGGTTGTGGTAAGCACACTAGTCATCTGGATTTTTATAGATAAAATCACACATTGATCAGAAATCACTTTTCTACTTATTTTTTTGTAGAGTATTTTTCCACACTTGAAAAAAAAACACTGTTATTTTATATCAAACATCAGCTTTTCTTTAAAATTGTATTTTAGTGGCTGATGCATGTTCAGAATGAGATGCGTTAGAAATTATGTTAAGGTTGTGTTTATGTTAGGTTTAAAAAAAATGCATGCGACTGATGAATCATGCAACTTTGAGGGGTTTATACTGCCAGCTTCCACAAAGTCTTCATCTCAATTTGTGTGCATGATTCTTGTCCTTTCAAGAGTTCAAGACTCTTTTTAAACATTTGGTAAAGTGAAAACGTTATTCTTAGTGCCAGTGAGCCAATAGACAATGCCGCTTTGCTTTTCTTCCAACAAATTGTTAGACTGCAGTACATTCTCCCCAAAATTTTGTTTTTGGAGTTTATTGTTGGCAACTAACTAAAATAATTTGTTTGCAAATGATACAATTTACTGTAAAGCACCTTAATATTATAGAGCATGAAGATGTGAAAAAAAATCCTCTTAACCAGCTGCACATTATAGATACAATATTCTGGCAGCTTTCTCTACAATCAAGAATGTTATGTCTTTTTTTACACTGCCAAATTTAGTACTACTGCCAAGGGGGGGTGGGGAATACTCCAGGCCAGGTCTGCAAGTCTATATTGGGCAATAGCAGAAAAGATAGGCAGTGTGGACAGCCAGCCAGTGTAATTGGTAGGAAAAAAGAAAATTGAAGCCAAATCAATTTCTCATTAATTTAGGTAGTAATAATAAAACAATAACAAAACAAAACAAAACAAAAAACAATGAATGCATTGGAAATACGAATTTTGGCTGCTGAGATCAAGCATTTACCTGCTGGTAATTTGCAGTAGACTTTGTTAATAAACAAAAATTACTACATTCAGTGAAGTTTTTTTTTTTCTTCAGAAAATAAACCTATGCTTTTGAAAGGGCTTAATTCCAAACAGGTAATGTGTACCAATCACCCCCTCCCAATGATACTAGTTATTCATCAAAATATGTTACTATAAGAACATAACACTTATTGACTTACACCAATAAAAGCATTAACACTGTTGGAAGGTAATTTCATTGCTTTGAACAGTGGGGATCCTACTTATACATCTATTTATTTATTTACAGAAGATTGATTCTATCAAGTTCAATTTTAACAGCTTCAGTGAAATTAGTATAATGGCTATAATGGTAAAAAAGTTGGTTCTCAGCAAAAATCATGCAGTCAAGTCTTGCTGCATCATTAATCCAGATGATGCCAGTCAAGCATCGAAGAGGCTGAGTTCATCTCCAGAATGCTATGCATACAGGACATTCAGCAAACATTAATCCGGCTCTTAGTTTGCTACCATGTTGTTCCCCTCATTGATTCAACCTGTAAATAACATAACACTTTATGGCAGCTAAGCAAATATTTTGATAAGCCATGAAAGGCAAAATGCCATAGGAAATCTGTATATTCAGCTATTTGGAGAATTTGTGTTTTCCACAAATTAAACTAGAGATGTCATCTGAAATTTCCTCCCCTTAAAAATACTATTACAATGTGAATTCCTGCTCATTGATGTCTTTCTTGGCTTATAAATATATGTTGTTATTGCTATAAATATTGTGAAATTTTGTTTGGCAATTAATAGTGACTTCAACAATCTATGCTAAGATCTTAAGGCAGAAATAAATGTATAAAGGATTTGAGCCTATATGTGTAAAAACAAATATCTTTCTTGAGTCATATCTCCTATATTCAGCGTAAGCACCTCACTGATTTAACACTGGAGTTATTCCTTGAATGTGTAAATAACGATATTCTCTTCAGGCCTAATGAATTCCTGTAATGTGAATATTTAAAATAAAAAAATACAATTTAAATGTACAGTAGTTAGTGCTGGTCCTTTACGAAGCATACATTCAAAACCATTCACTCGAGAATATTCGTTTTCTCTTACATGCAAATCTGGATTCCATGTTTATACTGAATTAAAATTTAAAAATGAAAACACAATTTAAAGATGATGCAGTCATTACCAATACCAAGTGAAACAAGGGCAGTCAGTCTACTTGTGTAAACTGTCCTACGATAATTTGTTTCCCTTTATCTTACATTATTTTAATGGACTTGGGGCTCCAATGAGGTCCATTAATAATTTGGATTCCTGTGGGGGGAACAAAGAATCCTTCCAACTGTTTTTACTGTGCCTTGATTAGCTTTGAAGATGCCGCATCTTGCATTCTCAATTCTCTACGTACTTTACATACTCTCCTGTTCATTCTTAGTCACTACAGAATCCACAGTACCAAGGTCCTAAGGTCCCAAGTGCATCTATCCATTTGACTTCTCTCTAGCCCTAGGCATCTGTCTTTCAAATGCCTACTGTCATCTAACTTCCTGTACACCTGTAGATCTGTTGACTTGGCTAGCCCACTGTGAGACAATTTCAAACACAATGTATCTAAATTTGTATTCAATACCTTAATCGCCCTTTAATCTTTCATTTATTTTTAACACAAAATTTTTACACGTCGCCTAAACCACCCAAATTGGGCTGGTGCCAAACGTTCATTCTTTGTGATATTCATTGAATGAAAATTGGTCAATGGTCAATAACATCTGAAAAATGCTTCACAAGATATTCCTTTTTCATAGATTCACACTTTCATAAATTAAAGTACCTGAGAGATTCTTCAGTAAAGGAGTTTGCTGACTTTTGTTTAACCCCGCAGTTCAAAAATGTATTTTGTCATAGAAACTGCTTTCCTTTAATGCTCATTTGCATTCTACAAAAAGTGGCCCAAAGAACATTCTTTAAAGAGTGCTACTCTAAAACCAGTTGCATTTTGCTCTAATGTAACATAGGTTCAGTATCATAATACACTCAAATCTGACAGGTCCTTCTCTTTGTGCTTTCGCTATTGGATTGGATATTCTGTAGCCTGGCCTGGACTCTGGGAACCACAGTGGCTCCATGCCCATTCTGGAAATCAACAGGTCTCGTGTTGAAACTCCAGCAGGCTTATAGTGAGGACATTCAATCAGCTGCAGGATTTCTAGTTATACTCTCAATTAAGATTAACCTCAATTTAATAAGAACTCCATCAAGTTATTCTCCAAAACACTTGAGCCCACCCAACCCCCTCAATTAAACTAGCTAATAGAACTGCTTCTCAAGTACATTCTATGAAATGACTAGGGAAATTTAAAAGCTCGTATTATGTCTTGGAATTTGTGAATCTTGAACTTAGTACAAAACATACTGTACAACAACAACGAGATCTATTAAGCAAAGTCCTTGATCCTGTATTTTTCGTGCTCCCTGATCATCTCCAGCCTCAAATGACTCTTAGTTATAGCCTCCTGTTGTGAGGCAGAACAAACTGGGAGAGCCTAGAACTAGAGTTAGTTCTGCTAACTGGGCAGGTACGAGAGAGGTAGACCCAAGTTTTAGAACCTGGAAGAAAGTTTATTCCAGAAAGCAAAGCATGATGTGATTTCCACAGGTGAGGGCAAAAGATAACAGACAACAATTCCAGAAAAAAGGCAAGTGACTGGAACAAGGCAGTGAGAGGAGCAAATACATCTTTGTCTATATGTCAAAGGAAGTATCTGTGCAGGGCAGCAGAGAGCATAGCACAGAAGGCAGGAATAGCTGCTGCTCGATACTGGGCAGATGTCAGGAAGAAGAGAGTGAGGATGGGAGTGACTGGGAACCCATTCACCCAAGAACACACATGGATGCTTCAGGGCCCAGATTTCAGGGACAAAGGGCATTAGACCAAAGAAAGAATTCAGATACTCAATGATTACAGCTGAGAACAAAGGTGAGGCCACTTTAGAGCCTTTGTCAGAGCTCCTAAATGAGCTGACCTCAATTAGAACAAGTCTCTGAGTCTGTAAATGATGGTCTAGTTGCTTTTATAAGAGAAAAAGGGGCCGGGAACTTTAAATTTTGTACCATCTCCTAACTTGGGATTTGGCCAAGTTATTTATATTTCCTGGCTGCATAGGCGCTTATAGGCCATTAATTTACTCCTGCAAGCTAAAGAAAAACTGCTGGGGTAATTCTGAGAACTACATTGTCATGAAACCACTTCAAATGTCTTTCTCAAAGAAATACAATGATCTTAAGTGTTTATCTACTGGAAAAGAATCTGCTTTGCTGGAGATACATTTTTCTCCAAGTAGCCATATAATAGATACGCTAAAACGTGTTTATCAAAAGCAGAGCAGTCTACAATATTTATTAGTAAGTTTTCCTTTAAAAGTTTGACAAATGTTTTCTATTTCCTGCATTTAATGTCTATTTTTAGCATGTCTTTTCTTTCTTTCTTTTTTAAGAAATCCTTCTCTTCAAACTAAGCAAGTAAAGAAACAGTTCTGTTTGGTTGACTGATTGATACTTTTGAAATCTGGGGAGAATTTGAGGCTTTCCCAAGTTCTTTTGCTGCAATAATATTTCTGATTGGAGTATTTCTGGGGAAAAAATGTGAGTAAGAGAAATCAGTATGTGCTAAGATGAGGTGAAAAAAAAAAGGAGTTAGTGAAAATATTCTGAAGTGGCTTAGAGAGCCAAGGCACCAGTCATCTTGAAAGTTTTGAGATCAGAAAGAGGAAAGTCTGCACGGCCGTCAGTAGCGCATCAAAGTATGCAAATGATTGTGCATGAGCGTGGTTGTATATATGTGTGTTTTGATGTGTGAGACTGAATGTCTGTGTTTGTGTTCACGTGTGTTTGTATCTATTGTGGTATGAAAGTGTATGATTTTCTTTCTCTTGGCTTCCTCCCTTATTCTGCTCTTGATCAGATGAGATTGTCATGCTTAGCAGCATTTATGGAGGGAAATGAAGATCTTTCAGTCCTGAGTTTGCAACATGGATCCAACCTCACATACAGGTATTAACTGTTTCCTGCTTAGGTGAGTTACCCCCTCCTTGAAGTGGATAATCAGAGATAGAAACTAATTGATCTGGGCAGACATTTCTCAAATGGCTACCACAACAACATCTCTCCATGGTCCTTCCAAAATTTGGGTCCCACAGTGATTCCAATAGTTCTTATGCCAAAATAAATCCCGTGGTCAAATATAAATGATGATAATAGTAAATCTATATTGAAGTCTTTAAATGAGTCAGGCAGTATTCTAAATTCTTCATGTATAGTATTTAATTTACCCCTCACAACACTCCTTTGACATCAGTTCTAATATTATGTCTATTGTCCCTAACCAAAAAGTTGGGAAACTCACCCAAAGTTACACAATGTTAGAAAGTGGCAGGGTTGGAATTTGAGGCCAGGGCATCTGGCTCCAGGGTCTTGATGCTTAACTACTAAGAACTTGGAAATACTGGTTCAACAAGGTTGAACCATTTTTTTTCCCTGCAGGAATTTTTACTATGTCACTGTGAATTATGAATTTCATAGAGCATATGGTTTCTAAAGCTTATATAACCATGGACATTTTATTTTCATGGAGTTCCTAAAGGCACTAGTAGAACATTCTTTGGGAAATGTTGCTATGATGTAATTTTCATTCTGAGTCAGTAAAATAATACATAAGAAACAATTGAACCATATGGAAAACTGAGCAAAAATTAAGCATGTCTGCTTTTTAGTTTGCTTTCAATTGGTGCAAATTATAGTTTAGTCATTCTAAAATCAATAATGTGTCAACATGGACTGACAAAATAAAATTGCATGCATATAACCCAACTACTTACCTTATTTTAAAAAATCAACTGTAAGGAAAGAAAGCAGCTCATTTTCAGACAAATATATAGAAGTAAAATTTCAGTGAACAAGTAATACATGTACAGGATACAATGCTCTAATAGTTTGAATGTTCAAAGAAACAGTAATTTACCATCAATTAAATTCCATGATGATAAATTTAAAATGGATTGAAAATGGAAGATAAGGAAGCAGCTCCTTTTTAGAATTACTTTATGAAAGGCAATCAATAACTCCTCTCACAAAACAATACTGTATTCATTCAACAATCATTTCATGCCTCCAGCTGCGGGGAACTGTCCTGTGTTTTTGGAAGACACGAGATGAGTCAGATGCAAATTCTGCTCTCGCACCTTGCGTGATTTATCCTCAAAGTCGATAAGTCATATACCAGAGGGAAATACCAAGTTCACAAGAGGGTAAATGCACATGAGAAGGTGAGAAATGGCTCCAGGATGGAGATGGCACTTAAACTGGACGGGAAAGGAGTTAGGAAGTGAAAGGAATGAATTCTAGGAAAAAGGAACAGCATGACTTCAGCTGAGAGAAGGGGAAGTACAGAGAAAATGAAAAACAACCCGTTTAATTGTAGCCTTGTGTCTGTGAAGGGAGAAAATCAACAGTAACACAGAGGGTAGTAAAAGCCAGGATGCTCGCAGGTGTGAAGGATGTGGGCCTGGAAGATCTACTCCTGCTTCTGGCAACAGTGGCTTTCAATGATGGGGGATTTTGCCATCCAGGGAATGTTTGGTAATATCTGAAGACATTTTTTAATAGTCATAATTATTTTAATGTTACTTACAATAGTTTAGTAATTAAAGAGAGTTAAAATAACACTACAATATAACATTTGAGACAGTGATAGTAAAGTTATAACACACACTGCTTATTCACATTTAAAAGGAAAAATATCATGATGCAGAAGCTCCATTTCTGAAATTAGTGGACTAAATATTTCAGAGAAACAATCCTATTGAAGACAGCTTTAAAAACTGGTTGAAATACACAAACCAACCATTTTCTTAGTATCATCAAATGGCTGGAGGGTGAGGAATTAGAAGGCTGTGAATCCAGCAACTTGAACATGGTAATTGGGCGAACTTTTGCTCTGGGGTTATTTTCCAATCATAAGTAGGTTAATACCCCAAATCTGAGCTTTTTTTTATTTTAGGCATTTTTAACATCATCACAAGGCTCGGGAAACAAAAACCAGTGTACAAGGCCCATCAAGGGGGTAATCCTGCTAAACTTCACTGTCTGTTTTGGGTTGGGATCCAAAGAACCACACTCCAGAATTTAGAGGAAAGAAGAAGCAACCTATGTACAGACTGTAACTGAGTAGATCTGAGTAGATCAGAAAACTTCAAATTCAGAGCTTAATTTCCAGACCACTGAGAGATCCAGGAGATGCAATAAAAATCTTTTTTAGAGAAAGATAAATCATCCTGAGCTGTCAATTATTTCCATAAATAATCTTCTCAATACAATGCCCATTACACAAAAATAGAAATGCAAATTAAGAGACTAATCATGGATATAAAGCAAACAAAATCACATCTAAAAAGTCAGAGAAATAGATATAAAAGACCCCTAAGTTGAGGAAACAGCTGGTAATCTGGAAAGAAGAAGCTATATTTTGTAGGGCAGAGTACCAAAGAGGAGAGAGCTGCAGAGATGAGTAGTGAGAGAGTTCTGAAGATCTGTACAGGGCCCCCCTGCAAGTATTCACTATATAAGGAAATATCTGAGGTAGAGAACGAAAAAAAAAAAGAACCCTGAAAGGATTAGAGGGAACAATCATACAAGTCTGGAAACATTTTATTTCTAGCCAGAAAAGAAAAATCTTGAAATTCACAAGACATCAACAAGAATACTCAGAATTTACTGCTTCAGTAGGGGGAAAAGTTAGTTCTAGACCAAAGTCTATTCTGATGTTGCCTAACAAAGCTTAAAAGCAAGCTTAAAGGAATCAATTTCCAAATAACTTAAATGTGCCCAAAATGAAGCTCAAGAATATTTATATGTAAGATTATCTTTTATACAATAAGATAAAAATATACAATATCTGGCATTTGGGATTCCCCTCCATATTGACAGCAAGTCGTTGCACATAGCCCCTACATGACCAGGATGGACATTAAAGGTCATCAGACCTTCTCAGGGGGAAAGAATGTACGGATGGTATCATAAACAAGGCACTGAAACTCCCCTCTCTTGACCAATGTTGCAAGCGAACCTCCAAACCCCTGTCATGAGACTCTGCTGAAACTGTTCTCACACCATCATCCTAAACCTTTATATGCCCTTGCCCTCTCCCACCCACTTGGCACAGTGCTAACATTCATTTTCCATGGCCAGCCACCACTATGGAATATCTCCTGTTTGTAAATCATAATAAACTCATGTCTAACTCCATGCCAGGCACATCCTTTGGTCTGTGAGGCTGTCCCAGCCCAAGCCCTCCAACAGCTGGGTTGGAACATTTGGTGAGCCAGGCATGAGACCAAGGAGCCACTGGCCATAGTGGGCATGAGTTCTGAGAATGGAGAATCTGTGGGGAAAATTCCAAATTGGCCTCTATCATCCATGTGGGGAATGGGGGCTGCCCTCTTAAATGAATGGGGACTGCCACAAGATACGAAGATTCCCTGAGAACTCCAACAGGGTTGCTAGATGTTTTTCAGCTGATGATAGGACAACTAAATTTGAGTAAAAAGAAAAGGGACTGCCAAATAGTGACAGCCATAACAGGGTCCCTGTTAGGAGCCCTGTGAATGGCTACCAAGGCAGAGCAAATGGCATAGTACTGTGGAGTGCAGATCCAGCAAATTCACAAGCACTGTGAGGTTTAGATCCAGACGTGCCCTGGGAATTGGAGGTAGCCAGCACTGATATTGGCTTTGGGTGGAGTCTGTGGCAGAGGCAACATTCTAAATGAATGCTTCTTGGCTTTTGGTCACAATTATGGAAAGGGGCAGAATTGAGATACAGCCCTCAGGAAAAGGAATTGTGTGCATTAATTTAGTGCATTACTTCAAGTTGACGGACTGATGCAAAGATGCCCAGTCACCTTGAAAAGACCATTCCTATTCAGGGATGGAAGACTGACCTGACTTCTAAGCCATGCTCTGGCAGTACCCAACTGTGCACACTGAACAAATGGAAAGCCTACCTGCTACAGCTGGGCTACAGCTGTGTTCTTAGTACCAGCCTTCTGAGTGCAGAAATGCACAAAATTATTGGACTAGTGTCTTATAGAGGATTCCACAGCTAAAGTCACTGCCCATATAACTGTTTGTACCAGTCCCAAATCAGCTTGGTACAATGATGGTCCAATTTGCTGGCAACCACCCACATGGACAACTGTGGAAGTACAACTCAGTATTGGCACTATATGGTGGGAGACTGGCGCTATGCAAAGCAGTCAGTGAGCTGAGTTAAGAGCAATATGCATGATAATAATGCATGATCCAGGAGATAAGCTGTCTGTACTGACAACTGGGCTATTTACAAAGACTTTATGACCTGGATGGCAACCTGAAAGCAGGAGCAATAGACAGTCATAAGTTGCCCTTTCTTGAGACAAGAATTGTGGAAGACTTCTGGGATGCCTGTCAACAATGAAAGCTAATTGTTTCTCACATCCCTGCCCAAACTTCCAATGCATCATCTGGGAATGTGGAAGCAGATGCACAGCAAGAGTTCAGAGCAGCACAGCTGAAACCTGGGAAGTGGCAGAATGGCTTCATTGGAAAAGTGGACCTGAGTGCATCAAACCCTGTGACATCTGGCCTAGCAGTTCCAGCTGCCAATCATGTGCCATGTAGAGAATGCTTTGCATGCTCCCTGTGTCAACCATGTAAGCTACTACATTAAATGGACACATCTGCTGGTCACAGATCCTGGTGACCTGGTGGCAAGTGGATTATATTGGTCCCCTTCCACTCTCAGAGGAGGCAAGATGTACTTTTACTGCTGTGGACATGGCGACAGGGCTTTTGTTAACTTTCCCAGTGGAAAAGGTCAACCAGAGGGCCACTTAGTTTGTTAAGCTGCCAGGATACAATATATCAGAAATAGAATGGCTTTTAAGAAGGGAATTTAATAAGTTACAAGTTTAGAGTTCCAAGTCCATAAAAATTTCCTAACTAAGGTATTTAGAGAAAGATACCTTGGCTTAAGGAAGGCTGATCTGGGAAGGCACGTGGCTGGCATCTGCTGGCCCTTGTTTCTAGCTCTGTTGCTTCCAGCTTTTGATTCCAAGTGGTTTCCTCACTCAGCATCTGTGAGCCTTCACTTAGTTGCTCTAAAACAGAACTCTCTGGGTTTCTTCTCTTAGCTTAGCATCTGGTGGGGCTGGAGATTTCTTTTCTTCAGGTTCTGGTTATTTCTGTGCATCTTTGCTTACACCCGGGCTATTTCTGTCTTGATCTCCAGAAGTCTACATTGGCTTTTTTCTCTAAGTGTCAGCATCTGTGTCAGCTCTCTCCAAAATGTTTCCGCTTTTAAAGGACTCCAGTAAATTAATCAGGGCCCAACTCTAATTAAAAGGCCACACCTGCAATTGGACAAGTTATATCTCCATGGGGATGATTTAATCAGAAGTTTCCACCTGTAATAGTGAATCAGGATGAAAAGAAATGGCTGCCGCCACAAGATTGAATCAGGATTAAAATATGGCTTTTCTGGGATACATAATATTTTCAAACCAGCACAGCAAGCATAAGACGTCTGGAGAAAATGAACACTGTATATAGCACACTGTTTTGGCATGCTAAAGCTGCCAGAATGTGATACGTCAGAACTGGATTGGCTTTTTCAAAGGGGAATTGTTACAAGTTACAATTCTAAGCCTGTGAAAATGTCCACATTAAGGCACCAAAAGAGGATACCTTCTCTCAAGAAGGGCTGATTGTGTCTGGGATTTCTCTGCCACATGGGAAGGCATATGGCAGTGTCAGCTGTCCCTCTCTGCTGACTTCTGGGTTCAGGTGGCTCTCTTAGCTCCTTCTGCATCCAGAAATCTATGTCTCTTGGTTTCATCTCTCTGCCCTCTGTGTCAGCTCTGAGCTCTGAGATCTCTCTCTCCAGGAGCTCTTTTAAGGACTCCAGGAAACTAATTAAGATTCATCTTGAAGAGTGGGGTCACATCTCCATAGAAATAATCTAATCCAAAATTCCCACCCAGAATCAGGAGGTTCACATCTCTATGAAAACAATCGAATCCAAAGGTCTCACCCAACAATAGGTCTGCCCTCACAAGATTGGATGAAAAAAACATGGCTTTTCTGGAGTACATAACAGTTTCAAACCAGCACATGTCCTACAGACAGACAGTGATAGGAAGAGCCCTTTCACTGGGCAAATAGCCCAATCCTGAGCCATGGATCAGGATATCATGTGGACATTCCATCCTCCCTACAACCCCACAGGTGAGGGCCTTATTGAAAGAATGAATTGTTTGTTAAAGGAATAGCTAAAAGATGCTATGTGGTCCTTACAGCAGTGAACTTAAGGGCTCTATCAAATTTTAACCTGCTTGAATGCAATGCCATGGGCTGCTGTACCTGCCCCCATATAAGTGCTAAGAATAAAAATTAAAGAGCCAGGAGCCTTATAGTCTAAGTGGGGAAATAGTAATAACGTGTTGCCTATATTTCAGACCAAACCAAATGGGGAAAACCAAGTTCAGTGGTCTTGATACTGGCCTATGCAACTGTACTGATTAGGAGTCATAAGTCCCTGGGGAATAGTATTACAAAATACTGTAATAAGCAGAAAATGCCCATTAAAATTTATATCACCAATCTGGGGGTTCCTATTCCCACAGGGATTTTATTTATGACTACGTGGACCCTTCTTATACCCAGATTAACAATTGATATAACAGTGGAGGACTCTCAAGACTTGCAGGGGGAAAATATCTGGTATTTAAAAACTCCCCATAATATTTCTCTGCCTGGTACCTTGTTGTCAATCAATGGAAATCTGGCATATATATTGTTAGGTCAGCAGGAATTACCCCTTCTTGTTCCTCGTAAACATCTTTCTTTCTGTCCATAGTGCCCTAGCAAACACCTTCCTACAGTGGGCTTCAGCAGTAACTCATGCCCATAATCAACTCAGTGCTTGGTTTGCATGGACTTGCCATCTTCTGGCACTACTGGCCTTAGACCATGACCTCTGCAGATTGGGCTATGTGGAATACCGTGCTGGCCTGGCAGAAATCAATGCATCAGAAAATCTGAAAAAGAATGCAGGATGTTGTACATGAGTACAGCCCAATGTCCCCGCTACATTATATAACCCAATGCCCCATATAGTCTGCTGCAAGGGGGTGATTTGTGGGTATCCAGGACCTGGTATCCCCTCCATATGGAGAGCAGGTTATTTCATGTAATTGCCTACATGACCGGGACAGACATCAAAGGTCATCAGACCTCCTCAGGGGGTAAAGAATGTGAAGATGGTATAAACAAGGCACTGAAACTCCCCTCTCTTGACCACTGTTAATAATAAACCTCCAGACCCCTGCGTCACAAGACCCTTCTGAAACTCTGTTTCCATATTGTTGTCCTAAACCTTTATAAGCTCTTGAACTCCACCCGCTCCACACACACACCCTGCCCCATGCCCTGCCTTGCGCAGTGCTAAACTTCATTTTCCACATCTGGCCACTACTGTGGAAGATCTGCTCCTATCTCTACGTCCTAATAAACCCATGCCTAAATCTGTGCCAAGCGTGGCCTTTGGTCTTCTGGCTCTTCCAACTCAAGCCCTCTAAGAGCTAGGTTGGAAGAGAATCCAATCAGAAATTGAGAAGAAGAAAGGAAATAATAAAAATAAA
Organism: Tamandua tetradactyla; assembly: GCF_023851605.1. NCBI lineage: Eukaryota > Metazoa > Chordata > Mammalia > Pilosa > Myrmecophagidae > Tamandua > Tamandua tetradactyla. The sequence continues at coordinate 153,595,592 of NC_135331.1, forward strand.
AGTTATTTTTTTACAGTAGAAATAAAATAAATAAGGAAAATTTATAGAGTCAATCAATGGAACTAAAAACTCATTATTGTATATGATAAAATTGTTAAACTTTTGGCTAGACTGATCATGGAAAAAAAGAACTAAATTGCCAACATCAGAAATGAGAGATGTGGCATAATTACAATTTCTACAGGTATTAAAAGGTTAATGAGGGACCATTATGAACATCCCTTTGCCAGTAAATTTGACAAATTTAGATGAAATGGGCATATTTCTTGGAAGACACATACTATTAGAGCTCATGCAAAAAGAAATAACCAGAATACCCCAATATCTATTTTGTAAAATTGGATTTGTGGTTTAAAACCTTCCACAAAGAAATCTCTAGGCCTAGATGGCTTACTGGTGAATTCCACCAAACTTTTTAAGGAAATTGAAGAGGATATAGTTATTGTCTTGATTGTGGTAATGGTTTCACATGTATATACAATTATCAAAATGTATACAATTGTACACTATAAATATATGAGTTTTATTGTGTGTCAATTGTACCCCAATTAAACTGTTGAAAAAATTTTTAAAAATTATGTCTCCACTAAATAATTTCCATAGGAAAATATTCAAATGCAGTACACAAATGCAAATAAAAGCAATATTGAAATATTGTTTTATATTTCTTGCCAATATTGAAAATAAAAACAACTAACACTGACAAGTTTATGGTGTGACTGGAATAGTTATATATGGGATAGATTGCATATACACACGTATATCCATATGGTGTCATATATACATATATACATGTATATACATACTCTATTTATATACATACAGTTAAATATATATAGTTAAATACACTTCCCCCATTAGCAAAAATAATAAAGCAGTATGTACCAGAAGTCATAATTTGGTACTCATTTATCTAATAAACATGCTTTCATCTTATTATTTAAGAAAATGACAACAGTGGTAAAAGAGCTATCTGTATGAAGATATTTGTGACATTATATATAATAGAAAAGAGTGGAAATAGCTTAAATACTAAACAGTAAGAGAAGTTTTATAAACATGTCACTGATACATTATGAAACTCCTTGAAGTTAAAAAAAGTAAATGATTGAGCAAGTGAAAACACAGATGTCAATATTATGCATTTGTTATAATTACTTTTAAATGTATGTTTATGAAGGAGAGGCAACAAAGTCTAGATGTAATATGCCAAAATAAAAACAGTTTTGTTAAAGTGGGGAAAATATTGGTGATTAAGAATACATTTTAATGTTGCTGTTATGTTTGTTTTAACAGAAAACAAAACACTCCACTTGATCTAATTTTTTCATACATTGTAGGCTCTCTCTCTGAGAGATTATTAAACCTTTGATATAGTTTTCTATTACTGATGATGAATTTGCACTAGTTCTTCCATATTCCTTTCTTTTCTCCTAACTTCCTTGGGGAGCTGAAGCACAGACTAGTCGTACAATTTTGTGACACCTTCAAGTAGACCTTAACTCCACTTAGCAGCTGAGCCAACTGTTCATGCATTCGAACGCAGCAGCCAGTCCATGACTGAGTGAATATCAATCGTGATCACAGCAGTGAGGAAATTTCTGCTATGATAGTTGCATTCTGCATTGTACACTAAAAATAACAAGACTAGTAAGATGACTAACAAAAGAAATGACAGTAGTAATAGAAATCTTTGCACAGTTAAATATCCACTGTAGGTTGTATTCAGCATCTTGGTCAATTGATCTTTCTCAGAGTTGCAGCTACTCGAGTGTATTTGCTTTCAATAGAAATTTGTTTGATTAAAATTAAAAATCAGTTTCTAGATGCATTTTTGTCATCCCCCATCTCTCTTTATCTCTCCCCCGTCCCCCCACCTCGATTTGGGAAATATCTTTGCAGCCTCTTCATCTGCACTCACAGCAGCTCCATCTAATAACTTAGCTTTGGGGGAAACTTACTGGTTCTGGGAACCACTAAACCATTCACTACCACTGCATACTGCTAAACTTTGAAAGCTTATCTCTTTCAAAACATGTGTGCACACGAGGATAAATGTTTCAGGATTCAATCACTTGCTAGTTTTCATATTGATAGAATTTCCCTATTTTCCAATCACCTATAACCTATTTTGCACTACAGAAGCACACATGCACATCACTTTGTTATAATAGGTTATTTGTTTTCAACACTATACCATAATACATTATGCTTCATGACTTCTTTTGCAGACTTCATACAAGTTTCTTAAATTTTGCCATTTATAAAAATAGAAAATTTTTAACACCTATCTCATAGGATTACCATGAGAACCAAATGAGAACAGGTATTTATAGTGTTTACCACAGCAAAATGTTTATTATCATTATCATTCACTTCTGTAGAAGAAAGGTAAATTTCCAGAGGAACCAAACCAAACCTATCAGAGCTAGCTAGCTGTTCTAAATACTATCGTATTGGGTATGGATTGATGAAAGATGTTGTATCATGAAATTTAAATTTCGGTTCTCAATATCATTAAATTTGCCTTTGACAGAAATATAATGTTGACCAAAAAATCTGTTGATTCCAGTATTTGGTAAAATTGACTTTGGAGGGGAATATATGGGCTATAATTAACATTAGTGCTTATTTAAAGTGGCTGATACCATTTCACACCATTAAAATGGCCTATTTTTTTAAATGAAAAAGTGCAAGTGTTGGAGAGGATGCCAAGAAACAGAACACTCATTCATTGCTGGTGGCCATGTAAAGTGATGCCAGTGCTGTGGAAGACATTTGGTGGTTCCTCAGAAAGTAAGTATAGAATTACCATATGACCTGGCCCTCCCAGTGCACATCCATACCCAAAAGAATTGAAAACAGGGACTTGAACAGATACTTGCACACTGAGGTTCATAGTGGCATTATTCACAATTGCCAAAAAGTAGAAGAAATCCAAGTGCCTATCAACCAATGAATAGATAAACAAAATGTGGTATATTATAAAGGAATGTTAATCAACTGTAAAAAAAGAATGAAGCTCTGATACATGCAACAATATGGATGAACCTTAAAGATATCATGTTGAGTGAAATAAGCCAGACACAAAATGGCAAATATTATATGAGCTCACTGATATGAAATAATTGGAATAAGCAAACTCATAGAGTCAGAATCTAGAATGTAAGTTACCAGCAGACAGGGTGGGGATAAGAAGTGGGAAGTTAAGGTTTAAAATTTTACCTTTTAAGCCTTACTTCTATTTAGAAGAATAGAAGTATTTACTATTTATTTACTATTTAGGAGGATAGAAATATTTAGATAATGGACAGGGCTGATGGCAGCCTAACATAGTGAATGTAATTAACAGCACTGAAATATGTATCTGAATGTGGCTGTATATGTGCTGTGGGAATAAAAATTAAAAATTAAAAAAAAATCCATGGATCTACATTATACAAACAGCAACTCCTAAGTGCAATTATAGCACAATTATAATAATGTGCTTTCATCAATTGTAGCAAATGTTCCACACCAATGCAAGGTCTTAATGAAAGAATGGTATATGAGACTCCTGTATTTTATGCATGATTGTTCTGTGCATGCACAACTTCTCTAATAAAGAAAAAAAATGAGTTAAGAATACATAAAGCTTAGAAAAAACATTGATCAATTCCATTTAGAGTCAAGAAGAGAGTTTTTACCACAAATAGAATCTAAGGAGACTCTTGAAACACTTAAGGAATCCTTGATGCCAAATCTACTATATATGTAAAGTGGTGGTTTGAAGCTGTATGTACCCCAAAAAAGACATATTCTTAAATTTAATACATTCCTGTGGATGTAAACGTATCGTACAGAGGAACTTTTGAAGAAGCTGCTTCAGTTACAGTGTAGTCAACCTCATTTAGGATCAGTCTTAATCCTATAACTGGAGGCCTTTCTAAAGGGAATATATATACAACTTTACATATATATATATATGTATTTCTAAATCCTATAACTGCAGCATTTAGAAAGGGCTGCAGTTATAGGATTAAGACCCATCTCTCTCTCTCTTCCTCTCTATAGAAGGAGAGAGAGAGAGAGAGAGGAAGAGAGAGAGAGTGACAGAAATAAGAAACTAGAATCAATGATATATGGAAGGGAAGGGAAAGGCCAGCGGACACGGCCCTGTGACTTGCATGTAGCGGAGAGAAAAGCATTGCAACAACCGGGCTTTGGGAAGAAGGCATCACCTTGATTTGGACATTTGCTTGGCCTCAAGCAGTAAACTAATAAATTCCCATTGCTTAAGCCAACCCAATTCATGGTATCTGCTTCCAGCAGCCTAGGAAACCAAAACAGGAACTATGGGTAAAATTACTCTTATTTAATTAAGGAATATTCACTTAATTCTTCACTACAAAAACATCTCAGTAGAAACTGAAAAAAAATCATTCCTCAAACCACCTTTTCTTTTAGATTGAATATTATACTCTAATTAGATTCTTTTAGAGTTAATATTACAGATATTGAGTTTCATTATTTTAATTTACAGATGAGGAAACCACAACCCAGAGAATGTTCATGGCTGTAGTCCTTTATGGCAAGAACAAAAATACAGTTCTTAAACTTTCTCTATTCTTTTCAGAGATGGTTCAATATACTTCACATATGCATGTGAAAATTTAGAATCCCTGGACTGGCTCCTCAAATTGGTAACTGAATAACTGCAGACCCTGAATGATTTTGATTATAATGTTTTCAAAGGCAAAATTTTTTAATTTATCTTTAGAAAATATGAAAAATAAAACAGGGTCTTCAACACATCTAGTAGACCTTAACTCAGTTCCTCGAATTTAGTTAATGTTTACTAAATGAGCTAATACAGGATGTTTAACAAGCCAGGAACAATCCCCTAGTCAAAAGAACAAGCTTGATCATTGAAATTAAACAAGGAGTGATTTAAAAATATGAGAATAAGTGGCAATAAAGAAATTAAAGAGAATTTTGATGTGTAAAAAGTAAAAGTGATTTTTTTTGAGAAGGAATAAAGATATTATGAAGATGAGTGGTAACAATAGATTAAAGGGAAACTCAAGGAGTATAGTTTATTACAACCCAACAAACAAAAGAAAGTAAGAAAAAATAACAGAGGGAGTATCTAATTAAACTGGAGGTTCTGGTGAAGAAGAAAAGTGAGGCTAAAATGACATTTTTAACAAAATCAAGATAAGGAAAGTCCCTTTTCACTCAAGCACCAGATAACAAAATCAGTAAGCATGGGAGCTCCCATACACATGGGGCTCCCAGCTCTGCACGTAGGACAAGAGGAGGAAAAAGGAAAAAAATCAAAAGAAAAAATCAATTCCTCTATAAACACCTCAGGATAGAAATACACACACACACACACACACACACACACACAGTCTGTCACTTTCCTAACAATTGAAGTGAGTTTTGAGGTCTCTTCTTATCACCGTCTTCCTCTTAATCCAGTCCCCTTCCTCATTTCCTTTATGTCCCCTCCCTTATGAGCTAGTTCAGGATTCAAAGAATTTGCCCATTCTAGTAGGTAGTTCATCAGTATAATCTGAACTATACTACAGCATAGAAAAGAGTGAAGATGTAAACTTCTTTAATGAGCCAGAATGAAGAAACAGTATCAAGGCTGACTCTCCACTTCAAACTTTCTAACTTAAACAAATTAATATCAAAACTCAGGGAATACTGGATTTGGAATAACTGGAATGAAATTTAAATTAGATTCTCAGACATATTAATAGTGGGTTATTTTTATACTGTTTAATTTAATCATTAGCCTAGAATTAATAAATATGGATTTCAGACTGATGCTCATACAGATTGTGGTAAATTATAATTTTTGTACTTACTATGGTCCTCATACACAGGTGACAGGATAAACAACACAGATACAATCATATTTTCTGGAGCCCTGGATTGCTTTAGAGTATGGAAACCAAACCTTCTTTGGCTCAGGGTGGGTCTAGGATATGCAACCTCATCAGAAGAAATAGCTTTCCATCATTGTTCCTTATCATTGGAAATGCAGACTGCATCCCATTTTATTAGCTTTCTTAAAAATAACTTGGGAGAATACATTCGAATCACTGATTTTCAGTGAAGAAACTGAGTCCTCTGTCTGGAAGATGGACGTGAATCCTGCAAATAGACAACACCAAGGACATTAAAAATAGTCTCCTGACTAGCCTGCATTGCTCATATACTGACATATGTACCTCATGCAATGGCTCACATTATTCAAGGATGTGGTGAAGTTTCTCCATTCATTTTTGACCTAGTAACCTTGAGATTTACACCACTTTAGTTTCATTACCTGGGAGTTACATCTACTGTATCTCCACAAATACATTGGAATTGTATAACATAATGTACATCAGCCGTCAGGTGGCTTTATGGGCTGCCTTTTAATCAGACCTGCGGTAAATCGTCTGACAAATATACCATTATGCAGTCACATTAATGTGTACAACGAATTCTATTCCGTTGGAGGATTGGAAGGCACACTGCATACCAAGTGGTATTAAAGTGCTATCTGGTCTGCAGCTTTTTCTATGATCAGTGCTTTATCATTTTCTCTGTTAGGGAGATAGTCACTAATTTTGAGTACGTTCATAACCCCCCCCCCCCACTTGCAAGAGTAGCCTAAAGCCAACCATGACCAAAGATTTCCCATGTAGCTTTTGAGTTATGTCTTCTGTTACTAACTTCTTTCCAGCCTGCTAGGTTTTCCATTATTAAAAATTCTCATGGGCTTATTTATAAGCCGCCTCACAAGACTTCTTTGTCAGCCACATTGGTTCATCTGACAGGGATAATGATAAAAGTTTCAGAAGAAGAAAATTAATCCATGGCTCCTTCTTGTCTTGTCCTCCTCAAAAGACTCCAATACAGAGACAAGGCAGCCAGTAGATTAATCCTTTCTAAGCACATGAAGTTTCATAACCCTGCAAAAAAAGCAGGGTTATATGGAGAATGAACAGGTTTGTCTTCAGCTCTCAAACGCATTTGCAATTTGTCTTTCCACTCCTCAGCGGAATCTTTAATAAAATGGAATTAATACTTGTATCTTTCACCATAAAGCAATAACTTGGTTCTATTCTTCAGAGAATATTTACACCAAAACATTTAAGACATCATACTCTGATTATGGCTGAAATATTTTGAATGTTGGTTCTGCTGGTCACTTTGTTCCAAGTATACCCCATAATTTTCTTGAATTATTCCGATAAAAATACTGCTGCAATATAATAATTTTTAGTGAATATTAGTAGATTTACTTTAATTTTAACATAGAATGGAACTGATGTACTCAATCTAGAATACTATTTATGTAAAATACACTGTTATCACTATTACTATTATTATGCCTTATTTAAAGCTACCACTCATGTTGTGTATACCACATGACAGGAATTATGCCAGGCCTTTTATTTACATTATTCTACTTTATACAACTCCTCCTCCACCTGCCCACCTAAAAAAGCTTTGGGTAAATTTTTTAGTCCCATCCCATTTTTTAGATGCATAAACTGAGCTTTGACACATTATATAAAGCTTTTTGGCCAATTAAATGTCAAAGCAGATCCAGCTTTATCTAATTCCAAAAATAACATTGCATCCAATAAGCAGTGCTCACCTGCTCCACCAGATTTTCAGGTGTCCTTTATTATGACATAGTGGCTTTCTTTATTTCATTTCATTCAGTTATAAATTAAACTATTTTCTGAGTCTCATAAATGCCAGACAAGAACTAGAGACCAGCAATGCAATGGAAAAGAAATCATTTCTTATTCCCACCCTCACTGAGATGACAAACCCATATTTACACAAATAAATAAAAATTGCAAACTATGTCAAGTGCTACAAAGAGAGAGTACGGTTTCAGAAAGATAGTTATTTGCAGCATCCCTAGTGCAGCGGCATACAAGGCATTTTTTAGATTGGAAAAAGGCCCTGTGACCAAGGCTAGACTGGGAAGAGATGAGGCTTGAGGGAAAGCACTGATGTGAACAGGTTTAGAGAAGGATGCTGCCCCATAGGAGAAACTGAGCCCTGTTGTGGACAGGAACACTGTTAGATTGCTAACATAGGTGAGCTCCATCAACCCTCATGACTGTGCTTAGAAGGATGAATGATTAGCCTCATGTGACCATGTGAAAATGGAAATTAAACACCCACCCAGGCAGAGAGCCAGGAAGTACAAGGGCTGAGAGTTGAATCCACTCTGACTCACCTGAAATCCACATACTTTTCTCTACTGTGAATTTCTTCTGGGTGGTCCACTAGCAGTCTGCTTCAGAAAAAAAAACACATGCAGGAGACCACTAAAATTTAGTCCACTAAAATTTTACAAAGCTGATTAACAACTGCTTTGTGAATAATAAACTTAGAATAGCAGGAGACAAAGGATGAAGGATCTATGGAAAACCCAAATCATTTTTCAGAACTATCCCGGACATGAAATAATGCTTGGATGCGAATTACAATAAGAAAGCAATCATTGCCTCTTCTCTTGACATTCTTAACTTCAATTCAATGCACACCTTTAAAGGATTCATTCTAATTACCTCAGTCCCAGGGAATGCTGACAGTTCCCTTGTGGTTCTCCAAAATTGCTGAAGACTGGAAAACTAAACAAATGCAAAATAATTGTGTCAATAAGAATGAATTTAGCTACAAATGTTTCTAAGTGAAGTAATGCAACTGTGCAGCTGCTGAAATAAATTCATTTCTCCTTACAGTTTAAAGAAGTTTGAATTAGGAAGTGTGGCTCTCTCTTAAAGAGTTTTCCAATATCAATAAAAGTGTTTATATAACAGAAACCTTATTTCCTAAAGAGGTATAAAAATTCCTCATCAGCTCCGCTGCCGGAGCTCCCACCGCCATCTAGCCCTCCTCTTCCTCTTTTCTGCCGGCGGCGCTCCCGCCACCATCTAGCCCTCCTCTTCACCCTGCTCCGCTGGCGCTCCCGCCGCCATCTAGCCCTCCTCTTTCAGCTTCTGCTCCGGCGGTGCTCCATCCGCCATCTTATCCTTCCCTTTCTCCTCCTACTCCGGCGGCTCTCCAACCACCACCGTGCCCTCTTCCGCCTTCACTGGCTCCTCCGCCACCGTCCTCGACAGCCTTGCCATCCTCACCTTTCCTCCTCCAGAACAGCTACTAGGGGAGTAGAAACGATACAGAACAGCTCCCGGAGCCACAACAGAGATCAAAAAGACAGCGTACCCCATCCTGGAACGGCTGACGGGCTGGGAGAACCCGCTCCGGTGAGATCGCTGAGGGGTGTGAGATTCCCTGGACGGGGCGGCAAGTGGCCGGAGTCCCTCCCCTCCTCCTTCCCGGGCCAGCCGGCAGAATTGGGCAGGCGGTCCCCTCAAGCCACGGCGGCTGGCGCCCCACCACGCGTGGCCCCCCGGGACAACTGAGAGAATTGGATAGGAAATCCCCAGGCTGCGGAGAACGGTGACTGGGGGGGTCTCTTCCAAACACGTGACTCCCCGGTCCAGCTGGGAACGGTGCACTCTCCCGGGCCGCGGCGGCTGGTGCCCGCCCGCCACGCTTGGCGCCCCGGGCCGACTAGGAAATTCGGACGGGCGCTCTCCCGGACTGCGGCGGCCGGCGACCCTCCCCGCGTTCAGACCCCCGGGCCAGCTGGCACTCTTCCAAGCCGCTTTGGCTGGCGAACCTCCCCCACGGTGAGAGTTTTCCAAAGTTAAAGGAGCCACAGCACCTTTTACTGGTGGGACCCGCAGACAAATGTGTGCCACGAGTGCCACCTACTGGGTAGGAGAAGAAAAACAGAACCCAGAGATTTCACAGAAAAATCTTTCAACCTGTTGGTTCCAACACCCAGGGAAATCTGAATAAATGCCCAGACGCCAGCAGAAGATAACGGATCACGCTCAGAAAATTGAAAATATGGCCCAGTCAAAGGAATAAACCAATAGTTCAAATGAGATACAGGAGCTGAGACAACTAATGCTGAATATACGAACAGAAATGGAAAAACTCTTCAAAAATGAAATCGATAAATTGAGGGAGGACATGAAGAAGACACGGGCTGAACAAAAAGAAGAAATAGAAAAACTGAAAAAACAAATCACAGAACTTATGGAAGTGAAGGATAAAGTAGAAAAGATGGAAAAAACAATGGATACCTACAATGATAGATTTAAAGAGACAGAAGATAGAATTAGTGATTTGGAGGATGGAACATCTGAATTCCAAAAAGAAACAGAAACTATTGGGAAAAGAATGGAAAAATTTGAACAGGGTATCAAGGAACTCAAGGACAATATGAACCGCACAAATATACGTGTTGTGGGTGTCCCAGAAGGAGAAGAGAAAGGAAAAGGAGGAGAAAAATTAATGGAAGAAATTATCACTGAAAATTTCCCAACTCTTATTAAAGACCTAAAATTACGGATTCAAGAAGTGCAGCGCACCCCAAAGAGATTAGACCCAAATAGGCATTCTCCAAGACACTTACTAGTTAGAATGTCAGAGGTCAAAGAGAAAGAGAGGATCTTGAAAGCAGCAAGAGAAAAACAATCCATCACATACAAGGGAAACCCAATAAGACTATGTGTAGATTTCTCAGCAGAAACCATGGAAGCTAGAAGACAGTGGGATGATATATTTAAATTACTAAAAGAGAAAAACTGCCAACCAAGACTCCTATATCCAGCAAAATTGTCCTTCAAAAATAAGGAAGAAATTAAAACATTCTTAGACAAAAAGTCACTGAGAGAATTTGTGACCAAGAGAACAGCTCTGCAAGAAATACTAAAGGGAGCACTAGAGTCAGAACCAAAAAGACAGAAGAGAGAGGCATGGAGAAGAGTGTAGAAAGAAGGAAAGTCAGATATGATATATATAATACAAAAGGCAAAATGGTAGAGGAAAATATTATCCAAACAGTAATAACACTAAATGTTAATGGTCTGAATTCCCCACTCAAAAGACATAGACTGGCAGAATGGATTAAAAAACAGGTTCCTTCTGTATGCTGTCTACAGGAAACACATCTTAGACCCAAAGATAAACATAGGTTGAAAGTGAAAGGTTGGGAAAAGATATTTCATGCAAATAACAACCAGAAAAGAGCAGGAGTGGCTATACTAATATCCAACAAATTAGACTTCAAATGTAAAACAGTTAAAAGAGACAAAGAAGGACACTATATACTAATAAAAGAAACAATTAACAAGAAGACATAACAATCATAAATATTTATGCACCGAACCAGAATGCCCCAAAATACATGAGGAATACACTGCAAACACTGAAAACGGAAATAGACACATATACCATAATAGTTGGAGACTTCAATTCACCACTCTCATCAATGGACAGAACATCTAGACAGAGGATCAATAAAGAAATAGAGAATCTGAATATTATTATAAATGAGCTAGACTTAACAGACATTTATAGGACATTACATCCCACAACAGCAGGATACACCTTTTTCTCAAGTGCTCATGGATCATTCTCAAAGATAGACCATATGCTGGGTCAAAAAGCAAGTCTTAACAAATTTAAAAAGATTGAAATCATACACAACACTTTCTTGGATCATAAAGGAATGAAGTTGGAAATCAATAATAGGCGGAGTGCCAGAAAATTCACAAATACGTGGAGGCTCAACTACACACTCTTAAACAATGAGTGGGTCAAAGAAGAAATTGCAAGAGAAATTAGTAAATACCTCGAGGCGAATGAAAATGAAAACACAACATATCAAAACTTATGGGACGCAGCAAAGGCAGTGCTAAGAGGGAAATTTATTGCCCTAAATGCCTATATCAGAAAAGAAGAAAAGGCAAAAATTCAGGAATTAACTATCCATTTGGAAGAACTGGAGAAAGAACAGCAAACTAATCCCAAAGCAAGCAAAAGGAAAGAAATAACAAAGATCAGAGCAGAAATAAATGAAATTGAAAACATGAAAACAATAGAGAAAATCAATAAGACCAGAAGTTGGTTCTATGAGAAAATCAATAAGATTGATGGGCCCTTAGCAAGATTGACAAAAAGAAGAAGAGAGAGGATGCAAATAAATAAGATCAGAAATGGAAGAGGAGACATAACTACTGACCTCACAGAAATAAAGGAGGTAATAACAGGATATTATGAACAACTTTACGCTAATAAATACAACAATTTAGAGGAAATGGACGGGTTCCTGGAAAGACATGAACAACCAACTTTGACTCAAGAAGAAATAGATGACCTCAACAAACCAATCACAAGTAAAGAAAATGAATTAGTCATTCAAAAGCTTCCTAAAAAGAAAAGTCCAGGACCAGACGGCTTCACGTGAATTCTACCAAACATTCCAGAAAGAATTAGTACCAACTCTCCTCAAACTCTTCAAAAAAATCGAAGTGGAGGGAAAACTACCTAATTCATTCTATGAAGCCAACATCACCCTCATACCAAAACCAGGCAAAGATATTACAAAAAAAGAAAACTACAGGCCAATCTCTCTAATGAATATAGATGCAAAAATCCTCAATAAAATTCTAGCAAATTGTATCCAACAACACATTAAAAGAATTATACATCATGACCAAGTAGGATTCATCCCAGGTATGCAAGGATGGTTCAACATAAGAAAATCAATTAATGTAATACACCATATCAACAAATCAAAGCATAAAAATCACATGATCATCTCAATTGATGCAGAGAAGGCATTTGACAAGATTCAACATCCTTTCCTGTTGAAAACACTTCAAAGGATAGGAATACAAGGGAACTTCCTTAAAATGATAGAGGGAATATATGAAAAACCCACAGCCAATATCATCCTCAATGGGGAAAAATTGAAAACTTTCCCCCTAAGATCAGGAACAAGACAAGGATGTCCACTATCACCACTCTTATTCAACATTGTGTTGGAGGTTCTAGCCAGAGCAATTAGACAAGAAAAAGAAATACAAGGCATCAAAATTGGAAAGGAAGAAGTAAAACTATCACTGTTTGCAGACGATATGATACTATACGTCGAAAACCCGGAAAAATCCACAACAAAACTACTAGAGCTAATAGATGAGTACAGCAAAGTAGCAGGTTACAACATCAACATTCAAAAATCTGTAGCATTTCTATACACTAGTAATGAACAAGCTGAGGGGGAAATCAAGAAACGAATCCTATTTACAATTGCAACTAAAAGAATAAAATACCTAGGAATAAATTTAACTAAAGAGACAAAAAACCTATATAAAGAAAACTACAAGAAACTGTTAAAAGAAATCACAGAAGACCTAAATAGATGGAAGGGCATACCGTGTTCATGGATTGGAAGACTAAATATAGTTAAGATGTCAATCCTACCTAAATTGATCTACAGATTCAATGCAATACCATTCAAAATCCCAACAACTTATTTTTCAGAAATAGAAAAACCAATAAGCAAATTTATCTGGAAGGGCAGGGTGCCCTGAATTGCTAAAAACATCTTGAGGAAAAAAAACGAAGCTGAAGGTCTCGCGTTGCCTGACTTTAAGGCATATTATGAAGCCACAGTGGTCAAAACAGCATGGTATTGGCATAAAGATAGATAAATCGACCAATGGAATCGAATAGAGTGCTCAGATATAGACCCTCTCATCTATGGACATTTGATCTTTGATAAGGCAGTCAAGCCAACTCACCTGGGACAGAACAGTCTCTTCAATAAATGGTGCCTAGAGAACTGGATATCCATATGCAAAAGAATGAAAGAAGACCCATATCTCACACCCTATACAAAAGTTAACTCAAAATGGATCAAAGATCTAAACATTAGGTCTAAGACCATAAAACAGTTAGAGGAAAATGTAGGGAGATATCTTATGAATCTTACAATTGGAGGCAGTTTTATGGATCTTAAACCTAAAGCAATAGCACTGAAGAAGGAAATAAATAAATGGGAGCTCCTCAAAATTAAACACTTTTGTACATCAAAGAACTTCATCAAGAAAGTAGAAAGACAGCCTACACAATGGGAGACAATATTTGGAAATGACATATCAGATAAAGGTCTAGTATCCAGAATTTATAAAGAGATTGTTCAACTCAACAACAAAAAGACAGCCAACCCAATTACAAAATGGGAAAAAGACTTGAACAGACACCTACCAGAAGAGGAAATACAAATGGCCAAAAGGCACATGAAGAGATGCTCAATGTCCTTGGCCATTAGAGAAATGCAAATCAAAACCACAATGAGATATCATCTCACACCCACCAGAATGGCCATTATCAACAAAACAGAAAATGACAAGTGCTGGAGAGGATGCGGAGAAAGAGGCACACTTATCTACTGTTGGTGGGAATGTCAAATGGTGCAACCACTGTGGAAGGCAGTTTGGCAGTTCCTCAAAAAGCTGAATATAGAATTGCCGACCCAGCAATTCCATTGCTGGGTATCTACTCAAAGGACTTAAGGGCAAAGACACAAACGGACATTTGCACACCGATGTTTATAGCAGCGTTATTTACAATTGCAAAGAGATGGAAACAGCCAAAATGTCCATCAACAGAAGAGTGGCTAAACAAACTGTGGTATATACATACAATGGAATATTATGCAGCTTTAAGACAGGATAAACTTATGAAGCATGTAATAACATGGATGGACCTAGAGAACATTATGCTGAGTGAGTCTAGCCAAAAACTAAAGGACAAATACTGTATGGTCCCAATGATGTGAACCGACATTCGAGAATAAACTTGGAATATGTCATTGGTAACAGAGTCCAGCAAGAGTTAGAAACAGGAATATATGTGCAGAGAAACCTCTCTTAGTATCGAGTCCTGAAATATATCGCACAAAATGTGAGAAGCAATTTTAAATGTGGCAGAGCTAGTGAGAAGCAAGAAATTCAGCTGTAACTTAGAGAAAACATGATTTCACAGGTAAACAAATATGAGAGCCAGGAATTGTCCTGAGTTCATATGTCAAAACATAGCAGCCAAGAACTAGATTTTTTATGCAGATCTTGTTCTAAGAAGAGTGAGTAGTCCATTAAAAATGTTTAAATGAAATATAACAAACATAAAGAAACGTAGACAAATCATAAAAAAAAAAAAAAGTCCTCATCAGAAATCTTGTGTTTGTTCAAAATGCCTTTTTCTAAAGCACAGCATAGAAGTGTTGAGGTCATTACCTAAACTACTCCAGATCCATATGGGAGAGACTCTAACTGATTTTGCAGTCTTTAGGTTCGTGCTCTTGCTGAAACGATGAAAGCCATTTTAAAAAGACTTGTTCATTCCTCAAGGTCCAGTTTAAGTAATTAATAGGAAAATTTTCTTAAATGTGCTACTCGGATTTATTTTTTTCCTCCATTAAGTCCTCATGGGACATTTCTACTATCTCTATTGGTACTTTTATTCCAATTTGACTTACATTAAAAATATATCCTATTTCCTCTACTCACTCTACCGTAAATTCCTGAAGGTCATGTGTCATACCATAACCCTCCACAGCATGGAATGGTGTATCAAGACTACACTTGACTTGTAGACTCTATTTATCTTAAGGGTTTAACGATATAAAGCCATATACTTGCATTCTTGTTTATAACAAGCTGCCACATGTGCATGACATTTGGAAATATGTAATATATTATAAGATGATTATATACACATCTTAAGGATAGTTACATTATTTATTGCCTTCCCGATAATGCATTCAGACCATCCAAAATTCTGAATAGCCACACACAGAAAAACTCAAACACACTAAAACTCTGGTCACACTGGAATACCTCTCTAGATTTTGAGAAACTTTGCATGTTCACACTTCACCTGGAAGTGCTGAACATTCTCTCTCTGGACTGCTGACGAACCAGTGTTGCTTCACTAACTGTGGAATAGAAATCAGAAAACTCAGGCAGGCAATGGTGGCTCAGCAGGCAGAGTTCTCCCCTGCCATGCCGGAGACCTGGGTTCCATTACAGATGCCTGCCCATCTTAAAAAAAACAAACGAACCAGAAAACAGACAACTCTCCAGAAGTACTTGAAGAATAAAGCTATATAATCTCTGACAGAGTTAAATCCAAATATTACAGAGCTGATAGGGAACACAAAATTGTAGGACAACCCCTTGCTTTGTAGATGATGAAACTGAAGCCAGAGAAACTAAGAGAATTGCCAAACTGCTATTCAGTGACAAAGTCAGGACTTCTAACTCCCAGCTGTTCTCTCAAAGGTAAGATATTTACTCAAGAGGTTAGTTTTACAGTCCTGGAATGTGTGGCTCAAGTATTTCTTTTATTCTTTTAAATCAACTTTCTTGAGGTATAATTTATATGCCATAGCTTACATCCACTTTCATTTTACATTTTATGAGTTTTGGAAATGTGGACAGCTTTATAACCACCACAATAATATACAGAGTACTTGCATGTCACAAAAATGCTTCTTCAGGCCCCTGTGCATTCAATCTCCACTCTTCTCTCTGGTTACAGCAACCACTCATCCACTTTCTGTCACTGTGGAATATTTTGCATGTTTTTGGAATTTTATATGAATTAAATCATTCAGTATGTACTCTTTTTTGTCTGACTTTTGTCACAACATTAATTTTTTGATGTTGTTTTTATCAGTAACTCATTCTTTTTATTTTAATTAGGAAACTCCAGACTCTATTTGGATTTCACCGGTGTTCCATTAGTAGTGATTGATCAGTATGGTAAATTTAGCAAGAGAATAAATTAACCACAGTGGTTTGGTAAAGGGTAGAGCTTTGAGATCAGACAAATGTAAACAGACTTTAATTATTATTTTAAGTCATTATGACTGTAAATGACTTTATAGATTGTATTAACTCCCATGACTGTTGGAGTCTTCATATAATCCACAATTCAGAGTTGTCTTGCAGAGTAAATGAGATGATTCAGGTGCATGTCTTACTTATAATAAGAACTCAATAAATTATAGCTAAAGGAAATTATAAAATACATAGGACAATATACAGAACACACATACATTTGGCACATGACACAAAGAATCCACAAAAGTTAAAGCCAACAGAAATGGAGACATTTGCTCACTAATTCAACAAATATTACTGAATCACTAATTTGTGCCAGGAACTGCTGCTGGAGATTCAGTGTTGCTGCCTCAAAATGTACATTCTAATATAAAACAGAAAATTCACAAACAAATTGGTAAATGTCAGGCATTAATGAGTGCAACAAAGAAAAATAAAGCAGGTTAAGGGGCTAGGGGTATACTATATTGGATAGATAAGAAAAATTTATGTGTGAGGTAACATTTGAACAAGAATATCTGTCTAAATGAATTGAGAAAGCAATTTACAGTACAATTTGGGTGAAGAACATTCAATGTACATGGAAAATCATATTAAAGTTCCCCAACGCTTGTGTGATCTGGTATCTTGGAGCCAAAACAAGAAGTCCCATATGGTTGAAGCAGAGAGAACAAGAACAGCAGTAAGAAATTAGAAGGAGAGATTTCCAGAGGCCCATCCGTGTAAATTTGTACAGGCCACAAAAAAATTTTTGAATTTTATTATAAATATGATGAGTCAAATTATTTTCAGCAGGAGATCGGCATGATATTTTTATATTTTAAAGGACCAACCAGGTCTTATATTTCTACCATAATGGCGAAAAGATATTAAGAGAAATACATCTAGGTATAGCACACAATTTAAAAAAAGAAAAAAAAACAGGTGGCAAAGTAGAGGAAATCTGCTAAGGTCAGAACCAATAAAAATCTGTACATTGAGCTTGGGAACATCATTTACTCTGGGATTGTCTTTCCTTTACAGATTAGATCTGGGTTTTAAGAAGCCCATTACGTTGAAGACAGGAAAAATCCTGGAAACACAGCAGAATGGGAAGTCTGAAGATCACCGATGACATTGGAGGTCCTGGAGTGTAGCTCACTCAGTGGATGAACTGAAAAGTAAGTCTCCATTGGAGAAGACTGTGGGAGAAAAGGCAAGACTTGAGCTTAACTCTGGGCATTGAGGTAACAAATAAAAAAATATCCATTGCTTTCTTAACTACAAGTCCACATTTACAGAGGTTTAGCTCTGATTTCATATTATTCATATGGCCAGAAAAAAAAAATCCTAAGCTGAAAATTTACTACCTAAGTTTCTATATTTCCAGGCACCTGGCAGAAGCAAATGGACGAAGATACTTAGAACCCAGTACTCAAAAATTCCCACAATGGTTCAAGAAATATGAGCGCACAATAAAAATTTACGAATGATAGAAAGAGACAAGTTGACATTAAGATCATCAATACAAACAACAAACAACAGAATCTGTCCCAAATAGAAGAAAGGTATTAGAATTATCCAGCACTAAGTATAAAATGAACATTTTAAATATGTCAACAAATAAATGAGAATTAAATGCATGATGAAGTAACAAGTATATAAAAAGTGACAGGTGGGTTTGAAAATAAAACAAAGCAAATAGGACTGTTAGAAACACATACAAATGAAAACCATGTTATGATTTAACAACAAATTAGGAAGCTCTGGAAATAAATTGGAAAATATGTCTGACAAAATTACAAAGCAGGCTGCATGAAGACAAAAGGAAAAATGGAGGAAGAGTGAGAAATTCTTATATAAAAACTAATTGGAGGGCCAGAAGAGAGAGAATGGAAAGAGAAAATATTTGAGAATATTCCAGAACTAAAGAAAGAGTAATTTACAAATTTAGGAAATCCAATGAAAGTTTAGTTAAAAAGAAATACACACCAAGTCATATCATGCTGAAAATGCAGAACACAAAAGACAGAGAAAAAAGCAGCTAACAATTTAAGAAAAGGTTGTATATAAAGTAAAAGCACTTAGACTGATAACTGAATTCTCAATAGCTATAATAGAAGATGCAGGGACGCTATTTGCAGTCATGTGGAAATTCATTATCAAAATAAAAGTCTGAATCTGAAAAACAATCCTTCAATGGTTAGAGTGAAAAATAAATATTTCTGACCTCCAAAGTGTTTACTACCACTGGTTCTCAAAAGGGATTTCTAAGAGATGTACATGAGAAAGAAAATGATCAAGAAAAAGGTTAGGGATTAAAAAGAATGATGAGCAAAGAAAAATGGGAAAATGCGTAATAAGGCTATATATAAGCATTGGATGCATTATAAAATTATAATACCACTGGTATAAGACATAAAACTAAAATTCAAGGACAAGGAAAATGTGTGTGTGTGTGTATGTGTATCAGGTAAATACTAACCTTTGAAATTAGTGTAGTTACATTACCCACAGACAGAATTGACTTTAAAGGCACAAGTGTTTAGGATAAAGAGTGTTGTTATGTTTTGTAAAGTTCCACTTCACATGAAGATGAAATTCTAATCTTTGTGAACCTAATACAAAGATTAAAAATGCATAAAGCAGGGCAGTGCAATGGTGGCTCTGTGGCAGAATTTTCACCTGCCATGCCAGAGACCTGGGTTCAATTCCCAGTGCCTGCCCATGCGAAAAAATTAAAAAAAATGCATAAAGCAAAAACTTACAGACTTTATAAAGAAATTGATGAATAGACCAGTATGTTGAGAGGTATGTGTAAATCACTCTCAATGACTGATAAATAAAGTAGACAAAAAATGGAGAAGTTTAAAAAAATCACTCTTAATTCATTTATAATATTTGAAATCACTAGAGCCAACAATTGGAGAATACACTTTTTTTTCCTATACACGCATGGGGAATTTTCAAAAACTGATCATTTACTAGGCCAAAAAAATAAATCTCAGCACATTTTATAGAACCTGCATCATAATGATTGTGGCAGTTAAGTCAGGTGTCAACCTGGCCAGGTGATGATGTCCAGTTGTGTTTCTGTGGACTTAAATCACTGGTATGTGAAATTCATCTATGGCTAATTACATTTGCAGTTGGCTAAGGGGAGTGACTTGCACAATGAGTGAGGTTTAAGTTAATTAGCTGGAGGCTTAAGAGAGAGAAGTCAGAAGAGAGCTCAGTAGTTCAGCATACCTCATCTCAGCACTCACAGCTCAGCCCTGACATTTGGAGATGCAGAATAGAATCGTCCTGGGAAAAGTCATTGGAACCCAGAAGACAGCAGAGAAGGCAAGCAGTCATGACCCTGTGCCGTTCCATAACAGAGAACCTCAGGTGAAAGTTAGCTGTTTTTCCTCTAAAGAACTACAAATTTGTAAGTAAATAAATCCCCTTATTAAAAGGCTGTCCAAGGGTGCACAGGTGGTTCAGTGGTCGAATGCTCGCCTTTCATACAGGAGACCTGGGTTCAATTCCTGGACCATGCAGCCCCCCTCCCCCATAAAAGGCTATCCATCTCTGGTATGTTGAATTCTGACAGCTTTAGCATACCAAAACAAATGGTCCGTTGTGTATTAAAGTTAGGAATCAACAACAATAAACAATTTTCATGGTTCTCTCGTGGCTCTAAAAAAACCACTCTATTTAGCAAAATTTTAAAATAAAGTTGTTAATAATCCATAGGTCCAGTTAGAAACTGTGATCGAAATGTAAAAAATAACTAAAACTTTGATATAGTAATGGTATTATTTTTAACCTGTTGGAAAACATCCAAAAGAGTACATAAAAATGTTTTACTCTTAAATACCAATTTATAAAATAAAGAAAAATGGAGATTAACAAAGCATGTAAGAAATTTTTAAAAGAAAAAGACAGAAATAGACTTATGTATGAGAAGAAATTAAAGAAATAGAGAAAATTAAAAATATAAAAGAAAAGATAATAGAGCTAGATTGGTTTTTGGTAAGACTAATAAAATCATGATGCTTTGCAATGTTGATCAAGAAATAGAAAAGCATCTATTAGTCATTCATGAGAACATAATTCCAGATACGGTAGAAATTAAAACATAAAAAACATTAAAAAAGAATATAATGAATAATTTTATATCAATATATTTGAAAATTTAGGTGAAAAGAAGGCTGTCACTTTAAATATAAATAAAATTTTCTCAAGAAGAACTAGAAAGGCTGAATAAAAGGTTAGACATCTCTCCACAATGAAAGCACCAGAACACATAATTTTGTAGTCAAATTCTATAAATTACTCAAGAAATAAATGATTTTGATTTACATAGAGTTTTATGAAAATAGAAGAGGAAGTACTCTCAGTCTCATTTCAAGGAGATGGCATGTTCTTTAATCTAAAACCTAAAAAGGATAATATAAAATGAAAAACTACAGTAGTTCAATATTTCCTATGAAATGTGATGAGAAATGAAAAATAGAAAAAATGAAAAGCAAGTCTAAAATCCAAAATATATGAAAAATTAATAAGTTTATTTTGTTCCAACAATAAGTCAACACTAAGAAATCAATTTATTTCACATGGACTAAGTATTTAAAATTTCAAAGATAAATGAGAGTATAAAAAGTTAAAAGATGAAATATATGGGGAGAATTATAGCCTACAGAGGTGAGAAAAGTTTGACTATATTCATAATACATAAAAGATTCTAAGATAAAAAGAATAAAAGATTCAAAAGGAAAAAAATTGGTAGAGGAGGCAAGTCACAGATTGAAAAATATAAATGATTAGTAAACATATGAATAGTCATCCTTACTAATAACTAGAGAAATGCAGACTAAACAATAAGGAGGTGCTGTTTTTCACCCATACATTTGGAGGAAAAAGGTAAGTGGTAATAGTATGGTCAAAAACAGAGGAATATGTACTGTCATACATTGTTTATATTTGTTTAAATTAGCATAAATCTTGTAGTAGGGTAATTTACACAAGCCTTTTAGTTCAATAATTTTACTATAAGGTATTTATTTTACAGAACTAACCCATATATGCAAAAATGCACTTATCAGATAATTATTGCAGAATTATTTTAATAGAAAAAAACATAAAACAATGAAACTTTCCATTGGTCAGGCAATGGTTATTTACATTCTTCTTTTCAGAAAATCCCTAAAGTACCTGGAACTTCCTTCTACCAGCCATGTAATAATTTTTCCTTCTCATAGGAATATAGAAATTTATATCATTATGTAGTCCTAAGTAAAATTTGGCAAAGTCATTGCTCCTTTTATTCTGTAAGGTATTTATTTCTATATTTGCCTTTAGGAGGAATCAATAACACTTGTAATTTTTCCTGGCTTATCTTCTTAAGGACTATGCTGGCTCATCCTATTGAAAATACATTTCCTTAATCTATTTATAAAATGGCAATACCTTTGGTTAAATTCTAATGGAATTCCCTAGGACTTTGTCCTGGGAAGTTTTCATGTGCAGGTATTCACTATTTGCCTCTTAAGATCCACTCTCTAATCTTTGCTTCTTTAGGATGACCTCTATTATATACTTCAAGCTCATTATTTTTACTTTAGAATCTTTTAACACAGATTTGAGCTTTATAAATTTTTCATTCTAACATTTATGCCCATTTGTGTTACATATTGAGATATAAAATCATAATCCCTTAATTTGCTGTATTTAATAAATCTGTGGAATCATCTTGTATAATAATTATGGTGATCGATATGAGAGTGATTTTACTTAGGACAGCCACAGAAATTTTATCTGAGAAGGCAATATTTGAGCAGAGACCTAAATAAAGTAAGGTATTTAGATATTTAAACCTCTAGGAAAAGAACACTTCAAAGAAAGGAAACAAGTGTAAAGCATCTGAATGAGAATTTTTAATACGGCAAGTTTGAGAAGCTGCAAGAGGGTCATTGCAGCTATAAAAGACTGAAGAGGTGGAGAGTATAGGAGGTAGGGTCAGAAACACGCATAGCCAAATCATATAGGGCTTTGTAGGTCATGGTACCGGTGTTGGATTTTGTCTGGGTATAATATAAAGCAATTGGAAGGGGTTGATAAGGAAAGTGAACTGGTTTGATTTACATATTAAAGTTCATTTCAGCCACTAACCAAATAATAGACATTAGGGAGAAAGAGGATTAACAGTTAGGAAACCATCACCCTAATCTAGGATAGAGATGATGATGGTTTAGATTAGAATGTTAAATGGCAGCAGTGAGAAGTGGTTAAATTTAGGATATATTTTGAAGGTAGAGACAATAGGTCTCACTGATAGAGTAGAAGTGGTTCATGAGGCAAGGTGTGGAGTCATGATGTCAAGGATGTAATGAGCTTTATGAGCAGAGGACTGAATTTTTGTAGCAACAGAGCTAAATGGGGATGCTAGTCATGAATCAAGTATTTCTCTCTTAAAAGGAGGTAGGTAACAAGTTCTAATTATAGCTGTGGAGTAAGTTCCTATGTTGTGTGTGTTTTGGGAACACAGGCTCAGGCACAACAGAAACTTCTTGCAAATGACTACTTTATTACCCAACACAAAGGGGCCAAAAGAGCAGGGGAAGAGATACCATCATGGCCAGTTTCCTGAGGAGAGCATCTCCTCTGTTCAGGGTCAGTGGATGGCACCTCTGCACGCCCAGTTTGCATTGGAGAAGAGAGACCAATCTGTGCCGTCTAGGTACTGAGTATTTAACCACTCATGGGGGTGCAGCCCCTGCTACTGAGAATTCATGCCCTAATGAGCATCTGGGGCTGCTTGTTCCTGGTTTCTGGGTCTAAAGTATTGTCAGGCCTTTTCATTAGACCTAAAAGCTCCCCTCGCCTGCAGAATGAAAACAGAGTGAAATGCTGTGCACAATAGAGACAGAGGTGGGGCAAGGGGGTGGAGGCTAGAACTGGAAGGTGGATGCTGAACATGTGTCTGTGACTTCTCCAGCATTAGACTCTTATTTAAGAGGGAAAACATTTTAAGACCCTCTTTAAGAGCTGAAAGTAGTCTATAGTAATAGTTGAGTAATAGTTGTAGGCAACTATCTGTAGTAATAGTTGAGGCAATGTTGTGGCATGGCACAGGTGGTGTAGGGCATGGGGACCTAAATTATTACCCAGAGTAGATGAGGCTCCAGGACATCCATTAAACTCTGCTCTGGATGATATTGAGGACTGAGGGAGAGGGAAAGACTCTGGAAGCTCAAAGAGCTCTTGGGGTCACCTTTAAATCCATATGATGTATTCCACCATTTCATTACCAAGGTAGAACTGATTCAACTGTTCACCAACCTGTAAAATCTTTGGCTTAATAATTGGATTTTAAGATTCTAACAAAGAAGCATTTCAATGTCTTCATCAAAAAGCAGTGCTGCCTAGTTTTTCTTTTTTTTCTAGTAGCACATACTAAGGCATCCTTTAGAGAATACATACTGTCTCACAGTTTCTGCAACCTAACGAATAGTCAGATAGTCCTGCCTGAGGTTTTCCTCACCCTAATGAAAGTCTAAAAAACATTAAAATAACTCCTCTTTCTTTACTGTGTGGTGACACCTATCCTGTAATAAACGTAATAACGGACTTCTTAACAACCCTTTCTTTGGGGAACTGTCCCACCATTATTCAATGTGATTCCAGTGGGTCTATCTATAACCTATTACTTCTCCTCAGTGGTAGGTGATCTAACCCATGACACAGTCCTGGCTAATCACGACACCCAGCTCCTCTTTATTCAAAGTGATGGTTCCAAAGGATGGCATATGCCCCAAATATCACTACTCAGATAAGTGCATGAGATTCTATAAATAGATGTGGAAGGGAAGATAAGATATTACTTTTCCTCTAGAATTAGAAGCTTTAAATTTTATGTAAATCAGAATCACCAGGTGGTTATCATTTTCACACAGAGAGAGACTGAGAATATAGGAGAGATGGAGACATGTGGAGCTGAGAAATGAAGCAAGAATGTCTGAATCCATCTGTAACTGATCTGGGTCTACCTTGGGACTTCCCCAATGTTCTACTTGCCATCTATTGCTCTGTAACATACTTTCCCCAATCATCACAGCTTAAAACAACAAACATTTATTATCTACACATTTCTGACAGTCAGGAATCCTCAAGTGGCTTAACTAGATGATTCTGGCTCAGGGTCTCTCACCAGGTTGCAGACAAGATGTCGGCTAGGGAGACCATCAACTAATGGCCTGACTACTTTCAAAATGGCTTATTTATATGGTAATTGAGTAGGGGCCCCAGTTTCTCACTAACTGTTGGTAAGAGGCCTCAGTTTCTTACCTCATGAACCTCTGTAGAGCTGGCTGAAGTCCTCATGGCAGATAGTTTCCCTTAGAGTGAGCATTCAAGAGAGAGAGAGAGCAAGACAGAAACCACAAAGCCCTTTTTGACCGAGCTTCGTAAGTCACATACCATCACTTCTATTGGTTACACAGCCCTGATAACATGCGGAAGGGGACTATTTAAGGTTCCCGGGAGAGAGAGATCATAGGGAATCATCTTGGGGGCTGACTACCACTGTTATATAAATGTATATGCATTCCGCTTTCATTTTCTGTCATTGGCTGCTAAAAAAAGTTCTGCCTAACTATATGGTAGGTAATTTACTGTATGACCATCAACAACAATAATAATGTCTATATTTTTAAACATCTTTAGAACATTAGTAAAATTTTTGCCTGCCATGCAGGAGTCCTGGGTTCAATTCCTGGCCCGTGCATCTCTCTCCTCACCACAAATTCAAAAATGGTGCTGCAGTAATGGGATAGCCACATGGAAAGAAAGGTAACCCCCAACACACAGCATACAAAACAATACAAAACAGAGGCCATAGCAAGTGCCCTCGAGTGAAACTACTAATACATTAATAGTGTTATTATATGTGACAGTTGATAATTCATAGGCTTTCTGAATTTTACTTATATCTAAAACTTTTGATTCATGCTATCTGCCAGTGTGAAGATTAAACAGACACATGGACAACATTGTTATTCTTTTAAAAGTGAGAATAGTATTTGAAAATCCACACAACCTTTTGTACACATTTTTCTATTCAATGATTGTAATACTCTTGTAAAGTAGATAGGTCAGGGATAGCTTCCAGCATTCTTCAGATGAAGCGATGGAGGGGAAAGGTCAAAGTAGCCCAGCAGGTAAGGAGGGAGAGCCTTAAGGCCAGGGCATTTCCACAGCCACATAGCTGGTTCATATACAATGTCCCTCTGTTTCCTCACTCAAGCCTGCCAGCTTGCCACAGACATCTTCATCCACAATGAATGTCTCTTTTCTGTTTCAGCACTAGTTCCCTCCTGTGAAAGTGACCAAGCCCCATTGCCCATTATATACAAGCTTAACAAACTGACATGATTGTACTCAGTCTGAATGTTCATTAGTTTAAAGGACTTCCTTTATGGGAAATAGATAATTAAGCATATTTCCAAGTCTGTACTATCCCAGTATCGCATTCTATGTTTATTTAAAATGAGAGGGAAATTTGTCAGTATGTCACAAAAAAATAGGACAAGAAGAGGAATTTTCTTTGCTTTTCCTTATAAGGTGTTAAAATCCAGCGCAGGTAATGCTATAATGGGTAGGTGTCAGGAGTAATTGGAGACAGAAGGCTGGCAATTCTCTGAAAGATGTCAGAATGTTGCTGTCATGGTCAAGGTTCATGTGTCAGTTTGGACAGGTGGTGGTGCCCATTTGTCTGGTTGGGCAAATGCTGGTCTGTCTGTTGCTATGAGGGCATTTCATAGAATTAAATCATGATGATGTTGGCTGCATCCACAGCTGATTGCATTTGTAATCAGCCAAGGGGAGTCTCTTCTGCAATGAGTGACACTTAATCTAATCACTGGAAGCCTTTTAAGGAGAATTCAGAAGACACAGTCTCTCTTCCTTCTTTGACCTGCAAGCCTCTGCTTGGAGTTCATTCAGACCATTCATTGGTGTCACCAGCTTCACAGCCTGCCCTGTGGATTTTGGACTGTAATTCCCATGGTTACATGAGACACTTTTATAAATTTTGTATTTGTGAGTGTTTCCTGTTGATTCTGTTTCTCTAGAGAACCCTAACTAATACAACTTGGTACTAGAAGTGGTTCTTAAGAAACAGAATCTTAAAAATGGGTTTTTATGAATGGTTTTCTACTCTGACTGGACTCAAAGGCACTAAGGACTCTGATTCCCATAATCAGATTGATACTGCCAATCCATGGGGTGAGTTGGCAAAAGAGATAGTCAAAATATTACCATTGGATTCTTCTAATGCTTTGCTTGTATGAAGCCAAGCTCTGGGAGATAAGGTTTCTGACAGCTTTACAGAGTTTTGTGGAAATGGTAGGTATAGAGATGTTAGCTGCTTATTATTAGATACACTGCATACATTAATGAGTGAAAGGGATGAGCTCAAGGCTTCAAATGAGAAGCTTACTCACCGTCTGACAGATGTAAACATTTCTATTAGTGTCCTGAAGAAAAATCTTATTTCCTATATGTAGACTTAAGATCTCCAAAAAATAGAATCTTCTTGTTAGACTAGCAACTTTACAACATAAATTGAAATCACAATCTGGCATGGTGTCTTCCATTAAAGTGAGGGCATTGATTGGAAAGGAGTGGGACCCTGAGAAATGGAATGGTGACATAAGGATTGATAATGACGTCGGTGGAGAGGTTGAAATTCTACATCATGCTGAGTCTTCTCTAGATAACCCTGCAATAGTCTGTCCTGAGAACATAGCTGCCCCACCTCCAGCCTGCCCTGAGGAGTCGGCCAACCAACCTCCACCTGAAGGGATTAGCCTTAGAGTAATTAATCATATTTCACCAGCTGAAACTGCAAATGAATGCCCTGAAGCTTGGAAGATACTTCTAATTCTTTTCATGATCCACCCCCACCACCCTGCTATTCTTCCAAATCTATAACTAGACTAAAGTCCCCACAGGTCCCAAAAGGTGAGGTTCAAAATATCACACATGAAAAGGTACATTACACTCCAAAAGAACTGTGTGAGTTTTCCAATTTATATATACAGAAATCAGGGGAATATGTGTGACAATAAGATTTTTAAGTGTGGGATAATGGTGGAAGGATTATAAAGCAGGATCAAGCTGAATTTATTGATATGGGTCCCTAAGCAGAGATTCTGCATTCAATGCTACAGCTCGAGGGGTTAGAAAAGGCATTAACAGTTTATTTGAACGGTTGGCTAAAACATGGGTCAAAAGATGGCTGACATTACCTGAAGTTGAAATGGCAGAACTGCCCTGGCATAATGTAGATGAGAGGATCCAGAGGCTTAGAAAAATTGGAATGTGAGAGTGGATTCATTATGGAAAACCTGCTCTTACACTTAGGAATGTCCAGAGGATGCACCTTTTACCAGAATTGTGAGAATAAATTTCTGAGACTAGTGCCATCGTCACTGAAGGGCTCTATAGTTGCACTTCTCTGTAGGTCAGATGTTACTGTGGGTACTGCTGTCACTGAGCTGGAATATTTAGGCACAGTGGGGATGACTGGACCTGAGTTGCCAGAAGCCAGGTGGCAGCGCTTAGTTGACAAAGACAAGGTGGGCGTGGCTATCATAATAGACAGCAGACTCAAAGCAGAAGTCAAAATAATCTGACTTGCAGAGACTTCTGGTGTTGGCTAGTAAATCATGGGGTACCTAGAAGTACAATAGATAGGCAGTCTGCTAAATTCTTGTTTGAGCTATATAAACAAAAGAGTTCTATGTCGGGAGGGCCACGGTGACTCAGCAGGCCGAATGCTCACCTGCTATGCCAGAGGACTCAGGTTTGCTTCCCCGTGCCTGTCCATGTAAAAAAAAAAAAAGAGAGTTCTACGTCAAGTGAACAGAAGTCTAATCTGAAGTACAAAAACACAGAGTCACAGCCCTTTAATCAATTTCAGATTAGAAACAGTTTACAGACCCAGAGCCCTTGAATGAGGGGGATGCCATGTCCCTTTGGGGGAGAACCCTGTTACACTGCCACAAATTTATACTGTTAATCTTCCTCCAAGCCTTCCTCAAGGAGAACAACAGCCTTTTACCAAGGTAACTGTGTAATGGGGAAAAGAAAATGATCAGATATTTGAGGGATTATTAGACACTGATTCAGAAGTGACATTAATTTCAGGGGACTTAAAACATCACTCTGGTCCACCAGTCAGAGTTGGGGATTATGGAGGTCAGGTGATTGATGGAGTTTTAGCTCATGTCCATCTCACAATGAGGTCCAGTGCCCCTGGACCCACTCTGTAGCTATTTCTCCAGTTCCAGAATGCATAATTGAAATAGACATACTGAGCAACTGGCAGAATTCACACATTGGCTCTCTAACTCATGGGGTGAGAGCTATTATGGTGGGAAAAGTCAAATGGAAGCCACTAGAATCACCCAACAACAATACAGGGTCCTTCCACCTCAGTGAAATTTCAGGTTGTCCAGTGGTTGTGGGGCATGCCAAGATATTCCTTCTAAGGTGAAGGATAAGTTGCTGCATCTGGCCTCTCCTACAACCAAAAAAGAGGCATAATGCCTAGTTGGTCTCTTCAGAATTTGGTGACAGCATATTCCTCAAGTGGTTGTGCTACTCTGAGTGGCCCATTTATTGAGTGACCAGAAAAGCTGCTAATTTTGAGTGGGGACCTGAACAAAAGGAGGCTCTGCAACAGGTCCAGGCTTCTGTACAAGCTGCTCTGCCACTTGGAACATATGATCCAGCAGACTCAATGGTGCTGGAAGTGTCAGTGGCAAATAGAGATTCTGTCTGGAGCTTGTGGCAGGCCCCTATAGGAGAATCACAATGCACACCTTTAGGATTTGGGAGCAAAGCCTCACTATCTACCGCAGATAACTACTCTCCTTTTGAGAACAGTTTTTGGTGATACAGGTATCAAAATCAAACCCCAAATACGGTTCTTTCCAAGGAGTTCAAAGTCCTTCATGGGGATATATATGTAATCAAATGCAGGGCCAGAGTCTGAAAGATCTCCTTTTTCTGTAAATTCAACTCACTCATTAAATATGTTTTATCAAAACAAAACAATAGAAAACAACAACAACCCAATCCAGGCAGGACTACCAATGGCTCTGAAACTTCAGGAATGAAGGTTTGGGTCACCCCACCAGGCAAATAACCACAGCCAGTGAAGTGCTTGCTGAGGGTAAAGGGAACATGGAATGGGTAGTGGAAGAAGGTAGTGATAAATATGAACTATGATCACATGATCAGTTAGAGAAATGAGGACTGTGATGCTGTTTTGTTCATGTTATAGTACTTAAGTTGTAAGATATCAAGTTTAAGAATGAATATTACCCAAGGACTTCTACCCTATTCTGGGTAAATTTAATGCATTTCTGGTTGTACATGGAACAGTTGAGTATTGCTTGGTGATGAAAAATGTGTCTTTTATTGTTTTCTATTTAGAGATTAAGTATGGTTTAAGGTGATATGTATAGCTGCCAAGTTGACAGGGGATGGACTGTCAGGGTCAGGTTCATGTGTCAACTTGGCCAGTTGGTGGTGCCCATTTGTCTGGTTGGGCAAGTGCTGGCCTGTCTGTTGCTATAAGGACAGTTCATAGAATTAAATCATGATGACGTTGGCTGCATCCACAGCTGATTGCATTTGTAATCATCCAAGGGGAGTCTCTTCTGCAGTGAGTGACACTGAATCTAATTACTGGAAGGCTTTTAAGGAGAATTCAGAAGAGACAGTCTCTCTTCCTGCTTTGGCCGGTGAGCCTCTACTGTGGAATTCGTCCAGACCCTTCACTGGAGTTGTCAGCTTCATGGCCTGCCCTAAGGATTTTGGACTCTAGGTTCCCACGGTTACATGAAACACTTTTATAAATTTTACATCTATGGATATTCGCTGCTGATTCTTTTTCTTTGGAGAACCCTAATACAGTTGCCTTGTTCATTTCCTTACAATAAAAGGTAAATTTCTACAAAAATGAAGCTTATAAGACAAGAGGAGAGGGCTACAGATTCATAAAGCAGAACTGAACAAACTTTCACTCTTTAGCACAGCTTATGCTTATGCTTTTAAGCATAGGTAGTATATAAGTGCTCATTAAAATTACTTAAAGTGCAAAGCAAGGCATTTTCATTTTTAAGCTTTGTTACATTCTTTCTGACATACATAATGCTTTAGATAAACCATAAATTCCTAATAGGGTCTTCAGATTTGAGCAAAGTTCTTGCTCCTACAAAATTATTTCCTCTGCTTTTTGGTTAAAATCTAACTTCTATTCTAAACTCCATATAAACTTCCTTCATTTTCTCCCCAATACACCAATACATTTTCCTGATCCACAACAAGCTCTTACACATTTTATAAAGTATTGTCATCACAGGGGAATTAATTCCCTTCTCAGAAAATCATTGAAAATTGAGAAAGGCTGTCTCTCTCTTGGTGGCAATAGCAATTTTTGCCCATTAGATAGTAATGATTCAAAGAACAAAATTCAGGTACACACAGCTAGGCAAATCAACTCACAGAAAATTATATAGTAAATTGTATGGTGACATCTAAGCTTAGTGTGTTTATAAATGGAAGGGCATCACACTGAGTGAATTGAAATGGCTTGTCATCAAGGCATCTTATTTATCTAAAAATGCCTATTTGGTGAAAATGAAAAGGACATTTTGATAAGATGAAATTTTAAATATTATAAAAGTTATTATTATCAACTGATTGCCTAAACTTACTCCTGGCTAGTATCCTATTCTTTAGCCTCAATTTTCTCATATATCACTGCTCTCAGCAGTCCATGGTCAGGGCAGGTGTGTGCCTGTGATGAAGCAAGGCCTAGAACAGAAAAGAATTGGGGAAGATGTGATTTAGAGAAGGCAATCAAATGGATTTTTTAAATGCTCAAAATTTAATGACAATATTTGTGAAATAAAATAAATAAAAATGAAAAAAAAGTCCTAAATATGAAATACTTTTTCAAAATGCCATGTATCCCGCAATTATTGAATGGATAAATAAACAGTTGAAAATAAAGTCATACAATGGAATCTCGTACAACAAAGAAAAATAAATTGTGTCTAAATACACCAATGCTGATGGAGCTTAGGAAAATATTATTGAGTGGCAAAAAAGTTGTTGAGGAATACATACTGTATAATTCAATTTAATCATATAAACTGCAAAATTTTATCTAAATAATATATAATATATCAATATATAAAATATATATATAATGAAGCTTTAAAGAAAGGGAATAATAGAGATGACATCATCAACATAGCAACATAAACAGCTACAGAATATCTCTCCTCTGAGATTCAACATTAACAAAGAACAATTCTGAGTTATTCAGAAATCTGGAGGAGTATATGGACTAGAGAGGGATCCTAAATTGAAGGAGTAGAATATCAGGCATATATTCAGAAAAACTGAAGGCAAGGACACGAATGGTCATTTGCACACCGATGTTTATGGTGACAATATTTATAATTGCCAAGAGATGGATACAGCCCAAATGTCCATCAACAGATGAGTAGC
This sequence comes from Tamandua tetradactyla, assembly GCF_023851605.1. Lineage (NCBI taxonomy): Eukaryota > Metazoa > Chordata > Mammalia > Pilosa > Myrmecophagidae > Tamandua > Tamandua tetradactyla. Next base: position 153,627,928 of record NC_135331.1, read on the forward strand.
TAAACAAATTGTTTATATACGTATGATGGAATATTACATAGCTATAAAACAGAATAAAGTCACGAAGCATGTAATAACAGGATGAAATTTGAGGACAATTTGCTGAGTGAAATTAGCCAGCAACAAAGGGCAAATATGGTATGGTCCTACTAATATGAACTAAAATTAATTAGTGATCTTTCAGAGTTAAAATTGAAAAACACAGATTATCAGGAAATAGTAAGAGAGAGAGATTGGGCATTTGATGCTAAAGGAGCACAGAATGTTCATGAGGAATGATTGTAAAGACCCAGAAATGGATAGCACAATACTATCTGATGGTAGCTCCATATTTTATGTACACTGAACAAAGCAGAATGTGAGTATGGCTGAGGGAGGAGGGCTGAAGTCTTGTATGCCACCAGAAGGAAAGATAGAGCATTAAGACTGAGGCAGCATAACTTAGCAATGCCTAGAGTGAACAAGAGTGGTGATTAAATGTGCAAATATAAGAATGCTTTTTCATGAGGGACAGCAAATAAATGTCAACATTGTAAGGTGTCAAAAATGGGATGGTATACAGGAAAAATTTAATTAATATTTACTTGGGTCTACAATTATCAGTAATATTGTAATATGCTTCCATTGATAAAACAAAGGCAATATGCCAAAGCTATGTGTCAATAATTGGGGAAATGGGGGAGGCATATGGGATTATTTGCATAAAAAATGGAAATGGCCTCAGATAGATTGTGATAGCAAAGGCATGGCTATGTGATTATACCAGGACTACTGATTTTTTCACTTAGGTTGGATTGTATGATGTGTGAATAAAACTGTTCAAAAATGAACAAAGAGATAAAAGTGCTGGAGTAAACTGGAGAGAGAGACCTACTTATCCACTTTTGTAGGGAGGTAGAGAGGTGCAGCCCCTCTGGAGGGCAGTGTGGTGGCTCCACAGGAGGCTGGGGTGGGGTTGCCATATAATCCTGCAACACTGTACTAAGGTATATAGTTGGAGGAACTGGGAGCAGGGACATAAATGGACATTTGCACACTGGTGATTATGGTGGCAGTGTTTTTGATTTGCAATGATGGAGGTGACCTGAGGGTAAAACTGACTAGGGAATGGAAGAGGGAACTGTGGTGTATATACATAATAGACTACTGAGTGGCTGCAAGAAGGAATGAAGTCATGAGGCAGGCAACTAGGTGAACGAATTTTGAGGATAGTAAGTTAAGTGAAATAAGCCAGAAATGAAAAGACAAATATTAAAACACCTCACTAATACAGACTAACAATAACGTGCAAACTCTGAGAATTGAATTCAAGAGCATAGGTTATCAGGTGGAGACCTACTGTAAAAAGGTTCCTATATTGTAAGTTCTTTGTCTATAACCTGTTAATTCCCTGAACTTTTTCGTATTCATGTGACTCCTATGACAAAGAGCTATATAGTTCTGTAGCTATGACAGTCAATATTACCTTATACAGCAACTGTTGAAAAGCACTGAAAAAGTGATCAGACTTCAATTAGAGATATGAATGAAGCTGATCTGGGTAAGACTAAGACAAAGCAGATAAAGGGTAAAGGATGATATTAATTGTATTTTAAAACTTCAACTTCTCTGTGAAACCAAAGGAAGAGATGTTTATTTGGTGCAAAATTCATATTTTTGGTAGCATACTATCTAATCGAACTTGTATGGTCAGCTTATTCTAGCACCATAAAAGTACATGGAACCATGAATAGGGAGTGAGGTCTTGTTGGTTTGTACAAGTTGGTGTGATGCCCCAAAAAATTTCAAAGTAAGCTGAGAAGATTAAAGAGTATTTGCAAAGTCCCCTTGACAGACTGGGTGAAAAGGTAAAAATACTAAACTACCCCATTTGGAGAATACCTGATATTCTCACAAGCTTTGGGGGGAACAAGCCCTCAAACTTCAGGATTGCCCTTATGAGACTTATACCTGCAAAAGAGAAGCTGAGCCTGTTTCTGAGTATGCCGAGGAGTCACCCCCAGAGAACCTCTTTTGCTGCTCAGGTATGGCCTCTCTCTCTAAGCCAACTCTGCAAGTGAACCCACTGCCCTTCCCGCTGTGTTGGACATGGCTTCCAGGGATGTAAATCTCCCTGACAATGTGAGGCACAACTCCCAGGGATGAGCCTAGCCCTGGCATCATGGGAATACCTTCTTGTACAAAAGAGGGAAGATAAATGAAACAAAATAAAGTTTTATGGCTGAGAGCTTTCAAATAGAGCTGAGAGACCTTTCTGGAGGTAATTCGCATGCAGTGTATAGATATCCCTTTTCAGTTTTTGGTGTATTAGAGTAGCTAGAGGGAAATACCTGAAACCGTTGAACTGTAATCTAATAGTCTTGGTTCTTGAAGATGACTGATTAACCATTGAGTTTTTAAGGTGTGAATGTGTGAGTGTGAAAACATTGTGACTGACACTCCCTTTATCCAGTGTATGGACAGATGAGTAAGAAAAAACAAAGAAGCAGTGGAGGGTATGGGGATTATGGGATTTTTTGGGTGGACTTTTTTAATTTTGTTTTTATTTTTGTTGTTTTGGAGCAATGAAAATGTTCAAAATTCAATTGTAATGATGAATACACGGCTTTGCAATGATACGATGAACCACTAATTGTATACTTTAGATGATATCTCAATAAAGAAATCATTGAAGAGAAAAACCCTGGTGCTGGAATCCTTTCTTAGTGAAATGAAATTCAAATGCAGAGAAAGAAAACCATAGGCGGCAAGAAGCCGAACCTGAAAGAGAAGGGAGAGAACAGAGTCGCCACCATCTGCCTTGCTATGTGACAAACTAAGGACCAAGGATTGCCGGCAGCTAGCCTCCAGAACGCCACAGCCTTTGGGGAGAAGGCATCGTCTGATGACGTCTTGATTGCGGCTTTTTTTTCAGTCTTAGAATCGTAAGCTAATAAATTCCTATTGTTTAAACCAAAAAAAAGAGAAATTATTAAATTATTTTTAATTTCAAAATTCAAGATGGTGGTTACAACTGAGAGTGAAAGAAATGGTCAGGGAGTGGGAAAGAAGCTAGGCAACCTCTAGGGAATGGAAATGTTTTTCTTCTTAAATTGGGTGATGGGTACAGAAATGTCTCATTGTATACTGTTTTTATTTATCTGTTTTGCTTTTGTTTTAATCCTTTCATGTGTTTAAGCAAGATCCTTTGAATTCAGTCTACATTTATTTTAAAAAGAAATAATTTTCAAAGCATATATACCTTGAAATTATTTAGGATTTGTATAAAGACTGATCTTCTAAGATTTGTATAAAGACTGATCTTCTAAAGAGAGTTCCGAAAATGAAAACTAAAACTGAAAAAGTCCGGCTTAGGGCTTGCGCCCTTGGCTTTTGACTTTGAGGAGGGATGTCTAAGGTAAGCATCTGAAGGAAAACCAGAAGTGGAAATGGTCAAGAATTCCCAGAGAGAAAGCCAAGTCCTAAGTTAGGTTGTTCTTCTTGATAGTTTATATCTAATGGAGATTAAGTTATTTTTGAAATACATATATTCTAGAAATTAATATATTCAAGCACAATACATTTAGATAGTCCCTTACTTTGACCTATATAAAGTCAAGGGTGTGTTATAAAATCTCTAATCTTATGCAATAATCACAAAATTATCAAAAACAGCTTTTGTACAATGAACATTCAAATCTAGGACTTACAATCAACAGGTGAAGGTTTACACATGTGATCCTATTTTAGAAATCAATTTCTGCATAAAGCTCTTTTTTTTTTTTTTTTTTACCATTCTGAGTTGTTTCTGATGGAAGTTAATATAAATTCATGTTTAAATTTCAGGTCAATACTCCTGACATTTCTATTAACTCTCCCTCCCATTTTTAACAACAGCCCAGAAGAATTTAATCTTTTAGATATTGGAAAAGTAAAACTTTCCCAAATTCTCATACAGAATTTTCTACCCTATATGTCCTACCTAAATTAGAATTTTCATAAATTTCCAGAGCAATTTCAATAAAATGAAAAGAGAAGATGAATTCCAATTTTATGTTGATTAATTTACGATGTATTGTTGTAGTTGATTGGAGGCAATAAATGTAAGAAAATATAGCATCAATTTCTGAGTGATTGAAGCCAAATTTCTAGAGATAAAATTCATTTTTTAAAGCAATAAAGATGGAAAACTAAAGAGAAAGATTGTGGGGGAGGTCAAATTAAAAATGTTCAAAACATTGTTGCAAGTTCTACAATGCTCTGGTTAAATGAATGAGTGGGGAAGATTAATACAGTGGAAGGGCCCATCTATAACACAGACTATATATGCTCCGTATAGTCTTGAAGGGGACCCTGCAGGTCTCGGGTCCTTGCCCAGAGTGGGCAAGGACCAACACCAGGATGGTTGCAAAAGTAAAGTGACGTATTAGCCGGCAGAGACTGGTTAACAGTCTCAAACCTGCCTCTCCAAACTGGAGAAATGTGGGTTTTAAAATTTAAAATTTGATGAAAAATCAAACAAAGGAAGGATGTTTTGGACAATAGCATAGGGTGATTGGTTAATAAATATCTAAATTAACAAATGTAGGTTAACTATTGCCATTGGCTGTTTAAAATATTCAAATTAGGGACTGCAAACCAGCTACTTCTGCTAATTGGTTCTTTTTTTTGTATGCTGTAAGGTGAGGTCACATTTTGTTATTTTTCTATATGAGTATTTTGTTATTACAGTACCATTTATTGAATTTTTATTTGTTTGTTTTATTTTGAGGGAAGTGCTTGGACCAGCAATCAAGCCCGGGTCTCCCACATGGCAGGTGAGAATTCTATCACTGAACTACCCTTGCACCCCCTAATTTTTTTTTTCCTAATTGTGATGGGGGGGCCCTGTGATATAGGTTATGGATGGACCTCTCACTTTGTTTCTGAGTCTGGTGTTCTTTTTCCTGTTCCTGCTCACTTTAATTCCATTCACAGGATTCTGGTTCCCTCTTTCAGCATATGCACGGCAAACTGATTTGAACTGCTTGTTAGATAAGGTGGGTTCTGCAGTCTTATCTGGGCATTTCAGAAAAAGTAGAGTGCCCTTGGCTGGACATCCCAGGAGTAGGAGGGGGCCCTTGGCTAGGCTAAGTCTGGGGTCTCAAGGCTGGGCTATCAGTCTAGCCTTTGAGAAACACTGTCACCTCCTGCAACAGTTAACTAAAAGTTTTTCCTTTACGTAGCCAACATAATTGATGCCATTCACATTTGACTCTTTTTGCTGATCACATACCCACTTGGACACCAATTTCTGCTGTTGGTCTGCAGGTTAGCCACCCCCATCTTTTATGCCTGAGGAATTTGCAAGGATCCTTTTAACTCTGGGCCAAATCCTGTGCATCAAATGCAAAAAATACATCATTCAAAGAAGCACGCTCCTTGGGAAAAGAAGGACAATTGATTGGGGAAAAAAAAAACAAATTGCCATGTCAGTTCTGCTAAATCCCCTATATTAATACTTGATTTAAAATGAACCACACTTCCCTTTCCAACCCACCCACCATCACCCCTGCCCCCCAAGAAGTCTGGAGAGAAAATCTTACTCCAGAAACCTGAGATGCTGCCTAGGATCAATCTAACCCTGGGCAAATAATGTGGTCAGTCCTAATCTCTGGGACTGTAGGAAAAAATCTCTAGGCTAAAATTTAAACTTCTGAACCTGTATATCAGGGCCCTAATCCTGTGAGTATCTGTACCTTCTAGATTTCTGGTTGTTTTTTTAAACACTGGAATTCTAGAAGATAATGAAAACAGATCTAGAATGAGGCAGGCCTCTGATATCTGGATCAATTTGGAGATCCTTCAGGCATATCTGCTTTTAGAGCTGATCCATTAAAAAGTTGGTTCTAAAATATTAAAGATTGTTATAACTAGGAATACCAATGAAGCCCAGACAAGCTTTACTGGCAAATATAACTTTGCTCCCTTCCTTTATTGTTTTCATTGTTTGCATGAAGTAATCCAGTAATATTTTTCTCTCAACAAAAGACATGGAAGCATTAAAATTTTTTCTTTGAAAAGAATCTCTGGTTTCCCATCCAGAGATAATAAGTGCTTTCATGTATCAGCATATTGACCATCTTCTTTTGTTAATACAATATTCAATTCTAGGATTATACACATATATTTGCATAACTATAAATATATACAAATATATATATATATATTTTACTAAATGCCAAGGCAGCAATATCCAGAGTTTCCAAAGAACTGTTATTATCTATAATACATATATCCATGCTTTTTAGACAAAGACTCCTTAACAATTATACATTAACAAATACCAAAACACAGAGCAGAGATGAAAGAGGAATTCATGATTTTTATTCCTGCCTCACTCAGTCAACAGGTGAAGCCCCAGAGTTCCTCTAGAAGAGCATTTTAAGCAGAGAAAGGATAGAGCTACAATTTTTCTGTATATGTGGAAAGAGAGGAACTCACCCCAAAATCTTCCTTTCAGGGATATAGTTTCTGTAATGCCAGAGTCATAATTTGTCTAATAAGTTGAACGACCAAGGTTACTGATGTTGTCCTCAAAAACATTGAAATTGATTCTTTTCACACCTCATTTCTCACAACATTAGAAGGCATTTTTCACCTGTACCTAGCAGTAAGCAATGCCAAAGGGAACATAGAGAGAAAGCAGTAAAGTGCTTGGTAAGTATAGGTTTTCAATGAGTGCATGAATGTGGTATATGTGTGTGTGATATATGAATGATTGAATGAATGAATCACTCACTGACCTGCCTCTGATTAATGGGATGGGATGTGGATGCAGCATTAGAAGATAGAGTCCTACGTTCTGGCCCTTGGTTGCACTCATCTCTTCTGGGTAGCATTAAAACAGAATCAGAAAACTGTAAGCTAGCTCATCTACCTCAACCCACAACCCACAGAGGTACATGCTCAAATTTATCTTTTTTAGTGGTACCATTAAGATGGCCATGAAGTAGGTCAAATGCCTTTGAAACTAATCTTCAAAAGGGATGGGTTTGAAAATAAAGTGCAAAGAAATAAAACTTCTGGTTGTATTGTAAGAAACTTTGTTCCAAAAGTGTCTCAATCACAATATCTATAAAAGTCATCTGGAACAACGATCCCACAGAGTTATCATCTAGTAATTGGAAACTTAACTGTGAAGTGATTCTGATGTATGTGAGGAGCTAACCTAAAAGAGTGAATGTATTTTGTTTCATCTTAAATGCATTATAACTGTTTGGCTCACCCCACCGCAGAGAGTAGTCACCAGGAATGCACAAGTTATTATTTCAGGGGTAAATAATTTTATAATAAGTCCCAATATCTGCTTCCTTTTCTAATTATGAATTCAGGAAAGACATAATTCTCTAGACATGGTATAAAAGACTGACAGAAAGAATTTAAGTATTATGGATAAATTGTTTTTCTAAAATATTCCTGTTTAAGATATTACAGCTTTCAGACTAGGGAATTACTAACTCACCTTTCAAAAATAGCAAATCCTTTTAAAACATGGATATCGATAAGAGAAGAGGTTTTCAATTAAATGCATGGTTTTGCTCTTCTACTCAGAAAACATTTTTAATATCAAAAGATATGCCCATAACCTTGATTTAAATGCTATTTTCAGTTTGGATTTCTTGTTGTTGTTGTTGTTTTTAATTTTTTTAGGGAGAGAGGATGCCAGAAACTCTTCTCTATTTATTTCACACTATTTCCCAGGATAAAATTGACAAGAGGTAATAGACAGCTAATGAAAGGGAAATATGGAAATTAACAGCACAGGAAGAGTATTTTTGAGCCTTTATTTGGGCTGACATAAACATTTACTGCTATTGTCTTACCTTTAACGTGTTATGGAGTACTGCTCATACTATAAACTCTCACATGAAGGATTCATTGTCTTAAAGCAATAAGATAGAACTCTCTGTGTGTGTATATACATTTATATATTCAAGAACCTCTTCTGCTTGCAGAGGGGATGACCAATAAATGGAAGTAAAACTTCACAGAGCAAACTAAAGAGAATGGCTTTATTTTTTTTATGAACAACACTAGAAGTAAGTTTATTGAGCAAATTCCCCCAAACAGGACAGCATTATACCTTTAGTGCCAGACTTTGAAGAATTTCACACTTCGGTTTTCAAAGTTAAGAGAAATCCCAGACCTTATAGTGCTGATATGCTTTCTATTTCAATCAACCAGGGTCACATCCGTCACAAAATATCTGGAAAGAAGACCGGATGGAGTGAGGATAAACATGGCTTTTAAAGGCTACACAAAGAAATTAACTCTCTTCTATTCCTCTGTATCACAGAAACGAAGAATAAAAGAAGGTTGGTGGCATTTTTTTGCTAGTGTCACATGCTATGAGCCAAATTCTGTCATCAAATATGACCTCCAGGGATGACCTTTAACCCCTGAAGTCATGCCACCAACTTCCGTGCCACCTTTGCTGTACGCATATCCAGAAGGAGACCTCTGGGCAGTTTTCAAACTAGTGTTTTTTGGTTCGTTTTTAACCGCTCACTATCATGGTTTATTATATTTCTCATAGATAAATAAAAATCCTCCCAACAGATTGTTTAGCGACATAAACAGAAAAAAGCACATTCCATGGGACAGAAGTTTGAGAGGAGATAAGTACAGGTAAGTTGTCCTCAGTTTCATTCTGACTGTGAGAAAAAATGAGAAGGGAAGTGTCTTCAAAAACCTATCTATTTATAATGAGGAATTAAAAAGAAACAACATTTAAACAATAAGGGAATCTTTGTGTTGAGGAATTTTTTAAATATAAGAATATTTACTGTAAGAAAGGTGTGGCAAGAGAGGGGCATTGATAAACACGCACATACTCTACAGGCAGAGGAGGATATGGGCTCATTTTATCTTGATAACAACTTAACAATATTACCAAAAGCCTTAAAAAGTTTAATTCCCTTGTCTCAGTAATTCTACTTTGAGGACTCTGTGCTAAGGTGGCAGGAGGGGTGTGCAGCGTATGTTACACAAAGTCAGTGGTAAAAATGCATTATGAAACATTCTTACATACAATGCATTGTACTCAGTAAAATCAGGCTTGCCCAAAGTATTTAAGGACTTAGTTATATACTCATTTGAAAAAATATTAAGTTAAAAAAGATGGGAGAGAAAACTATATAACATGTGTCTATACATATACTTATATGTATGTATCCACACATATTTTATTTACAGATATTTATGATTACATTTTATGAATATATATGTTATTTTCTAGAGTCATGAAACTTATATAAAGATTAACCTATATGTCTCTATTACACAATGTATTTATTATATATGACATTTAATATATTTATATGTTTACGTATATTTTAGGTAGCTAGAAATAAATACCCTGAACATTATTAACTTTTGTCTCTGGATGTTAACATTACAGATCTAGGTAGATTTTATTTTCTTCTTTTTTGTATTGTCATATATTTTTATAATGAGGTTCACATTTCTTTTGGATTAGAAAAGTAAATGTTAAAAAAAGCAAAAAAATCTGGCATAACAGCTAGAATTAAGAAATTGCTGTCTCTCATAGTTTGGATCACAGTAGTTCTATAACCTAGAACAACCCAGTTAATTCCTCCACTTAGGAAGGATTCAGATCCAGAACTAGATTTGTCCGCTAGAATGAAGCAGGTACTTTGGGGTACAGAAGTTGGATAGAAGTTCAGAAAGAAAATCTTGCATCACATGGAACACCATATCAGGAGATAGACAATAGGCACAAGAGGGAGCCTAGATGGGAGGTCAGCTTCAGTACAGGTAAGTTGTCCTCAGTTTCATTCTGACTGTGAGAAAAAATGAGAAGGGAAGTGTCTTCAAAAACCTATCTATTTATAATGAGGAATTAAAAAGAAACATCATTTAAACAATAAGGGAATCTTCACATTGAGGAATTTTTTAAATATAAGAATGTTTACTGTAAGAAAGGTGTTGCAAGAGAGGGGCATTGATACACATGCACAGTACCAGAGGATGCCTCAAAAGATGGGCAGAGCAGAACAGCCAGAGCTCTTAGGAGAGGACTCCCTCAGAGACCCACACAGGTCAGATGGACAGCAGCTGCTCAGAAGACCACCAGCCAGCTGTGGCATTTCAGCCATGAGAACAGATAAGGACAATAGGAAGAGCAAGATGAGACAGTCGCTGGACACAAAATAAGATATTACATTTCCAGAATTGTGATTCAGATTAGAGACTGAATTCCAGGATTAAGGAAGAAGTAGAATATGGTTCCAGAAATAGAAAATTGGAATTAGGATACAGGTCAGATAAAATTATGAAGCAAGCATGGCATGAACAAAATATAAGAGTAGGTCAGACTGATGTGAAAAAAGGTGACAGCACTTGTTTTTAGACACACTGTATTTGAAGTGTTAGCAAGAAAATAATGCAGAAATAACCAATAGGCAATTGACCTAGAAATCAGGTTTAGAGGAGAGGTTAGACTGGAAAAAATATTTATAGCCATTGGCACAGAAATGGAATACTGGCTCTCTCCCTACATCTCTAACCTCTCCCTGCATCAGTCTCTGTATGTCAGGAGGCTGATCTCTGTAGAATGCTTATCCAGATTACCTACCAGCCACCTTCAGATTGTGTTTGGCCAATAGGAGGTAAGGGTAGGAAAGAGGAGTGGTAGGACAGAGCCCAGTTGTGGGATTTCTTCCCTGCTTCCTCCTTGCTTCATCCTCTGGTTTCTGACGTAACTGTGTTCCTCCGTGAGCAGAACCCCCACCTAGCAGTTACCTCTGTCAGGGTTTCAGATCTCCACTGGACTCTTACATATTTGATACCCCTGTTTTCCTTCTGCCTTTGAAGTTGAGATAATTGTCTACTATTGCTATTCTCTGAGTACCACACCATCCCTTTTGTTGAGCCCTGAACTCTGCCCACATCTCTGCAATCCTTTTATTTAAGTCTTCTTCATTTGAATGATCTGGGACTGAATATACTTTCCTGACATTTCCACAGCTGAATCAGAAGATGTGAAAATTCTTTGCAAAAGAAATGTCTCTATATAAACAAATGATTCCTCTCCTTGACACAGAGGGTCAGGGACCTGATAGTGTTAACATTTGAAATCTTGGGAGTATGGACATACAGCAGTCAGCAATCTTAGAGAACTGGGATGTTGCAGTGTTAAAGAACTGAATTTCCCCCTTTTTTTTCTAAGATGCAATGAGGAAAGTTATAGTCCATGACGTGAGAGGTGGCAGAGAGGCTATGGAGAATAAGGAAAAGGAAAAGGCTACTTCATTATCCATTGGGCCATTGATGACCTTTAAGGGAAGAGGGATGATCTTTGCTTGTAAACAAGGAAGGGCACATTTTCAGGGGGCATGAAAAAGAAGTGAGTAAAGATAAAATTGGAATAAAAATAGACTCATTTTTTGATGTTTTGGCATATGAAGTGAGTGTTGTTGCAAGATCCTGGAGAAGGGGAGAACTTAGCTTTGAGAAGACTAAAACATGGTCAAAGGTAAATATGGTACACTTAAGTTTATTATAATTATTATTTTAATGCAGGATAATTCTTTCTTCTTGATTAAGGGAAAAAAAGTAGAGAACGTCACATCGAAATATTTTATATTCTTTCTTGAAACAAGTGATTGTGGATGCCCCTGATTGCGAGGACCTTACCATAGGACAAAGCCCCCTATCATGGCAGCTGAATGGTGGGGCGCCTTGAAGCAGGGAGTACCATCAGTGGTACTGGGATATTTTTATCATGAACTCCCATGGTAAAAAAGGAAATTTTGAGTGTACCGCTCAAGTATATAATATTCAGGAATCACTTTTATTATAATAGAGCATTTTTTGAAACACTAATTCAGAGGTCTGGGTCATAAATTCAATTAATTTTCCTACTTGGTTGAATATCAGTTATACCTGCAAAAGATAGCTACAAAAAAATATGTACACACAAATAGAAAAGTGTTTCATTAGATGCATCTACCAAATCATGATACATCTTTTTCTATCTCATCCATCAGTATGGATAATTATGAAATTGAGCTAGTAGATTTTTACCTATTCTGATGTTAGCCAGGTCTTACTAAACAACATATTGTTCTATTTAAAATATAGATATAAAACCTACAAAAGTTCTTCATTTGAGAGATTTTAGTTTAAAAGATTCTGTTTCTTGATTTGCAGATAAGATAATTTATAGGTGATACTCTTACAATTATTTTTGTCAATAAAATTACGTAATGATCAGAACATTTCCAAGTATCTATTTTCAAAATTCTCTTGTTATAGCAAAAGGTTCTTTGAAAAGGTACTCATTTTAGCACTCTCTTAAAATGTCACCTTTAACTTGAAGAGACAGTTTATGTTTCTTATTTCAAAAATATCTTCCAGGTAGTGATATACCTATTCTTCTCAGAAAAGGTCAGCCAATTTGGAAAGCTTGACTTTTTTAAAAGAAAACAGTTATCTCCTTTTTAAACTTCCAACTCCTTTAAGTCTTGGCCATGGGTAACCAGCAAATTGCTATGGTTGAAAAAGATTTTCATGGCCACTCCTATTGAGTTTTAAAAAATAATACAAAGATTCTGCTATTTAAAAGTTGTGTTTTCACAAAAATAACTGCATTGGTAACATTAGAAACTAGTGAATCTTCAAAGAATACAATGAATTAACTTCAGTTGTAAAGAAATCTCTATAACCTTAACTTTTAAATTTTTAATCCCAAACAAATCAGCAACTTTGTCAGTGGTTACACAAACATACTTTGTCTGTAAAATACTTTTTACTCAGTGAAGTCATTTGTATTGAGAGTATATCTCTAAGAGATGTCTTTGTTTGGCTGCACACAAAAAAGAAACATTCTAGCAAGAACCATCATAACTTGAATCTTAGAAAACCTGTATAATCATCCAGCTATGTAACAAACCTTCCCATCTACATTAATTGTATCTAAATATGTTTCTTCATTTCTTTAGAAATGTTTCCCTTGCATCTTTCAATAACATTTTCTGATAAAGGATGAATTTTAGTTTGTATTAATCCCCATGTAATATTTCTACTACTTTTACCATGACAACACAAATGTCTCACTAATGGTGCATGGCATTTTCTACTTCATTATTAAGAAACCTCATAATTTTCCTCTAAACATTTGTTATTATATTTGCTGAAGTTTTGTAAATAATTGGATTCCACATGACCCTAAACATTAGTGAAAAAATATTCATCTTAACCCAAATGCTTAGTTTTTCAATGTCCTGCTACTCATGATGGTATCATACCATGATTAGTTAATCTCTCAGGGCAGAGCATACATTAGGAAGAGATTTGTCCTTAATCCGTAATAACTGCTTTGGTTTGTTAAAGCTGTTGACGCGATATATCGGAAATGGATTGGCTTTTACAAAGAGTGTTTATTAGGTTACTAAGCATCCAGAGAAAGCTAGAAAGAAGACCAGTGTCATCTGGGGTTCCTCTGTCACACAGGAAGAAACATGGCAACATCTGCTGGTCTTTTATCTCTCTGGGTCCTAGTTTCAATCACTCTCTCCATAACGTTTCTGGGTGTTTTGTCTCTAAGCTCTTGTGACTCCTTTCTTGTTTCTCCTGGGGTGTTTCTCTCTCTGTCTGCAAATGTCTCTGGGATCTCTCTCTGAAAGGGCTCCAGGAAAAGATTAAGACCTACCTTGAATTCGGTGGCTCACATTTCCACAGAAACAGCCTAATCAAATGTCCGCCCATAAAAGCTCTGTACCCACAAGATTGAATTAGAAAACATGGCTTTTCCTAGGTACATAACCAGTTTCAAACTAGCACAATGACATTGGCTGTAATTCAAATTCCAAATAATCTTTTAAATTTTTTTATTAGAGAAATTGTGGGTTTATGGAACAACCATGCATAAAATACAGAATTCCCATATACCACCCTATTATTAACACTTTGCATTCGCATGAAACATTTGTTAGAATTGATGAAAGCACATTTTATAATTGCACTATTAACTAGAGTGTACAGTTTACCTTAGGAATCACTGTTCGTGTCATTCAGTTCCATGGATCCTTTAAAAAATTTTATTCTAGTACCATATATTCAACCTAAACTTCACCCTTTAAAGTACATTCAAGCATCTAATTCAGTGCTGTTATGTTCATAATGTTGGTCTACCACCGCTACTATCCATTACCAAAACTTTTCCATCATTCTAAATAAAATCTCTGTACAATTTTAGCCTTAATTTCCTGTTCCCTACCCCCACTCTGTCTTCTTGACTGTTTCAAGTACTTTTTGCTAACTTCTCAAATTTTATTATAAGGTCATTGTTTTTAGTACACAATGTGGAAGAAGAAGAGCTCGAGCTAGTTGTATGATCGTTAGCGCTTCCATTTTCTTGCTATTTGCACTTTATTATTAAGATTTTCTTGCTATTTGCACTTTATTATTAAGATCTTCAAGCTATGATTTCTTCACAGGAATCTTTTCAAAACCATTTGCTAACTTTGAGAGGTTTAGCTTTAATAAAGCTACAGAATATACTCTATAAATCCACTTAGGCACAAATAAACTGCATAAATAGGCTGAAGTGGAAGGAATGCATGAGGGACCTGTATGAGTGCCTTTATGTAGGACACCTACCCTTCCCTCAGGACTACCCCCCATAGATGACCACAGGGCACCCAGGCCTGCTGACGGGACTGGTTTCAATCCTTATATTAATTATTAGCAGTCATAATGTATACCCTCAGTCACTCCACTTTGGGGACCACTGGCATAAATGATCCCTTGAGTTCTATCTCATCACAATGACTGCATTTACAAAGATAAGATATCACTATTGTAATCAAAAGTTTGTTGTGATCCAGTCCTGTAAAAAAAAAAAAATTCTTCTAATCAGAAGTACTTTTAAATTGGTCAACAAATGATTTGCAATACACTGTCAAAATTGCATATGTGCATGAACATAAATCCAGTATTTTGAACAGAGTATGCAGATTATATTTTCAATGTTAATAAGAGATATTTTACAATAAATGAAGACAGCTCCAGATTTGGGGGAAACAATGTCAGAATCACATATATTAATAAAATTATTTATTTCAACAATTAATACCTTCTTTTATTATACTTCCCAAGCCCCATTTTCTTTACCATTAGGATCTACCTTTAGGTATTGCATGAAATAGCTGACCATTTTTTAGTCCTTTATTCCAAGAGACAGATTCTAACCCAAACCAAAATTTTCAGTTATATCTGAGAGCCACTTTAAATGTGATTTTTACCTCCATGTAACTGCATCATGGTAGCTGCCGAAAGCTTATATTATTATTTTTACATTTAAAGGGTTAAAATGTACATTTTTTTCTGTAGATCTAAAAAAACTGTATTTCATTTACTCATGCAGTAGCATCATGAAAATATTTCCAAAATGCCTTAGAATTCATACCCGCCTCTTATAAATTGATATGTATAAAACAAAGAACTCAATATAATAAAAGGTTCTTACATGAACACCTCAGAGAAGTCCATCTTCGCTAGGAAACCTGGCAGTGTAATTGGTCTAATTGTGCCTAAAATAAAGCTTCACGCCTTGGGTAAGTACAGCCCCTAGATTTGCACAGGTGTTTCTACTATCTTAAGTTCAGCCCACTTGAAATTTTTTTGCTTTTAAATATCACTTATTGAAAAATCAAAAGCCTAATTAATACCTAATAATTACCTAATCATTCATTCACACTGTTCTATTGCTCACCTTATGTGCACAGCATAAATAAAACAATTTACTTCACACATTTAGTCAATGATATTCAGGCACCTTACAACATTACATTATACACAGTTAGATTAAATCATAGAGACCAAGAAATAGGACATGCTCCTTCAGTTGCTTGTTTTTAATCCCCTCTCCCTATGTCTCCTTTTCCCCCGCAGCCAAATAGTGTTTAAAAAGGCTCAAGATAGAACAAGCTTAGAGTCAATCTACTTCTAGAAGGGCTGCAGAAGTTGGCACCTTAAATATTAGAAGTCATCAAGTGCCCTTACTAAAATCCTCTTCCTCACTGCCAGTCATGGGGAATTTCTCAGCAACAACGTCTCCCTGTGATCTCCAAAAGAAAAAAAAAAGAAAAATTACATTACAGCATGAAAGGCTGTGTTTGCCTTTGAGTAGTTATAGCTAATAAAATATTAACAGTGCCAGAATTTTGACAGCTTAAAGTATGCATCCCTTGTTCTCATTTAAGAAGTTTGTGGATAAAGAACAATGCACAAAATAATATTTTCTCAATATTATTTTGATCAGGAACCACTAATGAATCACCCTACATAGCATATAACTTTAGGAACAGAATTGCACATTGTCATTTTCAAGTGAATTTTCACAGGTGTTTTTTAAAATGCAGTCTTATTGAGATATACTCACATACCATATAGTCTGTCCAAAGTATGCAATCATTGACTCACAGCATCCTCATATAGTTGTGCATTCAATACCATATCAATTATAGAATATTTTCATTATTCCAAATAAAACAATAAAAATAAAAAGAACCCAAAACATCCTATATACTTTATCTTCCCCCCATTATATATGTATTTTTGTCCTTATTTTATTACTCATCTACCATACACCAGGTAAAAGGAATGTCAGGTATAAAGCCTTCACAATAACACTGTCACACAACAAAAGCTATGTAGTTATACAATTCTCATCAAAAATCAAGGCTACTGGATTGTAGTTCAACAATTTCAGTTATTCCCTTCTAGCTATTCTAATGCACTAAAAAGAAATATCTATATAATGAGTCAGTAGTCAATCATTTGTTAAATCCTAACTTCTCCATTACACCTTCTCCCTCTCATTTGATCATTCCCTCAATCTTCAGGGATATCTGGGCAATGACCATTTTAACTTTGTGCTGGAAAGGAATGTTGATCTAATGGGGTAGGTCTGAGAGACTGGTACCTCTGGGTTTCAGGGCTTATCTGGCATAAGAACAAACTGGATGCCAAGTTACTGAACAAATAAGCTTATTAAGAAAGGGTTTTCTACAGTCTTAGAGCCCAGGGTATTTTTTATGGTTTTCTGGAATTCTATTGGTTGGGGCTTGGCATACTGAGACAATTTGCAATATCTGGCTAAAGCTTGTATAACAGTATCTTCCAGAATGACCTCTCAGCTCTATTTGAAATCTCTTAGCCACTGAAACTTTATTTTGCTTCATTCCTTATCCCCCTTTTGGTTAAGAAGACATTCTTGCTTCCACCATACCAGGGCCAAGCACATCCCTGGGAGTCATGTCCCATGTAGGAGGGAGCACAAATGCTTTTTGAAAGAATATTCATATAGAAACATTTGCCTTTTCAAAAAGCATATTTGGAGCATAGTTGGTAACAAATTCCTTCCAGGGAAGGCAAGTAATATTGGTGAGTGAAGCAAGCCGATTGGGATAGTAGAGCAAGGTGGGGAATGAAATTGAAAACCTGAGTCCCATCTACAGGAGCCACTACTACTCAGCTCCAGCTGATGCTGGCCCAGGCTGGCCAAATTTTCTGACTTTTCAAGAGAAACCAAAATTCATGAACTAAAAAAGTGAAATTTCTTAATTTTAAATGCTGTCAGATAATGTGATCATTTTAAACAAATTATGTGTGCCAAAAGAAATACTTCTCAAGGATGGATTTGGTTCATACTCCCTCAGTTTTTACCTCTGGCTTAGAATTCTATAATGAAATAAGTAACAAGAAAATAAAGTTAATGGAAATAGAAGATTTGCTATTTCTCACTATTACCAAGAATGTTTAGGGCCTCCAAGCATGTTTCTTTCTCAGAAATAACCCTTGTTATTTCTCTGCCTACAAGATTCCCCAGATATTCGGGTGGCTACCTATCTCCTGGGTCTCTGCTCAAATGTGCCATTCTCAGAGAGGCTTACTTGAATGCTTCTTTGAAGTAGCACTCTTATATTCTCTATTAACCCTATACTTTCTACTCTATGCCATTTATTCAAAAATATATTGAGTACCTACTTTACCATAGGCTCCATTTTAGACTAAAGGGTACAGAGATGAGCAAGCAAAATAACGTTCTTAACCTCATAGAATTTACAGCCTAGTTGGGAGAGGTAGACCATAAATAAGGCAGCATGCAATGTGCCAGGTGGTGATAAGGTGCTATGGAGAAAAGCAAAGCCAAAAGAGATGAGTTTCAGGGGAGTGATTATATTATATAAGGGTCCAAGAAAGACTTCATTAAATTAAGGAAATATTGAAGCAATCCTGAAAAAGAAGTGAGAGAGAAAACTAAACAAGTTTTGGGAGAAGATTTTTTTTTTCAAAGAGAAGATTTAGACTGAATTTCCCCAAATGGTGATGTGCTTAGCATGATTGGGGGATAGAAAACCCATCAGCATTGGTATACCCAAGTGTTCTTAATTTGCTAGCTGCTGGAATGCAGTATACCAGAAATGGAACAGTTTTTTAAAAGGGGAATTTAACAAGTTGCTAGTTTATAGTTCTAAGACATGGAAAAGTCCAAATTAAAACAAGTCTATAAAAATGTCCAAATTCAGGCACCAAAAAGAGGTTACCTTCACTCAAGAAAGGACGATGAAGTTCAGGGTTTCTCTCTCAACTGGAAAGGCACATGGCGAAAATGGTGATGTCTGCTAGCTTTCTCTTCAGGCTTTTTGTTTCACGAAGCTCCCCCAGAGGCATTCATCTCCAAAGGTCTCTGGGTGCATAGGCTCTGGCTTTAGAAATTCTGAAGCTTTCTCCAAATGTTTCCTCTTTTAAAGGATTCCAGTAAACTAATCAAGACCCACCTGGAATGAGTGGAGTCACATCTCCCTCTAATGAAAGGTTAATATCCACAATTGGGTGCTTCACATTTCCATGGAGATAACCTAATCAGGTTTCCAACCTATAGTACTGAATAGGGATTAAAATAAAGGCTGCCTCCGCTAGGTAGGATTAGAATTAAAACATGGCTTTTCTAGGGAACATAAATCCTTTCAAATTGGCATACCAACTAAGCAAGAGAAAGAGTAAATAAAGGAGAAGACTAGGAAATAGTGGGGAGGGGTGTTACAAAAGGTTATGAAAGCCCAAAAAGGGGATTTTGTATTTTTGTCCAGGTGAGATGCTGATACGATTTGAACAGAGAAAATGCATGATATGGTTTCTCTTTTAAAGGAATAGCTTTGGCCGCAATGTTTGAAGGAGACCAAGGCTGGGAAAGGGCAGAGACAGAAAGACCTGACAGAAACAGAAAAATGCTATAATTACTGTGCTGGTTAGAAATTGTTATGTTCCCCAGAAAAGCCTTGTTCTTCTAATACTTATTCAATATTGTATGATGGGACCCTTTGATTAAATTGTTTCTATGGAGATATCCACTCAATTGTGGGTGTGACCTTTTGATTAGATGGAGCTGTGACACCACACATTTAAGGTTTGTCTTGATTAGTTTACCAGAGTCCTTTTTTTTTATTAATTAACAGAAAAAAAGAAATTAACCCAACATTTAGAAATCATACCATTCTACATATGCAATCAGTAATTCTTAACATCATCACATAGATGCATGATCATTGTTTCTTAGTACCTTTGCATCGGTTTAGAAGAACTAGCAACACAACAGAAAAAGATATAGAATGTTATTATAGAGAAAAGAAATAAAAGTAATAATAATAGTAAAAAAACAAACAGACAAAAAAAAACACAAAAAAACCTATAGCTCAGATGCAGCTTCATTCAGTGTTTTAACATGATTACTTTACAATTAGGTTTACCAGAGTCCTTTAAAAGGGGAAACATTTTGGAGAAAGTTCAGAGTTGACATACCTGAGAGCCAACAGGAGACCCAGACATTTGGAGATGCATAAAGAAAACACTCCGAGGCAAGCTGTTTGAAACCAGAAGAATACCTAAAAATTGTAGCAATATATTTCTTACATCCTGTTATTTCCCTCTTCTAACTCAAACACCCACATCCTAATAAATCAGAAAACAAAGCAGCCCCCTTCTTTGTTCTTGAAATGAATAGAAATCTTTGTAATGGAGCAGATGTGGGAAGAACCCTGGGAGCCATGCATATTATGCTGAGAGGAGCAGACAACCAGGAGACACTGACAGCAGGAAGATGAATCTGCAGTAGAGCAGAGGTACACCAGCAAATGCTTCCTAGATTCTGGAATTTAAATTGGAAGGGTGCGTTGAATCAACATGCTCACCGTCCATTGGAGAAAAAGTTAATCACCACTTAATAGATGGGGAGCAAGACCAAGAGCAATTCACTAACCCTGTCTTCTGACAAAATCTGTTTTAGTAAATCTTGCAATATTCCATAGAAAAGAGAGGGAAGCCATGGAACAGAAGGAGAAAATATTGCACAATGAAGGAAAAGAATGGTACAATTGGAGACTCAGAAAAAGCGCATGTCTGAAAAAGACCTACTGTAAGAAACAGAAGAGTTTAAGGAGATTATTTAGCATCATAAATATTAATGAATCTCCTGAAATGCCAATGAAAGGGGGGAATAAGCAATAAGAAAGAAGATGATAGATAATGAAAAACATAGATTGAACAGCTAAATATAAAGACTACTGTTGTTGAGGGAGAGAAAAAATTTAACAGAGGCAAAAGTAAAGAATATATTTAAAGAAGAGAGATATTTACTGAGCTGAAGCAAAACCCATGACAGCAGGTCAAATGTTCTCTCTTTAACTGCATTCCAGGAGAACTCAGTTAAAAAGATTCAAATTTGCAAAAGTGTATTTAACAGTACATTTATTTAAAGATTCATTCATCGTTTCTAAGTCTGATGTACTACAGATAAAGTTGTAAATAAATCAGATTGAACTCTGCTGTCATAGACCTACAATCCAGTTTTCACGGTAAACATTTGGACCTAGGAGTTTCTACTCAGGTAAGTTTTCCTTCTTATGTGAAGGCAGCAGGAAGATGAGGCTTGGAAATTTAGAAATGAAAGTAAACCTTCAAAAATTTAAAGATATAAAAATATTCTTAAGCATTTTTAGTCTACTTTTTAATGACGGATAATCAGATCATAAATAGTTGTTCATCTTATTGAGTTCTTAAAAATGACTTCTTACTATTCACCAGACACTGTCCTATATCCTCGTAGTACTTCTAAAGTGTCAAGCTCTATTTGGCTTCAAGGGTCTTTCATGGCCCTTCATTCTTACTTGACTTCTTTTCATTCTTCAGGCCTCATTTTAAATGTTTCTGCTTCCAGAGGTCTCTGTGACCACCCAATTCAGATTAAGTCCTCTGTTATTAAAGATACCCATTCTTATCTCTCATAGTACTTACCATAGGTTTTACTTATAGATTTTTGTTTGTGTTTATGTTAGATATTTTCAATCTCCCCTACTTGTCTGTAAGTTCTAAGACTATAGAGAACAGCTCTATTTCCACATGAAAATTTAAAGTCCTTTGAAAAATCATATCATAAACAGAAGGACTATAAATAAATAACAATGGAAATGAGATAAAGGACATGTGAATATATTATACATAAATGCACACAGCTTATGTATAGATATGTTTTGCATAGTTTTATATTCCACCTCTGTTTTACCTAATATTATGAGCAGTTAAGCAGGTTCTTAAATATTCTTAGGGAAAAAAATAAGTATTATTTGACACATAGTATTGCATGTAAGTCTATTCCATTATGAATTTTACCATTCGCTTTGTCTAATAATTATGTTGCTTTCAGCCTCTCATTATAGCATGTATCTTTGTAAAACATCTTTTATTTTTCTCCTTAGGACAAATTATTCAATGTGAAATTACTGAGTCAGAAGAGAAATGGTAAATTACCTAATAGATGTTGATGGAAATTTGAAACACTTTAAAAAGAACTTAGATCCTATTTTACACATATTCCAAATGGAATACAGATAAGATAGAGAGAGAGGAGAGAGAAAGAGAGAAGGAAGGAAGGAAGGAAGGAAGACAGGAAGGGAAGGCAATGAAAAAACCAGTCTAAATCTCAGAAGGTCAGAAGATTCAGCAAGAACAGAAATGCAGAGGCCCATGTTCACTAGAAACAATCCTAAGCTTTGGCTCATGTGGAAAGAACAGGCCCATCAGCTATACCAGCCTAAGATTCTTCAGCATTAAATGAAAGCAGGAAAGTGGTGGATTCCCAAATAAAAGGGAAGACAGTCCACACCCAACTACACATCCAAAGATCACTGGAAAATAGCATTGGTCCAGACCATTGGACAAGCTTGGAGGTGGGGCAAAATGGCAGCATAGTGAGGTGTGGAATTTAGTTTGTCCTCTAGAGCAGCTAGTAAATAGCAGGAGTTGTGTGGAACAACTGCTGGGGGGACATCAGTGACTGAATACACATTGTACATCAGTCTGGAAGAGGTGGAGCAGCTGAGACCCCATACAGAACTGTAAGTCTCCCAAGCCACAGAGGCTGGTGCCCCTCCCCCAGTGGCATGGCAGGCTGATTCTCCCAGGGGAAAGGAAACAGTCTTTACTAGTAGCAAAGAATTAGCTCAACCAAGCTCCAATTGTGGAATTAATTAACAAATTCTGGCTATTGAGAACAGGCCCTGAGCACATACAAACCTGAAGTAAGCACTAAAAGAACCAGGAGTTTTAGCCCCAGCATTGAGGGAGTGGGGCTGATGGGAAAAAAACAAAAACAAAATCCAGAGGCTTTTTGAATTGGGCAGCAGACTGTAGGACATGGCAAAGAGGGGTGGGTCTCCCTGCTATCATGAGGATAAATAATCTTTCTCAACAGAGACATCTTCTTGGGGAAAAGCAGGGGAGGGGAGATATATTGGGGGAGCAGAAATTCCTGAAAGAGCTTTAAACTTTGAATTGACCTGAAAGGGACGGTTTAAAATAGTAGAGGCTAAGGTCATTTGAATAGGCCAGTAAGTTCTTTTTCTACTCTCTGCAGAAATAGGGGCTTAAAAGAAATATAAAATCAGTTAAAGAAAATAAGGAAAGCTAGATTTTGGTACCCGTATAAGTTTGGACTTATTATGCCCATTACTGTGGTTTTTGACTTTTTACTTAATTAAAACCCTTCAAAATTTACACTTCTCTACACACTTTCCAGAATGAGGGGGAAAAGAATGTAAGAAATAGACAATATCAAAATAACAAGGGCTGTTTGAGGTGAGGAGAAACTAGAGCTCCCTTATCTGCTGGTCAGAGAATAAATTGTTAAAATCATTGGAGAAAACTGATTATCAGTATCACTTAACATGACATATATAGTTCTTATAACCCTTATGAATCAGAAATTATATTCCCTTTTATAAATCCAAATAGAAATGTTCACCAAATGACATATATAAGAATGTTCATAGTTTTGTGTGCTTTATAATTCCCCAAAAGAGAGTAAATCCAAAATGTCCTTCTTCCATAAAATGGAAATATTTACACAATGGAATTTCACAAAGCAATGAGGAAGAAGCAACTGCAACTGCACATAGCAACATGAATTTCATAAACATAATGCTGAACACAGGAAGCTGTACACAGAACAGGACATAGTATAGGAATCTATTTTCAAAGCATTTTAAATACAGGCAAAACTAATCTCGCTGTTAGAACCTAGGATAGTGGTTTTTTGGAAAAAGTAATGACTAGAAGGGGAGCCATAGGAATTTCTGGTTTCTTCTAATATTCAGAGTCTTGATGCGGGGTCTTGTGGACAAATGTGTTCAGTTTGTGAAAATTCATTGAGCGTATTTATGATTTATGTATTTTTCTATATATATATATATATATATGTTATACTTCAACAAAATTTGCAACAAACACAATGTATCCTTCTCAAAGATAAGGAGTATGGGATTTACATTTTTATTCTTTGTACTGCAGTACCTAACAAAATGCCTAAACTGAATTCTCTGATAGGTTAAAGCATACAAAAGAAATTTAATTTTTTATAGCAGATTTGTTTTGGGGGTCCCAAAATAAGTACAAAAATTTGCCAGAAGGACTCACAGGATTTATCAGGTTAAATCGTGGCTAAGGTTTATTATAGCAAAGGATACAGAGTAAAAGTAGCAGAAAAAGATGTGCATCCAGCAGAATCCAGAGTCAGGACAGGCTTGCGAACCCTTTCCTACCCAATACCACATAGGACAGACTTTTGTCTAGCAGCGAACTATAAGAGATGTGCGCATACTGACTCTACCCAAAGAAGCCCTGCTTGAGTCATAGGGTTCAAGACACTCATGAAGGATGGGTCACTTGGGCACATTCTACCAAACAAGGAGCCATGCCAACCAAAACTCAGGATCACAGTGTTGAACTCCAGTGTACATCATCAATCTTGATTTTTGTGCAAAGCAATCCAGACAGGCTGGCATGATGTGCTCCATTAGTCCAGGTGTACATAGCAAAATCATCAATCGTGAACATCAAGAACCTTCTGATGACCACATTCCCAGGTTTTGCCAAGTTTTAAACATGGTTCTAAGCTTCCCAGGACACATAAAGGACTTAGCAACTGGGCCTGCAAAGTTAACTCTTTTTTTCACAAAATCCTAACAATTTTCAATTATCCCTTCTGCTGGAACCTCTTTTCCAGTAAAACTGTTGATAATAAAACTGCAAACCCTATTTGTGGGGCTGGCAGTTGACAAAAATCAGTCTCTTTCAAAGTTAGGCAGATAATTACTCCTCATGAAAAAAAAAACACCCCCCAATGCAAACCAACTGAAATATATTTGAAGCACATATATTTATCAAATATGAAAAAATGTAAACAGTTAATATTGAAAACAAACAGATAATATTGATGAATTTAGTTTTGCTGGAGTCCTTTTTCCTTCATATAAACAATTAGTGACCTGGGTTTAGATGAAAGCATGTATTTAATTGCAAAGAAGTAAAGTCATTTCATGAATTGAGTGCCAAATATCATTCAATTTCTAATATAACTGTGACCTCTAATCCATTTCACAACTGTCTTCTATCTTCTTGCAAACTATAGCCATGGCATATTTCATTTCTTATCATTTTGTAAAACAAAAGAACATAACATTTAAAATCTTGCTACCTTTTGTACACACTCTCATTGCAATATGTACACATGTACCTTATTTTATTAGACCAATTTAGTGTCCATCACAAAATTAAATGAAATAGATGATTTTCTGGAAAAAATTCAACTCATAGTAGTTAAATTTTGATCCTAACAATAGCACTGAAGATTTTTGAAGTTGTCAGAAAATTTCATAATTCTATGAAAGTTCTCATAACTAAGTAGCTCATTCGGCCAATACTTTAAACTATGTTGGAATAGCTCATTTCCCAATTAGTGAAATTTTACAAAAAATTAAAAAATTTGAATAATTCCCAATTCATGCTATGAAGACACAAAGCCTTGATATTAAGCTGTAAAAGCCCTAAATATAAAGCCATGACAAAAAAACACAAAGACAAAAACCTGATAGATTGACCACAAGAAGTAAAAATAGCTAAAAGACAAAAATGCCACTTACAAAATTAATATAAAAAATATAAATTGGAGACAATATTTACTATATATATAAGATGAATATAGTAATTATGCAAAAATTTTACAGATCAACATGAATATTTTAATTGAAAATATTCAGTTAATAATGCTTACCAAATGACAAGAATAGACAGTACCAAAAGTGTCTAAAAGAGGAAATATAAATAGCTAATAAACAGGAATATAATCAACCTTATTGATTATCAACTACGTTACAGTAAAATGATAAGATAAAATTTTATATATCTTGTTGGCAATGATAGTTTTAAAATCTTACCAATGCATACCATGGATAAGAATACTGGGAAGCAAGTACTCTCATTCTGTTTTGGAATTGTAATTTGTTACATTCAGCTTTTTTAACAGCAGTTTTGCAGTGTGTATTAAACCTTAAAGTATGATAACATTCAACAATCCAATATCTAAAAATATGACTTAAAATAATAATTTGCGATGTCCACAAGTTAACACTAAATGATATATCTTACAGTATTATTTGCAATCATAAGATAACCTAAAGGTCTAACAATAGGAAACTGATTGGGCATTGTTCTAGTTTGCTAGCTGCAAGAATGCAATATACCAGAAATGGAATGGTTTTTAAAAGGGAGAATTTAATGAGTTGTTAGCTTACAGTTCTAAGGCCAAGAAAATGTCCCAATTTAAACAAGTCTGTAGAGCTGTCCAATCTAAGGCATCCATCCAGGGAAAGATACCTTGGTTCAAGAAGGCCGATGAACTACAGGGCTTCTCTCTCAAGTCAGAAGGCACATGGCGAACACAGTCAGGGCTTCTCTCTCAGCTGGAAGGGCACATGGTGAACATGGTGTCATCTGCTAGCTTTCTCTCCTGGCTTCCAGTTTCATGAAGCTCCCCGGGAGGCGTTTTAAGAATAAAAATTAAAATGAAAGTAAAAAAGGATACCTAAAACATCTCACACCCCTATATCTATTTATTTTGTCTTTTTTTTTCTCTTATTCATCTGTCCATATATTGGATAAAGGGAGCATCAGTCACAGGTTTTCATACTCACACATACACACTTTAAAAGCTCTATACATATTCAGTTTTCTTCAAAATCATGGTTATTGGATTACAGTTCAACAGTTTCAGGTATTTCCCTCTAGCTACTTCAATACACCAAAAACCGAAAAGGGATATCTATACTGCATAAGAATAACCTCTGGAAAGACCTCTTGACTCTATTTGAAATCTCTTAGCCACTGAAACTATTTTGTTTCATTTCTCTTCCCCTGTTTTGATCAAGAAGTCTTTCTCATTCTCATAATGCTAGGGCATTGCCTAGCTCTTCTTTAAAGAAAAGAACTATGTCAGATTTCTTCAGGGAAAGAGAACTGATAGGATATATATACATATACACATACATACATATGCATATATGCACATGTGTATGTAAGTATTATGAGAATTGTTATAGGAATTGGCTCATGTGATCGTGGCACCTAGCAGGTCTGAATTCCAGAGGACAGGCTATAAGTTGGGAACACCAAAGAAAGTGAATGTGAATTCCCCAAGAGAGGCTGGTCGGCTGAAGTAGAGGTAAAAAGAATTCTTTCTGACAGATGAAATCCTTAGTTCTCCCTTTAAGACCTTCAACTGATTGAATGGAATTCCTCTCACTGCTGAAGACGGCCTCCTCAGTTGATTGTAGATGTCATCTGCCATAGATGCAATGAACTGTCTGACTAATGGTTTAAAACTGGGAAACATCTTCACAGCAACAGTCACACCAGTGCTTGCTTGACCAAGCAAATAGACACTGTAACCTGGCCAAATGGACACATGAACTTAACATTCACAATAGCTAGCATTTTTTGAGTGTTTAATGTGTGCCTGGAATTTTGCTAAAAGTCTCATTTACTCTTCATAACAAACTGGTGAAGTAGAAACTTTTGTCATCTTCATTTTATAGATGAGGAGTTTAAGGCTTAGAGATGTCATGCAACTTGGCTGAGGCTCCATAGTTAGTGTCAGAATAATGTATAAAATCAGGTCTTCAGACGCCACTACCCACTCCTTAATCATGCTAGACTTGCCACCACACCCCACTCCTGGTAACAAGATGTATTAGTTAGGGTTCTCTAGAGAAACAGAATCAACAGGGAACACTCGCAAATATAAAATTTATAAAAGTGTCTCACGTGACCATGGGAACGCAGAGTCCAAAATCTGCAGGCAGGCTGTGAAGCTGATGATTCCGATGGAAGGTCTGGATGAACTCCACAGGAGAGGCTCACCAGCCGAAGCAGGAAAAAGACTGTCTCTTCTGAATCCTCCTTAAAAGTCTTCCAGTGATTAGATTAAGCATCACTCATTGCAGAAGACACTCCCCCTTGGCTGACTACAAATGGAATCAGCTGTGGATGCAGCAGACGTGATCATGATTTAATTCTATGAAATATCCTCATCACAACAGACAGGCCAGCACTTGCCCAACCAGACAAACAGGTACCACCACCTGGCCAAGTTGACTACATGAACCTGACCATGACAGGCACATTATGGAAACTATTCGTCTATAAAAATAAAATATCCAGAGAACGTTGTTTAGTGGCACTATATTATGCAAGCAGAGTATAAATCCAAATTATAAATAAATTAACATGTGCTGTGTGCATAGAAATAAGTTATCGAAAGTATATAGCAAAATATTAACACTGTCCATCTTTAAATGAGATTACTCTGCTCTCCCTGTTTTTCTTTATTTTTCACATTTTCTGTAAAGAAAATACAACATTTTTATAATCAGGTAATGGTAATAACAACATAATAATAAGGGATTTCAATTGAGAAATGAAATGGGAGAAATCCTAGTTATAAAAATTGAGAGACTTGTGGCATTTCCTGTGGGAATTCGTACGTAAAGGGCTGATTGTTACTGTTCAGGAACAATTCAAGAATAGTTTTAAATTAGAGTCAAAGGAATTGACCAGATTACTTGTACATGGACAGCCCTACTTCTCGGCTTTGAGCCCCTGGACTTTTCCTCTGCAGGGTGAGTCATCTCTAGAGGAGTCTAGTGGCGTCTATTATGAAATATTCAGACCCTTGTCTGCTTGAAAAGAAATAAGGGAGAAACACAGAGCAAGCATTGAAGACCTAGTTCTACCTTCAGTTTAAAAATTTCTCTACCTCTTTAAAGACTAATCCAAGGAAAGAGATTTTTTAAATTTCAACATTTGCCAACCAATACAAACACTTCAAAAAAAAAACCATAAAAATGAATATGCAAGGAAAAAAAATTTGTCAGATATACACGATTTGGCACAAATTCAAGTAAAATGGAAAGTGGCTTGTCAGTGAATGTGATTTCTTGGGCTTAGGGACATTGGGAGCAAGTCTGTCATTAACAAATCTGGACCAAATGTCCAGGAGACAGAATGTTAATCCTGTGGGTTTGTCAAGTTCTCATTTTCTCTGTGTGCCTTTTTTCTTCTGCTGTTAAGTCTCCTCTAATTCCAAAGTTATGAAGAAGGAAAACCAATTACCAAGAGAAAATGAGAATGGTGCTAACAATGTTTTTCCCTTTGATTTTGATTAGTGACTTTACATGACTAAGTTATTTTTAGCTATTGATTTAAAGATCCTTGCTTCTCTAACAAAATTCTAACTGAAAACACTTTTTAAAAAAGCAGAAATTATAAGTAAACTGATATATTTGTGCAATGTAATAGTATATAATGATTAGAAAGAAGGAACTAGTGTTACATCTGTTAACATGGATAATCATATAAGCAAGGTTAAGCAAACACAGGTTAAAGAATATGTAGTGAAAAATAACATTTCTATATAGTTTAAAAGTATATAAAATTATATAACTGTTTAGGGACACATATCTTATAAAATTATAAAGAAATCCATAGGAATTATAAACACTAAAAATTCATGATAGTGAAATTTTCCTTTTGTGCTTGTAATGCTTTAAATGCACTATATAATATACACCTTCTTAGTATATGTTTGAAGCCACATGATAGTGAATCAGTGATGTGTTATTTTTGTCTACTAGATATATCTGTGTAACAGACCTGCAAAACTTCAAACTCATTCTCCCCATATACTTTAGCATGTGATTTCTACAAACATGGACACTTTTGTGCATAACTATAATACAACTAACAAAAACAGGAAATTAACTCTAACATATTGCTACCATGAAATCCTAAGTCCCAACTCAATTCTGCCAGCTGACCTAATTATGTCCTATATAGACATTGCATTTAGCTTTTGTGTCTCTTTAGTGCCCTTCAGTCTAACAGTTTTTCAGTCAGCCTTGACTTTTATGACCTTGAAACTTTTGTAGATTATAAATCAGCTATTCTGTAGAATTTTCCACAATCTGGGTTTGTCTGGAGTTTCTGTAATCAGTATATCAATAGATACATATATGTATCTAACAGCTTTTGTCTGCGTTTTTCTGTTTTTATTTTTTGTCATTGCTTTATATGTTGAGCATACTCAGGGCTGTGACAGCAGTAGGAGAGGACAGCCTGCCTGCCCTTCTTACATGGTGCTCAGAGCTCACTACTGGATCAAAATTGCCTATTTTAATTATTCCCTATCTCACCCAAGTATGAACTCTTGAAGGTTAAGAATTGTTTTCTTCATTTTTTTTAAACCAATGTAGTGTTGACCATATGGAATGAGTTAGCAATGTTGAACCTACCTGAATTAAATGAATGAAAGGGAGGAAGAAAGAATTTTAGGTGCAGAAATCAAGATGAGTCTGGGTGCTAGAAGTACCAAAACATGAGCAAAATGAAAAAAAAATTTGGTCTAAGAATAAGATCAAACCGCAGAGATCATTACAAATGAAATGTGAAGTTCCTGTAGGAGATTGGTGAGGCTTTGAATTAAAAGATGGAGAGGCTGAACTCCATGAAAAAGACACAGAAACAAAGGAACTAAGAAAGAGGCAATATGGATGAAGTGGAAAATGATGAAAACAATTTGATAACAGGATTCAGAATGAAGTGCAATATTTGGTTTCCAGTGCTCAGAAACAGCTTAGAGGAATCCTGATTAACTCAAAGGACAGTTGGCCATGATCCAGATTAAGTGTGAGGCCATTCAGATGGTGGGACCACAATTACAAAATAAATAAGACTTTTGATTTTTTCAGAGTAGTATTTTTACAGAAATACCCATGCAGAAAGTACACAGCTCTCATATACCTCACCTCACACGAACAGTTTTCCCTCTTATTAACGCTTTATATTAGTGTGGTACCTACATTAAAATTGATGAAACATTATAATTATATTTGTACTTTTCACTATAGTACATACTTTACATTAGGGTTCACTGTGTTATACAATATATACAGTATATTTTATGTCAATAATATACATACAACCTAAATTCCCTTTTTAACCACATTCAAAGATATAATTCAGTGGTGTTCATTACATTTGCAATGTTGTGCTGTTATCACCAACATTCATTACCAAAAGCTTTCCATCACCACCGACATAAACTCTATTAATCAAGCATTAACTCCCAATATCCTACCATCACCCTATTCCATGGTACCTGTATTCAAGGTTTCTGACTCTATTTGATATGCATATTCTCATTATTTCATATCAGTGAGATCATATGATATTTGTCCTTTTGTGTCTGGCTTATTTCCCTCAACATGAGGTCTTCTCATGCCATCCATGCTGTCATGTATCAAAACTGTATTCCCAATTATAGATAAACAAAATACCACTGTTTGTATATAGCACATTGTATCTAAGACTGTTAATCCCTTCATATGTTGATAAACACTTGGGTTGCTTCCATCTTTTGGCAATTGTGAATAATGCCACAATAAATGTCAGTGTACAAAAATCTGGTTGAGTTCTTACTTTCAGTTCTTTGAGGTAGATATCTAGCAGTGGGATTGCTGGGTCATATGAGAATTCTATACTTAATTTTCTGAGGAACTGCCAAGTTGTCTTTCATAACAACTGTACCATTTTATATTGCCACCCAACAATGAGTGAGTGTTCCTATTTCTCCACATCCTCTTCAACACTTGCAATTTTCTGTTTTGTTTTAGTAGTAGCCATTCAAGTGAGAGTGTAAGGGTGCATTTGATTTGCATTTCCCTAATGGGTAATAATGTCAAACCACTTTTCATGTGTTTATTGGCCATTTGTATATCTTCTTTGGACAAGTGCCTATCCAAGTCTTTTGCCCATTTATTGAGTTGTCTTTACATAGTTAAGTTGAAGGATTTCTTTATATCTTAGGTATATTAAACTTTTATCAAATATGTGGCTTCCAAACATTTTCTCCCATTGTGTGGGTTCCTGTCTTACTTTCAAGATAACGTCCTTTGGGGCACGAAAGTTTTAATTTTGATTAGGTCTCATTTATCTATTTTCTTCCTTTGTTGTATGTGCTTTGGGTACAAAGTCTAAGAAATCATTGCCTAATACAATGTCCTGAAGATGCTTCCCTATGTGTCTAGGAGTTTGATAGTTCTATATCTTATTTGTAGGTCATTGATCTATTTTGAGTTAATTTTTGTGTAACTTGGTAAGTCAGGGTGATCCTTCATTCTTTTATTATATAGATCATTTTCCCAGCACCATTTGTGGAAGAAACTATTCTTTCCCAATTCACCTCATTTTTGAAAGACGGTTTCACTGAATCTAAAATTATTGTTGGGCAATTGTTATCTTTCTGTACTATAAATAGTTTGTCCAACTGCCATCTTTCTTTCATGGTTTCTGACGAGAAATATACACTTAATCTTAGTGAGCTTCCTTGAACATAACACATTGCTTTTCTCTAGCAGCTTTCAGAGTTCTCTCCCTCTCCTTGGCATTTCTTTGATTTATCCTGTTTAGGATACATTAGGCATTTTGAATGTTTATATTCATATCCTTTGTTAAATTTGAACAGTTTTCTGCCTTTATTTCTTTGAATATTCCTTCCTACCCCTTTCTCTTTTTATTCTCCTTCCATTCTCCCATACTGTATATGTTGGTATGCTTGATGGTGGGGACCACAAGTTTCTTAGACTCTGTTCACTTTTTTTTTTCATGGGTAGGCACTGGAATCAAACCCAGGTCTCTGGCATTGCAGGTGAGAATTCTGCCACTGAGCCACCGTCGCACCACCCTCTGTTGCCTTTTTTTCATGTTTTTTCTTGCTGCTCCTCAGCCTGGATCATTTCAATAGCTTTATCTTCAATTTCACCGATTCTTTTTTCTGCCAGCTTTAATTTGTCTTTGATACCCTATAGAGGATTTTTTTTTTTATTTCAGTAATTGCAATTTTCAACTCTGTCAGGTTCGTATCTTCAGGTTTGGTCACTCTGGTCTGGTAGTGAATTGAAAGAAAACACAAAGAGTCCTGGTAGAGTGATCATATTTAATCATTCCCTCTGCTTTGCGCTGCTCTCTCTCTCCTTCCTCTCTCTCTCTCTGCTCTCCTCTCTCATGAGGCTTACAGAGCAATAGTTCCTTATATACTAAATTACACAAAAGTCATACTTTACCAACAGGTGACATCATCCATGGGATACATGGTTGGATACATGGTACATCATTGGTTACATAACAGGTGCTGAGTTATGCTATATAAGTTATGCCTATCATGCTTCCTCAGAACTTCAGACCTGGAAGCACTTAAGGTGGTCATCTTAGCAGGCTGTTTATAATAAACAATTACTTGGGCCCTACAAACTCCAGTATGTTTCTGTTTTTTTTAATATGGTTTTTATTTTTGAGATTCTGATATTGTTTGTTCATTGTGTTCTTGATACCCTTTAATTCTTTCTCTGTGTTCTTCTTTATCTATTTGTGTATGTTAAAGATCTTTTTTTTAACATCTTTTCCAGCACATCCAAGGTCTGGTATTCTTATTGACGGTTTCTGAAATCTTACTTTGTTCCTATGTTTGGGCCATCATTTCCTTTTTCATTGTTTGCCTTGTAATCTTTTATTTCATACCATACATTATAATATTTTACATGTTAACTCCAATATTTGGTCCCTGAGATGTCTGTTCCTCAAGCTTGTATACCTCTGGTTGTATGACAGAGATTTCCTTGAACAACAAATGCAAAAAAGCACATCTTTCACAGTTCTTGCAAATGGCTCTGCATTATGCTGGTTCTCTCCTTTAGTGTTCTTATTCTGCTAAGAAGATCAACTTGAGGCAAAACTGTGCAGTCTTCTCTGTCTTTTCTGAGCCTGTATCTCGTCCTGGGTTTGCATTCTTAGTTTTAGGAGTTCCTCCACACGTAATAAATACGAATGCTCCCTCTATCCTTATGAAATAGACTTTTTCTCTCTTCCTACATGCTCTATTGCTATCTTAACACTAGTAATCCTTTGCCAAAGGTCACTTTGAGTTAATCATTTTTCTACTGGTTTAGCTGTCTACAGCTGCTTCTGCCTGAAGGCCAAGTTCTGTGATAGTAATCCTGAGAAGTTTCTGGATTCTTTCTTTTAGGCTGCCCCTGGATAGACTGATATCCATGTACAGATACCCCATTATGCACCTAGGGTTTGCTCTACCTCCTCCATAAAAGGCCACGACTTATAACAGAAGTGCAGGTCAACTCCTCGCTATACCAGAGAGTTGGTGGGGAGAAGCCAGTGAGGATGCCAAAAGTTTCTCCTACTATTTTTAAAGCTGCATTTTCTTCATTGCCATGTGCCCAGTTACTTCAAGTCTTTTGACTACTTCACAGAGTTTTGAGGAAGATGGCTCTGCCAGATTTTGATAGTTGTTCAAAGATTGTGTGATTGCACAGAACTGTGGAGTTTCTTACACACCTTCTTGGCCAATCAGAAGTCCTAACCTATTTGTTAATAGCATGAATTTGATAATACATTGAATCGAAATATGCAGTGATACAAGTTTGGTGCTTTTGCCTAAACTGATCTAATCGATTGTCTGATTAAATTGTCTTCAAAGTCTTTGAGAAAAAAAGCAGTCTTTGAAAAAATTTAATATAGTCAGAATCAACCAACCAAAGAGCTAATACTTATTGATTACATCTATGTGTTAGCATATCCATTAAGTAAATTAACATGAATTTTTGGTTTTCAATATGTGTTCACCTACTGACAATAAGTAAATAAATCACTATTGGACATTTTCTATGGTTATGACTTTACTTAATTGGTAACATTAAGAATGCAGCCAAGGTGAAAGAATAATTATTGTACGCTAGTAACTCTGACTCAGAAGCAAATTTTAAAATAACTCGTTTAAAAACCTACTGCAAATAGTTTGCAAATGTATTGAATTCTGCTCAAAATGGCACTGCTGATGCAGCTGAAATGTGGAAATTAGTTGAGTTATTAAAAGTTAAGAAGATGAAGAAGAAGAAAGCAGGTCATATACGCTGAAATAGTCCATTAAGAACAAGCAAAACATATGAGGTCTGGTTGTAAAAAAATAAAACGATCTTTGACAGTCCTAATTATATCTAAAGGTAAAATAAATAACAAGGGCAAATACAGACTATATTATTAGAAGGCAAGGAGCATTCATCAAAAGAACAAAGAGCAAAGTGGCACAATTACCACAGTTGAACTGCTCTGCCAGCAATTTTCAGTTTGGGGTTAGGGTAAAGGAAATAATCATCTTGTGATGTGGCCATCCCATGAGGTTTAAGCAGCTACAGCAAAGCAGATCTGAAGGCTTTGTCCAAGTGACTTGAAATTTGGGAAAGTTTAATCAGTGAGGACAGTGAAGGAAACAGGTTTAACATATAGCTTGCTCAGGCTCTCAGGGTCATTATCCTGAATTGAGAAACTTTTCGTGATGAAATTTCAAAATTCTTTGTCTCTTTGGATAGAAAAAATAGATCATTACCCCATCGACACCGACCCTTTCAATGGAACTATGAAGATTTGCTTTCCCTTTTAAAGATACATGAGAATGTGTGTTGTTTTTCCTTTGAAGGTAACAACCTTTGATGACAGAGCCCATGTCTTTCTTTAACTCTGATGAGAGCCCAGGCATTTGCATGGATGGGTAGCTCCTATCAATATTTCAATGATCTCTCTGCTCCCTGAATTATTGTCACCAGGTGAAAAGGAAACATTGATGCCTAGAACCCTACCCCAAATCCGTGAAAGGTAATAGCTTCTCCAGAGAAGTATATCTGGCTCTATTATTTAGCACTGTGAAGCAAAGTGTGAGCAGCAGAAAGATAAAAACAGGGACCACCATGTTCTACATTATCAGTTCCCAAGGCATGGGGAGGGCATGTCAGGACAGCATGGTACCAGACTGAAATTCCAAACCCTGGTCTCCACAAATCACCCATGGAGCTTGTGCCTGGAAGTTCCGGCTTTAATTGCTCTAAGAAAGAAGCAGCTACTCAATTATTTAATTGTCATGAATTGGCAGGTAAAGTAACTTGCATTTTCTTTTCTGATTTCAGTTCTCTAGGAAGATTAAGCAAACACATTCAACATGTAGCTAACAGTTGTCCAAAGAATACTTTTCTTAAATATGCTCAAAATAACATACTATGAAGCATTGTTTTTGCATGTTTTTAATTTACACAGTTCATAGAAATGAATCATGTCACTCATTAGCACCATAATATGTTTTTTGCATTCAGCATTGTGTTTTTGAGATCTACCAATGTCGATATTTGGCCTGGCCTGGAGGTCTACCCTGCTAATAGAAGGGCATATCTGACTTACCAAAATGTAACTCTGTTTAATAATTCCAAAGCAAGCAACTCACTTGCATGACAAAGGTAGCCAGATCCCCTAATCCTGAAGCAAATTGAACTGTGCCATCAGAAATATTTCCCAGTCATTGTAGATCTTGAAGTTTTTCAGCTTTAGAAGACCTACCTTTTTCCCCAGTCTCAAACCTCATCCATCAGAGTTTAGAAGCTGTGATGGAATGGGCCACTCAGCACTCAAGTTTTCGTCTCTGAATATTTATTTTCTAGCTCTAGGTAATTCCAAATGCTGTATAATACACATGGTATGAATTCTCGAAAATTTATTTCTCTATTTGCCTGCTAATGGACATTTAGGATTTTTTCCTTACTATTTCTCTACATATATAATGACTATTACATATAATGCTACACTGGAAATTATTGTGTAGTATACCTTCCTGTACATTAGACCGCACAATTAGTTCTAAAACAATCAGTTGTTCAGTTAAATTGTCAGCCCAAAATTTTAGATTACTCCCTTAATAAAGGATCCTCTATACTTTATAGATTTTCAGCATCACACTCCCCTTTGTTCTGAGTAAATGTGGTAATTCCCCTTGTTTACAAATATATAGGACCTTTTTTTCAAATGCGTTTTGTTTTTTTTAATATATGTTTTCCTTACTTTGTATACCATAAACAAATTCCTGTATGGACATATGTTGGGGGGAGAGGGGCGGGGCAGGTAGGTACAGATCTTGATTTGACCAAGAAATTATTTTAATCCACTAATATTAATGGATAATAGGATAATATATATTATCCATAATATTGATGTATAAAGAAAATGGGGATGGTTATCTTTAGTCCAAGATACTAAGAACTCTCTTTCCTGCAGTACAGTTCTTTTAAATAGATAAGTTTCTGTTTAAATAAAATTCTGAACCCATAACCTTTTTACATGATAGCATATACCTGAAAATGGAAATTTTGTCTAATATATGCATATATTCAATATAACAAATACTGCCAAAGTAGTCTTAAAGTTTGAGTCTCATTTATGCTTTCACCACCAACAAATTAGAGTTCCCATTTTCCTTCTTCCTTGCCAATGCTTAATTTGCTTGTACTTATAAAACTTTATCCAATCTGAAGTGATGGATGATATTTCATTGCAATTTATTTTATAATGCTATTATTATTTAAAAACCTGGAGATTTTTACATATTTGTCTTTTTATATTATTTTGTAGAAGTTCTTGGATGTTTATCTGTGTCTGAACTGCATATAACTCGTCCCAGTTGGTCAATTGTTTTTTTTTATTTTTGTTGCCAGTCTTTTCAATTTTCAATTTTGACATAGTTCAATTTATTAATTTTTTGATCTTTGTGATTTGTACTTTATTTTGACATTATTACAATCACGCAGGTATTTTCTTCTAATAAGTTTACAACAAAATAAATATGTGCACGTGTGTGTGTTTGTGTGAGAGAGATAGAAAATAATTTCTTCCTAGAAGGGTTGAACCAATTACAGCAATTCAGGAAAATGAATTCTCAGTTATACTATCATTTTTACTTTTGTCAATTTGATAGTCGGAAAAGGCAACTTGCTGTTCCAAGTTTTATTTGCATTTGTTGTTAAAATAATTGGAGTTATTTTTTATGTCTATTAGCCATTTTGAGTTCGTCCTATGTGAATTCTGCCCATGTTTGTTTATTTTCATTGGGAGAAGCACTAGTGTTATTATTTTATAATATATTTAATAGCAAGGGTATTGCATCTTCTTTCTATAAATAGTTTGTAGAAATGTTTGTTTATAATGATTTTCAATAGCAAAAAATTGTTATTTTCATGTCTACTTTCTTTTTTGATTTGTTCCATTGCTTTTATTAGTCTTATTTAGTTTTTAACCTCAGATTCATAGAGGTAGTTATATATGTGTCAGTTTAAGACTCTGTATTATCTCGGCAAAAGTTTTCTTCTTTTAAAATTTATTTATCACTACTCTCAACCCTGAATCTCCTATACACACCTACTCTTGTACATCTGAAAATTATGTGGGATCTTTTGTGTAGATATGTATGGTTTTGATTTACAGAAATAGAAGTGGTTCTATAGAGGTCATCCTAATTTTTTTTTAATTCATTTTCATTCAAGAACTGATTGTGTGCATCCCAGTTTTGTTTCTGTTCTTAAAAATGAAATTTTCTAAGTTTTCATTCTATTGAGTACAATATTTTAAATATATGTTCATCAAGTCAAGGACAATTCCTTACATTACCAATTTCTGGGAATAATCATTATCACTAACAGATTTTTTTAACGTACCAAATGATTTTATTTTCCATAGCAGAAATAGTTATAATTTTACCATTTAAATGGTAAAGTAAGTTGATAGAATTTCTGATGTTTAGCCATAACTTAACAATGATAAATTATTTTTTAAATACTATTGTATGAAAGAAGCTAATATTTTTTTCAGGGCTTTACAATTTTTTTTTATAAATTACATTAGGCTCTAGTTTTATGTTTTTGGACTATCTTAATCATTTCAGTCTCATAAAATCGGTTTTGAAATTTTGTTTTAGATAGAATTATCTGTTCCTTGAAAGTTTAATAGAACTTATCCATTAAACCATTAAGACGTTGGATTTTGGAGGGGGAAAAGTTGGGGGAAGATTTTGATTGCTATTTTAGTTTAATTAATCATTATTAGACTATGCAAAATTTCTATTTCTTATTGTCCCAATTTTGGAATGTTATATTTTCTATAAATATATTTAATTTTTCTAAGTGTAAGCAGTTTATTGAATATGTTGGACCATTGCCTTTATAAACTTTGCTGAGTGGTTTTTCACTGTTCTAGATGAAGTCTTTTTGTTTCTTACCGGCACACATTAGTAGTCAAAATCAAGTCTAATAAAATCTTCTCATTCCGTTTGAAACTTGTCCCATTTCCTAGCTTAGGTGTGTTTAGCTTTAATTTCTTCTTCTGAGCTCATTTCTTCTAACATTTCCTCCTCCGTACACTAACTCATACTCCTCCAGAGATAAATGAAAAGTGGAAGGAAGGAGATAAAGGCAGAAAAGGTCTTACTTGAGCAGTACAGTTGTAATCTATTATTGATGACCTTTCAGTGTTCCAATGACTGATGTCAACAAATGGAACAGTTATAACATTTAGAGGGTTCATTTAGAAACTCTCTGAAGGAAATATTTATGACACTTTACTAACTACAGTTTCCTAATACGGGGCATGTGGTGGTTTGAAGGGCATATCTTTCCCAAGAAAAGGGTGAGTGGCCCTCCTTCAAACACAGTTTAATCTTGTCTTCTACCTCAGGATCCTTCTCAATTACACACATGACAGGCTGAGAATTAAAGGCTCCACACCACTTTATACCAGTGGGGAGCTGTGGGCTGACAAATGCTACCTGCTGGGCAGGGTAGGAAAAGCACAGCATCTAGAGTCTCCATAGGAAAGTCAGACAACCTTCTCTGTCTCATACTCAAAGAAACTTGATACTGATTACACCCTCCTCCTGAGACCTGGGCCTGCCTTGTCTGGAAAATCTGATTGCGGTCCATCAAATCTGAGGATACCGTCCTCAAATAATGGTTCATATAGGCAAGGTAACAACCAGAAAAACAAGAGCTGAAAAATTCTGAACAGTTAAATATAAGCTATGCTAGAGGTCTAGAATAAGTTTAACTGAATGCCAAGAAACAAATAGAGAACTAAACCAACCAATAAGAGAACCCTAGGTAAAAGAATAACTCCAGAATAAACTAATCAAGGAAATCAGATGCTGAAGCCCAACAAAAAATTATGAGTCATACTAGGAAAAATGAAGATATGGTCCAGTCAAAGGAATAAACTAATACTTCATATGAAGTACAGAAGTTGAAACAACTGATTAATGTCCAATCAAACATACTAAATCAAATCAAAAATCAAATTAATGAGTTGAGGGAAGATAGGGATAAAAAAAAAAAGGTGTAGGATATAATTAAGACAATGGATGACCATAAATAAGAGGCTGAAAACCTTGAAAAAACTAATGGCAGAACTTATGGGAGTACAAGGCGCAATAGAAGAGACTTACAACAGCAGATCTGAAGAGGCAGGAGAAAGGATTAGTGAACTGAGGAAAGAACATCTGAAATCCTACCACAAAAGAACAGATAAGTAAAAGAATGGAAAATTATGCCCAGAGTCTTCCCTATCTGGGGAAGATCTGATATTTTCCCAGTCATTGTGGACTGCCAATTTGATGGGCCAGGCCCTAGCTCTTGGTGATTGCCTTTATGAAACTTATTCCTGCAAAGGAGAAGCTAAGTATGCCTCAGAGTTACCTCCAGAGAACCTTTTTTGTTGCTCAAAGGTGGCCTCTCTCTCAGCCAACTCTGCAGGTGAACTCATTGCCCTCCCCACTAATATGGGACATGACTCTTAGGGATGTAATTCTCCATGGCAATGTGGGGCATGACTCCTGGCCCTGGAATCATGGGATTGAGTAATAATTCCTGACAGAAAAGGGGAAGAGAAATGACACAAAATAACGTTTCAGTGGTTGAGAGATTTCAAATAGAGTCAAGAGGTCATTCTGGAAGTTATTCTTATGCAGTATATAGATATCACTTTTCAGTTTTTAGTGTATTGGAGTAGCTAGAGGGAAATACCTGAAACTTTTGAAATGGAATCCTATAGCCTTGATTCTTGATGTAATAACTATAGGATTTTAAGGAATGACTGCATGACCGTGTGAGAACCTGTGACTGACCCTCTTTTTATCCAGTGTATGTAGAAATGAGTTGAGGGGGGAAGATAAAAATAAGTAAATAATAGGGAATATGAGAGTTATTAAATGCTTTGGGTTTTTTACTTTTATTATTTTTTGGAATAGTTAAATGATTAAAAAATCTTTTGTGATGAGGAATACACAGCTGTATGATGATACTGTGAATCACTGATTATATACTTTGGATGATTATATATGGCATGTGAATATATCTGCATTAAGAGTAAAAAAAATGAATATTTGTTGTCTATTGGGCATATCTATATGCATAAGAGCTAATATTTTCTTGTTCATTTTGTTATCCAACTCCTCCAAATCTTCTGTTAATAGTTTTTGTTGGGTCTCTCAGTTTAAACCTGTCTCCTTATTCTGATAGTTTTTGTGGTAAATGTTTTAGGACTGCACTATTATTCTACAAATTTCTGTACCCAATCACTATAACATCTTGTTCTTATATTCCTTTTCTCATTATATAAATAACAACCTTTTTAGTTCATATTATACTATTACACTTTTACCTTAAAATTTACTAATGTGTTATCAAAATAAATATTTCAGATTTCTTTTGGCTTGTATATTTTTCATGTATCTTTTCAAGCCTTTAATTCAAATTTTTTCCTCATAGCCAAATGACTTATTTCATCATCTCCTTCACATCTTTGATCAAATGTCACCTTTTCAACAGCCTTTGCAGAACTTTGTGTTTACAAATTGCAACCCTTTTCCATCCCTAACCCTTCTCCTTGCTTTATTTTCTCCATAGCATTTGTCACATCGTACAATACTATAATATTTAATTACCCATTTTGTTTGTTGTGTGTTTTTACTGTTAAAATGTCAAAATTATACTGAGCAGGTATTTCATGTTTTGCTCCCTGTTGTATCTCAGCACCTGGAGGAGAAGCTGACACATACAAGGCATTCCATAAATGTTTTTTAATGAATAAATAAACACTTCCCTATCCTTTTGCTTTAAAAGCGTTCCTGATAGACAATGGTGTCAGTTATTTGCATGTTTATTTTAAGCCCCTATTCTCAACTCTTCTGTATTCTGCTGTGTGTTGGAAGGGGCTGGGAGTCTGCATTGACATTTCCCAAGATCTCTTGCCAACTGGCTTCCTGTCAACCTCTGCTAATGGGAATCCTGATAGGAATTTGTAAGGTGGAGGAGAGGGGAAGCACTTCTCTTCCTGTTACTGGTTTCTGGAAGAGTCTTCAGTGGCAGCAGCTGCAGCAGCAACAACAGAGCAAAAGTGGCCACAGCACAACCACAGATGACAGCAATGGTTCTATTGCCACACGGCATCCGCCCCGGGCCAGTGCTGGCCAAGGATGGATCCTGAATAGGATGTAACATTTCCATCAGTTCAAGAGCAGGTGCAGACCCTTGGGCTCCAGTTCAGATATCAGCAAGCTATTGGTCTTTGAGTCTCTCTTTCTTTTTTGCTTTTGCTGATCATCTTCTGTATATTGTTATTCTAACATCCATGTAACCAATTCCCTGTGTTAAATCCTTTCTATATACCTTGATCCTTCCCCCCACATTGGATCTTGACTAATACAGTAACATATACTGAATCTTATTTTAATCCATGCTGAATGTCTCTATCTCTAGATTTTTTCTTTTAACTTACATTTATTAAAAGTCTTGTCACAAGACTTTTTGTGTGTCATGTTTGTGTTCTATATTACAACATATTTTTGTTTTATTTCTTTTTCTACTTTACAAAAGGGTAAAATTTTTTAGCTTATTTAAAATTACATTTTAGGCATCCTAAAATGCACATATTTTTATCGTTTAATACCTTGCAAATCAGACTGGGTCTGAAGTATATATTGTTTTATAATCACTGTTGGCCAGATGATAGCAGTGACATAATTGTCATTTCCTGAGACTGCAGAAACATCAAAACTTACCCACATCAAAACCTGCAGAATGAGTGTCAGCAGCTCAGAAGGAAATCCTGGAGAACGTAGTGGAGACCAGTGTATTTTTAACCCCTGTGTTAGGGGTTGAATTGTGTTCCCTTGTTTAGACATATTCTTGGTGTTGGTCCACATTCTGGTGCATGTGGCCCATTGTAAATATGAGCTCTTCAAAATGTTACTGAAGTGGGTTGGATTTTAATCTGCATTACTGGAGTCCTTTGTAAACAGAGTGAAAACCAGATGAAGGGAGAAGCCATAGGCAGGTGCCAAAAGCGAGAAGTCAACAGAACCTGGAACAGAAATAAGTCACCAACACATGCATTGCAGTGTGTGCTAGATTGAAATTCTTATGTGCCCCAGAAAAGCCATGTTCTTTCAATCCTGATCCAAACTCGTCGGGCCAGACCTATTGTGTAGGGTGGAAACTTTAATTAGATTGCTTCCATGGCAATGTGACATGCCCAATTGTTGGTGTGATCTTTTGATTAGATGGAACTATAACCTTTCCCATTCAAGGTAGGTCTTGATTAGCTTACTGGAATCCTTTACTAAGGGAAAGAAAAGTTTTGGAAAAATTTTGGAAAAGCAAAGTTGCTTTAGAGCTGACATAAAATGCAGATATTTGTAGATGCTTGGAGTGCTGCCAGACAGATAAGATGCCTAGACATGGATGTTTGGAGATGAAAAGCCCAGCAGCTGTCACCATGTGCCTTACCATGAGATGCTAAGCAAGCTGGAACTCCAGTGTTCTGCCCCAGAGAAGCTAAGTCAAGGCCTACAGACACTTAGAGAGGAAGCCACTGGAATCAGGAGCTGGAAGCAAAGGAACCAGGAACAAGGACCAACAGATTCCAGCCAAAAGGCCTTCCATGTGACAGACATCAGCCTTTCTTCAGAGTCAACACATCTTCTTCTGGATACCTTAGTTTGGACATTTCTATGACCT
Source organism: Tamandua tetradactyla (assembly GCF_023851605.1). NCBI lineage: Eukaryota > Metazoa > Chordata > Mammalia > Pilosa > Myrmecophagidae > Tamandua > Tamandua tetradactyla. The sequence continues at coordinate 153,671,808 of NC_135331.1, forward strand.
TAGAACTATAAAGGTCATAAATTGTAATGGAATAAATCCCTTTTCAAAAAAGCCACTCCATTTCTTATACTTTGCATTCTGGTAGCATTAGCTAAGACACCATGTGATGGAAAAGCCAAGGACCAAGAATCACTAGCAGCCAATCCAGGATGCCACAGTTTATTCTTCTGGGAGAAAGCATCGCCTTGCTGACACCTCGAATTTGGGCTTCCCCTAGCCTCAAAATCATGAGACAATAAATTCCCACTGTTTAAGCCAACCTATTGTTTAAGCCACCCCATGGTATAGTATTTGTTTTAGCAGCTAGGAAGCTAAAACATCCTGGGAATCAAATGATTTGGGGAAAGGTAGTAGAAGAAGTGGTTTGTCAAATATTTTAAGCAAGTGTCTAAAGCAGACCTACCCAATATGTAACCCAAAGAAATTTGACTTCTTCTGTGAATTCTTTTTAAAATACTGCCTTTTCATTGCACCAATGATTCTACATAAAAAGTTATTCAAAAAAGTTGTACTCAATGTGAATGTTATAATAATATCATTTTTTAATTTTGTATTATAGTTTTTATAAGACTGATATAACTCAAAGAAATCTTTCAATATGAATAAACATTTTAACAAATAAGAAAGCATGTGTCTTTATTGGCAGCCCTTTTCATAATTGATAGCACTTTATCTTTCTAAGTGGTAAATGAAATAATGGTGCATTTTACAATTGATGGTATCTTGGGTTCTATGTACAGCAGTATAAATTCTGCTTTTAATGTTGAATGATTATACCTAATTAAAACCTAGATTTACATTTATTTTTAATGTTCAGCTTCATAAATTTATTAACATTGATGGTTTTTCCTTGCACCAGACGACTATTCTCAGCCCCCACTCATCTCCAATATTCCTCATGTGCTGATTTGAAAGGATGCATATACACCCTAGAAAAGCCATGTTTTAATCTAAATCCCATTTCATAAAGGCAGAATAATCCCTATTCAAAACTCTATGTTTGAAACTGTAATCAGATCATCTCCCTGGAGATGTGATTTAATCAAGAGTGGTTATTAAACTGGATTAGGTGACATCATGTATCCACCCATTTGGGTGGGTCTTGATAAGTTTCTGGAGTCCTATAAAAGAGGAAACATTTTGGAGAATGAAAGATTCATTCAGAAAGAGCAGAGAATGCTGCAGCATCACAAAGCAGAGAGTTCACGAGGCAGCGACCTTTGGAGATGAAGAAGGAAAATGCCTCCTGGGGAGCTTCATGAAACCAGAAGCCAGGAGAGAAAGCTAGCAGATGATGCCATGTTCACCATGTGCCCTTCCAGCTGAGAGAGAAACCCTGAGTATGTTTGCCATGTGCCTTCTCACTTGAGGGAGAAACCCCGAACTTCATCAGGCTTCTTGAACCAAAGTATCTTTCCCTGGATGAATACCTTTGATTGGACATTTCTATAGACTTATTTTAACTGGGACATTTTCTTGGCCTTAGAACTGTAAACTAGTAACTTATTAAATTCCTGTTTTTAAAAGCCATGCCATTTCTGGTATATTGTATTCCAGCAACTAGCAAATTAGAACACCTCATATCATCAAGTCACATTAGAATAATCTGGAATTTTAATTCTAGATTGTTATGAAGTTTGTTTGTATGCTTATGTCATGATCAGGTTCATGTGTCAACTTGGCCATGTGGTGGTACCTGTTTGGTTGAGCAAGTGCTGGCCTGTCTTTTGCTATGATATTTCATGGAATTAAATCATGATCACATCAGCTACATCCACAGCTGACTCCATTTGTAATCAGCCAAGGGGAGTGTCTTCTTTAATGATTGATGCTTAATATAATCACTGGAAACCTTTAAAGGAGGATTCAGCAGAGACAGGCTCTTCTTCCTGCTTTGGCTGGTGAGACTCTCCTATGGACTTAATCCAGACCCTTCTTTGGAATCGCCACCTTCACAGCCTGCCCTACAGATTTTGGACTCTACATTTTCACAGTTACATGAGACATTTTTATAAATTTTTTATTTATGAATATTTCCTGTTGATTCTGTTCCTCTAGAAAACCCTAACTAATACAACTTGGTACCAGGAGTTGTTCTTAAAAAATAGAATTTAAAAATGGGTTGTTATGAATGGTTTTCTAAACTGACTGCAGTCAATGGCACTAAGGATTCTAATTCCCATAATCAGAATGACATTCCAATCCATGGAGTGAGTTCGCAAAAGAGATAGTCAAAATATCACCATTTGATTCTTCTAATGCTTCACTTGTATGAAGCCAGGCTCTGGAGGATAATGTTTTTGATACCTTTACTGAGTTTTGTGGAAATAGTAAATATAGAGTTGGTTGTAGTTAGATACACTGTGTGCTGGTTTGAAAGGATGAATGTCCCCTAGAAAAGCCATGTTTTAATCTAAGTCCCATTTCATAAGGCAGAATAATCCCTATTCAATACTGTCTGTTTGAAACTGTAATCAGATCCTCTCCCTGGAGATGTGATTTAATCAAGAGTGGTTGTTAAACTGGATTAGATGACGATATGTCTCCACCCATTTGGGCGGATCTTAATAAATTTCTGAAGTCCTATAAAAGAGGAAATATTTTGGAGAATGAGCAATTCAGAGAGAGCAGAGCAGAACAACATAGCCACAAGTCACTGGTCCACCAGCCAGTGACCTTTGGAGATGAAGAAGGAAAATGCCTCCCAGGGAGCTTCATGAAACAGGAAGCCAAGAGAAGAAGCTAGCAGATGATGCTGTGTTCACCATGTGCCCTTCCAGGTGAGAATGGAACCCTGACCATGTTCACCATGTGCCTTTCCAGATGAGAGAGAAACTCTCACTTGAGAGAGAAACCCTGAACCTCATTGGCCTTCTTGAACCAAGGTATCTTTCCCTGGATGCCGTAGATTGGACATTTCTGTAGACTTGTTTTAACTGGGATATTTTCTTGGCCTTGGAACTAGCATCTAATTAAATTTCCATTTTTAAAAGCCATTCTGTTTCTGGTACATTGCATTCTGGCAAACTAGAACACACTGTATGCATTAATGAGTGAAATGGATGGACTTAAGGCTTCAAATGAGAAGCTTATGCACTGTCTGAAGATGTAGAGGTTTCTGCATCTTGAAGGAAAATCTTATTTCCTGTAGCTGTAGACTTGAGATCTCTGAAAATCAGACTCAGAATCTTGTTGTTAGAGTAGCAACTTTACAACATAAACTGAAATCTGAATTTTGCATGGTGTCTGCCAGTAAAGTGAGGGCATTCATTGGAAAGGAGTGGGACCCTGAAAACTGGGATGGCAACATATGGATTGATAATGATGTCGGTGGAGAGGTTGAAACTCTACGTTATGCTGAGTCTTCTCTAGATAACCCTGTAACCATCTGCCCTAAGGACATAGCTGCCCCACCTCCAGTCTGCTTTGAGAAGTTGGCCACCCAAGCTCCACCTGAAGGGATTAGCCTTAGAGTGATTAATCCTGTTTCAAAAGATGAAACTGCAAATGAATACCCGGAAGCAAATGGCTTGGAAGACATTTCTAATTCTTTTCATGACCCACCCCTACCATCCCTCATTTCTTCTAGACCTATAACTAGACCGAAGTTCCAATAGGCCCCAAAATGTGAGGTTCAAAATATCATACATGAGGAGGTACATTATACTCCAAAAGAACTGTGTGAGTTTTCCAATTTATATAGAAATATATAGAAATTTATATAGAAATCAGGGGAATATGTGTTGCAATGGATTTTAAGAGTGTGGGATAATGGTGGGAGGAATATAAGGCTGGATCAGGCTGAATTTATTGATATGGGCCCACTAAGCAGAGATTCTGCATTTACTATTATAGCTCTAGAGGTTAGAAAAGGCATTAACAGTTTATTTGGGTGGTTGGCTAAAACATGGATGAAAAGGTGGCCGACATTAGCTGAGGTTGAAATGCCAGAACTGCCCTGGTGTAATGTAGGTGAGGGGATCCAGAGGCTTAGAGAGATTGAAATGATAGAGTGGATTTATCATGCAAAGCCTGCTCTTACACCCCAGGAATATCCAGAGGATGCACCTTTTACCAGAACAGTGAGAAATAAATTTGTGAGACTAGCACCATCATCCCTGAAGAGCTCTGTAGTTGCACTTCTGTGTAGGTCAGATATTACTATAGGAACTGCTGTCACTGAGTTGGAATCCTTAAACACCATAGGGATAACCAGATCCCGAGTTGGCAGAAGCCAGGTGGAAGAACTTAATCGCCAAAGACAGGGAGGACATGGCTATTATAATAGACAGTGAACAAACTAGGAATCAAAATAATCTGACTCAGAGATTTGTGGCATTGACTAGTAAATCATGGAGTACCTAGAAATACAATAGATGGTCAGTCCACTAAATTATTGTTTGAGCTGTATAAACAAAAGGGTTCTAGGTCAAGTGAACAGAAGTCTAATCTGAATTACAAAAAGACAGAGTCATGGTCCCTTAATCAATGTCCAGATTGAGACAGTTACAGACCCAGATCCCCTTGAATGAAAGGGAGGCCAGGTTCCTTTGGGGGAGAACCCTGTTACACTGCCACAAATCTATACTGTTAATCTTCCTCCAAGCCTTCCCCAAGGAGTCTGATAGCCTTTTATCAGGGAAACTGTGCATTGGAGAATAGGAAATGATCAGATATTTGAGGGATTATTAGACACTGGTTCAGAAGTAAGATTAATCCCAGGGGACCCAAAACATCACTCTCACCCATAAGTCAGAGTTTGGCTTATGGAGGTAAGGTGATCAATGGAATTTTAGCTCAGGTACATCTCACTGTGGGTCCAGTGGGGCACTGGACCAATTCTGCAGTTATTTCCCCAGTTCTGGAATGCATAATTGGAATAGATATACTGAGCAACTGGCAGAATCCCCACACTGGATCTCTAACTCATACAGCAAGGGCTACTATGGTGGGAAAAGCAAAGTGGAAGGCATCAGAACTGCCCCTACCTAGCAAAATAGTAAATCAGAAGCAATATTGGATTCCTGGAGGGATTACAGAGATTACTGCCACTCTTAAGGACTTGAAGGATGCAGGGGTGGTGATTCCCACCACATCTCCATTCAGTTCTCCTATTTGGCCTGTGCAGAAAACAGATGGGTCTTGGAGGATGACAGTGGATTCTCATAAACTCAACCAGGTGGTAACTCCAATTGCAGCTGCTGTTCCAGATGTGGTATCATTGCTTGAGAAAATCAATACATTCCCTGGTACTGATGCAGGTACTGATCTGGCAAATGCTTATTTCTCAATAGCTATTAGTAAGGACCACCAGAAATAGTTTGCTTTTAGCTGGCAAGGTCAGCAATATGCTTTCACTGTCCTACCTCAGGGCTATATCAACTCTCCAACCCTATGTCATAACCTTGTCTGCAGGGACCTTGACCATTTTTCCCATCCACTGGTACATTATATTGATGATATCATGTTTTTTTGGACCTAGTGACAGAGAAGTAGCAACTACTCTAGACATACTGGCGAGGCATTTGTGTGTCAGAGGATGGGAGATAAATCCAACAACAATACAGTGGCCATCCACCTCAGTAAAATTTCTAGGTGTCCAGTGGTGTGGGACATGTCAAGATATCCCTTCTAAGGTGAAGAATAAGTTGCTGCATATGGCCTCTCCTATAACCAAAAAAGAGGCACAATGCCTTGTTGGTCTCTTTAGATTTTGGTCACAATATATTCCTCATTTGGGTGTGCTACTCTGGCCCATTTATTGAGTGACAAGAAAAGCTGCTAATTTTGAGTGGGAACCTGAACAAGAGGAGGCTCTGTGATAGGTCCAGGTTGCTCTGGCACTTGGATCATATGATCCAGCAGATCCAATGGTGCTGGAAGAGTCTGTGGCAAATAGAGATGCTGTTTGGAGCCTTTGGCAGGCCCCTATAGGAGAATCACAATGCAGACCCTTAGGATTTTGGAGCAAAGCCTTACCATCTGCTGCAGATAACTACTCTCCTTTTGTGAAACAGTTTTTGGCCCGCTACTGGGCCTTAGTGGAAACCAAACGCTTAACCTTGGGTCACCAAGTTACCATAAGACCTAGGTTGCTTATCATGAGCTGGGTGTTGTCTGACCCACCAAGCCATAAAGTTGGGCATGCACAGCAGCAATCCATCATAAAATGGAAATGGTATATATGAGATAGGGCCAGAGCAGGTACTGAAGGCACAAGTAGGTTACATGAGGAAATGGCACAAATGCCTATGGTCTCCACTCCTGCCACATTACCTTCTCTTTCCCAGACCAGAGCTATGGCCTCTTGGGGAATTCCTTATAGTAAATTGACTGAAGAAGAGAAAACTCAGGCCTGGCTTGCAGATGGTTCAGCATGATATGCAGGTACCACCCAGAAGTGGACAGCTGCAACACTACAACCCCTTTCTGTGGCATCCTTGAAGGACAGTGGTGAGGGGAAATCCTCCCAGTGGGCAGAACTTCAAGTAATGCACCTGGTTGTTCATTTCACTTTGAAGGAGAACTGGCCAGTGGTGCATTTATATACAGACTCATCGACTGTTGCTAATGGTTTGGCCGGATGGTCAGGGACTTGGAAAGACCATAATTGGAAAATTGGAGACAAAGAGATCTGGGTAAGAGGTATGTGGATAAACCTTTCTAAGTGGGCTAAAAACATGAAGATATTTGTGTCCCATGTGAATGCACACCAGAGGGTGACTTCAGCAGAGGAAGATTTTAATAATCAAGTGGGTAAGATGACCCACTCTGTGGATACCAGTCAGCCTCTTTCCCCAGCAACTCCTGTCATTGCCCAATGGGCTCATGAACAAAGTGGTCATGGTGGTAGGGATGGAGGTTATGCATGGGCTCAGCAACATGGACTTCCATTCACCATCGCTGACCTGGCTACAGCCACTGCTGAGTGCCCAATCTGCCAGCAGCAGTGACCCACTCTCAGCCCCCAATATGGCACCATTCCCAGAGGTGACCAGCTGGCTACATGGTGGCAGGTTGATTACATTGGACCACTCCCTTAGTGGAAGGGGCAGTGATTTGTTCTAACTGGAATAGACATATACTCTGAATATGGGTTTGCTTTCCTAGCAGGTAATGCTTCTGCCAAAACTACCATCCATGGGCTTACAAAATGCCTTATCTATCTTCATATCACATATTCCACAGAGCATTGCTTCTGATCAGGGAACACACTTCACAGCAAATGAATGGGCACATGCTCATAGAATTCTCTGGTCTTACCATGTTCCCCATCATCCAGAAGCAGCTGGATGATAGAACGGTGGAATGGCCTTTTTAAAACTTAATTATGGTGCCAACCAGGTGGCAATACCTTGAAGGGCTGGGGTAATATTCTCCAGTAAGCTGTGTATCCTCTGAATTAGTGTCCACTATATGGTGCTGTTTCTCCCATAGCCAGGATCCATGGGTCTAGGAACCAAGGGGTGGAAATGGGAGTGGCTCCACTCACTATTACCCCTAGTGATCCACTAGGAAAATTTTTGCTTCCTTGCTGTGCAAACCTTAGCTCTGCTGGTCTACAGGTTTTAGTTACAAAAGGGGGAGTGCTTCCACCAGGAGAAACAACAATGATTCCATTGAACTGGAATCTAAGACTGCCACCTGATCACTTTGGGCTCCTCATGCCTCTGGTACAAGAAGCCAAGAGCAGGATTACGTTACTGACTGGGGTGATTGACCTTGACTATCAGGGAGAAATAGTACTGCAACTGCACGATGGAGGTAAAAAAGTTTTTCTGGAATATAAGAGATCCCCTAGGGCATCCTTTAGTGGTACCATGCCCTGTGATCAAAATCAATGGAAAACTGCAATAACCCAATCAAGGCAGGGCTACCAATGTCTCTGAAACTTCAGGAATGAAGGTGTGGGTCACCCCACCAGTCAAAGAATCACAGCCAGCTGAAGTGCTTGCTAAGGTAAAGGGAACATGGAATGGGTGTGAAGGTAGTGATAAATATGAACTTTGGTCATGTGATCAGTTACAGAAATGAGGACTGTAATGCTGTTTTGTTCATGTTATACTATTTAAGCTGTAAGATATCAAGTTTAAGAATGAATATTACCCAAGATCTTGCACCCTATTCTGGAGAGATTTAATGTGTTTCCAGTTATATGCAGGACAGTTGAGTATTGTTAGGTGAAAAAAAATGTGTCTTTTATTGTTTCCTATTTAGAAATTAGGTATGGTTTAAGGTGATGAGTATAGCTGCCAAGTGGGGAAGGGGTGGGCTGTCATGGTCAGGTTCATGTGTCAGCTTGGCCAGGTTGTAGTACCTGTTTGTCTGGTTGAGCAAGTGTTGGCCTGTCTTTTGCTATGAGGAATTTCATAGAATTAAATCATGATCACGTCAGCTACATCCACAGCTGATTCCATTTGTAATCAGCCAAGGGGAGTGTCTTCTTTAATGAGTGATGCTTAATCTAATCATTGGAAGCCTTTTAAGGAGAATTCAAAAGAGACAGTCTCTTCTTCCTGCTTCAGCCGGTGAGACTCTCCTATGGAGTTTGTCCAGATCCTCCATTGGAATCATCAGCTTCACAGCCTACCCTACAGATTTTGGACTCTACATTCCCACAGCTACATGAGACACTTTCATAAATTTTATATTTATGAATATTTCCTGTTGGTTCTTTTTCTCTAGAGAACCCTAAATAATACAGCTTGTCTTTGTTTATTGTCATTGCCTATTAAGACCATAATAAAACTTGCTGTGCTTTTTCTGCATACTGTTACTTCTTCCTGGAATCAATTCCTTTTGCTGGATATTTTAGTTTCCAGGCTATGACAAATACACACAATGGATTGGTTTAATAATGGGAATTTATTGGCTCAGTAAATAAACAGTTTCAGAAGTTGGAAGGCTTGCTTCCTCCTGGAGTCTAGTGTTCAGGCTGGTGGGCAATCTTTGGGTTCCTTGACTTTCCTGTCACATGTCAATGTCCTTTACTTTCTCTTGCAGTTCCTGCTGACATCCTGCTTACAGCTCTTCCCCATGGCCCTTTCTTCATTAGACCTCCAGTGATAGAATTAAGGTCCGTCCAGATTCTATTAGCCACACCTTACCTAAAAATAACATTTTCAAAAGGTCTTATTTAAATAAATGCATTCACACCCATAAAAATGGGATTATGATTAAGAGCATGTGTTGTTTGTTTGTTTTCTGTAATATATAATTAAACCTTCCACAGTAGAATTCTTTCTTCCTCCAAGACTGATTTCAAAGCAATTTTGTAGTAAATTTTCTGAGACTCAGTTACCTGAGAATATTTCTATTTCACTTTCATAGGTAAATATTATTTGGATAAAAATAATCTACATTCAAAGTTATTTTCCTTCAGTACTTTCTCCCATATAAATCTTTAATCCATCTGAAAATAACCTCCCTTTATTAAAGATATCCCTTTATTACACTTATTAAAGATATCCCTTTAGCATTGGTTTGTCAAGGTCCCATTGGCATATACTTATTTCAGGGTTATATTGACATATGCTGCATTCCATTTTTCTGCCTATCAATTATTTCGTCAGTACCACACTGTCAAATGTTAGTGTTCTAATGCAGTGACATGTGAAGTCACTTATTAAAGTAGCTCAAGATAAGAATTAGTTCTAGGTCATTATTCCCTCCCTCGCAACCACCCCACCTATATCTATGGAGGGCAGTTAGGTAGCTAAATGCTATATCCTGCCGGACATGATACTAAAACAATGAAGTAAACCAAAAGAGCTGATTTTGTCTTCCCCAACTACCAGAAGTGGGTCTACAAATAAAACTGGAAGAAAGAGAAGCAGGTCTCTGTCAGGGTGAGCACAGTTTATAGGGAAGTTGACTTGAGCCTCCATCCTGATCCCCTCCATCCCTGGAAGAATTCCCTTGTGAGGCTGGTGAAGACATCATTTGAAGCTCCCATGGAGATTGGTGCTTAGCTAGCTTGTGTAAAAGAAAAATAATCTCAAATGAGCATGTAACACACACACAACACACTCACATAAACACACAACACTATATCTAAACCGCAGCACACCTATGGAGGTAAAATCGAGAGGGAGAGAATGCTAGACCCTCACACACAACCACAAGGATACCTGTGATTTTGCATAAGAGTAAGACTTGGAAGGTAGGGGAAGGCATAGGCTCTCTTGCCATCTTCAGGGAGCAGGCTGGAAGAAAATAGAGCCTTTGTTAATGGGACTTTTTGGTTCATACTCCGTGAACTGGGAGAAGAAAGCTGCCATGATTCTTTAAAAGTGTCCTTTGGCAAGTAACTGGACAGATGCCCACGTGGGCCTCCAGTGGGCCATATGTCACCCTCAACTCCGGGGTAGTATCAGCAGCAACACCAGACTGGTGGGAAGGTTGTGAGTATCTGGAGCCAGCACAGGGTTGTGGCCAGGATTCAGGGAGGGAGTTTTGATCTAACTAGTAACTTGATAAGACAGACTGACTTTGACTTTAAAATTATCTGACCAAGTTTACTGCAATGAGAAGCTACTTGATCTAGACATAATAGAGTTAATGTTAGCGAAAAGTAAAATAAGGCAAGTTTCATGTTGCACTAGTGTAATTGATGACTGTTCAACTCTTATGGTTTCCTAATAGAGACAAAATTCAGTATTTTCAATTTTTCAAAATTTCTGGAAAATAAGATGGTAATACAAATTGAATGCACATTAAAAATCATGTACTTTAACCAAATAATTCCATGTCTACAAACTTAGATGAAGAAACACGGGACCAATGTTTATAAGGTGTGATTTTAATTTGTTAACACATACAGTTTCATTTTAAGTCAGTTTTTTTTTTGTATTCTGAATGGGGGTGTCACATTTCATTCTTTCTCCATGTGAGTATCCCATTATTGCAGAATCATTTGTTAAATTTTTTGTTGTTGCTGTTTGCTTGTTTGGTTTTGGTTGTTTGTTTTTTTGTTTGGGGAAATGCATGGGCCGGGAATTGAACCTGGGTCTCCCGCATGGCAAGCAAGAATTCTACTACCGAACTACTCTTGCACCCGTTAAGTCAGTTTTTAATAGTAGAAACAACTGATTATGAATTTAATTCTGTCACCCCTTTAGGCATCCTCAAAGCTTTGTCTTGTAGTGATTCTCTTTGACCCTCTCATTAGCAGAGATTTGTTGTTGTGTTAACTAACAGTTGCTGAGGAGGGGTTAATTACTTTTAAACTTTAATCATAAATTTCAAATATCATAACATTTTTTCTTAGAAAGAATCTAACTTATATAAAGCCTATTGTTTGAAATGGTCTAAATTTACTTTGTAACCAAATGTGCAATTTATTTTGGTAAATATTTCATGGAAATTGGAGAACAGGCTTTGTTATCTTTTTTGGGGATAAAAGTTTTCTCTATAAACAAATACTACATTTTTGTTAAGTATGGTATTCCAATTTCCTATGTCCTTATTTAAATTTTTCTATTTAAAAATTTCTACCTGTCAGAAACAAAGGCAATTATCCTAGATTGCATGTGTTCTTATTCCTTTTCTAAGCATTGGTGAAAAGCTCTGCCCAGTTTTGACACAGGGTTTTGAGGCTAGAAGTCCAAAATCAAGGCGTCAGCAAGGTGATGATTTCTCCTGGAAGACTGCCATTCTGGGATTGGATGCCAGCAATCCTTGGTCATTATGGCAACATGTATCAAAACCCTTAAAGTTGGATTTACCCTTTAACCTAGTTATTTGATTGTCAGGATTTTGTTCTGTGGACTTATTACATGAAAATGTACACAAAAGAGGTTTATCATATAATTACTTATAATACTAAAAACTAAGAAGAATACTTACATAAAATATTGTACTCTAAGCAGTCAAATACTGTGAAGTTTTTAAATTGATGATTTACATTTTTATAAAAAATTAGGAAGAGGTGACAATGATTTAGGTTTGAATGAGCATATTGCAAAGCAAGTACCACAGTATAAAATCATTGAACATTTTATTTATTTAAGAGATATAAAATCATGGAAAACGTATGAAAGATCACATGCAGAAGGCTAAGAAAAGTATTCATGGGCAGTAGATATTTATATAATTTAACTTTTAATATGTGTTTATTTTCTAATGTTTTCAAAATGAAATATATTTTTTAGAAGAGAAAGGTTAATTTAAACTCTGTAATGTTCAGAGTTCTCTGACCAGTTAATCACAATTTGCTCAAACATTTGCTTGTTTAGAAATACTTATTGAGTGCTTGCTATGCATTAAGCACCATACTAAGCACTGACTTTCAACAATGAATGAGAAACAGCTCTGCTGACTGGGCTGGCATGTGTTATGTGTTACACTTTTAGGTGGAGCCCACAATTGTAAAAGAAGTTAAAGGATTTAATCAGAAGTACATCTGGTGTTTTAACATCAAAATTTTGTCAGTAAGAAAACAGTGATTCAAGTTTCCTATTTTGGGGTTTTTAAAAGTAAATTTGGACAAGTACAAGATTAAAAACAATTAAAAATTATTTAATTATCCAATTACTTAGAAGATAAACATTTTCTTAAAATGTTTGCTCGTGAATTATCTGTCTATTATTTAACATTTATGATCAAGTATTTTTTAAAAACATGCCTATATTCACCAAAAAGATGATGTGCTAAAATAACCCTACTAGGCAATCCACAACCATGCTTTTCAGAGCACTCACTGTGAGCATAATGGAAGTTCCACATCATCCCTCCTCATGGCCTTCTATCTCCATATCAAACAAAATGTTTAGGAAGAACTGAAAATCATCTTAAATGATGAAGTGACAAATCTAAATAATATTGGAACTAGAAACCAGGTTGATTCATATGGATCAGTAGGTAGGTAGGTAGGAGCTACCTGTGAGGAGGAACTTTGTAGAAAGTGTTTAGAGTACTTCGTAGTACTAATCACACATTGCTAATATATAGAATAAAAGTTCTCAAAGCTTTCAGGGAGATTTGATGTTTAGTTCTGATGCTTCATCTTACAAAAGATGAAACCAATTACATATGAGATATTACATTTTTTAACAATGCAAATAGAATTGAATGAGTTCATAATTTTTCCTTCATGCAGGAGCTCTTTCTTTCCTACTGCTAACCAAGTTTAAGAGATAATTAGGAAACACGAGTGAGAAAATGAGTATTATTTGATTGGAAAAGGTTGTTGAATTCAAATTTCAAGTAGTTTCCCACTTGGAAATGGCACAACAATATATTTTCAATGTTATTTCACACAAAGAAAATCATTAGCCTCCATTTCTTGAAGCAGGTAAAGACATAAAGGTAATGTGGAAAGAATGTGAATAATAAAAATCTAAATGTTTGCCTGAAAATAGGATACAGGATTTTTCTAAAGCTACTCCTACAAATTCCACTGCATAATAAGTATTGGATGTCATTTAAACACTAAACATGGGCTATGTCATGTATACCTCACAAGTGTTGCATGGGAGAGGTACTACTTTTATCCCCATTCATAGATGAAGAAAATGAGACACAGGCTATTAAATTATTTGTTCAAGTTCGGCCAACTGGTGAGTGATGAAATGTAGAATTCTAGCCCAGAAAATCAGACTCCAGGCTTCTAGCCACCGCATGGCACAACTTCCCTCCAAGGACTTGCATTCTTGAAACGTTCCTGTGGCTCTAGGCTGTAATAACCACAGCCCTACATGGCACCATTGAGAGTGATCGAATCCCACACCCCTGTGACTTTAGCCCTCCTATTCCTGGTACCAACAAGTACAGGTTCTAGTTTCTTTCTGGAAAACTAAAGGATATTTGGAGAGTTAGACTATTTGCCATAAGAATTGTGAAATGGCAGAAACTTTTATTGCTTATGAAAACACTTTACACATGTGAGAACACTCAGTTGAAAAAAAGGACAATTTCTGAGTTTATGTGGCCTTACATAAACTAGAACATGTTTTGATTTTTTTTTTTTTTTGCATGGGCAGGCACCAGGAATCAAACCCAGGGCTCTGGCATGACAGGCAAGAGGTGGCTCTGCTTACTCAGCCACCGTGGCCTGCCCTGTTTTGATATTTTTAATGCAATTTTATTGAGATATATTCACATATCATAGAAACCATATGAAGCATACAATCACTGGCTCACAGTATCATCATACAGTTGTGCAAACATCCCCATTAATTTTTTGATATTTTAAAGTTCAGCCTTTTATTACTTGAATTAATTCGATAATTTCACTTTGATAAACAGAGCACACATTTACTTCAGGGATAATTGATATGAAATTATAGATGATCTCAAATGGTCATCCCCTACTCAAATGAATACTTATCTCCAATTTTCAAAATGTTTTCCCCACATAAATTCGAAATATAATTATATAATAATAATCTAAATATAATTATTAGTGATTGAACAAATTCTTAAAATGATAGGTTTTCTCAGACTATGGATGGACAGAGTTTTATTGTTATAAGAACTGTCCCCTTTAGCTTATCAGCTTTGACACACCATGAACATAAGTACCTCGTGATATTAAAATAGAATGTAACCATACCAGTCCATGTTAATAAACTCAAATTTCTACTAGTCAACACCTTACATGTCTGAAATATTTTAGCTTATAGAAAAATTTGTAAAATGCCCAATTCCTTTTGTAAAACTCAGTTGAATATTTCACTGTTATTCTACGTTAAATATTGGCAAAACATGAACTACCTCAAACAAACAGAAAGATATTTTCCCTTTGCTCTACTTTTATTTTGTCTTCAAAAATACCACAATTTTCCCATAGTACTAAATTATAAATATGAAGAGGTATATTAAAGAAACATATACTAAATATTCCAATTTCAGAAATCACAGGGGCAAAAAGAGAAATGAGGAGAATGCTTCATTGAGTGAAGTGCCAGGCATCACATATATATTACACAGTGAAAAAATGATTATTGTTGGATTGTACATCCATCCAGGCCCCCTAAAAGCTCTTTCTTTTACCAGCTGCTAGATGATTAATAGTGCTGCATTGATAAGTGTCACAAAAGACACTGCTAAATAAGAGAACACTGTGTCAGAGAAAATGGGTATGAGATTCAGGGAAACAAACCACTTTTTTATAGTACTAAAAGAAACATTGGAGGTATTGAGGAGTTGTATAGACTCTATATAAGCATCTCAAAGTAAACAAGCATACACCAGTCCTGATTATCTTCCACTCTGAATATATTATGTAAAGAAAAACACAAAATTCACTGTCACTAGAATATAGTTTAAGAAGTTTATGTTTAATATCTTCCACATATATATGCATACAAATACACACATCCATGTACACAAATTTGGCTGATACCTTAGACTATTTGTTGTAATGCACATATCAAAAATATACAATTAGTTTTGAAATTTACCACTGGTTTGCTTTGTGGTCTTTAATGTTTCAACTTTCCATCTCTCCTACTTTTGGCAGGGCTTTGTGGTGTGATGGGAAGAAAAGCACAAAAGAATGAATCATTGTAAGGATTGTGGGAAGATGGTGGAGTCAGGAGCTCCAGGACTCAGTCCTTCCACCAAAGCAATTATTGAACAGGTAAGAATTGTCTGAAACAACTATTTTGAAACTCTGGAGGCCATAAGAACATGGTATAGCATCCAAGGAAGAGTGGAAGGAAGAGGCTGATATATCACAACAAAGAACAGGGAATTGTTCTCAGACAAACAAAAGCAGAAAGAGTTTATTACCACTAGACTTTCCCTACAAGCAATGCTAAAAAGAGTTCTTCAGACTGAAAGGAAGGGACCTTAAAAGTGGTTCAAATTGCCATAAAGAAATAAAGACCAGAGGTAAAGGTAAACATTTGGGTAATTATAAATGCTAGTATTATTGTAATATATTGTTTAGTATTGTTTACTTCCTACAAGTACTAAAATACAAATGAATGTATAGTAATGATAAATCTATATATTTAGACTTACAACTTACAAAGACATATGATACTAAATACAAAAAAAAAAGAAGACAAAGAAGATCAAACTAAACCCAAAGCAGCAGAAGAAAGTAAATGACAAAATCAGAGCAGAAATACATGACATAGAAAACAAAAAAATCAATAGAGAAAATTAAAAAGCAGAAGTTGACTCTGTAAAAAATCAGTAAAATTGACAGACATGCGGTAAGGTTGAAAAAGTAAAAAAGAGAGGCTACAAATAAGGAAAATCAAAAATTAAAGCAAACCTGCTGAAATTTAAAGAAATATAAGAGTTTACTATGAACAACTTTACACCAACAAATTAGATAACATGTATAATGGAAAATTTCTCAGAAATGCACACATTACCTACATTGACTCAAGAAGAAATAGAAGATCTTAACAAACCAATTACTACTAGTAAAGAGATTGAATCCAGAATCAAAAAGCACCCCCCCTCCCAAAAAAGCCCAGGAACATAACTTTATAGGGGGATTCTATCAAACGTCCTAAAGAAGGCTAAACTTCAATTTGGCTCAAACTTTCCAAAAAAAAATGAAGAGGAGGGAACACTCTCTAATTCATTCTTCCAAAACCTTGTATAGATACCACAAGAAAAGTAAACTTAGACCATATCTCTTATGAATAAAGATGCAAAAATCTCAACAAAATACTAGCAAACCAATTCTCACAGTATATAAAAGAATTATACACCATGATCAAGTGGTATTTCTCACTGATATAAAGTGGCTCAACATAAGAAAGTAAATCAGTGTAATACATCACATAAATAGGGTGAAAGAAAAAAAAAACATGATCATCTCAATTGATGCAGAAAAGGCATTTGACAAAATCTAGCACTGCTTCTTGATAAAAACACTTAGAAAACTAGGAATATAAGGAAAGTTCATAATAAAGGGCATGAAAAGCCCATGGCTAACATGCTATTTAATGAGAAAAGACTGAAAACTTTCCCTACAAGATAAGGAACAAGACAAGGATGCCCACTATCACCGCTGTTATTTGATATTGTACTGGAAGTTCTTGCCAGAGCAATCAGGCAAGAAAAACAAATAAAAGGCATCCATACTGGAAATGAAAAAATAAAGCTTTCCCTATTTGCAAATTATATGATCTTATGTTCAGAAATCCTGAAAAGTCTACCATAAAACTCTTAGACTTAATAAATGAATTCAGTAAAGTGGTGGGGCACTAGATTCGTACCCTAGAATCAGTACTGTTACTTTTCACAAGCAACAAACAACTGGAAGAAGAAATCAAGAAAAAAAATCCATTCACAATAGTCACTGAAATAATCAAATATGTAGGAATAAATCTAACCAAAGATGTAAAAGACTTGTACAAAAATGTATCAAATATTGCTTAAAGAAATAAAAAACCTGAATAATAGGACATCCATGTTCATGGATTGAAAGGCTACAAATTCTTAAGATAGCAATCCTACCTTAAAAAAAATTTATAGATTCAATTACTCCAATCAAATCCCAACAACCTTCTTTGCAGATATGGAAAAGCCAATCATAAAATCTATATAGAATTGGTAAGGAGCCCCAAACACCTGAAAAATCTTGAAAAAGAAAAATGAAGTTGGAATACTCACACTGCCTGATCTACAACTTATTAAAAAGCATAGTAATCAAAAAAAACAAAGTACTGGTATAAGAACATGTATATAGACAATGGAACTAAATTGAGAGCTCAGAAATCAACTTGTACATTTATAGCCAATTGATTCTTGACAATGTGGCAAAGATCACACAATTAGGAAAGAATAATTTCCTCAACAAATGATGTTGGGAAAACTGGATCTCCATTTGCAAAAAAGAAAAGAAAGAACCCTACTTCACACCTTATATAAAAGTCAACTAAAAATGGATTAAAGACCTAAACATAAGAGCTAGAATTATCAAACTCCTAGAAGAAAATGTAGGGAAGCATCTCCAGGACTTTGTGTTAGGCAATGGTTTCTTAGGTTTTACAACTAAAGCACAAGCAACAAAAGAAAAAATAGATAAATGGGACCTCATCATAATTAAAAACTTTGGTGCCTCAAAGGACTTTTTCATGAACATAAAATGATAACATACACAATGGGAGAAAATATTTGGAAACCATATATCTGATAAAGGTTTAATATCCACAATATATAAAGAAATCCTTCAACTTAACCACAAAAAAAGATGTGCAACCCAATTAAAAAATGGGTAAAATATTTGAAGATGTGTCCAAAGAAACTATTCCAATGGCCAGAAAGCACATGAAAAGATGGTGAACATCATTAGTCATTAAGAAAATGCAATTCAAAACCACCATGTGAAACCATTTTACACCCATTAAAATGGCTGCTATGAAAACAAAAAAAATAATAGTAAGTATTGAAGAGGATGTAGAGAAATAAGAACACTCATTTGTTGCTGGTGGCAATGTAAAAATGTGCAGCCTCTGTGGAAGATATCTTCAGGGTTTCTTAGAAAGTTAAGAATAGACTGACCATATGATACAGCAATCTCACTTACTCAATATATCCTTAAAAGAATTGAAAGAATGAAACTTGAACAGATATTTGCACATCAATGCTCATAGCAGCATTATTCACGACTGTCAAAAGATTGAAGCAACCAAAGATCCATCAACTGATAAATGGATAAATGAAATGTGGTGTACATATATATATATATGTTCTCAGTCATAAAATAGAGAATATTACTCAGTCATAAAAAGGAATGAAATCTTGATATATGTGACAACATGGATGAAACTTGAAGACGTCAGGATGAATGAAAGAAGCCAGACACAAAAGGTCAAATATTGTACAGTCTCACTAATTTGAAATGATTAGAAAAGCAGACTCATAGAGTCAGAATCTAGAAATAGGTTACCAGGCAATGGGGTGGAGAAGGGAATGAGAAGGTTTTTCACATACAGGGTTCCTCTTGTAATGATGGAAATTTGGTAATGGATGGCAGTGATGATAGCACAATATTGTGAACACAATTAACAGCTTTCAAACATGTATCCGAATGTAGTTAAAAGGAAATGTTTCAACTGCATATATGATAATAAATATTTTAAATATTTAAAAATATCTATGGGCTACAATAAACAGTGAATCCGAAGTAAAAAATGGGTTGTAATAGTACAATTATAAAACTATGCTTTCATCAATTGTAACAAATGTCCCACACCAATGCAAGTTGTTGTTGATGGGGTGATACATAAAAATCCTATATAGTATGCATGACTGTAAACCCGCAGCCTCTCTAATAAAGGAAAAAGAAGACACACACACACACAAAGTGGTACGAAATCAAAGCTTCACTACTTACCAGATATATCATCCTAAGCAATTTATTTATAACTTTTATTATTTTTTTTACATGAGCAGTCCCTGGGAATCAAACCCCGGTCTCCAGCATGGCAAGCGAGAATTCTGCCACTGTACCGCCCTGCCCACCTTATAACATTTTTTAGCTGTGAATGGTCACCTTCCTAAACTATGAAATGACAAAAATTTTATCGGTGTTACTAGATTGAAGGAGACTAAAATAAAATCCATAGGTTTTGCAAGCCTGCAATATAAAATAAGGTCACACTCACTTTATCAAATTCTGAAATAGTTCTAACTAGCATCTGCTCAACTTCAGAAAATCACATTTTCAAAAATTTCATCTGTATAAATATTACCAAGCATAATCACAAAATTTAAACTTGTTCATATATTTACCATTGTAATCTTCAACAAAATAATAGTAAACATATTCTAACATACATAAAAATAATTATATACCACAACTAAATGGGATTTAGGCCAGGCATGCAAGGCTGGTTCATCATTCGAAAATCAATTAGTGTAATCTATCATATCAACAGACTAAAGAAAAAATCCTCATGCTTATATTATTGACCCAGAATAAGCATTTGACAAAATCCAATATTAATTCATGGTAGAAGACAAAAAAAAAAAAACCACTGTCATCAGAACAGGAATAGAGGAGAACTTTCTCACCTTGACAAAGATAATCTACAAAAAACTTACAGCTAACATCATACTTTAATGGTGAGCGAATGGATACTTCTTCCTATTATCAGGAACATGAAGATATGCACTTTCTCCACTTCTAATCAACATCATTCTGGGAGTTCTAGCTAGTAAAATAAGGAAAGTAAAAGAAATAAAAAGTATGCAAGTTGGAAAGAAAAAAAATGAAGCCATCTTTTTTCTTAGGTGTCATGATTTTCTTTACAGAAAATTCCAAAGAATATACAAAACAACAACAAACACCTCCTAGAACTAAGAAGTGAGTATGGTAAGGTCTGAGTAGACAAGGTATATATGTATACCTATACAAAAGGCATTCCTTTATACCAAAATTGAGCAATCGGAATTTGAAATTAAAAACATATGCCATTTATAGTAGCACCAAAAAAGTAAAATACTTAGGTTTAAATATAACAAAATATGGACAGTATCTATCTGAGGAAAACTATGGAACGCTGATGAAAGAAATCAAGTAAGATGAAAATAAAGTGGGAGAGATTTCATGTTCCAAGATTGAAAGATTCAATAGTGTTAAGATGACAGTTCTTCCCAAACTTATCTATAGATTCATCAAAATCCCAGTTCAAATGCAAACAAGTTATTTTGTAGATTTTAACAAATTGATTTTAAAATCTGCATGAAAAAGCAAAGGAAAATAGCCAAAACAATACTGAAGAAAAAGAACAAAGTTGGAGGACTCACAATATCTGGTTAAAAGACTCACTTGAAAGCTCAGTAATAAAAACAGTATTGTATTGATGAAAGAATGGATGTATAAAATTAATGAAAAAGAATAAAAATTCCATAAATAAACAATACCTTATGGTAAACTGACTTTTGACAAAGGTTGAAAGGCAATCCACTGAAGAAAAAGAATAGACTTTTCAACAAATGGTACTGAAATAATTGGACAGTCATATACAAAAACTCAAATTAAACACAGATTTGACAAAGTTTATAAAAATTAACTCAAAATGGATCATTAGTATAAGTGTAAAATGCAAAACTATGAAAATTCTCTAAGCAAACATAGAAGTTCTATATGCCTTTGGATTTGAAAGAAAAAATGATTAAGTTAAACTATATTATAATTAAAAACTTCTGCTCCATAAAATGATATTATTAGGAGAATGAAAAAATGGAGAAAATATTTGCAAAACACATATCTGATAAAGGTCTTTCATCCAAACAAATAATGCTTCAAACTCAACAATAAGAACATAAATCACCCAATTAAAAATATGCAAAAGATCTAAACAGAAACTTCAACAGAGAAGATATACAGATATCAAATAGGATATGAAAAGGTGGCCAACATCGTTTGTCATTAGGGAAATGTAAATTAAAACAGCAATGAGAAACCACTGCATTTCTGGTAAAATGACTAATATCCAAAATACTAACACTACCAATTACTGGTGATAATGTGGAGATCTCATTCATTGCTGATGGGAATGCAAAACGGTATAGCAATTTTAAAAGACAATTCGGAGGTTTCTTACAAACTAAGCATAGCCTTAATATATGATCCAGCGATCATGTTCCTAGGTATTTACTCAAATGATTTGAAAACTTTTGTCCACCCAAAAATCTGCATGCAAAGGTTTATAGCAAATTTATTCATAATCACCCCAAATTGAAAGCAACCAAGATGTCCTTTGAACATGAATGTATATTGGTACATATTTGGCGTTCAGTAAATGTGTATTGAACATATATTTGTCAATTTAATCTTTGTCTTTAACTCTCTTTCTATCAAGCATCTATAGTAGTGATTCTCTGTGAGGAGGCATGCATCATTAGGAGGTTCTTTAGAATCAATGGGGAGGTTAAAGACCCAGAGACAGCACTGCAAAGTGGATGAGTATATGGAGTCTGGGGTCCTACTGCCTGGATTTGAATCTCAGGTCTGCCACTTACTAGGTTTGTGACCCCGCACAAATGATTTTATCTCTCAGTGTCTCAATTTTCTCATGTATAAAAAATGGGTATATTAGAAGTACCACACTTACAGGAATGTTGTAAGAAGTAATTAATTAACACATTCAAAGCATTTGAAACAATAGTTGGTGTACAATAACCACAACATAAGTATGTCCTATCACTAAATATGTTGAAAACAAGACATGCAATAGATTTGCTACTGAATGACATCTGTCTCACTGCATTTTCCACACTTTCTAAGACAGAAAGGCTATGGCATGCAAGAAAACTCAGAAAGTTAATGTTATTACATAAAATAAAAAGATATATATTCTTTAAGATCAAAATGTTTTTCTTCTGAAATATAAATTATTGACATTAGTTTTGAGTCATACATTTACTTTATTTTGAAATTTTAAATCAAATCCTAGGAAGGAGTGAGATCTCCTTCTGTTGATGAAAAGTAGAATGGGTTTTCAAAAGTTTGAAAAGTGATGATCTACAATGTGCACAGTACTTCTGCTGGGTCCTGAAAGGACATAGGATGATATAAACATAGATGTAAGCATGTAAGTGAGTAACTGATTTTTTTAAAAGTTGACAATTATCAGTTATAATAGAGGAGCAAACCCAATTGCCAAAGGATAATTACTGCTTATGCCGTTTCA
This sequence comes from Tamandua tetradactyla, assembly GCF_023851605.1. Lineage (NCBI taxonomy): Eukaryota > Metazoa > Chordata > Mammalia > Pilosa > Myrmecophagidae > Tamandua > Tamandua tetradactyla. The sequence continues at coordinate 153,694,421 of NC_135331.1, forward strand.
GTAAAGCTGGGTCACAATATGTTTTACTATAACAGAGATTTAGTCCTGCAACAAGTGAAATTATGTTCTCTGAATCAGGCAATAAAAGGATTACTTACACTGACATGAGGGATGAGAATTTAAACATATCAAGTCAAATGATAAAGAGTCAAGGTTTTACTATAAGGTCACGATAAAATTGTGTTAGGAATCCTTAATTAGATAGTGGTTTAAATAGATGTGGTTTATAAAACTCACATCTGATTCTAGTAGAAAGTCCTGGGCTTGGAATCCTTCACTGATAGAGTAGGTAAGGACATAAGAACAAGTTCAAGTAATAAACAAACAAGTACAGCTGAAAAAATCTTCCTGGTAATTGAGTTCTAGGATCCTGGACTATTGACCAGATCCATAATTTGAATTGTAACTTTAGAATTTGACTGGCCTTTGCCATGGGCCCAATTAATCTTTTTCAATAAGCTGCATTTTACCTTTCTATGTGCCTCCTGTTCTGAAGAGCAAAAAAATAAAAGTCATATCTCTCAGGTTCCCTTGCAGCATAGGATCCCATATATGAAATAATTTCTGCCAGTTAGATTACTGCCTTGTGACTGAAAAGTAGACGTGAGGCAAAGGACACCTTCTGTCACTGTATTCTGCTGGCAAGCAGTGCTGCACAAACATCAGGACAAAAAAGAATGTTGTGGCTGCCAAACTTGACATTCCAAACAGTCATCAGTTCCACAGGTATTGAAACTAAGTTGGGGCAGCAGAATCACCTGTGCTCTGATACTTAAATGGTGGAAAAGTGATTTGTTCCTAAAAGAAGTAATTTCAGTGGCCCCCTGCTTCTCAGTACTTTCAAATATTTCATCATATATTAAATCTTTTTTCTGCATAGAATATCCAGAGTAGTTTTGAAACTGAATCTTGACTATTACAGTATTTGTGGTAGGGGATGGTTGGAAAGCAACCTGCCACCTTCCGTGGGACCCACAAATAATACCTATGTTCAGGAGTAGAGGTGTTAGCCTGGCTCCTAGCATGGGATAACAAATGAGGACTAACTCCCTTTTTTAGGTGTGCCTTGAAGCAAGAAACCATCCCCTAGCAGATTGCAGCTTGCTGTCACATGCCTCCCCCTTTCGTACCAAGCGTATGTAAACATTAGTGGAATCAGCTTGGTTAAATTATGTACAATTTTATAGAATTTGATCACCCATACTCTTAGGTCTGTTCAGGACAAGGGGTGGTGGTGGGATCCTTTAACTGCGACACGAGAAGCCCACATAGACTGTTCTAGTTTGCTAGTTGCCAGAATGCAATATACAAGAAATGGAATGGCTTTTAAAAAGGGGAATTTAACAAGTTGCTAGTTTACAGTTCTAAAGCCAAGAAAATATCCAATTAAAACAAGTCTATAGAAATGTCCAATCAAAGGCATCCAGGGAAAGATACCTTGGTTCAAGAAGGCCGATGATGTTCAACATTTCTCTCTTTGCTGGAAGGGCACATGGCGAACACGGCGGTGTCTACTGGCTTTCTCGTGGCTCTATTAAAGGACTCTCTCCACAATGTTTCCTCTTTTAAAGGATTAATGGGTGGAGTCACAATTCCATGGAAGTTATCAAAAGTTACGGCCCACAGTTGGGTGGGTCACATCTCCATGGGAACAATCAAAATGCTCTCAGCCAGCAATATTGAATGAAGATTAAAGGACATGGCTTTTCTAGAGTCCATCACAGATTCAATCTGTGGCACAGACCATTTTCCTATGCCTGCCGCAGATCAGGATACAGATTGAACCACTGGCCATGGGGAACCTGCTATTGACCTTGCTTTGTCTCTTCTCTATGAGTGCATGTTGTTCCATCCAGGGCCTGTGTAAATCATACTTTTGTTGGCAACACAGACACCTGCAAACCATGGCATGGGTTGAGACTCTCAGATTGCTATTCCTGGTGACAGGCATTGTTAGGATCTTTGCTCCAGGCAGTGACACTGCTTCCTTGGAGATGGCAAGAGATGTTCTCTTTCCTCTGATAGTATTAGACAAACATTTTGAGTTTTAAATATGTTAAGGTGATTTGCATTTCCTATACTTACAATTTAATATAAAATGCATGTAATTTGTCATTTAAAATGGTATTTAAAAACTAAAGAAAATATAATCTATTAAATCCATATGTATAGATTCTTAGGTTTACAAGGCAAATTTAGAGTTTATGAAGTCCTTTTCTATCAGAATTATAGATCTGTCTTGTTCTGCTAATGCCTTTGAGATATATTACATTTAAGGTTTTATTGTAAAATAGCTAAAGGTATTCATTGATCAATTTTTTTAATTGTATAATGGTACAGGGAACTTAATCTCATAAATCTGTAAGTTCATCAAACATTAGTAAAAGAAAAATGTTTTAATTTAAGCAAGAAGATAACATATATTTTTTGAATGAGATTTGTACATTGAGCTTAAAGATTTGGTTCTTAAATTGAATTAATTAAAGCTATCAATTTTGACTCACATGGCTGTAAATGCCTTTTCCATACACTAAAGCTTTCCCCTCCTACCACAAGGTGCTAGAACCAAACATAACAGTCTATAACTTTGAACTTCCATTTTCTCTTACTCTGACAATGTAATGAATTTTCACTATACTAATAAATGCTATTGAATTTTTCTATATGTACCATAAAACACCTGCCAACAAATTCCTAGAGCTTTAATAGGTATTGAAATACTCAAGTATATCCTGATTCTACCGTAATATTTTGTTAGAAGACTTTAAGACACCGTGAGAGACTATAGAAGAGTGAATAAAGAGAAGCATTGACAACATATAATAGGTTATTATAATTAGGAAATCTATTATGGAAAAGATTACTATGGACGCATAACTGAAGTCAGAATTAGACTCAAGAAAGCAAAAGATGAGGCTGAAAAGCAATAACTATAGCAGTTGGGCGTTGCACTCAGCAGTACACGCGAGACCAGCATCGTTTGTGGATCTAGCTATTCCTACTTAGCCACTACAAAACCTGCCTCACCAGCAATATATTCCAACTCCTCAGAGTTCTAAGAAATCTGATATTAAGCCAATGCTGCAAAAGAAATGAGACAAATAACTCAATGTAGAAGAGCTAAGATATTCAATTCAAACCAAATGCAAGAAAGAGCAGCAAAACCAATTTAATAAAATCCAAATTCCCATTAGGAATGGGAATAATAAGAGGAAAACTTGCCCCTGACAGTGTGCCTGTATAGAGAGAATAAGAAAGCATATACCCCCCAAAGGAAGTCACAAAAATCTCAATAAAGTCATTGTGATCTCCAAAGGTAGAAAAAGGGGGTTCAAATATGAGAGAGATACTGACTGTAAGGTAGTCTAAGGAATTGGGGAAAAACCTTTATATGTGAACACATTCAGAAGAGGACTTTAAATACTGAATTTGAGGTATTCATTGGTGTAAACCATAAAGCCACTCTTAGGAACTGCTATCATTTCTCCCACACTTGTCATTTTGAGTTTCTTAACATATCTGTATTTCTGATATCACTTCTAAGCAGGTTTAGGAGTTGCCTACAGAATACACAAATAAAATATGTCCCTGATGCAGTCTATATCTCAAATTAAACAGTGAAGGGTTGCTCTAGATAGGGATGTTACTATAGAAATGTGTAGTTGAAAAATGTACTTCTTGACAGTTATGAAATTAGTCACTTTTTAATTAAATATGTTCTGATATGAAAGTAATAGCATGTATTTCAAACAACTCTCTTAAACCTCTCATCATTCCTTTCCAGCTATGGCATATCTTTGGAATTACTAAAACTTTCAATTTACTTGTCAAACCTTGAAAGATATTGTATCCTTTAAAAAGGGATCTGATGTGTCATGTAAAGACAGCAATGCCATCAGCAATTGGCTATCTAAAGATTAACCTGCTACGAATTCCAAATGTGGCTCAAATAGCACTATTCTCTGCTTAGGTCAAGCCAGGGCTTAGATAGCAAGAATGCTTGACTGTGTTCAGTGAAGCTTAATGTTTTGTCAGTCATTTACTTCACATTGAAAATACACTATCAACAAGAAATAAACTTTTACTGAAATCAATTACAAGCCTACAAAAAAAAGTTCTCCCCTTCCCCAACCATAAACTTTCCACAGAAAGCAATTGTTTGTTTTCCTTCCTTTTCGTATATAATGGAAGCTGAAGATTCCAGAAATTCTCTTCAATGTGAGTAAATATCAAAGAAATTTGTTTATTACAGGATGAATTTTCAAAGGTTGTATTTACAATTGATGTACAATATTTAATAATTAGAAGCAAGAAGGATAATATGTGTCTGTTTATCAAGAATGCGAACAATGAACAAACTCAAATAACTGGTTTTTTGGACGATTTTTAATGATGTGAGAAGAAGTTAACTTATCACTTCAAGAATTTTCAAAAAAAATTGGACTCTAAATAAATTTCAGGCAAGGACTGGCATAGGTCTGATGGTCTGTTTATTTATTAATGAAAAAGTAAAAGACCATCAAAAACAATTACTACTGACACCACAGCTGGCAAAGACACAAAGTCCACCAAAGAATGAAAACAAAGTGACAGGTGGTTTAGTTTCCTAGTCTGCTCAAAGTAACCCAATGGTTTGGGTTGAACAATGAGAATTTATTCATTCATGGTTTTGAGGTCAGCAAAATGACCAAATCAAGGCAATGCTTTCTTTCTGAAGAGGCTGCCATTGATTCTTGGCTCCTCTGTCTTACAACAAGGCACATGGTGATGCCTGCTGGTTTCTCCCTTCTCTTCCGGGTTTCATTGATTTCAGTTTCTTGCTTCTGTGGCTTTCTTTCACTGAAATTTCATTCTGTTATTAAATAGAATATGTGTCTGAATTTCATTCTATTATAAAAGATTCAAGTAATAGGATTAAAACCTATCCTAATTGAGAAGGGTTACACCTTAACTGAAGTAGGCTCATCAAAAGCTCTTATTTACAATGGATTTACACCCATAGGAATGTAATAACTTTAAGAACATTTTTTTCCTGAGGTATATACAGTTTCAGTTCATCACACAGGGGAGCAAATAGCAACATAAATTTATTCTTTTGTGTGTATTTTATTCTTTGAAGTAGGGTAACTGGAAAGGTAAGAGAAGAAACTAGCTTGTAGAGGAGACATATACAGAACCTTGTGGGAGCAAAGGCAAGTTCAAGAGGTTGGAATCATAATTTCATGGATCTCATAGAAAATTGTGTCAGGGATTTTGATCTCGTATATATGTACTGTGCCTGGCTTGTAGTAGGTGCTCAATGCATTGAAAAAAGAAATTCTGAACTTGTTTGCATGAGTGTCACATAGGATATCCACAGCTGACCCCATACACGGATGACAAACTAGAATAATATGGGCTCTCTGCTCCTCCCTGCTCAGACCAGCTCAGCACAAGGGTCGAGGAAGGCATCACAAATCTGAGAAATAAAGACTCTCACACAGAAGAATTTTTTAAGATGAGAGCAGGGGATTCATGTCTCAAAGGACAAGAGTCCTGAGCACTTGCTCAGCACCTTATTTATTTTTCTCAGTACAGCAGGGAGTACACAGAAATAACTTTTTATTTGTGTTTACTCTTTAACAGTATGTGCAGACAGAGAGAGTGCCTGTTCCTTCATTATCAGGGAAATGATTATGGGACAAAGAGTATGTTTTTGCTCTGTCTTTACTATCATAGCCAAGTGGATGTTTCTCAACTTTGGCTAACTTTAGTGTTCTAAAGTTAACATTCCATCAAAAACCACAGGTCTCAGTGTTCTGAGTCTGTAGATGTTTTGCCAAGCTGTTGCTTTGACTTCTCTTATTTTTTCCTTCACTCTCCACTTGATAGGCAACCTCATCTTCTCATGCAGTGCCACTGCAACTCTGAGGCATGATTGTGAAGGTTGGAATAAATAGATTTGGCCATTTTGGGTGCCTGGTTATCATGACTACAGTAAACTCTGGCAAAGTCCAGTTTGTTGCCATCAATGACCCCTTCATTGATCTCTACTACAAGATCTCCATGTTCCAGTATGATTCCACCCATGGCAAGTTAAAGGCACCATCAAGGTTGAGAACAGGAAGCTTGTCATCAATGGGAATCCGATTACCACCTTCCAGGAGTGAGATCCCACCAACATCAAATGGGGTGATGCTGGTGCTGAATATGTTGTGTAGTCCACTCAAATCTTCATAACCATGGAAAAGACTGGGGCTCACTTGAAGGGTGGTGCCAAAAGAATCACCATCTCTGCCTCTTCAGTTGATGCCCCCATGTTTGTGATGGGCATGAACCATGGGAAGTATGACAACTCTTTCAAGAGCATCAGCAATCCTTCCCGCACCACCAACTCTCTGACATCCCTGGCCAAGGTCATCTATGACAACTTCGGCATCATGTAGGGACTCAAAACCACCACTCACACCATCACTACCACCCAGAAGACTCTGGATGGTCCCTCTGGGAAAATGTGGCATGACAACCATGGGGCTGCCCAGAATATCATCCCTGCATCCACCAGTGCTACCAAGGTGTTAGGCAAGGGCATCCCAGAGCTGAGTAGGAAGCTCACTGGCATGGCCTTTCATGTTCTCACACCAAGTATGTCCATCGTGGATCTGATCTGCTGACTGGAAAAAGCAGCCTGGTACAATGACATCAAGAAGGTGATGAAGCAGGCATCAGAGGGGCCCCTAAAAGGCATCCTGGGCTATATTGAGGACCAGGTTGTCTCCTGCAACTTCAACAGTGACACCACTCTTCCACTTTTGATGCTGGGGCTGGCATTGACCTCAATGACCATTTTGTTAAGGTCATTTCCTGGTATGACAATGAATTTGGCTGCAACAACACAGTGGTGGACCTTATGGTCTATGTGGCATCCAAGGAGTAAGAGCCCCTGGACCACCAGCCCAGCGACAGCATGAGAGGAAAAGAGAGGCTGTCAGCGGCTGGGGAGTCCTGACCCCAACTCGATCCCCCAATAGTGAGAATTGTCCATCCTACACAGCTTCCATCTCAGACCCCCCGCAGAAGGGGAGGGGCTGAGAGCCCTACCTTGTCATGTACTATCAATAAAGTACGCCCAGCCAAAAAAAAAAAAGAGAATAATATGGACTTTGCATTCAGATTTTAGTTTAGAACTTGGCTATGTGTTTTTCATCATGTGAACTCTGTGCACTTCAGCAAGTCACTTGAATTAACTAAACCTTAGATTCCTTATATGTGAAATGGGAATGATAATAGCATGAGGTATGTAAGGCAGCTGAGAAGATTACTTAACATAGTACATGAAAAACATTTAGGAAAGTGTTTGGCAAACAATAAATTCTCAAACAATGGTTGTTAAAAATTGACTGATGATGTAAATCAACTGGCTTTTTAAAACTTTTTATTTTGAAATTATTTAAGATTTAAAGAAAACTACAAAGATACGACACAGATATCCTTATACACCATGAGTCTACAAAACTTTTCTGTGAAGGACCAGATAGTCAGTATTTTAAGCTTTGTAAGACAGTCTGTGTCACAACTACTCGACTTTGCCAATGTAGTGTAGAAGCAGCCATAAACAATATGTCAACAAATGGACACGGTTCTGTTCTTGTAAAACTTCATTTACAAAAATGGTGATAGGTTGAATTTGGCCCATGAGCCATAGTTTGCCACTCCCTGATCTAAACTATAGACTTGATTCAGATATACCAGTTTTGACCTTATTGTCTTTTTTATATTGCCTTTTTTTCTTATTTTTTGCTGTTCCAGGATCTAAGCCAGAATTTCATATCATCATATGTCATTGATCTTCTTCATTCTGCTAGTCTCTTGATTTTTACTTGTCTTTCATGAGCTTTCATGAACTTGAAACTTCGGAAGAGTTCTTATTGGCCAAACATTTTATAGAATGTTCCTCAATTTAGCTTTGTCTTAAGTTTTCTCATGAGTATACTGGGATTGTGATTTTTTTGGAGAATACCACAGAGGGGTTGTTCCTTTTCATGGCATCATATCAGAGGGCAAATAACACCACCAGATATTAACTTTGATGATTGTTTAAGGTGATTGTGGTGGTTTGAAGCTGATTATATCCCATGTTGTCAAATTTAATCCATCCCTATGGGTATGAAGCCATTGCAAGTAGTACCTATTGATGAGGAACTGAACCAGAATGGGCCTTGATCCTATTACTGAAGGCTTTATGGGAAAAGCCACAAAGAGAAAAAAGTGCAAGAGGAGCAGCCAGAAGCCAGAATGATCCCAGAAGATAGGCCAGGACAGTCTGCCATGTGCATTGGCATGTGACTGAAAAACCAACGACCAAGGATTGCCAGCAGCCAACCTCAGAATGCCAGTCTTCTGGAAAAACCATTGCCTTGATTTTGTACTTCTCCTAAAATTATGAGCCATTAAATCCTGTTGTTAAGCCAATGTATTACATGGCATTTGCTTAAGCAGCCAGGAAACTAAAACAGTGGCATTTGTCAATTTTCTTCAAATTTTTTATTTGCCAAACTGTATCTGCTAGAAACAAGTCACTAAGTCCAGGAGAAGAATGAAGCCTCACCTCCTGGAAGAAAGAGTATCAAATAATTTGTGAGCATATGTTGAAAACACCACAGTAGCTAATTGTCCAGTTTTTACTAGTTGTAAGAGTCGGAGCAGTATTCTTTCCAGCTCTCTACATCTTTGAGCTCCTTGCTGACATTTTAAAAGATCCTTTAAATATACTCAAGGATATTGCTAAGATTAGACTGTCCTTCCTCAGCTCAAAGAGCATCATGGTTTGTAGTGATGCCACAGATACAGAAATAGTGAGCCCTTAGTTACCAATATATAGATTAGCAATAACTGTGATAACAATACATAGGATAATAAAATAAATCACTCAAAATCTAATTATAATGCTACAACGGATGCTTTACAAATGTTAATGGCTTAGCTGTTCTAATGCTACAGTGCATTTTATTTAAATAAAAGTTAACAACTCATGGAATGAATATCGTTTTAGACATATCAATAGTTCTATAAGAAAGGAAAACTGTACATGACATTTAAAAGTGGTGTTGACACACAAATTGGCAAGAAATAAACTCTAGAGTGTAGTACTCAGAGAGAAAAAAATGGCCAAAGAATCCCAGAAGGGTGTGAAAAGAGGGATCAAACAGCAGTCTTCTAACTACCCTTCAAGGCATAGCCAGTAAAGAATCTCACTCAAATTGTCACCTTCACAGAATGACTAGTGCAATTATATTTATGAAGTGATCCCAATAGAAGTTTATATTTCAGTTGGCTTTGTATAAGCCAATGCATAATATTACAAAAATATTTATGGATAGAAAATGCTACATAGGCCTAAAGAAAAAATAAGTGTTTATAATAAATATGAGTGCCTCAAGTAGCAGGGATACTGTTAGTTTGTAATCTCAGCATCTGTATGAATGCAGATTTGCAAGTTTGTGGTCAAGAACTCAAGTTAAATGTTTACTCTGCCAAATAGTGGGAGAGGAGGAAAGACAGCATGAGGAGAAGCAATGGAAAATTTAGAAAAGCAAGGAGGTTGGCAATAAGCTAAAGGTGCTACTGGGCAGGCTTAGCTACCCTGGTCTCTCAGTGGAAAATAAACTACGATTCTAAGCTTTTGTGCATGAAGCAAGGTGACCCTTTAGTAAAGATTTAGTTAAAAAGCTGTTTCACATAACTTCCTTTCACCCTGGTGCTTTGGAGTGCTGTGATCGTATTGTAGAAGCTATCTTCATATTTGGATCAACCCCAGAGCAAAAATAAAAGACTTTGGATAAAAGCAGGAATCAGAGGATTAAGAATAAAAGTCCTTTCACCTCTCCACAACCCTTATGATATTAACAGAACTCAGAAAAGCCTTGAAAAGGCCTTTCAAATTTCATAGTTCATGAAATGATGAAATCTCCATGCCTCTTGTATCTGCCAGTAGCAGTCTACCTGTGTCTAATTCTATCTAATGCAGAGCCCTTGAACTCACTTGTTCATAGATTTTATCACCTATTTTGGAAGTTAAGAGAATGTATTAGTATTTTTGTTAGATAATGCAGTTGGAGAAAAGAGCCTCCATCCTCTTCTTTCTATAACTCTGCACTCAGTGGCCAGAGAAACCCCAAAGGAAACATGTTGTCCGGGCTGCATGGGAAAAAATGCTTCAGGAAAATTGACCACAATAAACTACTTATTCTCATTCCTGACACACTTTACAGTGCATTACACTTTGTAACTATCTCATTTGTTTCTCAAAATAACCCCATGAGATATTCAGTACTATTTTATTGGAAATTAGGCCTCCTAAATGTAAATCCTTAGTGCTACCTACCAACCATAGCTGCATTTTCATCCCCTATTACCACACCAAGGTTGCCACAATACATACATAGAATTATCAGATATGGGTATAGGTATTTTTTCCCCAACATTCTCATTAGTTGTCTACATAAAATAGAAAAGTTCCTTAAAAAAGAAAGGACCCTTTCCTATAAGAATAAAGTAATTATCTAATGGCCTGAAAAGCTGAAAATAAGGATGCTGAAAAATGCAATTCAAAATTGAAAACATGTAGAGCTATTGACAGTCTATTAATTTCCTTGGAGCATGAAACTTCATATGTACTCTATATTTAAACAAAGTAGGGGACTAATTAATGATTTCCTAACCATATACTCAATAACAAAGAATATGTCGAAAACTATCTGTAGATTTCAATTCATAAATTTCCTTTGCTGTTATATGTTCTTACCAAGTTTTGCAAATTGAATCCATGAACTACATAAATCAATAAAATGACTGTTCAGAATTATTAGCTTCTTTTTTGCAGATCTTGGTACGCTGCTTTAGTGAGCGTAGGGTTCCTTCCAACACAGCCTATTTTGTAATTTAAAATTTGAAATGTTATTTTTAAAATAACCAAGAAATGGCTGAAATATGTGGAGGAGTATATGACTTTACGTAAATAAAAAAGATCATAGGCTAGGAAGCAACGGTCAATTGTTTTGAAATAGATTTTTTTTCAAATAGGCCAAGATTATTATTTTAGGAAAAAATCAATTAGTCAAACTTATTTCCTTTCAAAATAAGAGAAATAGCAGTGGAATAGCAAAATGACTTTTTTAAAGTCATAAAGAGAATGGCATGGCCGAAAGCAAGAGTGCACCTTCTCTCTGAGTCTAGTATGATATTTACCTTACCACAGAAAAATCGTTTAGTTCAAAACAAATTACAGTCTTTCATAAAGGAACTTAATGCCAATATCTTCTCCATTTACTCACCATAGGAAATATCAGATCTAGGGAATAAAAATTGAATTTATGCCATTGAAATCCTGGCTTCTCCCACATAATTAAACTCCTATCATCATCCATACACAAATGGGAGAAAGGAGGAAAATATCAATCCTTTTTGGCAAAACAGGGAGGTAGTTTGTACCATACTGAGGATAAATAAATTTTGCTTTAACAGCTGATTCCAGATTCTCAGGGAGAGCTGCTTTTTCTTTAGAAATATCTTAATGGAGCCCCAAGGAAGCAAAATACTAAGGCTTTGAGGGCATGTCCTACATAGAAATGGCAAAATAAAAAAATGACTAAATTGCTTTATGTAATCATATAACAGAAATTTTCTCTTAGGGTAGAGAATCTGGATATGGAAGAAATGGATCCAAATAGCATGGCAGGAGACTAGATAGTATGGATAAAGGTGAGAGTGTTGGTGGAATATCTAAAATGTTTTGAAAAACAGTGGTTTCTAGGATACGATTTAACATTATTTAATTTGGCTACAATATAAATAATCATTATTGACTAAAAAAAAAAATCCTAAAGTTGGGAGACAAATGCTAAAATTCATGGCATTTTATTATATATAAAATTCATATATAAGTCTGGGGCATGGGAGCTGGGCCGGCTAGTAAATAGCCAGCAACTAAATGGAACAACAGTTTGGGGGGACATAAGTGACTGGACACACATAGTACACCAGTATGGAAAAGGTGGAATGGCTGAGATCCCACGCAGAACTATAAGTCATCCAAGTCGTGAAAGCTGACACCCCTTCCCCACGGGCATGGCAGGCTAGTTCCCTGAGTGTAAAAGAAACAGATCCTACTAGAAGCAAAGCAGGTAGTTCAACCAAGCTCCAATTCAAGAATTAATTAACAAATGTTTACTGCTAAACACAGGCTCTGAGCACGATAGACCTGGAGTAAGCATTAAAGGAACTGGGAGTTTTCTCCCTGGCAGAGAAGGGGCAGGACTGATGGCAAAGAAAAGGAGAGAAATATTTTCAGTTGAACAGCACAAAATATTGGAAAATGGCTGGACCCCTAGAAAAGGGGAACATGTAGAGCCTGGGGACACATGTCTCTCTCTAATTGTATTCTGTCTACAACAGACTTACTTTAGACCCAAGGATAAGTTTGGAAAAAGATATTTCATGCAAACAACAACCAGAAAAGAGCATGGGAGCTATACTAATATCCAACAAATAAAACTTCAAATGTAAAGTAATTAAAAGAGACAAAATTTGTGGTGGCAAATTCATGGCTCTGTGATTAAATTTTTTTTTACTTAGGCTGGATTGTATGATGTATGAATAAAAGTGTTTAAAAATGAATAGAGAGGTACAAGTGCTGGAGGAAACATGGACAAAGAGATGTACCTTTTCACTGTTGGTAGGGAAGCAAAGTGGTGCAGCCCCTCTGGAGGACAAAGTGGTGGTTCCACAGGAGGCTAGGGATGGGTTTGCAATATGAGCCTGCAATCCCATTGCTAAGTATATATTTGGAGGAACTGAGAGTGGGGTCACAAATGGACATTTGCACACTTATGCTTATGGCAGCAGTGTTCCAGATTCTCAATGGATGGTGGTAATCTAAGGTATAAGGACTAAGGAATGGAAGGGGGAACTGTGGTGCATATATACAATGGGCTACTGAACAACTGCAAGAAGGAATGAAGTTATGAGGCATGCTACTCAGTGAATGAACCCTGAGAATAGTGAATTGAATGAAATATGTCAGAAACAAAAAGACAAATATTATCTTGCCTTTCTCATATCAACTAACTATAATGTACAAACTGAGAGTATGGATTATCATGCTGGGGGCTATTGTAAAGGTTCCTAGTTGTAAACTCTTACAGCAGTCACATATATTCCTAAGTGTAACTGTTATTCCTAAATTCTGAGATGCAGAGCTATTTGTGTATAACCTGGCTGTTCCTTGGATTGCTGGGTGTTTGTGTGACAACTGAGACTCAGAGTTAGAGCTCTGAACCTATGAAAGTTAACATTGCTCCATTCAACAACTGTTTAAAAAGTTGAAAAAGTGATCACACTTCAACTACAGATATGAAAGAAGTTGATCTGGATAGGACTAAGGCAAATCAGAATATAGGGTAAAGGATGATATTGGCTGTATTTTAAAACTTCACCTCCTATGTATGCCAAAGGAAGAGATGTTTATTTGGTAAAAAATTATATTTTTTCTAGTGCATTATCTAATTTAACTTGTATGGTCTGTTTATTTGAACAGCATAATTACTTGGAATTGTGAATAGGGGATGAGATCTTGTTGTCCGTGTTAGTGTGATGCCCTGATACATCCCTGAGTAATTTGGGCAGAGAATAAAAAAGCATTTGTAAAATACCTTGGGGGCACTGGGGAGAAAGGAGGAAATATTCAACTTCCCCACCTGGGGAATTCCTGATACTCTTGTAAGCACTGGGAACAACAAATTCAATACACTGAGCCCTCCATCTTCGTGCTCACCCCTATGAAACTTATTCCTGCAAAGGAGAAGCTAAGCCTATTTATGATTATGCCTGAGTCTCTTTTGTGGCTTAGATGTGGCCTCTCTCTCAAAACCAACTTGGCATGTGAACTCATTGCCCTCCCCCTTACGTGGCACATGACAGGTGTGAATCTCCCTGACAATGCGGAACGTGACTCTCAGGTATGAGCTGTAACCCAGCATCGTGGAATTAAGGAAGACTTCTTGACCAAAAATGGTAAGAGTGAAATGAGATAAAATAAAGTTTCAGTGGCTAAGAGATTTCAGAGTTGGGAGGTTATCCTGGAAGTTATTCTTATGCATTATATAGATAACCCTTTTTAGTTTATAGTGTACTGGAGTGGCTAGAGGGAAGTACCTGAAATTGTTGAACTGTATTCCTGTTGTCTTTATTCTTTTTTTGTTTTTTACTTACATGTATATTTATTGAAAAACTACAAACAACTTAGTAGAACTTGGGTGAAAAAGAGGAAAGAGGCAATTAACAAAAGAAGAATCAAATTGCCCTAACACCACCAAATGTATGAAAATATATTCAACCTCACTAATAATCAAGGAAGTGCAAAATAAAACACTGAGAAACTATTTTTCATACTTCAGATTAGCAAACATAACAAAGGATGATGATATCAAATGTTGCAGTGGACATGAGGAAAACAGTGATCTCATACATCGTTACAGGAACTATAAATTAATTCTGCTATTTATGGAAAGCAGTTTGGCAAAGTACAATAAAACCGATAATGCAAATACCCTATAACCCAGCAGTTTCCCTTGTGATCACATAACCCATAGAAATTCTTGTACATATGCACAAAGAAACATGTACAGAGAGTCCATGATAGTGTTGTGTTTTTTTTGTTTTCTTTTTTCATCAAATAGTTGTATACTTATCATCATGATCATTTCTTAAAACATTTGCATCAATTAAGAAAAAGAAATAAAAAGAAAACAGAAAAGAAATCATACATACCATACCCCTTACCCCTCCCTTTCATTGATCACTAGCATTTCAATCTACTAAATTTATTGTAACATTTGTTCCCCCTATTATCTATTTTTAATCCGTATGTTTTACTCATCTGTCCATAAGGTAGATAAAAGAAGCATCAGAAACGAGGTTTTCACAATCACACAGTCACATTGTGAAAGCTGTATCATTATACAACCATCTTCAAGAAACATGACTACTGGAACACAGCTCTACATTTTCAGGCAGTTCCCTATAGCCTCTCTGTTACGCCTTAACCAAAAAGGTGATATATAAAACATAAGGATAACCTCCAGGAAACTCTCGACTCTGTTTGGAATCTCTCAGTCACTGACATTTTATTTTGTCTCATTTCTCTCTTCCCCCTTTCAGTCAAGAAGGCTTTCTCAATTCCTTGATGCTGAGTCCCAGCTCATTCTAGGATTTCTGTCCCACGTTGCCAGGAAGGTCCACACCCCTGGGAGTCATGTCCCACGTACGGAGAAGGAGGGCAATGAGTTTGCTTGTCATGTTGACTGAGAGAGAGGCCACATCTGAGAAACAAAAAATTTTAAGTAGGCTTAGCCTATTCTTTGAGGGGGTAAGTTTCATATGAACAAACTCCAAGATTAAGGGCTCAGCATATTGATTTGGTTGTCCCACTACTTGTGAGAATATCAAGAATTCTCCACTTGGGGAAGTTGCATTTTCCCTCTTTCTCACCATTCCTCCAAGGGGACTTTGCAAATACTTTTTTATTCACTGTTCAAATCACTCTGGGATTCATCGAGGCATCACTCTGGACAAACCTACAAAATCTCATGCCCTACTAGAGGTTCCATGTACTTATGATGTTCAGTTAAGCTGTCCACATAAGTTATATTAGGAAATGCACTAGTCAAAATATAAATTTTGTACCAAATAAACATTTTTTGCTTTAGTCTCACACATAAGTTAAAGTTTAAAAATATTGATTACCATCTATTTTCAACACCCTGCATTATTGACATTCCTTTGTTCTTGCTCATGCAAAACATTTTTAAATTTGTACATTAGTCACTACCATTATATACTATAGGCATTCCTAAATTATACCATCTCAGTCTTTATCATCTATATTTCCTTCTGATTTCATTTGTGCCCCCAGGCCTCCTCCCTCTATAATTCTCACATTCAGCTTCATTCAGTGTTCTAACATTATTGCATTATAGTTAGATAGTATTGTGCTATCCATTTCTGAATTTTTACAATGAGTCCCATCACACGATCTGTATCTCTTCGGTCCCAATCACCCAATATCTACCCTATTTCTATCTCCTGATGACCTTTGTTCTTAACTGAAATTATCCAAGTTCATTCATTAATGTTAGTTCATATCAGTGAGAACATACAGTATTTGTACTTTTGTTTCTGGCTGATCTCACTCAGCATAATGTCTTTAAGATCCAGTCATGTTGTTACGTAGGTCATAACTTCATGTGGAACATGACTCTCAGGTATGAGCTGGGACCTGACATCATGGAATTGAGGAAGACTTCTTGACCAAAAAGGGTAAGAGTGAAATGAGATAAGTTTCAGTGGCTGAGAGATTTCAAACAGAGTTGAGAGATTATCCTGGAAGTTATCCTTATGCATTAAATAGAGATCCCTTTTTAGTTTATAGTGTACTGGAGTGGCTAGAGGGAAGTACCTGAAATTGTTGAACTATATTCCCATTGCCTTAATTCTTGAAGACAAGTGCACAACTATATAGCTTTTACAACGTAGCTGACACTTCCTTGATCCAGGGTATGGACAAATAAGTAAAAATATAAGGACAAAAATAAATAAATAATAGAGGGAAATAAAGAGTTACTTTTTTATAAATTTATTTATTTATAAATTAGGTAGATTGCAGTACTAGTGGTCAACAAGAGGGAGAGGAAAGGGGTATGGGTTGCATGGGTTTTTCGTATTTCTTTTTATTTCTTTTTCTGGAGTGATGGATATATTCTAAAAATGATCATGGTGATGAATCCAAAACTATTGTGAGCCATTGATTATAATCTTTAGAAGGGCTTTATGGTGCATGAAGATATCTTAATAAAAATATTTTTTAAGTAAAAAAAGGGTGGGCCAGGGTGGCTCAGCAGGCAGAGTTCTCACCTGCCATGCCAGAGACCCAGGTTCATTCCCAGTACCAGCCCATGCAAAAAAATAAATAAATAAATAAAAATAAAGTCTGGGGCAAATGGGTGTCATAGAAAGAGGAGTTGTTTGGCTTGTCTTATGCCTAGAGCAGAGAAAAGAGAACAACCCGAGGAGAAAAGGCTTGATAAGATTAGGAATTCAGTGTAAGTGGAATCTTAGTAGACAAACAAAAAAGCATTTTAAAATGTAAAATCCACCTCCTCCATGCTTCCCTGGCATATTAGGAGAGATGTCGGCTTTAACATTTTTGTGATATGTTTAACCCAATTTGTATTTAAAATATCCCAAAAATATCATGACCCCCAGCTGATCTGGGTTATACTGGAATGGAACATGAGTGTTCAAATAGAAACATAAACCCTAACACCGGGAAATTCTTGCCTCTTAATTCCATTATTGCACTGTATATGGCACTTCTCAAAATCAAGAGTGACTCTGCCTGTAGGCAAGACAATTTAGTTTAGTTTGTTTGATTGTGTTAGTGATATGCGGTGAAGTTAACCTTTTAACAAAATTATCTAGCAAGGATCAATGTTCCAGATCACCAATTCCAACTGGTGCAAAATTATCTAGATCAACAATTTATACCAAACATAAATAAACTCCAGGATTCTTGAAGAGTTAAACACAAAAGATTAAACAGAGGAAAACTAACAAGAAAATGGCACTAAAATGCAAAAGAATTTGGAAAAATTATGTCCTTTGTATAAAAATATGTTGGACACAGAAGGAAGACTTAGATAGCGTTGGCGATTTTTAAAAAAATAAAATGAAATGAAAAAGAATCTGGCAGATGTGGCTGTTAAGGGCTAATCTCAGCATTGTATAGATTCATATGTCAATTATTCAACAAACAGGAGGATTCAAACAGTTTAATGGACGAAGTACACAAGAAATTATTCCAATGAAGAGGAAATCCTGTCATTGAATAAACATTTGTGAAAATATGTAGCCATACTATTGATCAAAGAAATTAAAGTTAAAACAGGGTATCTTCATTGCCTGATAAATTGATAAAAATAACCTCTTTATTGATAATATTTTATGCTGAGCCAGATGTCATTTAATCACCAGAATATTATTAAACTTGGCTATTGTAAATTGGTACTCTTTTGGAAAGTGAAATGACAATACTTACCCAAAAATCACAACCAAGTACATATCAATTGACTAATAATCCTAAGCAAACCATAATTTTAAAAAAGGAAAAACATCTAAATTAAGTTATCCTAATTATTTAAAAAACAGGGACAGAAAAGTAAATTATGAAATAGTTCCATGAACCATTATACAACAATTTTAAATACTAAAAATAATGACAATTT
Organism: Tamandua tetradactyla; assembly: GCF_023851605.1. NCBI lineage: Eukaryota > Metazoa > Chordata > Mammalia > Pilosa > Myrmecophagidae > Tamandua > Tamandua tetradactyla. The sequence continues at coordinate 153,712,738 of NC_135331.1, forward strand.
AGTATGCCATTTTAGGTAAAAATACAGAAAATAAAATAGAGTTTAAACTTAGAATACATATGTATTGTATATGTCATACATATATACTATATATACATGCTATATATATAAGCAATATATATAAATACACGGTATATATATAGTCAAGCAACAGAGGAAAACACATAAAAATTAAAAGCAGTTGTTGACTTAGGGTAAGGGATAGAGAGTGAATTTTTCTTCTAATTTTTTTTGTTGTTAAAATATCCATGTGATAAAAACAGGGTTTTTGGGGGTCATCTTGAATATCATTCACATATAATTCCCTCTATCCTAAGATATGTCATTTCATCCACCACAAAGCCCTTTTCTTCATTAAATTAAAAGAAATATTAAGGCTTTATCTTCTGAACCAAATTTTCATGGTCTGAAATATAAAAATGTTATCTATATTTAATATAATAAAACATAAATTGTCATTCTAACAACCATTATTTACAAGTATACTGTCTCTCAGCATTAGTGAGATACACTGTCCTGATTAGGTCATCAACAATAAGGCTGCAAAATGAAATAATTCATTGTAATATGAATTTAGGTATGCCCTAATGTTGCCAGCTAACCTTTATGAGTTAAGAATACTAAACTATTTTCTAATGTTTCATGTATTTATTTGTTGAAGTTCTATAATTTGTGCTCAGCTCTGGGTCTTCCTTATTCTTTCCCATATCCACATTGAGTATTATTTGTATTTTTTCATTTTAGCCATTCTGGTGGGTTTGTAGTGGCATTCCATTGTGGTACCAAGGATTGTCTTAAGTGCTTTGTGTATAATATCTCTTTAATCCCGAATAAATCCATGTAGAAACTGAAGATTTAATAAATGTAGATTTAGAATTAGAATATTAGCTCTCATACGGTAGAGTCTGAATTCTTGACCTCTGTGATAGAACTGTCTCCACAAGTATCCCATCAATTCTCTTCTTGGTTCTAAACACAAATTATTGCACTAGCATAGTTTACTAATGAACAAAATTAAAATCAATTGGTTTTTTCCATTACCTCAAAATATTAATCAAGCTGATGTTGCAACTTCTCCTTTTAACCTCTGACATTCATAAAGTAAAACAGTTCTAAGAAATTAGCATCCGGGTTGAAACATCAGTTCACAGGACTGATGAAACAAGCAAAGAAAAACTCTAGAGCTGTCATACAACAATAATGTACAGTTTAAAGTTTTAAATCATAAACAATATGAAGAGTGCCTCCCTTAACACATCTGCACATGCTTATGTGATAATAAGTTTATCCAATCCATACTGCATTCTCATTTACTCTTTTGGCAGTTCTCCACAGAATCTGGCTCGGAATCGTGACAGCTTTCTTGGGAGCTACATATATAAACGAACTCCATAGCTACTTTCTCTGTCTTCTTGCTGATTTCTTTCTATTCATTAAATAAAAACAAAAGCTTAACATTTCCAAAATTTATCATTAAATGCACTAAACTACATACATTTTTCTTAGTAATTCCACTAGTCATTGATGACATATTGTTTTTTTTTCTGTCATCTAAATGAGTCTATCTTACCAAACCTGAGAAACATCAGGTTTTCAGCAGTGAAAAATTAATTTTATATTCAATTTATAATCTAGAGACAGAAAAAAAATGAAGGAAATTTATTTTGCAGCTCTTTTTCTGAATTTTGATTTGACAAGGTTAGGAATGCAGGGTAAGGAGAAGGTAGAATACGAGAATATAGAGCTCCTTAAATGTATCTAGCCAAGATTTGGAGGAAAGAGAGTATGGATGTAGGAAATTATAGGAGGCAAAGAATTAACTTAATTTAGGAGAGAAAAATATTTTTGTTTTAAGCTGCAAAATTCATAATCAATTAACATTGCAGTGTTTCAGCACATCATTCTTAATACATATATATTAATAGCATATTCTGTTGTGAAACTTAAACATTTCTGTAAAATTTATCTTTCTTGTGAGTAGTGTGAACTCCTTTCAGGAGCTGGTCATAAAGACGATGACCTTGCACATGCACTTGAGTGGATGTCTGCATGAGCTACTTGATATGTAATGAGTAATACTATTCACAGTGTTCATCCCACCTGATAGTTTCCGCGAAGTGTTAAATAATACTAAGAACAACACAGCAAACAAAGAAATCATAAGCTAAACTCAACACGATCTTAATGATGAGTGGTATAATGGCCCCTTTGAGTATACTAAAGAAACACTGGGTTTGCAGTGTTGAAAACCCACAGAAAGACAGGACCTATTTAAATGAAAAGCTAAATTTCATCTTAGAAACATTACTCTAGAATGGTCTAATATGATAGAGAGATCACCATTAAACAGTGAGGATTATTCTAATAGAATTTTCAAGGCTCTACTTGAAAATTTTTGGTTTTTGTTTAAGAGGACACTAAATGGGCAATTGAATCTAAATTCTTAACTTTTTCAGCAATTACATATTTGAATGATTAAGGAAATTTTGTAGATTTAAGTCTTCTATTGTATTTTCGATATTTGCCTGAAAATTAAACTAACAAGACTCATATACAATGTTCACCTGCAAGTCCTTTTATAGATCAATGCTTAATCAATCTGATGGTTATCAAATAGAAATAACTATATTGTTAATATGTAAAATGAGATCAGAGTTGTAATTTACACATGCAAATCAAATGGCATATTAAGTCACCAATATTTTCCTTTAAATTATTGACCCACATAGGCCTGATGTACTTTTTTATAAGCACAACATTACGTATGCTTCCTAAAACTTTCAAGAAAATTTGTGGTTTCAAGTGTATTTTCCCTATTATTAAATATATAAAGTAACACTACCTTCTCAGCAATGAAGATATGATATTAAATATTGTGCTGTTAGCAGAGAAGTTTAGATTATTCTGAATGAGACAGAAAGAGACAATAAAACCTATAGGGTGAAGTGTTTTCTCCTATACATCATATAGGGTATCTCAGAGTTTTAATGAACAACTTTAGAACAGCCCTCCAACTATAAAGAAGAACCAGTTTGAGCTAATTCCATTTCCTCACCATATAGACTACCATGAAGCATATCATTAAGCTATAATTGATATATGTTAATATGATTACAGAAGGATTCAAGGTCCTTGTTATTTTTAACAACTCTGAAGTCTAAAAAAATAGAAGATATAAACTTTTGATAGAAATTTTCATTAAAGTACAGACATTTTTCAAGAGAACAGTAAATTTTTTGGCCCAAATTAGGGGAATGGTTTCAAGTGAGATATAAAATGAATAAAAAATTATTTCCCACCTGAGCCTAAATCATAAATCATTTTCAAAGAAATCAATGTACCTTCCCTTCTGTGTCTGGGATTTCAGTCCTTTTTATAATACATCTTTCTAAAACAAATGGAACTATCTTATACCCTTGCTAATAGAAAACTAATGGTAGGTTATACCTCAGATACCTCATTTATATTATTTTTATACTTATTGTTTTATATCTCTATAAAGGTTCATTTTTATGTTTCACTGGGTAATTTTTGAGGAAAGAAAATCTGTTCTAAATCATTAGCTTTATGTATTGGAAAACATATATTCACTATATATCATAAGAAGTTTTTAAAAAGTAGAAGCAATCAATAAAAGTATTGCATAAAATTTGCAATGCCTGAACTAGCCTTTAATAAATTTTTTTAAAAAGCATTCACATAAATCTAAGTGACATTTATAACTTCTTTAAGGTTTGAATTTGTTCTGGAAAGGGAAATAACAACAGGATTAGATTAGCGGACTATTGAACTTTCATTTCTAGCTTTCAAATAACTTTGTACTATTTATACTGCGAGGTAGGATTTGTGCTGTATTTTGTTGCAGACATCTAGACAGTGCCGTCAAAGAACCTAGAGTCTAAGAAGGTAAAACATGTCCTCAAATAACTCTATCATAAGATAAAAGTTAAAAATACCCATAAATAGCTATAGACTCTGTACAGAGGCAAAGAGGTTCCCTCCTGCTTTGGAGGAGCAGGATCTGGGAAGAATGCCTAGAGGATGTGGCTTTTGAAATGGAGCTTAAAAGGTGAGGAGAGCAGGGTGTTAAAGAGCATGAAACTTTTCTTTCTAGCATCCTTTCTAATGCTTAGTAACATTTTATAGCACAAAATACTGAATAACACTATCTTGGGAAATAGCTCTGGACATAACTGGTAGTCAATGGCCTCCAGAGGGCAAAAAAGGTGAGGATGTGAACCGTGTTTCCGGGAGAGAGAAGAAGAAATGGAGAGAACAGGTAGGAGATTTGCTATAGACTCAAAATCAAAAGGACGTTGTAACTATAACGAGTGTTTTTTTGTTAAATGAGGTTAGGGGACACAAGTTTCATAAAGCTCAGAGTAGTATTCGTGCTCCAGTATGACTTTCAAGAGTGAATGGTGGAGAAAACTAGAAAAACACCCACAATCTTACATAGCATTCCTGCTTCTGCACTGCTGTTGTAATAAATAAGACTTCATGTGAAGAAAGAAAGACAGAGATTACAGTCTATTTATTAAATATCACCTCATTGGTCCTCCTTCCTTAGTCTCCTTTGTTGGTTTTTCCGGTCCTCCACTTCTTAAAGCTGGAAAGTCCTGGGTCTCAGTCTGTGCGTGGGCTGCTTCTCTTCCCTATCTATACTTACTACTTTGGAGATCATTTGCTATCTCAGAGCATTAAATGACATCATCATGCAGACGAATTCCAAATTCAGATCTCTAGCCCAGAACTCTCACCCACACGCTGGACTTGCCTATTTGACATAATCACTGCAACACCTAGGAGATTTCTCGAAGACAACACGTTTCAAACATTTCCCTGTTTGCTCCCTTTCTTCTAGTCCCCAAGCCTGCACCAGGAGGGTCTTTCAACTTCTAGTAGCTCATGGAAAAACCTTGCAGATATTCTGGACTCCATTCTTTTTCTCACCCACCACATCCAAACCAACAGCATCCTTTTGGCTCTACCTTTTAAGTATGCATAGAATCTACTGTGCTTTCATGTTCTCTACTGTTATATGTTGCCCAAATTATTTGCCTGGGTCCTATCTTAACTCTTGATTCCTCTATAGTATATTCTCAAGAATAACCAGAGGTATCCTTTTAGAACAACTCTTTGACTTGTTTAATCAAAATCTAATGATGACTTCTCATTTCATGCAAGATAAAAGGCAAAGTTGTAAGAATGTCCTTCAAGTCCCCACATGTTCTACACTGTCTTACCAGGTACCTCCCTGACTTCTACTCCTACTAACCTCTCCTTATCTCACTCCCCTCTTGGCACACCAGCCTACCTACTGTTTCTCAGCCATGTTAGTAAAAAAACAAAACTCTCTCCCCTGAGCTTCGGCACTGGCTGTTCCCTCTACCTAGAATTAATACCTCCAGGATGTCTGTAGAGCTTACACTCACCTCTTTGAAATCTTTGTTCAAATGTCATATTCTTAATGAAGTCTACTGTGACCACCTGATTTGAAACCAGTTCTCTCCACCTCATCCAGCACTTCCAGTCTCTCTTGCTCTGCTCCCTTTCTTTTCTACTTTTTTCCCATAGAACGTATCAACTTTCTAATATACAACATGATTTAATTATTTATTGGATTTATTTTTATTATCCCCTTCCTTATTAGAAGGTAAGCTCTATAAAGACAGGGATCCTTGCCTTATGCACTGTGATATCCCAAATATCTAGAACAGTAACTGCCAGAGTAGAAGTTTAATAAATACTTATGGAATGAATGCATGCATGCATGAATGCGTGTAATTGAAGGTGTCTATTGAGAAAATGTGTTCTCTTATTTTAACTACTAATATGCTTGTCATGGTTAGGGACAGGTGTCAACTTGGCCAAGTTGTGGTACCTGTTCATCTGATTGGGCAAGCGCTGGCCTGTCTGTTGCAATGAGGACATTTCATAGGATTAGGTCATGATCACGTCAGCTGCATCCACAGCTGATTCCATTTGTAATCAGCCAAAGGGGAGTGTCTTCTGCAATTAGTGATGCTAAATCCAATCATGGGAAGCCTTTTAAGGAGGACTCAGAGGAGACAGGTTCCATTCCTGCTTTGGCTGGTGAGCCTCTCCTGTGGAGTTCGTCCAGGCCATCCATTGGAGTCATCGGCTTCGCAGCCTGCCCTGTGGATTTTGGACTCTGTGTTCCTGCGGTCACGTGAGACACTTTCATAAATTTTATATTTGCAAGTGTTCCCTGTTGGTTCTGTTTCTCTAGAGAACCCTAACTAATACAATGCTAATTAATCGAGATGGTACTATTTAACTGTGTTTGCAATCTAGGGCAAATCTTATTTGTTTGTAGTATATTATTTATTTATTTAAATTATATTTCCTAAAATGCTTTTTTGAATTTTTTACATCTATATTCAAAAGTGAGATGGATGTGGTTTAGTTTGTGTCATCTTTACCAGTTTGGATTTCAGGGCTGATTACTTTATGAAATAATATGGGAGCATAACCCAAATCTACTGCAGACTGGGGTGGAGTATTGGATGTGGCACACAAATTATCTATTCCTAAAAAGCTTATGAGAATTTATTGATAAGGCTTCCAGAGAAGTCAACAGAGTTTTTGGATGACACTATTATTCCTGTTATTTTCTATTTTCTGCATAAGAAAACTTTGATAATTTTAAATATATACATTTCATGAGTATATGGACATTTTCTAAATATTTTAGCATACAACATATTAACCTGCACCTTACATTCCAGTGTTAAAGGCCAGACTGAAATCAGAGTCCTGGGTTTGAATCCCAGGATTTGGACTGCAGTTTTGCAGCTCACTAGAAGCACAAGATTGGGCAAGTTATTTTGCATCTTCATACATCACATGTCCCAACAATAAAATGGTGGGAGTAATTGCACATATCTCTTTGGGTTGTTGCGAATGATTCGACATTGTAAAGCATATGTGGAATTGAAGCAAAAGAATTCAACATTTCAACTTCCTATCAGCTAAAATGAAAATAAAACAGCCAGGCAAGTGAAAAGTTCTTTTTATATGATAGTTGAAATTAGTTTTATTTCCATTTCTGATTGATGCTTGAGCAGCTGGTGTTTTAGAATCCTTCAGCCTTTGGTTCTCCCTCTTTAAGAACTGAACAATCTGTAAGCAAACATGTGATAAGGTTCTATCTAAGGGGACCCCCGCGATCTTTTCATGGTCAGAAAGTCATTGTCAATATGAATAATTTCACTTACTCATATGCTTAAAAGTAAGGTATTTAGTTGCGTTAAACATTCTCTCAAATAATAGGTTAGGCTGTCCAAGGTCACCTCCCAGTATGCCTTACCTAAATTTCTTGGAGGATATCTTTTTTTTTTTTTTTAACATGGGCAGGCACCAGGAATCGAACCCGGGTCCTCGGGCATGGCAGGCAAGCACTCTTACCTGCTGAGCCACCGTGGCCCGCCCTCTTGGAGGATATCTTGCTCTCTGGAGGATATCTCCAGGCAGATTTCTCTCACTAGCCTTCTTCCCCTTACCACTCTGAATTAGGTCTCTTTGCTACGTGTTCTGTGTTATTCTTCTTTTAACAATTACCACCATTGTACTTTTTCAGTTTGCATAATAAACCAAAGTCAGAATGCCAGAATGCCAGCTTCATGAAGTCATAGACTATGTCTGTCATTATTCGTGCCTTCAGTATGAATTTCAAAATTTAAGAACTAGTAAGCACTCAATAAACATTTTGTAAAATGAATGAATGAATAAATAAATATTGCTATTTAGCACATTAAAAAAAACAGAACAATATGGTGCTAAATAGCATAGATTTTAGAGGGAGAAAATTTTGATTCTGCTATAGATAAAGTTCCTTCAAGAAAATTAGTCAACCTTTCTGATATTCAGTTTCCTCATCTGCATAATAGATAAAACAAAAATTCTCAAAAGTGCTATTCTCAAAGGACCATTGTGAAACTGAGCTGCCCTGAAAGGCTTAGGACAGTCACCAACAACCAGGCCATAAAAAAATATGACTATTGTTATTAAAGCTATTCATAAATCGGTTATTATTATTATACCTTCACTCCTAAACATACCTTTTATTAATATGAAATGACTTTTTTATCATACATTATTCAGTTTTGTGTTTAAATATATTTATCTGGAAAATATTCTGAAAATCTCTTTCTCCTTTGTGAAATTTTTCTATCTGCGATGAACTAAGCCAGTTTGGTCCAATTTGCTGTGAACTAGGCTGATTTGTATTCATCTGGCAGATGTCCACAACCTGTAATAAAGGAAGAAGAGGCTTATAGGCCCCAGCTCACTAACCAATAGCAGGTTGAATGTTCCAGTGTAGTCGAGGTCAGTGGTCTGATCCTTGCTTATCTGCTTGGACTAGCAGCAAGAGGCATAAGAATCCTTCTATGATCCGTGCATGCTAATCTTGAGGATGCCTAAGCATCCTGTCCTTTTAAGTACTGTAATGCATCTTGCAAGAAGGTCCACTTAATACAGATGTGAAAATTTCCTAGTGCGTGACTCCAATCAGGTTTTTTGTTTGTTTATTTGTTTTTCATCAGAATCAGATGACAGAATTCTGTTTTGTGCTCATCTCATGATCAGGAGGAATCTAGGTCTCCAGGTTCTACTACAAAGGGAATAGGCTCTAGATTCCTAAACCTTGTTTATGCAAAGGCTCTGATGCTTGATTAATATATCTATGCAATTCATGAAGCTTAAATATAATTAATTCTGTCAATGAAAAATGATTCTTCACCTCCTCTATGATGGTTAGTAAACTACCTAGTTCTAATCAGAGATAAGGAAAGCTGACTGTGGCCCCTGGAGGCTGACTCCAAAATGAAGCCTTCCAAATTCTATTACGCTTCCCACCCCACTCCCCACCCACCCAGTGAAAATCACACTGGTGTTATAAATGAAAGCTTGCACATGCAGCATTTTCTATGCTGAAGTATTTTTAAGTAAATTGAAGTGATATGTCTGCTACATCGCTGTATATTTAACATTCGGTATCCTTTTGTGTTGGTGAGGCTCTGGTCTCAACCTGGTCAGGTGACGGTGCTCAGTTGTCTGGTCAGGCAAGCAGTAGCCTAAACTTAACTGCAAGGATATTTCCTGGCTGGTGAATAAACCAGAAGGCTGGTTTATTAAATCATGAGACAGTTAATTGGCTCTGTGACTAATTATATCTCTGGTCAACTAATGGTATGTCTTCTACAATGAGAGAATCCAATCGGTTGGATTTAATTTAAAGACTGTTGAGAGAGTAGAGCGAATTTTCACTTCTTCAGCCTGCCAGCCTCACCTGTAGAGTTTGTTGAGGATCTTCATCAGAGCTGCCAGCCTCATAGCCTGCCCTACGGATTTTGGACTCTTACACCCCCACAATTGCATGAGACACTTTTATAAATATCATATTTACAGATATCTCCTGTTGGCTATGTTTCTCTAGAGAACCCTGATTAACACAAATTTGGATGTTTACTTATCCTCTCCTGTGCCTTAGTTTGCATCTATCAAATCGAGATAATAATAGTAATTACTTTACAAGGGCATTGTGAATTTTAAATGAGTTAATACTTGCAAAGCACTTAGAACAGTGTCAGGCATATAGTAGGGGTTCAATAACTTAAAATTTGACTACTGCTACTTTATCGTTATTAATGTGTTAATAACTATGGATATATAATGGTGATTTTTTTTTAATTCTTGGATTCCATATTATAGTTCCTTGGGACATTATATTCTACTGAGTTCTCAGGAGCTTGCTTCCTTTTTCTTGCATCCCTTAATTCTTTCCATCGTTCCTATGTTTAATTTACCATTTACTCATGTGGGAATTAAAAAAAAACCTTCCCCAGGGATTTTCTCAGGATGTGCAGATTACCAGCTTCTACTCAAATCCCTATCAGACTTCTCAGGTAAAATTAAATTTACACTCTCAGGTCTGAATAAGTGTGTGGGTGGATGTGTTTTGTTCTTTGCCTAATTCCCATTTTCTCCGAAGCAGTGAACAAATGCCATTTCCCTTATAGATGTGAGCACAGATTTTAGGCCTCTAGAACAGAGGTTCCCAACTCATGGCACCTGATTTAAATTTAACTACAAAAGCAGTAGCTTGTTCTATTGTTGCTGTTGTTTGTCGTTTCTTTAATTTGAGACAATATTTAAACATTGGGAGGTCTCCCATTAAAACCCATATTTCTTTTTTTTTTTTTTTTTTTTTTTTTTTATATGGGCAGGCACCGGGAATCGAACCTGGGTCTTCTGGCATGGCAGGCTAGCATTCTTGCCTGCTGAGCCACTGTGGCCCGCCCTAAAACCCATATTCAATAATCTCATAAAAAATCAGAAGATCTGGCAATGAATAAAAAAACTTACCTAGAACTGAGGAGCACGGCCCTCCCTTCCACAGGGACAGCACTTCCATAGGGACACTCTGGGAATCCCCAACTTAAGGTCAGTGGCTCTTGCCATTTATGTCTGTGGCTGTGCTTTTCCATTTCTTCTAGTGGAGAAATAGTTCCTGTACTCGACAGTCTTAATTTTCTAAGACTGTTATGACAAGTAACATGAATTGGTTAGCTAAAACAATAAGAATTTGCTGTCTCAGTTTTGGAGGCTAAATATCCAAAATCAAGGGTCCACACAGGCCATACTTTCTCCTAGAGTGTGCAGGCTTCTGGTGCTGACCTGATTTCCGCCTTCCTCACATGAAGCTATTTGCCTCCTTTTCTGGTTTTCACTTCTGGATTCTACTGGAATGTCCAATTTTCCTCTATTTTTAGGGACTTCAGCCATATTGGATAAAGGCCCACCCAATTTGGCCTTTTCCAACTAAGATCTTCAAAGATCTTATTTACAAATGAGTGCACACCCATAGGACTGGGGTTATGACTTGAACTTGTCTTTGTGGGGGATCATGAATCAATACATAACATCAACTAAAGTTCCTCTCTACCCAAGTCCTCTGCCTTCCTTAATGCTAAAATGGATATAGTTCCAGACTCCTATCTCTATTTAACTCCTCTACTTGTACTCTGAATCTTTTTCTCTTTCTGCCTTCTCAAAGATTTTAATACTCTTCTGCACTATCGGTTTTTCCCTGTCTCTTGCCTATTCCCGTCACCATTCCAGCATGCAGTAATATCTTGCACCTTAAAACACTCGTAACTTTTTTCATGTCCTACCCCAAACTGCCTCATTTCTCTTTTATACAAAACTCCAACTACTTGATGCACAAGTTGACTCCCCTCCTTCACTTCATGTGCTCTTTTCAACGCTACTTCAGTCAGACTTTTATTCCCTCTACTCCACTGAAACCACGCTGCCAAAGTCACCAATAACTTCCCTCTTGCTAAACTCAAAAATCAACTCTTTCTTGTTACCTTAACTAGACATCTCACCAGCATTTAACAAGTTGTCCAATTATCCTTGTTTGGAATCCTTTCTTTTCTTGGTTTCATGACACCACATTTTCATGTGTTTCCTCCTACTTCACTGGCTGATCTTTCTCCGGCTCCTTTGAAAAGTCCACCTCTAATTTGCATCCCATTGCCTAATTTCCCTTACATGCAAAATGTGCCACATCTCCCTCCTCACATTGTTTCTTTTTTTAGCCATACTCACTCCCTCAGGTGACCTCATTCAGGTCCTGGCTTTAATAATTCCTATTTAGACAGATGACTTTCAGATTTTCTATAGCCACTCACAATAGCAACTAATAGAATAAAATCATCTAAAAATAAATCTAACCAAGGACATATAGGACTTTTATGCAGAAAACTACAAAACATTGCTAAAAGAAATTAAAGAAGACCTAAATAAAAAAAAAAAAAAAAAAAACAGTCCATGTTCATGGGTTAAAAAGCTAAATATCATCAAGAGTTCAATACTATTTTCAAAGCTATTTATAGATTCAGTAAAATCCCATTCAAAATTCCTGTTGTGAGTGGACTTTTTTTCTTGCTTTCTTTTTTCAGTTGTTCATTGATTGTGTATAGAAACATGACTGATTTTTGGGTGTTGATCTTTTATCCCAACACTTTCTTGAGTTCATATTTTATCTCAAGGGGCTTTGTTGCAGGTTTTTCAGCATTTTCTCTATATCGGATCATATTATCTGCAAAGAGAAAAAGGTTTACTTCTTTCTTTCCAACCTGGATTTCTTTTATTTCTTTTTCTTGCCTAATTGCTCTGGCAAAAACTTTCAGTACAATGTTGAAAAACAGTGGTGACAGTGGGCATCCTTGTCTTGTTGTTGATCTCAAAGAGAAAACTTTCAGTCTTTTACTAATACGTAGAATGTTAGCCGTGTGCTTTTCATATATCCCTTCATAATGTTGAGCAAGTTTTCTACTGTTTTTTATCCCCTTCATTCTGTTAATGTGGTATGTTACATTAATTGATTTTCTTATGTTGAACCAACCTTGCATACCAGGGATGTATAATTCCTTTTAATACACAGTTGCGTTGTTTTTAATAGTATTTTGTTGAGGATTTTTACATCTATATTCAGAAGAGATATTGGTCTGTAGTTGTCTTTTCTTGTGGTATCTTTATCTGGCTTAGGTATGAGGGTGATGTTGGCCTAAATTAGGGAGTGTTTCCTACTTTTCAATTTTTGGAAGCGTTTGAGCAGAATTGGAGTTAATTCTTCTTGGAATGTTTGAAAGAATTCCCCTGTGAAGCCAGCTGATCCTCAGATTTTCTTTGTTGGAAAGTTTTTTTTTATTACAGATTCAATCTTTTTACTAGTAATTGGTTTGTTGAGATCTTCTATTTCTTCTTGAGTCAATAAAGTTAGTTTGTATATTTTTAAGAACTTGTTCAATTTACCTAGGTTATTTAATTTATTGCCATATAGTTGTTCATGGTATCCTCTTTTCATCCTTTTTATTTCAGCATGGTTGGTAGTAATGTCCTCTTTTTCACTTCTGATTTTCCCTATTTGTAAACTCTATTTTTTTCATTGTCAGTCTAGCTAAAAGTTTGTCAATATATTGATCTTTTTTAGGAACAAATTTTTGGTTTTGTTGATTCTCTCTATTGTTTTTGTTTGTTTTCCATTTCATTTATTTCCAGTCTAATCTTTGTTATTTCCTACCTTGTGCTTTCTCTTTAGTTTTTTCTTCTTTTTCTAGTTCTTCTAGTTTTGAGTTTAGATCTCTGATTTGAAGAATTTCTTCAATTTTAATTCAAGCAGTTAGAGCTATAAATTTCAGGACTGCATTCACTGCATCCTATATGTTTTGTTATGCTGGGATTCTCACTAGTCTCAGGTTATTTCCTAATTTCACTTCTGATTTGTATTTTTACCCATTGGTTGATTAAGAGTAGGTTTTTTCAATTTCCACATATTTGTTAATTTTCCATTTCTCCCTCTATTATTTATTTCTAGTGTCATTAAATTGTGATCAGAGAATGTATGTTATATAAATTCTATATTTTTGAGACCTTTTTGTGACCCAACATATGGTCCATACTGGAGAATGATCCATACACACTCAAGAAAAGGTTATTCTGTTTTTATTGGGTAAAGTGTTTTATATATTTCTGCATATTCAAGTCCTGTACTTCCTTTTTGATTTTCTGAGTAGGTGTTCTATGCATTGCTGAGAGTGATGTATTAAAGTCTGCTACCATAAATATAGAACCATCAATTTCTCCCTTCAAATCTGTCAGTATTTGGTGCATATGTGTTGGGCCTCTGCTGTTCGTTGCATCCATCTCTGACATATACTTTATATACTTTATCAGTATATAATGACCATCTTTGTCCCTTGAAACTGTTTTAAAACTAAAGTTCACTTTATCCAACATTAGCATAGCCACCCTACTCTCTTTGGTTCCTATTTTCAGTATATATGTTTTTCCCATCCTTTCACCCTCAATCTACCTGTATCATTGAATTTAATATGGGTCTTTTGTGGACAGCATTTAGTTGTGTCATGCTATTTTATCCATTCTGACAGTCTCCCCCTTTTGAATGGAGAATTTAATACTTTTAATTTAAAGTCACTATTGATAATATGGGACTTCCTTCTATCATTTTGCCATTTAGCCTTTGTATGTCATATCTTTTTTGTCCTTTACTTCTGTTAATGCCTACTTTTATATTTATTTGCTTTTTTTGTGTTCTACTATATTGAGCGTCTTCTCACTTCTATCTGGATATGTATGCTTCATCTGTTTTTCTTGTGGTTACCTGGAGTTAAAATTTAACATCCTAAGTATAACACAATCATTTTTTGTTTGATATCAGCTTAACTTCAATAGTATGCACATGTAATCTTCCTGTATCCTTCTATCCCTCCACAATTTTTTGTACTTGTTACACTTATATCTTTATACATTGTATACCCAAAAACATAGATTTATCATTACTTTTATGCATTTACATTTTAGCACCTGTAGGAAATGAACAGTGAAGTACCATACCAAACAACACACAATTTACTGGCATTTACAATTACCATAAATGTTGCCTTTATTGCCAGTCTTTATTTCGTAATGCTGCTTTGAACCATTGCATAATATTCTTTCCTTTCAGTCTGAAGAATTCTCTTTAGCACTGCTTGTAGGGCAGGTCTAGAGGTTATGCACTCTCTCATCTTTTGTTTACCTGAGAATATCTTAATCCTTAATCACTCCCTCATTTGGGAAAGACAGTCTTGCTGGATATAGATTCTTGTCTGGCATTTGTTTTTTTCAACACTTTAAGAATTTCAACCCACTGCCTTCTTGCCTCTCTGGTTTCTGATGAGAAAATAGGATTCAATTTAATTGGGACTCCTTTGTACATAATACATTGCTAGTCTCTTGCAGCTTTAAGAATTCTCTCGTTGTCCTTTGCATTTGATCATGTGATAAATATATGACAGATTGTATTTTTACTAATGTTTAAACTATTTGGTGTTCTCTGAGCTTCTTGGATGTGCATATTCACATCTTTTGCTAAGTTTTGGGAATTCTGCCTTTATTTCTTTGAATATATCTTGTGCCCCTTTCTTTCATGCTGTTCCTTCTGGAACTTCCATAATATATTTATTGATGTATTTGGTGTCCTAGTGATGTCAGACTAATTTTTCTTTTAGTATTTCCTTTATTTCTGCATCTCAGTCCGGCTCATTCATGTGTCTTCTCTTCAAGTTCAGTGATTCTTTCTTCCCCAGTTCTAATCTGTTTTTGAAACCTTCCTGTGCATTTTTCATTTCAGTTATTGTGGGTTTCGACCCCACTAGTTCTGCTTGGGACTTTTTAAAAACTTCCGTATCCTTATTTAGACTCTCATATTGCTCTTTCATTTTTTCAGCTTAGCTCCCCTTGTCCTGCATCACCTCGAACAATTTTAAGATGTTTTAAAAAGATTTGCTTAGGGCGGGCCATGGTAGTTCAGCAGGCAGAATTCTCACCTGCCATGGCAGAGACCCAGGTTTGATTCTCAGTGCCTCCCCATTTAAAAGATTTGTTTGGTATGTACACATTCTCATCTTCTTCATTGCTGTTTTGTATTTTTATCTCTTCCTTTAGATGGGTCATCCTTTCCTGTTTCTTTGTCTTGTACTCTTTTCTTGAACACTGTTCATTTACTATTTAGAAATGTTAACTCTGAGATTTATTCTCTGACATGGCTGTTTCTTGGTTTTATAAACAGCTGGTGATAAGACAGAGATTTTCTAAAGCTTCAGCATTCCTATCGGAAAGGTCTGTCCAAGGCAAACTCAGTGCACGAGGTTTTCCTGTCCTTTGGGGTTTCTGTTTTGTCCTAGGCTTTTGCATGTTAGTAATTTTGAAGTTCCCCTGTTAACAGGAATTTGGTTGGCCTCTCTGCTTCCCAGCGACAGACCTCCCTGTCCCAGGTATTTGAAGCTGGCAGGCCTTTGTCCCAGAATGTCTGTCTCTATAGATTTTTACACTCCTTTCATTGGCTTATGCTGTTTTTTCCTGGGAGAAATTGAAAAATTCTGGGAGGAAAGGACACTGGAGAAGATTTTCCTGGCCAAAATAGAGCCAGGGACCCATGAAGGGGACATATACTAGATCCAAAATGCCCTGGGGAAGGGATCAGAAAGGATGCCAAGAACTTCTCTTATTGTTCCTTGTAACTGAGCTTTCCTGGCCTGCCCAGAAAATGCAGCCCTCCAACTAACTGCCCCCACAGCCCTGAGGAAGCACTAACTTTCAAATCTCCACCACCTCCACCTTGTCTGTAGAGGGTGGATGCAATGGCTGTAGCTGCCTCTGTCTGGGGCACATTGAAACAATAGCAGCCCTCAGAACCAGCTCCCAGATCCAAAGTCACTAATCAAAAGCCATGATCAGTGATCAGCTGTGCCCCACCCTATTCTTTGAGAAGAGGATTTTCACAGTCCTTTCTTGTACCAATGAGCTAGCCAGGGACTGGACCCCTCAGCAGCCTGCCATGAGAGTGGGGAATGGGAACCCGGAGAGAGCGATTGACTGTTCTAGTCTGTAATTTATCTTCCTTGTCTTCCTGCTCTTCCCTGGATGTTGTACAGTGTTCTTCTGGCCTCTGGAGTTTCAGAATCGTTGTTTCAGACAGTTCCTACCTGTTTATTAGTTGTTTTGGTGGAAGGACTCAGTTTGGGAGCTCCCTACTCTGCCAAATTCCCTGGAAGAGAGTATAGATGGAAAAACAAATAGATTTTATTGCAGGAATGTGTGTCCTAGTCTTAGCTATACCACCATCTAGTTTCATGACCTTCAACGAGCTGTTTATTCTCTGGGCATTAGTCTGTTACAGTTTTCCGGTGTTTTGTTTGGTTATTTGGTTCCTTGTTGCTGTTGTTTAATCAACAGCATGAGTAAGTAGGGTCATATTGTCTCCTTAGTTCTCCAAGCTCCAAAATGGTTAAATAATATATTTCCCTTTGCTTTTCCCCATATGCTATGCACATTTATACTCTTCAGATACAACCGTAATAAGTGCATAATATATGTGAAACTGATCTATTATGGATGCTATAATTCAGAGAAAAATAATGTTGACATTATTTTTGACATATATTTATACTTATGTCATCAAGCCTTTGGTACTCCTTAAGGCTCTGTTCCCCTGCCACTGTTAAGCAATTTTTTGGATAGTAGGATAAAATTTCCTTTGCTCAATTTCCTCCTATTTCTTTTCAATGTTCCCTTTTAGATCAGACAGAGCTCTCCTTCCCATCTTGGTGCTTATAGGCTGCAAAGAGTTTCTAGTAACGTGCCATGCCCTAGTAGTTTTCTAAGCTAATTTAAAACCCCTATGGCTTCATGGAAATTCTATTGCTTATATTTTTCAGAGAGGTAGATGAAAGTCAAGTTATTAATATTTCAAATCTAGCTCCATATTAAAAATTCCATTTTTGTTTTAAATAGAATAAATTTCCTCATAAATTCTGTTTCCAAATGAAAAAAAATTCTACGGAACCTGAAAAGCTATGTGTCCTGTTGTGTGATTTTTCACTGCAGAATAGGAAAAAATTGTCACCTAACTAGTTCATAGTTTGCTGCTTCAGAAAATTTCACCTTCAATTACATTTTTTTCTACTTCTGACTCTATTTCACATTGTTCATACTCTCTTAATATCTCCTCTACTATCAAACTTACATAGATTCATACTGCCTTAAATATAATTTTTCTTTGCTTTTTCATGTTCGTTTATTACTACCCCTTTCTAGATGTTTACCTCTCCATTTTCCAGGGTGTTCCATTAGATTATACTCATTTTCTAAACTCTGCCTTTTATTCGAATGATTCATTTTCCTTTCCTCCCTAGAAGGATAGTTAAATCTATCATCAGCAAATTTTACGAATTCATGTCTTGCCTATTTTGTTTTTCAAGGGGAAATTGCTCATAATTCTTGGTATTTCTATAGCATCTTTTCATTTTATGATTCACAGTACTTAAACATTATCCAATTGAGAGGAACCGCCGGAAGTGTACGGCGAGTTCGAGCCCGAGGTAACCGAAGAAAGGTCCCGGCCAGGAAGACGAACTCCGTCAAGAGAGTTCCGGCCTGATTCTGCGAAAGAGGAAGTGAGAGAAAGCACTTACTACCTTCGGTCTCGGCAGCGGAGGCAGCCTTATCCTCAGGAAGCTGTGGAGATGAAGACGCGAAGAACTACTCGCCTACAGCAGCAGCACTCACAGCAGCCTCTGCTACAGCTGTCTCCGGTTACGACCAGGAGAGGGTTACGGGACTCGCAGTCCTCCGAAGAGGATGAGCCATCTCCCCAAACTGTCTTAAACCATACGGTCTCAAAGAAGAAAACTGACAGGATAACACAGGAGGCTCCAGTGGTGAGTGAAGATCCTGTAATCAGCTTGTGTAGACCTCCTCTAAGAAGCTCAAGATCTGATTCAGCCTACAAAACAAATGGAAATACTAAAATGAGTGAAGTAGAAGCCACCAGTGTCCAACAGAAGGTCAATTTCTCTGAAGAAGGAGAAACTGAGGAAGAAGATCAAGACAGATCTGACAGTGATATTACTACTGCTAAGGTCAGATCTGGGGATTCTGTTGAGCCCAAAGATCAAAACAGCAGATCAGCTAGTAGTCAATATCCTGAATCAGTTTGGCAGTCATCGCAAAGTCGAGACTTCAGAGCCCATGATAAGCAACCTTCAGTGCTGAGCTCACAGTATCAAAAAAGTCCTCAAGAGTTTGTGGAACAAACTGCAAGAATAAGGACTAGGATGCAAACATCTTCACCAGGCAAGAATTCAATATATGGCAGTTTTTCAGATGATGACAGTGTTCAGAAATCAGAGCTTGGAAACCAGTCTCCATCAATCTCTAGCCGACTTGAAATATTTGCAGAAAATCCAGCTTCACACAGATTTACAGAATTTTAATAGCGTTTTCAGATGATTAAGTGACTAGACAACCGAAAAATGCATATTTTGTCAAGATGAAATGGTGGTGGTCACTTTTACTGATAGCTGCTATTGTCATTGGAAGTTTTTGGTCCATTCGTACTCCTGAGATAGCAACCACTGCTGTTCAAGAGTTCCAGAACCAGATGAAACAACTTATGAATAAGTATCGAGGTCAAGATGAGAAGCTATGGAAAAGGAGTGTAACATTCCTGGAAAAACATCTTAATAACTCCCATCCCCAGCCTCAGCCTGCTATCTTGCTACTTACTGCTGCCCGAGATGCTGAAGAAGCACTGAAGTGCCTGAGTGAACAAATTGCTGATGTCTATTCTTCCTTCCGTAGTGTCCATTCCATCCGCATTGATGGGGCAGACAAAGCTGCTCAAGACAGTGATACTGTCAAACTAGAGGTAGATCGGGAACTGAGCAATGGATTTAAAAATGGCCAGAATGCAGCTGTGGTGCACCGCTTTGAGTCACTGCCTGCAGGCTCAACTTTGATCTTCTACAAGTATTGTGACCATGAAAATGCAGCCTTCAAAGATGTAGCCTTAGTCCTGACTGTCTTATTGGAGGAAGAGACACTAGGAACCAGTCTAGGCCTAAAGGAAATTGAAGAAAAAGTGAGGGATTTCCTCAGAGCCAAGTTCACTAATTCTGACACACCTGACTCATATAATCATATGGACCCAGACAAATTGAGCGGGCTATGGAGCTGTATTTCTCACTTGGTCCTGCCTGTGCAACCTGAAAACGCCCTGAAAAGTGGCATCTGCTTATAAGTAATGTGAGAAGAGAAAATCTCAAGTACCGAGAATTTTTCAGACTCTTTAATCAGAGACGAGATTTAAAAGTCTTTTTAAATGAACTGGTTTCTTTTTAAAGAAAGTTAAGTTCTTATGTAAACATGGAACATCTAAATCATCTGTTCGACCTAATTATATGTAACTTATGAATCATTTCCCTGTTTCCATCAAGGACTATGTGAAAGGTCTCTTAGGAGTGTAAATTATATGCAGTCCCATAGAGGATCTCTTTAGATTCTGGGTTGAATTGTTATTGATATAGTGTGACCAGTGGGAGGGCCTGGCCTCCTTTCCTATGAATCCTCCCAGTTTTTTAACTTAGATTTATCACAAAGTTTATTGAGTTATAATAAGGCAGCTCCCCAAATACAACTGTAGGTTTCCTATTTTGTTCCCTTTTACATCATTTAGGTGTGTGTTTCTTAGTCAGCTG
This sequence comes from Tamandua tetradactyla, assembly GCF_023851605.1. Classification (NCBI taxonomy): domain Eukaryota; kingdom Metazoa; phylum Chordata; class Mammalia; order Pilosa; family Myrmecophagidae; genus Tamandua; species Tamandua tetradactyla. The sequence goes on from NC_135331.1 coordinate 153,732,873, forward strand.
CTGCTTATGGGAAAAAAGTAACAAAAGGTCTTTTAGGTATGTGTTTGGAATTTTTTTTCTTTGTTTTTGGAGGGTGAGTGAGAAGGAGGCAAACAGAGAGAAATTTTGGAATGAGAAAGGAGAGGGGAGAAAAAATCTTCAAGATGAAATATTCCAATAAGCAATTGAGGCTTAGCTTAGTCAGACATGGGTATATAAACTTTTTCAGTGAGTTGTGTTGGGATTTGTGTTTTTATGTGTCCTTTTTCTTTTAAGAAATTTCTGTTCTTCCCAAGAATTTTTGAAGCGTGTATGTCATAAGGCTTAGTATTTGCTCATTTTTGCTCAAATTTGCTCAAATTTGGGTAAATTTTAGAGCAGTTTATTTTGGACATATGCTGAAATTTTTGTTTTGAATTAAGAAAGATAATTTCAGGAATTAGTAAAGCATTTGTTAACCACGTTTTCTGAGCTATCAAAAATTTAGTTTTCTGCGTGTCTCTTTGTTGCAATCTAAGTCCTTTAATGACACTCTGTAAGAGATATAAAGATTTACTATGCACATGGAAAATTTTAGTAAGAGTGCCTCAAGCCAAAAAGAAAGTGAATTTTATCACATATGAAGAATGCTAAGATGTATTTCTCTACTGCTATAATATATCCATTGTAACTTTAAATCTATAACTGAGCTTTCTCATCTGTCTACTGCTTTTGTTTTCTTAGAATCTTATAATTCTAGAACCATCTCAATTTTTTTTTATTGTCCACAAACTTCTAAGTGAAAATATGTTTTTTAGAGTTCTAGAGCCAGTTATTGGCTTCATCATTTGCCTTTTGAAGGTCCCAAAACTGGTGGCATAGAGTGGCCTCGTTCGTTTTCACCAAGACTACCAGTATTCACAAATTTATACCCCTTACTGTAATTTGTTCCTGACTGTCAAAAGTCAGGTCATCTGATTTATTTTATAGAGGATCTAAAACAGGGGTTTTGAAAAGGCTTCTTTTATACATATTATAAGGAGAAATAAATGTTTTTATTAAATGTTTCATTGACCAAAATAATTTTAAAGTGTTATGTTATATCTTTCAGGAAAAATAATTGTAGCAGCTGATCTGTAAATGACTTTAAAAGCTATTTTAGTAATTTAAATAAATTTACTTTCTTGGTTTGTACTCTGAAAAAAAAATTATCCAATTGATATTTGTACAGTAGTTGTTGGCAAAAATTAGATTGTGCTATGCATTTTACAAATACACTACACATTGGGATTGTAATCAATCATATCCAGCAATCAAAAGTAAATTACACTCTCTCTTTGGAATAGATAATCTGATTATAGCGTGGCCCGGCATAATTGCTGTCATTCAATGGCAGGGGTCTTCAAATACATCCATGTTGGGCGGGCCGCGGTGGCTCAGCGGGCAAAGTGCTTGCCTGCTATGCCGGAGGACCTCGGTTCGATTCCCGGCCCCAGCCCATGTAACAAAAACAAAAAAACAAAATACAATAAAACAAGAAAATGTTTAAAGATGTTTCCCTTTCTTCCTTCCTTCCTTCCTTCTCTCTGTCTTTCCTTTAAAAAAAAAAAAAAAAAATACATCCATGTCTTAGCCAGCCCCTTTCAGGCTTGATGTGTTTGGGAGTGTGCCTGGAACATGATAGAGCTTAATAAACATTAGTTTCCCATCTCTTCTGAGCAGAGACTGAAATATGTCTTCTCTCCTAGGACCGGCCATTTTTGGTTTAGTATCAAAAAAAGGACACGCAACCTAATAGGTCATATGATCAGGAAAAATTTATCATACTATGCTGCTGTGTGTGATTATCAGCACTGCTCATTTCATCATTTTATATAAGCATCTACTATGGTAATAAGCATAAAATGGATGAGTAGAAAGACATAGTTTCAAAATGTATTCACCCTGGTCGGGAAAGAAATGTACATGCAAATTATTAAAATTCAGTGGGGGAGTTTGTTCTAAAGGTATGAGTGGAAAGCAAAAAAATTACAAGAGATATAACCATAAATTGTGCCTTGGAAATTCAATAATATTTTCAAAAGAAGGTACGCATAGACTAGTCTTCAAGAAGCACCAGAGTATGTACTTCAAAGGGGAATCTGAGTAAATTCAAAACAATTAGCAGCAAGGAAATGAAAGTCTCTTAAACTAGTATAAGTGAATTACAGTATTTTAATTATATATATGTTGTCAAATTCCAGGAAAATGGAAATATCTGGAAGAGAAAAGTATGACAATTATTCAAGCTTCAGGACCCTCATCTCCAATATTCATAACTGAACTGCTTTTCCCTGTGTTTCTCCTTTTCTATCTTACTCCCAATAAATTCAGTCTCTCAGAATCCCAGTTCTGAACTCCTAGGTGAGTGATCTAAATCAGTTTGAAGAAAATGACCTTCTCTTTAATTTCTCCAGCTGTTCAAGTTCCAGAAAAATGTGTTGTTCTTGAAGAAGCTTTGAGTGGGAGCATTTTCTTTGAAAAAGGATTGATTTGTGGATGTGTATGGCTGACTGATAGGCTCCTAAAAGGAAGATAGTGGCAGATGATGAGACTGGTAATTTAGACATGGATGAAAATATGAAAGACTGTGATTTTGTTCACTGTAGCTGTATATCAGGCCATTCCAAACTTAATGCTATAAGGCAACAACCAGTTAATGACTTTCATATACTCTATGAGTCAAGAATTCAAATAAGGCCCAGTAGGGACAGCTTTCTCTATTAGACAATATCTGAGGTCTCACCTGGGAAGACACAGAGGCTGAGGATAACTCAAGGACTGGGAGCTGGAATCATCCGAAGGCTTGTTCACTCACGTGGCTTGTGGTTGATGCTGGCAGTGGGCTGTGACCTCAGCTGGAGCTGGCAGCTGTGATGCTTACAAATGGCCTTTCCATGTGGCTGCTTGGGCTTCCTGACAGCATGATAGCTAGATTACAAGATCAAATATCCAAAACAGTCCAAGTGGAAGTATTGTCTTTTATGACATAACCTTGAAAAGCACCCTAGCTTTTCAAGCCCATCCAAATTCAAGGGAAGGAAGCATATACCACATTTCTAGATTAGAGAAATGTCAACGTCACATAATAAAAAGAGCATGTGGGCCATGGTGGTTCAGCAGGCAGAGTTTTCACCTGCCATGCCAGAGACCCGGGTTCGATTCTCAGTGCCTGCCCATGCAAAAAAAAAAGGGGGGGGGGCATGTGAAATGGGAGAGTTGAGTAATTTGTGAAAGTTGGTCAAAAAGATCTAAAACTTATCTTATGAAAGTTGGGCATCTTTCAAGAATTTTAATAAGCTGAGTAACATCAATATATTTTAAATATAGAAAAATAATTCTGGTGGCAGAGTGGATGATGGATTGGAAAATGTAGAAAAAAGTAGTTCATCTTTCTTGGCTACCTTTCAGTGGAATCTCTGTTAATCTATTTGTGCAAGCAGTTTTACTCAGCATGTGAATTATTATTTTACATGTGAGAGTGTGGTCTATCACTAAAATTTCCAAGTGTATTTCTGTCTTGGAGAACATTTCTCTATTCCCCTCTGTGGTGCTATCTTTATCCCTTTCTATCATTCTTAGCTCTGTTCCCCTTTCCTCTTCCAGTTCCTTTCTCTTGCCTCTGATTCCTGTCTGTATCATTCATCCTTCTTAAAAAAAAGAACAAACAAAAACATGACTATAGAGCAAATTTCATTTCCTTTGCTATTTACAAGAGATCAGTGTTCTGTGTTATTAGCCTGTAATATAGAAAAATATATTCAAGTTCCAGGTGGTAGCAAGACATATTCCAAAATGCATGGCCTTCTATGGCATAGTTTTAACAATAACTTTCCCTCTTGAGAACTGGCAAAACTGTTAAAAAGAAGCAAAGCAAGCGATGACAATGTCATCATGGTTAAAATTATGAAAAAAACCTACCTCATATCATGAAATTTTTTTAAAAACTGCCAAATAAAATATATACCATCTCCCTTTAAAAAATAACAGCAGCACATGGGGGATCACAATAGATATTGGTTATTTATGTGTCACACCATCCATCACTCTTCTGCTAGTAAGTAGGCAGCTAGATACGTGCTCCTCTTATACTCAGAAGCAATGTGTTTGAGGTAGGGCTGTCCCCAACCTAGCCTCAGGCACACTGGTTCTTGACTTGCCAGAATACTTTATTCCCTAAGTTATAATGACTGGTTCAGTTGGTTGGTTTAAAGATGGGGTTCTTGAAGCTGCTTCAAGGTTGCCACCTTCTTGTGTCCAGTTGTCAGGAATGTGAAGAAAAGGGAACTCGGATTACTGTGAAAGGACAAATGGACATAAGCTCTCTAGAGAACAGTCTGAAAAATGCACCATGATTTAAATCATGCATCCTTTTTAACCCAGCACTTTAAATTCTAGTAATCTATTCTTAAGAAGTTCTCTAAGTGCAAAGATTCACCTAAAAGGTCATTCAAAATGGCACGGTTTAAAATACTGAAAAATTACTAATAATCCAACCTTTAAAAGAAAATAAGGAATTGATTAAGTGTAATAGGGAATCATTATACATGTAGTCATTAAAATAATTTTATAGATTTATTTTTATTGATATAATAACATGTAAGACATGATAATGATGGAGTGGGGAAATCAGCCTACAAAACATCATGATCTAATTTTTGGTAAAAGTTTATAGAAAGAGATTGTAATAGGATAAAGGTATGTATATATTTTAAAATGCATAAAAATTAAATATTCAGGAAAAGACCAGCCAAGAAATCAGTATTTGAGAAAATTACAACATTTTAATGTTAGTTATAAAGAAAGACATCTATTTATTCATTTATTGGACAAATATAAATCAAGTGCCTGTTTTGTTACAGATGTTTACTGGATTCTAGGGATATGGCAATGAAAAACAACGGAGTACATCTGTAAGGCAAGTGTAGGTTTGCCCATTCAGGTTCTTGACTTCCCCACCCTGGCAAGGATGAGTCTTACCAGACATAGATATACTTTAAGCCCTCTGATTGGGATTCAGGGAAAGGACAGTAGAGGGAAGGGGAAGGTCTAAGGAATGGTGTTTATATGCATTTACATATTGAGGAGCTAGGAACAAGTGTCTATTATAGGGCTAATAGTCTCTGGGGACTCAGAAAATTTCATGTTTCTGAGAAGAAAGGTAAAAAAAAAAAAGGCTGGGGTTTGGGTTGGCAGAGAATGGAAGAGGAATAAAGAAGGATTTTAAGAAGGGATGTTGGTGAACTTTGTGTGCCTTTCATGATGTTTCATAAATGCAAGTAAAGGATTTCTATTCTTTTGCAATTATTTCTGGTTTTACTGCCTGGTTTGTAAGCACGAGAATATATGAGGTACCAGGGAGTATGTAATCGAGGAACATTAACCTAGTCAGGCATCAGATAAGGACTCGTTAGGACTACAGTGTCTTAAACTGAGATTTAGAGATGAGTATCTATGTTCTCATGAGTACCCAGAGAGCATAGAAACCAGGGAGAAGAATAAGCGTTTTGAAACCCCGCAGGGAAAGTCTGTAAATGATCTTAAATGAAGTAAAATAAATCTAGTCTGCTGGCTCGTTCATAGACATATCAATGAGGGGCTCTAGTTGAAGTTTGCTGTGGTCAAGGAAGTGCACAGGACATGAAACACGCCTTAGAGACATGGGTTTTAATACAGCACATGGGTTAGACTTTCGACCTTAAGCCCAGATCTTGTAAGGAATCCGGAACTGGATTTTCTGAGCAAAACACAAAAAACAAACCTTGGAGCCAGCTCAGGATTCTTTCACCTTTGCTTAGGAACTAAATGAAGAGATATTAAATGTCCCTGGATTGGAAAATTCAATGTTGTTAAGATGTCAACTCTTCCAATTTGAGTCAATGCAATACCAATCAAAATCCCAGAAAACTATTTTGGAGATACTCACAAACCAGTTCTAAAGTATATATAGAAAGGCATAAGACCTAAAAGAGCTATCACAGTATTAAAAAAAACAGGGTTGTGGAACTCACACTGCCCTATTTCAAGACTTACTATAATGCTACATTATCAAGACATCATAATATTAGCTAAAGAATAAATATATACATTAATGGAAGTGAACAACATGACCAGAAATAGACCCATACAAATATAATAGATTGATTTTTTACAAAGGTGCAACATTAATTCAATCAAGAAAGAATGTCTTTTCAACAAATGGTGCTGGAACATTTGGACATTATAATATACCTATAGATATGAAAGAATCCAGACACAGACATTGTATTTTTCACAAAAATTAACTCAAAATGGATCACAGATATAAATGTAAATGCAAAATTATGAAAATTCTAGAAGAAAACATAGCGAAAACTTGCATAATCTTGTATTAGGGATGATTTTTTAGATACAACATTGAATGTATGATAATGAAAGCAAAAACTGGTCATTTGGACTCTACTAAAATAAAAAACTTCTGTCCTATAAAAGACACTATTAAGAGAATGGAAAGACAAACCAAACACCAGGAGAAGATACTTGCAAAACACACATCTGATAAATAACTCACATGTAAAATAGATAAAAATCTTAGAACACAACAATAGAAAAGAAAGAACCCAATTTAAAAATGGGTAAAAGATCTACAAAGATACACTACTAAAGATAGCAAATAAGCAAATGAGAAGATTCTCAACATCATGTGTCATTAAGGAAATACAAATTAAAACAAACATGAAATGCTATACCACACAATCAGAATGAAAGAAATTTTTAAATATTACAGGCACTATGGAAGAAAGTTTGACAATTTCTCACAAAGTTGAACGTACTCTTATCACATGTCCTAGGATATGTACCCAGCTGATTTGAAAACTTATGTCCACATTTGGAGGAGAAAACTCCAAGCTCTGATTTGGAGACACTTACCCTGACTGGGCCATGAGTTAAAATAATCAACTCAAAAACAAACAAACATAAGAAAAACCACCATCATCCAGGTTTTTATTGTATATGAGGGCCAAACTTCATAATATCCATAAGTGTGCCAGTTTGAAACTACTGTATACCCCAGAAAAGCCATGTTCTTTAATCCGGATTTAATATGTAGAGTGGAAACCTTGACTGGATTGTTTCCATGGAGATGTGACACACACAACTGTGGATGTGACCTTTTGATTAGATGGAGATATGACTCATTCTTAAATGTGCCCATTCAAGTGGGTCTTGATTAGTTAAATGGAGTCCTTTAAAAGAAAAAACACTTTGGAGAAAGCACAGCACCAACAGAGATGCAGACATTTGGAGATTCTTGTAGTGCCAACAAAAAGAGCTGACACAAATGGAAATGTTTGGAGATACAGAAAGAACCCCCACCCCCAGGGAAGTCATCTTGAAGCAAGAAGCAGGAGAGAAAGCTAGCAGACATCACCATGTGCCTTCCCAGCTGACAGTGAAACGCCAGATGTCATCAGCCCTTTCTTGAGTCAAGTTATCTTTCTCTGGATGCCTTAGTTTGGACATTTTTATGGCCTTAGAATGTAAACTTGTAACTTAATAAATTCCCTTTTTAAAAGCCATTCCATTTCTGGTATATTGCATTCCAGCAGCATTTAACAAATTAAAACAACAAGGTACAGAAATCTTGAGGAAAAAGCTATAAACCTAGTTCCAAACTTGTGACCCACTAAGGGTCTGGTAACACTGAAAAATCCAAAGAATGTATAAGCCTTTTCAAGAAAAAACATGACTAGACATGAGCCCAGAAGAAGCAATAATGGTATAATTCTCAATGAGGAAATAGAGATCAAATAGATCTGAAAGAGGTTTTAAAATAAGTAATGTTTAAAATATTCAGAGATCAAGGAAGTAAGAGATTCCATGAAGAATAATGATTTTAGGAGGAAAAAAAGAACTCAAATATATTTGAAAAAGAATCAAATGGGGATTTGGGAAATGAAAATTGTCATTGAATAAAATATTCAGTAGATTATAAGTTGAACAGCAGGCTACTAAGAGATGAAGCAAAATGAGAACTGAATACATCTGCTGCATTAATCTAGCAAAAGAAATGATATCTCGAAATGAGTAGCGGCCTTGAGGATAAAGAGAAGTGGAGAAATTTAAGAAATTATTAGAAAGTAGAATCCAGGTTTGGTGAAGAACACACAAGCCTTCCAGTGAATCGTTCCCTATTTAGAAGTGAAGGAAGCACTGCAGTTGTGGTCTGAAGTACTGGGTCTGCTCACTCACAATACCTGACACTTAATAGGCACTCAATAAAGTCTGTTGTTTCATGTGTTGTTGCAGCTAGTAGTCTGGTAGTGGTAGTGTCATTTAAGTTGATCAGTAATGGTTGAATGCTAAAGAAGCAGATGGTGATCCTCCTGAGGTACTTATGGAACAAGGACTCTGTTTTTTGCTCTTTTCCATTATCAAGCTATTTCATGGGGCAGCTTGGCTTTACAGATCCGCCCTTTTCTGCCATGTTATGCAAAAATTAATGGGCTGGAATGTGAAACAAACCAGATAGCTCAGGAAGCATACATTATTATATGCAATAATGTAATAAATGTTACAGGAGGCAAACAAATCAGCACTGGAGAAAAAGGATTATGAAATTGATCCTGCTGGCACAGGAACTACAATTACAAAATACGCACTATTACCTTACAATGTCGAAACAATTAAAAAAATTAGAAATGCATATGCAAAAAAAATTTGCAGCAAAATGGAAGAGGTGTAAATTTTTTTTTTAAAGATGCAGATAGCAACCCATCTCCTTCATCCCCACCCGTATCTGAAACTCCAATTCATCACTGTTAACGGGGAGGTTGCTTACATCCCACTTATCCCTATGTGGTCACAGGGAGGCCAGCACCTCTGTCAGTGTGTCATCTCTGGGGAGCTGGCACCACCGTGGGACTACAAATTGACCATCCCTTATGCCTCCACCGTGCCACGGTGTGCCTTTTATGGCAATCCTGCTGACTGTCAATCAGGAAGAAAGATGTCGGAGTCACCAGCAAAAGCACAGCATACACAGGCTCTGATGGAAGAGACCAGGAGATGCTCCCTTAAGCCTTGCCATGCGACAGAAACCAAGGATCTCTGATTTCAGCCAATGAGAGTCACTGGTAGCTCCAAGGGCAGGAAGAGAGAAGAGATCAGGGTATTTCTTTCTCAATCCTGATCCCTCTCTCTGCTCTAGGGCAGCTTCTCCAGCAGCAGCAATGCCTGTTTAAAGCTGTAGCTCCTATAAAGAACCCTTCCTTCACTGCTTTAATTCTCCCTGGGCTCTAGAAAAACTTTATGTCCTTCACTGGTCCCTCAGACCCTTCGGCTTCCTGTTGTTGCAGGTGTCTGATGCCCCAACATCCTGTGTTTATCCCCTTCACCCTAACAATACTTCCTTAAGTAGTCCCATGAAATTCTCTTCATTTAAAACTTCCATATGGTTATAAATTCCTTCATATGGACCTTCATATGGATATGAATTCTATATCCAGATGGATACACTTGTGAATTTCTTGTTATGAAACTAAATCGTTTGCATGGTCTCGTGTGAAAATACGCAGAAAAATCTGTAAAGAAAAATGTTAAGAGAATTGCTTCTGGGGAGTGTAAATAAGGGAGGTATATTTCTTTCATCGGTTTTCCTGCTTTTAAAATTCATTACAATAAGCACATATTTCTTTTATGATAAAGCAACAACTCTAACAATTAGAGGATCATATTTTAAATATATTGCTTATTTTAAAAACTCAATTAGGTTGCCTTTTATATAATCCTCTATTTTCTTTACCTTTTTTTGTTGCATGGGCAGGCACTAAGAAATGAACCCAGTGTCCTTTGACTTTTGACCAAGATCTTTCTGCTCCTGAAAGGGGAAGATATAAGGTCCAATTTTGCCCCAGCTTTTTGGTAAGAGGAACTTTAGGATATTGCTATTAAAAACATTTTTGTCAGGTATAATTGGGGAAAGTTTCCCTAATACTCCTAATAATTTCTTATACTCGAAGATCTCAATTAAAGTTCTTCAGATGTCTGTCTTATTTTACTCACTTTCTCCCTAGGAAGACAGAGTGGCTGGGAAAGAACATTCTGGGGAGAAATAACTAGACATCCTCCACCCTCCAGTAATTTCTCTTGAAGACAGTCTCTTGCAGAGACCATTAGCCCTCTTCTGCCTCTTCATGTTGGGAGTTGACCAGAAGTCAACCCTGGTAACTGTAATGAGAAGAGACATGCCTTAAGCCCAGTGTTTTCTGTAAATGGGTGATCCTTCTTAATTCTGGAATTCAGTTAGCAGGCCCATTTGTGGACATCAAGCCACAATCTCTGTCCTGGGCTTCAGCAATGATACATGTAATATTTTAACTCATTTTACTCATTTTATTTCTCAAATTGTTTAGTAATTATGTGGAAAAGAGAGGTGTTATTTGTTGGTAACCTCCTCAGAAACCCTAGAAAAACATGGTTCTTTTACAACATAATTATGCATGGATCACTTTTAATTAACGATAAAGCATTCTGGTTGGCGCACATGTTGCTATCCATTGCCCTAACTTTGGATGCCCAAGTACTTCATACCATTCTCGAACACTCTATGGTAATCTCTGAGAAAGCACCAGCTCAAACAACAAAATGAAAGCAGAGTGAACATTATTTTGGGAGCTTCTGCCCCTACACAGCAGGACTATGAACGTAATTGTTGAATTATATATAGGTGTTCTCTTTTATCTTATGTTTTTAGTCCTAGAGGGCCAAGAAGATTGGCAAAACAAATATCTAAGACCTTTATTACCCTCCTTAAACCTTTATTTTTTTTAACATGTCTCAGTGATGCAGCATTAAAGTTTAGGTAATGAAGCCACCCTAATATAACAGATATTTCTTTTTAATATTAAGGTAATAAATTAGGGGCACTGGTTCCTTTCTCATTCTCCATATCTCAAGCATTAGTCATTCAAATCATTTTGATGTCTTTTATTAGTAATTCAATTAATTCCACTTGAATAGATTTTCTTTTCATGAGTCACTGGCCACCTTTCTTTTCTTCTTAAATATAAAATTTCATGAAATAATTTTGTGCCAATTTACAATGTATTTCTATTTTAATGTCATTTTCATTATGTGATGTGCTAAGAAAAATCTACTGAAAGCAAGTGTTTTAGTTTGCTAAGGCTGCCAGAATGCAATATATAAGAAAGGAATGGCTTTTATAAAGGGGATTTATTTAGTTACAAATTCATTAATTTGGGAAGGCACAAGGCAATGTCTGCTGGGCTTCTCTCCCAGCTTCTGGGTTCAAACAGCTTTCCCAGGGTGGCTCCTTTCTACACCTCTAAAATCTGGGTCTGAACCAGCTCTGAGCTCTGAGCTGTACTGTACCAGGCTGTAATGAGCTCCTTCTTTCTCTTCTGATTTCTCCTTTTAAACCTCAGTCTCTGCAGCAGATACTCCCCTTGGCCAATGGCAGATATAATCAGCCATAGATGAATTTCATATGCTGATGATTTAAGTCCACAGCAACAGAATTGGGCAGCATCATCTGGGCAAGTTGACACCCGAATCTAACTATCACAGCAATAAATGAATTCATTTCCTTCATACTTCAAAGAATCTGACAGTTTGACAACAGGAGGTCTATTGACAGTTTGACAACAAGAGACCATTTAGCATAGGGCATGCATCACACTATATGGTGAAGAATGATAAGTCTACTTATCTGAGATGAAAGAAAGATTGTTCATTAATTCTCTATAAATGTATTCAGCACCTACTACGTGCAAAGAATTGGGTGAGTTAATGGGGATACATTGTCTCTGCTTTCATGGAGCTTACAGGCTAGAAGGAAAGTATACTGAATAAATTATAGCAGTGATAAATGCTAGGAAAAAAATATTTAAGATAACCAGGAATGATAGGAAAATTTGGAAGGTACTTAATAATCAATTTTCCCTAAGTTAATAAAATATTTTAATCTTCAAATTTACTTCTTACCTCTAAAGTAATTTCACCATAGGAAATTACAATATTGATAATCATCTGTTTTTTAAAATTCATCCAAAGACAATTATAGGGGGCATTTTCTATGTTATAGGTCTCGTGATCCAGAATCAGCCAACCCAGGACCTCCCTTAATTTCACAGAACCTTAGGAAAGTAATTTTATCTCTTTAGGCTCCCATTGCTTTGCTTGAAAAATGAAGATGTTGGACTAGATCATCCCAAGGACAACCACCAATATGAACAGCTTCTGATTCTATAATTCAGGAGAAATATTCTCTATTGCTGCATAGTAAATCACGCCTATAAGGGTTACCCATTCCATAGAAGTTACAAGAATATTGGTACTAGTGAAAAGATAGACTTGTATTCCTCTGGTCCTTCATTAAAATAATTTACAGTTGTGTTGGAGTATTAATAAGTTAAAACAGCAATTGCTTTGGGTTTTGAAGATAGCATCAGATTATCTTAAGGTATTATAAGGGCAATTTGGGAAAAAATATAGTTTCTTAAAAGTGCATTTGTTCCGTAATGGAAACTAGTGTGGTATATAAATGACAAGAAGCTTAATTAAATTAATCTCTAGTGAGTAGTAGCTGGCCAAGAAGGTTTCCCCTCTTTCTCCAGAATAAATAGGGCCATCTGCTGCATATTGTATAAATACTCCATTTCCCATAACACTTAGGTCATTGCTAATTACCTGTTTAATAATGTGTTTCTTCTTCACTAGATTATATGCTTTATCAGAGGAAGAACACAATATCTCATGCACTGCTGTTTAAGCTAGTATATGGTAGAGTAACAAGCAAAAATCTTAGTCTTAAACAAATCTATTCCTTGGTCATGATTTTCTGTCAGCTGTGGGTTGGCTGTGATATAACTGAGCTCAGCTGGGATAGGCTAAGCAGGACCTCAGGCTGCTAATTGGGTTCAGATCTGCTCTAGGTATTTCTCACTCTGGATCCAAAGCTGAAATAGCTTCATAGAACATGGTTTATGACAAATGGCAACAATGCAAGAGGGAGCAGAAACTGATGTTGCTTCTTTAGCCTCATTTAAGAATTGACATGCTCTCTCCACTACCCACATTTTATTGGTCAAGAAAATTACATGGATAAACCCCAAGATCAATATATTATCTTAGAGGTAAGGCCAGATCTAATAAATGGTGAATCCTAAGTATTTCCAGAATCCCTATCCATATAAATCAAGAAAGTATTCCCTTTTGTGAACTCTATTTAAGTGTTATAAACATGGTGATAGATACAAGTGGAAGCCAAATACACACTATTGACATTATAAGGGCACCATGGAAATGATTTATAGACCTGTAAATGTCAACCCTCATGCTTTAAGGAATATTATCATCTTAAAATTAATAATTTCTCATGGAGAGATCTTGCTTTGATATATTAGCCCTAGTGTTAATTAAAAATATTTTTCATGTACCTATTATACCCAAATCTCTGTTTGGCATGCAAAGAAATATAAAGAACAATCTCTACTGTCCAGGGTTTGCTATCTAGTTTAGTAGATATGTTATGCTCAAGAATAACTGCAGCAGTAGCTGATGAGTAGCAAATAAATAAAATATTAAAACTACAGGAATTGAAAGAAGGGAGATAATTTCCTACAAGGTTTATTTTAAAAACCTGGAGGAATTAGAAGTTAACTGAATCTTAGAAAATGACTAGGATTTTCATATCCAAAGTAGAAAGGGAGGGTATTTCAGGGAGAAAGAAAGCAATGAATTTTAAAAGTAAAGTCATAATTCATCAAGAAAAATAGCAAGAGAATAATGAGAGAATAACTAGAGATAAAGCAGGAAAAATAAGTAGAGGACAGATTGTGGATGAAGACATAAATTGATACCCTAAGAGATGTGGACTTGATTCTGTGAGCATTGTAGAGCCATCAGAGTTTTTCCCTAGGGAAGTCATCACAGTGAAAGTGTATTTCTAGAAATATTAATCTGGCAATAGTATAGGCATTGGATTTGAAGACAAGTATTATAAGGGCAATTTAGGAAAAAATGTCTATCATTAAGTTAGTACATATGTTTTAGTTTGCAAAAGCTGCTGGAATGTGATATATATATTGGAATATATATATATATATATACACCAGAAATGGAACGGCTTTTAAAAAGAGGAATTTATTAGGTTGTCAGTTTATAGTTCTAAGGCTGTGAAAATGTCCAAATTAGGGCAAGGCTATAAAAATATCCTATCTAAAGCATCCAGGAAAGGTAACTTGACTTAAGAAGGCCAATGACCTTAGGAGTTTCTCTCTCAGCTAGAAAGACACGTGGCGACATCTGCTAGCTTTCTCTCCTCATTTCATAAGGCTTCCCCTGGGGCATTTTCCTTCTGTTCCAAAGGTCTCCGGTTATGTGGGCTCTGTTGGTTCCAGTGGCTCTGGTGGCTCTCTAGCTTATTCCAAAATGGTTCCTTTTTAAAGGGCTCCAGTAAACAGCCCCACCTTGAATGGTTGAGACACATATCCATGGAAACCGTCTAGTCAAAAGTTACCAACCACAACTGGAAACGATCAAAAAGATTCCACCCAGCACTATTGAATGAGGATTAAAGGACATGGCATTTCTGAGGTACATAATAGCTTCAAGCCAGCACAACAACTCTGTGAAGGTGATATGGTGTTATAAAGACCTATATAATATGTGCAAAGTCAGCTGGATTAGGGATCAAAACAAAAAAGCAGCATAGCCAGAGTTTAGGTCATAGCCCTAAAATTCAGTTCAGAGAAGATTTGGGCCAAAGTACTGAAAGAATATTGAATAGAGCTAAGGTCTGGAATATGAAAATGGAAATAAGTTCAAAGTCAAGAGTTAGTTTAATTCCAAAATTATTAACAAAATTCCTAAATTATGAACAAATCTCAGGGACACAGTTAGGGGGTAAGATATCAGTATCATTAAGCAAACTCCAAAAATAAATTGGGGACCCAGATTGTGAGTTTTAGAAGAGAGAGACCGTTGGATGAAGTTTACTGAGTGAGTGGGGCTTAGCATTTGGTTAGATCCCTGGTAGCAGAGACCCTGCTATAGAGTGACTGGAACTCAGAAAAAGGAAACTCAATCACTGTAAAATTTCTCATATAGGTCAAGGTATTCCACCATCAGAAAGAGACTGTAGTATTAGGTAGGAAACACTGAAGAAACTGTGTAAAAATCTAGAAATTTCTGTTGTGGTAAAATTTCTAATACAAAGGAAGAAATATGCCTTGATATACATACAGAGAGAAATAGAGAAAATAGTGTGCAGGGTTGCTTAGAGAGAGAGACAGAGATACAGATAGAAAGAGAGAGCACATTTGATATAATTAATGAAGAGATAACTGCAGATATAAAGAAAATCTAAATATAAATCTTTTTATATTTCATTCTTAAAAGGATACTTCTAAATATTTTTATTGCTTATGGATTAGTATATCACCAAACAGAATATTATTAAGTGATGAAAAAATTCTTATGGATTTTTTTTCATTCATGAGTGTCTTCATTGATTGTATGATTCCATAACTCTGATATTCAGAAAACTGACTTCTATGTCCCTGAGAGGAGGTTTTAGATGCAGCACTGTGCCTTTGTTCTTTGAAAATTGTCAGTGAATACTGAAGGAAATAATTACGCTCTACTTGTCTCACGATATCAGGATACCAAAAATAAGATTTTATCTTGTTTGTAATTCGAAATATTTCAGTGTGAGAGATCTACCAACACATGAGTTCACTGGCGAGAGAAACCACTGATTATTAACTGATCACAGAACTACCAAAAAAGCAAAGTGTTGCAGTGGCAGATTTCAAATATGTGGAATTCTTCCAGATGTCCAATTCAACCACAACGAGAAGAGGACATCCAAAATCACTATCAACACACCACTGTCGTTTTCTGAATTGATGCATTTATTTGCCTCTCCATTCCCTACCCCTACCCAATCTCCAAAACACTTTGTATTTGTACTATTCTACTGTCTTGGAGTGTTTCTGTCAAGCTTTTTAATCCACTTTGCTCTCCCCTTTCATTTTTTTTTCAAAAGTTCTTAAAATTTAAGGAGCTTGTGTTGACAGTGGATGGGGGCATAGCATACATGTTTGTAAGAGTGGGAATGTAAGAAAGAAATTGAGAAAATAGACCAATTTAAATTGTGATTTATTGCTTTCTTGCCTCTCCACCCCAATCTCAAAGCCCACCATCAGCACCACTATTACCGCACAAACAGAAATCAACAGCAAAAATATACTGAATGTGGATTGATAAAATTAAAAGAAAGTGCTAGTAAACTTTTGCCCTAAAGAATCTGTTCTCTCCTAAAAATAGTCATTTGTGTCAAAATCACCTACAGAAACTTATGCAGATTCCCTGGGACCAACCCTCCTAGAGATCCTGATTAAGTTGGTCTGATCTAGAGGCTAGAAACCTAAATCTTTGACAAGCTCCCCAGGTGATCCCATTGCCTGGGCCACACATCAAGGTTATTATTTTTTAAATTATAGGAATATACAACAGAAACCACTCTTCTGGCCTAATTTGACAACAAAGAAGAATTGATGGCAGAATTGACAGTGATGGAGACACAGGAAATTAAGGGCCATGTAATCATCAAGATCACAGTAACAAAAAGGAAAATAAAAGGACAAAGTGAGACCTCTGTCTTTGACTTTAGAACTTCTGATTTCCTAAGATGTGAGAGAAATTATAAATTGGATCATGGGAACTAAAATAACTCACATTCCTTTTAGGTTTCTACCATATACATTTAAATACATTAGGCCTTACTTGTTTCGCTTTTCAACCCATGACTGACTTTTTTCCAGCTCTTTACTATTTTACCATTCTAGTATCACTTTAAAACCCAATTCATTGGTTACTCCATTTCCTCTATGTCTATAATCCTCTACAAGCCTCACCTTCTTCCCTTAGCTGCCTGAACCCCAGAGTCCTTCATTTCAAACCTTTTGTCAATATCCTCAGGTATTTTTCACTATTGTCCTGCACC
Organism: Tamandua tetradactyla; assembly: GCF_023851605.1. Classification (NCBI taxonomy): domain Eukaryota; kingdom Metazoa; phylum Chordata; class Mammalia; order Pilosa; family Myrmecophagidae; genus Tamandua; species Tamandua tetradactyla. The sequence continues at coordinate 153,749,881 of NC_135331.1, forward strand.
TTACAAAACTTCTAAACTAAGATTAAACCAATTTAGTACCTATTTCTCTGCTTCTTACTGAACACCATTGAATAAAAACCGCACAATCATTCACACCGATGCCACTACAGTGTATGGTCTTTCTCCTTGCTGGGCTTTCAACCCCACAGTGATCCTTTTATATATTCCTAGTCAACTTGGTCTCTTTTTCTTCTTTCTTTCTGTGAGGAAAAAGAGAATAAAAGTATGCTTATTTACAAGCATATTTTGTTTGCTGTTTGAAGATCCTACTAATTTTCTCAAGAAATTAAATAGAATCCATCACTAATCAAACAATTTTACCTGTATCTATGACTGTGCTTATCCATTCTCCAATCCTTCGTATCCCAGAGAAATAAGAGTTTCTCTACAAAGTTAATGCAATTATCCCAACTCATCTAAGATTTTACCTCATTAATTGTACATTTTTTCTTCCTTAACCTTTCTTTCTCCATCACTCCTTCCCAATATTTTCAAGTCTATCCATTCTTTAAAAACAAAGCAAAACAAAACAAAAATTCATCAAACTTGTACCATCCCCTAAAATAACCTTCCTTATTCCCTTACCTGTCATTGGAATTCATAAAATATTGACTCAGCTTTTTCTACTTTTTTTATTTCTTCCATTTATTCTTTAACTCCATGTGTTAGTTAGATTCAGTTGTCAACTTGGCCAGGTGAGCATACCTAGTCTTGTTGCTGAGGACATAAGCCAATGGTGCGTGAACCTCATCTGTTGCCAATTACATCTGCAGTCAGCTAGGAGGCATGTCTGCTGCAATGAGTGACGTTTGACTTAATTGGCTGGTGCTTAAATGAGAGAGCACAATGTAGCACAGCCAAGCAACTTGGTGTTCCTCATCTCAGCACTAGCAGCTCAGCCCAGGCCTTTGGAGATGCAGAAAGAAGTCACCCCGGGGAAAGTTGTTCGAACCCAGGGGCCTGGAGAGAAGACCAGCAGAGACCATCTTGTGCCTTCCACGTAAGAAAGAACCTCAGTGGAAAGTTAGCTGCCTTTCCTCTGAAGAATCAACAAAATAAATCCCCATTTATTAAAAGCCAATCCGTCTCTGGTGTGTTGCATTCCGGCAGCTAACAAACTAGAACACTCCATAACTCTCCATTTCTGCACCATCTTCCTATTGTCCTATTGAAGCTGATCTTGCAAAATTCAGCAATGACCTCATTTAAAAATCCAGGGCAGTCTTCTCAGTACCTATTTTATTTGACCCTTTTGAGGCATTGACATCATTTGCTCTTGATGTGCTTTCTTCTTGTGGGCTCCATGACAGCAGTCTGCCCTGGTTTTCCTGTCATTCGGCTGCTTCTTTTCTATAGTTGCAATTATAGACATAGACTTTAGAATCCAATATTTCTGCTATATACCCACTATGAGACCTTTCTGACCCTAGTGCTAGTGCTTCCTCATATACAGGGGAGCTGATAATAATCTATACTTCATAATTTCATGAGAATTAATTGACAAATTATGTTGCAAAGTGCTTAATATAGTGCCTGACTAAGGAGATGGACGGTATGATGGTCAGTTAGTGGCAGAGTTCTCGCTTGCCATGCCAGAGACCCGGGTTCGATTCCCAGTGCCTGTCCATGCCAAAAAAAAAAAAAACAGTAAGGTGGCACAGTAAATGATGGATGGTGTGCTAGTATCGATCCATGTGTTTTGTTGCTGTTGTTATATTTCAACTATTCCTTATGTGTCAATATTTTTCCAAATAAGTCCTTTTTTTGTGTTTGTTAAAAAAGGGATTAGGAGCCCCACCTCAACATAACAGATTGTAATCTTCCAGGTAGAGCCCAATAATCTATATTTTAAGAAGATTCTTCTGCACATTGAAGCAGAAGAACCATTGTCCTATCCCCTTTCATTGTCAGGGGCCTTTGAGTTAGACAGAGTTGAGATCAAGTCTGGAGATAAGGCCTTAAGTAAATTATTTCTTGCTTAGCTTCAGTTTTCATGTCTATAAAACAGCTTATTATCATCTACTATCTAGACTTCTCGGAAAGATAAAATTAGATAGACTATATACAGGGTCTAGCACATTTTCCTTTATATAGACTAGTCAACACATTTATAGTTCCCATGTTCATCTTCAGTCAGGGTGAGAAAACCAAATGAATGTGATGTAGAGAACAAATCCTAGCCCATCCAAAATACCTTCCCAAAAATGTATCTGCTTAAGTTTCCTCAAAAAATACAGCTTTAGTTGTCTTAGTACTGGGAGGTCCAGTAAGTATGACAGTAAATTAGAAGCAAACGGACCAGGAATAAACTGTAAGTATGACAGTAACTCAAAACCAGTAGACTAGGGAAAACAGAATGAGGTTAGAGTGTCATATATCATGAAATCAATGTAAAGTGAACCAGGCAGATAGGCCCCACGTAATGATACATTTTGTTCACGTGTTGAAAATCCACATGTGATTTTCATTATGCTATCTAATGTGGGAAATCTAAGGGAAGTTCCAGATTAGACCTCTGCTCCATAAGAATGTAAAATTTAATTTGGGTTAGATGAAAAGATAGGGCACGAGTTTAAAGAATATTTTCTATTGAATTAAAACATTATCAGCACTTACTATATATAAGGTAGTATAATTTGCTGGAAGTGATTCAGAAGAAAATAATGATGATTAAATATCTTACAAACAAGCAGTCCAGAGTGATGTTTGAATAAATAATCCAAGGCATAAACCAGGAAGGAGAGAGAAGTAATTACAGAGGTGTTTGGTGTAGAACTAGCCCCTCTCAATTTTCCACATTAGAATTTCTGGGTTATACTGTGTAGCAATTTTAAAGTTCTCTCCCAGTTTCATTGTTCTGTGGTCTGTGAGTGATTAAGTTGTATGATTAAGTGTAGAAATTTCTCTTTCATCAGTGAAAGAGAAGAAACACTGCCGGAATCATCATGGAATGCTCCATGGAGAACCCGGGAACTGAGATGGAACTGAAATAAGACCTGGGTAGCTGAAAAGAAGACAGAATTGCCCTCAGACAAAGGAAATATCAGCTAATGAATAGGGATGGAAATGATGGAATGAGAAGAACTAGTATGACTTCAGCAAAGAGAAAATATTGCCAAAATTCATATTGGTTAGAGAGGACGTGTATAGATAATGGAAAGACTTAGAAAATTCCAAAGATAAGTAGAATTGGCTCTATGGGAATAGGATAGTTTTAAGATAAGGGTGATAAAATAATGGATAATTAATATTAATCTGTTAGTCCTTGTCTTAATATACCAAGGTTGCTATAATAGGCATAATAATGATAGGAATTTATTGTCTCCATTTTGGAAGCTGTAAGTCCTAAAGCATGGGTTGGCAGGCCATGCTTTTTCCAAAGTCTTTTGCATTCTGGTGGTGGTTTGCTGGCAATCCATAATTTAATCTCTACCTCTGTTACATGGCCACCTGTCTCTTTCTATCTCCTACTGCTTATAAGACTCGAGTCACATTGTATTAAGGCTCACCTTGATTCATTTTGGCCTCATCATAACAAGATCTTTGAAGATTCTATTTAAAAATTAGTTCATATCCACAGAACTAGGGATTAAGACTTGAAGATGCTTTTGTGGAAGGCGTGAATTCATCCATAACAGTTACATTCATCCACCATCTAGCCACTGCCAGTTAAAATAGAGCAAAATGCTAGGCATTGTAGGAAATAAAATTCAATAAGACATAGTATACTGCTGTCAGTGCCATTCCACGAATACAGCATAAGATAATATAGAATTATTATAATCAGAGAAAATATAAGTGCTATGAAATACATCTAAAAAATATATCTATGATACTTGGGAAATCCTGAGAAACCTACAACAAAGTTATATGAGCTAATTAACAAATTCAGCAAGATGGCAGGATATAAAATTAATGTGCAAAAATCAGTAATGTTTCTATATACAAACAATGACCTAACTGAGGAGTCAATTAAGGAAAAAAATCCATTCAAAATAGCAACCAAAAGAATCAAGTACCTAGGAGTGAAATTAACTAGGGATGTAAAGGAGTTGCACACAGAAAACTGTATAACATTGCTAAAAGAAATCAAAGATCTAAATAGGTAGAAAGACATTCCCTGCTCATGGATGAGAAGGTTAAATGTAGTTAAGATGTCAAGTCCACCCAAACTGATCTACAGATTCAATACAGAATGTACCAATCAAAATTCCAATGATCTCCTTTAAAGACATGCAAAAGCTAATTACCAAATTCATCTAGAAGAGAAAGAGACCATGAATAGCTAAAAACATCCTTAAAAAGAAGAATGAAGTGGGAAGATTAACACGCTCTGATTTAAAAACTTATTATAAAGCCACAGTGATCAAAGTATCGTGATACTGGTACAAAGATAGAAGTATTGACCAATGGAATCAAATCAAGAGCACAGAAATAGACCTCCAAATCTATTGTCAAGTGATCTTCCACAAGGCCCCTAAACCCACTGAACTGGGACAAAATAGTCTTTTCAATAAATGGGCAAGGAAAACTGGATCAATAGCCAAAACAATGGAAGAGGACCCTTAACTCACACCTATACAAAAATTAACTCAAAGTGGATCAAACACCTAAATATAAGAACCAGAACCATAAAGCTCCTAGAAGAAGACATAGGGAAACATCCTCAAGACCTAGTAATAGGAGGTAGCTTCCTAAACTTTATACCCAAAGCATAACCAACAAAAGAAAAAATAGATAAATAGGAACTCCTCAAAATCAAATGCTTCTGCACTTCAAAAGACTTTCTCAAAAAGGTGAAGAGGCAGCCAGTTCAATGGGAGAAAGTATTTGGACAACACACATCAGATAAAGATTTGATATCTCGTATATATAAAGAAATCATTCAACTCAACAACAAAAGAACAACCAAATTATAAAATGGGCTAAAGATATGAATAGGCATTTTTCTGAAAACCAAATATGGATGGCTAAAAACACATGAAGAGATGCTCATTCTCATTAGCTATAAGGGAAATGCAGATCAAGACTACAATGAGTTATTACCTCACACCTATAAGAATGGCTGCTATTAAACAAACAGGAAACTACAAAATGTTGGAGAGGATGTGGAGAAATTGGGACACTTATGAACTGCTGATGGGAATGTATAGTGGCACAGCCACTATGGAAGACAGTTTGGCAATTTTTTAGGAAACTAAATATTGAATGGCCCTATGACCTGGCAACAGCACTACTTGGTATACACCCAGAAGAGCTGAAAGCAGTGACACAACAAATTTGCACACCAATTTTCATAGCAGCATTATTCACAATCGCCAAAAAATGGAAACAATCCAAGTGCCCATCAAGAGACCAGTGGGTTAACAAAATATGATAAATACATACGATGGAATATTATGCAGCAGTAAGACAAAACAACATCCTGAAGTACATGACAAGATGGATGAACCTTGAAGACATAATGCTGAGTGACCTAAACCATAAACAAAAGCATAGATCCTGTATTATTCCACTTTTATGACCATGGTAAAGGTAAAATCAGAATATAGGAGACCTATAGATACGTGGAAGCTAAAGATGGGTGAACAGTTAGCTAATGAGGTTGAACTTGATTATAAGGGAATAGATAGAGGTGAAGACAGTTCACTAGTGGGTCTATAAGTAATATTACCATATTGAAGGTGAACACGATTGAAAGGGGTTGTATAGACCCATGTGTACCACTAATTAATACTACAAATATAAATAAGTTCTTCAATGAACTACTGCAAAGGTAAGAATCTTTTACAAAGAGTGTATAAATTTGGGGTATATGGGGAAAACTCCTATCGCATCCTATGGGCTATGTTTAACAGGAAAACATCAACAGTACCACAGCAACACCGGGTAAACAATGGGGGGAGGGACAAAGTTAAGAGGAGGTCTAGATTTTCTATTTGGTGAGGATGTGTTTATTGGTTATCTTTCTCTTGGGAACAATGAAACTATCTAAAATTGAATGTGTTGATGGGTTGTTGACTTTGAACATTATACATGATGCCCAATGAATGGAGGTGGCTGAAGAATGTACAGACTGAGAAGTAGATTGGTGAATCAGGTGTATACATGTGATCAGAGAGTGTGCTGCTACAAAGGAACAAATTTGTGAGGCATGCAACATTGTGAATGAACTTGTGGGACATTCAGTGAGGCAAAATAAGCCAGAAACAAAAGAGCAAATATTGTATGGTCTCATTTAGAAAATACTTACAAGAAAACAGGTGCTTAGATTGTAAGTTCTTAGAGCAGTCATATTTAGTCCAGAGTGGCAATTGTTATTTCTGGATTTTGAGAGGCTGTTTTATATATGTATAACCTGGAATTTAGAGATAAGAATGATGTCGATCAAGTCAGGATTAAATAGTTCAGAATACAGAGGTAAGGAATGCATTGTCTATATTTTAGAACTTCATCTACTCTTTGAGACCAAAGGAAGAAAGGTTTATTTTGTCCAGAACTTAAATTTTCTGTAGCACATAATTTAACTTAATCTGTCTGGAGAGGTCATTTAAAAAATCCAAATGTAGGGAGCCCAGAATAAGAATGAGGGCTTTTAATCCTGTATAGCTAAATGTAATGCCTAGATACATCCATTAGTATATTAAGCAGATAATCAAAAAGTATTGGCAAAGTCCCTTGAGAGATGGGAGAAAAATTATGGAACTATTGAACTTTACCACTGGGGAAAATCCTGATACTCTGTCAAAAATTAGAGACACCCAGTCAATAGGCCAGGCCCTTGATCTTGAGGCTTGCTCTTGTGAAGGTTATGTATGTAGCAGAGAAGCTTAGCCTACCTATAGGTATGCCTAAGAGTTACTTTCAGAGGACTTCTTTTGTTGCCCAGATGTGGCCTCTCTCTCTCTCTCTCTAAGCCCAACTCTGCAAGCCCATTGCCCTTCCCCCTACATGGGACATGACATGCAGGGTTGAAAGTCTCCCTGGTAGCATGGGAGATGACTTCCAGGGATGAGTTCAGCCCTAGCACAGTGGGACCAGCAATTCCATCCTGACCAAAAGGGGGAAAAGAAGTATAATTAATAAGATATCAGTGACAGAGAGAGTTCAAATAGAGTTGAGAGGCTTCTCTGGAGGTTGCTCTTATGCAAGCTTCAGTTAGATATTTCTACCTATCATAATTTGCCAAACCTGAACCAGGACCACCACAGCCAATCTTAAAGAACACCTAGAGTGTTATATAAGATTCTACAAAGATTCCATGCACTACAGTAACTTTCCAGAAACCTACAAACTCCAGATGGGTCCCTGGAACAGATCAGTCCTGAAACCCAGAGAGGCCAGCTTCTCCAGAACATCAACTAGTTCCATCCCCCTATCCCATATTATGAACAGCCTCTTCCAACATGAAAAAGTTAGAAAAGGCATATCCCAAATACCCATAAAGAATGGGAGAAAAATCAAAGGTGATGGTGGAGTTATTCAGAGAATGTAGGGTTTAACAAATGAGTATGATTGCTGAATCATTATATTGATTCTTTTCGTCTCCAGTATCTTAGAGCAGCTAAAAGTAAAAACCTTAAATTGTGGAATCGTAACCCATACAAAACTCTGAAATCTGTTCTATGACTAATTGTTGCAATGTGCTTTGAAATGTATTGTTTTTTTGTATATATAGCTTTCATAATAAAAAAACAATTAATGGAAAAAAAAGAAGATCTATGAGATACACGATAGTACAATGAGAGGAAGTAGGTGGCTTTTGAATGGTGTTCACACATAAATTTGGATGTGACCTTGAAGGATAGGTAACATATAGGTAAAGATAAGAAAGGACTTCTAAAGGTCAAGGATAAGAGCAAAGGCAGTTCAGTTCAAAATTGCATGCCTACTATGTGTCATGTTTCTTACTGGGGTATAAAGACCTATCTAAGCCTCTGGCCCTGAGAGTTTATTACAGGCAAGCAGAGTACATGTTCTCAGGACATTTAGATAGTTCCATTCAGCCAGGGCATTTATGAGGAAGTAATGGAATAAAACCAGGAAGATAAATTGAACCTGTATTAATGAGACCCTTAAATGCCAAGCTAAGGAATTTATTTATTTATTTATTTTGCAAGCTAAGGAATTTATGCTTAATTCTACTGGGCATAGAGTTCATTGAAGTTTTGTTGTAATTTTCAGCAGTGTTTGGGGCAGCCTAAACTGGAAGAAGTATGTAGAATAGATTTTAAAATAGGAGACTTTAAAACCAGTAGGTTATTATTACACTAACAAAGTATGGAATGATAATAACCTGGATAGCTGGGCACAGCAGAGTGACAATAAAAGCTCACATTTATGATGTGTTCATGTTAATATACTCATCATTTGCTAAGGGCTTATGTGAATCACCTCACTTAATCCTCACAATACCCTGTGAGATGGATACTGATTTTAGTCCATATTGACATAGGAGTAATCTGAACACAGAGGGGTTAAGGAACTTGTCCATGTTCCACAAATAAATAAATGATGGAACTAGATTCAGTCTCCAGTGATTGCTTTTGACCACTGGCTATAAAGTAAAAATGAGTTACACATTTTGAACATGCATGACTAGGTAAAAAAAAAAAAATAGCTCAATTAACAAATACAAGGAGGTTTAAATCATTGTTTTCCACTTAAAAACTTTTACCAAATGCATTATATTGTCCCTTTGCTAAATTAGATTTATTGAAAGGTTTAGTGATTCTCAAATTCAATAATGGATTTTTTTTGGGGGGGTAGGTGCATGACCCAGGAATTGAACTTGGGTCTCCTGCATAGAAGGCGGGCCATTCTAACCACTGAACTACCCGTGCACGCTCAATACTAGAATTTTAAGTATTTTAAGTGGAATTTACTAGTATTTTAAGTGGAATGTATTTCAGACAATACATACTCCAATCTCTCAACTTTACAGAGGAAGGAATTGAGAACAAGATTAGGGGAATTGCGCAAAATAAAAAGGTTAGCAAAGGATCAAGCCCAGATTAAAATTCCTATCTCCCCATTCCTGCCTGCTATAGTACAGGGTACTGATTTTATCATACTGAAAAAACTATACTCTTCACCATTTTTTTTCTTATAACAAACTTGGAAGACCACAATAATGAATCATAAAGAGAGAGTAGGTTTTTACTTACAAATTTCAAAAACTATGCAATTGGCTGCATGCCTACTGTTTTAGTTTGTAAACTGTCGGAATGCAATATACCAGAAACAGAACGGCTTTTTCAAAAGAATTTATTAAGTTGCAAGTTTATAGTTCTATGGCCATGAAAATGTCCAAATTATAGCATCAGAGAAAGATACCTTGACTCCAAAGAAAAGGCTGATGAAGTTCAGGGTTTCTCTCACAGCTGGGAGGGCACAGTGATGTTTGCTAGCTTTTTCTCTTGATTTCATAAGACTTCCTGAGGGCATTTTCCTCCAGCATCTCCAAAAGTCTCTGTCTGTGTGGGCTCCATTGGTTCTAAAGCTTTTTCCAAAATGGTTCCTTCTTAAAGGATTCCAGTAAGCAACTCCACCTTGAATGGGGGGAGACACATCTCCGTGGAAACCATCTAAGCAAAAGTTACAACCCGCAATTGGGTGGGTCACATCTCCATGGAAACAATAAAAAAAGAACATACCCAGCAATAACGAATGAGCATTAAAGAACATGATTTTTGGGGGGTACACAATGTTTCAAATTGGCATACCTACTACTCAAACTCACGACAATTAAGTATTAACAATCCCATTTTCATTTTAAGAGTTTTAACAGGTGAGTTTATCTGCCACAATAGATTTTCTGATGGTAATATTGAATAGCAACACTCCCATATTATAACTAACCATTGTTGAGCAAATAAATAAGACTCCACGTACTGCTTGTTACCCCATAGTAATAAATAAATACCAGGTTTTTGGAGGGGTCACCAGTGGATGTCCATGTTTGAAATGCATTTGCTGTCTTGACTATATATCTTTCCAGGAGAACTTTGACTCTTTTTTTATTTTTACCAGCTGTTTCTCTTTGCAGCACCAGAGTGCAGCACTGATGATAAAAGCATAGCCAGAGCAATTTGCCTCCATTTATTTTGTGAGCCATTGCCAGACTCAGAAATAAAGAACAAAGAGAAACGTTCTTTTCATGTGGTTTCTAATTGAATGCCACTCATTGAAATATTTCTTCATAGCATTAAGTATGTGAGAGAATACCCTACATTGATGCCACATAAAAGAGTAGAGCATTAAAAACCTAAGAGCTGCAAGGACCAAAATACCTTGGAGAACTCTGCGGCCTCAGGACTAATGGCTTGTGGCAAAGGGTCATTATACAAGCAAGGACACCTAGTGAGTTCTCTCTGACGAACAAGAAAAGTCCAAATGACAAGTTGGAATACTTTGTCATTTCTCTCCCCATAAACAACCCTAGGTAGGTGAAAACAAAAATATAATGGGTTCAGAAGTTGGAAGAAAATATCAGCCAATGAGGTTGTAAAAAAAAAAAGCTTGGTTCACTTCCATTTCATTGTCCCAGTGGATAATTGATTAATGATGAATGTATACATTCACAGAGTTCATAGTACTAGAGAGAAGAAGAAAGAAAGAGGAAAAACACATACAGTTAAATGGGATGAAATGTACTAAAAGAGTAAAAGAAGGGAAAGTAAATTAAAAAATTTAAAAGTGAAAGAAAGGAAATGAAAGAAATTAAGCTGACAGGAAGGAACATGTGAAATGCAGCTGTGATGCTCATTTACTCTTCTTTTATAATGTAAATTATTTCTAATTTTGAAGTCAAGGTCTGGATATTTTCCTTTGGAAATAATAGCCATATACTCTCTAGTCTCTACCCTTAAAGAAAGAAAATCAAGGTTAATGTAGTTTTTCAGCAAGGAATTGAAAAATAGTCTGAAAAACCTAAAGGCGTTTCAGTGTAAGATGTCTGCAACAGACAACAGCATCAAAAACTCCAAATTTCATACCCTGATGTAGGCACAAAGAGGGCCAGAGACTTGGTTGCCCGGCAACCTCACTCTTCACAAGCAGCTGGAGTAAAATGAATCAGCTGGTGCCAAACGCCCTTTCACCTCCTTCCTTAAAGGAAAATCAGAGTGAAAAAACTACCTTGCAAGGGCCAAAGCTCCCTGTGAGAAACAGTCTTGAGAAACTCTCCTCTAGCTGCACTTTGTTTGGGGAGTTACTTTGTGGTGGGCGGGGTAGTTCTAATATCTCAGTAATAAGTGGCATTTTTTCCCTCCCTTCTGTCTCCCCTGGGTACCATCCTGAAAAGAACAGGCTGCAAGTTGGTGTTCCAACATTTGCATGCAAGAAAAAGGAAATCACTTTAAGCCTTTTGCTCTAAATTGACAGTTAAAGTCTGAGAGCCTGGAAAAATTGCTTGTGATTCTGTTAGTGATATCATTTCATTAGCATCTTCCCTAATGTTTCATTAATTAGATTTACTTTCTTATAATACAAGGACTAATAAAATACATTCATGATGAAAAGAGAATTAGAAATGATGACTATAAAAGTATTTTGTTTTTCTCATAAACATCTGGTGATTAAGTTTATTTTAGGAAATATACTTGGCTGGCTATTTTAGTGGAAATATGAGAAGTTCCTAGAGGTAATTCACTAAATGATAGTAAGATCTTCCCAAAAGAATTCATACATCCCATTCCTAAAATGGAAAGTATTATGATATACATCTTATTCTGTTGAATTTTTAGCCTTTGCTAAAAAAGGTAAGTTTTTTTTAATGGATGCTTAATGAATAATTCCCCCTCAGCACAGCCCTAGAATTCTGTGTTCTGACTTGAATGGCATAGATATAACTAACACCCTTAGTTTGCACTTGAATTTTTATTTAAGATAAAATTTTGAAAATAAAACAAGAAAGGCTTATTTAATGTTTAAACTTTTCAGGTTGTTAAAATTATATAAATTTAAATCAGTTTCATTCACCACCGGAGAGTACAGTTACTTATTATACTCTTTAATAGCAGTTTGTTGACTCTTGTTCCTTTATTCTGCTGTGTTTTACTAAAATGTACTTTTCCTGTTTAAACAATGGAACATATATACATATTCCATTTATCATCCTGCTCCACATCCAAAGTAGAGGAAGAAATGTGTTTTTCATTTTTCACATGACTTCTCCAAGGCGGTCTTGTGTGATTGTCAGTAACCATGTGAATCATCCAGAAGACTTTAGTCAGTGAAGGTAAACAGGGATAAAGCAGCTAAAGAGAAAAAATAAATTGAGAAATAACTTATTAACACTTTCCATACCTATTCTAGAGGTCAAATCAATTACTAAAGATTTAGGTGAAAGAGAAAAGGAAGAGTGTAATTTTGCTCTAAGTTGAGGATACATCTGACTTGAAGTTTATGATTTTCACTCTCAGGAATGGTACAGAGATATTTAGCAACATAATTCCTTATATTAACTTTATCTTTAAAAAAGTTTCCCAAACCAGGTACCCTGATCAAGATGGTAGAATGAGAAGCTTGAGGGCTCAGTCCTACCACAAAAGTGTTGAACGACCAGTAAGAACTTGTAGAAACATCCTTCTCAAAGCTCCAGAAAAGAGAGAACTGCAGTAATAGGGTAAGCAAGATAAAGGCTACTCAAAAGCAATAGAGCCAGAGACCCGGGTTCAATTCCTGGTGCCTGCCCATGAAATTTTTTAAAAAAAAGCAGTAGAATTTCCTGATACCCAGGCTGGTCCTTCCCCCACCCATCATCAAGTGGTAGATGGCCTGTGCTTCCAGTGCAGATCCTTGGTTCTAGTTCCAGAGGAAACACAGTAACCCTCGGGCACATACTAGAAAATACACATCTGGCCTCATCTGTCTGGCAGTAGCCTGAGGGACTCGCTGTCCAAGAACTTGCCCTGCATGTAGAAGGTGGCATGCAGAACTCTCCACAGCATGCTGTGGGAGAGCGGTCAACACAGCCTGCCTGGATCAAGAGATTGCTAGCTGTAGGACATACAGTGAAGTTTCTAGACCTTGAGGAAACTGTTTCCTAGTGAAGAGGAGACATTCATATGTGCATAAATGCTGTTCCTTAATGTTGATTGTGCTAAAAAAGTTAAAGAGATGATAGATGTTAACAAGAATATTCAACATAATTTGGACATATAAGTAGCAAAGCAAATGTTGGTTCTTACTGTTAGCACTCAGCCAAGTTACATGTTGGTAATGTCTTGGCCATTTCAGCTATACTTCAGCTGTCCAACACCAGGTACAGATGTAATTTACTTTGCAGGGAAAATATATAAGCTTAGCTCCCTTTATCAGAAAGCCATATTAACATAATCCCTTAATGTGCAGTATTATTTTCTGATAGAATGTTTAGGGTGTGTGGACTATTATACCATACTATTAGAGAAGAAAAATCATCCATGTTTTTAATAATTCTCTATCTCTAATATTGCTGATAAAAATTGGTTAATTGTATACAAAGGATTAGGATATATCTTTTAACACTTTATACGACACACCATTTATAATAATCTTCACATTTCATTACACAAGAATAGAATAAACCTTTGACTAGTGTAAGTTAGATATACTGCTTCCAGCTGATTAAGAACTTGATGCTGTTGATACCTAGTTTGAAAATGAGATACACAGTGGCTTTTAATTTACTGACAATTCTATTTATGGGCCACAAAATTGTCTCTGTGACCCTTGTCCTTGAGCCCTATATCTGTTAGGCTTCCTGGTTTCAAGGAAGATAAACCAGCTCTGTCTAGTTTAAGCAGTAATGGAACTTACTGAAACAATATAGAATTGTTCAGAATTGTTGGGAAGACTTGAATCAAGCTCCCCAAATAGGCAGGTTCCAAGCAAAGAGGTAGCAAGACTATCAGGTGAAGTGACTGCTGAATCAGTCTGGTCAGAAAGTAGCCATTCACTGTACTTCCTTCACCACTATGAGAAACCATAAGAACTGGGCATTACTGCAGAAACTACTAGATGCCATTGCAGTCACTATTGTTCACTACCATAAGAGTTAAATTCTAAACTGCTCCTTAATTAATGTCCGAGAGTCAAAGTCCCCGGCAGAAGCAATCTGCTAAGCTAAGATCATCTGTTTCTACTTTTAAATGCCAAGGATGGGGGTTAAAGAAACTTGGTCTTCCTTTGGTCTCTGTACTGGGAGGTGGGGCACTGGAGCCCATCATGGTTCTATGAATACAGTTTTCCTCAAAATACAATAGGGAGTTGGAAGCCGGACAGCCAGAAGAATTAGAAAAAGACATACTTCTACTACACCGCCCAAGGACCACAAATGTGACTAGAGTAAAAAGTTTATTATCACTGGAAGTGGAAGAGAAAACACATTCTATTGATAGTAATATCAACTTTCAATATGAAGTATACACAAATTACCATTAGTTAATTTAGGATGATGGATTCCGGGATTAGGCATATGTTCTGTGTTGCCATTTTGATAATTGTGGCCAAGACAGGTCAGGAAAGCAGGAGTTTTACACATAAGTGATGAACACAGTTGCCAGTATGGTATAATTTTATGTGTAAAAGAGATCATGACAAAAATTCGGTGTCATTTCTAATGAATACTCAATGTACCAAAATTTTTGCAATGCAAGTAAAGCACTGTTTAGAGGGGATTTTATAGCGCTTCTATTAGAAAGGAAGAAAGGTTTGAAATAAAAAATTCAACTTTCTATCTTAGAAATCTAGTAAAATACGAGCAAATTTTTAAAAAAGCAAACTGAATCAATAAAATGAAGAATATAAGAACAGAAAACCACAAAACGGAAAACAACAATATTGATAATTAACAAAGTCAAAAGTTGGTTCTTTCATATCTGTCAGCCTAATTTATCATATTAGCAGGACTGAACATGAGAAAAACCATCTGAATAGATGCAGAAGAAGCATTTGACAAAAGTTAACACCCATTCATAGTAGAAAAAAAAATTCAGCAAATTAGTAATAGAAGGGGACTTCCTAAAGCTGATAAAGGGAACTACATAAAATCTAGAGGTTATATATGCATAATGAGGAGATAGTGATGACTTTTGCCCTAAGATCAAAGATAATACACAGATGTCTACTTTCACATCCTTCTGCTCACTGGAGGTCATGGCCAGTGCAGGAAAAAAAATAATAAGGGCGGGTCACGGTGGCTCAGCAGGTAAGAATGCTTGCCTGCCAAGCCCGAGGACCCGGGTTCGATTCCCGGTGCCTGCCCCTGTAAAAAAAAATAATAATAATAAAAGGCATAAAGTTTAGAGAAAAAAAGTAAATATGTCCCTAGCTGGGATGACATTATTGTTTACAGAGAAAATCCTAAAAGATTTATAAAATTTAAAATTAATTAGAAAATTTTGTGACATTACAGGTCACAAAGTCAACATACAGTCTATTGGAAAATGAATTTTCATACTCATTTCAAAATAGCATTAAAATACCAAAGCTACTTAGAAATAACTTTAACAAAATATATGAATCATGTTTGTACTGAAAACTACAAAACAATACTGAGAGAAATTAAAGAAAACCTAAATAAATTGAGAGATATATCATGTTCATTGATTGAAAAACTTGGTATTATCAAGGTCCAATCCTTCCAAACTGATTTATAGATTCAAACCAATCTCAATAATAATATTAGCAGACTTTTAAAGCATAGGAAGGAAAAATTGCTTCCAAGATTGATATGAGGATACCTAAAATAATCTTCAAAAATATGAAAAAAAATTGAAGAAATCATATTACCTGACTTCAAAAACCATGACAATGTTAGTGTAATAAACATAGTATGATATTATCATAAAGACAGACATACAGATGACTGGAAATGAATATAATTCAGAAACAGACCAAACTTTATATAGTTAATGGGTTTTTGACAAGGTCTCTGTGTTAGATTCCTATTGCTGCTATAACAAATTACTAAAAATTTGGAGGCTTAAAACAATATTTATTCTCTCGTAGTTTCTGAGTTCCAAAGTCCAAAATCAATCTTACTGGGCTAAAGTCTAGGTGTTGACAAGGCTGGTTTCTTCTGGATCCTCTGGGGAAGAATCCATTCCTTGTTTGTTTTAGCTTCTAGAGGCCATCTACAGACCATGGCTCATGCCTCTTTCCTCCAAATTCAAAGCCAGCAGTGTAGCATAATCTTCTTCACCAGCTTTGCATCCATCATCATATCATCTGCTCTTAATTTGCTCTCCTCTTCCAAGGACCAGTATGATTACATTGGGCCCAGGTAAATAAGCCAGGATCATCTCCCCATCTCAAGATCCTCAACTTATTTACATATCCAAAGGCCCTTTTGCTATATGACATAAGCTATTCAAAGATTCCAGAGATTAGGATGTGGACATCTGTAGGAGACCATTATTCAACCTACCATAGTCTCCAAAATATACACAGAGAAAATGAATATATTTTGGTGCTAGAAAGATTAGTTATCCATAGGGGAAAAAATGAACTGTTGCTACCTAAACCACATGCAAAATTATTTTGAAATGGATCACAGACCTAACTTACAAAAGTAAAAAATATAGAGCTTTTAGAAGAAAATATAATGGAATATCTTTATGATTTGAGGGCAGGGAAAGATTTCTTGCTCAGCAGCCAGAAAATAATGATGACAAAATAAAATGCTAATAAATTGGACTTTATCAAAATAAAAACTTCTGCTCATGAAGTGAAACCATTAAGAAAATCAATAGGTAAGTGACATAAAACATACATTTGACAAAAGCCTTGCATCTAGAATATATAAAGCATTCCAATAACTCCATAAGATGACAAATTGTCAAATGAATGTGGTAGACAGATCACAAAGGAAAATATACAATAAGCACATGAAAAGGTGCTAACATCATGACTCATCAGAGAAATTCAAGCTAAACTACAGTGAGGCAACATTAGAATGGAAAAAGAATGACCACACCAAGTGTTGGTGAGGGTGTGGAGGAACTGGAACTCTCATACATTCTGGTAGGAATGTAAATTGGCTCATCCACCATGGAAAACAATTTGGTAGTTTCTTATGAAGTGAAACACACACTTAACATATAAACCATCAGTTCTACTCCTAGGTATTTTCAAATATGTCTACATAAAGTCTCGAACACAGATGTTCATTTCAACTTTATGCATAATAGCTTAAAACTGGAAACAACCCAAAAGTCCATAAATAGGAGGAGAGTTAAACCAACAGCTATTTTATATAGTGGAATACTACTGAGCAATACAAAGGAATGTGTTATTAATATATGTGAATCGCACATATAACAAATATGTGAATTTGTTAGGGAATAGTTTATACAGAGGTATACGCATTTTCATTACATGTATTCTTTGATATCTTTTCATTGTATTGTATCCTTATGACTTGTATATTTCAACTTATAAGGTATACGCATTTTCATTACATGTATTCTTTGATATCTTTTCATTGTATTGTATCCTTATGACTTGTATATTTCAACTTATATGATTTTTACCTCAAAAATAAAACTTCAACAAATATTAAATTGCAGGTTAGCATTTGGAGCCTATCAATTCTGAAATTCCTTTTTGCGAGTTCTAGGATTGAACAAATTAATAAATATATTGAAGACGATTTGAGTAAGGTTTTTCATAGTGGGGAAGGGAATTTTAGTTATAGAAGGGGGGAAACTAGATTTTGCCCTCAGATGATGTAGTAGAATTGAAGGTATATGAAGTCTAGTTTTTTATATGGAGAGATAAATTAGATTAGATAAATAAACAAACATACAAATAAATATGCGCACATACATACACATATATGTTTTCTAGATCTATTCACTGAGAGGGCATAGAAACAACGGCACACCTATTTCCCAGATCTTGGCTTGTAAATTCCATTCTACATCAAATGGTTAGGGCTTCCCACTGATTAGAACCCTTAGGAGAATTAGATGATTTTGGCACAAGAACAGACAAAGTGCAAAATAAGCCTGGAACTTCTTGTTGTGACATAAAACAAGATAGCAAGGAAGTAAGGAATAATGAGTACATGGAAAATAAACATATGAGTCAGCTTGAAAAGGTGCCCATGGCCAAGTATGGAACAATTTGACCACCAAAATGAGTACTGATACTAATATATTATAACATATTCAATAAAGTAAGAATCTATGACTCCATACTAACATAAATGCATAGATGAATGAATAAATAAATGGTGAAGAAGGGAAATATACTCCTTAATGTTTAATGCCAACTAATAAAGAATGATGAGGTAAGAAGACTATGAGTGGGTATCAAATCTGCTAGGTAAAAGTTTGATGAACAGGGTGTTTACATAGTCTCAAAGTTCTCTTCACAAATTATCAATTAATTAAGAGGGAAAAAAGTGACTTTAACACAGGACATCATCTTTCCCAAGTGATCACAACTAATATCATTACTATTGATACAAACTGAATCACATGCCCTCGGTATGAGTCACTGAAAAGAGTAACGTATCACTGCAGTGGAATTGCTGACAAAAATGCATAGTCTGAAACTGATGATGGTGAAACATCAGCGAAATTCAAATCGAGGGATATTCTACAAAATAACTGAATTGTATCAAATTTAAGGTAAAAACCACAAAGATTAGCTGAGAATATGTTCCAAAATAAGGCATACCAAAGAGACATGGCAAATAAATGCAATTCGTCTGCTGGCTTTAGATCTTGAACAGAGAAAATAATAACCAAAAGGAAATGTCCTAATTTTGATAATTATGTTATTGATAAGTATGAAAATGATTCTTGTTCTAAGGAAACATTCAATGAATTATTGAGGGGTAAAAATTCATGATTTGTCTGACAGTTTCAAATGCTTAAAAAGTATGCTAATAAAGGTAAATATAAATAGAGGAAACAAACGGGGCAAAATGTAAACAACTGGTGAATCTGGGAACAGATTCCACAGACATTACAAGTTCCTTGTACTATTCCTAAAATTTTCCGTAAGTTTGAAATTATATAAAACTAAAAAATCACAAATAAATAAACACACACCCACATAAATATAGTCAAACAAAAAAAAGTGTGTAAAAAAAAAAAAGCAAAGCAGCAAACAAAAAAAATGAGCTGTACAGAGGGGATTAGGGAATCAAAAAGAGTAGTGCAGCATTGCAGTGTTCCTAGCTTCAGGGTCTGCAGAGCGTACCTACTAAGCATAGGCCTGAAGAAAACTCCTCTTTCCCCTTACTAGGAAAAGTCCCAGAAGGTATTACATGCCTTCATTTCACAGCATGTGATAATCCAGTTCTATTTTGTTTGATTACAAGAATAAGGGAAGAAAAGCAGGAATCAGCCTGATTATATTCTTTTGCCTTAGGAAAAAATTCTTTCACCGTTGGTGAAAAATTTTTGATGCATTTTTTCTGAATGTTAAAGAAAAGTTTAAAAAAAAATACCTCAGTATTTGTAAGCCTAGAGCTATTCAGAAAACTAGAAATACACATGGCAGTTTGAGCACTACCTTTAACCACATGAAATTTAAGCATTTTGCTTAGTGAGATCAAGATTTCCTTTGTGTGAGAAGAAGAAAGGACTGTGTTTTCTGGGAGTGGGATCCCAGGACATTTGCATCCTTTCCATTACCAGAATATTTCTTCTTCTTTTCATTTATAGCTTAAAACCCATAGCCTTTATGTGATAAGCTAGAGCATATTTCCTACCCACTAATGAATTCTGATTAGAATTGAACCATTGAAGATAGTATTTATGACAGTCACACTGGAAATGATATGTATCTTTCAGATAGGCCCTCAGTAAGTTTTTGAAAAAATGCATAATAGTAAATTATTCATTCCTCTCCAGTATGCGATATTTATTGGAAGTGGCACTTTCTGTCATTCAACTAGACATAAAATGCTTGATATATAAACATTATCAGAAGACTGCTTTTCCATTAGCTCAGACTAGTACCTCATGGAATGAAAGACACTCTCATTTATAAGGGTCTATTTTCTTATTTTTAATTGTCACTGGGAAAAATATTTGTATAAGGAATCTTTAAAATTAACTTATCCCTTATTATCTCTTTGATCCTTAGTTTCCTCATATGTAAATTTGGGAAGTATGAATGTTAAATAAAATAATATATACAACGTGCTTAGTACATAAATAAAGACTTATCTCACTTATACCACCTTCCTTCTTTCCTATTTCTTTCAATAAATTTTATCACCTGTTTATTTGCTATATTACTTTCCTCGTCATTGTGAATAGTCTAAATCATATAATTACTATGACATAAATACCTTTATGTGCTATTCCATAGTTTATATAGACCCTCCTCATTTACTATGATAGATGAACTGTTATTTAAGTCATAAGGAAATAGTTTATTTGCCTATCGCCTGTGTAGAATTTTGGTTCATTCTGCAGACCTTTCCATAACCGCCTCGGGGTGGGGGGTAATCTTTGCATGTTTAAAAATATTTTTATCCCACTCTTATCCTTGAATGAAAGAATTCTAGTTTGCAGATCATTTTCTCTGAATTTTCAAGGAGCAGGTGCTATTGTTGAAAGACCTATGTCATTCTGGTTCTCTCTTTTTTGGATAGATCTATATTTTTTTTAATCATTTAGGATTGTCCTTTAACCATGGAGTTCTGAAATGTTGTCACATACTCTTTGCTTTGGATATCTTTTTTTATTTGTTGTGTTGGTATTTCATGGGTTCTTTCTATCTGGAAATATATACTCTTTCAGTTCTGAAAAAATTCTTTAAAAAATACTTTCATTCCCATAAATTTATTTTATTTATGTATACCCACACCGAACTCTGAAATTTGTTCTATAATGAATTGTTGCAGAATGCTCTGAAATTTATTGGGGGTTTTTTGTATATGTGTTATTTTTCAGAATAAAAAATTTTAAAAGGGCTCAAATTTGGAATATTTAAGGGGAATTTTTATATGTGCAATGTAAGATTATCAATCACTATATTTCTGTGACAATTCTCTCAACAATAATCAGACAGCATTTGGGGAATCCTCTGGAAACCCAAGCTGGATGAGGACTACCGAAAGCTCTTTGCCATTATCAGCCAAACCATAAATGTCTGCAGAAGATGCTTTGTTCCACAGAGTGACATACTCTGACAGCCTTTACCTGCAAAACCCACTCTGTCAAACTTGTTACTGGTCATTGAAGCTCCTGGTCTCTTGCTCTTACTCCTTGGATTTTCTCTCACATGATTTTTTGTTTTTTATCTTCTTGACCTTTTTTTCCTTCTGAGCTTTGTAGAAATTTTTGTTTCAGCTATGATGTTTTAGTTACTAATAGTTCTTCCTTTACATATAATCGAAAAAAAAATGTAGATATATCCTTTAAATATGACACCACTAGAAGCTTTTAAAAGAAATTGGATAAAAAGTGGTTCCTCAGGACTGGGGTTGGGGAAGTACGGGTATGAACTATTGCTTTATATTTTAAGCCTGCTGTGCTATCTGATTTTTTAGTCATTTGCATGTATGGTGTGCTTAAAATTTAAATATTTTTAAAAGCATAGGAAAATGAAGAAAAATCATTGGTATCTATACATATATTCATAATACAAATTGATACTGAATGACATTTTTTGCTTTTAATTTTTAAAATGAAAGATACAGACTCAAAAAGATATCTATGATATATGTTCTTGGAACTGTGAAACAATGCGGCTCAGCTCTTTTGGGGTTTTGAATTAGGAGACAGCTGTTCCCACACTGGGCATCTTCTGGGTCCTCCTTAACCACGAGAAATAGTCACAATCCTGAAACACAAAGCTTCAACCCCTGAACTGACTATAGCTCCATTCAAAATAACTTGAAATCTGCCTACAATTGAAATTTGGACCTATAATGACAAACTTGAAGAAACCGTCCATTCCTCACCTTCCCATGAAAGCCAGGTTCTGAGAGAAGACCACTAAATCAAGAGAGGTTTAAAAAATGACAATGAGTTGTTAGTTAGTCAATTTCAGCAATAAGGCGTAAATATTAGGATGAAGCTGTGGGGCAAGGCTGTGCTCCAAGCAGGTCTCTAGGATGCCTGGCCTTCAAAACTGGTGAATTCATGACTGAAAGAGCATGATGTAAAAGGGAATAAATTTTCCTATTGGCCGGAGTGATTTGTGAGCAAATCAGAACTAAGATAAATATTGAGAAAATGCTAACACAGCCCATATGAAACTGAGGATGGTTCAGCTCCACCCCATGGGTAGGTCCAGTGTAGCAGCAACTATGAGATCTTAAAATTAACTTACCTTTTATTCCTCTTCAGGAAGCCTAGATGAGAACAAAGAATGGCAGAGACTATGATCATGGTTACCTGAATATATGTGTCATTTCCACACATATTCCAGCCAAATCTCCGCTGGAAAATCTGAGAGGTATAATAAGTAGGTATGTTGAGAGCCTACCATCCAGTTAGATGAAACTGCTCATTCACTGGACTAAAGTAAAAGCTGCTAAAGAAAGTCTGCCTAGAAAGGGCTCAAAATGCAGATAATTAAAAAGTACTGACAAAATCCCTTGAGGAATGGAGGAAAAATATGCAACTATTAAACTTTACCACCAGGGAAACCCCTGATACAGTCTCAAACATTAGGGACTCCCAAGTCAATAGACCAAGTCTTTAATCTTGAAGCTTGCTCTTGACAATGCTCTTGTGAAGTGTATTTATGAAATGGAGAAGCTAGGCCCACTTATAGTTATGCCTAGAACAGATGAGTATGCTGAATCATCATATTGATATTTCTTTTAGTCTCCAGTGTCTCGGAACAACCAGAAGGAAAAAACTAACAATGTGAAGCTGTAACCTATACTGAACTCTGAAATCTGTTCTGTAATGAATTGCTGCAGTATGTTCTGAAATTTATTGGGGTTTTTTGAATGTATGTTATTTTTCACAATAAAAAAATTTAAAGGGCTCAAATTTGGAATATTCAAGGGGAATTTTTATATGTGCAATCTAAGATTATCAATCACTATATTTCTGTGACAAGTCTCTCAACAATAATCAGATAGAATTTTGGGAATCCTCTGGAAACCCAAGCTGGATGAGGACTGCGAAATCTCTTTGCCATTATTAGCCAAACCACAAATGTCTGCAGAAGATGCTTTGTTCCACAGAGTGGCATGCTCTGACAGCCTTTACCTGCAAAACCCAAGATTGCTGCATGAGAGGCATCTTAGTGTGGACAACTTCAGTCATCCCCAAATACTCTCCCCAAATTATACTATAAACACACATGCACAACACTGACATCATCCTGTAATATCTGTATGAATCAGAGGTAAAAGGCAACTCTGTAATTGAAGATGAAATATAAAACGTGACAGGACATGAAATAAGGAGGCATATAATTTGTGATTCATAAGTTTGAGTTCTGTTTATTGGACAACAGTATAAATATTGCAAGTTTTAAAGTCATAGATCTTGCAGAGAGATCTATCATGAATATAATGGATTGAACTCCTCTAATTCCAATTCCTCTGGTCTGTAGTAATCTATTATAAAGAAAAAAGGACCTTATAATATGCTCCACTGCTGAAAGCCAGGTTTTTGTCTGGTTGTTCTATGAATCAGACCTTTCTGCCCTGTTTTTAAATGAAGCATTTGTTTTCCTTGTCCTGTTACCAGTTGTTTTTGTCCTGTTCCTAGTTTAAACCTTGACCTTTGAGTGAGATTGTGGTTTCTGTTTCTCTCTCTCTGTTCTTCTCCCTTTCCCTTTTTCTTCCTCCCTCCCCAGCCTGGATCTCTGGATATTGATTCCTGTCTGTATGCTTATATAGACAGACCCCTCCCCTCCACCCTCTAACCCTTTTCCCCCTTTCCTTCTGCATGTCTGGGTTGTCTAGCTGTTTCAGAGTTCGATTTTATTAGTCATCTATAGCTGCATAACAAATCATGCAAATCTGGGTGACCTAAAGCAACAGCAATTACCTTACAGGCATGGCCTAGCAGGATTCTCTGGCTCTGGGTCTCCCATGGGCTGCAGTCTTATCAAGGATCAAATGGGAGGGCTTCTTTTTGAAGCGCACTCACGTGGTTGTTGGCAGGATTCAATTCCTCACATGCTGCAGGACAGAGGCTGATTCCTCACAAGCTATTGGCTAGAAGTTTTGCTATGTGAATCTCTCCATAAAGCATCTCACCACATGTCAGTTTGCTGTGTTAGAGTGAGCACGCTATAAAGGAAGAGACTGTGCCAGCAAGAGAGAAAGTGCTAGCAAAATGGAAACTGTCTTTGTAACCAAACTACAGAAGTGATATCCCAACAATTTCACTATACATTAATTCATTAACAGGAGCTGATAGATCCAGTCCCCACACAAGGGGATAGGGATCCCCAAGGGTGTGAAGACCAGGAGTTAGGATCATTGAGGGCCATTTCAGAAAGTGCCTACTATGCAAACTTAGGGTGAGGGGGAGACAAAGTGTTGGAGATTGGAGGAGTGGGCAGAAAACTGGGATCCATGTTAGAGATGCTTACTACCCTGGTTCACTGCCTCCCCCACTCCATCCCTACCTCGCCTTTTTTTGTCTCCTTTGAGCCAGTACCCCACACTCTCATTTTGTTTTTATCATAGGATTCTATACGCACTGAACCCTTGGTTTTAACCATTTTCCTGATAGCCTCATTTTCTGTCCTGCCCGCTAGCAATAACTAACATTTATATATTGGTTTATTTACAAGTTGCAAAGCATTTTCCTGAAATGAAATGAGTTTCAGGAAGAGATGTGGCCAAAATGCAGAGAAGCAGTAGTCAGAAAAGTGGCAGTATACAGAGAATTCAGGAGCCTAGCAAGCAGGAGAGTCCAAGCATTCAATGATGGTCAACTATTAAGAGCCATGTTTTCCACTCAAAGCTAGAAATATTAAATCATCTACTGCAGATCTAGGTTATTATTTGCAAACCAAAGCATTATATCATTTGGTTCTTTTAGTATATTTAGTAAATTCAATATACTTGATGTCAGATGACTACAATAAACAGAGTTGTGAAAGTTGTAAATTTAAATGGAAAAACATCACATTTATTTTTGATATAACCATAGAAACTGAGTTAATATCAGGACTTTTGGCTCATTAAGGTCAGGTTCCGACAGTGGTTACTATGGTTGTATGTGATGGCTTTCACTGACTGCATAACAATTAGAAACATTTTCCTGAAACTAATTTTTCTGGTAACCAGGGACTGAAGGGAATTCAGCCCAGCCTCCCTCTGTACTTTCCTCTGGCAATTCTTTCACAGTCACAGTCATAGCAACACACAAAATCAATCAGCAGAAAAGGCTTATTTATGTCAAATATGGATTTTCCAACAAATAGTTTATGAAAACACCTTTCATGTGGACAATGACTAAAAATGAAAAGTGGACTATCTGATCCCCAGTAATTGCACCATGGTGTCGCTTTAATCACCAGAAGTCTATCATTAACGAAGTCAATACCTCCAAAGCGGGTCAGGATACAAATAGCGGCTTGAATAGGGAGAGAAATGGGAAGAGGAGAGATGGTTATTTTATTCTATCTTCTGCCTTTCTCCTACCACCATAGCACACTGTTTTGCATTAGAGTGCCTTTTCATTGAGCTAAAGGTATTTAAGTGACAGCTGACGAGCAGTGAGTTTGTATTCCATGAGCACTCTCTCACAGATTCGGATTACATACAGATGAAAAATAGCCCATATGGCTTTGAACAAAATGAATGGCTGCAAGCCCTGAAAAACTGTAGTGGAAAGGTTGGCATGCTAAAAGGTTAATTAAAATTTGACTTTGCAGGATGGATACCTTTATTTATAGAACCTTCAGCTGATTTTCAGCAGCCATGCTTTCTTCTAATTAAAATAATATGAACAGCTAATAGCAATCAGCTTAAAGAAATGAATATTTTAGAGAAAGGGATGATTCATAGGCTTTTTAATAACCATTTTACAGTAGGTGTCTCCACTAAAGAGCACATAAAACATTTGCATTCACAGCCATTGTCTTGTTCAAATGCCAGGAAATATTAAGTTGGAAAAAATTATTTAAAGCTGTCTAAAATAAGCCACTGATACTATCATGTAAATTTGAGATTTCCCTAAAGGTATCATTCTCTGACATGGTATAACTCAGAAGCTCTGAGAAAGTGGACTCTTAGAAGCACTATTAAAAATGAGAATTTCCTTTATAATCACATATATAATGTACACAGGCAAATCATGATTTTTAAGAAAAGCAAAAGCTAGCCATGGAAACATAACGTGGACACTCAGAAAGACTATTTATATATACCATATAGAATAAGAATCAATTCTCCATTATAACTTCCATGAGATTAAGCATCTTCTCCCCCAAAATCATTGAGAATAACTA
This sequence comes from Tamandua tetradactyla, assembly GCF_023851605.1. Lineage (NCBI taxonomy): Eukaryota > Metazoa > Chordata > Mammalia > Pilosa > Myrmecophagidae > Tamandua > Tamandua tetradactyla. Next base: position 153,776,272 of record NC_135331.1, read on the forward strand.
AAGAACGAGATAAAACTGAAATCAAAAAATAGAAGCCATGAATGAATAGCTATATATAAGGGAAGTAAAAGGCTTTTTTTTAAATGTCAGAAATGCACATTGCCTAGATAAGTGTATATGCCCCTGCAATAGAAACAACCAATTTGCAAACCTCTCCCAGTGTCTTCTTCCTCAATAAAAAGACCCTTGAATTTTTTTTTAAACCCTTGAATTTTATCCAGGCATATCACCTCCCAGAATCAAGACTCTATTTTCCCCACCTCCTTGAAGCAAAGAATAACTTAATAACTTTGTTCTGGCCAGTGGAATGTAAGTAGAAGCGGTGCATGCAACTCCTGTGAGTATCCTTCCACTCCTCTTTTCTCCTTTCTGTTGTCTAGAATAAAGATTTAAGTACTCTGGCCAGATCAGCCTCCTGTGAACTTGGCAATGGAGGGCTTGCAAGGTTGAACAATAAAATAAAAGGAACCTGGGTCACTGACATTGTGGGAAACAAATTAGCCCTGAATCACTCTATCTAGACTTGCAAGTAAAAGAGAAATACATCTCTACCATTTAAACCCATTGTAACCCTGTTTGAGATTGTCACTTCTAGCTGAATCAAATCCTAATCAATAAGGACTCTACGATATGAATGTATGCTAGAGAAACAAGTCAGGTAACATCTCCACCATCTAAGGTACAGTTCTAAACTTTAAAAGCTCAAACATACAATCTCCATCTAGAGATATATATACACTAAACCATTAATGCTCAAACTTTCACTTATATCAGAATGTCTTACAGGCTAATGAACTAGATTGCTCAATCCCACCCCCAAAGATCTGACTCAGTAGGTCCAAACATTTGCATTTCTAAAAGGCTTTCAGGGGATACTAATGCTGCTAAACTGCAGAACACACATTGAACCTCACAGTCCCAGAATACACCTTTACTACCTAACACCAGAATTGCCTGTAAGTCCCACAGCAAGATACAACTGCTCCTTGCACAATAATCAGGATATTTCAACATTTAAATGTCAAGCAAGGCAACTTTTAACATTCTGGATTGCCTTAGGATTCACCAAACAAGCTCAACACCTTCATTATGTTAAATTGAATACAGCTTTTAAAAATCATAGTGAAAAAATATAATACAATAAGAATTATTTACTAGGCATTTACCATAATAGATTTATCTCAAGTTCTATGTCAGCAATTAGTTAAGATATGAAATCACCAAATTGTATAAAAGGTGTTTGTGGTGTGTGATTACCTGTTTCAGAGTCACCTAGAGAGCTTATTAAAAATGGAGATTCTGTGGCCCATTCCTACTGAATACCTGAAGTTAGCACCCAGGAATATTTGATTTAACAAGCCCCAAAGAATCCTTATGAACGCGAATGCTTGCTAATAAATGACCTTGTTGCTGAAGTGTCATCAGAGACAACGGCACAGACTCAGGGAGGGCATTTTCCAGTGTAAGTGAGCTTGGAATAGATAGCCAGACAGTCCTTCACAATGCTGCAAGAGAAAAGCTTGAAACCCACCTGTTACCAGGAAAACAGTTGATGGTATGAAATATTGCAAGCAATCACAAGAAAAAAATTGTCTGAATAATGAATCCTCCTATTAAACACTGTCTGAAAGGTTTTTCCCACCCCAACTCAGGTAAGTATATGAAATCCAATCAGGTAGTCAAAAAGGTATTATTTTATAGGATCTTTCTGCATAAGAAGGCATTAGCAGAGATTCATACTGAGGAGAAAGCCATTTCCCTGTATTTTTCAGCATTAAATGCTCAGGCTTCTCAGACCTGAACATCAGCAAATAGATAAGAAATTGGAGCAATAGAAAGGCTAATTCTACCTCAATATTTCTCTATTCCATCCACCTATATTTAATCCCACTCTTACTACTATAGTTTAGATTATCAAGTTTTTCCTAGACTACAGCTGCTTCTTCTCTCTAGTCAAACCCACCTCTAATCAATCCTTCATAGTACCGCCAGAAGGACTTTCTAAAACACAAATCTGATCATGATACCCTATCATTTAAAATCTGTTTTCTTTCCAGAAACCTACAACCTCCAGATGGGTCCACTGTCCAGATAAGTCCTGAAACCTAGCCCAGCCTCTCCAGAACATCAGATAGTTCCATCTCCTTACCCCATATTAGTGACAGACCCTTCCAATATTAAAAATTTAAAATTGCCATAGCCCAAACAACCCCAATGAAAGGGATGCAAAGATCAAAGGTGATGGTGGAATTATTCATAGAAGACAGGATTTAACAAATGAATATAAATGCTGAATCATGAAATTGATATCTCTTTTAGTTCCCAATATTTTGGAGCAGCTAGAAGTAAAAACCTAAAATTGTTGAAATTGTAACCCATGTCAAAGTCTGAAATATGTTCTACAACTACTTGTGGTGTTGCGCTTGGAAATTTATAGCTTTTTTGTATATATGTTATTGTTCACAAAAAAAAAAAAGGAAAAAAAAGTTGATTGTGATGATACAAAAGTATTTAAACCCGCTAGCCTCCTATATTCTGGAGCAGCTAGAAAGAAAAATATCAGAGGATTGTATGGTAGCCCATGAAAAATCTGGGATCTATCTTTTTTTTTGAAGAGTGCTTTGAAAACTATTGCTTTTTTATTTCTTTGCTTTGAATATATGTTATACTATACAATAAAAAATTTCAAAAAAAAAAAGGACGGATCACTCTGGTGTCAGATCAGAGGACAGGATATAAGAGGCTGAGACCATAGACAAGAAAATGAGGAAAGAAAACATTAATATACTCCAATAAGCAATAAGCATGGTTTGAATTGTATAGTGGCAATGGGGATGAGACAATTAGAGCAATTTCAGGATATAACTAGGAAAGATATTATTCCCACAATACCCCTGATGAGCAGTAATCCTTGCTTTATTTAAAAACTCCCAGAATGGAAGTGTCCTTCCACCACATCCTGCGATGACTTGCCTTGCTGGTGAATCATTTTAATGTATTTTATTGTTTGGAAGCAAAATTTACTTGTCTTCAACCTCTATCCATTGTTCTTAAGTCTGTCTTGTAAAAATAGACATGTTGCCATCTCAGTTTTCCAAAACTTTTGCTTGTTTGTTTAATACATGATCAAGTACTTTGGTGGATTAAAAAACAAAAAAACTGTTTCAAGGGACAAGAAGGTCATTATATAACAATCAAGGGGTTAATTCAACAAGAAGACATAAAAATTATAAATATATGTACAGCTAATTGCAGAACCCAAAAAATAAATGAAATAAATATTGACAGAATTGAAGGACAAAATAGGTGGTTCTACATTAATAGAAGGAGATTTCAATATAGCACTTTCAATAGCGGATAGAAAATCTAGACAGATGATCAGTAAGGAAACAGAAGATTTGAATGATACTAAAAACCAACTAGACGCAGTAGACATTCATGGAATATTTCACCCAACAGCAGCAGAACATATTCTTTTCTAATAATGCACATGTATATCCTCCAGGATAGACCATTTGTTAAGTCACAAAACAATTCTCAATAAATTAAAAAATATTAAAATAATACCATGTATCTTCTCTGACCACAATGGAATGAAGCTGGAAATCAATAACAGAGAGAAAATGCAAAAATTCACAAATATGTAGAAATTAAGCACTGTACTTTTAAACAACCAATGGGTTAAAGGAAGAAATCAGAAGCAAAATTAGGAATTATCTTGAGGAGAATGAAAACAAAACACAACATAAAATATATGGGATGCACCAAAGGGAGTACTGAGAGGAAAATTTATATACACTGACACAAGAAAAAAATAGAAAAAGAAGGGCAAAAATATATCTGAATAACATATCAATAAATAACAAGTAAAAATATGAATCAGTAATCAAAAATCTTCCAAGAAAGAAAATCCCAGGACCAAATGGCTTCTCTGGTGAATTAACTGACATTCCAAAAGCAATTAATACCAATCCTGCTCAAACACTTCCAAAAAACTGAACAGGGAATTTTTCAACTTCCTAACTCATTCTATGAGACCAACATCATGCTAGTTGCGTATCCAGATAAAGATAACAAAAGAAAAGAAAATTACAGTATTACAGCAATATTCTGTTATTCAGTCCAATGTCATGCACCTAGTCAGCCTACTATAAATAGCCCCTGGCCAGAAAGAGACGGAGTCCACCTAATTAAATTAGATGACCCAGTGTGTCCACCTCCTGCTATCTCACTGCTTTCCATGTTTCTGGTTTTGCAAAATCTTTAGGAGTACCATGGCTCAGTTCTAGGCTGAACACTGCAATCCTGCTATTCAGTCCTGACTCCTTTCCACACACTTGTATGCCCTTGGTATCAAATGCTGTATTCAATTCGCTCTCTGGGCATCCCTATCTTTCCTGCGTTTTCATGATTTGAGGTTTTCTATGCCTCATGCCAGAATATGGACATCAGTAGGAAAAAGGCCTTTAGTTAAGACTTGACTATGATGGTGTCATTAAGCTTCATTTAACTTTTAGTGAACTCTACATAATTCGTGTCATGCTGCAGACTCAGCATTGTTCTAAAAGTCCCAAGTTAAAAAGATCTCTTCTGGTATTAAGTGAATTGATGAAACCAACAGATTGAAGCGCCCCATGATTTGGATGTCATCTTTTACAAATACCTCATGGATCTCCTGATCCAATTGTCACTTGGTCCACTAGAGTCTCTTACACACTTCTAACAATACAGACAGGGAAATTATCTAAATGGTTAGTTTTAGTATTTTCAAATGATCTATATCATGGTCTTCATGTTACTCCTGGTTTTAAATTACCTTAAATGTTTGATCAGTATTGACCTTGAGCTATTTTTTTTATTATTATCAGTATTAATTAATTTGGGATTATAAAATTCAATTTTGCATTCACTACTGAGATTTATTTAACTGACCCTTATGCAAAAAGAGTATTTTTCTCTTTCCTAATCACACACGAAACAAATCTACATGATGAGTGGAAATATTTCTTTCAACACACGATCACCCTCTTAGAAATTGTCATCTCTTTATATGTTGAAAGTCTCTTTGTTTTACAGTTTAAAGTGAATTCATCACCAAGGATGCCACTAGCTTGGAGCAGAGGGCAATACATGCCTCTTTATCCAAAAACCAGGAGAAGCATTGATTATAACAGTGGTGCAAATTTCCCTACACTGTTTCAGAAACGTCTCTCAGATCTTTCCCACTGAATACATGCTGGTATTCTACATTTGTATTTTGGCCCATATTGTTGAAAAGAAATTGATAATAGCCAGTGATATTCCTCAAGCTAAATGTTTCAAAAGTTAATTCTAGCAGATTTGACATAATTTTGACCAGAAACACGCCCACCATTCACACACAAACATGCACACGCACACATTCTTTCCAGATATGACACAATAAAATATATAGCCATTAAAATATATGTTAATTGATTTATTCTCAAATAAAACATAAGAGTTTTGAATGTTAGTGAAGCAAAATTTTCTATTGGGATAAAAGCAGTCTAAATTTCTTGGTGGTGTCTTTTTCCCCTTTCACCTCAATTTTTAACAGTAGAAATAAGGTAAGACATCTCCTTCGCTCTTTCCTGGTAGTTGAGGAAGGCGTTTTTTAATGACAGTTGTAGCAGTGCAGGGTAACATTCCAGGACTGTCTGTCTGCCTATCTAGTTTGTTACCAGTAAAAGCTATTAGTCTCAATTTTTGTGTTTTCTAACATAAGGTCCACACAAAAAGGATAGTTCATGATTTTGATACTTATTACATCTCTAATTATGTTGAGAGTCTTATGGTTAATTGATAAATTAAATATTTTAGCTATGTTTTAATTTGGGAAAATATGGGTTTATATTTCATTGTTGACTCAAACTTGAAATTATATTGTGTTTAATTCCACTTTTTCTTTGTGACTAGAACCACTACTCCTTACTTTTCTTAATCTCGTAAATGCTTTGGTTTCTTAATTTCCTTTTTATCAGCTATTTTCATATTTATTTTCATATTCCAAAACAAATATATGCACATGAATTCTGTGAAAATTAAAAAAACTTCCAATAATGACTCCTTGGAAATAAATCCCAATTTCTACATTACAATAAGAAATCTCAAATGATTTAGGATGTACAGAAAACAAATACAAGTATTGAGCATTATCTCCTATGAATATGCTAGTTTGGAAATGTACAGTCACTTAGAACAAACCCAAGTAAAAATTTCCTGTTCCCATTTCTAATTGCTATAATGAATCCAATTTCATGTGAGTTTATTTATATGGGGAAAAACTTCACAATCATTGGGGACCATTTGAATACCAAGTATAATTCAATCCAGAACAATAGCTGAATCAATGATCTTTTTGTAACCAAGACTACAGGTTGGATTTATGTGAAAGCTTTTAGGACAACTTCTTGTGGCTTTATGATGTTGAGAGAATGTGAGCCTATCTTTTTCTCTCTCTCACATCTTTTCATTTCCAAAATGAATAAACAAGCCTCCCACTCTTTGTGTCTGAGACCACATCAATGAAACTTCCTCAAGTGAACCTGAAATCTTTGACAAAATCATTGCATTCAAAGAGTAGTGTTGCCATGAAAAGACCCAATGAAATTAATCACTTACTAAGATTCCCCATGATGGCTAATTCACCTGAGTTATTCGAGTAAATCAGAGCCATTTATTTAACAAATATTTATAGGAGGCCTACTTTGTGTCAAGCTATTTGCTAACTCCTAGGGGTCTCTGCCCCCAATGAGTTTTTCATATATTGGGAAATTCAAATAAATTAATTGTCTGACAATCACAGTCACCTTTATCATCCCTATTGAGCTGTGAGAACAGTAGTGCCTTTGAAGTTATATTGAATTATATTCAATTTTCCTTCTACCAGTCATTGGCTGTGTTACTTTTAGAAAGTTATTAAGCCACTTTGAGCCAAAAGTTTTGCTTCAGTAAGATAAGTATAACACAACTATACATTGTAAGAATTATGGAAAACCCATTTAGTCAATAGTGGCTTTAGAACATTTACTATGTGTTAAGTACTATTCTAGGTTCTTGGTATATATTATGAACAAAACAGAGTTCCCTACTCCATGGCATTTACATTTCTAGACTATAGCCCATCAATGCTCAGTAATAATAACTGTAATCATTGCTTTTATCATATAAAGTATTTAGTAAGTATAATATAAAGACAATTACCAAGAAAAGAAGGTTTCCCTCTCAGATTTCATAATCAGTAATAAATGAAACTAATACAGCCTGAAATAAGACACTTCAAAATAACACACACACAAAGCAGGCAATGTATTCACAGCTAAAATGCTTCCATTTCAAATGAATGACAAGAGTGTAAATTTGAATTGAATGCTAAAATTAATATTCAGTTTTAGGGGAATGGCCAAAAGAATTCAGTCCTAGCTTGAGTTGTTAAAAGAAAGCTATCATCCCACATCTGATCAAACTGGGAAAAACAATAAAATCATATTTCAATTTTATCAGATGCTAGATGTGAGTCTAAAAATATGGGCTCCCTCTCACCTCTACAAATGTAACTATCGTCATTGCTGAAAATCTAACTGATGGATAACAGTTAGATAGACTGATGCTATATCCTCAATATGACACCATCCTTCCAGGAGAGACCAAAGAGCCACTTTGGTGACAAATTGGTTATTTCAAACAGTTTCTACTCCAGGGAAGGCAGCAATTCATTCTTAACAAAATTACTGCAGATTCTGGGTATAGGTTTGCTCTCCTTGTATTTGATGTCTTGAGCAGCCCAACTTAGTAATGTTTCATAAAGTGTCTGATTTATTATCATAGGCTTGCTCATAACATCACTACAGGTCAAGGGACCCACTTGACTGGAAAGGTAGTACAATTATAAGCGCACAACCAGAGACATCCTTGGTCCTACCACAAACCTCATCATTCAAAAGCACCATCTTGATTTAATATTGTAATAGACTCTTACTAGTTGAGACTGTGATTCCAGCATGAGTTTTCAGGACTTTCCTTCATGATGCAGTACATACTTTGAACCTATGGCTATTTTACAGTGCTATGTCTATGATGTGTGGAATACAGGTTCCTGGGAACCAAGAGGTAGAAATAGGAATGGCTCATTTAAATGCTACTCCCAGTAACCCACTTGTAGAATGTGTATTTCTTGTTTCCACAACTTTTGGTCCTGCCTGTTTTCCTGGATGTGAAGCAAGAGATGTTTCTATTAGGGGAAATAGTTAAATGACCCATCAAGGGAAAGTTTCTTCACCAAAGAAATCCCAAGTCTGCAAATCCAAAGATTATAAACACCCAGAGTTCTAGGCAAAATTAATGGAAAAAAATATATACCTATTCCAATGAAATGTCTGTATTTGGAGATTGGAAAAACAGAATGAAAAATAAATCTTACAAGCACAAAGAAAGTGAATGTAGTTTTCTGTAAATGCTATTGAAAGAATGATTATTTCATGAAGTTATTACTCACTGTTTCCTTACATAAAAGAAGTTACACCAAAATTTGTTAATTTGCATCTCTCTGATAATAAAGCTTATACTTCCAGATTGGCATTTAAATATAACTGTATTAGTTAGGGCTTTCTAGAGAAACAGAATTGACAGGGAACACTTGCAAATATAAAATTTATAAAAGTGTCTCACGTGACCGCAGGAACACAGAGTCCAAAATCCACAGGGCAGGCTGTGAAGCCGACAGCTCTGTTGGATGGTCTGGATGAACTCCACAGGAGAGGCTCACCAGCCAAAGGAAGAATGGAACCTGTCTCCTCTGAGTCCTCCTTAAAAGGCTGCCCGTGATTAGATTAAGCATCACTCATCGTAGAAGACACTTCCTTTTGGCTGTGGATGCAGCCAACGTGATCATGATCCAATTCCATGAAATGTCCTCATTGCAACAGACAGGCCAGCACTTGCCCAGCCAGGTAAACAGGTACCACAACTTGGCCAAGTTGACACATGTCCCTGACCATGACAATAACCAAAGTTTCTTTAGCTTGATAACCTCTGCTTGGTATCAGTTTAGTGGTTGTTGTCAATTTCATTATGAGAAGCTTAGGGATAATGCCTTCGTTAACCACAGTCTAGAATGATTTCATAGTTCTGAATTTCCTTTTAATGCTTTATACTTTCACTGTGTTCATGGTTGTGCTTCAAAGACCCAGGTTCCCAACATATTATTTTAAAAGGTAAATAAAAACATTTATATAAGGTAAAAGTGGATAAATAAAATAATAAATTGTAATACTTGAGGATATTTTTGTGAAACAGATACTCATTTTTGTTTGAAATGAAAGGAAGAAAGCCATATGTTTATGAATAAATATTTAATAAATTACAATTACAACAAATTTGAATTGATTTGACTTATGGGAGCTGAATTTTTGTTGGTTAGTAGTTAAAGTGGAGGAGAAAAAGCAATGTTTTATAAGGAGGTAAGTTTTGCTAAAAAAAAAAACAAAAAAAGAGAAAAACAGACATACAGCCCTGCACAGACTCAGTAAACTATCACACAGCCCTGCTGCTCTGTCTGGAGACTTGCTAAAGCCTTGGGGGTGGAGACATCAGCATGTGTTCTTTTTTTTTTTTTTTTTTATTAATTAACGGAAAAAAAGAAATTCACCCAACATTTAGAAATCATACCATTCTACATATGCAATCAGTAATTCTTAACATCATCACATAGATGCATGATCATCGTTTCTTAGTACATTTCCATCGGTTTAGAAGAACTAGCAACACAACTGAAAAAGATATAGAATGTTAATATAGAGAAAAAAATAAAAGTAATAATAGTAAAAACAAAACAAAACAAAACAAAAACCTATAGCTCGGATGCAGCTTCATTCAGTGTTTTAACATGATTACTTTACAATTAGGTATTATTGTGCTGTCCATTTTTGAGTTTTTGTATCTAGTCCTGTTGCACAGTCTGTATCCCAACAGCTCCAATTACCCATTATCTTACCCTGTTTCTAACTCCTGCTGGACTCTGCTACCAATGACATATTCCAAGTTTATTCTCGAATGTCGATTCACATCATTGGGACCATACAGTATTTGTCTTTTAGTTTTTGGCTAGACTCACTCAGCATAATGTTCTCTAGGTCCATCCATGTTATTACATGCTTCATAAGTTTATCTTGTCTTAAAGCTCCATAATATTCCATCGTATGTATATACCACAGTTTGTTTAGCCACTCGTCTGTTGATGGACATTTTGGCTGTTTCCATCTCTTTGCAATTGTAAATAACGCTGCTATAAACATTGGTGTGCAAATGTCCGTTTGAGTTTTTGCCCTTAATTCCTTTGAGTAGATTCCCAGCAATGGTATTGCTGGGTCGTATGGCAATTCTACATTCAGCTTTTTGAGGAACCGCCAAACTGCCTTCCACAGTGGTTGCACCATTTGACATTCCCACCAACAGTGGATAAGTGTGCCTCTTTCTCCACATCCTCTCCAGCACTTGTCATTTTCTGTTTTGTTGATAATGGCCATTCTGGTGGGTGTGAGATGATATCTCATTGTGGTTTTGATTTGCATTTCTCTAATGGCCAGGGACATTGAGCATCTCTTCATGTGCCTTTTGGCCATTTGTATTTCCTCTTCTGAGAGGTGTAGCATGTGTTCTTAAACATCACAGTACACCCTATCCCCTCTGTTTCCACAACTGCACTGATAGCAGTAGGATCCTGGAGAACTCGCACACATACACACACACACACATACACAGCCACATTTTCCATTTCCTCTGCCTATTTTCTTTATGGTGGCTTTTCTCTCTCTCTGTCTCACACACACGTAAGCACAAATATACACATAATGTACAGATACATACAGACACAAAAAATAGATGGGCTGACATAACTGGAATTCTTTGTGTGTGTGACACCACAAAGTTTCATAATTACTTTTCCCAAGTGTTCAGATAAACTTGACATGCTAGTAAAACAAACAATCCCTTGACGATTAATGTACGTGTACACAAGAACCTCCCGAGAAGTGCGTGATTCCAATTATAGAAACCTTGTTCTAAATAATTTCTGTCAAAATGTTGGGAAATACTGTAAAAATAAAGGGTAAATGCGAAGATGATTAAAACAACATTGTGCATCTTTAAAAGCTTAATAATTAAGAACTATGATGCCAGAATTGCTTATGCTTGAATTACAGTTCTGCAATACATATCCTCTCATTTTGGACAATGGTCAATAGAAAGAGCTCCAACTATGGTATAAAAAATAAAAAACAACCACTAGTACAATAAAAATAGAATTTAGACTTCTTGTTTCATCTGAGGAGAATAGTAAGCAAAATCTAAATACAATTCAGAGAGGAAATAAAAGAAACTGGCAAGTAAGCCTGAAAAAAATAGAAAAGCATATAACAAGTGACTAAAGCAGGACAAGATCTCTTCCTCATCTTCATCCCACTACTCCCACTTTTCATTCCTTTTTTCCTGGGAAATGTCCAGCCTCTTACTGGTGTCTGCTACAAATCTAAGCAGAGAAGAAATATGAGCATTTGGAATTCTAACTAAAGCTGGAGCAAAAAAACAAAGTGCCCTTAGCACAATAGTGCACAGGGCATATGCAGTGCAATGTGTTTGAGCCTTTTGCAGCTTCACCTCCTACAGAATCTAAAATACAACCCCTCCCAACACCATCACAGCCCTATCTAAAATATAAGCAGGAGGAACTGAATGACAATTCCCTTGAAGTGGAAGAGAAAACTGCAGGCACAGGTAGCTGTGAAGTGTGAAAGAGAAAGTCAAAAGTAAAGAGGAATTTGAATTCTCTAGTGACTAAGAGAGGGAAAGCCTCAAGAGGCAGCTGTGAAGGAAGCCTGATGAGTAGGAAGCATGAAATGAAGAGTAGAGATGCTGCTCCTGACCCCACAATCCCACTGGACTCTGTATGTGTTGAAGTGGCACATACAGTATACCATGTTACTCTGAATACTTTGAGTACTTGGCCAGCTAAGACTGAGCATTTGCATGCCTTCTAGCCAATAGTAAGGGCACAAGGATCTCAAGCTTACACAAAAGTAATATCATTTTGTATTTTTGTGAAGAATATCTTCTTTAATTTACCTATAGGCTTTTGAAGAGACTACCTTCTTTGTGACTGTACATTCAGTATTAGCACATGGTACATTCCCTGTCCACTTACTCAGTGTTCAACAATTCATTATTCAACTCAACTGAGTGGGGAATCATCTAGAGCCAGGGAAACCAGTTCAGAGAGTCCAGCTCTTGGGATGTTAAATAGCCTGCTATCCATCTTGAGACTTTCATTTAAGTCAGATGGACCTGTCCTGAATTCCTGATATTTCTTTTCTGTGATAGTGACAAATCCTTATTCATCAGAAAGCACAACTGAACTTGACACCCTGTCTTGATGTTTTTATCTTTTCTCCACCTTTAATGCACTCTGCAGAATCAAGACAATAAATAGAAAAACCTTCCAAATGTATGATGCCAGCTATGGCCCCAGTAGTAAGCCTCTCCACAGAAAGCAACATCAGTGGCCCCTATGGATCATAGCTTCCAGCTTTTATATCCTGGACACTGCCACAGCTAGTTTTAGAATTGTCAAATCAAATGGGCTTGATGTATGTGATTTAGTTGTAAAAATCCCTTCGTGATGACTAAATGCAATGTAGTATTCTAGATTGGATCCTGGAACAGAAAATAGTGGAAAGACTGGTAAAATCTGCATGAAGTATATAATTTAATTAATAGTGAAGTAACATTAGTTTTGACAAACTTACTATGGTTATATAAAACGCTAACTTTGGGGTAAATTGGGTGAAAGGATACAGAATCCTCTACATTATATTTGCAAATTTTTTCTAAATTGAAAATGATTCCAAATTACAGGTTTGTTTTAAAAATCTCTTACATACCAGGTCTCTAAAATAAGCTATCAGAGACCTGGATAAAATAATTAGAGAAAACAGCTTGAATAAACCATTGCCTCAGAGGAAAGACAGTAGTCAGCAGCAGTGGCAGCTGTGCAGGCAGGCTCTTCAGAGGAAGACTGAGACTTAATCTGTCCTGACATCTCATGGACACATTTTGTTGTTATAATTTTTAATAAAATAAATCAACTTACTTCTAATAATGGAGACTGTGATAGTATTTTTAATGTTCAAATATTCTTAAGTGATAAAATCAATACAATGGTTCAGAAAGATGGAGCTTATTCATCAGACACTGTTAATGAATGAAATTTCTCATTATGATCTCATGCCTACTAACAAGACTCTCAGGCATATCCAACATTACACAAAGACCAAACTTATTTGTATGCAGTAAATGTAAGTTGGTTAGATGTCCTCATTAAATCACTAAGATGCTTAATCTGAGTCCAAAAATAATAACCAAATAATACATTTCACAAGAAGAACACACTGACGATTTTTGAATGAAGATGGCAAAATGAGTTCAGACTTCGAACTCAAGTCTCTGTTCCGGATATATGGAAATGAGTGAAAAATAATATGAAAAAAGAAAACCAATTCACATAGCAGTTAAACATGATGAACCAGAGATCAAGAGAAAAGCAAAATGGTCAGAAGTCTGACATGAAGAAAATCTAGTAGGCAGAATTCTAAAATGACCTCCAAGTTTCTAATCCCTGGTGTACATGCCCTGTATAATCCCCACCCTTGAGTATAAGTGGAACCTGTGACTAGGATGGATGGCACTCCAGTGATTAGATTACATCATCTGGCAAAGGTGAGAGGAATTTTGAAGATTGATTAAGGACTCTAAGCAGTTGACTTTGAGATAATCAAAAGGAATATTTTCCTGATTGGGCCTGACTAATTTAATCAGATGAGAGATTAAGTCTAGAAATCACAGATACTCTCTTCTATTGGTTTTGTGATGATTCATTTAATATGTCAACTTGGCTAGGTCATGGTGCCCAGATGGTGAGTCAAATAACACTGATTTCATCATTACTTTGAGAGTATTTTGTGGACTTAAATCTTAGCTAGTTCATTGCATCTATGGCTAATTATATGTAAAGTGAAAAAAGGAGACTGCCTTCAACAATGAGAGAATTCTCCTTATCCAACCAGTTGAAGGCCCAAAAGGAAGAACTGGAATTTCAACAGGCAGAAGGAAGAATTTCCTATCTCTACTCCAGATAACCAGTTTCTCCTGGGGAATTCAACATCACCTTCATTAAGTTTCTAATTTATGACCTGTCCAATGGAACTAGGAACTTGCCAATCCCCATGATTACATGAGCCAATTCTTACAATATATATAATATAATATAATATAATATAATATAATATAATATAATATAATATAATATAAATATTTCTTTGGAGAGCCAAAACTAATAATATAGTTTACATCTGCAAGGAATACTTAAGAGATAATTAAACAAAAGGTTCTTGTAGTCAGGAGGAATAAAGAATAATGAATTACTGTATATTCTATTATAAATAATACATTGATCTTAAACCATAAGAATAACACATTTTTTGCAATTTGGCCAAATATATAACCATAAAAATTTCCAAACACTTAACATCTACAGATGATAAATAAAATTTAAGGTATAGCATAAACACAGGCTAAAATTAGTGGGCAAAAGTAAAATATCAAACAGAATGTTTGCATAATCTCCAACTGTAAACTTGCAACTTAATAAATCCCTTTTAAAAAGCCATTTCATTTCTTGCATATTGTGTTCTGACAACATTTAATAAACTAATACAGACTGGATCCCATAATAAAGAATGGACATTAGTTAGAAAATCAGTAAAATTTGAATTAAGTCTGCAGTTGAGTTGATAGAATTATAACAACATAAATTTTCTGGATTTGAAAATTGTACTCTAGTTATGTAAGAGGTTAACATTTGGGAAACTGTGCTATTTTTGCTTCATTTTGTAAATTTGAAATTATTTCAACATCAAAGATTAAAAATTTTTAAAAATTTTTAAAGCACGGTTGAACACTTAAGGAAGTAAGGAGAATACCCCAGGACAGTCAAAGTAAAAAATATATACTGATGTTTTTGCCATCAAGAGAAAGAGGGGCTGTGCATTTTCTAGTTTGTGTTACACAGTGATTAAGTTTTTTTATTTAGAATGCATATGTTTAATATTTAAAGTGACATCTAATAGATTTCCACCAAGATGCCAAAAGAAAAAAAGTACAGGCAGTATCTTTTTAATCTAAAAAAGCAAATGAGCTGCAAAAAGCAATGAAGCTCTGGTGCAAGCTACAACACAGACAAACCCTGAAGACATCATGCTGAGGGAAATAAGACAGATATAAAAGGACAAATAGAGTGATTAGGTTTTAAGGGTCTTGTGCAAGCAAGACACAAGACCTTGGGCCCTGTGAAGCAGGCAGCTGGAAATGTACCCACTGCATAAAGCTCGAACCCTTAAAAACTTATACCTCCAGTTAAAGTTTAGACTTAAAAAAAATCCAACCAAGACAATGGGCTAAGAAAAAAATTCTTTCATATTTTTCCTGGGCTCTGGCTAGGATGAGAAGAAACATCCACCTAACCACACAGAATTCTGAGTTTTGAATTTTCATTGCTTATTTTGTCCTGGAACTCTTGCTCCAAGAAACTAACTTTAAAAATGTCCCAACTTGTAACAATTTCTTTCTGTAAGGGCATACCAGGTAGTATAAAATTTTCAGAGATAGTCTTGCTGATAGTGACTGCATATTAAAATTTTGGAAAGCATACTGAGCCCCAATTAGTAAAGAAAAAGCAGCAGGAAAATATTCTCCAAAACTTCAGATAATGCTATGCTTAAAATGCTTAAAAGTTATAAAATCTTATATGCTGAAAGCTATAAAGGAAAACTAAAAACGAAATATATCTCAATAAAGCTGTTAAAAACATGAGATAAGAGCAAAATAGTCTAAAAGATAAGGTACATTTGAGTAAAATAAAGAGAACTTCTGAAAATTTTAGAAGTAAAAAATATGGCCACACAACTTACAAACTCATTTGACAGGGTGAATAGCATGTAAGACAATTGAATAGATAACTAGTGAAGTGTAAAGTATCTTTGAAGGAATGACTCAAAATAAAAAAACCAGAAGAGAAAAAGATAAAAAAAGGTTAAAAGATGTGCATCATAGATTGATGAAATCCAGTACACTTTTAAATGGTACTCAGTAGAAGAAATAATGGGAGAGAAGCAAAATTCAAAAAGATCATAGCAGAAAATCTATAATTATTTAAAGATATACATCCTCAGAATCAGACAGTACAGTGTACCCTAAGAAGAATAAACAAAAATAGATCTGCATCTAGAATTCAGTGGGGTAGAAGTGCAGATGATTTTAAAAGAAAGAAAAGATTAATTAAACTACCACAGATTTTCAAAGTACAATATTAGCCAAAAAGTACAGTATTACACCAACATCTTTGAAAAGCTCTGTAGTGGCTCTTCTCTATAGGTAAGAGATGATGGTGGCAGATGCCATCATAAACTTGAGGTCCATGGTTTCAATAGTACTAAAGGGTTTCCAGCTGTATAGAAACTGGGTGGTAATGTTTCAGCATCAGAGATAAATTGTGTGCAATTATAATAAGCCAATGGAGTAGAACAGTAATCAAAGTATTTCAACCTAGAGATTACTAATAATGGTTAATTGATAATGAAGATCCTTAGCAATAAAATAGATGAGCAACTCTTCCTCTATTGAAAGCAAAATTGCATCCCTGGGTCTTGAAAAGATTAATGCTACCATCAAAGGCATGAAAAATGCAAAGGTAATGATTCCTATTATATCCTTTTTAACTCACCTATTTAGTTTTTGCAAAAGCCAAATATAAACTTACTCAGTTGTGACATCAATTGCAGCTGCTGTTCCAAATGTTGTATCTTCACTGGAGCAAATCATCATGGCCCTTGCCACTGTTTATCCATTCATTGACCCAGAAAACATTTTCTTTTATGTATCAGGTAATAGAGAAAATTGGAAGTAATTCACTTTCACTCTTTTACCTCAGGGCTAGGTCAACTCTCCAGCTCTCAGTCTTAATATATCCTGGAGGAATATTGATTGCCTTGACATTTTATAACCATCATCATGCTGGTTCATTACATTATGACTATACTAACCAGACCTGGTGATCAGGAAATAGCAAAAATAAGTGCTACTTAAAGGTACATGCATGCCACAGGAGGTGGCATGAACACCATGACAGTTCAGGGACCTGTCACACAGATGAAGTTTCTAGAGGAATGTTGGCCTGTGGTCAGTAAGGATATATCCTCCAAAATGAAAGGCAAGTTAGCTTCATCTGGCACTTACAACATGAAGAAACATGTACCATTCTTGGTAAACCTCCTTAGATTTTGCAAGGACACATATTTTGGGGTGCTGCTCCAACCCATTTACTAGATAATATATAAAACTGCTACTTTTAAGTGAATTCCTGAGTAAGAGAAGGCTCAATGTTAGGCACAAGAGGTGATGAATGGCCTTGCCATTTAGGCTTTATGACCAAGCAGATTCAATGATACTTGAAATGCCTTTGGCAAACAGAACACTCAATAGAGGAAGCCTAACAGAAACTTCTACAGACTTGAGCTAAAGGCATGCCATCTTCTAATATTCATCCTCTTTTGAAAATCAGCTCTGACTTAGTATAGGATCTGGCAGAGACATAAGACATCACGTCACTATGGAGCCTAGACTATCTATCATGAACTCGGTTTTACTTGATATGCCAAATTGTGAAGAGGGATATGTGCAGGAGCATTACACTTTTAAATGGAAATGATATCCTCAAGCCTAAGTTCAAGATGGTCTGGAAGGCATGAATAAATCACATGAGCAGACAATCAAATTCTCATGAGACCTACTCCTGCTTTAAGCCTCTCCCTTATCCAGGCATATTGACTAGTCCTTAAGACTAGGTCATAAAGGAGGTTAAAGCCTAGACCTGGTTTAGGGATGAGCCTACAATGTTTGCTGTCACCAGCCAAGAGTAGGCTACAGCCTTTTCACAGCTTTATTATAACTCCACTCAGGGAAATGAAAAGCAGCAGTGAAGGGAAATCCTCCCCTAAGCAGAACTTCAGGGAATACAGCTATGCTCCAGTTTTGTAAAAGGAGAGATAGAAAAGTACAAATCTAAACTGATTATTTGTTTATGGCAAATGAATTGGCTACCTGGTTAGAAATTTGAAGATCAGTAACAATGAGATTTGAAGGAAAGGTATATGGATGGTTATGAGATCCACGAAAGTGCATTGCTCAGATCTCCTGCTATGGGAAGTACAACTGAACAATAGGTTAAGCTACTGCACTTTTGGATCCACATGCCATACTTTCCATGAGGGGCACCTAGCCAACGACTTCGCACGGTGGAGATACTGGTGCAGACCCATTATGAAGACATAGGACTCTTCAATGAAATGGTTTAACTCAAGGACTTCCCATCACTTGGGTGAATCTTTCCTGGAACTGTTTTGCTTTTGGAGACTCTTTATAACCATATCTACTTCCTTCTCCCTCTCTTTCAGAGATGTCAGAACTGCATGGGAGATTTTCCTTGCCTTCTCTAACTCTCTTCCCTTCTTTCTCCACAGGTATTTTTCACAGTAAATTTCTCGCATATATGATAGGCTGAAAAATGTCCCCTAAAGATGTCAAGTCCTAATCCCAGGAAACTGTAAATGGCATCTTATTTGGAAAATGGCATTTAATTTTAGTTCTCTTCACCATATTCCTAAGTGTATGATTACATTTACACTGACTCTGCTGAAAAAGTAGGGCCTGAGTTCCTGCACCACTGACTCCCACCCCACAGCAAAAAGTTTATATTTTTTATCTTCATATCCCAACAGTCTTCTCCCAGAGCCATCCTCACAATCTGAGAAGTCTTTGAGCATCTAGACTCCATACTATCCCTGACCTGGCCGGGAGATCTAGGCAACAAAGGACTAGAAGGCCACAGGAACATTCCAAATGAGGCCATGGCTTACCTGCTGCAAGGTGTTAATTCAGTTAATACAGGGAGGCGATGAGTGGGAAGTGGGGGTTGAGCGAGGGTAGAATGAGGAATGGCTCTGTATCTCTTCTGGCACTTGAGAATCTAAGGACTGAGAAATTTGAAAACAAAGATTTGTCTTAAACAACACGGAAGACAGAGGCTAGCCCAGAGATCTCTAATCCAGACGGTAGCATTCTGAAAGACTACAGCATTTTTACCTTCAGCATCGATCTTAAACTCAATTTAATTCCAGGGATGAAGAGGATATTTGCCAAAAATATTTCTAAACATTCATGCCTAAAATTATTTTAGCATACACAAAGACAGTCTTTATTCCCTGATGAGAGAAATACAAGAAAATATTAATACTAGGGAGAGTTCACCCAAAGAATAAGTAGAAATTGTGTACAGCTTAATAGAATTCTAGGGGTGGACCTTAGAGATCAATTACAGCAATATCCTCATTTTATGATGAGCCCACTGAAACCCAGAGAAACCATCTTCTGAAGAGGATGGTAGACTGTGCAATAATTTACTAAATTCCCTAACACTAGAACCAGACAATATGCTTCAAATTTTTAAATCAGTTATAGGACAAAAATCATGAATGCAAATTTTACATACTGATGAGTTAACTTAACTGAATTTGTAACCTGCAAATGTCATTGAAGAACAAGGGTTTAGATAATTATAAAATGATAGACCCCTCCCCCAGTAGACTCTTAGGGAAATTTCACACTATTTGAGATTGATGGGATATCACAGTCTAAAGACCTCTGGACAGGAGTCAGAAGATGTGGATTCTCCTCCTGGCCTCACTAACCTACTGTGCGGTGCTCAAAAAAGACAATGACCTCTCAGGATCTCCTCCAGTTCCTCACGTATAAGAGACAGGACCATATACATGATCTCTAAAGCCCCAAATTCCACAATACCATAGAAATCACGCTTTCTGCAAATCTCTTGGGGGTCTTTTTACAAATATTTGCCTGTCTACATCTCTGTTCTGATCCATTAAGCTTCTCTTGTAATTAACATATTAAAATAAAAACCTCTTAGATCTTCGTTTTTTTTGGCATGGTCAGGGTCCGGGAAACAAACCCTTAGATCATTTTTAATACTAGCACTTTTATCAAAATTGCTTTA
The DNA here is from genome assembly GCF_023851605.1 of Tamandua tetradactyla. NCBI lineage: Eukaryota > Metazoa > Chordata > Mammalia > Pilosa > Myrmecophagidae > Tamandua > Tamandua tetradactyla. The sequence goes on from NC_135331.1 coordinate 153,796,466, forward strand.
GATCTCATTTAGTAGATCCTTAAATAACGTATATTGTAAATCTCAACTTGATAAATGCTAGCAAGTATGAAAATTCTAATAAAATAATAAAACATGTCCCACAAGAAAGCAACAACAGAAGTACAATAACCACTCACTTCCATGAATTATGAGCTTATAAATTACAGAATTGCATGATAAAACCTATGAAAACTTTCAGGGCCAAAAATTTCAGAAATTGAGAATTAAAAAAAAAATTCTCTCTCTAATTATAACTGATAAAGGTTCTAATCAACCTGACTTCATGCAAGATTTTGTTTACTGGTTCTTCAAATACCTAGTCAATTAAAGCATGATTTTTTTTTAATAAATCACAGCTTCAGCTAAGATTACATAACCATATCAGGACTTAGAAGATGATTTTTAGTTATTCCCTTGAGCCTCAATTGAAAAATACTTTAAAGTTGTTTTAGACACCTGGCATTCCCACATTTCCACCCTCCTTTTTACTAGTCAAGAAGACACAGCAAAGTGGTTGGTACAATGCACACTTTACTACCTCCTATTCCAAGAGCAAGAGTGCACAGAATTTACTCTCTGACCCACAGGTTTAGTTTAGGCTTGAAAGGAAAAGAAGTTTCTAAAAAACTGAGAAAAAAATTATAATTTCATACTATTTCTTCAAAGAGTGAATATGATTCATTAAAATATGCAACCACCTGGAAAAAATAATAATTGAAGAAGCACTGACTTGCTTTTCAAAAAATAGCAAATCATTTCAAGTTTAAAGAAAAACCATGAATGCAATTCTCTCTTTCTTGTTAATTTATCCAGCAATATTAGAGTCTCAGGCACATTCATTTCCATTTCACCTCACCTCTCCCAAACCCTGTACTCCCAGGCATTTATCAAAAAATAATTTAGATTTTTTAGCTTTTCTTTTTCACAGTTTTGGGGCCAGATCCTGCCATCTATTGTTTTCCAAACAAATGTTATAGCAGCTTTATTCATAACAGTCAAAAACTGGAAACAGCCCAGACCTGCCATCAATTTTTGCACTTGATACTGATCTCTAGTGGGAGTTCCTGATGCTACCCAGTAGTACAGATGATCCCTGGATGGTCAGTCTATGCTCCTTCCATAGAGATATTTTATAGTGTCCAGTTCCCAGCTTTTTATTCACTGTTTTCTGTCTTCTATAATATCTTGAAGGATAAAGTTCAAAACTCAAAACTTAAGTACATCATTTTTAGTCATAGTCTTAATTTAATATTCCTTTACACATAATTGTTATGAACTTAGGGTCCTGGATAGTCTGAACACTGTTCCTGGCACTAATTTTCAAGAAATACATAACTTATAATAACCTAAGACTTAATTCATAGTTTATAGCAAATACTGTTAATAAGAGCAAGTAGCTGTTTACATTTATTCTGTTACCAACAGCGATAAATGTGATTCAATTTTTTCACAGTTAGGCATTTTATCAGTTGGGATGACTTCTGACTCAAGTAATAGAATTTGCATATTATTTTATGCAAATAAAAGTAGTCTGAATATTAAGGACATTTTAGTTTCTCACTTATCAAGACTCCTTGAAGTAGGAGTTTCAGAGTTGGTTACTTTAGCAGCTCAGAATGTCAGAGCTCTGAGTTGGCTTCCCTGCTGCTTCTCTGTTGGCTTTCTCTCGTGGTCACAAAATAGCTGCAGCACTCCAAGCCTCAGAGCATCACATCATACTACCCAAGCCTTGAAGAATGAGTGTGGGCTTCACTTCATCGCTTATCCCCTGGAGCTAGGGGCCAGCAGTGGAATTCTAACTTCCCTGTTCACATTTCAGGCACATGCATGAACAAAATAAGTTATGTTTGCAATGAGGTAGGAGGAACAAAATTATGAAAGCCAGTCAGTAGTCTCTGCTGCTGGAACCCCTTGCTCTATCACAATGGGAATCACATTCACCAGTTATTTTAATGTGACTACTTTTGGTGTTCCTGACAAACATGAAGAGATGTGGGGGGAGGGGGGCGAGTGGTGCTAAGGAAACAAGCATACTTTAAATGAGGCACCTTAGGCAGAGATGTCACGAGAACTTGTGACTACCTCAAGAACACATAGCTAATTGTCTCCACTTTATCATTAACCCTACTTTTACAGCATATTTTTGATTTAACTATGAATCCATTCAAATGTATGCCAATGGCATATACTCTGAGGATCACTCATGTTTTATCTCCTAGATATTCTCCCCTTTCTGTACACCTTAATATAAAAATGTAGGCTCCTGAGCTACCATGGAGGCAGGAAGCCAACAGTGAAAGTGACAAAGACAGTCTAGAAATGTGGGTACTAAACAAGGAAGGATGTGTGGTATACCAAAAAAATAAGCAGGACCCAGAGATCAATCAGAGCAATGGGTCCAATGTGAAGCGAGCAACCGGGTCCAGGAAGTTTACTGAGCCAGTGACCAAGATATAGCCAGGAATAAAAGCAAGTGCCCAGGAGCCACAGAAAATGCATAATTTCTATACTAAGGCAAAGCAGAGGGTTAGGAGTCAGCAATCACAAATAAAAGATGAAAAAACAGGACATCAGTGTCACAGAAAGTCTACAGATGAGTTAACAGCAGATTCAAACAAGAAAGCAAAGTAACTGCAAGAAACACATGCACAAGCTTACCAAATCACAAGGATAAAACCACACCCGGTCAAGGTCAGACTAGTTTTACAAATACGAGTTTTACAGGAACAGTCTAAAAAATATAATAATAAGTCATTAGTAACTTCTTGAATTTTATACTCTCAGTGTTGTCAGGCTGCAATCACAGATACCACAAACTGATTTTGGTTTAAACAACAGGAATACATAGGCTCATGTTTTCAGAAGCTGAAATGTTCCCTTCCTCCTAGGGTTGGTAGCAGTCTGGCTGGCTGGCAATCCTTGGGGTTCCTTGGCTTTCCCGTTACATGACAGTGTCTTCTCCTTTCTCTCCTGGTTCCCATACACTTCTGGCCTCTCCCCAAACTTACTCTATGTCTACATTTCTTTTGCCAGCAAAGGACTCCAGTAATCCTATAAAAGCTTACCTTTATTCAGTTGGGCCACATCCTAACTAAAATATCTACAAAATATCCCACCTATATAATGAATATATAGCTATATATAGCTCTCACCTATAGGAATGAAGGCTAAGACCAAGAACATGTGTTTGGTGGTGGGGTGGGGAGAGGGGTGTTGCATAATTCAACCACCCACATACCCCATTTCCAATACTCAAAGGTTTCCAATTAAAAGGGTGATGGTATCAAATTGGGATGGAACCTAGGCATTTACTCAAAAGAAATGAAAATAAATATTTACTCAAAAACTCATAGTGAATGTTCATAGCAGAATTATGCAAACTAGTCAAAAATTGGAAAAAACAGAAATCTCTATCAACTGGTAAATGGATAAACCAAATGTGATATATCTATGCAATGAAATACTATTCAGCCATAAAATGTAACAAATTACTGATACAATCTACAAAAGGGATGAACCTCAGAAACAGTGAAAGAAGCCATCCACAAAAGATTACATATTGTATGGTTCTATTCATATGAATCTTCAGAAAAGGAAAAATTATAGAAATAGAAAGTTGATCAGTGTTTACCTGGGGCTGGAAGCAGGAGTGGGAATTGACTGCAAACAAATAGGCTAGAACTTTTGGGAATGAGGGAAGTACTCTGAAACTGTATTATACTGAAAGTTGCACAACTGTACAATTACTAAAAATGATTGGACTTTGTAATATACTTAGAGTCAGTGAATTGTGTGATATGTAAATCACACCTCAATAAAGTTGCTAAAAATAAAAGGTAATGCAGCATCAGCATTGGTGCTCTTTTGTGGGATATTCACACTTGAAGCCCAACCACCAGGTTGTAAGAAAGCCCAGGAATAATGGAGAAGCCGTGTGTAGATGTTGCTACTGACAGCCTTAGCCAGGTCCTCGCTGACAGCCAGTACCAACTGCCATTTGAGTGGCACTTGAGTTAGCAAGTCTTCAGATGATTCAGCCAGTTAAGACATCAGACATCAAGGAGCAGAAACGAGAGCCTCCTAGGCTCTAACTGCATTACTCACCAGCAGAAACCATGAGATAAGAAATTATTATTGTTGCTTTAAGCCAAAAAGCATTGGAGTAATTTGTTATATGTCAACAGATAACTAATACTGACACTAAGGAAATACCACACAAATGAACGTAAAATGATTATTATGACATGTTACAAAATGAAAAATTATCTGTAAATTTAAATTCTCACAATAAATTCAAAAATGTCAGAGAATCAGGAAGGGTTTACACCTGCAGTAAGTTGGATGAGTGGGCACTAACTACAATCAATGGGTAAATGTAAAAGGACTTTTTCAGACGGTGCAGGAAAGTAACCATGGGCATTGTTATACAGTTTGTCAGATAAATCTTCCAGGTTGGTAGCTTTACTTTCCCATCACCAGCTATATGACATTGGATATATAACTTCTCTAAGTCTCAGTTTCATTGCCTATAAAATGCGACTATAATTGTATTTCCCTCATAGGCTCACAGAGATTTTTTGGAGGATGAAATAAGATGATGCATGTTAAACATTTAGTACAGGGTCTGACTCACAAATGTTGGTGTGCCAGTTTGAAACTATTATGTACCAGAAAAGCCATGCTTTCATCCTGATCCAATCTTGTGGGGCCAGACCTATTATTTAGGGTGGGAAACTTTGAGTGGATTGTTTCCATGGAGATGTAACACACCCATTGTGGGTGTGGCTTTTGATAGATGGAAATGTGACTCCACCCCTTCAAGATGATTCTTACTAGTTTACTAGCATCCTTTAAAAGAAGAAACATTTTGGAGAAACCTAAGATCCTAAAGGCTTGGAGAACAGTTGCTTCCCAGCTGACAGAAACACAGATGTTTGCAGATGCTTGGAATGCGGACACAGAGGGCAGATGACTAGACACAAGTAGAATCCAGCAGACATTGTCATGTGCCTTCCCATGAGATGCTTAGCAAGCCAGAACGCAGAGTTGTGTCCCAGAGGAGCTAAGCGAAGGCCCATAAATGCTTAGAGAGGAAACCACTGGCATCAGAAGCTGGAAGCAACAGAACCGGGAATAAGGACCTGCAGATGTCAGCCATGTGCCTTATCATGTGATGGATATTGGTCTTTCTTGAGTCAAGGCATCTTTTCCTGGATACCTTAATTTGGACATTTTTCAGTCCTTAGAATTATAAACTCGTAATACAATAAATTCCCTTTATTAAAGCCATTCCATTTCTGGTATATTGCATTCCAGCAGCTTTAGCAAACTAATAAAGTTGGTTATTATTGCTATTATCATGAAATATTTGGGATACAACAAAAGCATAATCCAAAGTTGTACCTCCCTATAGAGCTGTCATTTAAATATAGGTTTTCAAGACATGAAAATAAGTTTTTCTGAAGTCCTTCTAGTGAACAAATTCATTTGATAAGCTCATGCATCATATTCTCACATCTAATTTCTGGGTTTCCTAACTCATTGCTCAAAGCCAGTTATAGATAATAGGCATAGAATCAAGTGCTGCAGCTGCTGCAAAACACCTAAAAGACAAAGTTCCCATTTAGCTGTTATATGCAATTTATGGAATTTGAGAATACCTTGATCCTAGGGAGATAGTTTTGTCATTTCAATTTTTTTTTTTTTTTGGCATGGGCAGGCTCTGGGAATCGAACCCAGGTCTCTGATATGGCAGGCAAGAATTCTGCCTCTGAGCCACTGTTGCACTGCCCTTGCCATTTCATTTTTTGCATGACTATTTACCAAATGTTATCTATTTCTACATGCTATTTGCCATTTTGAGAACAAAGAAAGCTGAAAGGCAAAAATGATCTGAAATTGCCAGAGGACCCGGGTTCGATTCCCAGTTCCTGCTCATGTTAAGAAAAAAAAAAGATCTGAAATATCAGGATGGAAGAAGAAAGTTGACCCTTTTTCTTCCATTAAAGTTATTTCATGTTTGCAGTCTGAGATGCATCTCAGGAAGCCAGTAGGGTAAGACATTTCAAGCTCGATTTGTGAGCCTCCTCTCCAAATCATGACCTGCTGCTAACAGCCACAAAGGACACGGTGTACCAGATTCATCTAATGAGGATTTATCTAATTCTGTTGTGCACAACTGAATGACTTGAAAACTGAATAAAAAGTGAGGCTGACTTCTATGAAAAAAGAGGTATACAGTAAGCACTTCACACAACATCAAGAATCTCAACAATGAATTGTCATCTGTGGACATTTATAAAATAAAGAACATCTTCCTAAGATTTATCATAGATTCTTATCTGTACTTTACCAGTTTTTCTGTCCCTAGCACCTTATATGATTCCTAAATCATGGGTGGTACTCAATTAATGTGTGCTGAACTGAATTTAAGCATCAGATCAGAGTTGACTTAAAATTTTCAAAAGAACACTCTGTAGAACCTTGTGCATAAAACCTGACAGTTCTCCCCTAAGCTCAATAACGCCATTCTATACTTGCTAATGTACTCTTCTGTCTCTTCCCAGGCCTTTTCCCTGGCTGGGACTAGACACTAGAAGGTATGGTAGATAAGAGCAAAATCTCCGGCGTGAGACCACCAGGGTCTCAAATCCTTGCTTCTGCTATTTTGCTAGCTTTGTTACTTTGGGCAAAGTAGCTTATTCTCTTTGTGCTTCAGTTACTCCTCTGCAAAATGGGGAATAGGGTGGGCCACAGTGGTTCAGCAGACAGAGTTCTCGCCTGCCATGTTGGAGATCCAGGTTCGATTACCGGTGCCTGCCTATGCCAAAAAAAAAGGAGAATAATAGTGCCTACCTGTTAAGGCTATTTGAGGAATAAATACATAAAGTATTTATTCTCCCTAGGTAAAATAGGTAGATTAAAGCTTACATATGGTAAATGTTAGCTGCAATTATATGCATCCAATTTGGTATAGTCCCTGGCCTGCAGCACCAGGCAGTGTCCAGTTCCTTTCCTCGCTAGACCGCTCCTTGCACTCACACATTCAGAATGGTGGCGGGAAAGGGTTTCCTCTCCACCAGAGTCTAGAGACTATGGTGTACCATAAATTACACCAATGATCCTTGTAAAGCCCAGTTGTGAAAAAAAAAAACAAACAGCCACACTCTCTTATTTTATTTCATGCAGAAACTGAATTCTGCCAATTCAGTTTCTATTAATACCAAATATGCTCTGAAAATTAAATAAGTCCTTGACTTTTCTCAGTGTATTAAGCAGTCTTACGAAGCTCTACCCAAATTAGCTACATTCAAGAAGACCTAGTTTTGTACATTTTTAAAATGTGTGTTAAAATCCTGTAATACTGCCACCTAGAGACAGTTATTTCAAAAAGATAGCCAGAACAGTGGTCATGAAAGACCACTGAAATTGAACCCAAACATTCATTCTAAATGTCATTTAAAAATTCTAAAAGCCAAGACATCATTTGCCTATTTTATACAAAACAAATAGGTTAAAGTGAAAAAAGAAAAAGTTCAAAGTAACCACTTTTGTTTTTACACCTGAAGTAATCCCTTATTCAGAACAGAATGGGAACATGTGGGAGTTGAGAATATCTTGCTTTCTGGTCCATCATCTATGTCCGGGCGGTGAGACCCTGGCTGCTAGCCCTAATAGAGACATATGTGAACCTCAGGCGAAAACGGACATGGCATATACATGGGGAATTTTCTGGAGCCTAGTCTATAGGCTTTACATGTCTCTGTATAAGTCTCTCCTTGTTCACACATCTTTGCGTTAAGCCGTTTATACTGTTCAGGTATTGGAGAATAGGGTATATGCAGACAGCTAAAAATTTCTTTGGCTACAATTAAAATTTTCATGATGATCAGAAGAAAATAGGATAAAATCTTTACTTCCCACAAGAAAGAATTATCTTTTATTTCACAGGAAAGAATGTTTTACTAATACTATTATGCAAAAGGAAAAAAAAAAAACAGCCATAAATTTATCAAAGTTTTCCACATTTTCCATTACCGAATCATCAGTGCCTCCATTCCACCTTTCCAATCTCTTTTACTGAGAGAAATTAGTTTTCTAAACTACCCATCTTGATTTTTATTCAGCAATCTTGTTTTTGAATGTTTTTACCCTTTAGCCCCTCCTTTTAGTCTGGCCCATATTCTCTTTATTCCATTTAGCTACCAGGTGCAAAATGATCCCACATTTACCTGCAAGTGTTCACAGAGATATCAGAGATTTTTTTTTAGGTCATATGATAGAAAATGTGATATTTAGAAAAAAAATACAAAGAATTCTAACTCCCAAGTAATGGTCTACCTATAGTCCAACTGATACTTGGAAACCAGAAAGATGAGGGGAATCAAAAGAGCATACCTTTCATTAGACACGGGCCTAGTAGCAACCTAATTTCCCAATTGTCTTTCATAAATGGCAGGATCACTGCAACCTACCTGGTTAGTGGCTGGACTTTCAAACAGTGCATAATGTGTTTAGAGGTGAGATGTTAACATGGATCTCATTTTCACAACAGGATATGTCTTATTTAATGTGTCTAAATGCAACTGTAATAAAATTATAGCATTCATTCAATTAGGAATGGCATCATAACAAGATAATACTGCATCACATTTATTCTGGGAGACTGGATCAAGGAAAAGAAAAATGCAAGTGATGCAAAATTCCTCCAGTTTTTTCTCCTTATGTTATCATGGGTTTCCTCTGCTACAGTTAAACTTACATACCTTCAAAGAAAATACAAACAGGTCCTAATCCTCTGCAAATACCATACTGATCAAATATTTAAGGATATTTTATAATATCCTTTGTAAGTAATGTTTTGTATGCCTTTTGTTAATATTCTGCTTCAAGTAGGAAAATAAAAATATGTGATAAAAGCATTCCTAATCCATGTGAAATTGCAGAAAAAGGAAGAAATAAAAAGGCCAGGCCAGCAAACATTCCTGAGATTCAGAAACCCAGACACAAACACATAAAATACTCACTCTCTCTCCCTCTTCGTCTTTCTCTCTCTCACACACATACAAACATACACATACACACAAAATGCAGTTGAAAATAATCAGAAATAGGTAACATCATCAATGTGGTGACATAAACAGCTACAGAAAACCTCTCCCCAGAGATTCAATGAAAAAAAAAGGACAGTTCTCACTTGTTCAGAACTATGGAGTAAGGTATATACTGGAGAAGGATCCCACAAGCGCTGAATCAAAGAGAAAAATACCAGGTAGGAAACTTCCATGCCTGACCAGCCAGTCTTCTTCCCTCCCCCTCACTTGGTCCCATGCAGCTCCAGAAGATCCCAGAGGCAGCAGCCAGCATCCTTCCCAGCTCCCACTGGGAACACAGACTATAATATCTCTCACAGCAGAGAGCGCTTGTGGGATCCTTCTCCAGTATATACCTTACTCCATAGTTCTGAACAAGTGAGAACTGTCCTTTTTTGTCATTGAATCTCTGGGGAGAGGTTTTCTCTAGCTGTTCATGTCACCACACTGATGATGTTACCTATTTCTGATTATTTTCAACTGCATTTTGTGTGTATGTGTATGTTTGTATGTGTGTGAAAGAGAGAAAGACGAAGAGGGAGAGAGAGTGAGTATTTTACGTGTTTGTGTCTGGGTTTCTGAATCTCAGAAACCCAGATTTCACCCGTATCCAGAAATACATATCCAAGCCCACAAGGACCCACAGCAGTACCTAAGCCACTGTGAGGGCAGAATGCAAAAGGGCAACAGGGAAGAGCTTCCAAAATGGAGGATCAGGGAGGGAACCACAAAATCTTCTCTGAAAGCATCCAATAGTAGGGCAGAAATTACCCAAATCAACTACTTAGGGGCCCAGGGGATAGGGGAGGACATTTCAAGGCCTAGGTCAGTGTGGGGTGAAGAGTCTAGGAAAACATGGACAGCGTGTTTCCAGCCCTGGGTCCTGGTGCCCAACAGCCACCTTGAGGAAAACAGCAGATGGAGGCCTGATCTTTGCTTGGATGATGGCTGCAGACAACGTAAGCTGGGGGAAACCCCCACCACAAATAAAGTGGGGGATACAACCCCACATTGAGCCTGGTTTTGGCCAGCAAAGTGAGGGCACAGGAACCCTGCAGGTTCAGCCTTGCCCAGTCAGATGCTGCTGGGGCGCCAGGAAATAAACAGCTTCTAAGGACAATTAAGTCACCAAACTGCACCATCTGCTGGGAATGTCAGAAAATGCAGGAGAACTTCAGGGCTTTTCAGAGCCTCTCCAGACACTGACTCAGGCCCATTGGAGCTAGTCTACACCCCCTGCATGCATACCCAGTCCTATTTGGCTGAGAAGCGCATACTACCCAACTGCCAAAGCAGTACCCTGATACAAACCCAGGCAACAACTAACCCCTAGACAAGAGAGAGAAATCCACTTCAGAATAGAAACATCAAGATAATCAGATGGCAAGATATCAGCAAAAAAGCACAAGGCATACTGAAACTCAAGAAGAAATGGCCCAGTCAAAGGAACAGATAAAAAAGTTGGAGGAGACACAGAATCTGAAATGACTAATAAAAGATGTGCAACAAGGCTCCTGAATTAATTAGAGCCTGTATAATAAATGTGTAATTATACACATTTTCTATTCCTGAATAGAAAATGTGTATAAAGATATAAATATTATTAAGAAGACACTAAGAGAGCAGAAAGAGAATTTTAAAGAATGCATAGAACATAACAGATATTATGGAAATAAAAGGTGCTGTAAATGAAATTAAAACATACTGGGGACACACAACAGCAGATCTGAAGAGGCAGAAGAAAGAATCATTGAACTAGAAGACAAAAGAACAAATGGAGAAAAATTGGAAAAGTTGAGCAGAGTCTTAGAGAAGTGACTGATAACACAAATGTGAAAATACACACATCATAGGTGTCCCGAGAGGAAAGGAGAAGAGGAAAGGGCCAGGAAGAATATTCAAAGAAATAATGGCTGAAAAATTCCCAACCCTTTTAAAAGTTATAAATATACAAATCCAAGAAGCCCAAAGTACTACAAACAGAATAAATCCAAATAGATCCACTCTAAGACACACAGTAATCAGACTGTCAAATGCCAAAGAGATGGAACAAATTCTGAAAGCAGCAAGAGGAAAATGAATCACACATATAAGGGAAGTCAAATAAGACTTAAGTGTGGATTCCTCATCAGGCACCATGGAGGTGAGAAGCAGTGGTATGATATATTTAAGATTCAAAAGAGAAAAATTGTCAGGCAAGAACTCTCTCTCTAGCAAAGCTATCCTTCAAAATTGAGTGAGAGTTTAAAATATTCACAGATAAACTGAAGCTGAGAAAGTTCACTAATAAGAGATTGGCCCAACAATAACTACTAAAGGGAATCCTTCCAGATGAAAAGTAAAGAGAGGAGGGAGAAATCTGGAGGAGTGTACAGAAGTGAAAAATATTAGTAAGGGTAACTTGAAGGACAAAAAGAGAGAAATATATCTGACAAATAAAAGCCAAAGGATAAGATGGTTGAATCAAGAACTGTCTTTACAGTAATAACTTTGAATGCTAATGGATTAAGCTCCCCAATCAAAAGAAACAGATAGGCAAAATGGATTTTAAAATATTATCCCTCTCTATGCTGTTTACAAGAGACTCATCTTAGACCCTAAGACGCAAATAGTTTGAAATTGAAAGGATGGAAAAAAGATATTCCATGCAAATACTAACCAAAAGAAAGCTGGGGAAGTTATACCATTATCAGATAAAATAGACTTTAAATGCAAAAATGTTATGAGATAAAGTATAAAACATAATAATATAAGGGAAATTCAACAGAAAGAAATAACAATTATAAATAGCTATGCTTCTGAACAAGCTGCCCCAAGGTACTTGAGGCAAACACTGGAAAAATTGAAGGAAGTGATAGACAACTTTACCATAATAGTGGGAGACTTCAACACACCACTCTCCAATAGATAGAACAACTAAACAAAGGCTCAATAAAGAAACAAAGAACCTAAATAATATGATAAATGAACTAGACTTAAGCAGACATATGTAGAACACTGCATACAAAAATAGCAAGATTCACATTCTTCTCAAGTGCTCATGGAATATTCTCAAGGATAGACCATATGCTGGGGCATATACAGGTCTTAATAAATTTAAAAAGATTGAAGTTATACAAAGTACTTTCTCTGATTATAAAAGGAATGAAGCTGGAAATCAATAACAAACAAAGAACCAGAAAATACACAAATATGTGGAAATTAAATAACATACTCTTAAACAATCAGTGAGTCAAAGAAGAAATTGCATGACAAATCAGTAAATATTTTGAGATGAATGAAAATCAAAACCCAATGTATCAAAACTCATGGGATATAGGAGGCAGGGCAAGATGGCAGCATAGAGAGGTGTGAAATTTAGTTTGTCCTTCAGAGCAACTAGTAAATAGCAAGGAACTATATGGAACAACTGCTGAGGGGACATCATTGACTGGACACACAGTATAAGCCAATCTGGAACAGATAGAATTACTGAGATTCCACATAGAACCATAAGTCTCACAAGCTGCAGAGGCCAGCACTCTTCCCTCATGGGCGCTGCAGTCTGGTTCCTGGAGGGGAAAGGAAACAGACCTTACTAACAACAAGGGGATAGATCAACTAATCACTGATTACACAATTTATTAACAAATTCTGACTATTGAAAATAGTCAATAGTCAGAATTGACTGGAGTCAATAACTGGAGTAAGCAGGAGTTTTCACCCCAGAAGAGAGAGGTTGGGGCTGATGTTAAAAAAAAAAAAAAAATTTAAACCAGAGGCTTTTGAGTTGGACAGCACAAATTTCTAGAAAAGGGCTGGATGAAAGGAAAAGGAGGCATATAGAGCCTGGAGATACATAGGCACAAATATCAACTCAAGCTCTTGGTTGGCAAATCCAGTGAGTGGGGGACCTGTCAGAAAAAGCTTTTTCTTCTTTTTTTTTTTTTTTTTTTTTTTTTTACTTCTTAAGAGCTTCTTAGATAGAACTGTGAGCATTCTCAGCCTCCAGACTGCCCCAAGCAAGGGCAGAATTAAGGCACGTCTGGGAGACAATGTAACGAGTAAGATGGAAGAGGTTAATTCCTAAAGGGTATATTCTCCAAGAATATGTGGGGGCAGCTGAAGTGGAGGCCCTCCTTCAGGGAATTCAGGCCCCAGGGGTGGGAAAACAGAAGCAATCAAAGCCCATCGACTACCACAGTCTCTGTCTCAACACCACCACTGTCAGGGAGAGGCTGCTGAAATTAAAGGCACCCCATCACTTTACACTGGTGGAGAGCTGTGAACTGACAAGCACCACATGCTGAGCAGGATAGGAAAAGTGCAGAGTCTAGAAGCTTCATATGAAAGTCTGACAACCTGCTGCGTCTCAACTTCAGGGAAAACTGATGCTGGCTACTCTCTCCTCCTGAGACTTGGGCCAGTCTGGTCTGGGAAATATGACTGTGGCCAATAATATCTGAGGATGCCCTCCTTTAAAAAAAAAGACTCCATATAGGCAGGCCAAGAAACAAAAAATAAGAATCAAAAAATTTTGATCAGTTAAACAGAACCTATGCTACAGGTCTAGAATAAGTGGAACTTAATGTCAAAGAACAGATGGGGGGGAAAAAGCCATCCATCAAGAAAACTTTAGGTAAAGGAGTGAAAAAAACCTCCAGAATAAACTAATTGAAGATATAAACTGCCTAGACACCATCATAAAATAACAAGTCATACTAGGAAAATCAAAGATATAGCCCAGTCAAAGGAACAAACCAATACTTCAAATTAGGTAGATACAGGATTTGAAACTGAAACAGTTAATTAACTGAAACAGTTAATTCAGGATGTTCAAACAGACATGCAAAATTACATCAAAAATAAAATCAACAAGTTGAGGGAGGATATAAAGAGGACACTGGGCAAACATAAGAACTTGAAGCCTGAAAAAACAAATCATAGAACTTATGGGAATGAAAGGCAAAATAGAACAGATGATAAAAAAAAATGGAGACCTACAACAATAGAATTGAAGAGGCAGAAGAAAGGACTAGTCAACTGGAGGACAGGACATTTGAAATCCAAACCACAAAAGAAAATATAGGGAAGAGAATGGAAAAATATGAGCAGTGTCTCAGGAAATTGAATGATAACAGGAAGCACATGAAGATATGTTCTATAGGTGTTACAGATGGAGAAAGGAAGAAAAAAGAAGCAGAAAGACTAATGGAAGAAATAACACTGAAAAATTCTCATCTCTTATGAAAGTCATAAAATTACAGATCCAAGTACTGCAGCATAACCCAAACAAATAGATCCAAATAGAACAAGTTAAGACACTTACTAGTTACATGTTCAAATGTCAAATAAAAAGAAAGAATCTTGAAAGCAACAAAAAATATGCAATCTATCAAAAACAAGGGAAGCACAATAAGACTATGTGTGGCTTTATCAGCAGAAACCATGGAGGCAAGAAGGCAGAGGTATAATATGTTTAAGATTCTGAAAGAAAAAACTGCTAACCAAGAATTCTATATTTGGCAAAACTGTCCTTCAAAAATGAGAGGGAGATTAAAATATTTTCAGACAGTCACTGAGAATTTGTAACTAAGAGACTGGTTCTATAAGAAATTCTAAAGGGAGATAGGAAGAAAAGGAAGAGAGAGGCCTAGAGTAAAGCATAGAAATGAAGACTATCAGTAAATGTGAAAAGAGAAAAAAAAATAGATATGACATATAAAATCCAAAAGACAAAATGGTAGAAGAAAGTATACTGCCTTTACTGTAATAACATTAAATGTTAATGGATTAAAATCCCCAATTGAAAGCATAGACTGGCATAATGGATTAAAAAACAAGACCCATCTATATGTTGTCTACAGGAGACTCACTTTCGACCCAAGGACAAAAATAGGCTGAAAGTGAAAGCTTGGGAAAATATATTTCATGAAAACAAACCAGAAAAAGGCAGGGGTAGCTATGCTAATATCCAACAAATTAGACTTCAAATATAAGACAATTAAGAGACAAAGAAGGATGCTATGTATTAATGAAAGGAACAATTCAACAAGAAGATTATACAGTTATAAATATTTACACACTGAGCCAGAGTGCTCCAAAATACATGAGGCAAACATTGACAAAACTGAAGAGAGAAGTAGATACCTCTACAATAATAGTTGGAGAATTCTCTACTCTCAACAATGTACAGAACATCTAGACAGAGGATCAATAAGAAAACAGAGAATTGAATAATATGAGATATGAACTAGAATTAGTAGACATTTACAAAACATTACACCTCACTACAGCATGATACACGTTCTTCTCAAGCACTCATGGATCATTCTCAAGGATAGACCATGTGCTGGGTCACAAAGCAAGTCTCAATAAACTTAAAAACATTGAAATTATATAAGACACTTCCTCAGATTGTAATGGAATGAAGTTGGAAATCAATAACAGACTGAGGGTCAGAAAATTAGCAAATATATGGAGGCTAAGCAACACAATCTTAAACAACCACTCGGTCAAGGAAGAAATTACAAGGCAAATGAAAACACAGCATGTCAAAATTTATGGGATGCAACAAAGGTAGTGTTGAGATAAATTTGAGGAATTTATTGCCTCAAAATCCTATAATAAAAAAGAAAAGAGAGCAAAAAACAAGGAATTAACTGTTCACCTGGAAGAACTAAAGAAGGAATAGCAAGCTATCCTCAAGGCAAACAAAGGGAAAGAAATAATGACGATTAAAGCATAAATAAATTAGACTGAGAAAATGGAAACAATAAAAAAAATCAAAACGAAAAGTAAGTTCTTTGAGAAAATCAATAAAGTCGATGGACCCTTAGCTAGGCTGACAAAAAAAAAGAGAGAGACAGGATGCAAATAAATAAAATTAAATTAAAAAAAAGAGGGGACATAACAACTGACCCCTCAGAAATAAAGGAGGTAATAAGAGGATACTGTGAACAACTATATGCTAGTAAACTAGACAATGTAGATGAAGTGGGCAACTTCCTAGAAAGGCATGAACAACTAACATTGACTCAAGAAGAAATAGACAAACTCAACAGATCAATCACAATTACAAACATTGAATCAGTCATCAAGAACCTCCCCAAAAAGAAAAGTCCAGTACCATATGGCTTCACATGTGAATTCCACCAAGCATTCAAAAAAGAATTAGTACCAATCCTACTCAAACTCTTCAAAAAAAATGGAAGAGAAGGGAAAGCTACCTAACTCATTCTATTAAACCAATGTCATCCTAATACCAAAGCCAGACAAAGAGTACAAAAAAAGAAAATTACAGATCAATATGTTTAATGAATATAGATGCAAAAATCCTAAACAAAATGCCTATAAATCAAATCCAGCAGCACATTAACACAATTTTACACCACGAACAAGTGGGATTTATTCCAAGTATGCAAAGTTCATTCAACACAAGAAAATCAATTAATGTAATACATCATATCAATAAGTCAAAGTGGAAAAAATGTATGATCATCTCAAACGATGCAGCAAAGGCATATTTGACAAAATTCAACATTCTTTCTTGATGGAAACTCTTCAAAGTTTAGGGATAGAAAGGAACTTCCTCAACGTGATAAAGGGCATAAATGAGAAATGCACACCTAACATCATCCTCAATGGGGAAAGATTGAAAATTTTCCCTCCAAGATCAAGAACAAGACCAGGATGCCAACTGTCACCATTCATCATTGTACTGGAAATTCTAGCCAGAGCAATTAGACAAACGAGAGAGAGAGAGAGAGAGAGAGAGAGAGAGAGTAAGGGAGTGAGTGAGTGAGGGAGGGAGGGAGGGAGGGAGGGAGAGAGAGAGAGAAAAGATATCCAAATTGGAAAGGAAGAAGTAAAATCTCACTGTTTGCAGATGACATGATACTATATTTCAAAAATCCTGAAAAATCTATAGTAAAGCTACTAGAGCTAATAAATGAATACAACGAAGTGGTGGAATACAAGATCAACACCCCCAAACCAGTAGTGTTTCTATACATTAGTAATGATCAATCTGAGTAGTAAATCAAGGAAATATTCCACTTACTATAGCAACCAAAACAATAAAATATTTAAGAATAAATTTAATTAAGGGTGCAAAAGAACTATCCACAGAAAATTATAGGAAATTACTAAAAGAAATCATGGAAGTCCTAAATAAATGGCAGGGTATATCATGTTCATGGATTGGAACACTGGCTATAGTTAAGATGTCAATTCTACCTAAATTGATTTATAGATTTAATGGAGTACTAATTAAAATCACAACAACTTATTTTGCAGGAAAGAAAAACCAATAAGCAAATTTATTTGGAAGGGCAGGATGCCCCAAATAGGTAAAACTATCTTGAGAAATAAAAATGAAGTGAGAGATCGCACACTGCCTGACTTCAAAGCATATTATGAAGCTACAGTGATAAAAACGATGTGGAACTGGCATAAAGATTGATATACTGAACAATGGAATTGAAATGCATGTTCAGAAATAGACCCTCTCATCTATGGACAATTGATCTTTGATAAGGTAGTCAAGCCAACACAACTGGGACAGAGCAGACTCTTTAATAAATGTGTTTGTACAACTGGATATCCATATGCTAAAGAATGAAAGAGGATCCATATCTCACACGCTAGACAAAATTAACTCAAAATGGATCAAAGACCTAGATATTAGAGCTAAGACCATAACATTTCTAAGAAAAAATGTAGGGAAATATCTTATAAATCTTGTGATAGGAGGTAGTTTCCTAAATCTTACACCTAAAGCAGGATCACTGAAAAAAGAAATAAATAAATGGGAACTCCTTAAAATTAAATGCTTTTGTGCACCAAAGAACTTTGTCAGGAATGTAAAAAGACAACCTACACAATGAGAAACAATATTTGGAAACCACATATGAGATAAGGTTTTATTATCCAGAATATATAGAGAGATTCTACAACTCAATAACAAGATGAACAACCCAATTTAAAAATGGGCAAAAGACATGAACAGACACTTCTCAGAAGAGGAAATACAAATGGCTAAAAGGGACATGAAAAGATGTTCAACTTCACTGGCTATTAGGGAAATGCAAATCAAAACCACAATAAGATATCATCTGACATCCACTAGAATGGCCATTATCAAAAGAACAGAAAATAGCAAGTGCTGGAAAGGATATGGAGAAAGTGGTACACTAATCCACTGTGGGTGGGAATGTAAAATGGTACAACTGCTCCAGAAAGCAGTTTGGCCATTCCTCAGGAAGCTAAGTATAGAATTGCCATATGATCCAGCAATCCCATTACTACATATATATTTAGATATGTAATGGACATTTGCACACTGATGTTTATAGCAGCACTATTTATGATTGGCAAAAGATGGAAACCACCCAAATATCCATCAACGGATGAGTGACTAAACAAGCTATGCTATATACATTTGATGGAATATTATGTAGCTGTAAAACAGAATAAAATCATGAAGTTTGTAACAATGTGGATGAAGTGTGAGGACATTATGCTAAGTGAAATAAACCAGAAACAAAATGACAAACACTGTATGATCTCACTACTATGAGCTCACATTAATGAACGAACTTTGAGAGTTGAAACTAAGAATGTAAGTTATCAGGAGATAGAAACAGGGTAGATATTGGGCACTTGGTGCTGAAGGAATACAGACTGTGCAACAGGATTGATAGTAAAAACTCAGAAATGTATAGCACCATCCTATCTCATGGTAGCACAATAATATAAGTACACAGAATGAAGCTTAATGTAAGTATGGTTGAGTGAGAAGGGCTTGGGGCACATCTGAAGCCAGAAAGAAAGATGGAGGAGATAGTGTAACTTAGGAATGTCTAGGGTGGACAATGATGGTGATTAAATGTAGAAATACAAAAACATCTTTGCATGAGAGAAAAAATGAATGACAACATTGCAAGGCATTGAAAATGGGATGGTATATAGGAAAAAGTACAATCAATGCAAGCTAAGGTCTATAGTCAACAATAACATGGTAATATGCTTCCACTGAATGTAGCACAAGACCTTATGCCAAGACTAAATGTCAACAACTGGAGGGTATGGAGGAGAGATACGGATTCTTTCTGGAAGAAAAGGAAATGTCTTCAGATAGATTCGGGTAGTGAAGGCATGTCTATTTACTTAGGGTGGATTGTATGATGTGCAAATAAAGCTGTTTAAAAATGAACAGAGAGAGGGTGGGCCGCCATGGTTCAGCAGGCAGAGTTCTCACCTGCCATGCTGGAAACCTGGGTTTAATTCCTGGTGCCTGCCCATGTTTAAAAAAAAAAGTTAGTTAAAAAGAAATAAAGAGAAACAAGTGCTAGAGAAAATGTGGAGAAAGAAATGTACCTATTCACTGTAGGTAGAGAAACTGAGAGACGCAGTCCCTCTGGATGGCGGCATGGTGGGTCCATAGGAGACTACGGTGGGGTTGCCACATGTTCCTGCAACCCCACTGCTAGGCATATACCTGGAGGAACTGAAAGTGGGGACATGAATGGATATTTGCACACTGGTGTTTATTGCAGCAGTGTCACAATGGATGGAGGTAGCCTAAGGTACAATGACTGTGGGATGGAATGGGAAACTGGTGTTTGCATACAAGAGGTTACTGAGCGGCTACAAGAAGGAATTGTGAGGCATGCAACTATGTGAATGAACCTTTAGGATGATATGTTGAATGAAATAGCAGAAACAAAAAGACAAATACTATCATGCCTCACTCATATGAACTAATGGTAAAACCAAAACTCAATGAACTGAAGTCAAGAGCATGGGTTATCAGATTGAGCCTATTGTAAAGGGTCCTAAAGTGTAAGCTCATACAGCAGTCACATATATTCAGCAGTTGTAACTGTTATTTCTAAATTCTGAGATAATGAGCTATTATGCATAACTTGGTCATTCCCTGAAATTTAGAGTATTTATGTGACACCTAGGATTCAGATTTAGAGCACTGAAGCTATGAAAATCAGCATTATCCCATACAGCAATAATTGAAACAGTTGAAAGACTGTTTCACTTTGAAAAAGTGATCAAACTTCAACTAGAGAAATGAATGAAGGTGATTTGAATAGGACTAAAGTAAAAAAGAATACAGAATAAAGGATGATATGGCCCTGTTCTGGCTTGCCAGCTGCCAGAATGCAACACACCAGAGACGGACTGGCTTTTAATAAAAGGGGATTTATTTTCTTAGTTCTTCCGAGGAAAGGCAGCTAACTTTGCATTGAGGTTCTCTCTTATGTGGAAGGCACAGGATGGTCTCTACTGGTCTTCTCTCCAGGCCCCTGGGTTCCAACAACTTTCCCCAGGGTGACTTCTTTCTGCATCTCCAAAGGCCTGGGCTGAGCTGTGAGTGCTGAGATGAGGAACACCGAGTTGCTTGGCTGTGCTACGTGGTGCTCTCTCATTTAAGCACCAGCCAATTAAGTCAAATGTCACTCATTGCAGCAGACACGCCTCCTAGCTGACTGCAGATGTAATTAGCAACAGATGAGGTTCACATACCATTGGCTTATGTCCACAGCAACAAAACTAGGTATGCTCACCTGGCCAAGTTGACAACTGAATCTAACTAATACAGGCCCATACTTTAAAACTTCCACCTCTATGCGAGATCGGTGGGAGAGATATTTATTTGGTACAAATCTATATTTTTAGTAGTGCACTATCTAATTTAATTTACATGGTCAGTTTATCTGAACACCATGATTACATGGAATCTTGAATTGGGCATGAGATCTTGTTGGTTTGTGCAAGTTAATGTGAAGCCCCAATATATACCAGACTAATATGAGCAGAGAATGAAGAAGTTTTTGCAAAGTCCCCTTGGGGGACTGGGAAGAAAGGAGGAAATATTCAACTTACCTATTTGGGGAATTCCTAATATTCTCACAAGCAGTGGGGACCACCAAAACAATAGGCTGAGCTCTTGATCTTGGTGTTTGCCCCTATGAAACTTATTCCTGCAAAGGAGAAGCTAAGCCTACTTATAATTATGCCTAAGAGTCACCCGACAGAACCTCTTTTGCTGCTGAGATATGGCCTCTCTCTCTAAGCCAACTCAGCAGGTGAACTCACAGCTTTCCCCCGCACCTCCACCCCCACTACATGGAACATGACCCTCAGAGGTATAAATCTCCCTGGTAATGTGGAACAGAACTCCCAGGATAAGCCAGGACCTGGCATCATGAGCTTGAGAAGCCTTCTTGACCAAAAGAGGGAAGAGAGAAATGAGACAAAATAAAGTTTCAATGGCTGAGAGATTTCAAACAGAGTTGATGCATTATCCTGGAAGTTATTATTTTGCATTATATAGATATCCCTTTTTAGTTTGTTGTGTATTTGAGTGGCTTTAGGGAAATACCTAAAACTGTTGAACTGTGTTCCAGTAGCCTTGATTCTTGAAGATGCTTGTTTATTTATATAGCTTTTACAATGTGACTGTGTGATTGTGAAAATTTTGTGTTTGATGCTCCTTTCATCCAGTGTACAGACAGATGAGTAAAAAAAAATACACAGTGGGGGGATAAAAAATAAAAATTGGGTAGATTGAAATACTAATGGTCAATGAGAGGGAGGGGTAAGAGGTAGGGTATATGAGTTTTTTCTTTTTTCATTTTTTTTCTGGAGTGATGCAAATGTTCTAAAAATGATCATGGTGATGAATACACAACTATTTGATGATATTGTGAGCCATTGATTGTATACTATGTATGGACTGTATGTGTCTGAAGATTTCTCAATAAAAATATTAAAAAAAAAACATAGCTAACATCGTACTTAATGTTGAAAGATAGAAGCTTTTCACTTAGGATTAGTAACAACGCAAAGATGTCAACTTTTTCCATTTCAACATTGCACTGGATATTCAAAACGGAGCAATTGGGCAGGAAAAGGAAATAAAAGGAATCCAGATTAGAAAGGAAGAAGTAAAACTATCTTTATTGCAGATGATATGATCTTGTATATAGAAAGTCATAAAGAATGCACACACACAAAAAAAGCCTATTAGAGTTAATAAATGAGTTTAGCAAAGTTGGAGGATACAAGAACAACATGCAAAAATCAGTTGTATATGAGACTGGATAGAGGTAATGGTAGTTCATTAGTGAATTTATAAGTAATAGTGCCTGTGCTGGTTTGAAATGATCATGTACCCCAGAAAAGCCATGTTTTAATCCTGATCCAATTTTGTGGGTGCCGTTGGTTTCTTTCTTTTTTTTTTTTCTTTGAATGGTCAGGTATTGGGAGTTGAAGCCAAGTCTCCAGCATAGCAGGCAAGAATTCTACTGCTGAGTGACCATCACACACCCTGTCAGTTTCTTTTAATCCTTATTCTGTATTGCAGCGAAGAAACTTTTGATTAGATTATCTCCATGGAGATGTGGCATGTCCAATTGATTAGATGGACACATGACTCCACCATTTCAGGTAGGTCTTGATTAGTTTACTAGTCTTAAAAGAGGAAACATTTTGGAGAGAGTTCAGAGCTAACACAGGTGCAAACAGTTGAAGAACAGTTTCTTCAAAGCTGACAAAGACATGGGTATTTGGAGATGCTTGGAGTGCCAACAGAGAGTGCATTTGCCTGGGCAGAACCCAGCAGACACCAGCCACATGCGTTCTCAGCTGATAGAGATGTTCCAGATGGCATCATCCTTTATTGAGTGAATGTAATCTCTTTTTGGTGCCTTAATATGGACATTTTCATGGTCTTAGAGTTGTAAAGTTGTAACTTATTAAATTCCCCTTTTAAAAGACAAAAAAAAAACGTATGGGATGCAGTAAAGGCAGCACTGAGAGGGAAATTTATGGCCCTAAATGTCTCCTTAAAAAGGAGAAAAGAGCTAAAGTCAATGACCTAACTGAGCAAATGAAGAAACTGGGTAAAGAATAGCAAACTATTCTCAAAGCAAGCAGAAGGAAAGAAATAACAAAGATTAAATTAGAAATTAATGAAATGGAGAATAAAAAACAATAGAGAAAAAATAGTTAAAACAAAAGTTGGTTCTTTGAGAGGATCAATAAAATTGATCAACCCATAGTGAGCCTGACAAAGACAGAAAAATCTGCAATAAATAAAATCAGAAACAAAAGGGGGCATTACCACAAACTCTGAAGAAATAAAAAAGAGCATAAGGGGTTACTATGAACAACTTATGCCAACAATCTAGACAATTTAGATGAAATGGGCAACCTCCTACAAAAACAAGAACAACCTACACTGACTTGAGAAGAAATAGAAGACTTCAACAAATCAATCACAAGTAAAGAGATCAAATCAGTCATCAAAAACCTATCAACAAAGAAAAGTCCAGAACTTGATGGATTCATGATGAATTTACCAAGCACTCTAAGAAGAATTAATACCATTCTTGCTCAAAATCTTCCAGAAAATTGAAGAAGAGGGAACACTACCTACCTAACTCATTCTATGAAGCCAATATCATCCTAATACCAAAGCTGAATAAAGATTCCACAAGAAAAGAAAACTTCAAACCAATCTCCCTGATGAATATAGATGCAAAAATTCTCAATAAAATACTTCTAATCTAACAGCATATTAAAAGAATTATACACCATGACCAACTGGTTTTTATTCCAGGTATGTAAGTCTGGTTCAACACAAGAAAATCAACAATGTAATACATCATATTAATAAGTCAAAGTGGAAAAACCATGTGATCATCTCAATTGACACAGAAAAGGCATTTGACAAAAGTCAACATCTTTTCATGATAAAAGAAAAACACTTCAAAAGGTAGGAATTGAAAGAAACTTCCTCAACGTGATAAAGGGAATACATGAAAAACCCACAGCTAGCATCATACTCAATGGTAAGAGACTGAAAGCTTTCCCTCTAAGATTGGGAAGACTAGGATGCCCACTGTCACCACTGTTATTCAACATTGTGCTAGAAGTTCTAGCTACAGCAATTAAGCAAGAAAAAGACATAAAATTCCTCCTAATTAGAAAGGAAGATGTAAAACTGTCACTATTGCAGATGACATGATCCTATATTTAGAAAATCCAGAAAGAACAACAGCAAATAAGTGAGTTCAGCAAAGTGGTGGGATACAAGATCAACATGCAAAAATCAATAGTGATTCTATACATTAATAATGAACTACTCAAGGAGATAATCAAGGAAAAAAATCCATTCACAATACCACTTAAAAGAATCAAATATCTAGGATTAAACTTAATCAAGGACATAAAAGACTTGTACATACAAAACTTCGAAGTATTTCTAAAAGAAATCAAAGAAGACCTGAATAAATAGAAAGACATTCATGAATTGGAAGGCTAAATGCTGTTAAGATGTTAATTCTACCCAAATTGATCTGCAGGTTAAATGCAAAACCAATCAAAATTCCAGAAGACTACTCTGCAGAAATGGATAAGCTAATTATCAATTTTATTTAGGAGTGTAAGGGGTCTCAAATAGAAAAACATCTTGAAAAAAGAGGAATAAAGTGAGAGGTATCATGCTTCCTGACTTTAAAGCATATTATAAAGCAACAGTGGTCAAAACAGCAAGGTACTGGAATCAATGATCCAATTCCATTGGATCAATGGAATCAAACTGAGAACTCAGAAAGAGACCCTTAGATCTATGGTTAATTGATTCTTTCTTTTTTTTTTTTTGACATGGGTAGGCACCAGGAATCAAACCTGGGTCTCCAGCATGGCATGTGAGAACTTTGCCTGTTGAGCCACAGTGGCCCACCCTCAATTGATTTTTGATAAGGCTCCCAAGCCCACTCAACTGAAACAGAAAAGTCTCTTCAATAAATGATTTTGGGAGAACTGGATATACATAACTAAAAGAATGAAAGAAGACCCCTATTTCACACCCTTTTCAAAAATTAACTCAAAATGGATGAAAGACTTAAATGTAAGAACCAATATCATAAAACTCCTAGAAGAAAATGTAGGGAAACATCTTCAAGATCTAGTGATAGACAACACCACAGAATAAGTGATGAATGAAAAACAGATAAGTGGAAACTCCTCAAAATAGAATACTTCAGAACTTCGAAAGACTTTTTCAAAAGGGTGAAAAGGCAAATGACCAACTGGGAGTAATATTTGAAACCCTGATAAGGGTTTACATAGAGTATATATAAAGAAATCCTACAACTCAGCAATAAAGACAAAAACCCGAATTAAAAAATGGGCAAAGGACATGAACAGACATTTCTCCAAATATAAAATATAGATGGTTAAGGGGCATATGAAAAGATGCTCAGCATCACTAGCTGTGCCAGTTTGAAATGATGTATGTACCCTAGAAAAGTCATGTGTTAATCCTAATCCCATTTTGTAAAGACAGCCATTTCTTCTAATCCCTATTCAATACTGTATGTTTGAAACTGTAATTAGATCATTTCCCTGGAGATGTGATTTAATCAACAGTGGTTGTTAAACTGGGTAAGGGACAACATGTCTCCACCCATTTGGGTAGGTCTTGGTAAATTTCTGGAGTCCTATAAAAGAGGAAACATTTTGGAGAATGAAGGAGATTTGGAGAGAGCAGAGAATGCTGTAGCACCATGAAGCAGAGTCCACCAGCCAGCAATCTTTGGATATGAAGAAGGAAAATGCCTCCCAGGTTGCTTCATGAAACAGGAAGCCAGGAGAGAAAGTAGCAGATGACTCTGTGTTCGCCGGGAGCCTTTTGACTTGAGAGAGAAACCCTGAACTTCATCAGCGTTCTTGAATCAAGGTATCTTTTCCTGGATGCCTGTGATTGGACATTTCTATAGACTAGTTTAATTGGGAAATTTTCTCAGCCTTAGAACTGTACTCTAGCAACTTATTAAATTCCCCTTTTTAAAAGCCATTCGTTTCTGGTATACTGCATTCCAGCAGCTAGCAAACTAGAACACTAGCTCTTAGGGAAATGCAAACCAAAACCACAATGAGATATCATCTCACATCTACTAGAATGGTCACTATAAAGCAGTCAACTACAAGAGTTGGAGAGGATGTGGAGAAACTGTAACAATTATTCACTGCTGCTGGAAATGTAAAATGGTACAGCTGCTGTGGAGGATGGTTTGGTGGTTCCTCCAAAGTATAGGGTTGCCTTACGACCCAACAATCCCACTCATTGGGTTATACTTAGAAGATCTAAAAGCAGGGACATGAGCAGACATTTGCACACCAATATTCATAGTGGCATTATTCACAATTGCCAGAAGATGGAAGCAAACCAAGTGTCTATCAACAAATGAATGGATAAACAAAATATGGTATATACATATGATGGATATTATTCAACAGTAAGAAAGAATGAAGTCCTGAAGCATAAGAGAAAATGGAAGAAATTTGAGGACATTATGTCAAGTGAAATAAGTCAGTATCAGACACAATAGGACAAATACTTTATGATCTCACTGATATAAAGTAAATATAATATGTAAACTCATAGACATAAAGTATAAACTATAGGTTAACAGGATATAGAATATGAAGCAGTTGCTTAATATTTGCAGAATATTTTACTAGGATGAACTTAAACATTTTGAAATGGACAGAAGTGATGGTCACACATTATTTTGAAAATAATGAACAGTGCTGAATGGTAAGTGAGTTGTGGTGGAAAGGGGAAATTTAGAGTATGTATGTCACCAGAAGGACAGTTGGGTGTTAAAACATGGGAATATATAGCACAGTGAATCTTGTAGTAGATAATGTTCATGATTAACTGTACAGAAATAAAAAAGTTCTTTAATGAACTAGAACAGATGTATGACACTATTATAAGGAATTAATAACAGAGGGATATGTGGAAAAATGTACCTACTGCAAACTAGCACTATAGTTAGCAGTAATATTTTAATACTCTTTCATCAATAATAACAAATGTACCATGACAATAATGTGAGTTAATAATATGGGGTGATAAGGAGTATGAGAGGATTAGGATTTACTTTTTAATTTTTATTTCCTTTCCGGAACAATGAAAATGTTCTAAATATGATCCTGGGTACAACTATGTGATGATTCTATGAACCAGTGATTTTATATAATTCAGATGGCTTCTATCTGTGTGAATATGTCTCAATAAAATTGTATTAAACAAAATTTTAAAAAATCATCAGAAATAGAGTCATACCAAAGTAAAACATCTCCAAATCACTGAAAGATGCAGACAAAAATAAAGATGTGGATATTTGCATATACATACTCTATATTTATAATAATATAAGTGAGGAGATTCCATTTCATGGAAATTAAAATTTACTCATGTGACATCTTGGAAAAAGAAGAAAGATGGAGGACAAAATAAAACTGTTTCCATTTCTGAATGACTACCTCTCCCATAATTCTTAAAGATAAGTCCAGAAGAATCTTCCTAGAATTTATCAATGACGGTAATTGCCTGGCCAAGGACTTGCCCAGATTCTAACAAACCCCTTTAGGTCAGGATGCTTTTTGCAAGGGAATTTTACCCCATTGATTTTCATGGTTTCTTCCAAAGCTATGTTCTATATAATATCAGCAAAATAATTCAAAAACTATGCCTTAAAAATTGCTAAATTTTGTTCAACATATAAGATTACATTGAAGCATCCCATGATTGAATAGTCAGTAATTCTGATAATCTACAATTTATCCAAACTGTTCTGGATAGTGTATAGAATATTGGATAATATAAAATAATCTCTCATTCATCAAGATCTTAATAGTTATAAAGAGATAAGGACATGTGATTCAAAACAATATATAAAAGCTAAATGTGAAGAGAAATTAGAATAAATTAAATTAGAATTAAGTGCCATTATATTATCAGATTGCAAAGTCTTATTCCTTACTGTTCTCAGGTCCTCCTTTGGTAGATAAAGCTTCCTTGACATACCAGTTGTTGGGGCCTGAATCACGTTGCTCACAAAAGGTATATTCCAGTTCCAACTCCTGGTCTGGTGGCTATGAACCCATTTGTAACAAAGACCTTTGAACATAATATTAGTTAAGGCATGCCCAAACTGAATAAGGGTGGATCTTAATCCAATATGGTTGAGGTCTTTATAAGTAAAGGGAATTGGGCACAGAGAGTAAAGACACTGGGAGCAAACAGAAGATGGAAACCAATGGAACCCAGAAGCGAAAGAAGACACCTCCGTGCATTGCCATGTGATGGCAAAACCAAGGAAGCCCAATGATTGTCAGCCAGCCAGAAGACATCAATCCTGGAAGGAAGCAAGCCTTCTAGCCCCAGAAATTGTGAACCAATAAATTACTGTTGTTAAGCCAATCCATTGCATGATATTTGTTTTAGCAGACAAGAAACTTCAACCCCAGGCTAGCATAAACAAAGCAGAGTAGAATTCACAGGAAATTTCACTGATTGTAATGCCCACCAGCATCATGGTAGCAGATGATACACATCAGAAGAGAAGCTCAAAAGAGTAAATTTACCCTAAAGCTATTTTCCACATTAAATTACATGTTTTCAAATCTTTCCCAATTCAATCCCTAACCTAATTCCTAGCATTCTATAATAAGTAAAGCTCTTATCAAGAAGTGTAGAACAGAGGTTTTGATATGTCTATTTAAGCATTCCATCTGATGTGCTTATCTGGTGGTATACTATTTTGCCAATAAACATTAAAAGCTTTCCAGATTCATCCAGGTGCTCTAGATATTTGGGTGCCTGAATTAGACAAATACTTCACAGTAAATAATTAATATATAGATGTGCCTTCACTTTATCACAAAGAAGGCTGAAATAAGCCTGAGGCCAAAACAAAATGCAGAATGAAAACCTCCATGGATGCATTATTAATTAATTTTTATTAATAAAAACATTAGGTTTTTATAGAAAGCTTCTACCTCATGAACAAAGGAGAGATAATAAAGTCAAACCAATGACAGATATTAAAATTCTCTGCCCCTTGTCCTGAGGACTTAGTGTAGTTCATTCAAATCTGTTTAAGTATGAGAATATTAGAAGATGTAACTATATGATATTAAAAGATCATAGTTAAGTTTGCACAAATGTTTTTGAACAAGAAAATCACAGACACTCAACAACACGTAATTTTCTCATTTAAATACCTCCCTAATCAATAATATTAACATTTCCTTATCTGCTTTGTAAAAGTAGACCTGAATAAGTGTTCTTATTCTTTAATTTACATGTAACTCTGTCATACTCAGATCCTCCTCTGACTATACTGAGGGCAAAATAAGAGGACTCCCCTCCAATCCAGGCAGCACTTCACAACCAGACACATTTTCATAAAATAAGTCCACTATGATACTTTCCTCTTTATCCACATTTAATGACTTCCTGGTAATAATCTAATAGCTTCACCTATCGTCAATGCCTCCCATGAGCTTTGCCCACCCTGCCTTTTCTGTCTTAGGTTATGGTACATGATCACGCAAATCCTTTGGTCTAATTGATGATGTCTGCCCTTTGTTTTCGAGTTCATTATGTAGCTTCATTATGGCACAGCATTGTTTCCCAATTTTCCATGTGCGGAATGCACTTTCATCCTCTTCTCTACCAGCTCTGTCTACCTACTATTGCAGGTTCAGTTGAAGTCTCACGTTCTGATTAGCTCATCTCAAGTTGTCTATACTTCCTAGGGACTTGTATTGCATTTATTGTCTTTGCTAACCATCAATATTCATATATTCCTTGTATTTTAATTAACTACTTGAATATTTATGTATCTCTCCCTACACATATTTAAATTTAATAAGGATAAAGACACATTTTAGTATTGCTTTTGTCTTTAATAACCCTCCCCCTACTGAACATAGCAGGTGTTCAACAAATTCTTAATGTATTTAAATAAGTGCAAAGAGCTACACATGGGATTCATGCTTCATATAAAACTTTCCTTTTCCAGATAAACTTGCTAAACATTGCTCTAAGTTGCCAAGAGGAATCTTATCCCCTGAGTGTCATTAAAAATAAATACACACTGTGTTGTGTCAGATGGTATAAAGGAAAGTAATAATACAGGAATACAGGCATGTATCATCCCCTGTTCTGTTTCATCATTCTTTAGACATTTCAATTCCTTCCAGCCTGTAAACATCCAAAAGAAAGATATGATCTAGTAATTGGATGGATGCTTTAGTCTCCAGTGGCTGCAGAGAATGAAGCAAACCACTAACAATACTGAATTCTATTTGTAGTTATAAAATTAGTCAGATGTCTATGAAAGGTCAAACATATACAATATAGAAACACCTATAACACCTCATGGTTTTCACAAAAATAGCTTCTACTGACCATTAGCCAGATTCTACCACCAGCATATCTCTCTGTTTCATCTGTTTAACTCCATCTCTAGTTTCATCACCCCTGTCTTTTGATTGGTCTGTTAGATTTCTTAAAGTTAATGAGATTATTGATATGGTTGACTAAGTATGCCAGTTTGCTATGTGTTTTCTGTTTTTCTGATCCAGATTTTTGTTCGTTTCTCTGTTCCTCCTTTCCTTCCCTTCTGGGGGGTGTTGGGGTTGAGCAATATTTTTTTAGTATTTCTTCTTCCTTCCTATACTGACTTGTTAGCTGTACCTTTTTATGTTATTTTTTTAGTGGTTATCCTAGAGATTAATTTACACAGTTCCTACCTAGACTTAATATTGTACCAGTTCATGTAAATTTAAGAATATTGCAAGAATAAAATTCAAGTTAACCACTCCTGTCCTTTGTGCTATTATTTTCATATATTTTATTTGTTTTATAAAACACAGTTATCTCATAAAGAAAACTAGAGAAGACAAATAAGGTAGTCTTATATTTACCAACATATTTACTATTTCTTGTGTTCTTTTTGGTAGATTCAGATTTCATAGGCTGTTTTATTCCCTCTGGCTTGAGAATGCACTTAATATTTCTTGAAGCACAGAACTTATGAAAATGAATTCTCTCAGCTTTCATTTACCTGAAAATGCCTTTATTTCACCCCTATCTTTAAAGTATATTTTCACTGGTGTTCTAGTTTGCTAGCTGCCAGAATGCAATATACCAGAAACAGAATGGCTTTTAAAAGGGGGAATTTAATGAGTTGCTAGTTCACAGTTCTAAGGCTGAGAAAATGTTGCAATTAAAACAAGTCTATAGAAATGTCCAATCTAAGGCATCCATCCAGGGAAAGATACCTTGGTTCAGGAAGACTGATGAAGTTGAAGGTTTCTCTCTCAAGTGAGAAGGCACATCGCGAACACAGTCAGGGCTTCTCTTTCAGCTGGAAGGGCACATGGCAAACATGGCATCATCTGCTAGCTTTCTCTCCTGGCTTCCAGTTTCATGAAGCTCCCTGGGAGGTGTTTTCCTTCTTCATCTACAAAGGTCGCTGGCTGGTGGAC
Source organism: Tamandua tetradactyla (assembly GCF_023851605.1). NCBI lineage: Eukaryota > Metazoa > Chordata > Mammalia > Pilosa > Myrmecophagidae > Tamandua > Tamandua tetradactyla. Next base: position 153,827,914 of record NC_135331.1, read on the forward strand.
TCTCTGCTTCTTGGTGCTGCAGCACTCTCTGCTTTCTCGGAATCTCTTTCATTCCCCAAAATGTTTCCTCTTTTATACGATTCCACAAACTTATGAAGACCCACCCAAATGGGTGGAGACATGTCATCACCTAATCCAGCTTAACAACCACTCTTGATTAAATCACATCTCCAGGAAGATGATCTGATTACAGTTTCAAACATACAGTATTGAATAGGGGTTATTCTGCCTTTATGAAACAGGATTTTGATTAAAACATGGCTTTTCTTGGGTACATACATCCTTTCAAACCAGCACATTTCACCCTTTGGACCCTAAAAAGGACATGTTTTCCCATATACAAAATACATGCATTCCATAACAGTATCAGAGAACCTTAAACCATTTCAGTAACATTACAAATACAATACAAGGTTAAAACCAGTACAAAATCTCACAGTTAATTACAAGCATGGTCTGTCCTAAGGCAAAATTCTCCTCTGTCTCTGGACCTTTGAAAATGCATAACAAGTTATTTGCTGCCCACATACAAAGGAGGAACAGTCATAGGTTACATATACACATTTCCATAGAGATGAAAGAACACAGTGGTCACCAGACCCGTGCAGTTTTGAAAACCTGCAGGGCAAAGTCCATTAGATTTCAAAATCTGAGAGTCATTTATCTTCAGGGCTTCTGAAAGCAGCAGACCAACCCTTTCCAAGGGCCTACACAGAGGCCTGCCTCTCTCTGAATGCAACCTTGGGGGATATTGGAGAGACCACCTTTTTCTCAACTCCACCCTTTCCAAGCATTGGGGCTGTACCCAGACTCTGGGGTGCTGCTGCAGTTTGCAAATACCAAATGTGTTGGAACAGTTTGTTGGATGGCTAAGGGGAAGATTTTGGAGGAATTGTGGAGAGAATGATGGAGAAGTCCTGGAGTGCTTGAAGAGACTGTTGGTGTAAATGGAATCACTGCCAATCTGAACAAAGGGAGACACAAAAGGGACAAATTGGAGTTTGCAAAGTGAGAATCATGGAAGCTTGGGTCTGAAGCCAAGAAACCTCAGCTAGGAGAGTGGATCTGCCCATATACATGGAGAGGGTGAGTTTGCCCTGAGGGCAGAGGATGAGACTCCCATCTCATTGCAGTTAAAGAGTCGTGCAGCCTCAGGCCTTTGAGAAGGTACAGCACGCTCCTTGGGGACTGGGGAGAGCCTGGCTGCCACCACATGGAGGGGTTGAACATGTGCTCCAGAAATGACAGAGAGTCCAGGTATGGCCCCGATGCCTGGAGAGAGTGGAGCCGAGCAAAAGGTGATCTCCTCAATGGTTCCCGAGGTTGATTTGGAAAGAGGCGGGCCACTGCATAGGTCCTTGGAAAGGGTGGGACTGCCACTTTCTAAAGCTGAAGGAAAAATGACTTTCAGACTTTGAAATCCAATGATGTTTACCCTTCAGGTTTTGCTTCCAATTTCTCCCTATGGATCCTGTGACTGTCCCTCCTTTGCATATTGCTACCAGATAACTTGTTTTGAGATTCATAGGTCCACAGCCAGAAGAGAATTTGTGCCACTTTAATATCATTTAAGGTGATGCATACAGTTGCCAACTTGACAAAGGGTGGACATGTGATAGTGAGGTTCAGGTGTCAACTTGGCCAGATGAAGGTGCCTAGTTCTGTTGCTGTGGACATGAGCCAATGGTACATGAATCTCATCTGTTGCTCATTACATCTGCAATCGGGGAGGTGTGCCTGCTGCAAGGAATGATGTTTGATTTAATTAGCTGGTGCTTAAATGAGAGAGGTCAATGTAGCACAGCCCAAACAGCTCAGCATACCTCATCTCAGTACTCACAGCTCAGTCCAGGCCCTTGGAGGCAAAGAAAAAATTCACCCCAGGGAAAGTTGTTGGAACACAGAGGCCTGGAGAGAAGGCCAGCAGAGAACACCCTGTGCCTTCCCACGTAAGAAAGAACCTCATTTGAAAGTTAGCTGCTTTCCTCTGAAGAACTAATGAAATAAATCCCCTTTTATTAAAAGCCAATCCATCTCTGGTGTGCTGCATTCCAGCAGCTAGCAAACTAGAATAACTGGATATAGAATTCTAGGCTGACAGGTTTTTGTTTTATTTCAACACTAAAGATGCCATTTCATTGGCTTTAGTCTTCCAATGTGTCTGAGGAGAAAGCAGCTATTATTTATATCATTGTTCCTGTGACTTGCTTTTCTGTCCACCTCCAAAAGTTTAATTTTATCATTCCAGTATTTGACTAAGATATGTTGAAGTTGTGGTGCTCTTTATATTTATCCTGTCTGAAGTACACTGAGACTCCTGGATTTGTAAGTTGATATTGTTTACTAATTTGGGCCATTGCGTCTTCAAATATTTTTCTTCTCCATTCTGTGTTTCCTCTTCTAATGGAACTCAAATTAGACATATGTAAGATCAATTGATATTATCCTATATGCCACTGAGGCTTTGTTAATTTTTTTTTTAAGTATTGGAAAAACTCTCTCCAGAGTAGATCATTTTTACTGATCTTTCTTTTAGTTTCCAGTCCCTTCTGCTGCATCCTTCCTGCTCTTAAGCCCATCTGGTAAATTTTTATTTCAGATATTGCACTTTTCAGTTTTAAAATTTCTAGTTGTTTTTGTTCATACCTTTTATTTCTTTGCTGATATTTATCATCTGTCCACCCTTTATAACCATTGTTTCCCCTAGGTCCTTTAACATATTTATAAGAGCTGGTTTAAATTTCTTGCCTGATATTTTCACATTTGATTCATTTACTGTTTTTTGTTTTGATAATGGTTCATATTCTTCTGCTTCTTTGCCTGTCTAGAAAATTTTATAGTGTACTACAAATTTTGTTTCATGGTAGAATATGCTTCCTCCAAAAAGTGTTGATTTTGTTCTGTCAGGGAGTCAAATTACTAGCAGAATACCTAGGATTTATGGTGAGGCTTGGTTTTATACTTTGTTAGGGTGGGTAATTGGAAATCCCATGGGATTTACTTAGCTCCCCAAAATAGAGAGGCTCAAACTCCAAATTCTGTCTTTCCTGCCTTGGAAAGCAGCTAAAATCCCTACTCATTTGTTCCAGCTTTCCATCTGTAGTTTTCTAATGAGCTTCTTGGAATTTACTCCATTCATATATAGTTCAGAAGTCAGTCAAGAACTTGAAGGTAGGTTATCCTCATACTCTGGGGATCCCTTTTCATGGATTTCTCCTTTCCACAATGTCCTTCTTAATTTCAAGTCACTCTGGCACCCTTGAACTCCATCCTTTGAATCCTCAAGCCAATAAGATTTTGGTCATCTGCTTAAGTCATGTACACAGAGTGACTTGGCTAAGAAGGAGGGGAAAAAGCCATATAAATGTGAATCTTACTCAGTTAATATGAGTACCTCCTTTCAATCATCAAATCCTCCATAGTTTCTGCCTTCTTTCAGCCACTGTCCAGTGTGTGTGTGTGTGTGTGTGTGTGTGTGTGTGTGTGTGTGTGTGTGTGATAACTGTTATCTGTTGGAGGGTTGCCCAATATTACTCTGCAATTGGGAGTATGATTTTATTCTCAGCATTCATTTTCAAGCCATCACTCTGAACTAAAGCAAAAGACATTTAACTCTTCCTTGATTCACAATTTTGCCCTGTTTGAGTATATTATTCTGACAACAACTGGCATTTTTATTTTTTTAATTGAAGACACAATTTTGATCTTGGATTGCAAATTGCACAGATTTTCATTACACCTAGAATCATATCCAGAAGTATCAATAAGACCTTTCACAATTTTCAGAATACTTTTCCATGTCTTCCATTCCATCTTATCTGCTCTCGTATTTGCCCATTACACTTCTGATGCACCTCAAATCCTTGAACTCAGAAAGCAACATACCTGCTCAGGGCCTTCACACATGCTGTTTCCTCTGCTAGACCACATACTCTCTCTCTCTTCTACTCTTTATATGGGTCATCTCACTTAACCTAAACATCTCTTCCACATTAGTAATACCCAGCATACTTCACAAAGATGAAGCCATTACAATCAGGGAGAAGAATCATAGCAAGAGAAAACCATAGTTGCAGGATGTTAAAGAGTAAGTAAAGAAGTCCATGTACTTTTATAGATTTTTTCTAAAAAGACAGTAAAGGGATAGAATCTATATAAATCCACAAAAAAACATTAAATAGAAGAAAAAAGATGACAACAAAAATTTTGAGCATGGAAAGCTATGGGTGAGTAGAAAGCAATTTATCAGACCTGCAAAAAACAGAATTTTTCTGGTAAACATGGTTTTCAGACACAAAGAAAAGCTTAGTAATCAGAGAGTCAAGTATCTTTGATAGTGGAGCTACAGAGGAAGATAGCCACAGATAGACTAGGTAAAAATCTATGTAAGAATGCTTAACCCCCCTCATCCTTACACCCATATCTACTTACAAGCCCAGTGCAGATGCCAATACTGAAGATAAGAGGTCTACTCTTTGGAGAGTCTTAACTACAGAAACTAGAGATAAGGATATATCAGTCTATCTGAGGACAAGGGTACTAGAAAAATGGAAATTCGACAAAACCTACATTATAAGTGTTAAAACCCTAGCCTCCTTTTCCTTCTTGAATGAGAAAACTGGCAACCCAGATTCTACCATCACCACCATATCCCCAAAATAGGAGATCCAAAGATTTCTTTCTTGGGCTAACCAGCCCAGGAGGAAACACCTAACAGGTTTCTTTTCACAGATACTCCACACTGAAACAGCACAGATGGATCACCCTACAGAGAAGCACACCAGGTGATAAGTCCAATTTACACACAGACAGAGCTTTCAGTCAGATTTTGGTGACTTACCCTGAAATGTAAGCCCTTTGGACCACCAACTATTGAGGAAAGGGCCCAAGATGAAGGGCAGAGAACAGCACAAATATACTGCATAAAAGAGCTTGTAGGAAATAGGAATTTAAGGTGAAAAAAAATTATCATTAAATCTTCATAGAACTAACAAAAGCTATTGCCTCTACAACAAGATAGAATAGGAAATTTTAATGGAAGCATCAAACTATGATGACTAGTAGATACTGTTTCAGTCTTCCTGGCTACTGAAGCAAATACTATGTGTGATGGGTTGGTTTAAACAACTGTAATTTAATGACTCACAGTTTTGAAGCTAGAAGTACAAAATCAAGGCACCATCAAAGTGATGCTTTCTCCCAGAAGACTGTTGTGTTCTAGAGCTGGCTACCAGTGATCCTTGGTCCTTGGCTTTTTTTGTCACATGGCAATGTACACGGTGGTATTTCCAGGCTTCTCCCTTCCCTTCTGGCTTCCGTTGACACTCAGCTTTGGTCATTCTTTCTGCGGCTTTTTCTCTTTCTGTGCCTTCTCTATGAGGAGGCCATCAGTAATAGGATTAAGACCTGTCCTGAGTCAGTTAGGCTACATCCTAACTGAAGTAACCATACCAAAATGTTGTATTTACAATGGGTTCACACCCAAAGGAATGGATTAAGTTCAAGAACATGTTTTTCTGATGCACATAGTTCCAAGCCACGAAAGAAAATAAGTTGAGAGACAATACCCAGTGGAACTTATCCACTTTCAAAATGCTATGGTCAGGAACTAGTTAATTAATTCTAAAACCCAGACTGAGGGTATTAATGTGCAGCTGTTGATGCTGGTCAACAATGGGACTGGAGAGGGGATTTGGGAGAAGGGTGTCTTTGGGGATAGTTGCTGATGTGCTATGAGGCACTCACTTTCATCCTTCCCCCGAAAAGGGAGAAAGAGGCTAGTAGCCTATTTTGGTGGTGATGTCAAGAAGAGTTTCTACTGCTTTGAGATTGATTTGCATAGAATACATGTTTGTTTCTGTGAACAGATGTGGCCACATATTAGACAGACAGCTTGAGTTGTCTTAGTTCTTGTACAAAACTGTCACCTAAAAGGAAAAACAGGCCTCAGCAACGGAGAAACTACACATGGACTGCTTAACTCATAAGGGCTGAGGAGGGCATGACTACTGGAATGGAGCCTCGAGTGCATTAAGTCTCAGCCAAGAGAGGACCACTTGAGGCACTTGGTCTCCAAAGAATCCATCAAGCTGCTCGTGATGGGGAATAAAATAACAGTTGAACCCCTTCCAGGCCCATGCAAAGGAAGCCATGTTGAGACAAGACCCACATTACAACAATTACACAGAATATATCCAAGGTGTTGATGGAATAATGTTGATGTGATTAAATGCCACTCTTCCTGTTCATATAGGATGTGAAAGGATGATTAAAGTTGCATGTTGTTTTATGGAAAAAAGAAAGACACTTGTCAAGACTTATATTCCAGCACGTTCTGAGAACTTCCTAACCTTATTACATAGGTAATATTATCGCCAACCCATTACAGATCTGTATATTCACAGATAATTATATATGTAATATTATCACAATCTTACAGACAAATCTGAGGCCCAGAAATGGTAAGTATAACAGAAATCACACAGTTAATAAGTAGCCTTGCCAGCATTTAAGTACCTTAGGCTCCAAAATCTGTGCTCTTAATCAATATATTTTATAGTTGGCATGCTCATTCTAAATGAGTTGGTTATTTCCCTTGTACATACCTGATTACAAAGCATAGTATAAACAATGTACTGACATGTTCAACCGCATTTTAAGACATAAATTAGTGAAGTAGATTTCCATTTTGTTCAGTTGCCTTGATATTCATTACCTTCCCTCTGAAATAGAAACAAAAGGAATCTAAACTACTTAAGGACTATTGCTACCATGGGATTAGCCTGTGTCATTCAGAAACACCAACACCTTTGTGTTGAATTAAGCCAATAAGCAAAATGTTACTTTAATCAAAAGTTTCCTTTTGTTTAGTTCATATAACTATGATTTAGAGCAGCGTATGCAAATGACTATATTTTAAATATTTAGGGCACATTCAAAATAAGCCTGGTTTAAGAGGCCAATAAAGAGATATCAATTTTCACTTTGTTGAATATGGCTGACTTTGTTTTTTAACTAATTCGGTGCTGTATTAGGTTACCAGGGACTGGGTAACAAAGCACCACAAATAGGATGGCTTAAAACAACAGAAATTTATTGTTCTAGAGTTCTGGAGGCTAGAAGTCTGAAATCTGCAGGGAGACTCCTTCCTTCCCTTGTCCTAGTCTCTTGGAGCCTGCTGGCAATCTTTGGACTTCAATCTCTATCTCAGTTGTCTGGCATTCTCCTCTGTGTCTGTCTGCCTATGTCCAAAACTCCCCTTCTTATAAGGACACCAGTCATATTGTATTAAAGATCTATCCTACTCTAGTATGACCTCATTTTAACTTTCCTAATTCCATCTATAAATGCCCTTATTTCAAAATAACTTCACATTCTGAGGTACTGGGGATTAGGAAGTCGGCATAACTTTTGAGGAGACACAAATCAACCTATAACAATTGCAGATATTTTCAACTGTAAATTCCACAGTTTAGGTCATTCATGACAGAAGTGATGTTTGCCTCAGACAAATTAAGTATTTTCCATTGCAATTACCTCCATAAAAGGTAACACTGTTGGCATAATAACTGAGATTTTTCAGGCTTCGGGGACTATATCACACATCTGGTTCATAGGACAGATCTAGATCATCCCAGTTCATTTTCATTCATTCAACAAATATTTCTCACACCCCAACTGTGTGGTTGGCATTGGACGGGCATTGGCAATCCAGAATTGAATAAGATAAATATGGTGTCTGTCCTTATGAAGCTTGCAGTTTAGTGGATTTCTCAGGGTTACCTAAAAATACCTGTTCTGTAATACCACTTGTAAGCTGAAAACATAGATAATCAGGCTAGTAAGAATGTTATAAAAACATACTTAGGTGCTCTCCAGATGAGGGTCTGAGGGACTCTCATAAAATAAAGTGTGTGGACTTTATGATGTGAAGTTTAATCACCAAGATGCTAATTTTCCTTTCTCTCTGGATTCTGCATTTTTGTTTATTCTATAGCATTGTCTTTTTGTAAGAAACAATAAACTTTGTCACATCATAAATTAAAAAGTTACTTCTTTTAGCCATATTTTTAGTGAGTGAGTCTGTTCTGCCCATTTTCAGATACATGACATAGATGCTTCTTTTTGCTAAGATAGAAACAGAAGCAAGGTTTGGGTGAATATTGGGTAGCTTCCTAGAGTTTTCTAGAGGTAAGTCAAGCCAATAAGTCTAAGAGATTTTTGGTGCAAAGTTTCTTGCCCTTAATAATATACGTCAGACCTAAATTTTACCACATTCTAATGGTCACTGTACTTAAAAACAAACATAGTGATAAAATATCAAAATGAAAATACTGGCAACCTTATGAAATCCTTAGTACCAGAAATGAATGCTGTGACTAAGTTAAACAAAGCTCTCTATCACCTAGTGTTCTTCATAAACGCCCTCTGAGGGGTACTAAACAGTTAGTGGCCTCCAAAGGAATCTTGCTTGCCAAAGAGCTATGTGAGGAGCCAAGAGCTCTGGAATCAAATCAGCTCTCTGCTTCCTATATCTCTGCACACTTTGCAGGTCTAACTCCTTCCCCAAACCATTTTTGAAGGTGCTTTTTTTCCTTAGAGTCTGACTTTTACAATTTTTGTCTTACCTTGCTTACTTTTTTCAACTGATTTCACTTTTCATTGTTTCAGATCCCTCTCATTTCTCCTTATTTTCTCTCTTACTGCATGATCTCCTAACCAAGGTATTTTATCATATGGAACCTGCTGAGAGTGAAATCAACAAGGTTCTCTCATCCATACTTAATTCTCTTCACAGCAGGTGCTGTGGTGCAGTAGCAATTGTGAACAGAACGATGGTAGGGCTTTTGCCACAGCTGCCTTGTTGTTACAGAAGATCAACAAATGTTTAGAACGCCTAAGACAACGAATGATTTCAGTGGCATTGAAATAACGACATAGGGAACCACTTAACATTCATGTTCGTGTGCTTTGACTGTCAGCATTTCAAACTCAATATGCACAACACCAAACCAATTCCAGAATATTTAGTTTGAAAGAGTTTTAAGATTGATTTTGTGTTCTATACTTTGCTATATAAGTTTAAGAGAGTAAAAACAATTTAAATATTTGGGTAATTGATTTAATGAGGTAAAAAGTAAAGAAATTTACTGTAAGAGTCCTGTATTTGTCCATGCAAGTGAATTTTTCTGGATAACTAAAGTTTACTCTTTTTAGCATGAAAAAATGAGTATTTCTAATTATTTTAACATTGACGAAAGCTTCCAAAATTTTTATACACAATTTCCTTCTTTCTTAAATTCTGAATATTTAACAGGATTTCAATTTTTTCTTAATAATGCAAGAATTCCAATTATTCATTTGTCCTTGCTATAAATGTGCCAGCATTTGTAATTATGGATTTTACAGCTGCTCCATC